>NC_041405.2:11506002-12838502 GCF_900747795.2 Erpetoichthys calabaricus
AATTCTATAAAAATGACTATCAGAGAAAACAATCTACTTACGAAAGTGGGAATATCCAGAGCATGGCTTTGTTCTCAAGAATTTGCAGACTTCTGGCCATTGTAATAATTAAATCTGGGTGACCGGTAGTTCAGGATATTGCCACTGCATCATGATGCAACTGCTGCAATGCTCTTGGACTACCTTGATATCCATCCATCCATTTTCCAACCCGCTGAATCCGAACACAGGGTCACGGGGGTCTGCTGGAGCCAATCCCAGCCAACACAGGGCACAAGGCAGGAACCAATCACGGGCAGGGTGCCAACCCACCGCAGGACACACACACAAACACACCCACACACCAAGCACACACGAGGGCCAATTTAGAATCGCCAATCCACCTAACCTGCATGTCTTTGGACTGTGGGAGGAAACCGGAGCGCCCGGAGGAAACCCACGCAGACACGGGGAGAACATGCAAACTCCACGCAGGGAGGACCCGGGAAGCGAATCCAGGTCCCCAGGTCTCCCAACTGCGAGGCAGCAGCGCTACCCACTGCGCCACCGTGCCGCCCTACCTTGATATGATGATGGTAATATTACTGCTTTACCTGTTTTGAATTTGTCTGAACTATTGATATTTGAATTTTGAACGTGATCAATGAGACCTTGCATATGTTCCGTTTTAAGTTTTGCTTGATTCGATTTAATAAAGAAGATTTGATTAGCTTCGACTTTTAGATAAGCATTAATGTAATGTTGCGATAGATGATGCAAATCTCATCTTCGCTTTGATTAGCTTCGACTTTTAGATAAGCATTAATGTAATGTTGCGATAGATGATGCAAATCTTTCTTCTTCGCTTAGTCGTTGCTTACTTTCCTTATTATCAGAATTTGCACGTAGATTATTATTTGGGTCTCTTTTCGACACGCTGCTTTTTTTCCTTCACTTAGTCGTTTTTGAACTTCTATCCAACAACAGAGGTTAGATGACCGTGATCTTGTTTGCAAATGGTTCTAAGTGTGGAAGAATAATTTAGGGTATAACAGCACTCATCTTAAAGAAATAGCATAAAGGGTTAATTAATGTGGGAAACCAAATAAAAGTCAAGTGAACAACAAAATGTTGGTTTAGGAAAAATACTGAGCTGGTCAAGTAAATAAAGAATGTACCAGAAGAAAGGTTAATGCAATATACAAAATATACTGAAGGATGACCAAGAGATGACTTAGTCATATGTCCTATAAACTAGAATGGACAGTTGTTATATGCACAGAAATTTCAAGGGTGGTGTCTCAGCTCAAAAGGTATAAGAAGAACCAGAATATAATAGACTTATTTTATATACAGTGGGGCAAAAAAGTATTTAGTCAGCCACCAATTGTGCAAGTTCTCCCACTTAAAAAGATGAGAGAGGCCTGTAATTTTCATCATAAGTATACCTCAACTATGAGAGACAAAATGAGAAAAAAAAATCCAGAAAATCACATTGTCTGATTTTTAAAGAATTTATTTGCAAATTATGGTGGAAAATAAGTATTTGGTCACCTACAAACAAGCAAGATTTCTGGCTCTCACAGACCCGTAATTTCTTCTGTAAGAGGCTCCTCTGTCCTCCACTCGTCACCTGTATTAATGGCACCTGTTTGAACTCGTTATCAATATAAAAGACACCTGTCCACAACCTCAAACAGTCACACTCCGAACTCCACTATGGCCAAGACCAAAGAGCTGTCAAACGACACCAGAAACAAAATTGTAGACCTGCACCAGGCTGGGAAGACTGAATCTGCAATAGGTAAGCAGCTTGGTGTGAAGAAATCAACTGTGGGAGCAATTATTAGAAAATGGAAGACATACAAGACCACTGATAATCTCCCTCGATCTGGGGCTCCACGCAAGATCTCACCCCGTGGGGTCAAAATGATCACAAGAACGGTGAGCAAAAATCCCAGAACCACACGGGGGGACCTAGTGAATGACCTGCAGAGAGCTGGGACCAAAGTAACAAAGGCTACCATCAGTAACACACTACGCCGCCAGGGACTCAAATCCTGCAGTGCCAGACGTGTCCCCCTGCTTAAACCAGTACATGTGCAGGCCCGTCTGAAGTTTGCTAGAGAGCATTTGGATGATCCAGAAGAGGAATGAAACTAAAATAGAACTTTTTGGTAAAAACTCTACTCGTCGTGTTTGGAGGAGAAAGAATGCTGAGTTGCATCCAAAGAACACCATACCTACTGTAAAGCATGGGGGTGGAAACATCATGCTTTGAGGCTGTTTTTCTGCAAAGGGACCAGGACGACTGATCTGTGTAAAAGAAACACGGAAAGAATGAATGGGGCCATGTATTATCAGATGTTGAGTGAAAACTTCCTTCCATTAGCAAGGGCATTGAAGATGAAACGTGGCTGGGTCTTTCAGCATGACAATGATCCCAAACACACCGCCCGGGTAACGAAGGAGTGGCTTCGTAAGAAGCATTTCAAGGTCCTGGAGTGGCCTAGCCAGTCTCCAGATCTCAACCCCATAGAAAATCTTTGGAGGGAGTTGAAAGTCTGTGTTGCCCAGCGACAGCCCCAAAACATCACTGCTCTAGAGGAGATCTGCATGGAGTAATGAGCTAAAATACCAGCAACAGTGTGTGAATAACTTGTGAAGACTTACAGAAAACGTTTGACCTCTGTCATTGCCAACAAAGGGTATATCACAAAGTATTGAGATGAACTTTTGTTATTGACCAAATACTTTTTTTCCACCATAATTTGCAAATAAATTCTTCAAAAATCAGACAATGTGATTTTCTGGATTTTTTTTCTCATTTTGTCTCTCATAGTTGAGGTATACCTATGATGAAAATTTCAGGCCTCTCTCATCTTTTTAAGTGGGAGAACTTGCACAATTGGTGGCTGACTAAATACTTTTTTGCCCCACTGTTCATCATTTGAGTGTAAATCAATGAACCAACCAGAGTAAAATGTATGCATTGATTGACACTGTATGTAAATTCAACAGTTTATATGGAACCTCTATCCTTTGTTTCTCTAACCATTCTGATCATTCTGACCATGCTGTAACAGACTGCTTTTGAAGAATACCAAGGAGTAATTAAAAAAATTACAATTAACAGCTTTTCTGCAGCCTGATTACTGAATTGTCCTGTCGGAGGACATACATTTCTTTAATAAGACGTTAAATTTCGACCACATTTGTAGGGTCTTCTGAGAGTTTAGATGACCGTGATCTTGTTTGAAAATGTTTGTAAGTAGGGCGGGACTTGCTTCCAAAGGATGTCAGTATGACGTGACTTAACCGTGACACTGAATGTGAAAGTGTCTCTCTGAAGTGTCTTTCTGTCTCTCTTCAAAAGATCACATCTCGTTCTAAGTTTTTTTTTTTCTTATAATAGAGATATATATATATATATATATATATATATATATATTTTACACACACACAATATTTGAATTCCAAAATGGCCCCTGCGAGAGTGTGAAAGTAAGTGTATATTTAAGTGGGCCTTGGAACAGCTGGGCTCCCGGTCCCATCCTGTATCTAGCCATATCTCACAAAAACACACTTTAGAATTTTCAAAAAAACCCAGTCAGAATCATTGCATCATCTGCTATGACATCAAATACAGATTAGTTTAACATTTCAAATTAAACTAGAGAGAGGTTAAATTGTTTGTTTTGAATATTTTATTCTTTTAACTCATCTAGCTGCTACTAACGGCTAACAAATCCCGAAGTTGTGAAACAGCAGCCGAGTTGCATGAGCGGCACAAGCAAAAGCACTGTGAAATCAACTCACTTCTCCTGCTACCTAACACTCTGCCAACTAAGTTTATTGCAAAATATTAACAAAGCAATTAAGGAAAGCAAAAAGTCGCTTATCTAGGAATGATTGAAAGCAGATGTGCAAGCATAGCTGTGTAAGCACACCAACAATTTTAACTAGGCATTTCAAAATAGATTTTAACTCTCCATCAAATACTACTTTAATAAAAAAAATGTTTAAGACATTTAAACAATTACCCATAAACCACAACCAACAACTAAAAATTTTTTATTCATAGACACCAAGAATCCAACTCAATTTATGTAAAAACTATATTGATTAATGTACTATTTCAGGGAACTCAAATTTATTTGGACTCCTTTTAATAATGTGAGTGTAAATACTATTAAAATATGTATTTTACTAATACATGCAATTACACTGAATATAACAAACGCATTGTTACAAAAATATTTCTTAAACAAAAATGTAACGTCTGTCTTTGAGTAAGCAAATAAAAAAATGACGTATTTTAACTTTCAAAAAAGTTCAAGTGCCCAAATGCATCTGAATATTGAAAAAAAATGCACATTTTCTAACTTGTTTATTTGTAGGTACAATGAAAACTGGAATAAGAACACTGAAAGCTTAAAATCAACCTGCTACTCCATAAGATTTTTGTGCATGTGAAGGGAAAATGCCTTGGCTGTTACCAAAGGTAAACTAGTTATTCACATTTTTAAGTGCGAGTTAAACATAGTGACAAACAATAAAATGAATGCAAATCAAAGTAAGAGTATTAAAACACAAAAAGAAAACCAAAACAGTACTCTTTTCCAAATAATTTGCTTTTGCAAATCAGACACTTCATGCCCACTTTAACTTTCAGTGTCTTGCATCAATGAACACAACTAAACAGCAGTAGCCATCATGTAAATTACAATATAAAAATTTTAAGTATACAGACTGCTCTCAGTTTATGGCAATTCGGCAAATATAAAACTACCTAATAAAACCCAAATTTTTCTTTTCAACTAAATTTCAATTAATTTTCATCCAACGGCTTTCATTTTTTTCATGTTTTGATGCAGATGAATATATTGAGGCTGCCACTAACTTTGAAAAATATTATTGCACCCTGCTGAATCTCTTGCTTTTTTTCAATAATTTTCTTTTTCATGCACGCGTCACTGAATGTAACTGGCAGCATGCAAAGCCATTCAGTAAGCTCTGCCACAGTTAAGCCGTTTGTACATCAGTTAGCCGTTTATCTAAGCAGCAGAAGCCATAGTTTGTAAATCCCAGCTGATCGAGTACTCGTCCTAGCCATGACATCTCCGGGAGTACAACTGCTGGGAGGGGTAAGTGATACTCTGCCAAGGGATCAATGATCAGCATGCATTGTCTTTTTCTGCCACCATTATGCACCTTCTAACTCAATGTTGTATACAGTGCCATTATCAGAAACTGTAGAATGTTCAAACATAAAAGGTCAAAATGTACATGCCCATAGTTAATTTGAAATTATGCATGTTTTGTTAATTAAAATGCATTACACTTCAGTTTTACTGTATTTTACTTTAATTTCTATTAATGGACATTCTCAGTGCAAGGACTAATTGGCACATGGAGTCGGGTTACAAAAATCAGCAAGAAAATGAGTTAGTAACCAGAGAGCTACCCATAGTTGAGTGTCACTCTCTTCCACTGTTAGCCATTTTATCAGTCATTCATCTCTGGTTACTGTCACAATTATGACATCAAGTTTCAGTGCAAAGCAGAAATATGTACACTGTTCCAATTTTTCATCATTGTAACCTTATGGGGTTAGAGAGTAGATGGAAGAAGATGCCAAAGTTACACCGTGAAAAGCAAAACATTCTGGGACAATAAGGGAATATGAATTACTTTGTTATATATTAATAAAATATGCTCTAGGGGGAAAGACGAATATCAGACTAAAGTACAGCCTATGAAAGGTTACAGACTGGCCAAGAAAGTGCCCAGATTTAACCCTAGTTGAGAAGGCATTTCACCTATTGAAGAGGAAACTAAAGTCAAAGCCATTAATCAAGCACCAACTGATAGGCTTGGCAGAGCATGCCAAATGAAGTCATCAAGTGTCTGATGATATCAATAGGTTACCGACTTGGGGAAGTTATTATGTTGAAGGGGAATGTGACCAAACACTACTTTTAACCAACTTTATTTTGCTTGATTATTGTGTCCAAATACTTCTATTCAGCTACAACTGGGGGACTAAACACAAACAAATGCAAGTTTTCTAATATTGTTTATGCTATATGTAGAACACTGCCCAGAAATAAAAATCACACATTCTGTACTTTAGTCACACAATGATCTTTTCAGCTAGAATACATATTTTATGAATACATAACAAAACTAAGTCATATTACCTCACCACCCCAGTATTTGTGCATCTCACTTTCTATAAGTAGGCAGTTGCAACAATTCAATATTTACAAACTGAAGCATTAATACCTTTTGATAAACTTGCTGGGCATTGTATCTTGTAAAGGTCAGGATAGGATCAGGTCACCGTTCCTCTTGTGAGTTGTCAGTAAAGTCACCCAGCCTTCAAATAGGTCAGATGATGGCTTTCAAGGTCAGGGTCAGTTCGTAACTTAAAACATCTTCATGACAAAGCTGTTTAAAAACAAAAAAGAAAGAACATAATGCCAATTTCATAATTTGTAATACGTTTCCTGTAAAATTAAACGATAGTATAACTAGGAATGCAGTAACAGAAGATATATTAAAAGTCAAGTCACTGACAAAAAAAGGGGGTTGACGAACGACATAATTTAAATGTTGTTCAATTCAGTCGATAGTTTAGGATAGAATGCTTTCTTATTTTGTAACGAACAATTTAAACGACAACAGGATATGGCAGAAATGTCCGGAACATTTTTCCGATGGTTTGTTTCTCAACGAACTGGGATTTCATAAATCCTCAACGCAAAACTCCACGATAAGCTTCATTTTCACGCTGGTACGGACAAAACAAGACATTTAATTGCCTTGGTTAACAAGTGCGATTTATCTTAATCGTCTGTGTTAGATTCGAATGCGGCGCGGGTTTTTATGTGAAGCTTACTAACTAAGCCCACTTCGCGTACCCCGGAGCAATTGAAGGATTGTTTATAAATTCAGCCGTTCAAATATTTGAGACCTAAACAAGAGTACATTCCTGACGAAAAACAGGGCACCTGGTCACAATTAACTAAACCATCAAGGCGTAGACATGATGCAGATACCATGAAGCTAATAGACGATGCTGGAGAATACAGAATAACTCCAAACAGGATACGATCCGAGAAGATGCACAGTTTGCGAAGGACACAAGTTAGGACAGGCAATAAACATATAAAATGAAACAAAGCACGAGGCGTTGTAGGATTTTAACACGTAGAGAAAGTTTCAAAACAGCGTTTAGTTCATATCTTACGAGGAGAGCAATTGTCCATTAATTCCGAGTAAAGCAAAAAATGACTTACGTAGGACCCGTTTTTCACTGGCTAAAATTGGGACCCGTTTTTCACTGGCTAAAATTGGGACCCGTTTTTCACTGGCTAAAATTGGTCACATGATGGGTTGCAAAGTATACCGGGAAAAATAACATGGCGACAAGATCCGGAGCTTGTCACCATAGCTACCCAGTCTGCGGGCGCATACGCACAAACCATAGCTGCAGAACAGTCAAGCACACAACCGGAAAGTAGCCGAATACAGTTGGGTAGAATGGGTGTCTCTTTTGGCCAGTACTCCCTTTCTTTTTATCTTCTTACACTATTTTGTATACTGTGAAATTTATATCATCTATAAGAGTTTTGCATTGTATCGTGTATCATTTGGTATATAAAAAAAAAGCGTAGAATGGGTGTCGGGAAGTGAGCGAGATCTAACTCAACGCAGAGTAAAGCTGGCCCTATTGGAGCAAACATCCATAGGCAGGAGACAGTTCAACGTAGCGCGATGCTGCCGAAAACGACAAATCCCCACCAGCTAACAGGCCAAAGTCTTACGTCCCCTTCTGGGTTTCCTGGACCGAGAACGGTTTGCCGGCAGCAGCGGGAGAAAACTAACCGGGAGTAGTCTCACCTAGACTTTCTCGTATACTCAGATATGGGGATGAATATTTGAGGAGTAAACCGCAAGACAATGATTTTTGTATTATGTACACTAAAGGACCATCGACAACAAATAAAATATATATATTTAACAACAATTATTATAAAGTTGAATAAAACGGATTCTGCAGCTGCATGAATGAACAAGTATGTGTTCAGGTAAAGTACCACTTCCGGTTGATGGATTTGTCCTAAAAGTTGATAGAAATCTGTTTTGTACCTAATACGTGTATGCAAAATTTGGTTGACCGAAGTGAAAACCTACTCAAGTTATCGCGTTTACACACACACACAGACATACTTTAAAAACTAAATAGTATTTTCAGACTCCGGGAGGTCTAAAACGTCGAGATTTGAGATTTATCAAGATTCCACGCATTCTTGTCTCTTCAGTAAACGACAGCCTATCTACAAAACTCGTCATATGAATTATCTTTATTTAAAATTGCATTTCAACTTGTATAACACCAATTCAAAACATTCTGCTACCTTCAAAATACTTTTTTTTTTTTTTTTTCTTCTTACTTACTATCATCCGCACGGCTTTTGACTCCTACTACCATTCTCCTTGTGCTTTAAATCCCACGAGTGTTTGTCTTCGTTCATTCAAATTCATCATATGATCCAACAAGCTCCGCCTTCGGATTAAACGAGGGGCACTCCGACGATCTACAGAATGGGAGTAGGCCTACTAAAAAAATGCCGCCCATTTGGGTATTATCATATGGTGCCCTCGCTCCAAAACTGTCATCATTCCGAGTTTTATTATATTGCAAGAGATTTTAATCTGCTATGAATTGTTGAATTTCATCAGTCGATCATTTGTTCACAAACATGGCTTTCCTTTCTTTTTTGCCTCGGATTTTCCTCCTCATACCAGTTCTTTTCTTTGCTTCTTGTGAAGATACATTATTTCTCAAAATGATCGCCAATCCTGGTACATTTGCTCTTACGTATATCGGTTGGTTCATTTTTTCTAAAGAACTTCGCCTACATTAATGGAGGAACTGAGCGTTGCGTCGTGTCCTTTCTCCTTTTAGTTTTTTGCCATATCCTCGGGCGTATGCGCAAAACGTTTAGTGTTGCGACACTGCGCGTTGAACACTCGCCCGCTTTCTCAGCTGTCTCGCTCAAAAAAAAAAAAACAGAGTAGCGACAGTAAGTTGATCCTTTTTTCGGTGGTGGTGTTCTGAGTAGCATTTATATTCGGTTGTGTGGAGGTTAGTGATGGGCCGCTCGATACTCAGGTTTCGACACTGTGTCGAGCTTTCGAAGCACTGGAGATCGAAGCGCCGCTTCGAGGCTTGCTTCAAATGCGCCCGTCACGTGATTTTGAGTCACGCTTGCGTAATGACGTCATTGATATCTGCGCAGTCAGCAGTCGATTTGGTAATTCACTAGTCTGTTAAAGTGCTTTGGCTCAAAGCGTAAAAGCAGTTGTTCTTGCTACAGCGATAAGGTTCGCTAACCCGAGATCAAATCGTAATTTAGGCTCGCATATGTTGAAATAAGGATTTTGTATAAAACAGTTAAGTAGTACTTGTCTGAAAGTTAACAAATATATTTTGGAGACATTATGAACGATTTACATGGGGCACCTTTTTCCTAGGTGTGGAATCGTGTCCACCTAGAATCTGTAACAAATTAATGAGCATATTTTGCGTAAGGTAGCACGTATTATAACAATCCAGAATCTACTCTACGCCATGTCGATCATATCAGAGAGGCTAAGAAACGCTTCACTAAAGCCGACGTGGTCATTACACCAGTATATGCGCAAGACACTATCATTAAACGTTTTTACTATTCAGTGATTCCCAGATCTGTAGCTGATTTGTATTACTGATTTCCAAAAAGCAATGTGTGTAAAAGCGTGTGCTGCATAACTAATCACAACTGTCTTCTGCAATTTTAGGAAAGTTTCGGGAGTTCTGCGTTAATGAGACAAAAACGTTGTAAAGAAACTTTGCGAATTCATCCAGAGGTGAACATAAAGATCACTCAAGTACTGACAAGAAGGAGCAGCTGGATAAGCACATCTGGAGCCAAACTTTCAAAAAAGCACCTGACTTTGTCAGCAACATCCTTTCCTTCTGAATGCATCTTATCAAAGGCTGCGCCGGGGGGTAAATAAGTAATCTTCCGAACTGCAGCACAACGGAGTAAGTCATTGATGTAAATAAAAATATTGAAAGACTAAGCTTTTGTCGTTTCTGTATTCTTAAACCATCTTCCAGTCCCACAATCCCCCGCAGTCACTGTCACATTTAACGTTCCCTGCTCCTCACCTGTCGTGTCACCCAAAGCATCAACACTCAGTTTCATTCAAGGCTTTACCATCCTTCCTTTCATAGACATAAAATAAGACACACATTCCCTCTACATACGTGTCCAATAATAATAGTAAACTGGCAGGAACGAGAAAAAGCACAAGATGGGAATATTCATGACAAGAGCCTCGGCATCAGGGTGAGGATATGCCTTGTCACCCATTACGTGAGCTCGTCTGCCACCCTTCAGTTGCACTGGCACACCTTACACTCTGGGGCAATTGCAATGGAGAATACCGACAATGTACACCTTCAGAAGTGGAATAAATCGACTGTATAAGTAGAACATTTCAGATAAACTATGAATTTTCTTAATCATAAACAATGCAACATAACTATTACATGTGTTGTTACTTTTTATTTATTCTCACCAAACGTTACATATCTACATGGGAAATGAACGTGGGTAATATGTTTATAATCATTCTCACTAAAATACACTGTCAAAATATATTAATGAGCAAACTGAGACACATTGGCCTTTAGGAAATATAAAAAAGCGTATGCGCTGCCATTTAGGACAGAATGCATTGTTAACATCATGCACTCTCTACTGATGCGATGTCACAAAAAAAAGAAACAGCACAGTCCGTGCAAACTCATCGCCTCCTTGGTTTTTGACCTTATGATTGTCAACATCAAATCAATAAAGTCATTTTAAGAAGATGACAAGTCTGCTATAGTCAGTTCAATGAACGCTCCTTTTAAAAAAATTGCTTATACCGAATATAAATCAGAATCTCAATGATGCGGGACTCGCGAGTAGTAACGAATAATATATGACACTGAGAAATTGTAATCCCTAATAACGGGAACAAGTAAAAACTACGACTTCCTAAAATGGACACTGTAAATGTAGGCATTTCAATAAATAATTTAGGAGACTTGTGTGTGCATTTCAATATCAATTTAAGAACTACGTAGGCTACATGTTGTACTATAAACGCAGCACTTAACAGTAAATAGTCTAACAGGACAATGACTGACTGAAACGAAGATGCTGCGCCGCTACAATAAAGGTTCACACTGTCATTCTGCATGTTTAGAAGGCGCTGATTGGCTGAAACTGTTTATAGCGAATTGTCTTAAATTGGTAGTGCCGTATAGCGATCAGAAACGAAAAGACACATTTAGGCATGCTGCACAGTAGTTTGTTTTTCTACAATACAAATTCAGTACGACACCAGGGTCTCCAAACACACAAATATGAAGCTTATTACGTTTTACAGTGAAACTCTTTACATACACAATATAATTAGGGACGTGTGCCCCCTGCCCGTCTATGGCGGCCCAATCTTCCCTCGACAGCTCGATTCGCTCGCTATCCGTCCAAGCTGAAAATATTGTTAAATGGAGGAATTGAAAAAAACCTTTATCAAGTGGAGGATCGACGACGCGAACCGCTGGTGTTTTTACCGAGAGACAGTTGCGATACCATTGAGCCACCTAATCAGGATAATCAACGAGCTTCGCACAACTGAACTACTACTACTGTTCTTACTGCGGCGGATGCGGAAATATGTTGCTTGACATATGCACGTTAAATTGGTTTAATTGACACGAGAGTATCATTGTTGTATTCTCCTAATGAAGACAAAAAAATTATATTTATAGATGTATACTATATGACGTACGGTTTTGAACAAAATTAAGTGTTCCATAAAAAGGTTGCACGATTTACCTAATCTTTTTATATATATAAAGTTGATATATGACAATATATCTTTGACACTATGTATCAGACAAAGGAAATCACAGCAATCCACAAGAACAATAATTACTTCTCAGCAACTACCTGAATTGTAGTTTAACTATATTAAGTGAAGTGTGTAATGTCAATACGAATTACAAAATATAACTAGAGAGTTAAGTGTCAGATAGACTCTCAGAATATAGAGGTCAATGCCTTTGAGTGTGCTGAGGCTTCACAAAGATTCAGTAACCAGTGACCATGTCTGCTCCAGACTTCGAAGCCCTATCATGATCCAATCTCAGTACTACGCATGTCTGAAGCTTCAGAGCTCCGTCATGAGCTCAGTACTACGCATGTCTGAAGCTTCAGAGCTCCGTCATGAGCTCAGTACTACGCATGTCTGAGGCTTCAAATCCCCGTTTGAAGCCCGTCATGACGCAATCTCAGTAGTACTACGCATGTCTGAGGCTTCAAATCTGCTCGACGCTTCGAAGCCTCAGTTACCCCAGTGCGCATGTCTGAGGCTTCAAATCTGCTCGACGCTTCGACGCCTCAGTTACCCCAGTGCGCATGTCTGAGGCTTCAAATCTGCTCGACGCTTCGAAGCCTCAGTTACCCCAGTGCGCATGTCTGAGGCTTCAAATCTGCTCGACGCTTCGAAGCCTCAGTTACCCCAGTGCGCATGTCTGAGGCTTCAAATCTGCTCGACGCTTCGAAGCCTCAGTTACCCCAGTGCGCATGTCTGAGGCTTCAAATCTGCTCGACGCTTCGAAGCCTCAGTTAACCTAGTGTGCATGGCAGAGGCTTCGGAGTCGCGTCACGATCTCAGTACTCAGCATGTCTGAGGCTTCAGCACCCCATCAGGATGCAATCTCAGTACTACGCATGTCTGCTCAGTGTATCGAACCGCAATGCATGGGGGCGGGACATTTCCACTCCTCATGTCAGCTTACTGCTTCGACCCGAGAGTTAGGAAATTATATTAATTACATTACACTGCATATTCCACCACCAGGTTACAAAATTTCAACAGAGTTGTGATTGGTGAAACAAATCTTTCTGGATCATCAACACAACTGAAATTATTGTGCAGTAGATTACTTAGTGTCAAAATATAAAATGACAAATTTTGCATATTAAAATGCTGACTATTAGAATGCATAAGAACAGCTGTACTAATATGGTTCAAAACACTTCCTTCACCATAATACTCTGGCTGTTCTCATAAATATTCCAGTCTCTGTGCTGCACTGCCTCACTTCTATAGTGAACAGTGTTATGCGTGTATTCACTGAATATAGAAATCAACATATATATATAAAATCCGCGATATAGAAAGACCATATAAATAAACATTTTTATAGTTTAAGCCTTAAAAATACCCATCCCACATGCTTTAAACACATGTAAACTTATAAAACACACTTTGTTAACACATATGATATGTGGATGTCGGGCTAAGGATATGAGTAACATCTCACTATTATGAAACATCTTAACTTCACGCAAGACAAGACAGTGAGACAGGAAAATTGGTGATGTACAGGCTTTTAAATTATTGACAGGCAGAGCGACAAGCAGCACAAAGTCCACTTCTCCTTAGCGTTCATTCAGCTCCCCACCCCCTTGACAATGGGAACTGCGCCTCCGGGGAGGGGGGTTTGAGCGAACGTGCGTTCAGCAAAACCCGCCAAACACACACTCCTCCTCCTTCCGAATGCGCAGAGCGACAAGCAGGCATTTTGGCAGAAGCAGCACAAAGTCCATTTCTGCTCAGCGTGAGTTCATCTGCCCCCCTTCACAAAGCGAGTGCAGACACATTGACGTCTGATCGCTGCGTGCAGTGTGCAGTGTTGGTCTGAGGTGTTTAAGAATGTAGAAAGTGTTTAAGAGCATAGGAAGTGTTTATAAGAGAGTGGGAAGGGTTTATAAAGCCTTAAAATATGTATAAATAATAAAATAAATATAGGTCGCTACTTCACGGATTTTCACCTATCGCGGGGGGCTCTGGAACGTAACCCCCGCAATAGGTGAGGGATTACTGTATATTTGCAGCTGGAGATCCACAAAGGGAGAAAAAATGTATCATGTATCATAAAGTAGTTTTTATTCCTGAGCTTTCAACCCCTGCCAGGGGTCTTCATCAGAGGATAATGCTTAGACTTGCAAGAATCAAACGCAATATATAGCAAAACATTATGTGGATGGGGGGTGGCTAAATCAGTGTGATGGGGTGGGGGGTATTGGGTGTACAGTTTATTTATTATGAACATGTTCTCCTTAAGTTTACATATGCTGGATTTACGTCCAAGTGTCTGTTGATGGCGTTCTCATTTGATAGCCAAGATTCGGCCAACTCTCTGCCACTTTTAGTACTAGCCTTAAATTTGACTTGTCCCAGTTAAATGAATGTCCTGTTGATTTAGTATGCGTGTAGATCAATGAAAGTGAGTCCTTTCTTCTGACGGCGTTGCGATGTTCCTCTATACGTGTTGCGATTCTTTTTGAAGTTTGTCCTATGTATACTGCTGAGCAAGAACTGCGTGGAATACTATAAACTGCGTTTCGTGTTTCTGCTATCGATTTCTTGTTTTTAACATTAAAGAGGACCGTGCGCAGATTGTTCGTGGGTTTGTGTGCTATTCTGACGCCTGACTTGGCCAGGATGCCCGCTGTACCTTCTGACACATTGTGGTGATAAGGGAGTGAGTGCCAGGTGGGGTGGGGGTTCTGATTCAGTTCAATTGTTTGCTGAGTTTTTTGGCGTCTTCTGTGTAAGCTCCGATTAATGAATGTTTTTGAGTATCCGTTTGAAGTTAAAAGATGGAAGAGATAACGTCTCTCATTCATTTTTGTTTCCTTCGTATTACAGTGGGTGTGGACTCTTCTGAATAGAGTTTTAACACAGCTCCGTTTATGAGATACCGGGTGGTTGCTGGTGAAGTGTAATATCTTGTTTGATATTCTATATGTTCTATTTACTGTGTTATATGTTGTTTTTATACTGTTTGCTACGATATCACTGTTTCTGTCCCTTCTCATAAATATTCCTTTTCTTCCTCAGGTTCATTATTACTGCTATAATTACTGCATTAATGTTCAATATGTCTGTCAGTCAGTCAGTCATTGTCTAACCTGCTATATCTAAACACAGGGTCACGGGGGTCTGCTGGAGCCAATCCCAGCCAGCACAGAGCGCAAGGCAGGAACAAATCCCCGGCAGCATGCCAGCCCACCGCAGGACACACACATACACCAAGCACACACTAGGGACATGTTAGGATCTCCAATGCACCTAACCTGCATGTCTTTGGACTGTGGGAAGAAACCGGAGCACCCGAAGGAAACCCACGCACACACGGGGAGAACATGCAAACACCACGCAGGGAGGAGCCGGGAAATTAACCCGGGTCTCCTTACTGTGAAGCAGCAGTGTGATAAAGATGTATCTAATGAAAATATGTGTCTTGTTTCATGTGTATGATGAAATGGTAGATCTAGCTAACGTAGTTTCATTAGTTGTATTAGCTATATTATGTTACAATATGTAAACTGCAGGTCTTGTACTTTGAACGTTAGGTGATATACGTGTATCAAGTCTTATTTGCGCATGCTTCGAGATAAATGATTAGTATGGGCTGCTCTTACGGTAAACAAGAATAAATGTTTCTGGCAAAGACAGATTTTTTTTGAAATTACTATAAATATGGATAGCTGCCTGCTCTTTGTTTCCAGTGCATTAGTAGATCTTCATGTCGGCGTCTGTATCAATCGATGAAGAGTCTACAGCGTCGTCATTAACACTAGAATTGCCAGAGCCTACGAAAAAACTCGTATATCCTGCCCACCTTAAATCGCTTCTTAAATCCGTTCACACCTCTCCGCCAGCATCCTTTGTCCTCTAAATGTGCTGATAAAAGACAAGCTGCCAGCAGCCGGCTATTCCATCCCCCCACCGACTTAGAACGTGAGCGAAGTTTTCCCAGCTCACGTCTTGATTGATTATGTGGGAGTGAAGTGGAGTTTTACTTTATTCTAAAGTAATCTGTGTAAACACATTGTTAAAACAGAAACTTTTTCATATTTTAGTAATAAATGTTACAAAACGTAGTAGGCATAAACTATAGAATATATAAAGCCCGAGTTCCAAAGATCAAATAAACACTTTCACAAAAGCTTCAAGAATGATTCAACAGCTTCCGTGGCGTAGCGCGCTAAGATATGCCTCTTGGTGTAGAGCAGCTTTTCCTTGCCTCACAGACCTCAGTTCGATTCCCCGCTGGGGATGAAGTGTTGCTTTTTTTTCTTTTCTTTTTAACCTCAAACGGACATAAAATTTATACATTGGTATGCACTGTCAGTTACTGAGATCGTTATATTTTCATGTGGGATGCTCCTTTTAAAATATTTTTTTAACAATTGAGACTGCAATTAACAGGAACAATTGTCCTTATAACTTATTTTTAAGATCCATAACACACAGACAGACAGAGCACTGCGTAATAGAGAGACAGACAGGCAGAGAAGTCACTAGATATATAAATAAACAGGGAGGCCACGTGTACTGAAAGAAAAAAAGAACATGTGCGTTGTCCCAGCTGCACTGAATAAGCGCAGGCGCTCTAACATCACCCCTCCCCCGATCTTACTTAGAGAGTCAGGGACAACGCACATGTTCTTTTTTTCTTTCAGTACACGTGGCCTCCCTGTTTATTTATATATCTAGTGACTTCTCTGCCTGTCTGTCTCTCTATTACGCAGTGCTCTGTCTGTCTGTGTGTTATGGATCTTAAAAATAAGTTATAAGGACAATTGTTCCTGTTAATTGCAGTCTCAATTGTTAAAAAAATATTTTAAAAGGAGCATCCCACATGAAAATATAACGATCTCAGTAACTGACAGTGCATACCAATGTATAAATTTTATGTCCGTTTGAGGTTAAAAAGAAAAGAAAAAAAAGCAACACTTCATCCCCAGCGGGGAATCGAACTGAGGTCTGTGAGGCAAGGAAAAGCTGCTCTACACTAAGAGGCATATCTTAGCGCGCTACGCCACGGAAGCTGTTGAATCATTCTTGAAGCTTTTGTGAAAGTGTTTATTTGATCTTTGGAACTCGGGCTTTATATATTCTATAGTTTATGCCTACTACATTTTGTAACATTTATTACTAAAATATGAAAAAGTTTCTGTTTTAACAATGTGTTTACACAGATTACTTTAGAATAATGATCTCTCATTTCCACTGTAAAACTCCACTTCACTCCCACATAATCAATCAAGACGTGAGCTGGGAAAACTTCGCTCACGTTCTAAGTCGGTGGGGGGATGGAATAGCCGGCTGCTGGCAGCTTGTCTTTTATCAGCACATTTAGAGGACAAAGGATGCTGGCGGAGAGGTGTGAACGGATTTAAGAAGCGATTTAAGGTGGGCAGGATATACGAGTTTTTTCGTAGGCTCTGGCAATTCTAGTGTTAACAAGGCTAACATGGGGTGAAGTAATTGACAGTGCTGATAAAAGTAAACACACGACATATCTCAGTGACATTTGGCTTTACCTCCCCTTCATCATCTCACGTGCACTTTTAAACAAGCTTCAATGTGTCGTTTTGAAACATTTGTGCGTCAAAAGCTCAGCGTCTCATTTCCAGTGCACGTGATGATGTGGATGTGTAGCGCCAGTTCGTATCAGTATAGTTATTGCAAAATTTAGTGACAGTTAGTGATGGACCAATCGCATTTCCACGAGGTGTAGTCTAGTTTGGTTGAAGAGTTTAATTCAGATACTGATATATGCTGGTTTTTACATTGGAATTAGAATATGAATGTACATTATGCAGATTAAATTCCCGATTAGAAGTCTAACACCAACCAGGTTTTCAAGGAGCATTGCCGCATAATCGGAACTATCAATCAAACGCACCAGGCAACGGAAATCTGCAATCCCCAGACAGATGCTGACCAGGTTTGTTATTGAACACGAGACCTGGCGCTGTCCGACTGGCGTAATTGTTCAAGCCACCGTTACGCATACATTTACTTCTAAACAACGGTAATCCGTGCTGGCGCCTAACGTAACTAGTCAACGTTGATCCGATTACTGCAGAATAATTACTTGCTAAGGCTTAGGCTTGCTAAGGTTTAGCACTAAGCGTATGTCGATTTACAATGCTTGACATTATTGCCAATTATAATTTTTGACTTCAAAGGTGTATATCACAACTTCATAGAGATTCGGTATTCGTCCACAATGCTCTAAGAGTTTACTGTTAAAATGTGCTGTTAATACAAATGGCCAGGAGGTGTCCCTAGAGAGGTGAGTGTCAAATGCTTCGAAGCTTCGATACGATTTCCGACACAATTGCTTCAAACGTGTTGATGCTTCATGAGGCTTCACTCCGCCCATCACTAGTGGAGGTCTCTTCTGTTACTACCCGATCTGCGGTGCCTGCCTGATTTGAGGGCGCATGCGCAAATCGGGTAGCGAAGTCTGTCACTGATGATTTTTTTGTTTTTTGGTGACCGCGTTTTACACATGCTTACTGTGGAGGATCAACGGATACCAAGATAACGAATGTATGCATATTGAAATGTAAATGCATAATGCCAACTTAAATCTCATGATAATATGTGTTAAAGGAACCTACTTTATTTATTTTTTGCCAGGCAGAAGGGAAGCTCTGACTGATATTCTAAATTCGTCAACCCTGATCTGTTTACAAATTTTAATCTTAATCTTAAATCTAAAATTAAATCTTAACTAGCCTTTCGCAGTTTCAGTTTTCTGCTTCTAGCATAGCTGATTAGCTCGGATTAAAATTGTACTAAAATACTTTCATATTGCATAGAGAATATTAACAAATGATAAGCAGCTTTATCCAAAACAGGTCAAAATATTTACCTTGATAAACAATTATGCAAATGAATTTACTGCATATAAATATCTTATTGGAAACACCATTGTAAACAAATGCAGTGTTCTGTCATCAACGTCCAGTTTGTACAAATTACCTCAAGGGACTATGTGTTTTCTCAGCATTTATAGGGTTGCGAGCATTCCCCATGATGGAAATGGACAAGTTGCCCTGGCTCTTAAGAAAGCACCCACAAAACACATGGCACATAGTAGAAGCATGGACACATAGAAACTAAATAATACACAAACCTAATAAAAAACACAGAATAATGCAAATAATTCACATATATAACAATTTCAATACAACCAAACAAATGAAACATGAACAAAAAAGACATTAAACTGGAATATGAACACCAGCTGGGAGAAGGAACACTAAGTGAAACATCCATCCATCCATTATCCAATCCGCTATATCCTAACTACAGGGTCACAGGGGTCTGCTGGAGCCAATTCCAGCCAACACAAGGCACAAGACACAAGGCAGGAAACAAACCCTGGGCAGGGCGCCAGCCCACCACAACTAAGTGAAACATAACAAAGAAAAAAATGAACCTATTAAAAAACCATTCACCACACTATGAAATAAATGTTTATTCACTCACACCAGCAAAATCCTTCAATTTTTGCAATCTCAGGATTTTTATACCTGAAGCTCTGTTTTCAGACGGTGCCATTGTTATGAAGTAGTGAAAAGAGGGGAACATGCCTAAAAATAAATGAAAAACCTGGGCAATGCTCCATTAGTCAGCTACAGAAACAGCCTTCACTCCTGGTGACTGAATTGGATACAACATGGGCAACTTTAACACCATCAAGTTAGTAGACAGGCCTAGCGTACTACTAGAATCGTCTGAGGAGAAAGCACACCAGACACCATTAACTTGAAGCAGGAAAACTGCTATTTTTTATTCAACACAACACACAAACCAACCGTTGCACCTTGGACTTCATCACCCCACTCAGAGCCGCCACCAGAGGGAGGCGAACTTGACACCCGTCAGGGGCCCGACCAGTAGGAAGCTCTCTTGCGCGAGGCTAAAGCTGAGGCGAGTGAAATGGAAATCCCTGCAGTGTTCAAATCAGGTCGGCGTTGCAAAAGACAAAGATGTGTTATTGAGTCCGACGGATCTGACGCCGAAACAGATGATCAGGAATCCCAAGATCCAGAAGTAAAATTCAGAAGAGGCACGTTTCACGTTATGATGGATTCCTTAATTTCAGAATTGTCTGGGCATTTTGAAAGCCTAAAAAACATATGTCGCCTTTTTTGTTCAATTATAAACTTTAGGAACATGAGCACGGAGGAGATCTCAGCCTCTCAGCCACATACACGCTCAGCCACTGACGTCAGATGCACGCTCAGCCACAATAGGAAGTGCAACAGGGGAGTCGTTTCCTGATTGCTAAGTTGGTACGTTTGCTAGTTATAGTCTTACCATTTATGAACGATATGGAATATTCTTAATCATGTTAACTTGTGCATATTCACATTGTTTGGCTGGCCTGTGTTGGTGTATTAACATGTTTACCATTTTAACAGATCAAGTTAACCAAGGTAAATGCTTGCCTGTTATTGTGATTACTAGCAGCATGGCCGTGGTAGCGTAGCGAGAGCGCTGATGTTTAGAGCGTGCTAGTTTAGTGTTCCCGCTGTTATCCCAAGGAAAAAACAATTATGCAACCATCATAACTTGCTAACATCATTTAAATTTAATGTATACAGTATTTACGTGTGAATAAAGAGTAAAATGAAAATAAAACAAATAGAACAATTCTGTGTTGTTAATAATCTTATCAGAACTGTAATACGTACTATACATGTCATGAGGTACCAAACTGTGATTAATAAATGGTGGAGGGAAAAGGACATTGGACACATCAGTAATCAAATGTTTATATATTTATTTATACATAAGACCCCCCCCCCTTCAAAAAAAAAACCCCAACAACAAAACACAAACCAATAAAAAACATTAATTTAGTTAAGGAGACAGCAGTACATAGTGAACTTCCTGCAATTCACCATTTCATCTACAAATCTGTGCATGTCTTGCACATGGCTAAACCCAAAACAAAATGGAGCCAGAACATCATCTCTATTAACTAGTGAATCTTCCTCTGCATTCATTGCTTTGTACTCCTGCAGAGCCTTCCCAGCATCTTCCGCTGCCATAGTCAGTATCTGGGGCAACTGGATCAGACCAATGAATTGGTGTTGGCTGTCACTGCACCACTGACTGGCTGTTTTTGCGTGTGCAAGGACAGATACCTTAGACAGGAATAAAAATTTGGTGTATTTATATGTTTTATGCAATTATTATTGATATATAAAAAACTGATAAAGTTTACTTGTACTTCTGGCGGTATTGATGCATCCTCACATTCATCCTGTGCCTGCAAAACATAACACTTAGTTACAGTTATCTGGCTATGTGGTGGTTTCAGGACAGTACTACCTCTCTGGGAAAAAAATAACTGGACCACCTTGGATTACGTGCAGACATCCCACATTTTCTGTACTTCCGGATGTCCACTGCATTCTGATATAAGCGTCATGACTCCCTCAGACAACACAGAATATCGCAAATAGGTGGTTTTTGTGGGCAAGAGTCTGTATGAGACTGAGGGGGCATTCTGATTGGCCTCTCTTTGTGCTAAGTAAACCTACATGATTTTTCTGTACATGGGGCAAACACACCTTAGGGTCCAATTTGGATTCATATAATTTGTGGCTACATCTCATAACTTTTATTTATGCTACCGTCCATTACGATCTTTTTATCACAAAGGAGTTTTCAATTTTCTAATGTGTTATACAAGTACCATAGTGGTTATCTCCCTGAATTGAGTTTTGCTGGGTTGGATATCTGCATTTTTGCCAGCTTTCAAAAAGATATGAATTAGGCAGATAAGTTGACAATGTTGGGCACATAAATACCCACTTGCATTGTTTGTGCATCTGCTGATTTAGATGGTCCAGTCTTGAAAAAGTCTCTATTAATTTGAAACAAGTGCCATTTACCAATGTTTTTGTGAGTACAGGATGTGCCATCAGTCGAATTATAGCAGACCATGACTCTACCGACACGGCTATAATAATGTATTGTAGGCTCATGTATGGATAGCGTAATCTGCTTATTGGAGCCACCAAATTCCACCAGAACAGAAAATGGGACACAAGCTGCCCGTGCTGCTTTTTGCCGTTTTAGGCAAACTGCCTTCTTTTCATTCCCAAAAAATTTAAGGGCCACCATTTCATCTACAACAATGGGATTTAAGATATCTTCAAAAGCAGTGTCCTGGCAATAATCAAGTGAGCCGAGATGTTCACACTGACTAAAAGGCAATCCACTTCTCTGAGCCAAAAGGTGGAATTGGCAGCATTCCTCCAGTTCTCATTTAACATGTTGACTGTTGCCTGTTGTCTTCCTTTGTACATGGACCGGAATAGAAAAACCATTGCCAGTTCGTTGAACTACTGACACTCCAATAGATACATCAACACAAATGCTGGAAAGATGAGACATGAGTGTTACATCCTGGGATATGTCTGTATGTTTTCTTAAGATGTGTGTGTCCAAATTCTTTTTGAGCAAATCTAATGAGCAATGAGGGCACTTTCTTGTATTTCTTGTTTTAGAACTGTTTTCTGGACCCAGCTCATTAGCTTGGGAGGGCTCTTGTACTGGTAGCGGTATGGTATGGGAAGGTTTTTGTGCCGGAACAGGTAGGTTGTGGGAAGATTCTTGCGCTGGAAAAAGTAGGCTGTGGGAAGGCTCAGATGCAGATTTTGAGCATATTTTTAGATGACACTCCATACTGTTTCTTCTAAGTATTGTCTTCATGCAAAACGGACAATGGTAGTGACCCTCAGACCTACATGGCAGATGGCAACAACATATTCTCTTATCTGTTAGAAATAAGAACAAGTAAAAGGTAACAAGTCAGTAAATAAATTAATCTTGAAACAAAGCATTCAGATGCTAAACAATGGGACTATTGTGGCTATTATGTGGGCTATATCATGGTCTGTGTCCAGTAAATTTACAAGCACCTTAAGTGATTTTTTTCCATGTCTGTACAATGCCTTAAAGTAGACTGAAAACAGACTCTGTTACATGGGGGACTCTTACCAAATTTTTAAAATAATATTTTTCTCATGTCTTGCTAAAGTTTTCAGGTTTTTTGTACTTTAACATGCAAGAGTTCAGTGCATTTTTGCACATTAATTATTAATTCACCCTAGTTATATTGTAATAATCCACCTTGTATTACCTTCAAAGATGATTACATTTTTTAAATGTCCATCTAAATGCTGTTGGATTCTTGCCAACCTCATAGACTGTAGGGCAGGGCATAGTGAACAATGATACAAAGTGCAACAATTCGTGCACTGCTGTGGCACAATAACCTCACATCTTATGGAGGGGTGCATCTGTAAAAGCACAAAGAAACAACACATCTTTGTTTTATTAATAAGCTTAATAAACATTTTTACATCACTTTAATTCACACGAATTTAAATATGCTTCTGATATCTTAAGGTCGTAGACACGTGTCTATTTAACGGTAAGATAACGTGAGCTAACTGGCTTGTAGTCACCGTAACTGAAAACAAACTCACTCCAGTCATCAAAGAAAGAAGTTACTTAACGCACTTGACCAAAACATTTACACTGCAATAATGTGTGTATGGCATGAAATAAAATAAAACGTAACTATATTATACGGTAAAAGAAATAATAAAACGTAACTTAACGTTCGCGTTGGCCTCGAAAACTAAGATGGAGCTTGAGCGTCGGTTGCACTTCCTATTGTGGCTGAGCGTGCATCTGACGTCAGTGGCTGAGCGAGCATGTGGCTGAGAGTGCACGGTCTGCAGCCAGACCCTTTTGGAGAGATCTGTCACATTAGTTGAAAGATGAGGTGATTAACGTCAAGATGTTAAGATCCGAAGATGGGCACTGTGATCGTTGATATCATATCACGAGATACATATACAGAAATAAAAACGTTGCAAAAAAATACGTTGACTCTGTTAGTAATTTTAATTCAGCCTCCACACATCATGAGACACCAAGGATCGCCAATAGTTACACATTTTGGCCGATGGGCTTCAGCAACCGGGAAGACGTGATCGAAGTGCTCACATTAAGCGCCGTGTCTACGCTTTACCCCCCATGCTATACACAAGGAATGCATAGTTGGCTTCTCCTGGTATCCCCGCCCCGTCGGATAGTCCTGAGGAGTGTGTCCCTCTCAGGTCCGGAAATTATTAAATACTGTACGTGTATGCGTTTGGTGGCATTATTTTATTAAAAATATGTGTCGCATGCGAACAAACTGTATTTCACCATGGTGTGTGCAAATGGTCTGCTGCAGTTTTGTAGCGCTATAGCTTTTTGTTTAGAAACAAAGTTTAAAAAATTAGGAGTTTTCACGATGCTGAAAAGGAAATACGCTATCAGACACTGCGTCTCAGTGCCACCCTAATGATGGCCATACAGCTTTTAGCACCTCTCGGTCACCGTATTCAAGGCCGTCCCTGCTCATGCAAATTAGTTACCAGTTGGTAAATCAGAGGAGTGACGCTAACGGAAGTCTACCGGATGGGGGAGGTTTGAGTGTGTCAAATCGATTACCCAATAACACTAGAATTTGTAGAATTGGGCGGGATTTTGACTGTGATTGGGCTAAAACGTCTTGTCAAATTTGTCACTCCCTGGTTGCTGTCTGGTCTTGCATTGGAGCAAATGTAAATAAAAAGTTCCCGTCTCTTGAGCTACCGTGCGTCTGAACAGTGGATGCAAAATATACGTGTTCCTGAATGCTTCTGGATAATGGACCGTTTGTTCAATAAAGATTGCATAACATATCACTGTGATAGACAAGTTTATACCTACACCACATGAAAAAAGGAAAAACAAGAGTTAAGTACGAAGCGTGAGAATTATATGCACATCTAGTGCAATTATTTACAACCCCAATTCCAATGAAGTTGGGACGTTGTGTAAAACGTAAATAGAAACAGAATACAATGATTTGCAAATCCTTTTCAACCTATACTCAATTGAATACACTACAAAGACGGGGGGGGGGGGGGGGGGGGGGGCATTTTTCGTACGTCGCTTAAATCATCCGAGATCAGGTGCCTCATCTTGGATAAGTTAATGCCAGTGAAACTCATCCAGATAGGTCGGTTTTTCAAACGCAGATGTGTATTAGATTAGTGTAGCTGGATCTAATCATACGAGATGAATGCGCGCGCCCGCTCTGAGTGAAAAGCCCATATATATTGAGTCTAGAAAACATGATCATCAAGTCTTTGATAGGCTGTAACAAAATGATGAAAGAACGGGCGCATTTTTTTTCACACACGCGGCGCAAGACCTTTCATTCGAAGGACATGAAGAATTTCAAGATTTAATATGCACAAGGGGTAACACTGCAAAAGCAGCCCAAACCAGAAAAGACGGCTGGCAAAAAGTGGCCGTCAAATTAAACGCTAAGTAGTGTGCATTGTACTTACTGAATGCAGCGTTTCATTTCCTATGTATCAGATTAATTATTATTTAATTTGTCATAATTCCAGATCAAACGTGAGCACAAGGAGAACATGGGAACAGGTTACAGTGAAGTACATGAATATACTTCAAACTGGTAAATATTGGTATATAACTATTTAAAGAATTCTTGACATAAAGAATCATATATAATATAAAAAACATTAATTTTAAAGCTAATAAGGAGGCAGACAAGCAAAAAACAGGTGGAGGTCCACGCGGTCCAGACCTAACCCCTGCAGAAGAGTTGGCTCTCCAGCAAAATGCCCATCGCCCTGTTTCTAAGGGCATTCCAGGGGGAAGCTCCACCTCAGAACCAGTGGCAGGATGCAGTGGTCACTTCATTTCAGGTAAAGGATGGTCATTGCATATATTTGTCCTCCATGTGTGGCATAGGTATGTTCCATATAGCCCTCTTTTTTGTTGGGTCAGTTGCAGGGAATGTCATATCCCTAGAACTTGTGTCTGACCAACGAGATACTGACAAAGGTCAAATATTTGATGAAGACACTGTCTGATTATTCATCAGGACGAGAGGTACATTTTCCAAATAATGTTTGATCAAACTCCACTCTGATCAGTCCCATGTGCCCCAATCACATTTGGAAATCCTGGTAATGAGAATGTTAGGTTGATTGTGGGATTCTTTATGGAACTGTGGGTGTTTTAGCCTGTGTATTACCTACCTGCAATGGCATGAAACGCCTCTTTTATTGTCTGCACACGCAGGTGTCCAGGAAACACAATGAAAACCTGAAGGAAATGTTTCAGAGCCAAACAGACTTTACGAATTGCCTGGCAAACTGCACTTTTCGATAGATGTTCCACATCGCCTACAGTATATAAAAAAGTGCCGCTTGCAAGAAACCTCAAAGTAATGCCTACTGTCTGTGTGGTTGTGAGGGCCCGACTTCGCCAAGTTTGACTTCGAATATACGGAGCTAATAAATCTTTGAGGTACAATATTCCCCCTCGGCTAAAGCGGTATCTTTCGTACAGAATTTCCTCCGGGAGCAATAAAGGATCTTGCCGATCGCGCAAAACACTCTCTATATGAAATTCTCTTAATATAATTTGCTCACCAATATCAATTGGTCGCTCATTCATGAACGGCGAAGCCATGACTGGATGATTTCCACACACCGTCACTGATCACGTGTATAAACTAATCCTTGTTTACGTAGAACAAACCCGCTCCGAGCAGGCTTGCGGATTAGGATGTGTTGCTATGACAACACTTCCAGCAAGAGTTTCGAAAAACCGACAGATCCAGGATCAGGCCAAATCGTCAACAATTAAATCCGGCTAAACGACTAATCCACGTACGAAAAATACCCCCAAGATATCGAATGTTCAAACTGATAAACTTTATTGTTGTTTTGCAAATCTTCACTCATTTTTAATTTGAGAGAATTAAACTACACAGGCAAGTAGTTGTAGCAGTCCAAAAAACGAAGGGTTTATTGCTCTTTCGCCCTAACTGGACAATGCAAACTAAGAAAAAAACAACGGTGTCCAAAAAAAAAAAAAGACGAAAAACAATAACGTGTCTAACTCCATCTTCTTTGTTTTCTTACCAAAAAAAAAAAAAAAAAACAGCAGAACTTCCTTAACAATTTCCCACCCCCAACACCCCAGGGGCTGCTTCATTTAAGAGTGACAGATGGGTCGTCTGCCCCCCGCTCTACACAGCACTCTGACCAAGCTAATTTGCATGGCTTTTTTAGGACGCACTGCCTCGGTGGTAATTTCTTTCCCAGACTGTTACAATACACTTTGTGTTAAACGCCTCTTAAATCGCATCGCACAGTACGTGTATAGTTAAAGCCTATCATTCTCAGGTATCTACTCATAATGCAGTGTCTTGGCTGGGTAAGACATGACCTTCCGTCCAGGTGGAAGGGCCAGTCCTTCTGTGACCATCACAAATTACAATCTTAAACCTGCTAAATCCAGTTCAGAATCAAGGCAGGCAGCAGATGTCAGTCCAACCACTCGTATATACAATCGAACTCACATTTACACACGGTCACCTAAGATTCATCAATTAACCTAATTAACCTGCACATCTTCAGGATGTGGGAAAAATAATAGGAGCACACAGAGAAGAATTCATATCGGCATAGGGAAAATTTCTATGAAAAAAGACACAGACAATATGTGGGTATGGTATATGAATAAATAATATTTACTGTATGTAGAATCCTTGCATAGCACTAACAATAAGCATTTTGCAAGCACAAAGTGAAGTGTTCTGTAAAAGCACACAGTTTAAAGGTTGAAAAAATGCACAAAATTATAATTATTTGTATCCTAATGCATTTTACTCCAGTCCTCAGATTTTCTTCAGTCTTTCCTCAAAATGCCTTTCACCTTCAGACTCTGAAAGCAAGCAAACTTAAATAATTAACCTGTATTATCCAACAGCAGATAGGCTCAAGCTACCCAGAGAAACTAATAGCAAATCATGGTAAGTGAGATCTATTCAGATTCATTTAGATTAGTAGTCCACACCATTTGGAGTTAGACACAATACAGCTAAAATTATGCACATCCTTATTGTATCAATTTTGAATAAATGTGAGTTAAGAAAATAGGACAGTGGACTATAAACAAAAGACAGATGCTTTAGTCTCCACCACTTAACTGCCCCTGATGTTAACCATGGGTGTCGTAGTGGGGGAGGTGGGGGTGAGGTAATGATTACCCAGGGCCCAGTGGGGATGGGGGGACTCAAAGCCTAAAATGAAAAGGGCACGTGACAGACATGAATCGAGAGGAAGGGACCCACAGAGACTACTTATGTATAGGGCTCAGAGTTCTGTGCTTCACCCCGTGTTAATTTTCTAGAACTTGTACAACTATGACAGTAAATGTACCATTGAAATAAGCAAATGAACTATCATGTAAGAATTGAAATTCACATCTAGATCTCTGATATATCACTGCTTTATCTACACTTGCAAAGCCAGCTATGCTGGCCATGTTCATTTTTGTTTCCTACATCTGACTAAACAGCAGCTTACACTGGAGGTATGTCACTTTCCTCTTCCGGTATAAGATCCAGATTTGGACTGGATACTCAACTGTTTCCTTTGCAGGACTTCACATGTACCCCCATGACAGCCAACATCATCAACACCAAACCCAAAGACAGCAGGACCATTTTCAGCTGACAGAGATCCACACCTGAAGATGGACCTGCAAAAGCAGAAGAGGCTGTTATAATTTTCCATTTTTTTTAAATAATAGGGATTTTTATATTGGTTAAATGACTAGCTACTGCATTTGCAATCCAGTTTGATTAATAACTAGCATTTGCATGCCCTCGCAGTGTTTGCATGAACATGATAACGTTGCATGTTTGGTGTTCAAGCAGCCGAGGCAGGCACATTTAATTCCCCCCTTTCCAGATTACTATATTGCCTCCCTGTAGTGGAACATATTAAGTTCAGATCCTTGACACCTGGATACAGAGTAGTCAACAGGTCAGCACCTAAATACATGGAAACAGTTGTGAAGCACTATGCTTCTCTGTGGCATCAAATCTCACTCCAGTCTTTTTTCATGTGTAGTTCATAGCTATTGGAACAAACGGCCCACTTACATTTTAAATTCTGACTCCCTTAAAGATGTTGAAGATGTATTTGAAGGCATTCTTTCTTGGTGAGCTTCTAAAAGATATTAGCTGTCAGGTTTTTGTAATCTAGGAATTACTAAATTTTGCATTTTTGTTCTGATCTCTTCACTTGTGATGGTCAGTTTTGCAACCTTGTCCTGTAACACTTGTCCTCTGACATTAGTCTCTGTTTTCACCTTTCATCCACACCTCACCAGAATTTTCAACCCACAAAAATAGATACTTTTGAAAACACTCTGCAGGGCCGTATACTTTAAAAAACACTGGTTCAGCATTTCAGTGTGAATGGTGGAAAATGCAGTTTTTTTTAAAAATATAGACTATAATCGCACTCTGATTGGTTCATACTTATTATGTGACCCTTCCCTGATGAAGTCCTGCTCATTACAACATCTCATTACCTGACTGATCACCTTTCATGGAAGAAAACCATATTTAAACATAGCAGACATAAAACAACCTAAACATAAAAAGCACAAATGAAATATCACAAAGAAGACCCCACAGCCAGAAAATGAACCAGAGTCTGTGAGTGGTGAGGTAGCAATGCTGCCCTTTGGTGAACCTATATAAGGTAAAATACAACAATGTTTCTGTCTCTTTTTTACAATCTATGTTCAAATATTTCATTGAATGCATTTACAAGAAATAACAGACTTAAGTTTATTTTAATTTAGTTTGTGTGCTCTCATGGTTTATCTGATTAGTGGGAATGTCTTGGTATGCTACCTCCAATTTACAGTATACGTATATGCTTCACAGGTTCATGTCATTGAGTAAGAAGAAGACCTTTTATTAGAGGAGTGGTAAAGAGAGCAAGCAGCTTACCTGAATGTCTAATGTATTTGAACTGTGACTGAGTCAGAGAACTGTGATTCACCACACATTCAATCACCACTTCTGAGCTCCACTGGGAGGTTCTGATCTTTAGAGTGGAGCTGCTGCTATAGGTGCCATTCTGAAGGAGATTGGGTGACCCTTGCTGGATGATGTGGGGCACTTCAACAAAAGTGAGATTCCAGGTGAAGGACACATTGGAAGGGTAGAAACTCAGAGCACTGCAGGTCAGGATCAGGAGATCAGGTGCATCAGGTGATATGGAAGAAGTGATGCTTACTTGGGGTTGGGCTAATGGACATAATGAAAAAAAGATCCGAAAGTAAATTGTAAGGAGTCAAGCTCTAAAAGCCTTAAAAAGAAATGTGAAGATTCTGCAGATCATATAATGGGTTGATGATGCGTTTGCATTTATTGGATCATGGTACAAGTTTCACCTTAGTTTGTCAGTACAAATCTGTCTTGTGCTGGAGTGGGTCCTGCAATAGACTCGCTCTCAATACTGGTTTAGATCCTACCTTGAATCCAGTATTGCCAAGATACATTTTTGACCCCCTTTGCCTCTAAATTGGATATGACAATTTGAGAATATTAACCTTTAAATTTGAGAATATTCTTTATGCCATGTATAACTTCTAGATATTAAAAGGTGTTACAAATAATGTTTAACTTTAAAGCCTTTGGTAATTGAAGAAGTATATTTTTTCAAATCAAGTTTTACTATTGAAAATAAGCTAATACCTTCAAGCATGAGCTGTGACTTCTGTTCAATAATTCGGGTCCTTTTCCCAAAGCAGAAGTTTGAGCAGAAATACAACCCCTCATCAGAGAAGAACACATTTTTAATTTGCAAAGAGCTGAATAAAACTCCATAAATAATGGAATATCTCCCTCCATTTTTAATATCTTTCGAATCTCCTTCTGAGCCATTCTGGAACAGGCGCTTATGACGCCAATACAAGCTGACTTCTTCACAATTGCCTTTTTCCACTACAGTGCAGTTAAAGTATGCCATTTGTCCAAGCAGGATGGTGAGTGATGGTGGAGTTATGACATGATGAGCTGATGAAGCAAGAGCTACACCTGAGGAAGAAAGAAATCGATAAGAATCTAAAAAAGTAACAATCCATACTGTAAAGAAATGTAGTTGCATTTTTTGGGAGAACCAGTTTGAGAAAGCCTGTACTTAAGGGGAAATGACTTGGATTAGAATTGATTGCTTACTTACAGCATGTACAGTAATTGCTTAAAGTTTGTTCACAGACAATGATCTATGAGGCAGAAGAGTTAATCACTATGCCGACTTAATCACTTAAGTTCATTTGTAATCATTCTATGGGTTGAAGTACTTTCAATACAAAATTATGCCATAAATTAAACAGTGTATGTGTTCCTCTTTTCTTGTTGCAGAATGTATTATAAAGTAACAGCCTGAATCCACTGTAATAACTCCTTTCATAATTTCAAACACTTCAGTCATGTCTCCTCCTAATCTCTGTTTACTTAAACTGAAAAAGTTCAACTCCTTCAATCTCTCCTCATAGCTCATACCTCACAGTTGTGTAGTCAACTTAATCTCTTTCCTCTGGTCTTTCTCTAGCACTCCTATGACATTTTTGTAGTATGGTGACCAGACCTGCACACAGTACTCCAGGTGAGGCCTCACTAGTTCATTATATAACTTATGCCTAACCTTATTTTACTTGTTCGCCACACCTTGTGCTATATAACCTGATATCCTATTAGCCTTATTGACTGGTTCTGTATGCTGTCCTGATGTAGACAGTGATGAGTCCATTATGATTCCTAAATCCTTTTTATAAGGTGCATTTTCAAGTTTCAGACGTCCCACTTGTGAATTTAATTCAGTTCTAGGATTATTTTTAGTCCCTACTTTTTCCTTACTCCCATCTGTAATTGTTCTTAATCTACTCAGCCTTATACTCATTCTCCCTTTTTAAGACTCACCCCTGTTATCCACTAAAAGAAATGTCATCCCTGTCAAATTAAGCCCCATACCTTTTACTTTTATCCCAAAGTTCATCAATGGCTGCACCCCTGTCACTATTTTTAAATATTAAAGAAACTGATGTTCATTTATGTTATTTCCAAATTGATTAAAAATGAAAATTTAGAATTGAAAATAATAACATGGAAGCTTTTTCTTAAATTTTTGACTCTCCTTATGTACAGTGGTGTGAAAAACTATTTGCCCCCTTCCTGATTTCTTATTCTTTTGCATGTTTGTCACACAAAATGTTTCTGATCATCAAACACATTTAACCATTAGTCAAATATAACACAAGTAAACACAAAATGCAGTTTTTCAATGATGGTTTTTATTATTTAGGGAGAAAAAAAATCCAAACCTACATGGCCCTGTGTGAAAAAGTAATTGCCCCCTTGTTAAAAAATAACCTAGCTGTGGTGTATCACACCTGAGTTCAATTTCCGTAGCCACCCCCAGGCCTGATTACTGCCACACCTGTTTCAATCAAGAAATCACTTAAATAGGAGCTGCCTGACACAGAAAAGTAGACCAAAAGCACCTCAAAAGCTAGACATCATGCCAAGATCCAAAGAAATTCAGGAACAAATGAGAACAGAAGTAATTGAGATCTATCAGTCTGGTAAAGGTTATAAAACCATTTCTAAAGCTTTGGGACTCCAGCGAACCACAGTGAGAGCCATTATCCACAAATGGCAAAAACATGGAACAGTGGTGAACCTTCCCAGGAGTGGCCGGCCGACCAAAATTACCCCAAGAGCGCAGAGACGACTCATCCGAGAGGTCACAAAAGACCCCAGGACAACGTCTAAAGAACTGCAGGCCTCACTTGCCTCAATTAAGGTCAGTGTTCACGACTCCACCATAAGAAAGAGACTGGGCAAAAACGGCCTGCATGGCAGATTTCCAAGACGCAAACCACTGTTAAGCAAAAAGAACATTAGGGCTCGTCTCAATTTTGCTAAGAAACATCTCAATGATTGCCAAGACTTTTGGGAAAATACCTTGTGGACTGATGAGACAAAAGTTGAACTTTTTGGAAGGCAAATGTCCCGTTACATCTGGCGTAAAAGGAACACAGCATTTCAGAAAAAGAACATCATACCAACAGTAAAATATGATGGTGGTGGTAGTGTGATGGTCTGGGGTTGTTTTGCTGCTTCAGGACCTGGAAGGCTTGCTGTGATAGATGGAACCATGAATTCTACTGTCTACCAAAAAATCCTGAAGGAGAATGTCCGGCCATCTGTTCGTCAACTCAAGCTGAAGCGATCTTGGGTGCTGCAACAGGACAATGACCCAAAACACACCAGCAAATCCACCTCTGAATGGCTGAAGAAAAACAAAATGAAGACTTTGGAGTGGCCTAGTCAAAGTCCTGACCTGAATCCAATTGAGATGCTATGGCATGACCTTAAAAAGGCGGTTCATGCTAGAAAACCCTCAAATAAAGCTGAATTACAACAATTTTGCAAAGATGAGTGGGCCAAAATTCCTCCAGAGAGCTGTAAAAGACTCATTGCAAGTTATCGCAAACGCTTGATTGCAGTTATTGCTGCTAAGGGTGGCCCAACCAGTTATTAGGTTCAGGGGGCAATTACTTTTTCACACAGGGCCATGTAGGTTTGGATTTTTTTTTCTCCCTAAATAATAAAAACCACCATTTACAAACTGCATTTTGTGTTTACTTGTGTTATATTTGACTAATGGTTAAATGTGTTTAATGATCAGAAACATTTTGTGTGACAAACATGCAAAAGAATAAGAAATCAGGAAGGGGGCAAATAGTTTTTCACACCACTGTAAGTAGAAAGGAAATAACCTTAAGTTTTCGAAAACATAGCATGATTAAACCCAAATCTAAATTTAATGTGCCTTTAAGCATATAATAATCATAAACAAAGAGAAAAGCAGAGAGCAACACAGCCATCAATACACTCAGTTCACATCAGTGTTTCTCACCTTTAACAAAAATGTCTTTTCTTTCCACTGGTCATTCACATATCTAGGTAAAATCTTTCCACTTCACAAGAAACCGCAGTATTGTTATACTTTGGCCCAGTACACATGAGCTTCCTGTCTTGTGCCCCCCCTCAGTTCGTTGCAGGGTAAGGAGGTTTGATGATGGATGGATGGAAAAAGTATTAACATACATAGATATACTCTATATACCCTGAATTGCCAGTTTATTACGTTAATATGTCTATCATCATGTGACATCTTGGTTCCTCAGAACAGCATGGATTCCCCTGAACAGGAATCCTATAAGACACTAGATATGTTGTTCAGGAATGTAATACCATATAGAAATAACTGTGTTGCACAGTTACTGAAAACTGCAACTGCACAGTCTTTCTGTGAACTGCCCTTACCACCTTATCTCAAAGATGCTTAACAGGGTTTAGATCTAAGGACTGAGCAGGCCATCAATAAAAAGCAAAATGTTTCCAGGGCAAGATCCAACCTGCGAACATTGCAATCAAGCTCCAGCCTCACTGGTTCACATGTTTTGGGCCTGCACCAAATTAACATCATTCTGGACAAAAATTTTTAAGTGCCTTTCAGACAGCCTTAGTGTCACAATCCCTCCTAACCCATTAACAGCTGTGTTTGGTGGGCTCATAGAGGGGCTTAAAGCAGAGAAGGACAAACAAACTGTGATTGCCTTTACTATACTATTGCCACGCAGATTTATTTTGCTAAACTGGAAGAATCCTAACTCTCCTCTTTTAAGTCAGTGGGTAGCTGATATTATATACTATTTGAAATTGGAAAAAATCTAATTCTCAGTTAGAGGATCTGTGCAGAACTTTTTCAAATCCTGGCAGGATCTGATCAATAATATTTTAGAATAAGCTCTTAAAGCACTGAGGAAGCAGATTCTCTCCCCATTTCCTTTTTTTTTCTTCTCCATTTATCTTTATCCACCTATTAAACTCATCAATTTATTTATTTTTACAAGCTTTAAGTTTTACTCTGTTGGCCATGCTCTCTTTCTCAGGGGTTAGGGTTGATTTGTTTTCAATCCTATTTTTGTAAAAATTGATCTATCTATATGGAATGATTACAATAAAATTAAATAAAAAATAAAAAAGCAATGTTTCCAGAATGAGTAGGTGACAATATGTGCCTTGTGATATGGTCATTACCATGCTCCAATTCTCCATCCAAGTGTGGATAAATTGTGACCATGAAGGGATGAACTTGTTCATATATAGGCCTACTGTGCCATTCAGATATTCTTCAGTGGGAATCAGAGGAACCAAGGTGTAACAGAAAAATATGACACCATCACAATTGCACCACAGCCATGTACTGCTGACAACAAACAAGATGGCCACCTAAAAAGAATACTGTAGTGAGCGCTGATCCATTTTTAGTGGACCGAAAGTGCATCAGGGCCAAAATCCAAGCAACTAATGTAGCTTTTACCAAAATCTTATCATTCCACCAGGACGCAGTTCCTCAACCTAATGCCACTCTTCCAATGGTCTAACTTTCTACTTCTCTAGTCACTGAAGATGTGATTTCTCAATTTTTGTTGACATCACCACCTGACCTGTTGTAGCTTATTCAAAGACAAGGACCAATAAGTCTATTCTGAAATGACACGCTGAACAATACCGTTAAATCTGTACCATTAAATCATTCTGGTAAGATTTTACACATACGGCACTATAAAGCAGCTACTGTATATCAAAGCAAAATTCCTGAACAATACCCTAATAAACTGGTAACTCATGATACACATATGCACTTGTTTCCATAACACTGCAAGGACTAGAACTGTTTCTGTTGCCAGAAAGTAGAAAGTACCACCCGATGTTGATTGACATCACTTGAGCTCAAAAGAAACACAATGCCTGAACAAACTTATCAGGGGAGCATACACCATCCCAGGGCAAACCCTGGACATGCTTTAAGCTGTTGTGGAAAAGAGGATGATGACAAAATTGCATGACATCATGACAAATCCTCTCAAACCCCATCCAGGTGGTGATCTCTTGGCGCACTTTTAGCCAGGGTGTGGTAGGAAGCTCCTCTGGGGGTCTTTGATGCCTGTTGCTCTCACACAATTCATTGCTTCCTCTCGATGCCCTGAACTAAATACTGATACTTTTACACTCATTTTGCAATTTATGCACAATATAAATGACTTATTTATTTATTTATTGATTGTATTATTTATCCTATGAGTATATTTCTGCAGCTGTATGCATCTAAATGTCCCCTTGGGATTAATAAAGTTTATCTAATCTATTTGTACAAAACTTAATCAAATCAATATCCACACAACTGCCGTTATTATTGCAATGAAGGTTTTGTTGTGAAGGCAAACCACTCCAGTGCATCTCAGAATTCTTCGTAAAAATCTTCATATCTGCGCCATACTTGATTTTCAAAGCTAGTCGTTCTTTCTCTTTTTTCTCTTACGTTTAGAGAAAATCCAAGCAAAATGACACCTTTTATTGGCTAACTAAAAAGATTATAATATGCAAGCTTTCGAGGCAACTCAGGCCCCTTCTTCAGGCGAGATGTAATCTTGAAGAAGGGGCCTGAGTTGCCTCGAAAGCTTGTATATTGTAATCTTTTTAGTTAGCCAATAAAAGGTGTCATTTTGCTTGGCTTTTCTCTACATTCATAATGGCTAACACGGTACAACACCCTAGTACTACTCTTACTTTTAGATACTCTAAGTGCTATCTGCTTTACAGGTACTCAAATTATATTAAAAAAGCAAAATTATTGCAACTACCATTTTCAAGAGGCCCCTGGTAACTTATTTGAAGCTTACCTGTGATGAAGACCACCCATCCGCTCAGAGATCTGTGATCCTCTCTCATTGTCCGCTGCTCTCAAATGACCACAAGCAGCTCTGAGTGGGAGGTGAAATGCTAATCACCTGGCTTTACATTTCCTGTATCTTATGAGCAAAAAAAAGAAAGTATCAGAATACTTTGTTTCCTGTAAATGGTTTTAACAATTAAAGGGTAATTTCAACATTGACCTATTGCAGTATTCTCTTAGTCTGGCTCTTAAGAATTTCCTCAGCTATTTAATTTTTTTCAATTGATCCAAACAGGATTTATTGTTTGGCTTAAAAAAATATTGGGAGAGACATTAAAAATATTAGCCCCACAAAATTACACTTTAAATGAATCCTGGTATTTTCTTGAACACTCTCTTTGCCTTTTGTATATCAAAATATTTAGGCTGTCCGAAGGCACCACTGTAAAATAGACTGTTGATTCTGGTGGCACCTAATTCACGTCAAGTGGCATCATTTTCAGTGACAACATTTTGTCTTATCAGGTAAACTGGCTTTATTCTTTCTACCTGCCTATCCTGTGAATATTGAAAGAATGTGGAGAGCCTTTTGCTTTTAGCTTTTTTTGTTTTGGAAAGACACTTCCTTTTGGGATTTAAGGAAACAACTCCAAATATCAAGGCCTCTAACCCAACTTTAGTTTCACATTTACACAGATGTTTTTCATCTTTTTGCTTTTCAACCTCTTTTTCATTATCTTGTTATTGTTGTCTCCATACAAAATTGCAACTGGGAAATTCTCTTAATGATTTTGTTTTCATACATGTCCCCTTACAGCCAGCTTGATTGATTTTGCAGTTTTTCATACTGCAGAGCATCAGTTAAAATTAAACGGTGTTCACCAGTTCAGCCGAAAAGATGAAAGTCCATTTTGTTAGAAAATAGCATAACAACATGTTTCTTGTATAATTACCCATGTATGACTCTAAGAAGGAATTGCAGCAACTTTTGGGGAAGGACTAATTGATGAGATGTTTGACAGGAAAATATTAACCAAGACTGTTCAAAATGTTGATGCTTCATTTACAACACTGGCTAAGGTGAGGTTGATATTGTGGGAGAATTTCACTATTTTATGATTAAGTAATCTTGTGGACTGTTCAAATATTATGTACTCCTTTAGTCTCTTCCCATATCTATCTACTAAATAATAAAACACTACTTTCTGTGTATGTGGTCTTTTTGGCTGTGGTGGCTCAGTGGTAGGGATGATGACATGATACGTCAGGGGTGTGAAGTGCAATTCCTGATTTGAAAAGGTTTTTTTTTTCTATCTTTATTAAAAAGGAATTAAAATGGAGCATTTTGATGGAAATAAAGTAAATAACTGATTGACATTGGGAAATGCTACTTACTAAAGATGGAAAGCATTCACAAGAATCCAAATGATGTTTTCACAGAGGGTAACGGGGGCTCTATCAACACTGGTAACAGTCAATGTAGTGTTGTGGATTTTAAATTTTATATTTTATTTTATTTTTTGGGTCCTCCCTGCGTGGAGTTTGCATGTTCTCCCCATGTCTGCGTGGGTTTCTTCTTGGTGCTCCAGTTTCCTCCCACAGTCCATAGACATGCAGGTTAGGTGCATTGGTGATTCTAAATTGTCCCTAGTGTGTGCTTGGTGTGTGTGTGTGTGGGTATGTGTGCCTTGCGGTGGGCTGGCGCCCTGCCCGGGGTTTGTTGCCTGCCTTGCACCCTGTGTTGGCTGGGATTGGCTCCAGCAGACTCCCGTGACCCTGTAGTTAGGATATAACGGATTGGATAATGGATGGATGGATTTTATTTTTTGCACACACAGACACAGATTAACTTAATTTTACAAGGACAGTTAACATCAAGCCCCTCCTCGAACCGCCATCTTATCGTGGTGGAGGGGTTTGTGTATCCCAATGATCCTAGGAGCTCTGCTGTCCGGGGCTTTATGCCCCTGGTAGGGCCACCCAAGGCAAACTGGTCCTAGGTGAGGGATGAGACAAAGTGCGGTTCAACAAACCTTCTATGATGAATACAAAATTTGGACGGCGTTTTCCCTCGCCCGGACGCGGGTCACCGGGGCCCCCCTCTGGAGCCAGGCCTGGAGGTGGGGCTCGATGGCGAGCGCCTGGTGGCCGGGCTTGCACCCATGGGGCTCGGCCGGGCACAGCCCGAAGAGGCAACGTGGATCCCCCTTCCCATGGGCTCACCACCTATGGGAGGGGCCAAGGAGATCAGGTGCAGTGTGAGTTGGGTGGTGGCCGAAGGCGGGCACCTTGGCGGTCCGATCCTCGGCTACAGAAGCTGGCTCTTGGGACGTGGAATGTCACCTCTCTGAAGGGGAAGGAGCCTGAGCTAGTGCGCGAGGTTGAGAGGTTCCGGCTAGATATAGTCGGGCTCACCTCGACGCACAGCTTGGACTCTGGAACCAATCTCCTTGAGAGGGGCTGGACTCTGTACCACTCTGGAGTTGCCCCCGGTGAGAGGCGCCGAGCGGGTGTGGGTATACTTATTGCCCCCCGACTTGGAGCCTGTACATTGGGGTTTACCCCGGTGGACGAGAGGGTAGCCTCCCTTCGCCTTCGGGTGGGGGGACGGGTCCTAACTGTTGTTTGTGCGTATGCACCGAACAACAGTTCGGAGTACCCACCCTTTTTGGAGTCCCTGGAGGGGGTGCTAGAGGGCATACCTTCTGGGGACTCCCTCGTTCTGCTGGGAGACTTCAATGCTCACGTGGGCAATGACAGTGAGACCTGGAAGGGCGTGATTGGGAGGAATGGCCCCCGTGATCTGAACCCGAGTGGTGTTTTGTTATTGGACTTCTTTGCTCGTCACGGATTGTCCATAACGAACACCATGTTCAAGCATAGGGGTGTTCATATGTGCACTTGGCACCAGGACACCCTAGGCCTCAGTTCGATGATCGACTTTGTGGTCGTGTTGTCGGACTTGCGGCCACATGTCTTGGACACTCGGGTGAAGAGAGGGGCGGAGCTGTCAACTGATCACCACCTGGTGGTGAGTTGGCTCCGATGGTGGGGGAGGATGCCGGTCAGGCGTGGTAGGCCCAAACGTGTTGTGAGGGTCTGCTGAGAACGTCTGGCAGAGCCTCCTGTCAGAAGTAGCTTCAACTCCCACCTCCGGCAGAACTTCGACCAGGTCCCGAGGGAGATGGGGGACATTGAGTCCGAATGGGCCATGTTCCGTGCCTCTATTGTTGAGGCGGCTGACCGGAGCTGTGGCCGTAAGGTAGTCGGTGCCTGTCATGACGGCAATCCTCGAACCCGTTGGTGGACACCAGCGGTGAAGGATGCCGTCAAGCTGAAGAAGGACTCCTACCTGTCCCTTTTGTCCTGTGGGACTCTGGAGGCAGCTGATAGGTACTGGCAGGCCAAGCGGAATGCGGCTTCGGTGGTTGCTGAGGCAAAAACTTGGGCATGGGAGGAGTTTGGGGAGGCCATGGAGAACGACTTTCGGACGGCTTTGAGGAGATTCTGGTCCACCGTCCGGCGTCTCAGGAGGGGGAAGCAGTGCAGTGTCAACACTGTGTATGGTGGGGATGGTGCGCTGCTGACCTCGACTCGGGACGTTGTGGGTCGGTGGGGGGAGTACTTCGAAGACCTCCTCAATCCCACTAACATGCCTTCCAATGAGGAAGCAGAGCCTGGGGACTCAGAGGTGGGCTCCCCCATCTCTGGGACTGAGGTCACCAAGGTGGTCAAAAAACTCCTCGGTGACAGGGCCCCGGGGGTGGATGAGATATGCCCGCAGTTCCTCAAGGCTCTGGATGTTGTAGGGCTGTCTTGGTTGACACGTCTCTGCAGCATCGCATGGACATCAGGGACAGTGCCTCTGGATTGGCAGACTGGGGTGGTGGTCCCCCTCTTTAAGAAGGGGGACCAGAGGGTGTGTTCCAACTACAGAGGGATCACACTCCTCAGCGTTCCTGAAAAGTCTATTCGGGGGTCCTGGAGAGGAGGGTCCATTGGAGAGTCGAACCTCGGATTCAGGAGGAACAGTGTGGTTTTCGTCCTGGTCGCAGAACAGTAGACCAGCTCTACACCCTTAGCAGAGTCCTGGAGGGTGCATGGGAGTTCGCCCAACCAGTCTACAAGTGTTTTGTGGACTTGGAAAAGGCGTTCGACCATGTCCCTCGGGGAATCCTGTGGGGGGTGCTCCGAGAGTATGGGGTACCGGACCCCCTGATAAGAGCTGTTCGGTCCCTGTACGATTGGTGTCAGAGCTTGGTCCGCATTGCCGGCAGTAAGTCAAACCCGTTTCCAGTGAGAGTTGGACTCCGCCAGGGCTGCCCTTTGTCACCGATTCTGTTCATAACTTTTATGGACAGAATTTCTAGGTGCAGCAAGGGTGTTGAGGGGGTCTGGTTTGGTGGACTCAGGATTGGATCACTGCTTTTTGCAGATGATGTTGTCCTGTTTGCTTCATCAGGCCGTGATCTTCAGCTCTCTCTGGATCGGTTCGCAGCTGAGTGTGAAGCGGCTGGGATGGGAATCAGCACCTCCAAATCCGAGACCATGGTCCTCAGCCAGAAAAGGGTGGAGTGCCCTCTCAGGGTTGGGAGCGAGATCCTGCCCCAAGTGGAGGAGTTCAAGTATCTCAGGGTCTTGTTCACAAGTGAGGGAAGAATGGAGCGTGAGATCGACAGGCAGATCGGTGCGGCGTCAGCAGTGATGCGGGCTCTGCATCGGTCTGTCGTGGTGAAAAAGGAGCTGAGCGGCAAGGCGAAGTTCTCAATTTACCAGTCGATCTATGTTCCTACCCTCACCTATGGTCATGAGCTATGGGTAGTGACCGAAAGAACGAGATCGCGAATACAAGCGGCTGAAATGAGTTTTCTCCATAGGGTGTCTGGGCTCTCCCTTAAAGACAGGGTGAGAAGCTCAGTCATCTGGGAGGGGCTCAGAGTAGAGCCGCTGCTCCTCCGCATCGAGAGGAGTCAGATGAGGTGGCTTGGGCATCTGATCAGGATGCCTCCTGGACGCCTCCCTGGTGAGGTGTTCCGGGCACGTCCAACCGGGAGGACGCCCTGGGGAAGACCCAGGACACGCTGGAGGGACTATGTCTCCCGGCTGGCCTGGGAACGCCTTGGGATTCCCCCGGAAGAGCTAGAAGAAGTGGCCGGGGAGAGGGAAGTCTGGGCATCTCTGCTCAAGCTGCTGCCCCTGCGACCCGACCTCGGATAAACGGAAGAGGATGGATGGATGGATTAACATCAAGGCATCCTGTTTTCCTGAGTTGTATCACCTTAAAACATTTGTTTCAATGGTTTTGCTTCAGGCCTTGCTGATTATCTTATCACCTAGAGGCAGAACTTTTAGCAGCCAACCAATCAAAGGTGTGTAGCACCCCAAGTCATGAGGCATTATTTCTGTTGGAAATTTTCAGTTAATTAAATGGGACGTGGTGTCTCAACATTTATTTTTTTTATAACCTGTCAGTCCTGTGTGGGGTCCAGTGGCTGTGGGGCATCAATTAGTTAAGAAAGATTCACGGATCTTGACGTTGCCGATGATGCTGTGATCTTCGCGGAGTCAATGGAGGCTCTGATTGGGGCTCTCGAGAGACTGAGTGAGGAGACTGAGTGTCTGGGCTTGCTAGTGTCCTGGATAAAAAACAAGATCCAGGCCTTTTATGACCTCTTGGGCACGGCCATCAGCAGTGTGTCTGTCTACGGAGAGAGTGTTGACCTCGTCAAGAGGTTTACTTACCTTGGTAGTGACATTCATGTCTCTGGTGACTTTTCCTATGAAGTCAGTAGACGGATTGGGAGATCATGGGGGTGTCATGAGGTCGCTTGAAAGGGGTGTGTGGCACTACTGATATCGATGCAAAAGTACAAAGGTCCAACTCTTTAGAGTCCTGGTGCTTCCTGTCTTACTATATGGTTGTGAGACATGGACACTATCCAGTGACCTGAGATGAAGACTGGACTCCTTTGGTACTGTGTCTCTCCGGAAAATCCTTGGGTACCGCTGGTTTGACTTTGTGTTGCTCATGGAGTCCCAAATGAGGCACATTACCTGCATCATGAGGTAACGTCAGTTTCGGCACTGCGGCCATGTGGCGCGTTTCCCCGAGGGTGATCCAGCTCATAGGATCCTCATTGTTGGGGACCCGAGTGGCTGGACCAGACCAAGGGGTCGCCCACGTAACACCTGGCTGTGGCAGATAGAGGGTCATTTCCGGAGGGTGGGACTGGACCGCGTGTCTGCCTGAAGAGTTACCAACCGGGATCCCGAGTTGTTTCATCGTGTGGTGGGTGCGGCAATGCTCTGTACCAGTACCTGCTCCCCAAATTGACTTGACTTGACTTCTGCACCTGGCAACAGTGAATAGTATTGTACTGTAAGCATTAGCATTGAAAGTGTCAGTTTGAAAGTTCCTTTACTTGGACATACTAAAATCAGTGATCTTTGACCCTTTCTGAGTCACACTAAACGGGTGTTCTGTACAGCTGCTTCAAGCATACCCTCTTGTGTTGGTAGACATGGTCAATGGTAGAAAGGCTGACACTGCTGATTGCTTCAAAATTCACATTGTCTTCAACCTCTCAATTTTGTATATTACTCTGTCTAATAGCATTGCTTTGAAGGAATATGTCAACAATGAGAGTCTCTAAGTGTTGGGTAAAGAAGTCCTTCCACCCTGACGTGACAGGCTCGTGGTTCTACACAAAGTGAAGGTCTAGTTGGACTTACACCCCCCACGCTCAAGTCTGCTTTCTATTGGGACAGTGAGGTACTGAAATATCAGTGAATCTTGAATGACCATAACAGACAATTATCTGATCTCATCTGTGAATCTTCTGATTTTGGCAGCCACAGAGAATCGTTTTCTTATGCTTCTCAGATACTTTGTTGGTATCAACATCCAGCTCACCTGTGCAAACTACACTGGCTTATATTATATTACTTTGATTTTGTCACATCATGAAAAACAAGCGTAAACAATATAAAGTTGTTGTGTGTAAGGAAGGACATCTGTGAGGTATTTGTGTTTAACTGCTGTCACCTACTGTTACTATTCTGCATCACAAGAGCATCACAGTGCAAAATGTGTTTTGACAAATGAGAATGTATTTAGAATTTTGCCAAACAGGTGAATCAGTGTTAAAGCAGATTAGGGAGCACGGGCACCCTCAGCCCCAAAGAAGGCACTCGGAGTCTCAGGACAGGCAGCAGAATCGAGATTTATTATATGGCGCACATACAGACTCACTTCAGGTGACTTGATCCCCCGGTGATGAGCAAACCTTATTTTTATTACAGTGCTTATCAAAAAGTTTACCTCACTCAGTACATTTGACACTCCTACCTGACTCCAATTTCCCGTTACCTTGGTTCTAGCTCTAATTAGTTCTACCAAATATTTCCAAGCCCAGTGAACATAGCACTTTATCTTATCCATTATGGCCACCTGGCAGGGCCTCTCCTCTCCTTGAACCCGTGCAATTCCTGCCACCATTATCTGCAATCTTCGACTCATGCTTTCCATCTGGAGAAGAGGGGGGCTTGCTTATTAGTCCCTCTCTTCACACTTGACTCCTAATCATGAAATGCTGGTAGTTATCCAGCTTGTTAAGTAAATAATTAAAAAAAAAAAAAAAAAAAACACAGGTGCAAGACTTTTTGTAATTTAACCTTTGTTATACCAATGTGTATATAATGTTTCTACTCATACATACATTATGATTCTCTTTAAGTTTACGTAAATTATCAATTTTAAAATATGATTTTAATATACTTTTCTATATCAGATGTTTCTAACTAGGGGAACATTGATTAAGGTTTTGCCAAAACAGTGATTGATTCAATAAATGAGTTTTGGCAATTGACAAGTTTTGTTTTGACAATGAGTTTTGGTGTTTTAGTAATTCTGAAAAACTGTATATCCATATGACCGCCGTCTCATCCGTCATGATAGAACCTCCAGTTTAGTATTATTGGTTGCATGTCTACTTTTCATTAATGTCGCATGCACACACAAATCCATCCTTCCATCCATTTTCCAACCCACTGAATCCGAACGCAGGGTCACGGGGGTCTGCCACACACAAATCCTTCATTCAAATACGGGTTTTCTTTTTGTTTACTGTAAAATCCAAGCTCTTCCACAAGGGGGAGCAGTCTTCCAACATATGCGACATCTTTCATTTAAAAAAGGCAGATTTGTTGGTTGCACTTTGAGGATCTGAGAAATATGGAGGACTCGTTCCTCTAATTAAAGGGATTTACTTGAGGCGATCTAATGGAACCAGGGGAAAGGGGGATGTTAAATTACCTTCATTTATACGATTATCATTGAAAGCTGTCGAATTTAAAGACGCTTCATTGAGAAAATAAACTTATGAACGATCTTCCATCCATTATCCAACCCGCTCTATCCTAACTACAGGGTCACGGGGGTCTGCTGGAGGCAATCCCAGCCAACACAGGGCACAAGGCAGGAAACAAACCCCGGGCAGGGCGACAACCCACCGCAGGGCTCACACACACACACACGACCAAGCACAATTTAGAATCGCCACTCCACCTAAACTGCATGTCTTTGGACGGAAACTAGAGCACCCGGAGGAAACCCACACAGACATGGGAAGAACATGCAAACTCCACGCAGGGAGGACCTGGGAAGTGAACCCGGGTCTCCTAACTGCGAGGCAGCAGTGGTAGCACTGTGCCACCGTATGAACGATCTTATTATTATTATTTTTTCCCTTGAATCAAGAAACAGTAATAAATAAAGGTGTGTGCAATTTCTCCAACATCCTCAATGAGCTGAACCGCGGTGAGTGGCGGTGCCGTATAAACTAACGTGTAAGCCAAACGCTCGATCATGTCGGTAGTTTTCACGATCTTCCAGTGTGTAGATCATTTTTCCAGGCTGTCCGGTTTCCATTCATGTATAAAAGATGTGTCAATTACGTTAACTGGTCACAGTAAAGATGCATGGTGTTACTAAGTGGCTGTGTAACCATAGACATATATAGATAGACGCCGCATTCACTGTGTTGCCCAGTCGACACGATATGCCAGCGCGTACGCCATATTGCGAGTGGCAAAAGTGCCATTTAAACTAATACAGGTAAACGTGGAAACTGGATTTTCTGATGAAAAAACAATAACGTTTAAAACAGTATCGTTTACATACAACAGATTTTGGCGATTCGTTTAAATGTAATTATTTATATCCATTTAAACACTAATATTGACAATTATTAAATAATAATAATAATTATTATTAAATAATTCCTCCCATATAAGTAACATTTCTTGGACTGCCTTCTTAAATCTACGAAACATTTCTAGACTTCATCCTCTTCTTATGCAGCACATTACTGAGGTATCGGTTAATGCCCGAGTCTCCTCATGTATAGATTACTGTAATGCTATTCTATCTGGCATCCCACAAAAACGAATCCATCACTTACAACTTCTTCAAAATTCTGCTGCCAGGATACTAACCTGCTGTTGTAAATCCACTGAACATATTCCACCTCTTCTCTCACAACTTCACTGGCTCCCTGTTAATTACAGAATACAATACTAAATACTGCTCTTAACATTTAAAGTTCTCCAGAACCCCACTGATCTCCTCCAGACTTGCACTCCTGTCGCTCACTCAGATCCTCATCTGCAGCTTTAGTTTCTGTACCGCACATCAAACTTTGTTCTATGGGAGCTCGAGCGTCTCTCATTGTGCTCCTCAACTCTGGAATTCTCTTCTCTCTCATATCCGACAACTAGACTCAATAACACATTTTAAAACTGCCCTCAAAATTTATCTTTTCAAACTGGCATACCAATTGTGAATTTTGCAACTGCCAGTTATCTTTGTCTGCCTTTCTTTTAACAGTTCAATGATACACTCAATGACAAAAATGAACAATTTTATTGTATACAAATTGGCTTAATAATTTCTGAAAACATTTCACTCATTCCTCTCTCAATCTCTCTCTCTCACACGGACACAAACGCACACACACACAACGTAGTTACTTAAATATATACAGGATAGGATCTAAAATCCATGAAACAGAACTGTCCTCCATAGCTTTTTCCGTGTGTTGCCATGCTGTAATTTGAGAGTATTCAGTCTGTCAATATGGTGCAGCCTTAGTTTGTGGAAGACAGACACAACTAAAGACATTAGCATAAAATGATGGTTGTCAATTTCAAACTGTGTTTCCTCAATGTGCTCCTTGAGAAAAAACACATCATTTGAACCAATCTCAGCCCAAACAAACTGATTGATCAAAGATACACTGACAGCTTGTCCTAATGTCGACTGTCGGATAACACGCTCAACTACTTTGACCACCTTGACTGGACCCTCAGAAGGAATCATCAAACCTCCATTGTTTTTTTAACGGGAGCGAATGGTAGCTTTGATCATATGATGCCGGTACAACATCTGTTACCAAACTAGCATGGCACACATCACAGGACAGTTTTCTCAAAATCCCATCTAAGGGCTACCTCCCACTGCTTCCTGAGGTGGATTTCTTTGGGAAACCTTCAAAGTTTGAGAAATGTTAACAGCTAACAACAATCTACATAGTTAGTGACTAAATACGTTTAGCCTAAACGTTGTTTGGAGGCTCACTTGAGTACATAAATACATAGCTTTGCTAGCTTAGCCTGGCGTATCTAAAGTTAAGATTATAAAATAATTATTATTTTCTAATGGCCAAATATAACCAAAACAATTGTTCAGCTTTACCTATGAAATGTAATCCCTGTGATCTGGTTTGGAGCGTACAGCGGTTTGTACAATCCCAAGCAGCACATGCGTGAGGCATCTTTATTACTTCACTCCACGGCAGTGCCACTCGCAATATGGCAGCGACGTTGACGTACGATGCTGCTAGTCATGAGGCGTCTAGTAATTCTATGTCTATGCGTGTAACATGCCTGACTCGTTTACGTCATGGCACAGCACAGTGACTGCTAGGCCGCCGTTCTGGGTTCGATCCCCAAGTTCAGATGTTGCCAGCGTCAGTGTTGTGTAAGTTCACACTTCCCAAGAACTACAGTAGCTCAAAGTTCAGTTCACACAGATTAAAATGAATAAATTCACGTTCATCATTTCAATTTTAAACTAGTTCATGTTCAGTTAATTTTGTATTTTTAAGGAGTGAGAATAAATGACCCATGAGTTTACTTTCTTCAGTTTTGCATGCCTTATATTAGGCTATTACAGTGTTCTTGAATTAAATACAATACTTATGAAGTATTTTTTTTTATTTTTAAATACACTTTATTGAGTTACAAGGGGTCTCTGCCCCCTGCTTGCTTCGCTCGCCTACCCCCGGCGTTTTGAACCCGTGCCCGTTGGGCAGCCACGTGTGAGGATGACGCACGTTTAATACAGAGCGTTCGCCCGTGTCACTCTGGGGGCTCCCACTGTTAATACGGAGCTCCGTCCATACTATTATGCGGTGCATTGTGGACTACTGCAGACCCAGTAGTGTTCCCCGTTTCAGTTTGTATCTCGATCAGTCGAGCTTTTGTTTTTGAAGCTTTTGAATTCTGGTCTTCATTATCTGTAACCTGCTGTCCATGTGTTTGGCCCCCTCGTTTAACCTGTTTATGACGTTTTACTTTGCTTTCTACTCTGTCTTTCATTTCTGATCTCGCTTTATTCTGCTTTTGTTTCAATGACACCTGGTGCGTGGTGAATATATTTTCCCTTTTTCGAGTAATAATTTTCATTTGTTTGCGATACTGTGATGTTTATCGTACTGTTAATAATGCATTACTGTAATGTGATTCACCTATGCTGTATAGTTTGGACGTGTGAGGATGACGTATGTTTAATACGGAGCGTTCGCCCGTGTCACTCTGGGTCTCCCCACTCTTACTACGAAGCTCTTTCCGAACTATTATGCGGTGCATTGTAGAGCACTGCGGACTCTGTAGTATTTCCCATTTCACTTTGTATCTCGTTTAGTCGAGCTCTTTCTTTTTGGAGCAGTTCCTGCCTGGTCTGCGGCATTTCAGACGCACGTTGTAGGCGCCTGCGTTCATTAATTATATCCAGGCAGGCGCATGTTTGTTTCTCGGTCACTCGAGATGTGTCATGTTGAATCCGTGCCTGCTTTGCCTACGCAGTTTGAGATGCGCGTTGTAGGCGTCCACGTTTATTAGATCTGTCCACACGGGGTCGGTGTCGAAGCTGTGTTAGTTGTGGAGCTGTTTGGTTTTGGAGCCGAGACAGTTTTGCTTCCGCGGTTTGAGACGCGTGTCCGTACCATCTCGGGTTTGATGTATGAACCTTTGTGGACCCCGTAGTGTGTCCCGTTTCACTCTGGGGCGGGGCGTTGACTCCTCTTGTTTTACTATGTCTCCTCCTGCGCCTTCACCATGCATTAGTGCCACTCACAATATGGCGGCGACGCCTGCGCCTTCTGTATTATGTCGGTTTTTACCATGCTGTGTAGGCGCCTTTGCCTTTTGTACTTTACCGCGCCTTCCGACTCACGATGTAGGCGCCTGCACCTTCCGGGTCCGCCTCCGGTGTGTGGTGTGGACGTTTAACTGTCGTTGTTTGTGCTTTTATATTCTGTATCTCGCTGTGCATGTGTTTCATGCCTAGGTTTTTTTGAAGCTGTTGCATTCCAGTTTTCATCATCTGTAACCTGCTCTCCATGTGTTCGTCCCCATTCTTTAATCTCTTTATGAAGTTTTACTTTGTTTCCTACTCTGTGTTTTATTTCTGACCTCGCTGTATCCTGCTTGTGGCATGTCAGACGGTTCGTAGTCGCTTGTCGTTTCGCTCTGGGGAGGGGGGCTTTGTTCTGTAACCTGCTCTCCATGTGTTTGTCCCTGTTCTTTAACCTCTTTATGAAGTATTATTTTGTTTCCTACTCTGACGGTGCGTAGTCTCTCCCGTTTTGCTCTGGTGGTGGGGGGGGGGGGGGGGGGGGGGGGGGGGGTTGGGGGGCTTTGTGTGGCGCCTGCACACTATGTCTTTTGCGTCCACGGCCAGGTCCCTGCGTCCATATCCGGTTTACCATTCTCGTTTAGTAATATGGATACCCAGCAACAAACAACCAAACTAAATAGATGCAAGTATCCATATAAATTACCGCTCTGTTTCCAACCGTGTGACCCAAATGGTGACTGTGGAACCAGCGTGTAAGTGAACTAAGCTATTGCCCTTCCGGTCAAAATTCACGTCACATATTGCATGTCCAACGGGGGAAGCCTCGTGAAGTACAACACATATTATGAGGGGCCAAACAGGCTAAATATCATATTGGTTTACGTGTGAACATTATTGGTTTATGGATGTGAGAAAGTTAGTCACTGGCTGCTAGTGCGCGAACAGAACTGCAATCCTTCATGGGTTAAGTCGAGATAAGCACACGTGGAGAAACCTCTACATCACCAAGATGTTTTTAACTTTGTGAAGTCTTCCCAGCGGCTTGATCGCAAGCAATAAAGAATGAGTATACAGTACTAGCATCTCAGTCTTCCTGATGCTTTAAATTGGAACAGGTATGCCGAGAAAAAGCTTTAAAACTGACCTACTGAATTCAGTCCATTGAGAGCTAGAGTGGCTGCACAGTCCTCAAACGCACCTGTATGTTAGACCATGTATATTATTTATATTATGTATGTATTCTCTTTTATAGCCCTAAACGGACGGGATTAGTTTTACACCAGGAGGCGGGGTAAAGTAAATATTACTGGAGGAACTCTAATTTTAGTCGTGTCCGAATTTCTCATGTCTGTAACTTGTTTACAGACTATGCGTGTACAGTGGAACCTCGGTTCACGACCATAATTCATTCCAAACCTCTGGTCGTAAACCGATTTGGTCGTAAACTGAAGCAATTTCCCCCATAGGATTGTATGTAAATACAATTAATCCGTGCCAGACCGTATGAACTGTATGTAAATGTATTTTTTTTTTTAAAGATTTTTAAGAACAAATATAGTTAATTGCACCATAGAATGCACAGTGTAATAGTAAACTAATGTAAACATATTGAATAACACTGACACAAACACCCAGGCTCTCTGCACAGACTTCACAGTGAAAGCACACACGTGCAAGCACGCACGTCTGACCGAGAACAATGCAACAGGTGCGGAAATCATCGGCGCGCACAAACTGAAAGGGAAACTGGCTTGTTCGTTTACCGAGTGTGTGCTCTTTAACCGAGGCAAAAGTTTGGCGAACATTTTGGTCGTAAACCGAGTTGTACGTGTACCGAGACGTTCATGAACCGAGGTTCCATTGTATGTCTCAATAAAGTTTGCTGTGCCTTTTAAATTTTATAAAAAGTCCATAAAAATTCCAGTTTAAATGAGTCCCGTGTGAATCATCTTTTCAGTAAAATTAGGTCATTTAACCGAATGAGACGGAACTACAGTGGCCCACCCGTAATAAGTGCCTGAAGTTGGGGATGGGGGACTATTGGTGTACTCCTTATTGTGCGCGGTAAATAACAGCTAAACATCTTAGACTTAAGTCTAACATTTGTCCAAACTCAAAATGCCTGCACTAAATTAGCAGTGATAACAGAATGGGATTACGTGCATTAGTGGAGATCATACATACATGTAAAAAAAAAAAAAAGTAAGTACACCCGATGAAATGCTTTTTTTTTTTTAACATGTGGACATATTAAGATTAATTTTACTGAATCAGCCCGCAATCTAGGAGTTATCTTTGACTCTAGCATGTCATTTAAAGCGCATATTGCAAATTTGTCCAAAACATGTTTCTTCCATCTTAAAAATGTTAGGAAATTAAGGCGTATTCTAAATAAACAGGATTCTGAGAAATTAATTCATGCATTTATCTCTAGTAGGATTGACTACTGCAATGCGGTGTTCACTGGATGTTCAAACTGTTCTCTATATAGCCTCCAGTTAATCCAAAATGCGGCTGCAAGAATTATTACAAGAACAAGAAAATACGAACACATAACTCCAGTTCTTAAATCCTTACACTGGCTCCCGGTTAAGTTTAGGGCAGATTTCAAAATCCTCCTTTTAACATATAAAGTGTTAAATGGCCAAGGTCCGGCTTACTTGTCTGAACTTATCATGACCTACAAACCAGAGCGCACATTAAGATCTCAAGATGCCGGTCTGCTTATGGTTCCAAGGATTAATAAAATAACAGTGGGAGGTCGAGCTTTTAGTTACAGGTCCCCTAAACTGTGGAGTGGTCTGCCTGCTACTATAAGAGATGCCCCTTCGGTCTCAGCTTTTAAATCCCGGCTGAAGACTCACTACTTCAGTTTAGCATATCCTGACTAGAGCTGCTGATTAACTGTACAGACTGCATCTCTGTTGTTAGTCATTAGCACTAAAACATAAGTAACATATTTATAATTGGATACTAACCCTCACCTATTCTGTTTCTCTTCTCGGTACTCAAATGTGGCACTTGGTGCCATGGCCCACCTGCCAAGTTGTTTTGCCTGCCTAAGGTAAAGTCATCCCTGATGGAGGATCGCAGGAATCATGGGAAAGAGGGGTCCTTTCATCGGATTGGCTGGCCCAGCACTGTTTCAGCCGTGGAATGGGCAAATGGTGGAGGCAGCTTGATGGCCGAGGTCTCCAGGAGTCTAAAAATATCCAAATCTTATTATATGATATCATCTACTATTAAATTCTGCTCCGTACTTCTAAATTTTTTTTTTTTTTTACTTCTAAAAAAACCTTTTATTTTATACTGTATTGCGGATTTGTTCTGTTTTGTGTATTGTATTGTATTGACCCCCTTCTTTTGACACCCACTGCACGCCCAACCTACCTGGAAAGGGGTCTCTCTTTGAACTGCCTTTCCCAAGGTTTCTTCCATTTTTTCCCTACAAGGGTTTTTTTTTTGGGTTTTTCCTTGTCTTCTTAGAGAGTCAAGGCTGGGGGGCTGTCAAGAGGCAGGGCCTGTTAAAGCCCATTGAGGCACTTCCTGTGTGATTTTGTGCTATATAAAAATAAACTATTGTATTTGATCTTCATTTATCCAGTATATCTATAAATAAATGCAATTTAACAAACATCATGCTATTTTGTAGACCACTGTATAATTTAAATAAACATAAATGCAAATTTTACACATGGGAAAAAATAAATCTGTGCACCACTACATTTATCAATACGTAAAATCACTAAAATTAGATTCAGGTACAAATGATTATAACATTATTTGGGATGATCTTCTCTGAACCTGTCTTATTTAAGCCTCAAAAAAGTTTTGCTCTTTGTTGTTGAAATGTGCATTATCACCATGCACAGATCGAAAAAGCACCTTGAGCCGTTCAGAAAGAGGATAGTAGATGCCAAGGAGTCTGAGAAGGGGTTTAAAAAGATCTCCAATCAATTAAAAAACACAGACAACTGATTTTACAATGATTAAGTAAGGATCAAAGCCAAGTATTCTCAGCTGATGATGAATTCTGTCTCAATAAATAAACAAAAGGTGAGTATGACTTTGAAACTCCAGCACAGTTGGACTGTACAATGGTTTACGGTTTTACCAACTTCATAGATAACATACAGTACACTTGGAAATTAGTCAACAATTATATTAAATAACACTACTTTGAAAATCTGTATCCGCTGAATAAACACAAATGCAACGTGTGGCATTTTCATTTTTCAATATTAAACACATTACACAATATCAAGTTAATATATAAATATTTATTCCAAGTTACAAAATACTTTTTTTGTCAAATACATTGCGATACATTTAAGACTTTTTACAGAAAGTGCATTCAATAACCCACAGTAACAGTTTGTTAATATAAAAGGTATTCAAAGTTATATACTGTGCATTAGCTAATTTCATTCATGATTAAATAAAGGTACAATGGGCCTTTGAAAACAGTGTACAACTTAAAATTAAAGCTTCAGGATCCCTGATGAGTTCTATGTAAACTTTAAAATGGGAACAGTAACCACACAATGGCTCAAGGCTCTACAGTATTGCTCTCAAACTGGACTCTTAGTGGTCACAATGTTGATTGGTTTGTTGCATAAATGCAATAAACTACTAAGATGAAATTCATTGCAGTTCATTAAAAAACATGAATTCTATTCCTTTGTACTGCTCCCATTCTATCACAGATAATATGTTACTTTTCTTTTCATGAAAATGTCAATTAAGTGTTTTTGAATTATAGCAAATTAGATTTTCTCTGATAATTACTTAACGTTTCAAATTTACTGAAAGACAGATTTTATAACGAACACACAGAGTTAGGGTGATGGTAATTGGATATGGCAGAAGTCTTAAACTCAGTGTTGCAGTTCAAATGCAGATTTTTCATACAAAACAATTATATGTGGAAAGAAATTATTATTATTGTTAATGGTACTTTTTTTTTTTTTTTGTAATTATGTAGTTTGGCAAAGAACTCATTTTGGCATATCAGACGTCTCTAATTGTTTATTTTCTTTTTCTGAGAATATCACCCAAATGGCTTTGATCTGAAGCAGCTCAACACTTATTGCTAACTGTAGCTAAGGGGGAAATATAGCTTTTTAGGTTTAGAATTTTAAAATGGAAGTAATGTAAAAAATTAAGGCAACAAAGTCACGTTCCATTTCCTGCAGTAGCTGCCTACTGAAAAAGACACTGCTTGGAATGTCTAGATTATGGTGAAAATCTCCTCTCTTTTGTTGCAGCATGCATCCCCAAGATAACAGCCAGTCTTCATTTGGAATTAACAATGATTACATAAATAACCATGGTTTTAAGATTATAAGTTATGTGTTTGCATTACAAAATTATGTTCTTTTTCCCAGGCTGATGCCAAAGCTAATTCTAAATACCCCAAGCAAATAAATAATTTTTTTTTTTCACATTTTAACAATTACTGATATCTCTAGAAGTTAAAGTGCAGAGCAGCTGAAGATGATTCTTACAGTAGCTTTACAAACTCAATAGCTTTAGGAAGAAGGCAAAGAAGACGACAAACAATACAAATAAATAATAACCCAAGAATATATTCTGTGTTTCGCATACTCCCAGCTATAAACCTACTTTTGCCCATAACATATTATATGAGAGAGGATTATATCCTGGCTAAAGTGCCAAATTTCAGAACGTGATCTTTGAAAACGTTTCTGACATTAACTGGAGAAACAGGAATCTCTATGGTCAAATTAATATAATCCCTCAAACACCTTCCATCAGAAGTATTTAATGCAACTTGGAAAATTGACTTAGAGCACCCCTGAATAATTTATAAATACAAAAAAGTGCAAAGGAGAAATACATATCTACAAAGAATGCTCAACAATCACATTTTGGTTTTCGGTTCAGTTTAGAAATGGATTTTAAAATCTTCCTTCCCAACTTTGGAAATAGGATTAGTTTTTCATATTTTTATTGTGTTAAACTGATAGTTCAGCAGAGAATATGTTCAGGGTCAACAATAAAAAATGAACAATAGAAATATTCAGAAATTGCCTTACCAATTATGTATAATGTTAAGATACAAATTTACAATAAAATCTAAACTAAACTATTTTAAGAATCCATCTCTAACACTATAAAGTAAAAGTTTTAATTTGTGTTTATTTCTTCACAAAAAAAAGCAGCAGTAACTGTAATTCATATGACTACAGTAACACTCATTATTGCTGTTGTGAATGTAGATTTAGGGCAGTGAATCTCTTACTAGGTACCATACATGTTGGAGGAACAGGGAGTTTTCTCTTTTTAAAATTCTACACAGGAAACAGACAACAAAAGCAGATTTTAAGAAGCAACAAAAAGTCTTCTTTTTATACAAACATACTGGTGTTTTCAGGATGGGATTGAGTTTGATCCTCTCCTAACAGATTCCCATTGGCTTGCATACATATTTCCCATCAGGAACTCTGTCTCACTTCTACATTCATTTCTATATTTACACAAGTAACACAATATTCTCATACCTATTTAATCAAATTCAGGGTCTTGGGGACACAAAGCATATCCTGCCAGCGCTGGGTTCAGGACAGGAAACGGCCATGGGCAGGAAACCAGTTCCTTGCTGGGACTCACACAGGTCAATTTGTAATTATCAGTTTATCTGTCCTTTTAGTGATGTTTAGCTTCCACAATGGCTACCTCCAAACAATAACTTGATTATTCTAGGTAAGCTGGATCTCCACCAAGGACCTAACTAGATCTTACAATGTACACATGCATCATTCAACAGGTATAGCAACAACACCTGGGATGCCTAGACCATGTACCAAGGATTCCAGGAGCAAACATCACAAAAGTAGCCCTCTGTTGGACACCACAGGACAAGAGACCAAAAACAAATTGGCAAAAGACTGTAGAGAAAGAACTGAAAGTTCTGGGAATGACCTGCAGCAAAGCAGAAGCAATGGCAAAAGGCTGTGCAGAGTGGAGTGCTCTTGTGTTGACCTTTGCTCCAACTGGATCAAAAAGGATAAGCATAAGTTACTTACTGAATGTGTGTAATTATACTCAAGAAGAATCACTGTTAACTGAACACACAGAAACCATGCACCACGAATTTTGACTATCACAACATTTCCTGTATATTCACCTAAAGCGTATGTATTTATATATGTAGCGACACAGAGACAGACAATACTACAAAATTAGCAACCATGTTTAGGGATAATAATAATAATAATAATAATTCATTTCATTTATATAGCGCTTTTCTCAGTACTCAAAGCGCTATCCACACAGGGAGGAACCGGGAAGCGAAGCCACAATCTTCCACAGTCTCCTTACTGCAAAGCAGCAGCACTACCACTGCGCCACCTGTGAAGGATTCCCAAAACATACAAATCCAGTGGGATTTATAAATTTCAAACATGCAGTTAGGTGTATGTGTGTATACATCAGTGCCACAAAAGAAATATTAGTACCAAGATTCAATGCTGTATAATAACAGATTTCAAAGAGGATGAAATCATTTTTTTGCACTCCATGTATATTTATGCAATTAGACAAGGCTAAAAGACACATTATAGTAACAAATTTAAAACTGCATATTATGGTAAGACCCAGGGAGCAGCATCTGTGGATGTTCGGTGTCTGTGAAGTGGTACCTACTTATAATAACTAATTTATCACAAAATTCCAATATACTGTAGTAATAAGTGCTTAAAAGAAATAACCCTTAACATATATACACCTGTACATACAGTACATGCAAAGGTCTGGGCACCATTGGTCAAAACGTTGGTTACTATGAATTGCTAAACAAGTAAAAGATGACCTTATTTCCACAAAGCATAACGTTAAAGATACACATTTCTTTAATATTTTAAGCAAGATTGCTTTTTTAAATTCCCATCATTTACAGTTTCAAAACAACAAAAAAGGAAAAGGGCCTGAAGCAAAAGTTTGGGCACCTTGCATGTTCAATACTTAGTAACACCCCCTCTGGCAAGTATCACAGTCTGTAAAAGCTTTTGAAGCAAGCTAAGAGTCTTTCAGTTTTTATTTGGGTCATTTTCACCCATTTTTCCTTGTAAAAGCCTTTTAATTATGTGAGATTCTTGCATGAACTGGTCTTTTTGAGGTCTATCCACAAATTATCAATGATGTTTAAGTCAGAGATTGTGAAGGTCACGCCAAAACCTTCAGGTTGTGTCTCCTGAGGTTGTCCATTGTGGATTTTGAGGTGAGTTTTGGATCATTATCCTTTAGTAAAAGCCATCCTCTTTTCATCTTCATCTTTCTAATAGACAGTGGGATGTTTGCTTTCAAATTTTGCTGGTATCGAATTGAATCCATTCTTCCCTCTATCAGTGAAATGTTCCCTGTGCCACTGGCTGCAACATAAGCCCAAAGCATGATTGATCCACTCTTTATGCTTAACAGGTAGAGAGGCGTTCTTTTCTTGGCATTCTGCACACTTTTTTTTCTAAACATATTTTTGCACAGTGTGGGGAAAGGTTCCATTTTGACTTCATCGGTCCACAGGACTTATTTCAAAAATGCCTCAGGCTTGTTCAAATGTTCATTTGCAAACCTCTGATGCTGAATTTCTGGTGAGTATCAAGGAGAGGTTCTTCTGATGACTCTTCCAGAAAGGTCAAAATTTGTAGAACAGTGCACCTCCACTCCAAAGTCTGCTAAATCTTTTGCAGTCAAACAAAGGTTTTTATCTGCCTTTCTAGCAATCCAATAAGCAGCTCTCTTAGAAAGTCTTCTTGGTCTTCCAGACCTCAACTCGGCCTCCGCTGTTCCTGTTAACTTCCGTTTGTTAACTGAATTACAAATTGAGGAAACTGCTAACTGAAAACAATCTGTTATCTTCTTATAGCCTTGTCCTGCCTTGTGGGCATACTTAGAGGAGCATGTGGCTGATGATTGTTGGGGCAAGGTTTGAGAAGTCTGAGTATTAACACAGCTTTGAAATTTGCATCATCATGCCTTTCCTAATGATGACTGTGAACAAGCCATAGCTCTAATGAGCTAATTAAGATCTGGGACATTGGCAAACATTATCTGTGACTTCAAATCTTTTGGAGTACCCAAACGTTTGCATGGTGCTCCTTTCCTATTTTTCCACTCTGCAGTTGTACAAAACAAAAATGCTGAAAAGAATGTTTCTTCTTTAACTTTATGCTTGAAGAAACGCTTCTTCTGGATTATACTTACCTTTGGTAAATTAAAGCAATGCTACAAACAACAATCAACAGTGCAACAACAGGTAAGATGTGAGAGAGAGGACTTCGTGCAGCATCTGCAAAAATATTACATATATTAACACTGTAAACTCCAGACAAAAAGGGTGCCTTGACATTTATTTCACGGTTACTAAAGAAAGTAAGAACACACTGTGATTTACATAACAGAACACTGATTGTTCAAATTCCAAGAACAGCCTGCCTTTCAGATATTTAAATCTATGAAAACAGACCTGATTAAGTACACTACACACATCTGCACAACATAAGATATAAATCACACATTAAATTAACACAAGGTGGAGAAGTTCAGCTATAGAAAAACTAAATTTGAAATAAATATGTAACTGACACTACATTTATCCTGGAGTCTTTCTTGTGTAGTATGATTACTTGTTCTCCTTTACCTGTACCTATTTTGTTAAACACTTATTTCCAAATCAGAATTACATGCAGTAATTCTATAAACAGAGGGTTGAGGAATTTAATGTTAACCACTGAGTAAATGGCAGATACTAAAAAAGCTGCCAAATGATTTCCAATCGATATCTTCAGACACACAACCAATCATTGGTAGTCAAATCCTACCTCAAAACAACTTTAAGATAATAAGGTAATCAAAGATACTTGCAAAGCTGCTGTAAAAGTTTCACATGTTAAGCAGTAAAACACAGCTTTGGAGTACAGGGACAGTATTGATGCTTAATGCTAACGGCCATAGAGGAATGAACAATTTGTTTTGGTATTGTAAGGTGTGCAAGTGAAAAGTCACCTTATTACATACATAGGAATGCAAGTCTTGAATTAGTCAGGCCTGGTGGACAAGTTATTGTTTACTTCTGTATATTTATACTTTGCTTGCCATGTTTATCCTTCCTTGTTTATTTTTTAGGTTGAAATTATCTTTTTTGAAGGTCCTAGCTTTTTTTGTGTTATTCTGGGTATTAGGGAGGTAGAAGAGCAACCCTAAATAATTACATAATCAAGAAAATGCACAGAGTAGTGAAATATCGATATTTTGTTTTACTTTAATGTGTTACATTGGTAATGCCAATACAGTATCTTCTCAACTTTGAGGCCTACACATGTTCATCATATGATTAAATAAACTGCTCAAAAAAATTAAAGGAACACTTTGAAAACACATCACATCTCAAAGGGAAAAAAAATCCTGCTGGATATCTCTAATGATATGGACTGGGTAATGGGTTAGGGATGAAAAGATGTCACATCATTTGATGGAAATGAAAATTATCAACCTACAGAGGGTTGAATTCAAAGACACCCTGAAAATCAAAGTGAAAAAATGATGCGTCAGGCAAGCTAGTCCATTCTGCTGAAATTGCATCACAGCAACTTAAAATCATACTCAGTAGTTTGTATGATCCCCATGTGCTTGTATGCATGCACGTCAGGGGGTGGGGCGGGAGGTCATGCTCCTAATGAGACGACGGATGGTGTCCTGGGGGATCTCCTCCCTGATTTGGACAAGGGCATCACTGAGCTCCTGGACAGTCTGAAGTCCAATCTGGTGGCGTCGGATCGACCGAAACAATGTCCCAGAGGTGATCTATTGGATTTAGGTCAGGTGAGCAGAGCGTGGGGGCCAGTCAATGGTATCAATTCCTCCATCCTCCACAAACTGCCTGCATACTCTCTCCACATGAGGCCAAGCATTGTTGTGCACCAGGAGGAACCCAGGAGCCACTGCACCAGCACAGGGTCTGACAATGGGTCCAAGGAATTCATCTTGATACCTAATGGCAGTCAAGGTGCTGTTGTATAGCCTGTAGAGGTCTGTGTGTCCCTCCATGGATATGCCTCCCCAGACCATCTCTGACCCACCACCAAACCGGTCATGCTAAACCAGGGATGCCCAAAACGTCGATCATGATCGACCGGTAGATCGGAAAGGTAGTGCAGGTAGATCGCATTGCATTGAAAAAAAAATTTTTTTAGATGTTAGTCTATCATATCCTCTCTATGGCATTTCCCACTTGATTGACATACAGCCAGTCTGAGATCTCTTTTCTTCTAACACACGGGTCATCCCGCACACACAATCAAATGCGTGAGTTACTGCAAAACGCCGGCTATCTAAGTGATCTAGTTAGCCTTACAACTTATATCGAATAAAGAAGGGGTATGAAAAAAAAATTGGTGGGGGTCGGGGGCTGGACATGTGGAATTGGAAGAGGAATTTTTTTCTCACAATGTCACAATCAAAGTGCGTTTGTCTGATCTGTCAATCTATCATTGCTATTCCAAAGAAGGAAAATGTGGAAAGGCACTTTCAAACTGTTCATAAAAACTACGAAACTGACTTCCTTCTGAAAAGCGATCTGACCAACATGTTAAATGAGCTTAATTTACAACTGTAAAGAAAAGACAAAACTATGGTCAATATGATTATCTCAGTTAATGCTTTCAAATGAAAAATGCAACATGTGTCCTCAAAGCTACAGCGCCATGATTTGGGGAACATCCAAAACCTCGCATCAGAACTGGACACGCAATGGAAGGCGTGGGCGCAACTTGACAGCATACGCTACAGAGCACACTGAAAATTGTCAGACTTTGACAGACGGTTTCAAGACTTTGCTTTACTTGAGTCAATCGCTACATTTATGTGCTATCCACTTGGGGAAGATGTTGAGGGTGATTCACTTGCATCAGAAATTGAAATACTGTTTCATCTAAAACTCCTCTACAGTGGAGGATGAGATTTTGACACTACAGGATGACATTCAGCTGAAGTCTGGGGCTCTTGGGACAGTTTTGGAACTTACTCACAGAGGAAAAGTACCCAAAACATGAGGAAATTCAGCTGTATTTATTTATTCAAATCAGCCTTTTCCCACATGATTATTAAGTCTAAATACTGTAGTGACAATAAATGTATTGAATTGTCATTGTGCCATAAGGTTTATTCAGTTATGCAAGGTACGCCAACATATCTATATCGATCTATATCGATCAATAGATAGATAGATAGATAGATAGATAGGAGTGAGTGTATATATTTATCTATATAACATTTTTAATGTAGGTAGATCATTTTGACCTGGTCATTTTAAAAGTAGCTCGCAAGCCGAAAAAGTGTGGGCACCCCTGTGCTAAACGATGTTTCAGGCAGCATATCGTTCTCCACGGCTTCTCCACATCCTTTCACGTCTGTCACATGTGCTCAGGGTGAACCTACTCTTATCTGTGAAAAACACAGGGTCCAAGTAGTGGACCTGCCAATTCTAGTATTCAATGGCAAATGACAAATCGAATTCCACAGTGCCATGCGGTCAGTAAGCACAGGGCCCACTAAAGGACTTCGGGCCCTCAGGCCACCCTCATGAAGTCTGTTTCTGGTTATTTGGTCAGAGACATTCACACCAGTGGCCCTGCCTGCTGGAGGTCATTTTGTAGGCTCCGGCAGTACTCATCCTGTTCCTCCTTGGCCAAAGGAGCAGATACCGGTGGGTCCGGCCGATGGGTTAAGGACCTTCTACGGCCCTGTTCAGCTCTCCTAGAGTAACTGCCTGTCTCCTGGAATCTCCCCCATGTCCTTGAGACTGTTGAGACGCAGCAAAACTTCTGGCAAATTCACGTATTGCTGTGCCATCCTGAAGAAGTTGGACTACCTGTGCAACATCTGTAGGGTCTAGGTATCGCCTCATGCTACCTGTAGTGACACTGACTGTAGCCAAATACAACACTAGCGAAAAAACAGTCAGAAAAGATGTCAGTGGCCTCCACCTATTCTGGGGGTCATCTCATGTTTGCCCCTCTAGTGCACCCGTTGGTAATTTCATTAACACCAAAGCAGCTGAAACTGATTAACAACCCCCTCTGCTACTTAACTGACCAGGTCAATATCCCAGAAGTTTCACTGACTTCATGCTATACTCCGATTAAAAAAAAGAGTTCCTTTAATTTTTTGAGCAGTATATGTAATGCAAAAGGTGTGGGAGGTTTCATTTCTACTTACACATGAAGTGTCAGACTAAGCAGTGAGGGGTTAGCATTTTTTGATTTGGCCAAAATTACAGTAAAAAATATAGGATTTACTTTTATTGGTAATTATTTTTTGCACATTATAAACCAAAAATAAAGAAAAACAGTTTCAGTTATTCACTGCAAAGCATATTCCTGTATGCCATCTGAAATAATGTTTCACAAAGCATCGATAAGCAAATAAGTTTTTTAAAAAAATATTACCAGATGACACAACACAACCCTAGTTAAATCAGCTAATACTCTTTGCTTAATTTTATCACTAAAGTATTCTGCATAAGTGAAAATATTTTAACCATCCACTTACTGGTATTGCTTGTGGCCACTGTGCTATAAGCTGTTGAAGGCAACATGGGTTGAAGATTAATTGAACAGCATTTCGTGGTTTCGCCATTGTGTACAAAACACTGATAGAATCCAAAATCTGACATCTGAACATTAATAATAGTAACTGCAATTTCTGTCTTGGTCAAGGCAAAAGGCACCATTCTTCCTTGTGATGTGTTCTCCAAAACGTTTCCTATTTGATCGTAGCGAAGTACTGTGCTATCATTTAAGTTCCAAACAACATTCTTTACGTCGTCAGTAAACTCTTGAATTAGTGCACATTCAATTTTTATCTTGCCATTCACTTCTGCTTTCTGAATCTTCGGTGCACATTCAAATGAAGATGATCCTTGAGATGAAAAAAAAACAAAACACTAATTACATTTTGACATATACAGTATACATGCACAATATGACATTAGTTTGCAAAATCAAGTCTATAATCTGCTGTGTACTCACAAAGTACTACTAAAAAGGCTTCATTAACCAGAAAAAGGTTTGAGCCCTATCAGGTTTTTCTGTAGTGTATCAAGGGTCAGCGCTTTAATCACATCTCTTTGATAACCAAAAGCTGCCACAGGTATCTGCAAAGGGCTACAATTATTCAAAATACAAGTTTTTATGGTTTATTTGATACCACTTTTTTGAGCCACGAGGCATCTTTTACACAGTTCAAAGAACCAATCAGTGTGCTTACATGTGCTTTAATAACCTGGTTATTCACAGAAACATTTGTTCTACAATGTCATGTAAACTCTTTTTCCCCGGTTAAAGAAACCAAGTTAATTATCTCTGAAAAAACTGATTAACAGATGTAGTAAATTTCTTAGCAAGCAACCCGGTTATTTGGCAATGTAAATCCTTAACTGGGTTACACTTAAGGATTCTGTAGTCTGCACATGTCCACTCTGTTCACCTGCTTAGCTTCACAAAATGTTTTCAGCAGCCACAGGTGGAAGCGTCCACAAAATTTAATTTCCTGAGGCAAATGATGTCTCTATATTTCAGAAATTCCTAAATTTATGTTAATGAACTGAAGGTACTGTGCTAAACTTAGCAGCACAATCTCGAAAGCAGTGTTTTAGAGTATAAAAAGGTATGCGTGTTCTACAGTCCAATTACTTTTAAAAGTAACAAGTCACCTAAAACAATATGTATTTTATTAAGTAACTAGGGGCTTTGCCCCCTGCTTGCTTCACTCGCTAACCCCCGGGCCTGCACTACACCCTAGCCTCTTTGAGGGTCTGCCACTCATTAATGGGGATGCGGATGTACAATTTAAGCAGATTTTTATTTTCATGGGAATTGTTACATATGCATCAACGCAACGTATAACTGCCTGTGATTGAATTTTGTTTCTCTCTCCATTAAATAAAACGTCTTTTTCGAATGTTTGGCTCCAAGATTAGTTAATTGTCTTTGTAAAAGCTAACCTAATGGGAAACTGTTAACATTTTAATACGAATGGCATATCAAGATCTCCTTTGTTGTCTAATGTTACCTTTCTTTGATACATCCCTCTTTCTACAGTAATTTGTGCGGTGGAAGACTGGACGGTGTAAACGGTTGTAGATATTCTTCAGGATATTTTAAGATGTTTTTTTCATCTTCCGCACGATCACCACCAACTGTTTCATCATAGTATATTGATACACATTTAACCAATTTGCCGTGTTACCAATCAACATTTTTGGCATTAGTTCATTTGATTTCATCGTTTCTAACTGCTAGGATTGCCCATGTACTCATTTTTTCAAAATTTTTGAAATTCATCAATAAGATGAATCAGACGATCAAACGAGTACTACAGTCGTCTGCTTGGTTTAAACAACTGGCTGCAGGGCTTCTGCAAGAATCAAGACATCGGTTTCATAAACAACTGGGACCTCTTTTGGGAAAGACCGCGTTTTTTCAAGCGAGATGGCCTGCATCCGAATAGCTTCGGCGCCCGGGTCCTCTCCGAAAACATATCCAAGGTAATTCGTTTATCTTGACTATCTATCTCTGCTTTTAACCCCTTCCGAAATGCCACTCCTGTGCTTGGTCATGATAATTGTTTAACAAAATCTTCCATAAAAGTGCACAACATAAATACTGTAATAACCAATCTTAATGCACATAGAAAATCTAGGCAATACGGCATAATCACCAATAATTTAATTAAAGTTACTACTTTAGATGAACAATGTATTAAAACTATAAAAACATATCATAGATTAAACAAAAAATACACGCAGTTCCATATATCAATAACGCACATAGTATTCATCTCTGCTCCTCCGAAACATTGAATATGGCTCTATTAAATGTTAGAGCTTTAACTAACAAGACGTTTTTTATCAACGATCTTATTAGTGATAAAAAAATAGATTTTATTGCACTAAGTGAAACGTGGCTTAGCTCAGATGGCGCAGCTGTTTTAATCGAATCTGCGCCTCCGGATTACAGTTTTACTCGTGCTGATCGCCAAGGAAAGAGAGGTGGAGGGCTAGCAAACATTTACTCAAGCAGGTTAAAATGTAAAAATATCAGTTTTGGTAAATTCAAGTCTTTCGAGTATCTCGCCATTATTATTCAGGGAGATTCTCACGTTCTAGTATTATCCGTGTATAGACCTCCAAAATTCAACGCGTCTTTCTTTGAGGAATTCTCTGACTTGATGTCAATCTTAATTACGAACTATGACACACTCTTAATAGTCAGCGACTTTAATTTTCATATAGATAATCAATGTGACCAGAAAGTAAAAGAATTTATGAACCTCCTGGACTCTTTTGATTTGAGACAGCTCGTTAATCAGCCTACACATAAAGCAGGTCATACGTTAGACTTAGTAATTACTAAAGGACTAAAAGTTGATATAAAGCAGGTCATTGATACGGGTCTATCAGACCATTTTCTTCTACTCTTTAATATAGAAATAATGATAGAAAACACTCATGAGAAGCATATTGTTAAAAAACGGTTCTTTGACTCATCAGCAGCTTTAAAACTTTCAAACATTCTAACCAATCAGTCCGTTTATAGTGCCAACTATAATAGCGAGGAGAATGTAAATAGTAAGGTGGAAAGATTTAATACTAAAGTGAGGGCTGCTGTTGACTTAGTTGCACCTGAAAAGACAGTTAAAAAATCTTCTAGCATTGTTATACCATGGAAGACCCAAAGAGTGTCTGATTTAAAGAGAACATGCCGTAGAGCTGAGCGTAAATGGAGGAAAACTAAACTAACTATTGACTATGAAATATTAAAAGTTAAAATAACAGAATACAATAACACAGTCCGTCTTGAGAGGCGCTGCTATTTCTCTAAGCTTATAAATAACAATGCTAGTAATCCCAGAGTCTTATTTTCGACAATTGATCGTCTGTTAAACCAGGTAACTCAAAGGAATGCCTCCTAAGTACTTCCAGTAAAACCTGTGAGGCTATCGCTGTATTTTTCAATCAAAAAATTAATGATATTAGAAATAACATAGTATATCTCCCCAACACTAAGGATCCTCCTAAACCCCAGTACCCCATAATAAACAAATGCAAGTCTTTCACTAGGATAGATTTACCTGATTTACATAAAATAATTTCTCAAATAAAACCCTCCACCTGTGCCCTTGACCCAATACCAACAAATTTTTTCAAAGTAGTATCGGGCGTGCAAATGAGCACCTCAGTAAACATGCTATTCTTGATAAATTTCAGTCAGGTTTTAGAACAAATCACAGCACAGAAACTGCACTCGTTAAAGTAGTAAATGACTTGCGGGTAAATGCAGACAGAGGCCATTTATCTGTTCTCATCCTCTTAGATCTGAGTGCCACATTTGACACCATTGATCATAATATTCTTAAGAATCGCCTTAGTCAATGGGTGGGCCTCTCTGGCAATGTCTTAAATTGGTTTGAATCCTACCTGGCAGGGAGAAAATTCTTTGTTAGTTGTGGTAATTATAACTCAAAGACACATGATATTCTATATGGTGTTCCACAAGGCTCTATCCTGGGTCCACTGCTCTTCTCAATCTACATGCTTCCATTAGGTCAGATTATCTTAGGGCACAACGTGAGCTACCACAGCTATGCTGATGACACACAGCTGTATTTACCAATAGCACCTGATGACCCCAAATCTTTTGATTCGCTAACACAATGTCTAACTTGTATCTCAGAATGGATGAATAGTAACTTTCTCAAATTAAATAAAGAAAAAACCGAAATCTTAGTGATTGGCAATAATGGATACAATGAGGCTATTAGAAATAAACTGGATGCATTAGGATTAAAAGTCAAATCGGAGGTAAAAATCTTAGGGGTAACCGTTGATTGTAATCTGAATTTTAAATCGCATATTAATCAGATCACTAGGACAGCATTTTTTCACCTAAGAAACATAGCAAAAGTTAGACCTCTTATATCATCGAAAGATGCAGAGAAATTAGTTCATGCGTTTGTTTTCAGTCGGCTAGATTACTGTAATGCACTCCTCTCAGGACTACCCAAAAAAGACATCAATCGTTTGCAACTAGTGCAGAATGCAGCTGCTAGAATCCTTACCAGGAAAAGAAAATCCGAACACATTTCTCCAGTTTTGATGTCACTACACTGGTTACCTATGTCATTCAGAATTGACTTTAAAATTCTGCTTATGGTTTATCAAGCTTTAAATAATCTCGCCCCAGCTTATATATCGGAATGTCTGACACCTTATATTCCAAATCGTAACCTCAGATCCTCAACTGAGTGTCTCCTTAGAATTCCAAGAGCAAAACTTAAAAGAAGTGGTGAGGCGGCCTTCATCTGTTATGCACCTAAAATCTGGAATAGCCTGCCAGTAGGAATTCACCAGGCTAATACAGTGGAGCACTTTAAAAAACTACTGAAAACACATTATTTTAACATGGCCTTCTCATAACTTCACTGTAATTTAATCCTGATACTCTGTATATCTAATTCATTATAATAACTATTCATTCAAAATCCGTACTAACCCCTACTCTCTCTTCCGTTTCCTTTTCCGGTGTCCTGTTGGTGGTGGCGTGCGCCACCACCATCTACCCAAAGCACCATGATGTTCCAACAATGATGGATGGATTAAAAGCCAGAAGTCTGTATGACCATCAGCATCAAGTGACTCCGTGAAAAACCCGAACTACCAAGAGGACTATTTCATTTATGTTAGGTAGAATGCCCAAAGGGGACTGGGCGGTCTCGTGGCCTGGAACCCCTACAGATCTTATTTTTTTCTCCAGCCTTCTGGAGTTTTTTTTTGTTTTTTCTGTCCACCCTGGCCATCGGACCTTACTCCTTTCTATGTTAATTAATGTTGTCTTATTTTAATTTCTTATTTTGTCTTTTATTTTTCTTCTCTTCATTATGTAAAGCACTTTGAGCTACTTTTTGTATGAAAATGTGCTATATAAATAAATGTTGTTGTTGATATAATACGTCTTCTATAACTGGGAACTTAAAAAATGTTAAAATTTCTAAGCGCTGAGAGTGTAGGAAGTGTGTCTGACAAAAGCATTCACACGAATGAAAGGTGACCGTACCGTGGTCTTGTTTGAAAATGGCTAAGAGGAGGGTGTGACTTGAAAAAATCTAATGGCAAAAGTCCCGTCTCGCCGGGACTTGAAAAAGTCTTTTCCAAAAAGTCTTATTGAAAGATTTTTTTATATAATAGAGAGAAATATCTGTGTTATTATTATCCCAGCAGAAGCAAAGCAGAAAAGCGTGTGCAATCTGGTAACAGAAACCTACAAGTAAAATAGTTTTCATCCAGGTATTTGCTATAAATATGTTGAATGTGTGTGATTGGGTGAGGCAGAGGACATCCATATTACTAACCGAGAATTGTAAACTGGATATGGACGCAGGTACATGCCCATGGACGCAGGAGACATAGTGCGCAGGCGCCTACAGTGAGCAAAGTCTGATCCACCGAGAACGAAAGAGTCACGGCTTAAAAACGAAGGAGCTTAACTAACGTAAATAAGAAATGAGCCAACGCGCCCCTAGGTAACAACACAGCCACACAAAAAAGAGGATTCAGCCCACCGCCCCAGAGTGAAACGGGAAAACCTACGGAGTCCACAAAGGTCCACAACACACAGCATAATCACACCCGAGATAGTACGGAAATCGCAGGCGCCTACAACGCGCTTCTGAGCCATAGCTAACCACCGCAAGTGAATTCTGATACACCGCCAAAAACAAACAAGCTCAACTAATGGAGATAAGAAATAAAGCAACGAGCCCAGACAATACGGAACCCTAACCGTCCACACTACACAGCATAGTCAAACCCGACATAGTACGGAAGGTGCAGGCGCCTACAACGCGCGTCTAACACACCACAGGCAAACCTCCGAGATGGTACAGAAGCCCCAGAGATACGGACTCCACAGCATATGTGAATCACATTACAGTAATACAATAATATGAGTACTCACAGAAAAAACAAACACAAGAGGCTTCGGCGTCCCACCCCACAATCAAACCGGAGAGAGTACAGAGTCCCCAAACGTCCACAAAACACAGCATAGTCAAACCTGAGATAGTACTGAGGGCGCATGCGCCTACAACGACAAGCACATAAACAAAACACACGACACCGGAGGTATAATATTAATAAACGAACGCTCTGTATTAAACGGACAGATTCCCCAATTGTCCAGAGTACACAGCATATGTAAAGCACATTACAGTGATACACTACTAACAGTACAACCACAGAACACACAGACACGAATAAACGAACGCTCCGTATTATACGGACGGAATCCCCAAACGTCCAAACTACACAGCATATGTGAAGCACATTACAGTGATACATTATTAATGGTTGCTAACAATACTGTTCACTTATACGACGCCAATCTCCCATTAAAGCTGCATTTGCCATGACAATCAACAAATCCCAAGGACAGACCATGGACAGAGTTGGCCTTTACCTCTCTGAGCCTGTATTTAGACATGGACAACTTTATGTAGCCTTCTCAAGAGTTCGGCATTCATGTCACGTTAACGTTAAGATTATAATAACTCCATACCAAGGAAAACTCATTCACGGACAACACGCCATCTATACTACAAATACTGTGTATATCTGTACTTCCTATATACGTCATCTACACCTTTACACTCCCAATATATCTCATACATAGATCTGCACATCTATACCTACATGACAATTAAACTGCTATTGTCATTTACATATATTACATAGACCTACAGATATCGTGGCAGTGAACATGATATATATGTAACAATTACCAAGAAAGACAATAATCTCTATCAAATGTATTTCGGGTTACCCAAGACCAGGGGTCGGTGAGCAAAGCGAGCAGGGGTCGGAGCCCCCTAGATGTTCATATATCGAATCTTCTGTGGCTCAGGTCAGGGATGTAAAAAGGGGATGAACGTTATTTACTTCAGAGCACATGGATGACTAAACATACTTATAAAAACACAAGAAAATTATTACAGACTTCCTGCTTGTTTTCAGATTCATGGTTGCCGATAATGATGTTCAACTCTTTTTTTTTGTGCTTTTTAATGAGATCAATGCATTTTGCCAAAGGAGAACTTTGGATAATTGATTGTGCATGTAAATGTGAATTAAAAAAAAATATAAAACAACCAATGCCAATTAACGATTATGGGCAGAGCTTTTGCACATCCAACCCAAAAAAACTGTAAATTGACACAAGAAAAGGAAAAAGAAAATTGCACCACGATGACAACAAAGGAAAAGATTGAGAGGATGAGGTACTGACTTCTTAAAATTTAATTTCTGAATCATCCAAGTCTTCTGCTGTTCTCTAATATAGCAACAATATAATGACAACAGATGGTGTCCAGTAAAGATCTGTATAATTGGTTCATTAATGAAGAGAAAAATTCCTCTTTAGAATGTGTGTTTTAATAACTGCTATTAACAAAAGAAGCAATTGTGTTCAATTTAATTTGGGGTTACTTTTTGGAAAAATAGATGTCAGCTTGGGAACTGAAAAAGTTATACATTTTCTTCCCCATTGAAATTAATCGTGATCATGCATTTGAATTACAAGAGGGGCAATACAGTACTTCATTCACAAGTTCTGGCAGAATAATGTATGCATAACTACAGTCATTTGAAAAAGTTTGGAAACCATTCTCAGGCTGCATAATAATTGACTCTACTTTCAACAAAAAAGATAACAGTGGTATGTCTTTCATTTACTAGGAACATCTGAGTACAGGGGTGCTTTCCAAACAAAGTTTTAGTGAAGCAGTATTTAGGTGTATGAAATTAAATCAAATGTGAAAAACTGGCTGTGCGAAAATTTGGGTACCCTTGTAATTTTGCTGATTTGAATTAATGTCACTGCTCAATACTGAATACTTGCAACACCAAATTGGTTGGATTAGCTCATTAAGCCTTGAACTTCATAGACAGGTGTGTCCAATCATGAGAAAATGTATTTAAGGTGGTCAATTGCAAGTTGTGCTTCTTTACGACTCTCTTCTGAAGAGTGACAGGATGGGATCCTCAAAGCAACTCTCAAAAGATCTGAAAACAAAGACTGTTCAGTATCCTGGTTTAGGGGAAGGCTACAAAAAGCTATCTCAGAGGTTTAAACTGTCAGTTTCAACTGTAAGGAATGGAATCAGGAAATGGAACGCCACAGGCACAGTTGCTGTTAAACCCAGCAGGTCTGGAAGGCCAAAAAAAAATACAGGAGCGGCATATGCGCAGGATTACGAGAATGGTTACAGGCAACCCACAGATCACCTCCAAAGACCTGCAAGAACATCTTGTTGCAGATAGCGTATCTGCACGTTCCACAATTCAGTGCAATTTGCACAAAAAGCATCTGTATGGCAGGATGATGAGAAAGAAGCCCTTTCTGCACTCACACCACAAACAAGGAGTCGCTTGTTGTAGGCAAATGCTCATTTAGACAAGCCAGATTCATTTTGGAACAAAGTGCTTTGGACTGATGAGACAAAAATGGAGTTTTAGTATAAAAAACTGATCTATTTGTATGGAATGATTAAAATAAAATTAATAAAAGAAAAAAAATGGAGTTATTTGGTCATAACAAAAAGCGCTTTGCATGGTGGAAGAAGAACACTGCACTCCAAGAAATACACCTGCTACCTACTGTCAAATTTGGTGGAGGTTCCATCATGCTGTGGGGCTGTGTGGCTAGTTCAGGGACTGGGGCCCTTGTTAAAGTCGAAGGTCGGATGAATTCAACCCAAAATCAACAAATTCTTCAGGATAATGTTCAAGCATCAGTCACAAAGTTGACGTTACGCAGGGGTTGGATAAAACAACAAGACAATGACCCAAAACACAGTTCAAAATCTACAAAGGCATTCATGCAGAGGGAGAAGTACAATCTTCTGGAATGGCCGTCACAGTCCCCTGACTTGAAGATCTATGGGATGATTTGAAGCAGGCTGTCCATGCTTGGCAGCCATCAAATTTAACTGAACTGGAGAGATTTTGTATGGAAGAATGGTCAAAAATACCTCCATCCAGAATCCAGACACTCAAAGGCTATAGGAGGCGTCTAGATGCTGTTATATTTGGAAAAGGAGGCTCAACTAAGTATTAATGTCATATCTCTGTTGGGGTGCCCAAATTTATGCACCGGTCTAATTTTGTTATGATGCATATTGGATATTTTCTGTTAATCCAATAAGCTTAATGTCACTGCTGAAATACTACTGTGTCCATAAGGCAAGTCATATATTAAAAGGAAGTTGCTACTTTGAAAGCTCAGCCAATGATAAACAAAAATCCAAAGAATTAAGAGGGGTTCACAAACCTTTTCATATGATTAAGTAAAAACAGACAGTCCTTACAACATTAGAGAACTTACATATACAGTAAAAGCAGCAATTCAGCATTCCAAAATCTTGCCTATCCAGTTCATTCAGTTTCTACAGAGTAATATCTGTGTCTTTACAGCATTTTGTGAACATTAAGGATTACTGCCAATTATAGTATACCTTAATAATGGCGACAGGCTGACCATATGATAAATTTCTAACTCTCGCAGTAACTTTCCACAATCTAGAAGATTAGCAATTCCTTTCTCGCTGTTATGACACACATCTATGATTTTATAAGCTTAGGAATGTATTTGTCAAGTCAAAACAGCTTAACTACAACTGAGCAGTTTGCTTCCTGTCCTCCAATTGATCTAATGTAGTAAAAGAAAGTCGCACTGAGCTATTACAGAAATATTTCAGTGTTTATTTAAAAAGACATCCATATTATCTCCCACAAACCCAAATTCATGAATTTTAGGTTAATAGATGGCTCTAAGCTGACTCTTTCTGAACTTGAGTGCGTGTGAGTGAGCAGGTCTGATGATTGACTTGTGCCATGACCATGATTATTACCCGTCTCATGCTCAATGCTGCCTGAATAAATTCTGGCCTGCCACCACCCCATAATGGATTAAGTGGGTTTGAAAATGTTATAATTAGATATTAGTGCAAAAGAATATACAGGAAATGAAAAAAGAAAACTTAAAATTACAAAATTAAACATACTTACCTAAAGGACCAAATACGAAAAATATTCTATAAATGAAAGAACTACTGAAAGAAGAAGAAGAAATATAAAGTTAAAAATAAATAAGTTTTAATTTTAACAATATATAAAAATTCAAATGGTTAAAAATTTTTAATAACAGCTTAGGAATGGCCACAGTGACTCCAGAAAACAAAGACCATCCTTACTTTGACACCTGTAGTTGTTCTTCCCCAATACGTTCATCAGGCCTTTGTATCTGGCCCTATACATGAGAGTGAGCGGTCAGTTTTTAGGAATCTTGCATCAGGGTCCATTAGGACCTGTACTTCATTCTGTAGCATTCTAGATCCTCAACCTTCAATCTGTTTTTTGAGCATTAAGGTATGATCTAGGTAAGTATTTAACATTTTCAGCAAAACTGGTAGTACATACCACTACGGTTGTTGTAAATGGAAGCATTGTTTTTTCAAACTGGGTTTGTGAGAATGGATCATGCAGGTTTATTTTCTGTGTTGTATCACAGTTATACTATATCATATTTCAGGGCTCCATATATATATATATATATATCAGATCAGATTAAAAAAAAATAAATAAATAAATAACTATGTCATATGTATGGCACAGTAAATGTAATGTCAGTTGTGTTTGATACCACATTTTTTAAGCTGTAACTCTCTACTAGGCAGAAGTGGACCTTATTTTTGGTTCTGAAGTTGAGGGGTGGGGAACAGCCCTTGCAGCTCTTATCAAGTTTTGCTCACTTGTTTACAGTACAGTATCTGATTTTGAGAGGATCTAAGCATTTGGGCTTACCTCTCAACGGCAGTGAGCAGTTTTTAGTCAGAAGTCTGATAGCTTCCCTGACATTGTTTATAGATCCCTTTTGGAAAGCTGGCTTGATGATTTATCATACTCCTTCCTCGTTTGTGGAGACCCTACCCCTTCTTTCCTTTACCTCGTCACCACCAACACCTTTCAGCTAAATTCCTTATTTCTGTTGTGTATGCATTCTAAATGCAACATGATCATATATTATGATAAAGAACAATCCCATTGAATTGTACATTATTTCAAATTTCTGGATTTTTTTTGTTATTCCATAAATATGCATTAATACTGCGTGGATGACTGGTCCTTTATTTGTGTGTATTTTTTTTATGTGCTTTGGATAGAGCTGTGGCAGAGTGGATATGTACTGTATATTTCCCTCTGTAGTTCTTTGTGCATTGACTAATAATTGGACTGGATCTTGCAATTCTCTTTCCATGTTGATTACAGAATAAGAAGGGTGGGGGAGGGAGTCTGGGGGCCAGTAAATTAAATGAGATCAGTCAGAGATAAAATGGGTCCTGATTGTGAAACTAATGAGGACAAAAGGCAGCATTCAAAGGGTTGTCCTTACGTCTGAGTTTCAGAAGCATTAGATTTGTATATATTTGTTTTAATGAATTTTATAATTCTCGTAAACGATTGTCAAAGAAAACTAACAATTTACTGCAAAGTGCAAATATGAGGTAAATATATGAAGGAAAGGAAAGAACCTGTCTATGTGCAGGTTTGAATTTGAAAAACAACAGTAGAATAAGATAGGCAAGTATAATTTTCACACTGGCAAAACTTAAAACTTTCACCGGTCTGAAAACTGATGCATGGAGATGTAATAAATTTGTTTCCTACTGATACAAGATTCAACTTTTCTTGGTGTACATTTGCAGTAATCCTTTTTCTGAAAACTGTATTTTAATTATTTGGAAACAAAACATTATCAATCAGACAAATGAGAGCAAGATATACTTCATGAACAAAATTCAAACAACAGATTACCTAAAAGTACCATATATGATGTTGATAGCCCCCAATGTGGCTGTCTAGTTTGCCTAAAGATTGTTCTTGGTCACACTCTACCATTGCTAAGCTGTTCATTCACTCTCCTACTAGCACTTCAAGTTTTCTTCTAGACCATTAAACCACAAAACTCACAGCAAGACAAATTTTTAAATTAAGTATAAGTGTTTCAAAATTAAGCAACAGTCATTAAGGTTTATGTTTCAAATTGCTATAACAAATGTATTATACATGTTGTGTACCATAAATACCTTAAGATGATCCATCGCATCATTGTGTCTGCACTTCACTGCAGGTTTCAAGATTTTTACAGGTGTGCTTTACTTTGTCAAAGGAACTGATGAAAATTTTGTATGCTGCACAAGCTTAAAAACAGAAGAAAGAGATCCAGAGATAAACATTTTCTTGATTAGACTGAAATATTAAAAATGTCTTAGAGCAGTGCTAAACACAACTTTCTGTGCTGCAGCCCAGACTCATCTATAGGTCAAATACAGTTTCAGTTTTGCCTTATTACATGTGATGAAATAAGATACAGTATATAAAACTATAAAGGAGAATTTCAAAAAAGCATGTGGATTATGCCTTTTTCATAGGAATGCAGAGTCTATAGATAAAAGGAGACAAAAAGTATAAGACTACAATATAACTTTAAGGTGGTGGGTGGGAGCACAATTGATACTTTTCTATTCTTAAAAAAAAAAAAAAACATAAAAGATTTCTTCACAGTTGCAATTTTAATTTATTGTACAGCCAATTTTCATTATTGTCTCAACTTTTTCTCTCATAACATAGGCACATGTTCATTGGTAATATTAAACTTCTCTACTATGGTGTGCAATGACTGACACTCATTGCAGAGCTGGTCCTTACTGTGGTGTAACACTACCAAGATAGGCTCTGGCTTCTTGGATACATAATTGAATAACAGAGTACAGAAAATGGGTGCAAGGAATTATCAGATGAGTTTCAACTATAGACCAGAAAGTATATGAATTAAACAAAAAAAAAGTGCAGCTGAAAAAGTATACTAAACATGCTTCTCCAAAATATATCAGGGATTGGAAGTAAATTGTGAGTGATGTCAGGTACCTGGTCTCACTCGTCATTGGTTTTGGGACTGCCCAAAACTAAAGTCCTTTTGGGAAGAGATTTTTCTGTTATCAGTTAGTTAGGATTTATGATCTTTACAAATTTTCTTACAGCAGTCTTAGGAGTTATTTCAGACAAGCTTAGACAATCTGGTGATAACCAGGCTATCATTTCCTATACAACTTTGTTAGAATGTTTGCTAAGTTTGCTCAATAGCAAAATTTCAAATGTACCTTCAATAATTTTTTTAAAAATTGCAAGACTTCATTAATGCTACTCTAAAATAAATCTCCTGCCTGTGTGCCTACTAAAACTGCATTTTTTTAATTAATAAAAGGTAGTATAACACAGTGGTCTCTTTTTTTATTGCTATTTAGGTCTTTGTTCTGAGTGACTGTGGCTTTAGTGTGGCTTATGATTGCTAATCTTTATTACTTTTATGAAATATGGGTTCAACTGTATTTCAGATTGAATAGACCATTTTAAATCTTGTATTTTTTTTAAGCTCAAACTTATTTTTTGCACTTACAATATCTGCTATTATGTCTTTATCTGCATTTACGTCACCTAAAAAAAGTAAACTTTATTAATCTAAACACATATCCAGCAGTCTTGCATATTTGCTCTTTGTACCATAAGGTGACCATAATAGTAGAAGCAGACCCAAGGTGAGCTACTAAACTAACTGCATGTGGCATAAACTATGTGGTCTCTTGATTATGAGAAAAACTCAGGTCATTTATAGCGAGTATTCGTTGTCTTAGCTTGCTTAACAGAGAGTTCATGCCCAATTTGCCAATCAAGAACTGCTTAAATGTGTTAGATCAAGATGTATAATTTTTCAATATTTTAACACAAGATTGTTGACCCAGGTTATAACTTCATTTTGACCCATAGTTATTACAGATCAGGTAGATGCGAGTCTCTATTCTGAATAAACTGTTCCAAGCTCATCCTAAAAAATCCTTTATTATTAATGATGAATCTATCTGCAACAAAGAACATCATACAATACTGTTCTGTATTATTTTAATGAATCTGCTCTGGTCTATGGTATATCTCAATAGACTGGTAAGAAAATTTTGTTCTTAATAAAGGAGATGCCAAAGGCACTACCTGAAACATCACTTAGAATAGAGGTGCTTGGATACATGAAAATATCTGCTTTATTAGTCCAGAATCATTGACTAGTTAATGTATAAGTAGAGGATGGGCACATGTCATTTTGTACCGTGCTAAACCCTTAGGAAATGTTGCAAATGTAATGGTAGCGATATTAGCAAACTAGGTATACATACGTTTACATAATAATATTTAAATAAATTAGTTGATGAATACAGGTTTTTACAGAATTGATGCTTTAAGTAGTGATGTACATTATGAACCATGGGAATGTGAAGTGAAAAGTACTTTCTAAAAATGACTCGGTCATCTTGTAGTTATTAGCACCGGAGCAACATATAGCAACATACAACAAGGTGCTACAGAAACAATACCATAAATAGACAATGCAATCATATTACAGTATAGTGTTAAAAGGAAATTCCAGAATAAAGTAATATATTGCACTATAACTAAGATATTAGAGGCAATTTGCAACATTGAACAGCACTGAGTGAGTGATAACTACTGTATAAGGCTATTGAAGCACATAACAGAACACAAGTGTGCCTGCTGTATCAAGAAACAAAACGAAGGATAAAGCGCAGGTGCTTTTAAAAAAGTGAAAAGTGTAGTATGACATAAAATTAGGTAGTACACTAGAATGATACTGGTTAAACAGGAACTAATCATTTTTGTGCATTCAGAATTCTGATGTTCTGTGGTATGAAAAGGTTTCTTATCCTTACAGAACCAGAGCAGAAAGCTTGATATTGTAGCAGACACCCAGATTAACATTTGTCTTGGTTATTTTGAACCCACCGTCACAACATAGTATTGAATTGCATTTCAGTCTATAAGTTCTTCTTTGAAAGACTAACTTTTAGAGAAAAAAAAAAAAAAATAAAAAAATATATATATATTATATATATATATGCATCTCTAGTAACCTACATAACCTACAATCTATGGGGGGGGGGGGGGGGGCATACTTACAGTAGCATGCAAAAAGTTTGGGCACCCTTGCTAAAAATGTTTGTTACTGTGTATAATTAAGTAAGCAGAAGATGACTGTCAAAAGGCATAAAGTTAAAAGATCACATTTCTTTTCAGCATTTTATGCAAGATCAGTGTATTGTTTACTTTATAGAATTGTACTGTGAAAAAAAGAAAGAACCACATGCAAAGGTTTAGGCACCCCAAGATATTTGAAGTCTCAGATATCATTTACGAAGGTCTCAGAACTTTATTAGCTCTATAGGGCTATGACTTGTTCATAGTCATCGTTAGGAAACTCCTGGTGATGCAAATTGCAAAGCAGTATAAAATTCTCCGACTCCTCAAATCTTGTCCCCAACAATTAGCAGCCACGGACTCCGCACAAAGGAGAAGTGCAGTTTGTGAAAAATGCAGCATACAGTAGTATATTTTGAGTTAAGTCACTGCATTAAAAAAAATACTAAAACAAACTATACCACCTAACTAGCAATGTGCCGGGCAAAACTAGGAATCTTGTCTTTTTACAAAAGTATCATAATTGCGGTGGCCCAACGCTTTTTAACTCTTTACAGTGCCATTCAAACATCACAGTGCATCACAACCATACAGCTTTGGCAATCCTTTTGACTCAGGTACCCACGTTGGGCAAGGAAAAGAGCAACTGTAGCTTGAAACAGTTTGCACAAATTGTCTGAATTAGCTGGCTGGAATTGAATAAGGAGCTGCGAATAACTAGCCATCATCAGCCTCGCCTTAGACTTTGATGTAACTTTTAGCTTGTTTTTTCTTCTCTTTCTGACACGTCTCTTGCACAAGTTTTAACTGATATGTGCGATCGGAGAAGATGCAGATCATCAAATTAACACTTTTCAAACACGTGGGCACAGATTACGCCGCAACAATAAACAATGTGCGTGCGCTTGCACCATTTAAACATCTTGATAAAGGTTTAAAGGCCCTTACCTTTTATCAATTAACAGATTAATCACCGGTATACAGTACCTCTACAACATGGCAGACGGAAGTGGTCTCTCATTGGCCAATACAGTGACGTGAACGCTCGCGCTGCCAAATACCGGAGTGGTGCCTTGGGTTGCAAGTATAATTCGTTCCAGAAAGGTGCTTGTAATCCAAAGCACTCGAATATCAAAGTGAATTTCCCCATAAGAAATAATGGATTCGTTCCACAACCCAAAAATATTTATATAAAACAATTAATACAAAATATAAAGTATAACAAATAAATTAACCTGCACTTTACCTTTGAAAAGAATCGTGGCTGGTGTGAGGGAGACGAGAGAGAGAGAGAGAGAGAACAGGAGGGTTATTGTGTACGACGACTTTCACTATGACTAATGGAAGCACTTCTAGCTGTTGGCTCACTGGAATCTTTTTCTTTTTTTGCGACTTTAACAAGGAACCTATCCAATGACAGGTCCTTTTGAGGATTTCGCGGAAAGGCAACACTGTATTGTCGTTAAACAGATTCATCGCTCGCACACAAAATAAAAAATGCTTTACGCACACACACGTGGTCACAATGCTATAGTAAATAGCACGGATGTTGACTAGACAAGTGAGGCTCACCGACTGAGATCGAGCATGGGAGGCGATTATCCACAATCCCGCAACGAGAGACACAACCACCATCGGCTCATTTGTGATCAGACGACACTCGGCAGACAAAGCGTATACGTACTACTCGTATTGCAAGATCTCACTCATTAATCAAGTTAAATATATATTTAAAAAATACTGCTCGTCTTGCAAAACACTCGCAGACCAAGTCACTCGCAATCCTATACCAAGGTCTGCAGGTCCAATGTTAACGCACGAGTCATTCTCAGAAACACCCGACACTCACAGCAGAGTACGTCTTTATGAATTCTGGATTTAAGACTGAATTGAGTAAAAGTATATAATTTCCAATTTACACTTAGGTGCTAAAATCCAACTTTAACTATTTTGACTCTACTATTTATATGTTGCACTCAAACCCCCATTTTATTATAACCTGCACCTCCAACTGATTAGTAAGAAAGTATGAATCCAAAGTACAATCCTCTCTCTTTGGAATACACTGTCTTATACAAGCTGTTGGCACGTAAGCACTGTTTTAATTAAAGCTTAATTTAAAGTGCTACACCTGGAACAATATCAATACAGACATACTTAGCAGAACTCCACATCTGAAGTATCTGCTTGGAAAAAGTAAGAAGTGAATGGTTTAGTATTTGCTTACACTTTACTACCAATTTCTCTTAAAGGATACCCATTATCAAATTAAACGAGGATAAATTAGTAGGCACCGATCACTAAAAAAAAAAAAAAATCACAAGCACACTAATTTCTTTTGCAAAAATTTCCAAATTCTCAAGCTAGTTTGTAATGCATGTTTCCAGCTTATTTCCTCCAAAAGCTTCCATATTAGAATGGAGAATCAATAAAACAGTTTTGAAAAACAAACAATACAGTACAATATTATGAGCACAACACTTGAGTATCTCTCCATGCTCTAACCTGACATGGGATATGTTCAATCTGCATAGACTGCTTTATAAACATTGCCAGTTATTTTACTTTTATATTAATATACTACACAAAAAGCCCGTTTCGACAATGTAAGATGAAATGGGCACGAGTTTGCGTCAGCAGTGTATGAAGAACAATGCACCTTCACATCACTCGCCCGCTGAAAGTACTTAATAATAATATGTTCTTACGTATTATTTTGAAATCCGGAAATGCATAGGCTAAATCCGCCACCTGCCACGATGTTGGGGTTCGATTTCGGTCTCGTAGGATTTTTCGGGTAGTGGCGCAGAAGGCGACTGCGCATTCGGCTTCAGACGGACGTGAGTGAGAGTGAGTGAGTGGGCACGAGAATTATATATAAGATCATCTTAAAACATATTGGAGGAGGGCTGGCCAGTGCCAGAAATGAATTTTCTGGATTTAAAAGATTTTCTGCTGAGACACAATATACTTCATGGTACTGAAAACTGGATTTTGAGCTGCCTGACTGCTTTCCTGGTGTGTATACACATTTTCTTTTCTTAAAAAACACACATTACATCTTGATTACATCTTGCCTGAAGAATGGGCCTGAGTTGCCTCAACAGCTTACATATTGTAATCTTTTTAGTTAGCCAATAAAAGGTGTCATTTTGCTTGGCTTTTCTCTTAAAACACACACAAAGTTTGACACAAACTAAAACTCAATTGTTACTTATTGTTAACAGTACTGGATCAAATTTCCAACATTGACAAAATAAAATCTAGAAGTAAGTTAAACTTCTCAGTGAATGATGCAACAACAAGAATCGATCCTACAAAATCTGCAAAAGAAATCGGACAACTGCAAATTTCCAGAGAGTTTCAGAGCAGGTCATGCTTCTAGGGACATTAACATCATGACAGATTATTTCACATACCTTGCAATCTCTCATGGTTCTGCACATTACCAAGTTTCAGCAGCATGGTTCTTTTTTGAGAAGGCTGAAAAGGGCCAATAAGTCATTCTTGTGTACTTGCAAAAAATTACTGTCACCATTGGACTGCACCATTACCATCAAACAGGATGGCTGCATTGAATAATGTTGCTTGCACCAAATTCTTTTCATTCTTTTAGCATGGTGCAAAAAGAACATGGAATTGTCTGAAAAATCTAATCCTTTGCCCTGGACCACCTATCCCTCACAGTATTTTGCTTTTCACATCATTCCCAGTAAATCCTTCAAACAACTGAAGGAAACACACGATAACAGCTGCATAGGAGACTGAAGAGCCAGCATGCCTATAATCAGCTGTTATTCCATGTTTAAAAGGTACCACTTGTTTTTCCAAAGCTCAATTGAATAGACCTGTGAGCATGTGATGCATGGCATATTGTACTGTAGAATTTGTGTGAAGGTGGGGTGTACCTTAAAAATTTCAACAAGAGTGTACGCGAAAGTACTTATAACTTAACTTGTTCCCTTAAAACTACAAAATATGCATAGATGTGTTTGCTTCAAAAGAGTATAAAATGAAATTGGGAAGGAAATGTATTCAGATTATGGATGTGATTAATAGTTTATGGACATAATTTAATTAAAATGTATTACATGTGTACTTTATTATAACTATAATTAACAGCATGGTAAAAAATTTGTAGTGGTCCTGCCTCGCAATAACAAGACTGGGGTTCATGTCCTCCCAGCACGGAGTTTTGCATGTTGTCCCCATATCATTGTGGGAGTCCACCAGTTTCTACCCATATTCCAAAGACACACAGGTAAATTGGTGTTGCTAAATTGGCCCTATAGGGTGTGTGTGTGTTCGTCCTGCAATGGATTAGCATCCTGTCCCAGGGATTGTTCTTGCTTTGTGTTTGGAGCCTGCTGAAATAGTCTTGATATTGGTTGTAACTAGGGCGTGTCTTGCAAGAATCTCATGTTCTACGTCCCTGCAAGACGGTCCTGGGTCAATCTCTTTCGTCTTGCGGGTCTTTTAAGTGTTTTCCCGTGATCATCTCCCTAGTCTCTCTCTCAGGATATATATATTTTTTTTAATAATAGAGAGATACAGTATATATACCGTATTTACACGTGTACCACACGCACATTTTTTCCCAAAAATTAGCATTAGAAAATCAGGTGCGCATCATACACGAGGAAATGTAAATAATGTTTACTTACTTCTTCTGCTTGGGCTCTCTCGCTCGCTCTCTCTCGTTTTTGAATCAGTTTGGCATCGTCATTCAGCATGGATAGTAGCGATAGAGATTATGTGATTTTCTTTGTAAAAATTAGGGTGCTCATCTTACACGAGGGCGCGTGGTACACGAGTAAAAACGGTATTAAATTATTGAATGTTATTGCTGAGCTGTTTTAATACATCAGCAGGGTTGACCAAAGTGAGAAGACCAGAACCTATCCAGCAAACTAAAGCCATAGATGTAGAACAAGACTATGAGGCAGTGGCTCCAGTGACTACCGTACAGAAATTCAGGAATCCTTTATGCTTAATGCGCCCACCCTGTTGCTGGTATTGTGGACAACATGGACACTTGCAGCATGACTGCCCCAGTAGGGCTAAACAAGAGGATTCTTAAGTAAGCACTGTGCCGGAAAACGACAAGGGACCGATGTGGGAGGGACGACGCTGGCCCCAAGAACAGTCCCTGTTGGTCGGTTGGGCAAGGGAGATTATGGTCACCTTTCGGTTTTGGTTGGCGGCCATGTATGCAAGGCACTGGTGGATACAGGGTCAACTGCATCTATTATCCATCCTGACATGTTGGATGTAGTGGTCCTATGTACAGCCAATTCTACAAAGTTGATGATGGCTATAGGTGAAATGATCCCCATGTTAGGCGGAGCCCAAGTAGACATTTGTATTGTTGAGAAGCAGTGGGTGCAGGATGTCTGAGTGGCTAATATCAACAACTCCTGTATCTTGGGACTTGATTTCTTACAAGCAGCTGGAGCATGAATAGACCTTCGAATGGGGACTCTGTATCTTCAAGGCATTGGGACACTCCCCTTGTTAGGGCACCAGCAAGGCTGAAAGGAACCACCAGTGGTAGCTCCCCTGGAAGAACATGTGCCTATTCCCACTAACATCACTCAACCAGTACCAGCAATGAAGGTTGTCCGTACTGTTTGGAATGCCAACAGGAACGGGTTAATGGGCGTGCTTCCCCTATCAACCAGTGCCCCCGCCATATGCCACTGGGTAGGCAGACAGCAGCTGAGAACAATATGCAGGATATGAGACAGGCTGGGATTACCAAACCCTCCGAGTCTTCCTGGGTCTCTCCTGTGGTTCTTGTCCCCAAGAAGGATGGCAAGTGGCGTTTTTGTGTTGATTACCGGCCGGTAAATGCTGTAACTATCAAGGACTCCTATCTGTTGCCTCGCATTGATGAGACCCTGGATCTGGTGGCAGGATCAGCCTGGTTTTCCTCACTAGACCTGCACAGTGGATACTGGCAGGTGCTGCTAACACCTAAAGCTCGACCCAAGACTGCATTCTCCACAGAAAAGGGACTCTGGCAGTTCCGAGTTATGCCTTTTGGTCTTTGCAATGCTCCAGCTACATTTGAACAGTTAATGGATAAGGTATTGACAGGTATGTCTAGTACTCAATGCCTTGTTGACTTGGATGATTTTATGGTTCATGGCAAGACATTCCAGGAGGTACTGGAGTCCTTGAAGGAGGTTCTGCAGAAGCTTCGTGTGGCCAACCTTAAACTTCATCCAGATAAGTTCCACCTTCTCTGGAGAGAAGTGTCATTTCTAGGTCACCATGTGAGTCAAAGAAGTGTCACCACAGAGAAAGATAAGGTGTCTGTTGTGCAAGAGTGGCCAGAGCCACAGGATCAAAGGCATATTTGGGTAATTTCTTGGACTGGCCTCTTACTATAGGCAATCTGTACCTGAATTTGCCACTATTGCTGCACTCTTGCACCATTTATTGAGCCCAGATGAAGCGTTCCAGTGGGGGGTGGGTGACCAACAAGCCACCTTCTGCAAGTTGAAAGAAGCCCTTTGCGGTGCACCGATCTTGGCCCCATCCAATATTGACCTGCCATTCCTCCTTGATACCGATGCCAGTGATATGGGCTTAGGGGCTGTGCTGTCACAGCAGCACCCAGATGGAGAGTGTCTGGTGGCTTACTATAGCCGTGCTCTCAAAAGAGCAGAGAGGAATTATTGTGTGACTCGGAGGGAGCTACACACCCTGGTGGAATCTGTTCCTCACTTCAAGCAGTACTCTTTTGTGGTCCGCAGTGATCATGCTGCTCTCCAGTGGTTACTGTCTTTTCGAGAACTGGAGGGTCAGATTGCTCGCTGGTTGGAGGAGCTTCAGAGGTCAAGAAGGTCCTCCACTGGAAAAAGGAGTAGCATCGTCCCTGCTGGGAGGAAGTAGCATTTGAGCCACCTTCAGTTAAGGGTCTTTGGTTCCAGTGGGACAGCTTGGTTGTGGAAGAGGGGGTATTGAAGCAACAGTGGAGGGACCCTGTGACTGGAGAATGGAGGTGGCAGGTTTGTTGTACCACAACAGCTGCGTGAAGAGATCCTGAGGGACATGCATGGAGTCACCAAGACCTTAAGGTGGGCGAGGCAGGAATTTTATTGGGGACAGTGCAGGCGTGATGTAGAGGACTACTGCCACAGGTGTGATTTATGCACAGCCAGTAAAGGACACCAAGGTCTACTGCCCCACTACAACAGTATCAGGTAGGGGCTCCAATGGAAAAGGTGGCAATTGACATTCTTGGGCCATTTCCCTGCTCAGAGATGGGGAATCAGTTTGTTTTACTCACGATGGGTTATTTTACCAAGTGGCCCGAGGCCTATGCACTGCCTAATCAAGAAGCTGAGACTGTTGCTGAAGCTCTAATTTCAGGATTCTTTAGTTGGTTCGGAATGCCTGCCGAACTGCATTCAGACCAAGGGAGAAACTTTGAAAGCCGGGTCTTTCAAAAAAGTATGTGAAAGGCTTGGCATCCAGAAAACCCGAACCACACCCCTACATCCCTAGAGTGATGGGATAGCCGAGCAGTTAATCCAGACTGACCACACAGCTGGTTCTTACCACCTCTAAAGATCAAAAGGACTGGGACCAGCAGCTGGCTCTGGTTCTGATGGCCTGCCGATATGCTGTGCAGGAATCCTCTGGATGCATCCCTGACTTATTAATGCTGGGATGAGAGCTGCGAACACCATCTGCACTTGTATATGGTGTTCCCCCTGACACCCCAGCTGAACCTCCAGGCCCTGACTATGCTTGCAAGTTGCAGGATCGATTGGAAGTGGCACATAAGTTTGCAAGGGGCCGGATAAGAGTTGCAGCAGAGAAACAGAAGCGCCACTAAGACATTCTTGTTTGGGGGCAGCCTTTTCAAGCAGGCAATCAAGTTTGGGTGTATGGGCCAAAAAGACAGAAGGGACGCTCTCCAAAGCTGGACAGTCCTTGGGTGGGGCCCTGTCAGGTGCTGGAATGGGTGGGGGAGGTTGTTTACTGGGTCCAGTTACTACCTCCGTGCAGGACTGTCTGGCCGGCTACCGGAGTGGTGCTCCTTCACAACCTGCACCCATGACTACCACAACACATTCCACAAATCCTAACTCAGATGTTACACCACTTGCCCGGCCTGACTCCACTAACAGACACCCATGCCTGCGAAGACAGATGCCAAGACATTTGCAAGATTATGTGCTTCCTCATTTGGAAGACTACCCCAGACATGCGGCTCCTGAGTGTGTTTATTTTACGGGACGTCACAATATTTAACATGACAAAAATTTGCTTTTCAGTCATAATTTATATTTATTTACACTTAAAAGCAAGCAGGACGCATTATATTTGTGTTTTTCATAATATATCAGCATAAGAATTAGAAAAATGCTTACTACTTCTGCTGATGAAATTGATTCTGCTGATGTTACGTGGTATTTTAGAGCGAAACTTCAAGATATATCAGAAGAAATTTCAATGTTGGCGGCTCTTTTACACTACGATATTGATGAAACTTTTTAAAAACCATCGATTTTAAGAAGAGGTTTAAGACATTCTATGTTAATGATGAAATAAACTGCAAGACTAAATTGGATATTTCGACTTTTAATCACGAAACAGACATCTCCCCCTCACTATGTCCCTATTTTTTCTCTTTGGCGTGAAAACTCTCTTCCTTAATACAAGTGTCAGTCACGCGGCCGTTTCCTTCACTGCACTCACGATCCTATAAGTTTTGTCCTCGTGCCTGCACATACACAGCGCCAGCCTCGCCGACGACCATGTCCCCAGGCTGATGAGGTTTAGCAACCGGGGTACTGCTGCAATGCTCTCCCAATGTTGTAATTGTGTCCCACCCCGGCCCCTGCTCACGAGATTGTTTTTAAAGCCGGCTCCTCTATGAGGGGCCAAACAGGCCATAAATCATATACTTCTGTGTGTAATCTATTGCTTTACATATGAACACTATTGGTTTATGAATATTTACTATCGGTTTGCGTGCATACTTAATTGGTTTGCGTGCGTACAATACTGGTTTCATTCATATGAACTATATTGGTTTGTGTCCGTATATTATCGGTTTGTGCGTGAACTATATCCGTTTGTATATGCATAGCACTGGTTTGCATATGAACTATATTGATTCGCGTGTGTATATCAGTGGTTCCAGTACGTTTGTTATTGGTTTGTAAGTGAACTGCATTGGTTTTCGGTTGTATGTTATCGGTTTGCGTATGAACTATATTGGCTTGTGTTCTGTGCCGGTCTAACGATGGATTTGTGTATGCACTATATTGGTTTCATGCACGTCTTATACTGGTTTCATGTGGGTAACATATCGGTTTTGCGCTTGAACTCTATTGGTTGTATGTGTGTTCCATGTCGGTTTCTCATACGAAACATACTGGTTGTGCGTGCGCACCCTATTGCAACTCTGTGTATGAACTATATCGGTTGTTCACGTGATCTTCAGTGGAAATGGGCGGGGCAAGAAACAGGAACTCAGGGGCCGGTAGGGTCATGGAGTGTAAAGACAAGTGGCTAGGAGACAGATCTGGGTTTACTTTAAACAGTGCAGTATTTTTTTCCGCACGATAGGTTTGGGAAAGGACTTGGTGGTAATTATTACTATTTAATAGAATGTGCCATTGACTGTGTAATGAACACAAAGCTGAAAGTTAAGTACGTATTTGGTTGTCTTTTTATTCGCTTCCAGCTACATGCTCGCTTGCAACCCGCGACTATACTTTTTTCACACAGCTTTTGCAAGCTAGTTACTTATTCTAAAGGCAAAATATTCTACATTTACGACTGACGCCTTTATCCAGTATAACATTTAGTTACTACTGGTTACATTTCTTATGCCCAGCGATCCCGCACCGTGCCGCCTATTCAGGTGAAGTGACATGCTCATGGTCACACAGTGTCACTATCAGGACTTTAACCGAGAAATGTAGGATTTAGAGGACAAAGCCCTTACCACAATGCCCCAATGCTTGCACATCTGCAATGTGTATAATATTTGAGATAATATAATCTTGTCCAGGACAGCTTCCTTTGTTAAATTTGAGTGTAACATTTTCAACCCGTTCAAGTGCTAAATCTGGGATATTTATTCTTTCAAATAATGTATCAGTTTGCAGATTAATGTACACTCTGTATAATATTTTACCATGCACTTAACATTAAAGAAGAAGCTGGTTTGTGAATAAGTAGCTGACTACAAGCATATGTGTAGCTAGGAGTGAATAAAAAGCCACCTGAATGTGTACCTAACTTAAGTCCCGTGATCATTTCAGATGTTAAACGTTAATCATCACCAAGCCCTTTCACAAACATTAAGTGGCATACAAAAGTATTCAATCCTCTTGAAAGTCATAATTTTCTGCAAGACAAAAGATTTATACACATTTATTCATTCAGTATTTTTCTTATGCTGTGACAAAACATTTCAAAAGACAAAATAAACCATTTTCTGTAGACGTTTAACTGAAGAAGAAAACCTCCAAAGTTAATGTTTGCATAGGTATTTAAACCTCTGTGCTTTGGAAGCTCCATCATTACACCAATGACAAATTAATTACAAAGGTGACAGTCGTTTAACAGTCATAATTAAACATGATGAGGTGCCACTTGCGAGTCCTTTCTGTCTCTCTGGATATAAACAGCCCCCTTTGTAAGGGCTGTAATCTTTGGTGGACAGTCAAAAATCAAAACAAAGGAGCATTCTACTGATGTGAGAAACAAAGTTATTGAAATGCACAAGACTGGGAATATCAAAAGAGTTTGAATGTCCCATTGCGCGCTGTTGCATTCATCACCAGAAAGTGGAAGGTTCATCAAAGTACACAGACTCTGACTAGAAAAGGCTGTCCCTCAAAACTCAACATCAGAGTGAGACATCAACTGGTGGGAGACGCAACTAGAAATCCAACTGTCACTCTCAGACGTCTGCGATGATCTTTAGCTGGAGTAAAGGTGCAGGGGTCCACAATTTCAAGAGTTCTCCATAAAACAGGCTTCTGTGGGAGGGTAGCATGAAAGAAGCCATTCCTTAAGAAGGTCCACATAAAACAACGTATGGCGTTTGCCACAAAGCATGAGAAAGACCCAGTTAAAATGTGGGAGAAGGTTTTATGGTCATATGAGACCAAAACAGAAGTTTCTGGACAGACTTAAGAGGTATGTGAAGTGTAACACTAACATTGCCCAGGCCTCAAGAAACAACATTCCTACAGTGGAATATGGTGGTGAAAGTCTCATGCTACTGGGATGTTTTTCATGTGCTGGGTCTGAGAATCTTGTCAGAGTTGAAGGGACAATGGATGGACACAAATACGGCACAATTTTGCAAGAGAACTTGTTCTAGTCTGCTATGAAAGCTCAGGAGAAGATTCATCTTTCAACATGATAATGACCTTAAGCATTAGGACAATGTGACACTGGGATAGCTCAAAAACAGAAAGGTGAATGTTTTGGAGTGGCCAAGTCAAAGCCCTAAGCTTAACCCTGTTGAGAATCTGTGGCCCTATTTGAAAACTGCTGTTCAGAGGTGCCATCTCACCAACGTAGAGGGTCTCTAGAAATCCTGCCAAGAAGAAAGGGGCAGAATCACTCCTGAGCAGTGTGCAGAACTGGGGCTTACTTACAAAAGAACGAAGGCTGTTACGGCAGCAAAAGGGTTCTTGACAAAGTATGAATGTGCTGGGCTCGAATACTTAATGCAAACACCTACTTTGGAGTTTTTTTTCTTCAGTTAAATATCTACAGAAAATGGTTTATTTAGACTTTGGAAATGTATTGTTACAGCACAAGAGTTCACATTAAAAAGAATGAATGAATAAACGTGGAAAAATCTTTTTTTTGTCATACAGAAAATTAGGATGACTTTTAAAGTGATTGAATACTTTTGCATGTCACTGTTGGTTTCTGAAAGGGCTTGGTGGTTATTATTTTTAACAGTATTTTCCTGTAATTCTGAAATATTCATGGGGCTGACGTTAGGTGCACATTCTGCTGGCTTTTTATTCACTCCTAGCTACATCCAGTATATGCTTGCAGTCAGCTACTTATTCAAACAGCTTTTGCACACCAGCTTCTTATTCTATTTTAACAGCATGGCAAAATATTCTACAGCGTGTACATTAATCAGAATCATTACAAACTGATCAATTATTTGAAAAAATAAATATTCCACATTTTGGTTCTGCACATTTCAAAAATGTTAAACACAACTTTAATTTAACAAAGGAATCGGTCTTGTCACAAAACTGTGAAAATTAAGGTGGCCGAACGTGATTTAACACTTTATGGTGCCCATGATAGCACAGTAAATCCTATTTATCAGATATTGGAGTGGAAACACGCAGGTACTCGCACCAAGCAGGGCAAAACTCGGCTGCATCTTAAAAAACGCATATGCCTTGTCACAAAACTGTGAAAGGTAAGGTGGCCCAATATGATGTAACTCACATATACTGGTCCTAAATATGGAACATTTAGCTTTTCAAAGAATGGACACGATCATACTGTATCATGTCAAATAATATGCACGTTGCAGATGTGCAAGCAGTGGGGCATTGTGGTTAGGGCTTTGTCCTCTAAACCCTACATTTGTCGGTTCAAGTCCTGATAGTGACACTGTGTGACCATGAGCACGTCACTTCACCTGTCTAGGCGGCACGATGCGGGATCGGGATCGGAAGAAATGTAACCAGTAGTAACTAAATGTTATACTGGATAAAGGCGTCAGTCGTAAATGTAGAATATTTTCTCTTTAGAATAAGTAACTAGTTTGCAAAAGCTGTGTGAAAAAGTACAGTCGCGGGTTGGAAGCGAGCATGTAGCTGGAAGCGAATAAAAAGACGACCAAATACGTACTTAACTTCAGCTTTGTGTTTATTACACACTCAATGGCAGATTCTATTAAATAGTAATAATTACCACCAAGTCCTTTCCCAAACCTATCGTGCGGAAAAAAATACGGCGCTGTTTAAAGTAAACCCAGATCCGTCTCCTGTCAGCTTCTCTACACGCTCCATGACTCTACCGGCCTCTGAGTTCGTGTTTCTTGCCCCGCCCATTTCCGCTGAAGAAAACGCGAAAAACGGATATACAGTAGTTCACACGCAGAACCGGTATAGTTCACACACAACATTGCAATAGTGTGCGTTCGCAAACCAGTATGTTTCATACGCAGAACCGGTATAGTTCACACACAACATTGCAATAGTATGCGTTCGCAAACCAGTATGTTTCATACGCAAGACCGATATAGTGCACACATAAATCCAGCATGTTACTTTCACAAAGCCGGCATAGTACGCACACATAAAACCGGTAGAAGACTGACAAGGACTCAATGTAGTGCATACACAAAACCAATAGCGTTCATATGCGAAACCGATATATTACCCACGTGAAACCAGTATAGTGCATATGAAAAACCAGTAGTATACGAACACAAACCAATATAGTTGATACGCAAACCGATTTCATACGCACGCAAACCAATGCAATTCCCTCACAAACCGGTAGCAAACGCACGTGAACCAGTAATAAAGTTCAATTCAATATAGTTCATATGCAAACCAGTGCGATGCATATACAAACGGATATAGTTCACGCACAAACCGATAATATACGGACACGAACCAATATAGTTCATATGAATGAAACCAGTATTGTTCGCACGCAAACCAATTAAGTATGCACGCAAACCGATAGTAATCATCCATAAACCAATAATGTTCACGCGTAAACCAATACTTTACGTACAAAAATATATGATTTTTGGCCTGTTTGGCTCCTCATACTCCTCCAGGTATTTCCGTAATCTCAGATAGTTCATGGACCGCTAAGGATTACGTTCCTCCCTTGTTCGGACCCAATTTGTCGCCTTCACTTTACAAATACCTAATTTTACTAAATATCATTAAAATCACACATGCAAACAAAAAGCGTCTGACGTTTTCAATAATATACTTAAAATATTCTTTTCAATTTATATAAGACTTCAAAATAATTTAATTTTACCTACTAGGATTCCGTTGGCGATCCGCTACAATGACAGTCTGCTCGTCGTCCTCTCCTGTTTTTCCCCCTCCCATGGCGCACTGAGTGCCTGAAGCACCTCCTTCCGACTTTGGCTCTTACTTTTCGCTGACGTCATCGTTTATTAAACTGTAACACGTTTTGTTACGCATTTTGCCATTATGAAGCAGAAATGTTAATACCCCAATTTACATAAATAAAAGTTTTTGTCCAATGCATTGTTGGAAAAAGTAAGTATATATATATATATATATATATATCTGAAGTCCGTAAATTAGTAGAAGCTTGACAAGTTTATTCTTCGTACGTCTGGTAATTGTTTGTTGGGAAGGAACAACACTTTTGATATGCTATAAATTCCTGAATTTCTTAAATCGAGCTCATTGGTTAACAGTCAGCCATAGCTTTCTTTTTGACGTCTCGTTTTTACCAGATATGAAACTTTTCTTCGCTTCCTATATATTTTTATCACTCTGATCACCAATCCTGATATATCTGCACTCCAGTATCTTCGCTGTATCATTGTTTTCTCGAGGAAAAAAAACCTTTGCCTTAATGTCGTGAAACCCCGTTTCTTTTTGTTTTGCCCTTGCCAGAAATTAACAATCAGCTTCCCCAGTTCTTCTTCCTCCTGTTCACTAGTGTCTCACTACCCGAGATGCTGGCGCATGCACACGCATGCGCAGAGTTTAACAACAATCGGGTTTCATTCCCGTGCAGTGCAGGGAATCATTCTCGTCGCTACCCATAATTCACAGTAACTGTCAACTCGCCGTAAGTAATCAACAGCCTACTCCAAGCGCGCATGCGTACAAGACGAGCCAAACTGTGCCTAAAATATTACACTAGGCCTACCCAATTTGTTCTGCTAATGTCTAATATTTTACAACACTCATCACTCGTCAGATTTTAATTGAATTTGCGAGTCATTTTTGTATTGCCGTTTATCTCCGTTTATGCCGTAAGTGGACTCATTACTGGAAAAGATGGAAACTTTTAAATCTTATAACGTCTTGAAAGAATGCTTGTCACTTGAAAAAAATGAACTCCAGTCGAAGGAAGAAGGAGAGAAAAGAAATGCGACTTGTGTCTGTGAAGTTTATAATAGATACGTACAGTTTTTTGTAAGCACATCGTACTGATGAAAAAGGCAATAAAAATTTTAATTATCGCATAAAATATAGCCTTCGTAATCTCGTGAAATATAATCGATTGGGGTTGCTCATTAGTATTAACTTACTTCTTATTGTGCAGTTAGATAAACAATGCCTCTTTATTATATTTTGTTCTTGTCCCAAATGGATACTCGGTGGTAATCAACCCTCCACAGTGACTAAGGCACATCAGTACCACCAATCACTAAACAGGGATTTTGTTCCATGTTGCAAACTAACATTTATTTTCTTAATTTGCTCTGTTTTGTCCAAAACCAGGACTTAATTTTAGCTAAAAACAAAACTAAGGCAGGACAGAAAAATGAAGATGTCTGCATATAAGAAACAGCACCTGAGCTCATCACATTAGACGTTCGGAAATAAAGAAATTGTAACACAATGTCTACTGTACAGGTATATGTAATGTAAAATAATAAGAAAACGATGCTATATATAATGACAATTAAATCTAGGTTCTTTCAAAATCCAACAAAAAACCATACTAACTTAAAAAATATTATTATTAGTTAGACTTTATTCTAAGCTGACCTTTATCTGTTTTAATGGTTTACTTTGGTAATGCTCTACAGGTGTACCAAGAAAAGAGGCAGAAGAAGAAGCAAGGGTACACTTTATTAATATTAGAACTAAGTGCATGAACATCATTTATCTACTGTCTTTATCATTTTAATGGTTAAAGTGAGGTGGAAGAGTCCAGCCGTGTTATGGGGCAGCAGTTGAAGAAGAAGGACAGATGTGTGCCATTTTGAAATACTGGGTGGCCCTCCTGCCTGGCACCTCTAGAATCCTCCATCTAAACCTCTGGTCTGGGTCTCCTGTACCTTTGCTAAGTGATCATGAGGTGTTTTTTTTTCCAACTTCTGAAAACTGTCTTGGTTTCAGTGCACTGGCTGCATGTCTCATGTATGATTGATTTCAAAGTCTTATTAAATATATAGAATGCTTGGAAAATTTTTGAGTGTCTGCTCCCAGTGTTTCTCTTCTGAAACATTGCTTTTCTTTGTATTCCAAGATCAAATATAGTACTAGGGTGTTGTACCGTGTTAGCCATTATGAATGTAGAGAAAAGCCAAGCAAAATGACACCTTTTATTGGCTAACTAGAAAGATTACAATATGCAAGCTTTCGAGGCAACTCAGGCCCCTTCTTCAACATCTTGCCTGAAGAAGGGGCCTGAGTTGCCTCGAAAGCTTGCATATTGTAATCTTTCTAGTTAGCCAAAAAAGGTGTCATTTTGCTTGGCTTTTCTCTAAGATCAAATATAAAAACTGGCAGCTTTCTGTACTTATGCAACAAAAATGTGGAATGCTTTGCCAATAGAGAAGTGTCAGACTACAAATGTTGAGCATTTAAATAAACTTCAACAAGCCCACTTTTCTAATCTGGCTTTTTCTTAATTTCTTGCTTTGGTTGTAATAGGTTATAAATGGTACTATATACAGTTTGTAAGCATTGCAATGGACAGTAACCTCTGCTGTTTTTCTCTGTTTTTTTTCCCAGTTTATTGCAGTGGTGCCCTGTGTCACTGTTATTTTTTACGTCAGATTCTACTGCCTGTGATGTTGAAGAGAAGAAAAGTTCACAAGATGTCCTGAAATGGAACTGTGATTGGACTGAGATGGTCACATTTGTGTGTATGTTGGGATGTGCAGAAGGGGCTGAGCGGCCTTTGCCCTCAGACCACCATAGATTTATTATCTCAAGCATCCTTGAAGGCTGCAAGTTTGACTTTCTTCCTGGCTATTTGACCATGCAAATTCTTTATTACAAAGGACAAGGACCCATTCATTTGCTTCTTATTTACGTTTATAATATCTTTTTTTTTTTTTTGTAGCTTTATGTTTTTGTAGAGCAATTTGAGCTACAGTTGAAAACAAAGGTGATATAGAAATATTATTTATTAACAATTTTAAGGTACTGATTAGGAAAAATGTGAGTTTAAATATAATAACATTTTTATGGAAAATTGCTGGATAATAACTCTGAGAAGTATCTTTTTGAAGGCACAGTTTTAGTGTTAATAAAACTAAAGTAGCATTATCCATTTTTTGACAAATCTAATAATTCACTTTATTCTGTTCAAAACCTTGGCTAACATTTTTTAAATATTAAGGCAATAATCTGTAAATAAGCTTTTGTTCCCTTTCCATAATATTTTTTAAGACATTCCCATTGTTCGCCATTTGCATTGTATTGATGTTCTAGTTAAATCCATTTACCATTTATACATATTTATGCTAACTGATTTTTCTACTCTTACTATTGTGTGTGTGTGTGTGTGTGTGTGTATATATATATATATATATATATATATATATATATATATATATATATATATATATAAAATCCAATGTCTGTCTGTCCGTCTGTCTGTCTGTCTGCTTTTCACAAAAGAACTACTTAATGGATTTAGATTGGGTCTTCTATAATTTGCTTGAACATTCCAATTGATTTTGTGACCTCTCTCATCGCTCTAAGAATCATAGTTCACTTGCAGGAGCAATATATTTCCACTAATCAGAGACAGATACTGCGGGCCAAGGTAGGGGAAGCGTGACATCAGGAGTGGGAAGTCAGTCTACTTCTGCATTTTGGAGCATACCTTGCCTCTGTTTATCTAGCGATCCCTTTTTGTTTATTGAGTTTTAAAGTTTGTCCTGCTTCACTACTACTACTATTGTCACACACATGCGATTAGGGGGCAGACAACGGGCAGACAGAGGGCAAAAATACGCAGAATGGGAGCACAGAATGGCGTATTAATGCCCCTCTCTCTCTTTCTCCAGAAAAAACAAGCCTTCAAAACCCGAAAATAACTAAAGAAGACCCACCAACAATAACATACTCCATACTTCTGCATCAACCTCCTGACAACTTAATTTTCCGGCTTTCACTGATGTCCTCACTTCCAGCTTCTTTCTGTGATATCACCTCCGTCCTACTCCATTCACGTCATCTTCAATTTCCCCTTCATCTGTATCATTTCCCTTCCGACTCCATAAAACTTCCTCCCTGCCAACTGTTGATTGTCTTGTGTGCTATATGTATGCATCTGACTGGTAACTCAGTGTTGTTTTCACTGCCTGAGTGCTGTACATTATACGGTGTAATGGATGGTCGGCAGCTCAACCTGGCCGGGATGCTCAAAGAATGGAAAGGTGAGGGAAGGCATGGTGCCCTGCAGGGGATCTGGAGTTCAGCTTCACAGCCCTGCTGGGTACCGTGGGTGCCGCTAGGAGATGCTGCAGGGGGACCTGGGGATTTCTACTTTCTGCATAGCCCAGAAGTACTCCTAAGTCATGGGAACAAAAGTCCTGAAGTACTTCTGGGCTGAAGAAAAGGCAAGTTCTCCATCTGACCCAGATGTGCTGGTAGGTCAAGGACTATATAAAGCACTGATGTGAATCCAGCAAACGAGCCAGAACGGGAGGTAGTAGATAACTCTTGCTGGGAGATGTGGAGGATAGAGAGAGAGAATTGTGTGTTATAATTATTATATTTACTTGCTTGTGTATGGTGGCTGTGGAGCTTAGGGCACTATTAATAAGAAGAGTAGGAATTAAAATACTTCTTAGTACTTTTACCTGATGTCCTGAGCGTTTGTCTGTCAGGTTAGAGGAGCGACAGTGCCTTCTAATGTCAGAAAGAGGACAGTTCTCCAACTCTCAATCAGTTTCTCCTGTGCTTTATTTCTTCACAGATTGGTGTAGTCATCAGGATTGTACTGTTCTGGAATGAGCAAAGCACATTACCTAAACACTATCCTGGGCTCCATCCTTACGGAGTTCCAGACAATGAAGATTCAACTTGGAGAGAATCGGATGCAGCTGGCGGAGACACAGACTCGTCTCGCCATGGCGGAAGCGGTAAAACTGGAGGCTGTGTAGCCTCCTCCTCCATCTTTAGTGGCTCTCTCAGAGGGGGATGATATTGAGTCATATCTGATCATTTTTGAGTGGACGGCGACTCGTAATCAGTGGCCAAAGCTGTAGTGCGCCCACATACTTGCGCCGTATCTGAAGGGGGATGCGCAGTAGGCCTATTATGACCTTCCCGAGGAGAAGGCTGCTGATTATGACACTCTGAGGAGCAAGATCTACAAATGCTACAGCGTTACTTCCAGCCAGCAGGCTAGTGAGTGGCGGCATTGGAAATTTGATCCTGACTGGCTTGCCAGGGCCCAGGTGTTTGAGATCTGGGGCAAACTGGTTCACTGGCTAAGGTCAGATGTTAATAACGCAAGGCAGGTAGTCGAACAACTTGCCTGCGAGACCCTTGTTAATGCCATGCCTGACTATCTGGCCCAGCAGGTCCGGAAGCAACCATTTAAAAACATGAACACTTCGTTGAGGTGATTGAGCGCCACCAGGTAGCCGCCAAATCAGGGAGTTCAGAATGGTTAGCTCATCCTGACAGGGATGCATTGCTACCACAGAGTCCTCACGACGCCCCAAGGAGCCTCCGCTGAAACCGAAAGATAAACTCCCCAGTCTTCCCTGCTGCTTCAAGTGTGGGGAGCTGGGACACGTATTTACCACTTGTCCGGCCTCCACAGAGCCGATGGACTGTTCCTGGGCTAGGGGAGAGAGGTATTGTGCGCTGTCTAACCCCTTTTCCTCCTCCCATATGGTAGTGGTCTTAGTGAATGGACAACAGGTGATAGCAATGTTAGATTCCGGGAGTAACATGTCTGTTGTTGCTCACCGATTTGTCCTACTGCGACAATTCCTTACAACTAAAACCAGTCTGAAATGTATACACCTAGAGACCAGATATCACAAGTCCACTAACTGTTTTATAACCTGGAAGGGCATGCCAAAGAAATTATTGGTAGCTGTTCTGCCTGACCCTCCCTATCCAATTATATTAGGACAAGACTGATCTAAAATTAACAGCGGTATGGAAAGCACCATTCCCAAAACCAGGTTGGGCCTCATAATGGACAAAGCACCATCTGGCCAGGCTGCCCCCACGCCATGTTCCCCGGCCACTGAAAATAATGTAGACTCTCAAGACGCTGAACCTACAGCCTTGACCTCTAACCCAGAAGTGACTCCCAACCCTTGAGGTCAATGATGATCCATAATGTACATTGGAGTCACAGTTCAGATCCACTCCTTCCTCCTTTAAAAGAGAACTTTGGAACAATGATTCCTTAAAGTTCACCAGAAATGTCATTGTTCTGAATGATGGGCAGCCTACTCACAATCTTATACCACAGGGACCCTACTTTGTACTGAAAAATGATCTGCTATACCAAGTGGCAGAGCACAAGGGGAGGTGCGAACACTGTTGTTAGTCCCGCGAACTTTCCGGCGGGAGGTTTGTGAGTTGGCCCATGCCCACCACTTAGGCCCCCACCTGGGGGCCAAAAAGTCTTTGGAGAGAATTAAACTCTGATTCTTCTGGCTTAGAATAAACAAGGAGGTTCAACAGTTTTGTCAGTCCTCTCCAGAATATCAACTCCGTCAGATACCCCGAAGGGACCGTGCTCCTCTTATTCCTTTCCCTCTACAGTAATCGATATTCCTTTTGAGAGAATTACCATTGATCTCGTAGGTCCCCTAGATCTCTCGGCAAGAGGCCATAAATACATTCTGGTCATGGTAGATTCTGCCACTCAATTCCCAGAGGCTGTACCCCTGCGCACAGCTAATACTAAGAATATCGCACGGGAACTGGTAGGGCTATTTTCCAGAGTAGGGATCCCAAACAGACAAGGCACACCTTTTACGTCCGACACATTCAGGGAGGTTGCCAAGTTACTTCGCATTGAGCATCTTAAGATGTCTGTCTTCCATCCCAAGACAGATGGGCTCATCGTGCGGTTCAATCAGACCCTTAAACAGATGCAACGCAAGGTAGTCAGTGAGGACAGGAGGAACTGGGATCAGATCCTCCCCCTTGTGCTTTTGCTTATAGGGAGGTCCCAGAAGCCTCTACAGGGTTTTCCCCTTTCAAGTTACTATACGGACAACAACCCAGAGGTATTTTGTACATTCTCAAAGAAGGATGGGAAGATGAGGCCCTTCTCTCCCTTAACAGTTTGGAATATATCGAACAATTACGCAATAGTTTTGAAAAGATTCAACTAATTCTAAAATAACACATAGAAAAGGCTAAATCAGCGCAGGAAAAGAAATATAACAGAAACAGCACCCTACGGAAGTTCCTCCCAGGGGTACTCGTTCCTATTTCCCACTCGAAATTGTTGGCTCATTGGCATGGGACGTATGAAATTAAGGAGAGAAAGGGTCTCGTAGATTATTTGGTTAAACAACCAAATCGATGATCAACCAAGCGGATATACCATGCCAACCTGTTGAAACCATGGAAGGACGGGGAACATGACCCCCTTTCCGGTCAACCCTGCTCCCTTTTCTCACAAAACGCATCTCTTAATTTTGGTTCTAATCTGTCTTCCCAACAAAAACATGAGCTGGAATCAGCCATCCTGTCAGTCCCGGGAGTGGGGAGTGAAGTACCCGGGTGCACTGTGCTCATTCAGCATGGGATACTCATCATACTCATCACCCTATCGCCTCCCTGAAGCAAAATGCACAGAAGTGGAGTTGGAGATTAAATGGATGCTGGATCAGAATGTGATTAAAGAAAGCCACAGTCCCTGGTCCAGCCCAATCGTTCTTGTCTCCAAACCAGATGGGACTTGGAGGTTCTGTAACAACTTCTGATGTCTCAATCAGGTCTTCAAATTTGACGTATATTTGATACCCCGCGTAGATGAACTCCTTGTGAGGCTCGGAAATGCACAGTACTTGACTACCCTTGACTTGGCTAAAGGGTACTGGCAAATTCCCATAACAGAGTCTGCAAAAGTGAAAACAGCCTTTAGTACCCCCAGTGGACACAGGCAGGACAAGGTACTCCCATTTGGCTTGCATGGTGCGCCAGCAATCTTTCAGCATCTGGTAGATATATTGCTACGGCCCCACAATGACTATAGTGCCGCCTACTTAGATGACGTTATCATCTTTTCCGACACATGGGAGAAACATGTACTGCATGTCTATGCTGTCTTGCTGATGCTGGATAGAGCCAGGCTATGTATTAATCCCAAGAAATGCTTCTTCTGGTTAAACAAAGCCAAATATTTGGGCTATCTAGTGGGCAGGGAGACACTCAAACCACAGTGTTAAAAAGTCGATTCCATCCTCAATTAGCCCCGTCCGATATCCGTACAGACTTTTTTAGGATTAGCGAACTACTACCGCCAGTTTGTACCCTGCCTTTTGGAAACAGCTATGCCCTTGACAAATCTAATAGAGAAAAGGGCCCCTTTCAACATGATATGGGATAATGACACAGAACTGGCATTTTGTGACTTAAAAAAACACCCTTACTTTGGCACCTATATTGAAAACTCCTGATTTTTCCTGTCCTTTTATTCTCCAGACCGAAGCTTCGGACACAAGTTTAGGAGCCGTGCTGAGCCAAAGCATCGATGGTGCCGAACACCCCATCATGTACCTGAGCTGGAAACTGCGTGACTGGAAATCCAGGTATGTGGCAGTGGAACGGGAGGCCCTGGCAATTAAATGGGCAGTCACCGAGCTGTGGTACTACCTTTTGGGTCAGGAATTCATCGTCATCACGCACCATGCTGCTCTCCAGTGGATGGCTGTTAATAAGGAGTCGAATCCTCAGGTCACCAGGTGATTTTTGGACCTACAGCCCTACTGGTTTACTCTTGTTTACCGCCGAGGTACTCTCCAGGCTAACGCAGATGCCCTTTCTTGGGTATTCAACGTCTCGGTTCAGGTCGTCCAACCTGATGGATCTGGGCTGAGGATGGGGTCGTGTCACACACGCGCGATTAGGGGGCAGCCAATGAGCCTGACAGAACATGAAAAGATGCAGAATGGGAGCACAGGATGGGGTATTAATGCCTCTCTCTCTTTTTCTCCAGAAAAAACGAGCCTTCAAAACCCGAAAATAACTAAAGAAGACACACCAACAACAATGTCCTCTATGCTTCTGCATCAACCTTCCTGGTGACTTCATTTTCCGGCTTTCACTGATGTCCTCATTTCTGGTTCCTTTCGATGATATCACCTCCGTCCTACTCTGTTCACGTCATCTTTAATTTACGCTTTATCTGTATCATTTCTGTTCTGACTCCATAAAACTTTCCCCCTTGTCAACTGTTTATTTTGTTGTATACTATTTGTATGCATCTGACTGGCAACTCAGTGTTGTTTTCACTGCCTGTGTGCCGTACACTATACAGGGATGGTTCCCCAACTCTTAATTAGTTTCTCTTATGCTTTATTTCTTCACAATATATATATTGTCACGCTTGGGTCACGGAATTGCACTGAAACACAGGAGATTGTAGAGAAAGGAACTTTATTCAAACACTTCAAACAAACATATCTCTTTCAGAGGTAAAACAAGCTCAGTATGCAGTTAGTTCTCATTTAAAAGAATAGGCAAACATCATAGGGGAGCACAACGGGAAAGGGACCCGCAACAGGAGCAGAGAATGTCTGGGGTAGAGAGAAACAAAGCAATCAGCCAACAAGGACAGGTGTCGTTCAGGCTTTTAAGTATGCGTACCACCGCACGAGAAACATATCACGCGACAGAGCAGCCGCAAGTAAGCCCAGCAAGTAAAGGAGCAATATGAAGGTATACTCTATCAGCATTTTTAAGAGGGTTTTTTAGGGACGTCCGTGTCTTCTAGGGGTGCATTCACAGTGTATATCTATACATATTAATAAAAGGCAAAGCCCTCACTGACTCTCTGACTGACTGACTCACTCATCACTAATTCTCGAACTTCCCGTGTAGGTGGAAGGCTGAAATTTGGCAGGCTCATTCCTTACAGCTTACTTACAAAAGTTAGGCAGGTTTCATTTCGAAATTCAACGCGTAATGGTCATAACTGGAACCTGTTTTTTGTCCATATACTCTAATGGAGGAGGCGGAGTCACGTATCGCGTCATCACGCCTCCTACATAATAACGTGAACTAAAAACAAGGAAGAGATTTACAGCACGAGTCAAACGCGGGAACGAAGGTAAATGACGTTAATTTTTGAGTGTCTTTTAATACTGTGTAAGCATACATATTAACACGTGCAATTAAACGTGTGCATTTCCGGGGTGATTTCTCAGGCTTAAAAGCTCGCCTTTTATCAAACGCGGGAACAAAGGTAAATGACGTTGTTCACTGTCTTTTAATACTGTGTAAGCATACATATTAACACATGTGCAATTAAACGTGTGCATTTACGGGGTGATTTCTCAGGCTTAAAAGCTCGCCTTTTACTAAAAAGGTAAATGCAAACTGTTTTCATTCTGAAGGGCACAAACCACGTTAGATTTCAGACGTTAAACGTGCAAAAATGTCGGTACACCAGATAAATAAGCGCAACATATTATCAGTTGTATTGTATGCTTACAATGCATATAGAAATGTGTTAATCGTTAACTAATATTATGGGATGGTGTTTTTCGACTCGCGCCTTGATTTAAACGATTGCATTTCTTGGTGGGTTTGCGTAGCTTATTGTCAATATCTTTACACCTCTTTTTAAGACTTAATTTAAAAAGGTTTTCTTTTCTTCTTAATTAAAATTTAAAAGCAATACTTCACCGCTGCTAAGCCCCTCTAGCGCTGACGTCCGAGGTTCGATTACCATAAGCAAGTGCAGTGAGTGTGTACGCCTGATGAGCCAAGAATATGGGGGAAAGACGTGTCGCGTACTCTTTGCATTATTTGACAGTAAACTATTTTCAACCATTCTATGATCTGCTTCTCACAACTGAAGGCACCGTGGCTGATGTTACCTCACTTGCTAGCCAACCATAAGCGTTACCTGGTAGGTAACCAGCCACTCACTTCACTCCCTTACGGGAATCAAACCTCGGACGTCAGCGCTAGAGGCGAAGCCCCTAAAATTGCGCCATGGCGTGTGGTTCGTTTATTTGACAACATGTAGATCGGGGTAATTACATTCACGGCATTCGTAGTCTGATTCACAATCTGATTGTATGGGTGGTTACCTACCAGGTAACGCTTATAGTTGGCCAGCAAGTCAGGTCGAAGTGATCACTCGAGTGAAGGCAGCTTCACAAAAAAACAGATCCTTAACAAACTGTTATTAGTATATTTTCCCTCAATGAAGAAGAAACAGTTTGCACTATCTAAAAATCAGAAACCCTCATTTATAAAAGTTTGCTGCAGATGACTTAACTGAAAATAAATGAATAGTTCCTATGTGTATAATACATATTTATCTATTTGACTTATGCCTTTATTCCAGCAACTTGCAACATCTGAGGTACAATTTGTTACATTACTTTTGTTTTTTGCAGCACAGGCAGGTGAAGTGACTTCCTCAGGGTCACACAGTGGTGTCAGTACCAGGATTTGAACTGACAAGCTCCGGGTTTGCTGAAATATTACTGAAGAAAGAAAAAAAAACGAAAACAGGCAAATAGGGCTATGCATACAAATGTCCATCCATCCATTATCCAACCCGCTATATCCTAAATACAGGAGCCAATAAGTAGATATGTATATATATATATATGTGTGAATGTATGTATGTATATATGTATGTCTATATTTATATCTATATATGTATATATATATATGTATATGTAGATGTGTATATGTATGTATATGTTTATGTAGATATGTGTATATGTAGATATGTATATACTAGGGGGCTCCGCCCCCTGCTCGCTTCGCTCGCCAACCTCTGGCATTGGGGCATGACAAAGAGTGAGATGTATGAATTAGATATAGAATAGTGTGCAGGTGTGGATGATGCATATAGAAAGCCAAAAATACAGTGTTTGGCACAGAGTAATGGTTTATTGGAATATTTCTTTGTACACAACATTAGTAGTAAAGATGGTGTCCTGTCCTTGAATGAGTCTTCCTTGGCATGGAGCATTTATAACTTTAACTTTAACGTCAGATGAACGTCGAACACGTGAGAAGGCAACATAAAGTTGTCCATGTCCAAAAACGGGCTCAGAGAGGTAGATGCCAACCTTGTCCATGGTTTGTCCTTGTGATTTGTTGATGGTCATGGCAAATGTAGGTTTAATGGGGAACTGTCGGCGTTTCAATGTAAAAGGTAATTCTAGGTCAGAACTCGTAAGGTCAATTCTAGGAATGAGAACAGTATTGTTAGCATGTGATCCTGTAAGAACTGTTGCTTGAATAACATTGTGTGTCATGGTGTTGACGACTAAACGTGTGCCAGTGCATAAACCCTGTTTAGTGTTAAGGTTTCTTACTAGCATGATTATTGTTCCGTTTTTAAGGCTAAGATTGTGTTGTGTTAATCCGGCTGGGTTAATAGTGTTCAAATATTCTAAGGGGAAATTCAGATGTTCATTGTCGTCATCAGAGTCAACTTTGTCAGAGCTTAGAAAGAGCCGTGCCTCTCCAGGAAGTAATGAAATGACCTGGTTATTAATGTGATCAACATTAATATTTTTTGGACATAATATAGTGCGTTGTGTTAAAAGGGGCATTTGGTCTAATGAGACCGCTGTTTCAAATATCTCCGTAAGTAAGTCGTCGCAGATGAAGGGTTGAGAAATTGTAATAATATCTGGGTGAAGTCCATCTGTATTGGTGAGTGTAGAATGTTCTAGTTGTAATAACCAATTGTTATATTCGTGATCTGGAAATCGCATGTTTTGTACCAAGTGTATCTTTAGAAAGCAAAGCCAATTGTTCGCGTAACATTTTTTGTTCCGCGGTTTTCGAAGCGCGCCGAGGTGAATTTTTTTTTTTGATGCGGGTTCGTGTTTGTGGTCCCGTTACTCGAGCCGTTTAGTTTTGTATCCGTGATCGTGAATTGATGACTTGTTTGATCTTTATCGTGAGGAATATGGATAAGTAATAAGTAGGATCGAACTCACTGTTAATATGCGGACTGTTCGTTTCTTCGTATTATCACCAATCAGGTCTCGCGCCTGTATATGTATTGTAGTTCGGTCTCGTGTTGTTTATATGACGTCGTCGCATATTTTAAGGTGGACTGAATAATAGCTGAGCGCATGGTATGTGGAGCAATAGGTAAGCACTGTCTAAAATCTACTCCTAATAAAAGTACCTTTACTCCAAAGGGAATATTATTATTCATCAACGCAATGCCAATTGTCCGCGTATTTTAAGGTGGACTGAACAATAGCTGAGCGCATTGTAAGTGGAGAAATAGTTAAGCACTGTCTAAAATCTCCTCCTAATAAAAGTACCTTTCCCGCAAAGGGAATATTCTTATTCATCAACATTTGTAGAAGTTTATCAATGGTGTTGAGTAAGTGACTGGATGCCATTGTACATTCATCTATAATTAATAGTGTGGCAAGACGGATGTCATGTGCATTGTTACTGTGAATTGTCATAGTGGATACCGATGTTTCTGTGATTGGGACCGGTATTTGGAATAAGGAGTGACATGTGTTTTTGGAGCCAAGACATTTTTTCTTCCGCGGTTTCAGAATCGCTTTGTAGGTGCCGACGTGATTTGTGCATATTTGCGTTCTTGATTTGTTTCAGGGTGCACTGTTCCAATGCGATGTAATATTTGTCTACATACGTGAAAGCAGTATGGGTCATTGCCTTTTGGTGACATGATATTTACTCCGGTAGATGCAAAATCAAATGAACTATTGTAGGATGTAATGCAGATGCGCCGCCGTGTATTTTGTTGTTTCATGCGGGTTCGTGTGTTTGGTCCCGTTATCCGAGCCGAATCGTTTTGTACCCGTGAGCGTGTATTCATGACTTGTTTGTTCCTCAGCATGCGAAATATGGATAAGTAATAAGGAGGATCGCACTCACTGTTAATATGGAGCCTTTTCTGCAGTTGAACGGTTAATAGTGCTTTATTGTAAGGAGATCCACCTATGCTGCCTAGTGTGAAGGTGTTGAGATGACGTATGTTTAATATGGACAGTTCCTTTAGAAATGGGGCTTTGGGTGTCACTTCTTATTGATGTTAGTGTGTTTGTGGGTCTGATTCGTCGTTGTTGTGAACGTTTCGTGTGCCATGTCTCGTCTCTAATGGGCCTGGCGTGGCGGTCACGGCTTCTTTTTTTTGTTGCGTTAGGAGCTTGTTAAATCCTCCTGTTTGTGTGGGTCCCGTTTCGTGTGCAATGGGATTTGTGCGGCGCCGTGTGCTTTTTCGGCGTCTGAGCGCTGGGATTGGTGGTGCGCAAGCGTCTTCTTTCTTTTTGTGTGCCAGGGGCTTGTTGAATCCTCCTCTTTGTGTGTGTCCCGTTCGTTGCTTGTAGGGTGGGTGGGGTGGTTTTGGGTTCTTTTTTTTTTGTGTGCCAGGGGCTTGTTGAATCGTCCTCTTTGTGTGTGTCCCGTCCGGTGCCTGTAGGGGGGGGGGGGGGGTGGCTTGCAGGTGGGCGCGAGCGGCTTCTTTTTTTTTGTGTGCTAGTTTCGTGTGCAATGGGTTTCATGCGGCGCTGTGCGTCGCCTGCGTTTGACTCCTTTTTTCTGTGGTCGCGGGGCCTCATTTCTTTGACTCCTTTTTTCTGTGCTCACTCCTTTTTTCTGTGGTCGCGTCCGCCTCTCGCGGAGCCTCATTTCTTGGGGCGCCTGCGCAGTACGTCTTTTTGTGGCTACGGCCGATGGCCGGATGTCCCTGCGTCCATCCAGTTTAGCATTCTCGGTTAGTAATATGGATATGTATATATGTTTATGTATATATATGGTTACATAACCTCTTTAACACACTACTTCTTCGCTGCGAAGCGCGGGTATTTTGCTATATGTAGATATCTGTATATGTAGATATGTATATATATATATGTTTACATAACCTCTTTAACACACTACTTCTCCGCTGCGAAGCGCGGGTATTTTGCTATATATATATATATATATATATATATATATATATATATATATATATATATATATGACAGCAACACTCATAACAATGACAACACAATTACATATATATATATGTAGATATGTATATATATGTGTCAATCTATCTATGTATGTATGTCTAGATATATATATATATCTATAATAATAAAAGGCAAAGCCCTCACTGACTGACTCACTCACTGACTGACTGACTGACTCATCACTAATTCTCCAACTTCCCGTGTAGGTGGAAGGCTGAAATTTGGCAGGCTCATTCCTTACAGCTTACTTACAAAAGTTAGGCAGGTTTCATTTCGAAATTCAAAGCGTAATGGTCATAACTGGAACATATTTTTTGTCCATACACTGTAATGGAGGAGGCGGAGTCACGTATCGCGTCATCACGCCTCCTACGTAATCACGTGAACTAAAAACAAGGAAGAGATTTACAGCACGAGTCACACGCGGGAACGAAGGTAAATGACGTTAATTTTTGACTGTCTTTTAATACTGTGTAAGCATACATATTAACACATGTGCAATTAAACGTGTGCATTTACGGGGTGATTTCTCAGGCTTAAAAGCTCGCCTTTTACTAAAAAGGTAAATGCAAAACTATTTTCAATCAGTTTATTGAAACGCTCCCGTTAAGGATTGCAATAACATATTCGCGAGATAAAAGAACGAAGTAGGGGGAAATGGAGGAACAGCCGGAAACAGAGAAGAGCAAAAAATTAATTAAACAATTGAGAACGGAGCGAGTGAAGCATACAAGCATGTTCATAAGGGAAACAAAGCACGGTGTAAAACGTAAGTTTAAATTAAGTTTATAGAAACGCTCCCGCTGCGGATTGCAATAACATATTCGCGAGATAAAAGTTTAATGAGAAGACACGAGGTATAAACGAACCACACACCGTGGCGCAACGTTAAGGGCAACAGTTTCAACCATTCTATAATCTGCTTCTCGCAACTGAAAGACGGCACATGGCGGATGTTAGCCGACTTGCTGACCGCAACGTTAGGGGCTTCAACTATGGCGCTGACGCCACATCTCAGTGCCAACACTTTGCAGACTGTACTTAAAAGACACGCCCTCCTCACTGGACAGTTAAAAAGACCAATCAAACTAACGATGACATCAAGTATTACCCAATCAAAAGTAGGAAAGGAGGCATCTTCATAAAATGCGTGTGGGATGATTTGCATGACACGCTGCTTTAAAAAAAAATGATAAAAAAAATACGGGATAAATCCCGTCCAGTATTGATTCAAAACGGGACGCGCAATTTCATTCTCAAACGCGGCACGATTCCGTATTTTAAAGGACGGGTGGCAACCCTACAGTGCCAGGTAACCACCCATACAATCAGATTGTGATTCAGACTAGGAATGCAATGAATGTAATTATCCCGATCTACATACAAGGCGAAAGTCTTGCAACATTCAAAGATGATGGTTTGGGATAATTAGTACTTATTAAGTACACCATGGCACATAAAAGAGCTTATGAAGCCTTGAACCGAAAAAAGCAAGATCTCAGAGATCGTAAAAAAAAAAAAGGAGGTAATGTCGTTTTACTCGCTGTACATTTTAGTCAAACATTACCAGTTATTCCACGAGGGAGACCAGCAGATGAACTCAACGCGTGTTTAAAATCCATGCTTCTCCCACGCTCGGTTATATGTCGCGTGTTCTCAGGTAGGTACACCAAAAAATGTATACATTTAAGCATGTAATGGGCAAACAAAAAATGAGGTATACCCGAAGGCACTGCAGTAGTACTCAATGTAACTTTACTTCTTAAATGTTAATGTTTTACTGTTTAATAATTTATACGCTTCTTATATATTGTTCAAATTCTTTTATCAAAATACCAGTGACAGCGCAATGCACGATAACATGGAGTGAATACACCATACGCATCTGCCCACGGCCGCCCTGGTGTGCGCAGATAGGAGTTGATTCTAAAATAAAATAAACATAAAAAGAGTAATACAATCATCACCCATAAAGCGGATAGCAGACGTGACGTATTATATGTGTACCAGATTTCAAGTCAATAGGTGAAACGGTTTGCAAGCTACAGGTCATTTAAAATCCTGGACAGACCAACGAAAAGCCACGGTAGCAAATTATAGAAGAAGATTTTACTGTTTAATAATTTATATTTATATGAAATGTGCTTCTTATATATTACTTCATATTCTCATATGATAATGATGTTAATGTTGTTTATATTGATTTCTATGTTATTGTAAGTACATCTATGTGTGTATATGTATGTATGTATGTATGTATGTATGTATGTATGTATATATATATATATATATATATATATATATATATATATATATATATATAAAAAATATATATATAAAAAATATATGTGTATATGTATATATAATATATCTGTATATGTGTGTATATGTGTGTGTATATGTGTATATGTATATATATATGACAGCAACACTCATAACAATAACACAATTACATTGACAATCATGTTACGTTATTTTTAAAATGTTTCCTTTCCTTTTTCATAACCTCTTTAACACACTACTTCTCCGCTGCGAAGCGCGGGTATTTTGCTAGTATATATATATATGTATATATGTATATGTGTATATATATGTAGATGTGTATATACTGTATGTAGATATGTAAATATTTATGTATATATATGTGTCTGTGTGTATATCTATACTAATTAATAAAAGGCAAAGCCCTCACTGACTGACTGACTGACTCACTCATCACTAATTCTCCAACTTCCCGTGTAGGTGGAAGGCTGAAATTTGGCAGGCTCATTCCTTACAGCTTACTTGCAAAAGTTAGTCAGGTTTCATTTCAAAATTCTGCGCGTAATGGTCATAACTGGAACCTGTTTTTTGTCCATATACTCTAATGGAGGAGGCGGAGTCACGTATCGCGTCATCACGCCTCCTACGTAATCACGTGAACTAAAAACAAGGAAGAGATTTACAGCACGAGTCAAACGCGGGAACGAAGGTAAATGACGTTAATTTTTGAGTGTCTTTTAATACTGTGTAAGCATACATATTAACACATGTGCAATTAAACGTGTGCATTTACGGGGTGATTTCTCAGGCTTAAAAGCTCGCCTTTTATTAAAAAGGTAAATGCAAACCGTTTTCATTCTGAAGGGCACAGACCACGTTAGATTTAAGACGTTAAAGGCGCAAAAATGTCGGTACACCAGATAAATAAGCGCAACATATTATCAGTTGTATTGTATGCTTACAATACATATAGAAATGTGTTAATCGTTAACTAATATTATGGGATGGTGTTTTTCGACTTGCGCCTTGATTTAAACGATTGCATTTCTTGGTGGGTTTGCGTAGCTTATTGTCTATCTTTACACGTCTTTTTAAGACTTAATTTAAAAAGGTTTTCTTTTCTTCTTAATTAAAATTTAAAAGCAATACTTCACCGCTGCGAAGCCCCTCTAGCGCTGACGTCCGAGGTTCGATTACCGTAAGCGAGTGCAGTGAGTGTGTACGCCTGATGAGCCAAGAATAAGGGGGAAAGACGTGTCGCGTACTCTTTGCATTATTTCACAGTAAACTATTTTCAACTATTCTATGATCTGTCGTTTAAATCAAGTATCATTACATCTTCCTTTCTTAAAGAGAAGGCAGTACTTATAAGATATATATATATATATATATAAATATATATATAATATATCCGAAGCCGTGCAAGCACACTTTTGAGAATGCAACGTATAGTTGTACAGGAGAAAAGCAATCTTGCCTCAAATCAATGGCAACCTTTTGTAGGTCTATGAACTTAATTTAAACTTTAGGTTTACACAGTACTTTCTTTCCGAAGTACCTGCACTCATGAATATGTCTATATGTGTCAGTCGGTCAAATCCACGCGCTTCGCACCGGAGAAGTACCGCTTTTAAATTTTTATTAAGAAGAAAAGAAAACCTTTTTAAATTGAGGGAAAATATACTAATAACAGTTTGTTAAGGATCTGTTTTTTTGTGAAGCTGCCTTCACTCGAGTGATCACTTCGAGCTGACTTGCTGGCCAACTATAAGCGTTACCTGGTAGGTAACCACCCATACAATCAGATTGTGAATCAGACTACGAATGCCGTGAATGTAATTACCCCGATCTATATGTTGTCAAAGAAACGAACCACACGCCGTTGCGCAATTTTAGGGGCTTCGCCTGTAGCGCTGACATCCGAGGTTCGATTCCCGTAAGGGAGTGAAGTGAGTGGCTGGTTACCTACCAGGTAACGCTTATGGTTGGCCAGCAAGTGAGGTAACATCAGCCACGGTGCCTTCAGTTGTGAGAAGCAGATCATTGAATGGTTGAAAATAGTTTGCTGTCAAATAATGCAAAGAGTATGCGACACGTCTTTCCCCCTTATTCTTGGCTCATCAGCTGTACACACTCACTGCACTCGCTTAAGGTAATCGAACCTCGGACGTCAGTGCTAGACGGGCTTCGCAGCAGTGAAGTATTGCTTTTAAATTTTAATTAAGAAGAAAAGAAAACCTTTTTTAAATTAAGTCTTAAAAACACGTGTAAAGATATTGACAATAAGCTACGCAAACCCACCAAGAAATGCAATCATTTAAATCAAGGCACGAGTCGAAAAACACCATCCCATAATATTAGTTAACGATTAACACATTTCTATATGTATTGTAAGCATACAATACAACTGATAATATGTTGCGCTTATTTATCTGGTGTACCGACATTTTTGCGTGTTTAACGTCTGAAATCTAATGTGGTTTGTGCCCTTTAGAATGGAAACAGTTTGCATTTACCTTTTTAATAAAAGGCGAGCTTTTAAGCCTGAGAAATCACCCCGTAAATGCATATGTTTAATTGCACATGTGTTAATATGTATGCTTACACAGTATTTTTAGTTTTTTCTTTCTTTCTTCAGTAATATTTAATCTCCTTAAAGAGAAATAACATATGCATTTTACTTTTTTTGTATCTCTTTAGTAATATTTTACTGTAAATTGATAACCAGTATTTAAACCTTTTATGTTACTTTATAAATTTATTTTACACAATTTTGAAAAATTAATAAGAAAGCTACATATTTTGGCAGCTGCTGCTTTAATTTTCAATGAAATGAAAAAAGCTCTCCAAGAGAAAACCTCAATGAAGAAGAAACAGTTTGCAAATATATATATATATATATATATATATATATATATATATATATATATATATATATATATATATATATATATATATATATATATATAATATACAGTGTGTACGGAAAGTATTCAGACCCCCTTAAATTTTTCACTCTTTGTCATATTGCAGCCATTTGCTAAAATCATTTTAAATTAATTTTTTCCCTCATTAATGTAGACGCAGCACCCCATATTGACAGACAAAAAAAAGAATTTTTGAAATTGTTGCAGATTTATTAAAAAAGAAAAACTGAAATATCACATGGTCCTAAGTATTCAGACCCTTTGCTCAGTATTTAGTAGAAGCACCCTTTTGAGCTAATACAGTCATGAGTCTTCTTGGGAAAGATGCAACAAGTTTTTCACACCTGGATTTGGGGATCTTCTGCCATTCCTCCTTGCAGATCCTCTCCAGTTCTGTCAGGTTGGATGGTAAACGTTGGTGGACAGCCATTTTTAGGTCTCTCCAGAGATGCTCAATTGGGTTTAAGTCAGGGCTCTGGCTGGGCCATTCAAGAACAGTCACAGAGTTGTTGTGAAGCCACTCCTTCGTTATTTTAGCTGTGTGCTTAGGGTCATTGTCTTGTTGGAAGGTAAACCTTCGGCCCAGTCTGAGGTCCTTAGCACTCTGGAGAAGGTTTTTGTCCAGGATATCCCTGTACTTGGCCGCATTCATCTTTCCCTCGATTGCAACCAGTCGTCCTGTCCCTGCAGCTGAAAAACACCCCCACAGCATGATGCTGCCACCACCATGCTTCACTGTGGGGACTGTATTGGACAAGTGATGAGCAGTGCCTGGTTGTCTCCACACATACCGTTTAGAATTTAGGCCAAAAAGTTCTATCTTGGTCTCATCAGACCAGAGAATCTTATTTCTCACCATCTCGGAGTCCTTCAGGTGTCTTTTAGTAAACTCCATGCGGGAGTTGGTCTTAATTCTAAGCGGTATGTATGGAGACAACCAGGCACTGCTCATCACTTGTCCAATACAGTCCCCACAGTGAAGCATGGTGGTGGCAGCATCATGCTGTGGGGGTGTTTTTCAGCTGCAGGGACAGGACGACTGGTTGCAATCAAGGGAAAGATGAATGCGGCCAAGTACAGGGATATCCTGGACAAAAACCTTCTCCAGAGTGCTAAGGACCTCAGACTGGGCCGAATGTTTACCTTCCAACAAGACAATGACCCTAAGCACACAGCTAAATTAACGAAGGAGTGGCTTCACAACAATTCTGTGACTGTTCTTGAATGGCCCAGCCAGAGCCCTGACTTAAGCCCAATTGAGCATCTCTGGAGAGACCTAAAAATGGCTGTCCACCAACGTTTACCATCCAACCTGACAGAATTGGAGAGGATCTGCAAGGAGGAATGGCAGAGGATCCCCAAATCCAGGTGTGAAAAACTTGTTGCATCTTTCCCAAGAAGACTCATGGCTGTATTAGCTCAAAAGGGTGCTTCTACTAAATACTGAGCAAAGGGTCTGAATACTTAGGACCATGTGATATTTCAGTTTTTCTTTAATAAATCTGCAACAATTTCAAAAATTCTTTTTTTTTGTCTGTCAATATGGGGTGCTGTGTGTACATTAATGAGGGAAAAAATTAATTTAAATGATTTTAGCAAATGGTTGCAATATGACAGAGTGAAAAATTGAAGGGGGTCTGAATACTTTCCGTACCCACTGTATATGTATACGAGCTGTATATACCCGGCGTTGCCCGGGGCAGAAGTAACCTAATCGGTGAAAAACTTACATATATACCAAAGTAAACCTAATCGGTCAAACAGCTTCATATATACAGAAGCGAACCTAATTGGTCAAACAGTTATGCATGTGCAGAATGATTTTACAAACATTATGCGTGTTAACAATCATTAAAAAGAAAAGATTGAGGAACTGTTCTTCTATATGTGATGAAGCCACTAATAAGACAGATTTTTTTCAGGACCCAGCTGTTTCATAACTAAACTACTGCCACCCCAAAGTAATGCCTAATAGTGGTTTTTGGGGTAGCTGTGGAATAAAAAGGGTGTTTTTTAGTCAGTAAGAATCTGACAGTACCCTTCAGTACGGGCTGAAGGGTGCCTATGTAAGGTTTTACATCCTTCCCGTATGGAAAAAAAAACATACTAAACTTTTTTTTCATCATTACAGATAATCTCAGTCAAATCGAAGTACGCATTCTCAATTTATTTTTATCTAATTTTTACTTTTTCACAAAGCCATCCCATGCCAATTTGTATGAATAAACTTTTGCTAGAGAGTTAGCAAAAGTTTATTCATGCACATATTTTAATACGGATAATCTATCTCTAATCAAGGTTCTCATTTTCATTCTAATTTAAAATAATAATAGATACTCATTTTTTTCTTCTGTTTTAGAAAAACCAATCTATGCCACCTACGTCTTCGTCAAGTCAGCTTCATCCAGCTTCATTACATATAGAAGAAGAGTTCCTCAATCTTTTCTTTTTAATGATTGTTAACACGCATAATCTTTGTAAAATTATTCTGCACATGCATAACTGTTTGACCAATTAGGTTCGCTTCTGTATATATGAAGCTGTTTCATCGATTAGGTTTGCTTTTGTATTTATGTAACTGTTTGACCAATTAGGTTTGCTTATGTATATAGATTAGCTGTTTGTCCGATTAGGTTCGCTTCTGTATATATGAAGCTGTTTATCCGATTAGGTTTGCTTTTTTTATATATGTAACTGTTTGACCGATTAGGTTTACTTTCGTATATATGTAAGTGTTTGACCGATTAGGTTACTTCTGCCCCGGGCAACGCCGGGTATATACAGCTCGGATATATATATAGCAAAATACCCGCGCTTCGCAGCGGAGAAGTACTGTGTTAAAGAGGTTATGAAAAAAAAAGGAAACATTTTAAAAATAACGTAACATGATTGTCAATGTAATTGTGTTGTCATTGTTATAACTGTTGCTGTCTTTTATATATATATATATATATATATATATATATATATATATATATATATATATATATATATATTATATATATAATATACACACACACATAAACATTTATATACATATACATATATATACATATCTACATATACACATGTACATATATATACACACACATACATAAACACACACATAAGACTTACTGAGTGAAACGGGCTTTCATTGACAATCATGTTACGTTATTTTTAAAATGTTTCCTTTTTTTTTTCATAACCTCTTTAACACACTACTTCTCCGCTGCGAAGCGCGGGTATTTTGCTAGTATATATATATATATATATATACATATACACACATACATGCAGTTTTAATAACACAGAAATCAATATAAACATTAACATCATTATCATATGAGAATATGAAGTAATATATAAGAAGCACATTTCATATAAATATAAATTATTAAACAGTAAAATCTTCTTCTGTAATTTGCTACCGTGGCAATTTGTGTGTCTGTCCAGGATTTTAAATGACCTGTAGCTCGCAAACCGTTGCACCTATACACTTGAAATGTGGTACACATATAGTACGTCACGTCTACTATCCGCTTTATGGGTGATGAATGTTTTAGTCTTTTTATCTTTATTTTATTTTATTGTACAATCAAGTCCTATCTGCGCACAGCAGGGCAGCCGTGGGCGGATGCGTATGGTGTATTCACTCGATGTTATCGTGCATTGCGCTGTCAGTGGTATTTTGATAAAAGAATTTGAACAACATATAAGAAACGTATAAATTATTAAACAGTAAAACATTAACATTTAAGAAGTAAAGTTACATTAAGTACTACTGCTGTGCCTTCGGGTATACCTCATTTTTTGTTTGCCCATTACATGCTTAAATGTATACATTTTTTGGTGCACCTACCCGAGAACACGCGACATATAACCGAGCGTGGGAGAAGCATGGATTTTAAACACGCGTTGAGTTGATGTGCTGGTCTCCCTTGTGAAATAACTGGTAATGTTTGACTAAAATCTACAGCGAGTAAAACGACATTAGCTCCTATTTTTTTTTTTACGATCTCTGAGATGTTGCTTTTTTCGGTTCAAGGCTTCATAAGCTCTTTTATGTTGTATGGTGTACTTATCCCAAACCATCATCTTTGAATGTTGCAAGACTTTCGCCTTGTATGTAGATCGGGGTAATTACATTCATTGCATTCCTAGTCTGAATCACAATGTGATTGTATGGGTGGTTACCTGGCACTGTAGGGTTGCCACCCGTCCTTTAAAATACGGAATCGTGCCGCGTTTGAGAATGAAATTGCGCGTCCCGTTTTGAATCAATACTGGACGGGATTTATCCCGTATTTTTTTTATCATTTTTTTTTTAAAGCAGCGTCTCATGCAAATCATCCCACACGCATTTTATGAAGATGCCTCCTTTCCTACTTTTGATTGGGTAATACTTGATGTCATCGTTAGTTTGATTGGTGTTTTTAACTGTCCAGTGAGTAGGGCGTGTCTTTCAACCGTAAGCAGATTTTTTGCACTGGTATCACTGACCTCGACGACGGCGACGTTATACGTCAAAAATAAATTACGATAAATGACGATTTTAGCGATACTTTATTACGACGGCGGCTACATACACACGATCAAATAAAAACAAAAAAAATCAAATAATCATTCTACATTTTCAAAACGTCGAAAAAACGACGGAATGAAAAAAAGGCCCACCCGACGACCCACCCATTCCATTTTTATATATATAGATGTATGTATGTATGTATGTATGTATGTATGTATGTATGTGTATATATATGTATGTGTATGTGTATGCATGTATGTGTATGTGTGTGTGTATATATATGACAGCAACACTCATAACAATGACAACACAATTACATTGACAATCATGTTACTTTATTTTTAAAATGTTTCCTTTACTTTTTCATAACCTCTTTAACACACTACTTCTCCGCTGCGAAGCGTGGGTATTTTGCTAGTATATATATATATATATATATATATATATATATATATATATATATATATATATATATATATATATGTATATATATATATATATATATATATGTTTATATATATATATATATATATATATATATATATATATATATATATATATATATGTGTGTGTATGTGTATGTATATGTGTGTGTTTATGTATGTTTGTATATATATGTTGATATGTGTATATATATATGTATATATATGTGGATGTGTATTTGTATATATATATGTAGATATGTATATATATATGTATATGTATATATATGTTTATGTGTGTGTGTGTGTGTATATTATATATATAAAAGACAGCAAAACTCATAATAATGACAACACAATTATATTGACAATCATGTTACGTTATTTTTAAAATGTTTCCCTTTCTTTTTCATAACCTCTTTAACACTCTATTTCTCCGCTGCGAAGTGCGGGTATTTTGCTAGTATATATATATAATATATATATATATATACCCTGCATAAATATATAAATAAATAAATATGTGTAAGAGCCAATTTTAGAAAGTTAAAGTTTTGAGTTAAACTCATATTAATGTTTGCTTAATTTGAATAGACTATAAATTTCCTCCATAGTCATAGACAATGGTATAGTCTTTTCCCCCTATAAGTTAGTAAGAGATAGAACCTTCTTGCTATAACTGAGAAACAGTGTGATAATAGATTCAGTTGTTGTTTAGAACAGGTCCCAGTACATAGGGACTTAAAAGACCCATTTTCTACTCAGAGATGGGATAGGCATACAGTTTTCTGACCGTCGTTTTGAGATGGTTCAGAAATGTTAAGTAAATAATAACGATTTGAGATGTAATAAGATTTAAGCTTTGAACAGAACTTTTCTTAAGAATTTTTCTTTTTTTTTTGCTATTTTAATTTTCCTTTTTGTCTGAACTGTTTTACTTTTAATTTTAACTAAACTTTTAAAAATGAAGAAATTTAGTCTGTGGAATCATTTGTACGTGTCAGGCTTTTGTTGAATCCCATTTTTTGATTTAGAGCTGCTGAATTTTGGTAACTTTGGCAAAACACAGCTTCAATATAGAGTTGAACCTTGGTTCACGACCATAATTCGTTCTAAACTCTGGTCGTAAACCGATTTGGTCGTGAACCGAAGCAATTTCCCCCCATAGGATTGTATGTAAATACAATTAATCCGTTCCAGACCGTACGAACTGAGTGTAAATATATTTTTTTAAAGATGTCTACACACAAATTATAGTTAATTACACCATAGAATCCATCTATCCATCCATTGTCTCCCGCTTATCCGAGGTTGGGTCGCGGGGGCAGCAGCTTCAGCAGAGATGCCCAGACTTCCCTCTCCACGGCCACTTCTTCTAGCTCTTCCGGGAGAATCCCAAGGTGTTCCCAGGAGCGTGAGATCGACAGGCGGATCGGTGCGGCATCCGCAGTCAAGAGACATAGTCACTCCAGCGTGTCCTGGGTCTTCCCCGGGGCCTCCTCTCGGTTAGACGTGCCCGGAACACCTCACCAGGGAGGCGTCCAGGAGGCATCCTGATCAGATGCCCGAGCCACCTCATCTGACTCCTCTCGATGAGGAGGAGCAGCGGCTCTACTCTGAGCCCCTCCCGGATGACTGAGCTTCTCATCCTATCATTAAGGGAAATCCCAGACACCCTGCGGAGGAAACTCATTTCAGCCGCTTGTATTCGTGATCTCGTTCTTTCGGTCACTACCCATAGCTAGCTCATGACCATAGGTGAGGGTAGGAACATAGATCGAGTGGTAAATTGAGAGCTTCGCCTTGCGGCTCAGCTCCTTTTTCACCACGACAAACCGATGCAGTGCCCGCATTACTGCGGATGCCGCACCGATCCGCCTGTTGATCTCACGCTCCATTCTTCCCTCACTCGTGAACAAGACCCCGAGATACTTGAACTCCTCCACTTGGGGCAGGATCTCGCTACCAACCCTGAGAGGGCACTCCACCCTTTTCCGGCTGAGGACCATGGTCTCGGATTTGGAGGTGCTGATTCTCATCCCAGCCGCTTCACACTCGGCTGCGAACCGATCCAGAGAGAGCTGAAGATCACGGCCTGATGAAGCAAACAGGACAACATCATCTGCAAAAAGCATTGACCCAATCCTAAGCCCACCAAACCGGACCCCCTCAACGCCCTGGCTGCGCCTAGAAATTCTGTCCATAAAAGTTATGAACAGAATCGGTGACAAAGGGCAGCCATGGCGGAGTCCAACTCTCACTGGAAACGGGTTCGACTTACTGCCGGCAATGCGGACCAAGCTCTGGCACCGATCGTACAGGGACCGAACAGCCCTTATCAGGGGGGCCGGTACCCCATACTCTCGGAGTACCCCCCACAGGATTCCCCGAGGGACACGGTCGAATGCCTTTTCCAAGTCCACAAAACACATGTAGACTGGTTGGGCAAACTCCCATGCACCCTCCAGGACCCTGCTAAGGGTATAGAGCTGGTCCACTGTTCTGCGACCAGAACAAAAACCACACTGTTCCTCCTGAATCCGAGGCTCGACTATCCGACGGACCCTCCTCTCTAGGACCCTGAATAGACTTTTCCAGGGAGGCTGAGGAGTGTGATCCCTCTGTATTTGGAACACACCCTCTGGTCCCCCTTCTTAAAGAGGGGGACCACCACCCCGGTCTGCCAATCCAGAGGCACTGTCCCTGATGTCCATGCGATGTTGCAGAGGCGTGTCAGCCAAGACAGTCCTACAACATCCAGAGCCTTGAGGAACTCCGGGCGTATCTCATCCACCCTCTGGGCCCTGCCACCAAGGAGTTTTTTGACCACCTCGGTGACCTCAGTCCCAGAGATGGGGAGCCCACCTCTGAGTCCCCAGGCTCTGCTTCCTCATTGGAAGGCATGTTAATGGGATCGAGGAGGTCTTCGAAGTACTCCCCCCACCGACCTACAACGTCCCGAGTCGAGGTCAGCAGCGCACCATCCCCACCATATACAGTGTTGACACTGCACTGCTTCCCCTTCCTGAGACGCCGGATGGTGGACCAGAATCTCCTCGAAGCCGTCCGAAAGTCGTTCTCCATGGCCTCCCCAAACTCCTCCCACGCCTGAGTTTTTGCCTCAGCAACCAACAAAGCCGCATTCCGCTTGGCCTGCCGGTACCTATCAGCTGCCTCCAGGGTCCTACAGGACAAAAGGGTCCTGTAGGACTCCTTCTTCAGCTTGACGGCATCCTTCACCACCGGTGTCCACCAACGGGTTCGGGGATTGCCGCCACGACAGGCACCGACCACCTTACGGCCACAGCTCCGGTTAGCTGCCTCAACAATAGAGGCACGGAACATGGCCCATTCAGGCTCAATGTCCCCCACCTCCCTCGGGATGTGGTCGAAGTTCTGCCAGAGGTGGGAGTTGAAGCTACTTCTGACAGGGGGCTCTGCCAGACGTTCCCAGCAGACCCTCACAACACGTTTGGGCCTACCACGCCTGACCGGCATCCTCCCCCACCATCGAAGCCAACTCACCACCAGGTGGTGATCAGTTGACAGCTCCGCCCCTCTCTTCACCCGAGTGTCCAAGACATGTGGCCGCAAGTCCGACGACATGACCACAAGGTCGATCATCGAACTGAGGCCTAGGGTGTCCTGGTGCCAAGTGCACATATGAACACCCCTATGCTTGGACATGGTGTTCGTTATGGACAATCCGTGATGAGCACAGAAGTCCAATAACAAAACACATATAGGGTTCAGATCTGGGGGGCCATTCCTCCCAATCACGCCCTTCCAGGTCTCACTGTCATTGCCCACGTGAGCATTGAAGTCTCCCAGCAGAACGAGGGAGTCCCCAGAAGGTTTGCCCTCTAGCACCCCCTCCAGGGACTCCAAAAAGGGTGGGTACTCCGAACTGCTGTTCGGTGCATATGCACAAACAACAGTTAGGACCCGTCCCCCCACCCAAAGGCGAAGGGAGGCTACCCTCTCGTCCACCGGGGTAAACCCCAATGTACAGGCTCCAAGTCGGGGGGCAATAAATATACCCACACCCGCTCGGTGCCTCTCACCGGGGGCAACTCCAGAGTGGTACAGAGTCAAGCCCCTCTCAAGGAGATTGGTTCCAGAGTCCAAGCTGTGCGTCAAGGTGAGTCCGACTATATCTAGCTGAAACCTCTCAACTTCGCGCACTAGCTCAGGCTCCTTCCCCTTCAGAGAGGTGACATTCCACGTCCCAAGAGCCAGCTTCTGTAGCCGAGGATCGGACCGCCAAGGTCCCCCGCCTTCGGCCACCACCCAACTCACACTGCACCCGACCTCCTTGGCCCCTCCCATAGGTGGTGAGCCCATGGGAAGGGGGACCCACGTTGCCTCTTCGGGCTGTGCCCGGCCGAGCCCCATGGGTGCAGGCCCGGCCACCAGGCGCTCGCCATCGAGCCCCACCTCCAGGCCTGGCTCCAGAGTGGGGCCCCGGTGACCGGCGTCCGGGCAAGGGAAAACGCCGTCCAAAATTGTTTTTCATCATAGGAGGTTTGTTTATAGAATACACAGTGTAATAGTAAACTAATGTGAAAACATTGAATAACACTGACACAAACACCCAGGCTCCCTCTCTCTCTCTCAGCAACAGGCGAGCACACCCCTCCCTTCTCTCTCTCTCAGCTGCACACGCAGTTTTAAGCGCAGGGGGAAAAAAAGGAACATTTGAACAAATCCAAACTTTATTTAAAAGCCAACCAACACAGTAACATTGCAGGATTTCATGCTAATAGCATTACAACCCGATCGATCGCTGTAAACACTCTTTTTAAATGAGTTTTAAGCACAGGGGGGAAATAAGGAACATTTGAACAAATACGAACTTTATTTAAAAGCCAACCAACACAGTAACATTGCAGGATTTCATGCTAATAGCATTACAACCCGATCGATTGCTGTAAACACTCTTTTTAAATGAGTTTTAAGCACAGGGGGGAAAAAAGGAACATTTGAAAAAAAGAGAAAAGTAACATTGCAACACTTTCTTCTCACCACTCTTCATTTGCTTAGAAGCCATGGTTAACTGCAAAAGCACACGAAATACTGTAGAGCACAAAGAATTCACAGGTAAAGCATGCACGTCTGACTGAGAACAATGAACAGGGAGAGGCTGAACACGTGCTTAAATACAGTAATCAGCACGTACGACCCGGAAGGGAAATAAAATAGAGCACAAAGAGTTCACAGCGACAGCACGCACGCATGTCTGACTGAGAACAATGCAACACGTGCGGAAATCATCGGCACGCACAAACTGAAAGGGAAACTGGCTTGTTCGTATACTGAGTGTGTGGTCGTGAACCGAGGCAAAAGTTTGGCGAACGTTTTGGTCGTAAACCGAGTTGTACGTGTACCGAGACGTTTATGAACCGAGGTTCCACTGTATATACTAGGGGGCGTGTTTTTCTTTGGAATTGTTTCAATTTCATTATTTGCACTTTTACTTTAAAGCTTCAGTAAAAACAATATTTGGAATTACCTTTTCTTCAAGATCACATTGAATTTTGATTCTGTTTTTGGACTTACATCGTGACAACACAACCTGTAACTGCCCGTGAGCGAATGTCATTCCTTTTTCTCTAATAATTAATCTGACTTTTTCGATTGTTTGTCCCTGAGATTTGTTAATTGTTATAGCAGAAGATATGCTCACGGGAAACTGTAAACATTTTAATACAAATGGCATATCAACGTCTCCTTTGGTATCTAATGTTATTCGCGGAATATATACTACATTACCCTTCTTTTCACCGGTTAAAATTTGCATCGCTTCTCCATGATCATAAATATACACCTAACTGAATTGTGGTTTCTTCTAAATTAAACTTGTCGTTGCTTTAATTGTTGCGGGACCACAGATTCTCCTGATGGCAAGAACTGAGAATAGATTAAAGAATTTTAACAAGTGGACAGTCACAGTTACAGTAACACTGGCATAAAGGAGACAGTCATTATAATGTCATGCAACACAATGTTACATTCTTTTCTTTTCCTGAAAAAAGACCATTTATTTCTATAAAACTTGTAGGCTACATTTGGATTTGTATACATGATGTCTAAAACAGTATTTTACGATTGCTTAGACACTTAAATTAACACTTTCCCACAATTAGTAAAACCTGACACTCAAGGAAAATACACCATCCCAGATTTGCACAGCTATAAGCACATTGTCAGCTTCACATTTTTTGCAAAACACTACACACAGTGATTTGCAAAACACTAAACACACTTTTATATATTTGACACAGAAATAGATCATGATGTCACTTCCTTGCAATATCAAAGGCTTTCAAATGAACACACCCATGAACCAATTGGTTAAACACAGCCACCAGATGTGCACGCAAACAGGTGCATAATTATGGACACACCAATCAGGTTTACAAGCACTATAAAAAAGTCAACTGGTCTCCTGTCTTCAATAAAAATGGATGGTGTCAGAAGAAGAAGAAAAGTGTGGATGAGAGGAGGAATCCAGAGAGAACAAGGTGGAGGAAGAGGCCGAGGTAGAGGAAAAGGTAGAGGAAGAGGGAGAGGAAGACCTGGAAGAGGTGTAGGATGTGCACAAAACAACTAGACAACCAAAGACAACCAAATCTGTCTAATGAAATTTGTGCTTCATTTCTGGACCATGCAATAAACCACGGACTAACACTGAGGGAGGCTGGACTGAGAGTACAGCCTAACCTAAGCAGGTACACGGTAGCATCAGTAGTTCGGACATTTCATCAAGAGCACAGATGAGAAACTAATCTTCTGTCAACAAAAAATCCATAGCTTACTGCATATACTATGCATATAAGCGGTTTTGGTATCTATTCCTGTATCATTTTACAGTTAGCTACATGTATTTTGTTTGGCCAACATAGAATTGAATATTGAGAACACCAAGGACAGAGGGGCCCCAGATTCACATAGGAGCAAAAATGAGAGAGTGATAATCCTTGTTTGGGCCAATAATGTAATCAGACTTAGAGAAATTCAAACCCATATTGTCAATGATCGCACAATTTTCAATAATGTCCAGCAAGTCTCTCTGTCAACAGTAGCCCATATCCTTAAAAAACATCAAGTTCTAATGAAACAACTATATAGAGTGCCATTTGAGAGAAATTCAGACAGGGTAAAAGTCCTGCGGCGTGAAGATAGATAGATAGATAGATATTACAGTTTTTCACAATTGCTAACACACAAAAATGACATGCATAGCACAATTATTCAAACTGACACACAGAGAGCAAAACCTCTTCTCAAGTCTCTAAAACTCTAAACACATTTCCTGCTTTACACACATTTTGCAATTCAAAATGGCACTTTCTAAATGCACTGAACACGGTTCTCTGCATAAGACACAACAATCTGACATAAAGTCACATGTTTGCCATTACAACACACTGCCATTCAAAAGGACAGAACATGAGCTAATTGGCCAATATATGTGCCACCTGACCAAACACCTCAATGGTTAATTGTTACCACTTCAATCAGGAAGTAAGCACTATAAAAAGACCACAGGTGAGCACCTTTTATTCAAGAACAATGGAAGACATTGCAGAGAGAGGAAGAGGAAGAGGGAGGGTGAGGATGAGAGGGGGAGGAAGAGTGAGAGGTAGGGGTAGAGCTGGTATAGGAGGTCATGGGCAAAGAAGACAGCAACTGTCAAATGAAATGAGAGCAACCTTAGTTGATCATGTCATCAACCATGGGCTGACAATGCAAGAGGCTGGATTTAGAGTGCAGCCCAACTTGAGCCATTTTACTGTCGCCTCTGTCATCCGGACATTTAGTCTGGAGCACAGGTATGCAACCAAAATGTCTTTCACACTGTGTAGTACACCCCATGTCATAGTGTATCAGTTGGGTGACACCTGTGTACTTCATGAATGGCTAATGTCATACACTAACTGTACAAGTTTCCTGTCCAATTTACTCTACTGTGGGGGAATCTTTAGGCTGCATTGTCCAAGCCCTATATTTTTGTTTTTTGTTTTTATAAAGGACTGAGAGACGCAACCATGGTGGAGGAAGGGGCGAAATGTTCACAGGGGTACAGGAAGCTGCCATTGTAAACTTGGTCTTGGAGAATAATGAAATCAGATTAAGAGAAATTCAAAGCAACATCATCCAAGACAACAGCATATTCACCAACATTCAACGAGTCAGTCTGTCCACATTGGCTCGCATTCTCAAGCGAAACCAAATCAGCCTGAAACAATTGTATAAGGTGCCTTTTGAGAGAAACTCTCAAAGAAACAAAGAGCTCAGACGAGTATATGTGGATGTAAGTACAATATTGACTGCAGCACATTACACGCAACATTGTTTCCCAGTGTACTGGATAACACCATATTGACTGATTTTAGTTCATTGTTTTCAGGGAGTACTGGAAATGGATGCTCATGCAATCCCACATGAGTTCATCTTCATAGATGAGGCTGGTTTCAACCTAGCAAAGACCAGAAGAAGGGGAAGAAATGTCATTGGCCACAGAGCCATTCTAGATGTTCCTGGCCAACGTGGTGGGAACATCACAATGTGCGCTGCCATCTCCAATATGCATGGTGTCCTCCACCGTCATGCCAACCTTGGACCATACAACACAGGCCATATTCTAACATTTCTGGACAGACTCCATAACATTCTCATTCCACCAGAGCGTATGAATGATGCAGACCATGAAAGAACCCGGTATGTTGTAGTATGGGACAACGTGAGCTTTCATCATGCAGCCCCAGTCCAAAATTGGTTTGCTGACCACCCACTGTTTCTCGTGCAATACCTCCCACCATTCTCACCATTTCTGAACCCCATAGAAGAGTTCTTTTCAGCATGGCGGTGGAAGGTATACGACTGGCAGCCCTATGTGCGCATGCCTCTTGTGCAGGCTATGGAAGAGGCATGTGATGAAATTGATGTGGGTGCGATTCAGGGATGGATAAGGCACTCAAGGCTCTTCTTCCCTCGATGTCTGGCAAGGGAAGATATTGCCTGTAATGTGGACGAGGCATTGTGGCCAGACCCAGCTGAGAGGCAAGATGCTGCCTAATTATTTTTCTTGCCTCTTTTTTTTCTATATATTTCTTCTGCACATTTTCTTTTTCAGTTTACTGTTTTTTCTGAGCATATTTTTGTTCGCTCCAATGTAAATATATCTGCTGTGCATATGTTGAACTGACTTGTTTGGTGAAAAATAAAAAAATAAATGCATGTGTGTGTGTCTGCAAATATTTCTGTGCATGTAAACACTCTAATTTTCTACAGTTTGGACTATTTTAGTATTGTGGCAGAGCATACTAAAGATGAGAGTGCTTTTCATTTTGCCCAACAGTGTGTAGTTGGTTAGACAAAAATCTGGTGATATAACTGACATGTGTGCCATTTAGTGCAGTAGTTTGATTATGATCATTATATATGTAGTTTTGGTTGCAGTGTTTCATTTTGCAGGATATGTGAGGTGTTTTGCTCTTTGGGTGAGGTGAGCCTTGTTGTCAAAATTGTGATTTAGCAATTGTAAAAAACTGTATTACAGTTTTTTACAATTGCTAAAGCACAATTTTGACAACAAGGCTCATTGTTGCAAATCATTTAGCACAATTCACAAAACACCTCACCCAAAGAGCAAAACACCTCACATATCCTGCAAAATGAAACACTGCAACCAAAACTACATATATAATGATCATAATCAAACTACTGCACTAAATGGCACACATGTCAGTTATATCACCAGATTTTTGTCTAACCAACTACACACTGTTGGGCAAAATGAAAAGCACTCTCATCTTTAGTATGCTCTGCCACAATACTAAAATAGTCCAAACTGTAGAAAATTAGAGTGTTTACATGCACAGAAATATTTGCAGACACACACACATGCATTTATTTTTTTATTTTTCACCAAACAAGTCAGTTCAACATATGCACAGCAGATATATTTACATTGGAGCGAACAAAAATATGCTCAGAAAAAACAGTAAGCTGAAAAAGAAAATGTGCAGAAGAAATATATAGAAAAAAAAGAGGCAAGAAAAATAATTAGGCAGCATCTTGCCTCTCAGCTGGGTCTGGCCACAATGCCTCGTCCACATCACAGGCAATATCTTCCCTTGCCAGACATCGAGGGAAGAAGCGCCTTGAGTGCCTTATCCATCCCTGAATCGCACCCACATCAATTTCATCACATGCCTCTTCCATAGCCTGCACAAGAGGCATGCGCACATAGGGCTGCCGGTCGTATACCTTCCACCGCCATGCCGAAAAGAACTCTTCTATGGGGTTCAGAAATGGTGAGAATGGTGGGAGGTATTGCACGAGAAACAGTGGGTGGTCAGCAAACCAATTTTGGACTGGGGCTGCATGATGAAAGCTCACGTTGTCCCATACTACAACATACCGGGTTCTTGCATGGTCTGCATCATTCATATGCTCTGGTGGAATGAGAATGTTATGGAGTCTGTCCAGAAATGTTAGAATATGGCCTGTGTTGTATGGTCCAAGGTTGGCATGACGGTGGAGGACACCATGCATATTGGAGATGGCAGCGCACATTGTGATGTTCCCACCACGTTGGCCAGGAACATCTATAATGGCTCTGTGGCCAATGACGTTTCTTCCCCTTCTTCTGGTCTTTGCTAGGTTGAAACCAGCCTCATCTATGAAGATGAACTCATGTGGGATTGCATGAGCATCCATTTCCAGTACTCCCTGAAAACAATGAACTAAAATCAGTCAATATGGTGTTATCCAGTACACTGGGAAACAATGTTGCGTGTAATGTGCTGCAGTCAAAATTGTACTTACATCCACATATACTCGTCTGAGCTCTTTGTTTCTTTGAGAGTTTCTCTCAAAAGGCACCTTATACAATTGTTTCAGGCTGATTTGGTTTCGCTTGAGAATGCGAGCCAATGTGGACAGACTGACTCGTTGAATGTTGGTGAATATGGTGTTGTCTTGGATGATGTTGCTTTGAATTTCTCTTAATCTGATTTCATTATTCTCCAAGACCAAGTTTACAATGGCAGCTTCCTGTACCCCTGTGAACATTTCGCCCCTTCCTCCACCATGGTTGCATCTCTCAGTCCTTTACAAAAACAAAAAACAAAAATATAGGGCTTGGACAATGCAGCCTAAAGATTCCCCCACAGTAGAGTAAATTGGACAGGAAACTTGTACAGTTAGTGTATGACATTAGCCATTCATGAAGTACACAGGTGTCACCCAACTGATACACTATGACATGGGGTGTACTACACAGTGTGAAAGACATTTTGGTTGCATACCTGTGCTCCAGACTAAATGTCCGGATGACAGAGGCGACAGTAAAATGGCTCAAGTTGGGCTGCACTCTACGTCCAGCCTCTTGCATTGTCAGCCCATGGTTGATGACATGATCAACTAAGGTTGCTCTGATTTCATTTGACAGTTGCTGTCTTCTTCGCCCATGACCTCCTATACCAGCTCTACCCCTACCTCTCACTCTTCCTCCCCCTCTCATCCTCACCCTCCCTCTTCCTCTTCCTCTCTCTGCAATGTCTTCCATTGTTCTTGAAAAAAAGGTGCTCACCTGTGGTCTTTTTATAGTGCTTACTTCCTGATTGAAGTGGTAACAATTAACCATTGAGGTGTTTGGCCAGGTGGCACATATATTGGCCAATTAGCTCATGTTCTGTCCTTTTGAATGGCAGTGTGTTGTAATGGCAAACATGTGACTTTATGTCAGATTGTTGTATCTTATGCAGAGAACCGTGTTCAGTGCATTTAGAAAGTGCCATTTTGAATTGCAAAATGTGTGTAAAGCAGGAAATGTGTTTAGAGTTTTAGAGACTTGAGAAGAGGTTTTGCTCTCTGTGTGTCAGTTTGAATAATTGTGCTATGCATGTCATTTTTGTGTGTTAGCAATTGTGAAAAACTGTAATCCCAAGGGGAAATTCACAAATATGTGAAGGGAAGTTTTTTTGTTCACTGACTGTGGTATTGTGCACTGCACATGTAACCTTTTGCAACTGTACATGTAATTTTACTGTATAGCAGACCTGCAGTATATTGATCTGCACAATGTGATCTTTTTCTGTATTTCACAGAGTTTTGCAAATGGATGCGGAAGAAGTCCAGCATGATTTTATATGCATTGGTGAGGCTGGATTTAACCTGAGAACAGTGAGAGGAGGGGAAGAAACATCATTGGCCACTTAGCTATTGTCAATATGCCAGGGCAACATGGGGTTAACATTTCACTTTGTGCTGTCATTTCACAGAATGGGGTCCTCCACCGCCATGCCAACTTGAGTCCTTACAACACTGACCTCATTCTAACATTTCTGAACAGATTACACAATATCTGTGTCATCTGGAATAATGTACTGTATCTTTTCATCTTTCTGCTGAGGTTCAAAACTGGTTTCATCAACAACCACAATTTACAGTCCAATACGATAAACCATACTCCCTCTTCCTAAACCCCATTGAGGAGTTCTTCTCAGCATGGCAGTGGAAGGTGTATGATCTCCAGCCTTATGTCCAGATGCCCCTCATTCAAGCTGTGGAGGACCATATTACTGTAAGCCTGTGACCAAATTAATGCAGTATCAATACAAGGGTGGATTTGTCATTCTAGAAGATTCTTCCCATGTTGTCTTGCAAATGAAAACATAGCTAGCAATGTTGACGAGGCCCTGTGGCCAGATCCAGCTAGGAGGAGAGATGATGTTTAGTGTTCTCTTTTTTTCAGCTCTGAACTGGATGCTTTATGTTACTACTGTTAGCTTACACTGCAATGGTATGTTCAGTAATACTGTATAATATCTGGAAAATGTTTCTTATGAATATTTTGTTGAAATGTTCAGTATTGACTGACTTTGAATACATGAAAAGAAATAAATATTTTCATTGGTCTTCCCAATTGGTGTCATGTAGTGTTGGTGAATATATTTTTACACTGGAGTATATATTTTAGCACAGGAGTGCTTAACTGATTCAAATAGAATCAGACCATATGATGGATGTGTTTATGTTATGATAAGAAAATAAGGTTTTTGTAAGAAATTGTATAGTTTTGACTAAAGTGTTCCATTTTTCAAATAATCTAAAGTGTTGTGCTACTTGAGTGTAGTGTTGTGCTAATTGTGTGAAGTGTTTTGGAAAACCGGGTCCTGTTTTCAAAATTGTGCTTTAGCAAATGCAAAAAAACTGCAATTGTAGACACACCAATCAAGTGTAAGCTCTATAAAAAGGCAACAGGTGAAGAGGGAGCATGAGGATAAGATTGGAAGTTTGTGGAGGAGGAGAAGGAGGTGGAGGAAGAGGATGAGGTAGAGAATGACCCAGAAGAGGGGGAGAACATGCACAAAGGAGAAGAGGACCAAAATTATCAAGTGAAATTCGTGCTACACAAGTCAACCATGTGGTAAACAATGCACTAACACTGAGGGAAGCTGAACTGAGAATTCAGCCAAATCGCAGCAGATGCACAATGGTATTAGTAATTCAGATATTTCATCAAGAACACAGGAGAAATACCTGTCTTCTGTATACAGTAAATCAATAGCTTATTGTTTACACTACATCAGCACTTTTTGGTACACATCCCTGTAATATTTTACAATAGCCTACATGTATTTTGTTTAGTCTACATAGGATTGAGGGTTGAGAACACCAAGGAGGGGCCCCATATGCACACAAGAATAAGAGAAAGATCATAAACATGATTTCGGTCAATAACTCAATAGATCATAGAGATATTCAAACTAACATAGTCAATGACCATGTACTTTTCAATAATGTCCATCAGGTCCCTCTGTCAACGCTGCTGCAAATCCTTAAAAAACATAAAGTTCAAATGAAACAACTTTATCTTCCCACGTTGTCTTGGCAATGAGAATATAGCCTATGATGTCAACTGAGTCCTATGAACAGATTCACCTAGGCAAAGAGATTATGTCTAGTTTTTTTTTATTACTGTACAGTGCTGGATACAGCAATTTCTGCTTTTGTCTCTTCAAATGTGTTTTCTGAGCTTACAGTGGTATGTACAGTAGTGGTGTGAAAATTGTGATTTTTTTTTTCTGATGTTCAGTATTGACTGTCTTGAGTATATGGAAAGAAATACAGTAAATAAATATTTCCATTAGTCAGCAGAATTGGTCTGTGTAGTGTTTGGTAAATTTAGTTTTGTATTTTCTCCCTGTACTTTACTGTAACTATTACCCTTATCTCATCTGTACTTTGATGTTGTCAGCTTCTTCTTACCTCTTGACCTACTCCTATTCTGTCACCACTTCTCCCTCTTCCTTGCAGGTTTTTCAGCTCAATTTTACCAAACAAAGATCTTACCTGAGTCCAATTTCCATGTATGCCTTGACATTGCATCACTGTTACCTCATTGTTTGATTCAATAATTCTTCTAAGAATTAAGACAGCTTGTGTTTAGATCATGACAGCTGTGGGTTGATTGTGCTGCACTGAAGGTATGGGGGGTCTTGTGTTTTAAGTGGCTGAATTTTCTGTGGGACAGAATGAGGTTAACTGTGCATTGCCACGACACTTGTGTTTTGGTTTATGAAAGCAGTGTTTATGAAATTTGTAAATCTGTGTGTGAGAGGATGTTTTGTCTAAAGTTGCGCAAAAGGTGTTATCAATATGGCAACAGAGGTTAAGCTTTGGAGAGTTGTTTTTGGAGTAACAGTTTTAGCATCTTAGCAGTTGAAAAAAACTGCAACAATCCTGATGCTCATACTTAAACAAGACATCCGAAGACCACCTAAAAAAGTAAGATAATTTTGGTGTTGTAAAGCCTCAATTTTGCATGACAATGGAGAACACCATGATTACATATGGCTGCACAGAGTGTCACATCACGACCATGTTGGCCATGGACTTCAACAATGACACATTGCCCTCTCTTTCTCCTCTTCATCAGATTAAACCCAGCTTCATCTTCAAAAATGTATTCATTTTTTTTTAGCCCCTCTACGGAATTCAATTCAAACACTCTCAATGAATAAAAATAGATAAGAAGTAGTTATGTAATTACTATATAAAAACTGACAGCTTGAGAGCTAGGGAGTTTGACAGTAGTAGTTGAGGCCATGCATGTACGGTGGAGGATCTCCTCATGGGCTTAATTGAAGTATGTAATAATTCACTGGGCCATTCTCTTCTACATCTCTCCATGCAGCACTGAGAAACTGCCCAGAGAGGGCACTTAACTCCGCCCCTTCCAGTTCCCCAGCTATAAGAAACCAGGCTGCCCTAAAGGATGTGTCTTTTGCAACCAGAGCAACCTGCTGGATGGAGCTCCTGTTCGATAGACCCAATCAATTGTTTAAGTTAAGACAGAGGGTGTTATTTCCAAGAAGCATCATTTCTATTGGAGATTTTCAGACAATTAAATGGGACACCCTGGTTGGTGTCTTAGTATTTATTTTTGTATGACCTATCAGTCCTGCACCTGGCAACAGTGAATAGTATTGTACTGTAAGCATTAGCATTGAAAGTGTCAGTTTGAAAGTACATTTACTTGGACATACTGAAATCAGTGATCGTTGACCTTTTCTGAGCCACATTGAAAGGGCATTCTGTACAGCTGTTTCATGCATACCCTCTTGTGTTGGAGGACATGGTCAATGACAGAAAAGCTGACACTGCTGATTGCTTCAAAATTCACATTGTCTTCAACCTCTCGATTTTGTATATTACTCTGTCTAATAGCATTGCTTTGAAGGACTATGTCAACAATGAGAGTCTCTAAGTGTTGGGAAAAAGAAGTCCTTCCACCCTCACATGACAGGCTTGTGGTTCTACACAAAGGAAAGGTGTAGTTGGAATTACATTTTTTCACCCAAGTCTCCTTTCTATTGGTTCAGTGAGGTGCTGAAATATCAGTGAATCTTGAATGACCATAACAGACAATTATCTGATCTCATCTGTGAATCTTCTGATTATAGTAGCCACAGAGAATCTTTTTCTTATGCTTCTCAGATACTTTACATCCTTTTTTGATATCAACATCCAGCTCACCTGTGCATACTGCACTAGCTTATATTATATTACTTTGATTTTGTCACATCATGAAAAATAAGTGTAAACAATTTTAAGTTGTTGTGTGTAAACAAGGACATCTGTGAGGTATTTGTGTTTAACTTCTGCCACCTGCTGTTACTATTTTGCATCACAGTGCAAAATGTGTTTTGACAAATGAGAATGTATTTAGAATTTTGCCAAACAAGTGAATCAGTGTTAAAGCAGATTAGGGAGCATGGGCACCCTCAGCCCCAAAGAAGGCACTCGGAGTCTCAGGACAGGCAGCAGAATCGAGATTTATTGTATGGCGCACATGCAGACTCAATTCAGATGACTTGAGCCCCCAGTGATGAGCAAACCTTATTTTTATTACAGTTCTTATCAAAAAGTTTACCTCACTCAGTATATTTAACACTCTTACCTGACTCCAATTTCCCATTACCTTGGTTCTAGCTTTAATTAGTGCTACCAATATCCTATCTTATTCATTATGGCCACCTGGCAGGGCCTCTCCTCTCCTTGAACCTGCAGTTCCTGCCACTATTATCTCCAATCCTTGACTCACACTCACCACCTGGAGAAGAAGGGGGCTTGCTTATTAGTCCCTCTCTTCACACTTGACCCCTAATAATTTGATTTTACGTTATTTATTCAGAATTCAAATAAATGGCAAAAAAAAAAAATCATAAAAAATAAATATTTGTAAAAGTCTACTCTTTGTGCTTATACCGTATTCGGATTCGGCTCCACCCCTACATTACAGGGTAAGGCAAAACGTTTAATCTGGACCTAAACCATGTGGTATATTGTGAATTAAGGTTTTATATAAAGTTGTTATGAACCAAATAACCAACATAAATATATGAATAAATAAGGGGAGTGGTTAGTAACAGAAAGTAATGGAGACGGCCGTCTTTTGTAAAGTTCTGTTTAATATGCTTTAATAAATCAAAAGCTTTTCTGAGTTAACCATCTGCCTTTCACTGAATCATGTACTGAAGCTTCCAGAGCGAACAAAGAATATGACAAACCAGATCCAGAATGTCACATAAAACTGAATGAGCTCACGTTCAAGTTCTTCACTTACAAATACGTTACGTTAAATTCACCGTTCTTAGAAAAATAAGCTTGTTCAATGAAGGCGCTCTTTTGAAGTAGTTCATGCACAACACTGGCCAGTGTGGAGTTTACACGTTCTCGTCATTTCTGCATGGGGATTATTCTTGTTAAACTGATTTCGTGAGTTTCGTGTAGTTTTAATTAGGTGTATTAAATTGACTTAGTGCGGGTTTGTGTGCGTGCGGGACAAGGCACTGCGATGAACTGACGTGCTGTCCAGAGGAGATTGCTGCCATTTGCACGATGCTGCCAGTATAACCTCAACGGCACCAGAGGAGGACTGAAATTGTTACACTAAATCCTCGAAAAATGAAAGTAATTTACACATGACAGTCAGAAGAGGGAGCTGTCGTGCTGCTAACAATACCGGATCAACCAAGTAAGCAAATCCACTTTCTGATTGCTACAAAACTTAGAAGAATGGCAAGTAGAGCTCTTAGGTGAAAGCGGCCAATAAAAGGCATCTCTTCTCGTGATGCTACGCAGCTTATCGTGAAAGAAAATACAAAGAAGTTTAACAGTGTTTTCTAAATTTGACCTCTTTAAAGAATTTATTTGCTTGAAAATACTTAAGAACGGTTTACGATTTTCTTAGAAGGGAGAAGAAAGCCAAATGAAAACATATTGTAATGTATTTCTGCACTGTTTTTTCCCCCCAAAAAAGCTAAACATTCAAGAAAGACAAATATAACAACAGATAATTTATTAGATAAATCAATAGAAAATGTTGTTTATTCAATCATGGCATTGTTGAAATGATTTCAAGGGTAATGGAAATAACTAATTCTAATTTTTCAGTTTCAAAAGTAATTGCACACTTTTAAAAGTAAAGATGCCAGAATGGTTTTTACAGAACGATGCCATAAGGAAATCATTGTTCCCTAAAGACCCATCCACATGAAGGTTACAGAAAGAAACATTTATTTATTAAGATCCATAACAGGCTCCATGCAGTAAATAACCATGAATAGATGGTAACAGATTTGTGAAATACCAATGGCTCATGAGTTTAAAAGAACTATCGCTGCTTACAGTAACACAGGTTAATCTGTTTGTGTCCTGCCAGGATGCCTAACATACAGTTCAGTTTTTTATTCTAGTAAAGAACCATGAAGTTCCATTAAAGAACCAGTATTTTTAAAAGTGTAGGAGGGCTCAGGAGTCTTTGGGCCATAGATTTTTATCTTCTCTAGCATCTGTGCAACCTGTAATTTTGTGTTTGGCAACTGGAACATAAAATATCCAATATTGTTAAATCAGCCACTGACTTTTGCCACTAAAACAATTGCAGACCTTCTTATTCCTATTACAATTTGTTTTTCTAATTACAAAATCACTATAAACTACACCTTTCTATGAAAATGTGCAATTTAGATAACTGTTGCTGTTCACATTTATAGTATTTATGAGTTGTAATTCATAATTCCTTAATCATGTTTCTAAGTACTCAAAACACTCAACATCCTTACAATACATAACGGCTGTGTGGTAGTTATTTTTTTCAATAAAATCCCAAGGAGTAGCTGATATGTTAAAATAAAGAATGAATTGGGCCTTATTGAGGTTAACAACTTCACCGGCTGCCTATAACAGCAGTTCATAATTAGCAACAAGAGGATGTTTGGTTGTTTGTTTTGAGAGTGAAGATGGAAACTCCGTTATCTACTGCTTCCCTTTGCTGTGTTTCTTGAATACTACCTTCAAATGTGTGTTTGCATTTAACAGTATTTTCATCTTACCTTGAAGAGGAGATTGGGGAAATCCTAAATGACTATTAAATCTAAAGATTTTAAATTTGTATAAATTAGTTATTTTTTTCAACTAAGCTGACATAGGGAGCTTTTTCTTTTAATATTATTTATTTTATATAATTTTGGATTGAATTAAAGACTATTGGTTTCCACACCATTTGTAAAGAAAGCTACCTGACATTGTATTTGGGCTTATTGAAATAATCAGTTGTTCTATAGTTTTTATGATGTCCTAATTTTGCACTAATTTTGATGATGAGTCAGATTTATTAATTCCAAATGGTCATGAGGCTTATCTGTGATACTCCAATGTCTTCACAAACACTATTAGAAAAGGTGGGCTATGAAATTACATCTATCTATCTATCTATCTATCTATCTATCTATCTATCTATCTATCTATCTATCTATCTATCTATCTATCTATCTATCTATCTATCTATCTATCTATGTCTGTTTTATAGTGCCTTTCAGATCTATCTATCTATCTATCTATCTATCTATCTATCTATCTATCTATCTATCTATCTATCTATCTATCTATCTATCTAAGGAAGTAGATACTGTACATGTTTGTGTAATAAATAAAGTTTCGTGCATATCACGTTATGTGGAACAAGAGAAGAGTAAAGTTTCTAGATATTCTTTAAGATCTTTTTTAAAAATAGAAAAAAATGCAATTTGTTGCCACTGAAAATTCTGATTCTCTCAACTTAATCTCTGCCCCCTGTTGGGTTTCTTCTCACACTTATATTTATTGAAAAAGCATGCTTATTAAAGTTTAATTACCTGTTTTGTGGTTTAATTCATTATGATTCTGAGTAAAGTTAGTGCACACCAGACACAACTCACCATCAATGTTAGTCAATTGAGATTTCACTATGAAGTAATAAAGCAGTGAAGGCCCTAAACACCACTAAGTCATATGCAAAAAGAACAAAAATATGGACAAAAAGTATACACATTTACTAGGATAGCAAAATTAATTTAAGTGCATTTGCAGTTGCAGTATGAGCAATAAAGCAGGATGTTAGCTCAATGACCTTACACACCAGTTGTTTATTGTTAAATCAACACTGCAGGTGTCAAATCTTAGCTTTTTTTCAATGAGTCCATGACTCCACAATATAAATTAACAGTTAACACTTTTGAAATAGGCAAATCTTTCATACTACCAAAAGGCAACTTATTTAACATTTTGTAGTCTATCAATTTCATTTTAACAGAACATTGTCAAACCCATTTTATTCAGTTTAGGACCATGCTGCCCAGAGTTCTGGGCTTATGACAGAAAACAGCCCTGGACACAGCGGCTCCAGTCCATTGCAAGAACAATTCAAACACACCCATGTCCATAATTGATGTAACCAGCACCAGCTTAGAAATCTTGGAGAAGAGGAACAGCAATATCCTACAATATCGTGGTTACATCAATGCCAAGAAACCTGAATGAACATACCACTAGGATAGATGGCAGAAAAGGGAACACCTGACAGAGGTGCTTTAAGTAAGAGAATGGATTTGGTCCAAATGATTTTATTGGCAAACAAAGCTACATAGGAATAGGTTAATGATGTTGAAGGAGAGCTGATGCGGCATTGCCCTGAAGAAGAAAGATGACATTTTAGAAGGAGATTTTCTTGAGGACATTGTTATCAAAGATGGGGTCAATTAGATTCAGTTTATGGAGTGCAATGTCAAGACACTGAACAGAAAGATTAAAAAGCTGAGAAGGGGAGCATTTTATTTCACTTTCATAAATATACAAATAGAAGGCATGAGAATTCATTAATAGAAGTGAAGAAGTGGGGGATTAAAAAGGTTTAGCATTGTAATGAATTCTACACTGTCACTGAAGCTTCAAAGTCCTCAGTGAAAGTGGATTCATGCAGTCAGATGTTTTCTTCAAATCTAATAAAGAAGGACATCTAGTTGAAGTAACAGTGGCAGTGTCTGAAAAACATGAAGGAGGCAACAGATGTTACCTTCAGAGTGATGAGAAAAACAAAATCAGTCAGAGTGGGAGATTTAGTTTGTGCATGACTGTCATAGTTCAATCATCCTCATTGTGACATTTAAGCTGGGCACATTGAAAAAATGGGGTAGTTAGTTCAGGGACTCTTAATGCCTCAGTGCATGTTCTCCTGCTTTCTCACATACGTGTCATGATTTTGCTGGTGACTTTAATTTTTTCTGACTGTTCCTTGGTCTTTGAAGATTTTTTGAACATTATTTCCATTGTGCTGACGCCCAAGGAATCAAATGGTTTAAGTTTGTTTTCAAGTTCAACATGTTTTAATGAGTTGAAATTTAATTATCAGAGGCGTTCAGATGTAAACAGCTGCACATTATTTATTGAATATAATGAAATGAATTATACACCGTTTCTCTATGTAGTCTCCTGCCACTGCAATCCACTTGTCCCAGTGCTTAGGAAGCTTCTTAATCTTAAATTAACGTGCAAAGGTTCGCTGACAACACTGCTATCGTGGGCTTCATCAGGAGTGGGCAGGAGGAGGAGTATAGGGACCTAATCAAGGACTTTGTTAAATGGTGCAACTCAAACCATCTACACCTGAACACCAGCAAAACCAAAGAACTGGTGGTGGATTTTAGGAGACCCAGACCCCTCACAGACCCCGTGATCATCAGAGGTGACTGTGTGTAGAGGGTGCAGACCTATAAATACCTGGGAGTGCAGCTGGATGATAAACTGAACTGGACTGCCAATTCTGATGCTCTATGCAAGAGAGGACTATACTATACTTCCTTAGAAGGCTTCCGTCCTTCAACATCTGCAATAAGATGCTGCAGATGTTCTATCAGACGATTGTGGCGAACGCCCTCTTCTACGCAGTGGTGTGCTGGGGAGGCAGCATAAAGAAGAAGGACACCTCATGCCTGGACAAACTGGTGAGGAAGGCAAGTTCTATTGTAGGCATGGAGCTGGACAGTCTGACATCTGTGGCAGAGTGACGGGCGCTGAGCAGACTCCTGTCAATCATGGAGAATACACTGCATCCACTAAACAGGATCATCTCCAGACAGAGGAGCAGCTTCAGTGACAGACTGCTGTTACTGTCCTGCTCCACTGACAGACTGGGGAGATTGTTCCTCCCCCACACTATGCGACTCTTCAGTTCCACCAGGGGGGGGGTAAACGTTAAAATTATACAAAGTTATTGGCTGTTTTTACCTGCATTTTTTATCACTCTTTAATTTAATATTGTTTCTTTATCAGTATGCTGCTGCTGGAGTATATGAATTTCCCCTTGGGATTAATAAAGTATCTATCTATCTATCTATCTATCTATCTATCTATCTATCCATCCATCCATCCATCCATCCATCCTTCCATCCATCCATCCATCCATCCATCCATCCATCCATCCATCCATCCATCCATCCATCTATCTATCTATCTATCTATCTATCTATCTATCTATCTATCTATCTATCTATCTATCTATCTATCTATCTATCTATCTATCTATCTATCTATCTAATCCCAGAAGAGTAGAAGTCTTTTGTCTGCATGTTGACCCATTCTTGCACAGCGTCAATAACCTCCTCATTCAACTTGAGTTTCTTCCCTCCTAGAAATTTCTTAAGTGGACCGAAGACATGATAATCCCTCTCTAAATGACTTCTACCAATCATACACTCTAGACTGAGAGAGACACTCATCCCCAAACTGCTTTTTAAGTCTCGAATAAATCTGAGATGGAATGACTCCTTCATTTGTCAAAAATTTAATAATAATTTGCTGCGCAATACTACTTTGTACCTCTGTGATATAGTGGGTCCACTGAAAGAATGACCTGTTTTTAAATAAATAATCACCGCACCTGCAGCTTAAGGAGGGGGCTTGGTAGTGTGGTGACAGCAGTTTCCAGGCGTGTTATGGGTCTAGGTGTTTCCGCACTGAAGTGCACAGGTGCAGGGTCACCCGTATCCGTAACTGATGCTGGGAGCTGCTTATCGCCACACTTGTGCCACGTCCCCTTTATCAACACAAGAAATGCGAGTGCTGAGGCGAGAAGTAAAGAGTGAAAAAAGATCGAAGAAAGAATTGAGGTTAAGGGAGAGAAGAGGAAGGTGGGAAGAAAAAAAAGCCAATGTGGGAGTGATGGAGTGATCGAGCGAGAGCAGACTGGCTGGAATGCAGGCAGCTGGGAGGAGAGCCCCTCAGGAGGAGTGTTTGACCGACACTCGGTGGGGCAGTAGTAAGTGGTCACTCCAGCTGAGTGATTATAAGGAGCTAGAGTGTCCCAGAAGGTGGTTGGCTCACTGTGGAAGGCAGCAGGAGTCAGGAGGCTTGTGACAGTTGAGCCCCAGCGTGAGCACCCTGGCCGTTGGGGGGTGAACCCGAGTCTCGGTCCAGCGGAAGCTGAACGTAGCCATGGGACGGAAGGTTACCAGACCAGGAAGAGAGTCACGTGCAGCTGCAGGAAGGGCAACACCCCTGTTGCACAGCCCATTTGGGAGAAGCAGGGGAGCCAGCAGCTAAAAGAAGGCACCAGGCTTTTAAATAAAGGACAGCTTCCTGCCATGGTTTTAACCTCATTTTAAATGATTATTTATTGATTTCGCTACCAATTTTTGGTAGCGAGATCCTGCCCCAAGTGGAGGAGTTCAAGTATCTCGGGGTCTTGTTCACGAGTGAGGGAAGAATGGAGTGTGAGATCGACAGGCGGATTGGTGCGGCATCCGCAGTAATGCGGGCGCTGCATCGGTCTGTCGTGGTGAAAAAGGAGCTGAGCCGCAAGGCGAAGCTCTCAATTTACCAGTCGATCTATGTTCCTACCCTCACCTATGGTCATGAGCTATGGGTAGTGACCGAAAGAACGAGATCGCGAATACAAGTGGCTGAAATGAGTTTCCTCCGCAGGGTGTCTGGGCTTTCCCTTAAAGATAGGGTGAGAAGCTCAGTCATCCGGGAGGGGCTCAGAGTAGAGCCGCTGCTCCTCCACATCGAGAGGAGTCAGATGAGGTAGCTCGGGCATCTGATCAGGATGCCTCCCTGGTGAGGTGTTCTGGGCACGTCTAACCGGGAGGAGGCCCCGGGGAAGACCCAGGACACGCTGGAGGGACTATGTCTCTCGAATGGCCTGGGAACGCCTTGGGATTCTCCCAGAAGAGCTAGAAGAAGTGGCCGGGGAGAGGGAAGTCTGGGCATCTCTGCTCAAGCTGCTGCCCCCGCGACCCGACCTCGGATAAGCGGGAGACAATGGATGGATGGATGGATTTATTGATTTTTAAAATCCACTTTTATCACATCATTTTTATGGATTATTTATTTATTAATCTTTGAGCACTGCACTTTGAACACTGTTTTTGGTTTTGTTTTTAATAAAAGCACTTGAACACTTTTTACACCATCCCCTTGCTCCAAGTGTGATTTGTCCCTATTTGCACAGCTCTTCCGGTTACTTTACCAATGGTGCTGGGTTCGAGAGGCTCCCAGAAGACAGGTGGGAACAAAGAGCAGGACCTGCATCGTCACAACCTGTTGCTCCAACATATTGATTACAACTGACATGAAGGGGGAAAGAGCAGCTAGCACTACTAACGAAAAGTTCATACATGCATGTGTTTGACCAGTGAGTCATGTCTACCTTGCACTCTTTATAAGAACAGAGCATGAAAATTCCTGTTCAAAACTGAACGCCCCTCATACATACATTCTCTTCCAGCATCATATTGTTTTTTTTTTGAGTAATTGAATTCCATTTTCAGAACTTATTCTCTTGATGGTTACTATGGTCTTACCAGGAAAGATGACCAAGAGTGCTCTTAATGTGACTTCATCAATGTGACTTTATGAAGATCAGTACTGTGCATTCCCTGATCGTGTGAGATTTCAGATTTCTCCCAAGAAAAATCTTTAGCTGTTATTCTTGTTATTATATATTATGAAAATTTCTTCTGTTCCTTGACAATGATTAATATCTGACTCCAATTATGTATTCCCATTTTGGCTGCTAAATTCCATACTATACCTCTACTTTGATCTTCAATTCACATCATGCATTTTATTTATTTATTTCACATCTTCATTTTTATTACACTTAACTTGTTATTGTGACTTTGCAACTTTTCCTGATACCTTTTCCATTTAAAACTGCTGCTACCCAGTGGAGTCGGCATATTAAAGTGTGGACTGGGAAACAGTGAGGCCAAAATATGACCATAAGTGTCACTGGAAGTCCAAAGACCAAAGACCTGTCCAGTGAGGTCCAGTATGATTGCAAGAGAACCACATTTTCTGATCACATGATCTGGGAGCCAAGAATAAAAGGGCAACCCTGAGAAATGAGAGTCAATTAATTTTCCACAGATATTCTCCTTGTATCCAGAGATCACTCATGTTGGACTCAAGGAAAACCTGACTGGTGTACAGGGCATAGTAGAGCCCAAAAGGTACTTTAATAAGAGAAGTGAACTTTGTTGAAGCCTAGTAGGTTAGTACTGAAGTTTCTATGGAGTTCCACATTTTGCTGAGACTTTGTTGTTGAATACAATAATCTTTTTTGAACTCATCATGAACATGAAGTAGATTAACCATCAGTTTCTTCTCTAAGTAGAAGCACATCCTAATGGCCACAATAACTAACTCCTGGGGCCTCATGCATAACGCCGTACGCAGAATTCGCACTATAGCATGACATAAGCACAAAAGGCGAAATGTGCTTACGCACAGAAAAATCCAGATGCAGGAATCTGTGCGCACGCAAACTTCTACGTTCTTCCGCTACATAAATCCGATCAATGTGAAAAGTAACGCTATTGCACGTGCCTGCTGTCCCGCCCCAACTCCTCCCAGAATTAAGCCTCTTTGAATATGCAAATCAATATAAATATCCCTTAATCTCAGTGTTCTGTGAAAAGACAATGGGAAAAGCAAGAGGGAAAATGGAAGAATTTCAGCGAATACCAAGTGGAGGCAAGGAAAAACGTACTGTTTGTTGGTTTAAACAGTGATATAAACAACAAAAGGAAGTTAATCGACTGACATAGCGTGTCAGAGAAACTTGAAAGCTCAAGTTCACAAAGTTGCACAGTGCCTGAAATAAAAAAGAAGTTGTCAGATATCAAAGTCACCGTGAAAAGGCGAGACGTAGCCCACCATCTGAGTGTCAAATGAAAGCTTATTACAGTACAGAGAAAAAAAAAAGGCACACAGTGGGAAAAAAGCATGAAATGTCAACTTCAATCTCGAAATTTCTACTTTAATTATGTAGTTTATTTTGTCATTAAAGTAGAACATCATAAACTTCATCTTAAAATCATTTAATTAACCAGTTTGTCAAATCACATCGTAATTAGAGTAGCACATTAAATGCTTTGTTTTGTATGTGTTCTTCCATGTGCTCTGTGTGTGACTCACTACGTGCTTCTTAAACCGGCTTTCTCTTCCTCCAACAGGACACAGAATCCATTAAATTTGTGATATTACAGCTCTCTGAATAACTAAAATACTGAGATGTATACGTGATATCATTTTCATGATGATAGGAGTTAAAGCATGTTATTAAACATGGGAACACGGTGGCGCAGTGATTGTGCACAACCTTCGATGAAATAATTTATTGCAGCAGTATTGAGGGGCGGCTCTAGGCTCATGGCGGCCCTGGGCAGAGAAAGAATCGGTGGCCCCTTCGCCCGCCAATGTCAATATGGTATTTTATGCACGGCGGATGGCCACGTCCATTGCGGACACTGCATAGCTGCCTCGTGCTCATGACACAAGCGTTTAACTTTTGCCGAAATTTGCCGCTGCGTTTTTAGCTCTGTCATTATTTTCTCTGTTTTATATTCAATATATATTGGCGTGGCGGCCCCTGGGATTTGGCGGCCCTGTGCAGGTGCACAGTTTGCACATGCCTAAGGCCGCCCCTGCAGTACTGTCTCTTTCAAATGTACTAACCTCCAATTCCTGTCCTTCCTTTTCTTTCTCCAAGTAACCGATCGGCACACAATCAGCTCTATAATAGACGTTAAGCCATCTGTAAGCTTAAAACGCCGATTCTTCAAAACTTTTAAGGAACATTGAAATATCTTCGTAGTACATGTTTAATTATTCTATCATTCACGTCTGTCCCAGTGAAGCATACGGTGCTTTTATCTGTATAATATAATAAACATATTTTGCTGCATTTCATCATAAAAATGATATTGTCATCATATGTAAATATGCGCTTTATAAAGTGGCTCAGGTTGTGCAATATTATAACTGTAGTGCAAGTGTACAGTGAGGTGATTGTACTTATAAGTCCAAACAGTTCTACAAGGAGCAGTTGATGGACTGATTGAGTGCGTTTAGAGCTCTTGGGATGAAACTGTTTGTGATCCACGAGGTCCGTACAGGAAAGGTTTGAAGCGTTTGCCGTGTGAAAAGCAGTTCAAATAGGAAGCATGGCTGAGGCAGTCTGTGCTTGATGCTGTATACCGATAATTTTCTTTCTGATCAGCTGCTCCGAGTGGTGCAGTGAGAGTAATATGGAAAAAGATGATCTGCTGTGGCAACCCCTAACGGGAGCAGCTGAAAAAAGAAGAAGGTGCAGTGAGAGTAACAACGTTAAAGCAGTTATGGTATTTGGAATAGTTTGACCACTCCGTGGACCATTCTATTGTTACTGGTTAATTACAATCATGCAATATCTATATATATAAAAATGGAATGGGTGGGTCGTCGGGTGGGCCTTTTTTTCATTCCGTCGTTTTTTCGACGTTTTGAAAATGTAGAATGATTATTTGATTTTTTTGTTTTTATTTGATCGTGTGTATGTAGCCGCCGTCGTAATAAAGTATCGCTAAAATCGTCATTTATCGTAATTTATTTTTGACGTATAACGTCGCCGTCGTCGAGGTCAGTGATACCAGTGCAAAAAATCTGCTTACGGTTGAAAGACACGCCCTACTCACTGGACAGTTAAAAACACCAATCAAACTAACGATGACATCAAGTATTACCCAATCAAAAGTAGGAAAGGAGGCATCTTCATAAAATGCGTGTGGGATGATTTGCATGAGACGCTGCTTTAAAAAAAAAATGATAAAAAAAATATGGGATAAATCCCGTCCAGTATTGATTCAAAACGGGACGTGCAATTTCATTCTCAAACGCGGCACGATTCCGTATTTTAAAGGACGGGTGGCAACCCTACAGTGCCAGGTAACCACCCATACAATCACATTGTGATTCAGACTAGGAATGCAATGAATGTAATTACCCCGATCTACATACAAGGCGAAAGTCTTGCAACATTCAAAGATGATGGTTTGGGATAAGTACACCATACAACATAAAAGAGCTTATGAAGCCTTGAACCGAAAAAAGCAACATCTCAGAGATCGTAAAAAAAAAAATAGGAGCTAATGTCGTTTTACTCGCTGTAGATTTTAGTCAAACATTACCAGTTATTTCACGAGGGAGACCAGCACATCAACTCAACGCGTGTTTAAAATCCATGCTTCTCCCACGCTCGGTTATATGTCGCGTGTTCTCGGGTAGGTGCACCAAAAAATGTATACATTTAAGCATGTAATGGGCAAACAAAAAATGAGGTATACCCGAAGGCACAGCAGTAGTACTTAATGTAACTTTACTTCTTAAATGTTAATGTTGTACTGTTTAATAATTTATACGCTTCTTATATGTTGTTCAAATTCTTTTATCAAAATACCACTGACAGCGCAATGCACGATAACATCGAGTGAATACACCATACGCATCCGCCCACGGCTGCCCTGCTGTGCGCAGATAGGACTTGATTGTACAATAAAATAAAATAAAGATAAAAAGACTAAAACATTCATCACCCATAAAGCAGATAGTAGACGTGACGTACTATATGTGTACCACATTTCAAGTGTATAGGTGCAACGGTTTGCGAGCTACAGGTCATTTAAAATCCTGGACAGACACACAAACTGCCACGGTAGCAAATTACAGAAGAAGATTTTACTGTTTAATAATTTATATTTATATGAAATGTGCTTCTTATATATTACTTCATATTCTCATATGATAATGATGTTAATGTTTATATTGATTTCTGTGTTATTAAAACTGCATGTATGTGTGTATATGTATATATATATATATATATATATATACTAGCAAAATACCCGCGCTTCGCAGCGGAGAAGTAGTGTGTTAAAGAGGTTATGAAAAAAAAAAGGAAACATTTTAAAAATAACGTAACATGATTGTCAATGAAAGCCCGTTTCACTCAGTAAGTCTTATGTGTGTGTTATGTATGTGTGTGTATATATATGTACATGTGTATATGTAGATATGTATATATATGTATATGTATATAAATGTTTATGTGTGTGTGTATATTATATATATAATCTATATATATATATATATATATATATATATATATATATATATATATATATATATAAAAAGACAGCAACAGTTATAACAATGACAACACAATTACATTGACAATCATGTTACGTTATTTTTAAAATGTTTCCTTTTTTTTTTCATAACCTCTTTAACACACTACTTCTCCGCTGCGAAGCGCGGGTATTTTGCTAGTATATATATATATATATATATATATATATATATATATACATATACACACATACATGCAGTTTTAATAACACAGAAATCAATATAAACATTAACATCATTATCATATGAGAATATGAAGTAATATATAAGAAGCACATTTCATATAAATATAAATTATTAAACAGTAAAATCTTCTTCTGTAATTTGCTACCGTGGCAATTTGTGTGTCTGTCCAGGATTTTAAATGACCTGTAGCTCGCAAACCGTTGCACCTATACACTTGAAATGTGGTACACATATAGTACGTCACGTCTACTATCCGCTTTATGGGTGATGAATGTTTTAGTCTTTTTATCTTTATTTTATTTTATTGTACAATCAAGTCCTATCTGCGCACAGCAGGGCAGCCGTGGGCGGATGCGTATGGTGTATTCACTCGATGTTATCGTGCATTGCGCTGTCAGTGGTATTTTGATAAAAGAATTTGAACAACATATAAGAAGCGTATAAATTATTAAACAGTAAAACATTAACATTTAAGAAGTAAAGTTACATTAAGTACTACTGCTGTGCCTTCGGGTATACCTCATTTTTTGTTTGCCCATTACATGCTTAAATGTATACATTTTTTGGTGCACCTACCCGAGAACACGCGACATATAACCGAGCGTGGGAGAAGCATGGATTTTAAACACGCGTTGAGTTGATGTGCTGGTCTCCCTCGTGAAATAACTGGTAATGTTTGACTAAAAATCTACAGCGAGTAAAACGACATTAGCTCCTATTTTTTTTTTTACGATCTCTGAGATGTTGCTTTTTTCGGTTCAAGGCTTCATAAGCTCTTTATGTTGTATGGTGTACTTATCCCAAACCATCATCTTTGAATGTTGCAAGACTTTCGCCTTGTATGTAGATCGGGGTAATTACATTCATTGCATTCCTAGTCTGAATCACAATGTGATTGTATGGGTGGTTACCTGGCACTGTAGGGTTGCCACCCGTCCTTTAAAATACGGAATCGTGCCGCGTTTGAGAATGAAATTGCACGTCCCGTTTTGAATCAATACTGGACGGGATTTATCCCATATTTTTTTTATCATTTTTTTTTTAAAGCAGCGTCTCATGCAAATCATCCCACACGCATTTTATGAAGATGCCTCCTTTCCTACTTTTGATTGGGTAATACTTGATGTCATCGTTAGTTTGATTGGTGTTTTTAACTGTCCAGTGAGTAGGGCGTGTCTTTCAACCGTAAGCAGATTTTTTGCACTGGTATCACTGACCTCGACGACGGCGACGTTATACGTCAAAAATAAATTACGATAAATGACGATTTTAGCGATACTTTATTACGACGGCGGCTACATACACACGATCAAATAAAAACAAAAAAAATCAAATAATCATTCTACATTTTCAAAACGTCGAAAAAACGACGGAATGAAAAAAAGGCCCACCCGACGACCCACCCATTCCATTTTTATATATATAGATATTAATACATAATTCGCCTGCCTCCTCACTCACTCACTCACGTCCGTCCGAAGCCGAATGCACAGTCGCCTTCTGCGCACGTATGAAGTCGAATGCGCAGTTGCCTTCTGCACAGTTGCCTGAAAAACCTTACGAGACCGACATCCAACCCCAACATTGCGGCAGGCAGTGGATTTACGGCCGCAAAAATTCAAAGAGAAAGGCGACTTCGATTAAAGCTCTAGAGGCCTGAAAAGTGATTTCGACTACAGCTCGAGGCCTAATTACGCATTCTGATTCAATTACGCATTCATTCAATACACCTATATCAGGTTTGTGGTGCTTATTCTTATTACTATTCCATATTGTATTGGAACATTCATCATTCAATATTATACTATAGGCCTGGAAAATTCATCAACTATCAGTACAAGCCTGTACAGTAATGAGTAAAGCGGACTACAGTCATTACAAAACAACTTCTTCGTTACTTATCATTTGTTCTTCATACACTTCTGACACAAACTCGTGCCCGTTTCATCTTACGTTGTCGAAACGGGCTCATTGTCTAGTATATATATATATAGATATATACATAGAGAGAGAGGAGATCTCTTTTCTGATTTTTCATTCCTATGAGAACATGTAGAAAATTATTAAAATGGTTCATCAAAAATATTTGAATGACTTTGTGCCTTAAAAATAATTTTAGATTTATGAATATCAAGCCATGGATCAACAGTAAGGTTCAAAATTTGCAAAAGTGCATCAGATGTTGATGACAGAGAAACATACAAGATACATGGGCATGACCTGCGCAAAGCAATTAAAGTTGGTGAACATTAATACAGGGATAAGATGGAGACTGAGGATAACAATGTTCTTAAACCACATACAATTTGGCTGAGTTAACAGATAATTACAGATTACAAAGAAATGCTTAATCTATTCACATCCACATTTGATCTCCTTCACCTGGAAAAGCTTCTGTGCCAAGTTTGATCATGATGATAAACTGCCTTTTGTGAGATTGATTCCTGCATCAAATGATTCATTCTCCTTCAGTTTAATGGCTGATTTTAAAACATATCAATGCCCATAACGCATCATGATTCAGAGAGAAATTTAGGATGCATTTTGAAAGCAGGTAGTGTGCAATTACCTGCTATTTTCAGTGAAATTGCTAATATCTCATTCAGTGAATCTGAGGTCCCCATCTGTTTCCAAAAGGCAAGGTTTTCCATGTGTCAAAAAGTCAAAACAAAATTCAACCATCTAAATGGCTATAGACTTGTGGGTCTCACTCCATTGTAATGAAATGTCTCAAGAAACTGGTTCTGGAATACATTTAAAGGAATATTCCAGATAGTTTTGACCACCACCAATCTACATCATATCATCATAAGATGTCCAATGGATGACATATCTTTTGTACTTCATAATATTCTGGCACACCTGAATAATATAAATTCTGTCTTTAAATTTATTGATGTTGGCATAAATGTAGGCCCAATTAGCAACAACGATAAAAGAGCTTACAGAGGAGAGGTGTGCCTGCTGACACAGTGGTGCCAGAACAACAATCTCAAACATAATAGTCAAAGACTTCTGAAGGCAGAAGGTGGGCCATACTCTCTTCTCTGTTGGAGAGAATGCTGTGGACACTACAATATTTCTTAACATTACCGTCACTAATGCTCAGATGTTGGCACATCTCATGTCTCAATGCTTTTAGTTGTTTAGATCTCTGAAGAAGGCCCAGATGTCTCCAGTTTTCCTCATCAACTTCTACAGGTGCATAATGAAGTCCATGTTTACTGTTTTTTAATAATATCCTGAAATGACATCTGCTGTGCTGAAGCCTGCAAGGTACTGCAAACAGTGGTGAAGTCAGCACAGCTAATTACTGATATGAGGTTGTCTTCTGTGTAGAATATTCATAACACACACTACCTTAGAAAGGCAAACTATTATTAAAGACCTCAGCCATCCCAAACCTTCATCTCCTCCTCTTCTTTTCTGCGAAATTGTACAGGTCTATCAGTACTCACAGGCGTGCTAAACATATCACTCTTTATTGGAGCCAAACCTGAATAAGAAAACAAATCCTTTTAATATGTCATATTGGAATTTCTTCATGGTTTAATTATTTAATGTTTAAGAAAGTAGAGATCATTAAAGACACAAAGAATGGATCATCACTATCAAGTTTTCATAATCCACTTATTAACAGTAATTATCAGAAATATCACTATTAGTATATGACAATAGCAATTACACATTGCTCACTCTCACTCTTTGGCAAAACAAGCACAGCCCAGCCCAGGAGGACAATGGAACCTTTTTAGGGGGTGCATTGTTTTGATCCAGTGTTTGTGCAGCAACCTGTGGTCATTTTTTCCAGTCACATGACTGTGTTTATTTCTAAGAAGCCAGAAACGGTTAAGGCTAGCTAACCGCAAAAAATTCTTTGATTGCAAGACATTAGGAGCCAGCTTCCTTTGTTCTGCACAGCATCGATGTCTTCAGCAATGATTTTAGCACATATCAAGATGCATATTGGGAGCTTCTTTATACCACAGTGGTTAGTAATGCTGTCTCTAGGAGCTGCTGTGTGATAGATCTATCTATCTATCTATCTATCTATCTATCTATCTATCTATCTATCTATCTATCTATCTATCTATCTATCTATCTATCTATCTATCTATCTATCTATCTATCTATCTATCTATCTATCTATCTATCTATCTATCTACATAAGAGGCATGGTATGTATTTTGTTTCATCTTCTATGCCTTAGCACCATCTCAGTAAATACATAACTGTTGTGTACATAGCAGTGTACAATGATTCAAGAAGTGCTAGAACTATTGAATCCTCTATAAATTTAGCCACGTATTGCCTGGAAGCTAAAAATTAAAAATACACAACACACACCCCAACTTTATCTTTTGAGCACTTGGCACTTTTCAGTGCAACCACCAATGTCCGTTTTATTTGAGAATCCCCACAGTATGTGATTGAGTTCTGTTATATCGTGCTACGAGTATGAGAATGATTACTGTAGATTCAGTCACGTTTGTGTTAATGAAATTAATAATAAATTCCTGATTAATGCCTTTGTTACTGCTGCTGCTATCTATCTATCTATCTATCTATCTATCTATCTATCTATCTATCTATCTATCTATCTATCTATCTATCTATCTATATATATATATATATATATATATATATATATATATACGAGCTGTATATACCCGGCGTTGCCCGGGGCAGAAGTAACCTAATCGGTGAAACACTTACATATATACCAAAGTAAACCTAATCGGTCAAACAGCTTCATATATACAGAAGCGAACCTAATTGGTCAAACAGTTATGCATGTGCAGAATGATTTTACAAAGATTATGCGTGTTAACAATCATTAAAAAGAAAAGATTGAGGAACCGTTCTTCTATATGTGATGAAGCCACTAATAAGACAGATTTTTTTCAGGACCCAGCTGTTTCATAACTAAACTACTGCCACCCCAAAGTAATGCCTAATAGTGGTTTTTGGGGTAGCTGTGGAATAAAAAGGGTGTTTTTTAGTCAGTAAGAATCTGACAGTACCCTTCAGTACGGGCTGAAGGGTGCCTATGTAAGATTTTACATCCTTCCCGTATGGAAAAAAAAACATACTAAACTTTTTTTTCATCATTACAGATAATCTCAGTCAAATCGAAGTACGCATTCTCAATTTATTTTTATCTAATTTTTACTTTTTCACAAAGCCATCCCATGCCAATTTGTATGAATAAACTTTTGCTAGAGAGTTAGCAAAAGTTTATTCATGCACATATTTTAATACGGATAATCTATCTCTAATCAAGGTTCTCATTTTCATTCTAATTTAAAATAATAATAGATACTCATTTTTTTGTTCTGTTTAAGAAAAACCAATTTATGCCACCTACGTCTTCGTCAAGTCAGCTTCATCCAGCTTCATTACATATAGAAGAAGAGTTCCTCAATCTTTTCTTTTTAATGATTGTTAACACGCATAATCTTTGTAAAATTATTCTGCACATGCATAACTGTTTGACCAATTAGGTTCGCTTCTGTATATATGAAGCTGTTTCATCGATTAGGTTTGCTTTTGTATTTATGTAACTGTTTGACCAATTAGGTTTGCTTATGTATATATATTAGCTGTTTGTCCGATTAGGTTCACTTCTGTATATATGAAGCTGTTTATCCGATTAGGTTTGCTTTTTTTTTATATATGTAACTGTTTGACCGATTAGGTTTACTTTCGTATATATGTAAGTGTTTGACCGATTAGGTTACTTCTGCCCCGGGCAACGCCGGGTATATACAGCTCGGATATATATATAGCAAAATACCCGCGCTTCGCAGCGGAGAAGTACTGTGTTAAAGAGGTTATGAAAAAAAAAGGAAACATTTTAAAAATAACGTAACATGATTGTCAATGTAATTGTGTTGTCATTGTTATAACTGTTGCTGTCTTTTATATATATATATATATATATATATATATATATATATATATATATATATATATATATATATTATATATATAATATACACACACATAAACATTTATATACATATACATATATATACATATCTACATATACACATGTACATATATATACACACACATACATAAACACACACATAAGACTTACTGAGTGAAACGGGCTTTCATTGACAATCATGTTACGTTATTTTTAAAATGTTTCCTTTTTTTTTTCATAACCTCTTTAACACACTACTTCTCCGCTGCGAAGCGCGGGTATTTTGCTAGTATATATATATATATATATATATATATATATATATATATACATATTCACACATACATGCAGTTTTAATAACACAGAAATCAATATAAACATTAACATCATTATCATATGAGAATATGAAGTAATATATAAGAAGCACATTTCATATAAATATAAATTATTAAACAGTAAAATCTTCTTCTGTAATTTGCTACCGTGGCAATTTGTGTGTCTGTCCAGGATTTTAAATGACCTGTAGCTCGCAAACCGTTGCACCTATACACTTGAAATGTGGTACACATATAGTACGTCACGTCTACTATCCGCTTTATGGGTGATGATTGTTTTAGTCTTTTTATCTTTATTTTATTTTATTGTACAATCAAGTCCTATCTGCGCACAGCAGGGCAGCCGTGGGCGGATGCGTATGGTGTATTCGCTCGATGTTATCGTGCATTGCGCTGTCAGTGGTATTTTGATAAAAGAATTTGAACAACATATAAGAAGCGTATAAATTATTAAACAGTAAAACATTAACATTTAAGAAGTAAAGTTACATTAAGTACTACTGCTGTGCCTTCGGGTATACCTCATTTTTTGTTTGCCCATTACATGCTTAAATGTATACATTTTTTGGTGCACCTACCCGAGAACACGCGACATATAACCGAGCGTAGGAGAAGCATGGATTTTAAACACGCGTTGAGTTGATGTGCTGGTCTCCCTCATGAAATAACTGGTAATGTTTGACTAAAATCTACAGCGAGTAAAACGACATTACCTCCTTTTTTTTTTTTTTACGATCTCTGAGATGTTGCTTTTTTCGGTTCAAGGCTTCATAAGCTCTTTTATGTTGTATGGTGTACTTATCCCAAACCATCATCTTTGAATGTTGCAAGACTTTCGCCTTGTATGTAGATCGGGGTAATTACATTCATTGCATTCCTAGTCTGAATCACAATGTGATTGTATGGGTGGTTACCTGGCACTGTAGGGTTGCCACCCGTCCTTTAAAATACGGAATCGTGCCACGTTTGAGAATGAAATTGCGCGTCCCGTTTTGAATCAATACTGGATGGGATTTATCCCGTATTTTTTTTATCATTTTTTTTTTAAAGCAGCGTCTCATGCAAATCATCCCACACGCATTTTATGAAGATGCCTCCTTTCCTACTTTTGATTGGGTAATACTTGATGTCATCGTTAGTTTGATTGGTGTTTTTAACTGTCCAGTGAGTAGGGCGTGTCTTTCAACCGTAAGCAGATTTTTTGCACTGGTATCACTGACCTCAACGACGGCGACGTTATACGTCAAAAATAAATTACGATAAATGACGATTTTAGCGATACTTTATTACGACGGCGGCTACATACACATGATCAAATAAAAACAAAAAAATCAAATAATCATTCTACATTTTCAAAACGTCGAAAAAACGACGGAATGAAGAAAAGGCCCACCCGATGACCCACCCATTCCATTTTTATATATATAGATATATATAATATCCATCCAATTATCCATTTTTAGATCTGCTTAACCCACACCAGGGCCACAGATATCCCAGCCGCATCAGACACAATGTAGAAACCATCACTGGGTGAGACGAAAGTTAATAACAGAGTGAGAGATGATTACGAGATGAGCAAAAAGTAGCTGAAGGAAACTGGATAAACAGAACAAAATGCTGCTGTATTGGGCCTTTTTTCACATATTTGGTTTGTGAAAATCAGATAAGGTGGCTTCTCTATCTTTCCACAGAGCACCATCAGTCTCTTCTCACCACCAATTTCTTTTTCATCTCTATCTGTATGGAATCATTTGGCCTGCTACTTCACACAGTAATGTATAGTGGACAAATGAGACATCCATCCATCCATCCATCCATTTTCCAACTCGCTGAATCCAAACATAGGGTGACGGGGGTCTGCTGGAGCCAATCCCAGCCAACACAGGGCACAAGGCAGGAACCAATCCTGGGCAGGGTGCCAACCCACCACAGGACACACACAAACACACCCACACACCAAGCACACACTAGGGCCAATTTAGAATCGCCAATCAACCTAACCTGCATGTCTTTGGACTGTGGGAGGAAACCGGAGCCCCCGGAGGAAACCCACGCAGACACGGGGAGAACATGCAAACTCCACGCAGGGAGGACCCGGGACCGAACCCAGGTCCCCAGATCTCCCAACTGCGAGGCAGCAGCGCTACCCACTGCGCCACCGTGCCGCCCTCAAATGATACATTAGAACCAGTTTTATATATACAGTATACAGTAACCATTAATACAGGGATGAGAGGGAGACTGAGGATAACACCATTCTTAAACCACATACAATTTGGCAGAGTTTACAGATGCTTACAGATTACAAAGAAAAGTGTACTGTAATCCAATCACATCCATATTTAACCTCCTTCACGTGGATAAGCTTCTGTGCCACAACATTAAAGCCATCTGCCATATATTGCGTAGGTCCCCCTAGTGCCACCAAAACATCTTTGACCCCTCAAGGCGTGGATTTCAGAAGACCTGTGAAGGTGTCCTGTGTTATCAGCAGTAGCTCCTTTAAGTCTTGTAATTTGTGATTTGGGGCCTCCATGGGTTGAACTTATTCTTCCAGTACATTCTACGTATCAATTAGCCTTGGGCACACATGACCCTCTCACCAGTTCATTGGTTGTCCTTCCTTGGACCACTTTTAGGTACTGACCACTGCATACCAGAAACACCCATAAGACTTTCCTTTATGGAGATGCTCCGACCCAGTCGCCTTGCCATCACAATTTCATCCTGGTCAAAGTCACTCAAAACAGGTGCAGTTGTAACAAGATACTCAATGCTATTCACTTCACCTGCCACTGGTTTTAATGTCATGGCTGATTAGTGTACATGTATCAGTGTATATAATTTGTAATTTTTGTCCTTTACTTTACACTCAGTAACCCCTAATGACAAAATGAAGGCATGTTTTCAGAAGGTTTGCAAATTTATTAAAAATCAAAAATAGAAATCACCCATTTATATATATAACAAATTCACATTCAGAGAAAACTGAACTTGTTTTATCTTGCTATCAAATACATGTGTCAAGAATCAAGAATATTTGTAAATAAAATAAAGACAATTAAAATTATTAGTTACTCTCCTCTAGGATGGATAAATTCTTTTAGTTTGGCTCTCTTGCTAGCATCTATTTGGCTGCATCTCTTTCATGAAGACCACTTCTGATAAGACTTCCCTGGACTGTAAATGGGTGCTCCAATAGCTTCTGCCAGTTCTGCACTGTAGCAGTGTTGGACATCTTCCAGTTTCAAAGGGAAGTAAGCTTGACATATTTCTCATTTGCTGCAGTCCGTTTCCATGGCCGACCACTGTCCTTAGCATTGCTCTCTTGTTTGTGCTTTTGTAGAAGAGTGTGGACAGCACATCTGGAAACACCTGTCTGGTTGGGGGAGACCTTGATGATGCAGGATGACCACATTGTGTTTCATTGGCTATGTTCACATTTGCCATGGTGTAACAATTACAGGTTCAGTAAAATCTACTGTGACCTCATCTTTGTAATCTGGTGGTTCCTTGCCCATTATTATGCCCTCTACTTGACTGTTTCTGTTTCATTTCATCACTTTGGTTTAACCTACACATGATGTTATTGATCATTACCATCTTAATCAAGCACTGTCCTGCATGACGACAAAGATCTTAAGTTTTTGAACTGGAAAGTGGTCTATTGAAATGTTGATTTCTTTCTTTAAGGACATTCAAATATCTGTTTGTACTGATTCACTTTTTGCCAAAGGAATGTTTGGAACTCTAAATCATGCTCTTTTCTATTAATGTACTAATTCAGATGACATTAAAAACTGTCTAAGGTAAATATTTTTGTGAACTATCTAAAGTGCTTATGATTTTTGCACAGTACTGTATATATTATAAAATAATGTTTTTAGAGCCACGCAATCCAATTTAGCAGGACATTTCCCAGCAGCACTGGGTGACCCGCAGAAACCAGACCTGGATGGAGCACCAGTTCATTGTGGGTCCACTGAGACACACACTGACACAAGACCACTAATTACTAATTAACCAAACATGCACATGCACATTTAGGTAGGGAAGAAACTCAGATGAAGGAAGAATGTCCAAATTCCACAGAGACTGTGAACAGAATCCAAACCCAGTGTGATAAGAAGAGACTCCAGACATCATAAAGGTTTGGGGCAGCCACTGGTATCTGTTTCCTGGCAACAAAATAATGAGAATTGCAAAGCAAAGTGTTTACAAGACTGAGTCCAAACGAGAACTGAAATCCAGAGGAAGGGAGTGAGGTTTTATAGGGAGTCAGGGGGAAGTGATGTCGTCCTCGGGACCGGGACTGGAAGTGATGTGTCCTGAGCTGAGGCGTCGGCTCCTGGCGGAATTTCCCGGGAAAGGTCTGCAGGAGACTTAGAAAAAGACTTAGTGCACCCTGCCACCCCCTGGACGGGTGTTTTTGCAATTATTCTCTAAGCCCTTCAGCTGCCTCCTATTTGTACGTGTGTGACACCAGGTTTCTGCATCTGTGACAGAGGAACACTAACCACTGTGCCTCCACGCTGTACATAAATGTAAATTGTGTAAGTCTCAGTAAACACATAGATAGATAGATAGATAGATAGATAGATAGATAGATAGATAGATAGATAGATAGATAGATAGATAGATAGATAGATAGATAGATAGATAGATAGATAGATATGAAAGGCACTATATAATACACATAGATGAAAAAGAAAGGCACTATAGATAGATAGATAGATAGATAGATAGATAGATAGATAGATAGATAGATAGATAGATAGATAGATAGATAGATAGATAGATGTGAAAGGCACTATATAATACACATAGATGAAAAAGAAAGGCACTATAGATAGATAGATAGATAGATAGATAGATAGATAGATAGATAGATAGATAGATAGATAGATAGATAGATAGAAAGGCACTATATAATACACATAGATGAAAAAGAAAGGCACTATAGATAGATAGATAGATAGATAGATAGATAGATAGATAGATAGATAGATAGATAGATAGATAGATAGATAGATGTGAAAGGCACTATATAATACACATAGATGAAAAAGAAAGGCACTATAGATAGATAGATAGATAGATAGATAGATAGATAGATAGATAGATAGATAGATAGATAGATAGATAGATAGATAGATGAAAATTTTAAGAAGGTTCTGCATGACCTGGAAGTGCTTCCAGGGTGTAATCATATGGCAATGAAAGTACTCCAGAGTCTGGCATAAAAGAGATCGCTCAAACTCATACAGATGACCTGGAGTTGGGAGGTGGAGGACAAGGCTTACCTGGAGGAGAGTAGAGAAGAATTCATGTATGAACGGTGTTTATGAGCACTTTCATAAAGAAAGGACCTGAAAATGGTATTTTTTGAATAATAAAATGTACTTTATTTTGAACCTTTGGCTTTGTATGCACACTGTGTCTGGAGTCTGTGATTCTGTTGTGCACCCCATCTATCACAGTGGTTATCCCTGTGCTTCCAGTACACTTCAGAAGACATGGAAAGACAAGCCTTGACTCTCTGCATACAATGTAAAGTGTTGCTTTATTAGCTTTTACAGCAGACATGTAATGTGGAACATATCAAAATTGCTTTTACATTATTAATGTGTCACATGTGCAAAGACTGAAGCAAACAATCAACTAAAACAATATACAGTATATTGGAATAAACAAAGGAAATATTTATTTTTTAAAAAATATCTTCAGTTTGTTTTGAAAGAAGGAAATGGTTTACTTGACTGTTTGTCTAAACTGCCAATTAACCACATTGAGATTGTCATGTATAGCAGCTGGACAGCCATGGCCTCTATAGTAAGCAAAACTATGCGGTTGAAAACCTTTTGGCGTGAACACTTTTGTCACCTTTAGCTACTCCACCTCACAAAAGTCAAACATATACAACTTGTTTTATCTAGGAAGCCCACTTACTATAACCACAAAGCTTTTCTTCCATGGAAACTCTGAATAATATCTCTATTGTCTAAAATCTTTAGAGACAAATTTTAAGATGTGTCAAAAAACAAGATGATGCGGTTTCAAGGTGTCTGTAAAGCTGTCCAATGACAATGTTAGAGCTCACAAACAACACCTAAACTTTCAGCCCCTTTCCAACTATGCAAACCTTTTCTCAGTCCACTTTTTAACTTCTGGTTCACCATGGTTGGAGCCAGGGTAGTTCTTAGGTATACGCGAACTATGTATCCGCGTAGGGCCCCGACCGTGAGGGGGGCCCCTGGCCTGGCCCTGACTTACAATTTTTTTTTTTTTTTTTGTCGGGCTCTGGGCCTGGGGCCCCTGTCATGCCCCTGGCACTGCAGCCATCTGTGCCAATCCCAGGAAATTCAGTTCAGTGCATTCTCTTAGACTTATTACTAATGGTGATTTATTATCCAAATTGCAGTCTTCACCTAAATCCCTAATAATATTGTCACGCCGTCGTAACTTTGCCAAATGCACTATAGCAAACGTTAATTTTAGAGATTTGTTTCGGATTCATTTCAGAGAGATCCCCATAAAATCATGAAACATCCTTATATTACCGGCCTTTATCAGATCCAGAACAAAATCAATATTTTATCACTCTGCATACACACAAGCATACATGTAGGCCAACTGGTCATCTAAGGCCTTTTTCGGACGTTTTATAAGAACACCTTCCTGAGCTGACCCCCCCCACCCCCCATCCAGGGCTTGCACATCCAGGGCCTGCACATTTCTGAACTGCGTATTGCCCCCAAACTGCTAAGAACGCCCCAGTTGGAGCCTTTAATGGCAGCATTGGAGTCAAGTTAAGAACTGTCCCTGTCCCACACTTATGCACTGGGGCTAATATATAGTGGATAATCAAGGTAACCTAAACATCTCAGGGATACTGGAGGAAACTAGAGTACCCTCAGATAATCCAAATAAACAAATGGAAAATCTGAAAACTCCACACAAACCACTAGCTACACATTTTAATGTAGTTGTCTGGATGTGAGAGGCATCACAATTAACCAGACCTGTTTTAGTAATACATTATAATTCTGATTCATTCAGTAGCAGATCAAATAAGAAAATAAGTGAAAATACAATACAATTTATTTTTGTGTAGCCCAAAATCACACAAGAAGTTCTGCAATGAGCTTTAAAAGGCCCTGGCTTCTGGCAGCCCCCCAGCCTTGACTCTCTAAGAAGACAAGGGAAAACTCCCAAAAAAATCTTATAGGGAAAAAAATGGGAAGAAACCTTGGGAAAGGCAGTTCAAAGAGAGACCCCCTTTATAATACATCATCAATAAATATTAAAGACGTATATGACAATCAGTACCACAATGTACTTAAGGGTTGTCAGTAGTCAGATGCCCATTCTGGTAGAACCAGTTATAAGATAGATAGATAGATAGATAGATAGATAGATAGATAGATAGATAGATAGATAGATAGATAGATAGATAGATAGATAGATAGATAGATAGATAGATAGATAGATAGATAGATAGATAGATAGATAGATAGATAGATAGATAGATAGATAGATAGATAGAAACAAACTTATGGCCTGGGGTTTCATACTGTACATGTGAAGCATTTCCTAATGACAGCGGTCTTTGTGAACGAGTGCTATCACTTGAGAGTGACGCTTACTAACTGTGAGCAAGTATTAGGCAGAGCTGGCCCTGCAATGCTAAGTTAATGTGACAGAGCGTGGCGAGCTAGAAAGTCAAAAAATGATGCAGGTATTACAAGACTCTGGGAAGCTTTAACTGCTGCATGGCCTAATTGAGCTGACTGTCTGATGATTACATGGAGGGTGCACAGTTTCCGACTGAATCCTGCTTATTTCAGCCCCTTTAGAGTTGATCCCACCGGTTCAGGATTGGCCAGCTTTCTTTAGTTGGAGCTCAGTATGGCCCAGTTTGCCAAAGATGAAGGCGCCATGAGCTTTAAAAGGCCCTGGCTTCTGGCAGCCCCCCAGCCTTGACTCTCTAAGAAGACAAGGGAAAACTCCCAAAAAAATCTTATAGGGAAAAAAATGGGAAGAAACCTTGGGAAAGGCAGTTCAAAGAGAGACCCCCTTTATAATACATCATCAATAAATATTAAAGACGTATATGACAATCAGTACCACAATGTACTTAAGGGTTGTCAGTAGTCAGATGCCCATTCTGGTAGAACCAGTTATAAGATAGATAGATAGATAGATAGATAGATAGATAGATAGATAGATAGATAGATAGATAGATAGATAGATAGATAGATAGATAGATAGATAGATAGATAGATAGATATTTTTTTTATTTTTAAAAACAACTTTATTAAATTCAGTATGAAATACATTAAAAACACAAAATCTAACCATGGGAAAAAAAAACATAATAAAATCACATTTTGAACTTCTAAATACCCCCAGTCCATCCCTTTTTTATTTCATAAATACCCACCCAAACCCTCGCCCCTTCATTCATCCCTTCCATTCCCACAATTCCACTCATTTATTACAAAAACTCTATAGATTTCTGCTCATACATATTCTATTAATAATCAAATTATAACTAGAATACAAAGTGCAGTTCATCATTGTCATAATTACACAATACATTATTTACACACCACTTATCCTTAAACTATGAAAGATTTCTAGTTTGATTTATAAAAATTCAGATCTACTTCTATTCTACTTTTACAAGTCATTTTAAATAATACTGTGGGGTCTGTGTTGCCTGCTCCCTTAACTTTATTTTTCCGGGTTTTCCATATTCCCAGTTTCGCCTGTCCTAAAATAAAGTTAACCAGGTTAACATTTGTATTTGTTTTGTTTGAGCTCTTTACCCCAAACACAAACACCATCCTATTATAACAGACCCCCAGACCCTCAATCAGCTGCTTTATCATTTAAAAAAAAAAAAAACAATCTTTCACAAAACATAAAACAGTGACATACAGTCTCCCTTAACCCACAGAAAGGGCAGGTATCTAAAACCCCTGGACAAATAACTGATAAAAAGGAGTTCACAGCAACTATACAATGCAATATCCTCCACTGTAAATCCCCTACCCTACTGGTCAATGGTGGTCTATATAGCGCTCTCCAGGCTGGCAGTGTTCCTTCAGGAATGGCAATCTTCGTCTTCCAGGGTGTGTCAGCCTTCAGTGCTTTCAGTTGATCCTGATTCTTTATTTTTACGCAGATCCTGTAGAGCTGTTTTCCTTTGATGGTGTGCAAGGGCAAGTCTCTCAGATCTTTTGTCGAAAGTAATCTGTTGGTGTTACTATTGTCCCAATCTCCTACTGGAGACACCACAAGTGTAGTGAAAGTCTGATCTTCGGGTGGTTTCAGCTTGTCTTTAAAGGTGGTCTGAAGGAGTGTCCTTACTTCACTTCCTAGAGATGCTTTAACTTGTGTTAGGAAATTCCCCACAAGCCGCACTGAGTGCACTTCTGTTTCTGCTGCTACCGTTTCTGGACTTTTCCAATTAAAATCATCCCAGTTGATTAAATGTTTTAATTGTGTAATGTTATTTCTACAGAGACTATGAATAAAGCTTGCAGACTGTCCTATTGTGGTGCAGATATTTGGATTAAATACAATGGGCTCTTCTAGAATCCAAAACAATGATAGGTCATCACAGTCTCTTTGAATTGATAAAAATTGCCAAGCTTTAAAAAGACTCTTGTAAAAGTCTGGTACTTGTAAGGTCTCAGGTTTCTCAAGATGACACCATATTAAGCTTTTGCCCAATCCCATTTGTCCCACATGGTTAAAAAAGAGCAGTGCTAGATTCATCCAGGGCTCAGGCGTTATGGAGTATAACAGTTTTTGATAGATAGATAGATAGATAGATAGATAGATAGATAGATAGATAGATAGATAGATAGATAGATAGATAGATAGATAGATAGATAGATAGATAGATAGATAGATAGATAGATAGATAGATAGATAGAATGTTTAAGATTCTTTATGTAACATGATGATATTTTTCCTCTTGTTAATTTATGTTGTTTATTTAGAAATAGTCAAGAGTATAAGCTTACTTACACAAACAATATATTAAAATACTTCAATGGATAACATTTTTGTAGCAAAAATAATTTAATAATGTTTAGATTTCAAATGATTTTTTTGTTGTTTTATATCTTTAATAAGCTAAGCAATCTGCACAATATATATCTCTATATCTATAAGATGGAGGCCAATGATGAGTACTGGCTACATACCGGAGTGTCCACTGTGGCTGCAGCTGGATTCTCATGCATATCCAGAACAGCATAATCTACACAGTCTTCATATTCTGCCATGCTGTCTCCTTTTGGCTTTGCCTGTGTATATATACACTTGAGCTCATTTTCATTTTTTGAAAAAGAACATTTCTTTAGATTCTTGTGCACAAGAGTTGAGTACTGCAGTTCTTTTTCCTCCTAGACAAAAAGAAGAAGAGCTGGCATCATTCAAAATGGAAAGCACTTAGCAACAAAAATAAAATGATATTAATAGTGCCTTTATGACACAATTTCTCAAGAGCTATCAAAGTTAGAGAGTCAGAGACAAAGTGCAGACTTAGATTAAAAATTAATGAGGCTTGAGATGAGCTTTTTCTGATGAAGAGTTTCTCATATCTTACTCTTTTGAAGTTTCAAACAATGACCAGTTTACAAAAAAATAAAAAAAACAGTCAGTCTTCATTTTACATCTGCATTGCTATTCAGCCACATTGATTGCTTTTCTGAGTCTGTATGTTAATTTTTTATAGGTTTACGTATCACAGTTTCCAACATTCATTACTAAATACCTTCAATACATGTGATGCCAATGGTCTTTTAAAGTTATTTTTTACTAAGAAATAAGTGGATTGTTTCCACAGGCACACAGTTGCCCATATATTTGATTAATCCATTTATGACATCTGCATACTAATCCAGATCTGATGAGGGGGTCTATAAACATATGCCAATTTACACTATAAAAGCAGTCCTGCAGTTTTTCCTCTTCCTCTTTTTGCTAACACTGTGCCACTTTTCTTCTTCAGACTCTGTTTATACTGCATGGATGATCAGACTGTTTGAGGTAGGGGGACAGTTGCAATTGGTAAACCTCTTTCAAGGTACACCAATGATCCAGGGTATTAGCACCTGTCATGGAGCAGGCAACATGTTGGTTAAATTTAGGGTAAACATTTCTTAAATTTGCCTGCTGAGGTCCCCAGGATCAATAAATAATCCCTCAAGATGTAAAGTTTGTATTCTGTGACAATGTTGTACTTATCATTCAGAACATTGTTTATGTTGGCTTGCAGTATAATTTGGTATTAGGTGTGCCTACTCAAAGAATGTTGTGTTAAATACAAAAATACGACAGGTTGTGCCATTTTAATTAAGAATGATTCCAATTATGCTACTCCATAATAGATTAATATTATGCTTATATATTCTGTTTAATACAATTCTATTACCTAATATACAACATGAACAATTACTGTAATAGATCCTAAAATAAGTGTGTTGTTAGTGTATTGTATATCTATGATGAAAGACACAGTTTTTTTCAAGGGTGATGATTTACCTCTAACTAGAAATAATCATAAGTAAAGTGAATGAAAATCATGAACCAGACGAGTGGTACTTTTACTTGTACTTTAAGCATCTAAATGAAAGACGTTGATGGCATCATACATACACTTTAGCACTCCTGCTAAGTTCTACTGAAATGAATTGTTTATTCTTGGGATTCGATTCAAAAAGACTGGATCTTTTGCAAATTGCCCACTACTATACTGTGCTGTCATCCTATTAAAAAACAAAACAAAAAACAGCTGTGTAGAGGAGTAGAAAGTTGAGATATTAACTGTAAGATGTTGTAGACTAAAAGCCAAAAGTATCCATAACTAAATCTACTTAAGTAAAGTACAGTTACATGAAAAATATACTTAAGTACAATAAAGAAATGATCATACTTTCCACCACTGTATGCTAGATAAATAAACTGTTATTTAAAACCACAAAGAATGGTGCACTAACATGAAGATAAGAACCCACACATCAGGAAAAAAGAAAGAGAGCTTAATGATAAGATACTGAAATAGGAACGCAATAAATAGATTGAGCCAAGATAATAAAGTATTCATCCTGAGATGTGACATGAGTCCAGTTCCAAAATCTTTTACGATTTGGTCATGTTGGCACTGCAATCAATTTCTTTATTATTAATTACAGGCAGCGTGTCTACAAATTATGAATGTGTGGCCTATATAGGAAATACAATAAGGAATACAGAAAGACCGGGGGCATGGTAGTGAGATGGCTGGTTCATTAGTTTAGCGTGTTAATTTAGTGTGTTTTAGATTTCTTTTCTGTGAAAACTTACCTCTTCTTTGTTCCCTTTGTCTCTGGATTTAGCAGCATCTGAAGGAGAATTTAATAAAATTCATATGGATATGTTTACATTAATAGCAAGAAAGAAAAACATATGCAAACAAGTGATAACAACTAAACAAAGAAAAAAAAGGTTACACATTATATAACACACTAAATATAAGAATACACTTCAAATGTCTTATAAATATAAACCTGTGACACAATCCAAGCAGATCTAACCTCCTCTTACTGCCACATACAAGCCTATTAATGACAGTAGCAGCTCTATCTATCTCTATCCATCTATGTTATCCTGCCTCCTTCTTCTTCTTCTTTCGGCTGCTCCCGTTAGGGGTCGCCACAGCGGATCATCTTCTTCCATACCTTTCTGTCCTCTGCATCTTGTTCTGTTACACCCATCACCTGCATGTCCTCTCTCACCACATCCATAAACCTTCTCTTAGGCCTTCCTCTTTTCCTCTTCCCTGGCAGCTCTATCATTAGCATCCTTTTCCCAATATACTCAGCATCTCTCCCCTGCACATGTCTAAACCAACGTAATCTCGCCTCTCTGACTTTGTCTCCCAACCGTCCAACTTGAGCTGACCCTCTAATGTACTCATTTCTAATCCTATCCATCCTCGTCACACCCAATGCAAATCTTAGCATCTTTAACTCTGCCACCTCCAGCTCTGTCTCCTGCTTTCTGGTCAGTGCCACCGTCTCCAACCCATATAACATAGCTGGTCTCACTACCGTCTTGTAGACGTTCCCTTTCACTATTGCTGATACCCATCTGTCACAAATCACTCCTAACACTCTTTTCCACCCATTCCACCCTGCTTGCACTCTCTTTTTCACCTCTTTTCCACAATCCCCATTACTCTGTACTGTTGATCCCAAGTATTTAAACTCATCCACCTTCGACAACTCTACTCCCTGCATCCTCACCATTCCACTGACCTCCCTCTCATTCACACACATGTATTCTGTCCTGTTCCTACTGACCTTCATTCCTCTCCTCTCTAGAGCATATCTCCACCTCTCCAGGGTCTCCTCAACCTGCTCCTTACTATCGCTACAGATCACAATGCCATCAGCAAACATCATAGTCCATGGGGACTCCTGTGGAATCTCGTCTGTCAACCTGTCCATCCCCATTGCAAAAAAAAAAGGGCTCAGAGCCGATCCCTGATGTAATTCCACCTCCACCTTGAATGCATCGGTCACTCCTACCGCAGACCTCACCACTGTCTCACTTCCCTCGTACATATCCTATACAACTCTTACATACTTCTCTGCCACTCCATCAACATCCTCAGAGCAAATAACACATCTGTGGTGCTCTTTCTAGGCATAAAACCATACTGCTGCTCAGTAATCATCACCTCACTTCTTAACCTAGCTTCCACTACTCTTTCCCATAACTTCATGCTGTGGCTCATCAATTTTATTCCCCTGTAGTTACTACAGTCCCGAACATCCCCCTTATTCTTAAATATTGGCACCAATACACTTCTTCTCCACTTCTCAGGCATCCTCTCACTTTTCAAGATTCCATTAAACAATCTGATTAAAAACTCCACTGCCATCTCTTCTAGACACCTCCATGCTTCCTTAGGTAAGTCATCTGGACCAGTGGGCTTTCCGTTTTTCATCCTCTTCATAGCTGTCCTTACTTCCTCCTTGCTAATCCGTATCTATCTATCTATCTATCTATCTATCTATCTATCTATCTATCTATCTATCTATCTATCTATCTATCTATCTATCTATCTATCTATCTATCTATCTATCTATCTATCTATCTATCTATCTATCTAAGAAAGTAGATACACATTTGCTTAAAATTAAGCAATATTAAGATATTCTTTAAAAAAAAAAAATGAAAAAAAAAAAAAAACACCTAGGAGCATACAGTTTGTTAATATTGAAAATTCTGATGCGGTCAACCTAATCTCTGCCCCGTCTTGGGTTTCTTCTCACAGTTAGTTTTATTTAAAAAGCATCCTTTGTAAAGTTTAATTACCTGCTTTGTGGATTAATTAATTACAATCCTGAGTAAAGTTATTGCATACCAGACACACCTAACCATTGATAATTAATTGAGATTTCACTATGAAGTAATAAAGTAGTGAAAGCCCTAAACACGACTATGTCATGTACAAAAAGAGCAAAAATATGGACACAAATTATATAAATTTACTAGGATAGCAAAATTAATAAACATAATTCCTAACATATGATGGCAAGAAGTCAGGGCTCATCTCAGCTGCACATGGTATTTATGTCTAAATAACATCAAGGAATTTTTAAAACTATTTTCTTAATGTTCCAATAAGGTCATTGAATGTTCTACAGTAAATCAAACACTCAGGAGTAGCATTCTAGTTTAGGGCTCTTAAAAATGAAATGAAACTCTCCAGCATTCTCTTCCATGTGTATCTGTCATTGAGACCACTGTCATGAACTAATCAAGTATAACAATTCAATTCAGTGAGCTCATAGGGGGCACTTGTTAAAAACGGCAGCAGGTACTGATGTTACAATAAACGCTGTTAAATTCTGCTACTCAAAATATTAACATATAGAATTCACACACTGCCAGGTCTGAATTTTCAGTAAAGTGCATCTTCAGATCAAATATTCATGAAAGCGTTTACAGAGGACAGAATCAAAAGATTGCATGCTTAAACTTTTTCCATTATTTTATCAAGGGTGTAATCTTTACTTTTATTTTATTTATTTATTTATTTATTTATTTTACTAAAGTTATGCTGATACACATGAAATTGGACTGATGTCACTGCCAAATATAATGAAATCAAAGTAAAAAATCTAAATCTTGGTAAGATGAGTTTTCTGGGAAACATTTGAATTTTCTTACTAAACAAAAATCATTTTACTTAAGGTTTCAACTGTAATTTAAAAATTGGTATGGACATTATTTAGCTCTTCTGGACTGACAGATACACTTTTTTCTTTTTTTAAGATTGAGCCCCACTTTATCATTTATTATGTCATTATTATTATTCATCAGTTTAAGTTATTACCATTGGCAACCAGCAAAATATTTTTCATTGCATTAAATGTTAAAAAAATTCCCTGCATTTGAGAAAATTAAAACAACAACAACAAAATTAACAAAGTAAACAAACAGACAAACAAATAAACAATTAAATTAATTAATTGATTGATTGATTGATTGATTGATTGATTGATTGATTGATGCCCGATCCATGCAGTAAACAGAAAAACTTTGCTGCTAATAATCATCAAATTAAACGACTAAAGTGAATTTGAGGCTAAACAGCAGCAGTTGATGTTATGTCAAAACCATCCAATACACATGCATTGTAAATTGTTGAAAATGTAAAATTTTCTGGTTGTTACCTGATTCTGCTTTGGTTTTGAAGAAATTCACAATGAAATAAATGCAGCCCAAAATTATTGGCAGAGCAAGAAGAGCAAATAAATATGCATATTCCAAACTTGAGTCAGCTAGATAAAAAGAAAAAGGAAGAAAATATATTTAGACTACACCTTTTGTGATCAATTATTTATTGAATATTTCCAATACAGTAAATAAAATAATTTTTAATAACTTTATTAATGCCTGGAATAAATGACACTAGGGCGGCACGGTGGCGCAGTGGGTAGCGCTGCTGCCTCGCAGTTGGGAGATCTGGGGACCCGGGTTCACTTCCCGGGTCCTCCCTGCGTGGAGTTTGCATGTTCTCCCCGTGTCTGTGTGGGTTTCCTCCGGGCGCTCCGGTTTCCTCCCACAGTCCAAAGACATGCAGGTTAGGTGGATTGGCGATTCTAAATTGGCCCTAGTGTGTGCTTGGTGTGTGGGTGTGTTTGTGTGTGTCCTGCGGTGGGTTGGCACCCTGCCCGGGATTGGTTCCCTGCCTTGTGCCCTGTGTTGGCTGGGATTGGCTCCAGCAGACCCCCGTGACCCTGTGTTCGGATTCAGCGGGTTGGAAAATGGATGGATGGATAAATGACACTAGAAGACAAAACACATTCACGTATGTTCCATCATCAAGTATTTTACAGTATAAAAACACATTTAATAAAAATACAATTATAATTTGCATGCAGCTGAATCATAACAATGTGCGACCTCACCTTTCTCCAATGGACTCCTAATGTACTTCTTCAGAGGCCTTGTCAATGATGTATGATTTGCTTCACACCCAATCTCAGTCCCCGGTGCCCACAGTGTCTTGGTGACCAACATAGTGGAGCTTCGACTGTATGTGCCAACCTGTAGGACTGAGCGTGCATCCTGCTGGGTGGGATGGAGCACCTCAGGGAGAGAATGGTGCCAGGACAGTGTGAAATCAGAAGAGTAGAAACCCACAGCACTGCAGGTCAGGATTAGGTCTTCAGGATTGTTAGAAGAGAAATTTAACTGGAGGTGCAGACTGGGGGTCTCTTTGAGGGAAAAAAAAGGGAAAAATAGAAGTATGAGAAGGAAAAACCTGGACGATTGACAGTAAATATTACTGGTAAAATGCCTCAAAAATATATTGGATAATTTACTTTTACTGTCTAAAATAATGGTAATGAGACATTAATAAGTAAAATGCACAACTGCATGCATTCCAGGTACTGAGTTCATGGACTCAGTGATAGCAATGCAGTATAATTTAAAATAGTAATAATTCAATAGTTACAGTTTAAACAATATTGGCCAAAAGGCATTTTTCTGCCTTGAATGGGACACCAGTCCCTCACAGACACACTGAGGCAGCCACTTTCAACAACTTCTGCATGGCAGATATATTAAAATATATTATCTTGCTTATATAGTGAGACAGAAGTGAGGTTTAAGCCTGTGGCCAACTCCTGAGGCTTGCTGGCATCAAAAAAACTTATACTACCAACTACAAGAAAACGCTGGGCTTTACAAACTGCGGGGTTTTGGAGTGTTTGAAATGCACGTGAAAATGCCCCGTGTTTGCGTAGCTATATTACTACAATATTTTTGTAGTAGTAGGGTGTTGTACCGTGTTAGCCATTATGAATGTAGTGAAAAGTCAAGCAAAATGAAAATAGCCAATAAAAGGTATCATTTTGGTTGACTTTTCACTACAATATTACTGAAATGACAATAAATTAACTTTGAAAGCCGCGCGAACTTTAAAGATTTTCTTACCCATGACCATTAAACGAGTCCCGTTACCACGTACTGGTCCAGGGCTCTGCTTCAAGCACTTGTGGATCACTCGGCAGTAATACACCCCACTGTCAGAACCCGTCACGTTTTCAACTCTAACAGTGCCGGACACAGAAATCGATATCCGGCTGGTATTAAAAAGGTCATCTGTTCTATTTTCGCATTCTGTGGTTTTATTCCAGAAGTAACGTCTGGGTGCGCAGCCTAAGAGACTGCAATGGATGACCGCGGTGTCTCCGACATATAGCTGCAGAAACGTTGGGGACTGGATAATCTGGAAGACAGCACCCGTTCCGATACCTGAAAAAAAAAAATCAAAAAGGTTTAAATTGCAAATGTAACAAGCACGTAAACAAAGAAAAAAATAAATAGTCGCTTTCATAAATTATGTACTGTATTCAATATCGAAAATACCTTCATACGATTCCGCATTATCAATTTTACGGTCGCAGAAGCAGACCTATCGTGCACTGTAGAGTAGAAGTCCATCGAAGACCATACACTCACACTAACACCGAGGTGTAATTGGAATCGCAAATTAAACTATACTGTAGTGCTTATGTCTTCTAGAGGCCGAGGAGGAAAAACGGGCGTAAAAACCTATTCAAACTCAGGAGACGTATTTTACAGCGTAGGTAGTAACTTTTGAAGGAGCGGCTAATTACTACGGCAGCCAGGAATAAATAATGAAGGAAAGAAATCCAGTTAACATTTGACAGTGCGGAAATACGCATTTATCCTGAATGCGACTTTATTCCCTCTAGACTTTCCAGAAAGCGAAAACAGCACGAGGGACGTTCAAAAAGTTTCCGCACTTTTTTTTAACTCTATTAAGTTTTTCAAGAACAAATTCCATCACTTTTCAACATCGTCACCTTCGTTTGCGATGCAGTTTTCTCAGCGTCGTACCAACTTTTTAATTCCCAATTACTACTACTCCCGCCGTCACCGTTTCCAACAAAAATATGAAAGTGCAGAAACTTTTGGAACGTCCCTCGTACAGATGTATAAAGTGTAAAAATATAATTTAGATATAAATACGTAAATAGACATGATTAACGCAAAGATATGTTTCAAACTAATAATTTCCTAACAACTTAAAAAAGGTAATGTTAATCAAAGTGAAAGAATAAACCAGAGAAGCTTATAAAAAGTTGATGAGTTATTGCTTACCTATGAAATAGATCCAAAAGTGCAGATAATGCATGTTTCAAATTTGCCCTTTAACTTAGTGCTGAGGACCTTTGTCAATGTGGAAATCTTTTAAGATCGCAGCAAAATATTACGTTTGGCAATGTGCAGCACTGGCGACAAATATCAAAAGGCTCTCGGTTCTCTCTCTCTCTCTCTACGTCTCTCTCTCGTACTAAGGAATTTTTAATTGACCCCCGCTTATTCTACCCAATCATCGAAAACGACACTTTAGTCTGTGTAACCTGATTTGTCTCTCAGACACCACCATACGACAAAGGAAAAAATAGTAGCCAGGTGACTCAATTTTGGAAAGGTCGCTTTTTCAAGAAGGTACTGTAAAGTCTTAAACACACACACGCACGCACACACACAGACCTTACGTCATTCTTTGGATAATTTTGGCATAACAAACGCATTTGTACATGTTATATTGGTGTATTTTATCAACATATATAACCAACCTATGGTATAATAACCAGAGACTGAACAATACTCAATAAGGTGGTGCATTGAGCACATTTTCAGTCTCACATCTCCAACTGATACAGATATGTGAATTTTCCTTTGAGTTCTCCTGTTTCTTTCCACATCTCAAAAAGTGCTTGATAGTGTCTGCAAAAGGGATGGCTTCACTACTTAGAATGATTGTGCACTTATTGGAGATCTTCTTTGCCATCCAAGGTCTTTGTCACCCAAAGCGACCAACAACCATTCAATTGAAAAAGCCTGCTCAGAAAAAGAATAAACGACCATTAGGTAATATACCTCAGTATAGGTATGATTTATTTGCCTGAATTCAAAGTTTTTATTTATTCCAGTATTAACACTGTTTTATAGTACTTCACTAGTAGAACAGCTTCCTCACAATAAGGAGTTGGGATCCACATCATGGATGCTCCCTGCATGCAATTTTCAGGTTCTCCCCATGTCTGCATGGGTTTCCTCGGGGTTTTCTTCCACAGTCCAAAGACATGAAATTAGGTGAACTGACATTGCTAAATTGACCAAAGTGTGTGTGTTGACCTGTGATGGGCTGGCACCCTGTCCAGGTGTTGTTCCTGCCTTGTGCCTGATGCTTACTGGGATTGGTTCCAGTTCCCCAAAGCCCCTGCCCTGTATAAGTGAATTCAGAAAATGGATCAATGGAATATTTATCTTGAAATGCCAGACACAGGAAGACAACACATTTTTTCTCACTTCAAAACAACACCTCTAAACTTCCTTGTAATAAAAAAGAAAAAAAAAATAAAGAAAATCATACAAAGACGTGGCAGCTGGCATCCAGTATTAAAGACTGCATTGTTTTACCAACTTAGCTACTGATGTTGCTGTACAATTGAATCACATTGTTATAACCTGTGAACTCAATTCTGCTTAAATCTAGTTATTTTAATAAAAAAACAGTTAGTGTTCTACCCACTGCTGCAAAGTCACTCACATAAATGTAAAACCGATTCACATTTTCCATGTCATGAAATCTTATCAGTTTGTCAACAAGCTTGCCTTAATCAAATTAAAGTAACATCAAAAAGTATTTATACTTTTAAACCTTTTTAATAATGAATCAGACTTACTAAGTTACAAACATCCATTATGACGAAACATTAAATTTCATTCTTGATTGCTTTGACATTTCTGCTTAACAAAACTGGGGTTTATCTGATCTCCATCTTATCTTAAACAGGGATTATGACTGGTACCCTGTATCTTTACTGCCTAATGATCCCGTTCTTCACATAATAGGCAATTATCAAAAACATCTGAAGAAGTCCGCCCAGTGCTCAGCATTAAACAGTTTATAGGGAAAAAAGTTATAAACGAAGATAATAATAATAATAATAATAATAATAATACATTTTATTTATATAAAAGCCCCCCTCCCAAAAAATCCAGCTAAGCACCACAGTAATTAATTCCTTATCTTCCTGTTGTTCAGTGCTCAAATTTCTTTCATGTGATGTAATTTATGTTCAACCTCAAATGAAGTTATTGCTTCTAATGGAAAAACAAACCACAAATTCTGGTTCCTGATCTTATTGGAAGAGCAGCACTGTATGCAGTACCATCTCATAAAATTCTCAAACCAGCTTAATCCACGTAAGGGTGCATGGCACCAGAGCCTATCCTGACAGCACAGGGCACAGGGTAGGAAACTGCCTTTGTGAGGATGCCAGTCCATTGCCTACTGGTGCATATACTACAAAAAGACTAATTTTGAACAGACAATGGGATTCCAACCAAGGATACTGAAACAGCAGCATTAACCAATGTGCCATCACTTTGTATAACAGAATAATACTCCACAATATGCTAATATAATTTATTTCATAATGAATCTACTAGAATCTAGCAAATATTCTGCACCTAATGTGTAAAGGCCATGGTCAAGCATTGTGCTATGAGTTTCCTGTGTAACATCAGCTCTTTGTATTTGCCTTTGAAATACTTCACTACCTTCAAACTCTTTTCCTCTGAGTCTGTGTCTCCTTTGTCATTTTATTCATTTTTACCCTTGTTCTCTATACTTGGCATAGTCTTGCAACTGAGAACATTTCCCTTTATATGTGAATATGGACTGATTGCTGATTAATCATTTGTACAATGAAGTTTTGCAGATGCGCAGAAGAGGCTTGTTAATAAAACAGAAAGTATACAGCACTAATGGGATCATAATAAGCTGGCAGCCATTAATGCAAATAAAAGCAGATGCTTGGTAGAGTTAATTTGTCCTCTTCCAAGTCAGAGCTGCTTCCCAATCTTGTCATACATTACAAAAAATCAAACCAGCTAATGAAAAAAAAAATACAAAACATCTGGCTTGTGTCGTGTTCAGGCTTTAATATCTTTACTGTACAAAAGATTGCTATGATCAGTGTGTAAATAACAAATGGATATTTCTCTCTCTCTAGCCAGAAAGGTCACTCCTCCAAAACTAATTTGGTAGCAAATAATTTTATTTTATTTTCCTTATACTGTATATATTTCTGCTGGGAGAGATAATGAATAGTTTTAAATATTTCTTTACCATTTCTTTGTCTGATGATAATCATTTTTACTCATATATTAAACTTGACAAGACCGAGAAGTTACTTAGCATGACTGAGTGTCTGAATGCCAATGTTTGGAAGAGTGATAATTAAATGAGGATAACACTAAATTTCCGTGTCTTGCTCCTGATAGCTCTATTCCTACGATTAGACAGACTATTGGATGTTTATCTTTTCCTTTTCAGCCAATTTTATGGAATGTAGGTGTCACTTTTGACAGTTCTTTAATTTTTGACTCACATGTAAGGATGATGACCAGGCCATGTTTCTTTCACTTAAGAAACATCCAATAAGTCTTAGGTGGAAATGTTTATTCATGATTTTATTTTTTTATCATTTAGACTATTATAATGCACCTTTTACTTGTCTCATCAAGGCAGCAAGGCATCAATGCAACATTTACAGAGTGTCCAAAATGCTGCTGCAAGGCTTTTATCAAGGTCCACCAGCAGGTCCCATATTACCCCCATTTTAATCTCAATTTACTGCCTTCCCATTACATTCAAAGTTAATTTTAAAATCCTAGTTTTAACTTAACTAACCCAAAGAAGGCTTAGAGTTGCCACTTGGTTTGCGTATTTGGCCAGTGTAAAATGGCAGTTGTTTTGAAAAGCTGTCGTTTGACCGTTCCTCCTCCTACTAAGTGGCTTATATATTTGGCTTCCTTTAGCCCAAAAAACAATTCTTAGGGTTTATTCAGAGTCCTGCCTCACAGAATGAGCGAAGAAGAGCCCAAAGGTGCTGTTCATGTTACTCCCAGGTTATGGAATAGATGATTACGTCATTCAGTGTGACCAGTAGCAGCACAACAAACCCCAGAAACAAGAATACAGACACAATTGATTTATTGCAGAAATACCTTTCTAATATGGGCTTCTTTCAAAACACCACACAATAAATCCTTCTCTTCCATCATTCTTTCCTTCTCTTCCTTCACTCCCCTTAAGTGAGCTTCATCCTCTTCTCCCAACTCTGACTCTCAGTGTCAGAACCTAGGAGTATTTCTGGTGTTAACACAGTGCATCCAGTAAGCACTCCCAAAATTGTGAAATCTCATTCTCCCCGCTCTCTCTGGTGGTTCTCACAAGACTGAGCAGGGCTGCCCATTGCCCTACTCCAATTCCAATGGGAGACCCATAGGAAAGTTGTTGTCACTTCTTATATTAGGGGAAAACATGGCCCAAAGTGATGGTCTTCTTCCACTCTGACATTAGCAAGGCATCTCAACCAGGTTAGGAATCATCCATCCTGGCTGTTATGCCAGCTAACCTTTGTCTTTTATGATGCCAGGTAGGCAGCACTGAAAGAATTGTGGAGGCAAAGGACTTTCTCCACTGAATGCCTGAAGGTGACTGGCACCCTGTGCAATCTGTATGGAAGAACACGGTATTGCAAATGTTTACTAGGGGTGCTAAATGCTTTCTTTTCCTAGAAAGATTTTGTTAAAGGAATTTCCCTGTACTCTTTTATCATGTCTGTGGTTGCCAAGAAATATGCCTTTCCAAGTTCCTCAAGGAGTTCATCCACTTCGGCATCAGTTAGGTATCAAAATCGGAGATTTGATTAAGCCAAAGGAAGTCATTGCAAAAGCACCAGTGACCATATGGCTCTAGTAGTAACACAATGTGGCTAGTCCAGAGACTAACATTTTTCTCAATAGCATCAAGATCTAGCATTCGTTTGACTTAAAGCTCCATTTTTGCTTTCTTTGCCTCCAGGAGACAGTATGGTTGTTCTCTGACAATCACACCAAGGTCTATAATCAAATGGTTTTTTGTTCACAACTTCTCTAACAGACAAGATGGCCACTTCCAGCTCTTGTTGTCATTAGTGGTTCAAATTGTCTCCAAAATTTAACTTAGTTATGGGAATAATATGAATGCAGTTGGCTAGTGGGGAGCTTGGGTTCCTGTTCATTCCTGGGCTTCAACAGATTCACATAATAAATCCTTTCAGCAGGTGGATCGTTTGGTTGTTTTGCCAAAGAGTCCACCAAGTCAATTGTCTCTTTAATCTCACAGGTCCCCTGCCAATGAGCTAACAATTTAAAATGAAAAATTGGAACCAGGACCATGACACAGTCTGCAAGGTAAAGTTCATGGAGTATCATGTCATGATTATATAGTTGGGCATAAGCTGCTTGTGCATGCTATATGTGCTCTTGTGGCCACATTTTGTCAAATCTATCACATAATTGTACAACATATTCTAGAAAATTGGTGGAAGGAAACACCCGTTTTCCATCATTCCTTTACAATGTCCACTAGTCCACTGGTTTGTCTGCCATATTAACAGCTCAAATGGTGAGAATCCTGTTGAGGCTTGAGGAACCTCTTGATTTGCAAAGAGGATGAGGGAACAAACTGATCCAGTTCCTTATCCTCACTGAGCACCTTAGGCAGTATTTGTTTGAGCATGTCAGTCAGTCAGTCAGTCAGTCATCATCCAACCCGTTATATCCTAACACAGGGTCACGGGGGTCTGCCGGAGACAATACCAGCCAGCACAGGGTGCAAGGCAGGAACAAACCCAACCACAGGGAATAGACACACACACACCCAGACAACAAGCACACACAAGGGACAATTTAGGATCGCCAATGCACCTAACCGAACCCAGGTCTCCTTACTACGAGGCAGCAGCGCTACCACTGCGCCACCGTGCCACCCCTGTTTGAGCATGTGATTAAACCAATCCACTAAATCATCAGTTTGAGCAAGGCATAATGAGGTTTTAATATGCTTAATACTGAATAATTTGGTAACCTGGATGAATGTATCCAAGGTAAAAGGCATTTATTCATCTGTCAGCACTTATTTATGGATGTCGACATACAAGGAGACTCTAACTCTTGTTCAATATTTTGTGAATTAGTTTGACATAAAGGAAAACACTCTGGCTATCAAGTGGCATATTCCACAAGGATTAGAATGCATTCATGTCTTCAGGCTGAGGATTTGGATGAGCTGACTATATGAACCCCAATCCACTCAAATGGAATATCTATTTAAGGCAATGGAATGAGAGAAGAACAAATAATTCCTAAGAACATGACATAATCAACATTCTGGACACAAACTACAAAAACAAAGAACCTCATTATTAATTCCAGGAAAATAAAATCTGAATATTTATATTATGTTTTGTTGGAGCTGAGATGGGACACTAAGAGGTGGGAATGTGCTAGTTCTCAAACCTGCCACTGGTAGGATTTTGAATTTAGCAACGTTATCCAGACCTCATCTTCATGCTCTGATACTTGATACAATAGATTATTTTCTAATATAGAATGTAGTCTCTGTGGCATGTGCTCTGCCAACATTTGACCATCAACCATGGCGACTGCATTTTTAGTGAATTTCTGGGAATCACCATTACACTGTTCCCTTTTAAATGAAGTTGATAAATGTCAAAACTGAAAATGAAAACCAACAAGAGGATCTGGAATGACAGCCCAGGGATGAGTCTCTGCACTCAACGTCTCCTCTGGCACCTCTGTAGAGATATTACAAGAATACATGGGATTGTCACTTAAGTCATACTAGGTAGCCTCGGCTGTACTTTCATGATGTGGTTGTAAACACACTATCTTACAAACAGACCTCAGTATGTGCGTCTCGGGAATTGCAGATCTGACATTGTGGTCAGCAACACAGGAGCGCCGCAGGGGACTGTACTTTCTCCGGTCCTGTTCAGCCTATATACATCGGACTTCCAATACAACTCGGAGTCCTGCCATGTGCAAAAGTTTGCTGACGACACTACTATCGTGGGCTGCATCAGGAGTGGCCAGGAGGAGGAGTATAGAAACCTCATCAAGGACTTTGTTAAATGGTGCAACTTAAACCACCTACAACTGAACACCAGCAAAACCAAGGAACTGGTGGTGGATTTTAGGAGACCCAGGCCCCTCATGGACCCCGTGATCATCAGAGGTGACTGTGTGCAGATGGTGCAGACCTATAAATACCTGGGAGTGCAGCTGGACGATAAATTGGACTGGACTGCCAATACTGATTCTCTGTGCAAGAAAGGACAGAGCCGCCTGTACTTCCTTAGAAGACTGGCATCCTTCAACATCTGCAGTAAGATGCTGCAGATGTTCTATCAGATGGTTGTGGTGAGTGCCCTCTTCTACGCAGTGGTGTGCTGGGGAGGCAGCATTAAGAAGAAGGATGCCTCACGCCTGGACAAACTGGTGAGGAAGGCAGGCTCTATTGTTGGCATAGAGCTGGACGGTTGACATCCATAGCAGAGCAACGGGCACTCAGCAGGCTCCTATCAATTATGGAGAATCCACTACATCCATTAAACAGTGTCATCTCCAGACAGAGGAGCAGTTTCAGTGACAGACTGCTGTCACTGTCCTGCTCCACTGACAGACTGAGAAGATCATTCCTCCCCCAAACTATGCGACTCTTCAATTCCACCAGAGGGGGTAAACGTTGAACATTATTCAAGTTATTGTCTGTTTTTTACCTGCATTTTTTATTACTCTTTAATTTAATATTTTTTGCTGCTGGAGTATGTGAATTTCCCCCTGGGATTAATAAAGTATCTATCTATCTATCTATCTATACAACCTGAGATGGAGATTCCCCATTTTAAATTTAATTATTGATTGCTTTCTACTTATAGAGCTAGAGTGCATTCTATGTATGGTTGACTTCCACTCCTTTTCTGAAATATAAGCTGAAAGATCCTTTTTCCCACAGTTCCCTGGGATTGTTAAAGGAAAGATTCTTTGAGATGTTTTTATATATTGTTCTTGATTGTCTTCAAGACTGATCAGTATTTGCTCTGGAATAGAAATGGGTGGGAGGTGTGGAAAATTATGTAGATTTCATTAAAGAAAAATTCTAATTTGAAAACAGTGGAAAAACTGCATTGCTGGGAAGTTAAATTTGGAAGTGTAATTGTTCATAAGATGCAAATATGTTATCTTGTTCTCTAAGTGTCTTTCCAAAGATGAAATATTGAGTAAGATTGAGAGGGTTGAGAAAGGTGATATTGTGTAGAAGAGAAATAGATGAAAGTTTTGCTGCCCTGACGTGCCTCCAGCATTGGTTCCATATTCAGAGTGTTTGGTGGACAACTGGAGTATTGGTATATTGACGAAAATTAGTATTAACTGGGAAACAAAGAAGAGCATATAAATAAGTAGAGCTAGATTCCATTTCCATTGATGACCAGGCTGGATGTAAACTCATTAATTTGTGCCGAAGTTTTGACCCCTAATAATAAAACTGAAAGTTAGGTAGTACCATGCCACCTTCTGTTTAAGTCTTTGCAGAATTGCCTTTGAATCCATGGATATGGATTTATTATTTTAGCATAGTATAGCATTAGTATATTAGATTTATTATATTTTGTTTAATGGATGTTTCATAATAGGTAACAATTTAATGTTATTTTGATTTAAATATTGATATTACATTACATCCAGAAGCATGCATATAAACATTTAAACAATTCTTCTGTCATTCTTGGAGTTATTAAATGTAAACTGTATCTTTTGCTTTGCATTACTAAACAACTTCATTAAATTCCAAACACAACATTTCTTGTAATAATGAAAAGGCAGCAGTAATTAAGAACTCTTCACCATAAGCCACAGTCCGGTGATGAATCCACGGTAAAACATCGGCCATCCCCTGTGGTATCATCCGAAGTCAGACATGTATCCACCACAGCATGAACCAGACTATCTTCAAATTTTATGAAATCCCCAACTTTTAGCTTCACCTGTTTGTATAAACACTTGGTGATGTTTCTGTTTTTGAATGAAGGGAATTTCTTTAGGTCCTTGTTCAAGAAAATGGAATACTGCACTTCAACCTGCTCCTCCTGGACCAAAACAAACAAAAAAAAAAAGAAATACTTTACAACTGAGTTTTGCTTAATCTAAAAAAACTGCATGTGTGTTTAGCCAGACCTTTCAGTACATATTAGAATAAGGACCTTGTATTCAATTTAGGGGGCTAAAAGCCGGCAAGGCAGGGCAAAACTTGGATTTAGGGTTCAAAGTCTTGCCCTGAACTCTTATGCTTATTTATTCTCAAGCACTACTGCATGAAGAATTTCAAGTGATTTTGATGGTTTTAAAGGTCATTTACAATGAGCATTTAAAGAAGCAAAAGAAGGAAATGGTTTTAAAACTTTTTACAATTAAATTATTATCTACATTGTGAAATGCAATTTGATCTTTATCTAAATGCTGCTAATAAAAAATAGATTCTGATTACTGAAATATCACATAGAAATTGCACTTTTCATGTGCTTTTTAACACATTTATCCAAAAGTACCTGTGAAGATACAGTATATGAATCTTAACTGATGGAGGTTTCTTTCTCTGGAGCAAATTCAACCAAAATCTTTTCTATACATTTTTATCAAAACATCTCTTAGTAGGAGTCCTGTTCCAGAGGAGCATCACCTTTTGATATTATTGAGCTTTTTGACCAGAACATTTTAGATCAAATCATGCCAGAACATTTCCCTTAGATAACATCAGGCCTTAGTCACTGAAAAAACACAACCTTCATTCATGTATGTTATCATGGCTCATTTGCTTTGGTGATGATACAAAATATGGGTTCACAAGAAGAACAAGTGATGATGTAGGAGATTTCTTAGGATGCTCTGCTTTATTACAGGGAAAAAACTGGAGCCTCATAGAAATATGTATACAAATTGGGAATAACTGGCCTTTTTAGAAGTACGTACAATAAGGAATACAGAAAGACCAGGAGCGTTGTAGTGAGATGGCTAGTTTATTAGATTAGCCTGTAGAGAAAAGCCAAGCAAAATGACACCTTTTATTGGCTAACTAAAAAAATTACAATATGCAAGCTTTCGAGGCAACTCAGGCCACTTCTTCAGGCAAAGATGTAATCAAGAAGGGGCCTGAGTTGCCTCGAAAGCTTGCATATTGTAATTTTTTTAGTTAGCCAATAAAAGGTGTCATTTTGCTTGGCTTTTCCCTACATTCATAATGGCCAACACGGTACAACACCCTAGTACTTAGATTAGCCTGTTAATTTTAGTGTGTTTTAGATTTCTTTTCTGTGAAAACTTACCATTTCTTTCTTCCTTTTACCTCTGGATGTAGCAGCATCTGAAGGAGAATTTAATAAAATTCATATGAATATGTTTACATTAATTGTAAGAAACAAAGAAATGTTCAAACAAGAAATAACAACTAAAAAGAGAAAAAAACACAAAAAACAAAAGAGTGTTACAGATTATGAAACACACTAAATATTAATATACACATTTAATGCCTTATAAATATAAACCTGTGCCACCTACAAGCCTGTTATTGACAGCAGCAGCTCTTTATTATTCAAACCAGACGTTTTTATGTATCTTTGTGGGTTGGGTGATGTTGGGGGATGCATCTGTGGTGCTCCTTCTTGGCATGAAACCATACTGCTGCTCACTAATCATCACCTCACTTCTTAACCTAGCTTCCACTATTCTATCCCATAACTTCATGCTGTGGCTCATCAATTTTATTCCCCTGTAGTTACTACAGTCCTGAACATCCCCCTTATTCTTAAATATCGGCACCAGTACACTTCTTCTCCACTTCTCAGGTATCCTCTCACTTTCCAAGATTCCATTAAACAATCTGATTAAAAACTCCACTGCCATCTCTTCGAAGCACCTCCATCCTTCCATAGGTATGTCATCTGGACCAATGGGCTTTCCATTTTTCATCCTCTTCATAGCTGTCCTTACTATCTCCTTGCTAATCCGTTGCACTTCCTGATTCACTATCTCCACATGATCCAACATCTTCTCTCTCTCATTCTCTTCAGTTCATTAGCCTCTCAAAGTACTCTTTCCATCTGCTCAACACACTAATATCTATCTATCTATCTATCTATCTATCTATCTATCTATCTATCTATCTATCTATCTATCTATCTATCTATCTATCTATCTATCTATCTATCTATCTATCTATCTATCTATCTATCTATCTATCTATCTATCTATCTATCTATCTATCTATCTATCTATCTATCTATCTATCTATCTATTATATACCATTTTGTTTAATTTTAATGCTTAAAACATTTAAAACAAGCATTCACAATTAATTTGGTGTAACCTACATAATCCAAACCTATGGTGGCAAAAAAAGACAGGGCTCATTTATGTTTAAATTAATTCAAGGAATTTTTTTAACTGTTTTATTAATCTTCCAATAAGGTCATTGAAATTTCTAAATCAAACATTCAGGAGTAATATTCTAGTTTAAGGCTCTGAAATGAAATGAAACTCTCCAGCATTCTCGTCCATGTGTATCTGTCATTGAGACCACTGTCATGAACTAATCAAGTATAAGAATTAAATTCAGTGAGCTCATAGGGGGCACTTGTTAAAAACGGCAGCAATTACTGATATTACAATAAATGCTGTTAGATTGTGCTACTCAAAATATTAAAATATAAAATTCACACACTATCAGGTCTGAATTTTCAGTAAAGTGCATCTTCACACCAAATAATTCATGAAGCTTTTACAGGCAACAGAATCAAAAGATTGCATGCTTAATTTTTTTCCATTATTTTATCAAAGGTGTAATCTTTATTTTTATTTTATTTTATTTTTTTTCATGGGTATAATCTTTACTTTTCATTTTTTACCAAAGTTATGCTGATACACATGAAACTGGATTGCCATCACTGCCAGACATAGTCAAAGCAAAGACAAAACTTTAAATCTCGATAATATTAGTTTACAGGGAACCATTTGAACTTTCTTGTTAGATAAACGTAATTTTACTTTATGTTTCAGCTGTAATTTAACATTTGGTATGAACATTACTTAGTTCTTCCTGATTGATAGGTACATTTTTATTTTTTAGATTTAGCCCCACTTTATCATTTATTACATTATTATAATTATCCATCAGTTTAATTTATTATCATTAGATGCTGCACTTCGTAAAATAGTTTTCATTGCTTTAAAAATTTAAAAAATACCCTACCTTTCAGAAAATTAAATCAACAGTGACAACAATAAAATCAATTCAGCAAACAAAGAAACAAATAAATAAATGCCGGATCCATGCAGCAAACAGAAACACCTTGCTGCTGATAATCATCAAATTAAATGACTAAAGTGAATTTAAGGATGAACAGCAGCAGCTGAAGTTATCTCTAAACCATCCAGTACACATACGTTGTAAATTGTTGAAAATGTAAAATCCTCTGGTTGTTACCTGATTCTGCTGTGGTTTTGAAGAAATTCACAATGAAATAAATGCAGCTCAAAATTATTGGCAGAGCAAGGAGAGCAAATAAATATGCATAGTCTAAACTTGAGTCAGCTGGATAAAAAGAAAAAGAAAGAAAATATATTAAACTACACCTTTTTGTGATCAATAATTTATTGAACATCTCCAATACAGTAAATAAAATGATTCTTAATAACTTTATTAATGCATGGAATAAATGGCACTATAAAGACAAAACACATTCACGGACGTTACACTATAAAAACACATTTTAAAAATAATCTTCAATTATAATTTACATGCAGTTGAATCATAACAATGTGCGACCTCACCTTTCTCTAATGGACTCCTGATGTACTTCTTCAGAGGCCTTGTCAATGATGTATGATTTGCTTCACACCCAATCTCAGTCCCCGGTGCCCACAGTGTCTTGGTGACCAACATAGTGGAGCTTCTGCTGTATGTGCCAACCTGTAAGACTGGGTGTGCATCCTGCTGGGTGGGATGGAGCACCCCAGGGAGAGAATGGTGCCAGGACAGTGTGAAATCAGAAGAGTAGAAACCCACAGCACTGCAGGTCAGGATTAGGTCTTCAGGATTGTTAGAAGAGAAATTTAACTGGAGGTGTAGACTGGGGGTCTCTTTGAGGAAAAAGTGAAAACAGAAATATAAGAAGGAAAAACCTGGACGATTGACAGTTAAAATTACTAGTAAAATGCCTGAAAAAATATTGGATAATTTACTTTTACTGTCTAAAATAAAGATCATGAGACATTAATAAGTAAAATGCACAACTGCATATCCATTCCAGCTACTGAGTTCATGGCCTCAGTGATATGCAGTATATAATATAAAACAGTAATAATTCAATAGTCACAGTTTAAACAATATTGGCATAAAGGCATTTTTTCTGCCTTGAATGGGGCACCAGACCCTCACAGACACACTCACACACCGAGGCACCCACGTTCAAGAACTTCAGCAGGACAGATATATTAAAATATATTATCTTTCTTATGGTCATATACTGTATATTGAGACAGAAGTTTAAACCTGTGGCCAACTCCTGAGGCTTGCAGGAATCAAAAAACTTATATTACCAACTACAAGAAAGCGCTTGGCTTTACAAACTGTGGTTTTGCTGGAGTGTTTGAAATGCACGTGAAAATGCCCAGTGTTTGCGTAACTATATATTACTGAAATGGCGATAAATTAACTTTAAAAGCCGCGCGAACTTTAAAGAATTTCTTACCCATGATCATTAAACGAGTCCCGTTACCATGTACTGGTCTAGGGCTCTGCTTCAAGCACTTGTGGATCACTTTGCAGTAATACACACCACTGTCACAACCCGTCACGTTTTCAACTCTAACAGTGCCGGACACAGAAATCGATATCCGACTGGTATTAAAAATGTCATCTGTTCTATTTTCGCATTCTGTGGTTTTATACCAGAAGTAACGTCTGGCTGCGCAACCTAAGAGACTGCAATGGATGACCGCGGTGTCTCCGACATATAGCTGCAGAAGCGTTGGGGACTGGATAATCTGAAAGACAGCGCCCGTTGCAATACCTGAAACAAAGAAATCAAAAAGGTTTAAATTGTATATGTAGAACAAAGAAGCAAGCAAACAAACAGATAAATAAATAGTTGCTTCATCAATTGTATATTCAATATCTAAAATACCTTCATACGATCCCGCAGTATCCATTTTACGGTCGTAGTAGGCAGACCTATCATGCATTGTGGACAGAGTAGTCCATCCAAGAGCATCCACTCACACTAACACTGAGGTGTATGTGAAATCGCAAATTAACCTACAGAGCTTTTGTATTCTAGAGGCCGAGGAGAAAATACGGGCGTAAAACCTATTCAAACTCGTATTTTACAGCGTAGAACATAACCAATCACTACGCCACCAAGAAAGAAAGAAAGAAAGAAAGAAAGAAAGAAAGAAAGAAAGAAAGAAAGAAAGAAAGAAATTCACTCAACATTTGACAGTGGGGAAATATGCATTTATGCTGAATACGACTTTATTCCCTCTAGACTTTCCAGAAAGTGAAAACAACGACGACGTTCAAAAAGTTTCTGCATTTTTTTAACTCTATTTATTAAGAATTTCAAAAAAAAATTCCATCACTTTTCTACATAGTCACCTTCGCTTGCAATGCAGTTTTTCCAGCGTCGTACCAACTTTTTAATTTCCAATTACTACTACTCCCGCCGTCACCGTTTCCAATGAAAAAATGAAACTGCAGAAACTTTTGGAACGTCCCTCGTACAGATGTATAAAGTGGAAACATCATATATATATATGAGAGAGAGAGAGAGAGAGAGAGAGAGAGAGAGAGAGAGAGAGAGAGATGATTAAAGCAAAGATATGTTTCAAACTAATAATTTCCTAACAACTTCAAAAAGGTAATGTTAATCAAAGTGAAAGAATAAACCGGAGAATCTTATATAAAGTTGATGCGTTATTGCTTACCTATGAAATAGATCCAAAAGTGCAGATGATGCATGTTTCAAATTTGCCCTTTAACTTAGTGCTGAGGACCTTTGACAATGTGGAAATCTTTTAAGATCGCACCAAAATATTACGTTTGCGAAAGCACAGTACAGACGGCAAGTATCAAAAGGTTCTCAGCTCTCTCTCTCTCTCTCTCTCTCTCTCTCTCTCTCTCTCTCTCTCTCTCTCTCTCTCTCTCTCTCGCGTACTAAGGTCTTTTTAATTGCCCCCCGCATATTCTACCCAATCATCGAAAAAGACACTTTAGTCTGTTCATATTGGTTTGTCTCTCAGGCACCACCATATGCTACGACAAAGGAAACAAGAGAGGCGAGGTGACATGGAAAGCTCACCTTTTCAAGAAGTAACTGGGAAGTCCTAAAACACACACCTTACGTCATTCTTGGGATAATTTTTTGGTATAACAAACGCATTTTTGATGTATTGGTGTATTTTATCAACCTATATAACTAACCTATGGTATAATAACCAGAGACTGAACAATACTCAATAAGGTGGCACATTGAGCACATCTTCAGCCTCACATCTCCAACGATACAAATTGTCTATGTGCATATTCCTCTGAGTTCTCCTGTTTCCTTCCACATCTCAAGAAGTGCTTAATGGTGTCTGCAAATGGGGTGGCTTCCCTACTGAGAATGATTGGGCACTTATTTGAGTTCTTCTTTGCCGTCTAAGGTCTTTGTCAGGTGAAGCGACCAACAACCATTCAATTGAAAAAGCCTGCTCAGAAAAAAGATAGACGATGATTAGGTAATGCACCTAAGTATAGGGATGATTTATTTGCCTGAATGTGAATGTTTATATTTTTTCCTGCATTAGCATTGTTAATATTACTTTATGGTAGTTCACTGAAAGCTTCCTCACAATAAGGAGTTGGGATTTACATCATGGATGCTCCCTGCATGCAGTCTTCAGGTTTTCCCACACATCTGCATGGGTTTCTTCCTGGTGCTCTGGTTTTCTCCCACAGGCCAAAGACATGAATTTAGGTGAACTGACATTGCTAAACTGACCGAAGTGTCATCCACAACCCCTCTAATAGACAAGATGGCTGCTTCCAGCTCTTGTTGTCATTTTTGTTTCAAATTGTCTCCAAAAGTTTAGCTTACAGTTATGGGAGTAATATGAATGCAGTTGGCTAGTGGAGAGCTTGGGGTCCTGTCCATTCCGTGGCTTCAACAGATTCATATGGTAAATCCTTTCAGCAGGTTGGATGGTTTGGTTGGTTTGCCAAATAGATCACCAAGCCTCTCCTCTCTTTAATCTCATAGATCCCCTGCTAATGAGTAAACAATTTAGAATGAAAAGTTGGAATCAGGACCATGACACGGTCTACAAGATTAAGTTCATGCTCCATGATTGCATAGTTGGGCCTATGCTGCTTGTGCACGCCAAATGTACTCTTGTGGCCAAATTTTGTCAAATCTATCACATAATTGCACAATTAATTCTAGAATATTGGTGGAGGGAAGCACCCCTGTCTTCCATCATTCCTTTACAATGTCCACTAGTCCACTGGTTTGTCTTCCATATACAGTAACAACTCAAATGGTGAAGACCCTAATAAGGCTTGATGAACCTCTCGATATGCAAAGAGGATGAGGGAGGGAACTGATCCCAATTCCTCGTATCCTCACTGAGCACCTTAGGCAGCATGTTAGGACCTGAGTGCAGCCATGCAACAGGTGGAGTGTAACAGTGTGAGGTTTTTTATGGTGGCTGGAGTGCCAATTCTGCCACCAACCCCCAAGTTTTTCCCTGCAGGCTGGAGGGCCTACAGTGCATCCGGAAAGTATTCACAGTGCATCACTTTTTCCACATTCAGGAGCTCGTCCATGCAAAGCTCTGAAAGGAAGTATCAAAAGTTTAAAATGAATTCTATAAAACACTGGGAGCCAGTGCAGTGTGTGCAAAATGAGGGTGATGTGGTCACTCCGGCTAGTGCGAGTTAGGAGCCTGGCAACTCCATTTTGAACTAACTGAAGGCGTGAGAGAGAGGACTTGCTCAAACCCGTACAGAGAGCATTACAGTAATCAAGCCGTGAGGAAATAAAAGAATGAACAAGCATCTCCAATTCTGATTTTGAAACAGCATTTCTTAGTTTTGAAAGATTTCTTAAATGAAAGAAACACGAGCGGCTGACTGATTTTACATATTCATCAAGCATCAGGAACGGTCAAAAATAACCCAAACGTTACGTAGACTCGACTTAATAACAGGGGAGACAGAAGATAATTTTAAACTGATCTCAGAATGAAGAACAGGAAGAGCAACAATGAGTACCTCAGCCTTTCCTGAATTCAACTGCAGGTAATTACTACTATTTGTTCAACTTGATTGCATGCAATGTTATTTTCTTAAAAAAAAAAGAGATTTTTCACCACAGAAAATGGTCAAGGCATCAACAGAAAAAACAAATAAATAAAGCTCTGTCACCGGGAGCATTTTCTTCTTGTGAAAAGTGTGATTGAGGTGTCATTAGGGGTTTTTCCAAGCCACGGAGTCAGAAGCTTCAAAAAAAGGATTCATATGACTTTGCTATCTATTTCCTTATTATTAAAGCCCATTTACAATGCTGAGCTCCTTTCCTTTTAAGGTAATATTACAAATACAGAAACACTAGGGGACTGCTTGAAGTTACTGTGAGATGACATATCCATTATTGGGGTATCTAATTAGCTTTATTCAGTTTAAGATTTTAGCTTTGAGAAAACTTACCATTTCATTGGTGCCTTCATTTCTGGATTTAGTGGCATCTGAAGGAAAGCAAAATAAAAATCATATGGGTATGTTTACATTAATAATAAGAAACAAACGAACAATAACTATCAAAGAAAAATAAACGAGTTACTGATTTATAATGCATTAAATATAACTATTGTCTATATTCTTAAATAATATTATTCAGTTTAGTTCCAATAAAATAAACATGCATGCATCTATCCCCATAATCCAGGCCAATATGACAAGAAGCCATGTCTCATCTCAAATATTCCAGGCATTAGTCTCTATATAATTCCAAGGAATGGTTTAAACTCTTTTTATAATATTTAAATAAGATGAATGGGATTTTAAAATTTACATTAAGATGTTATTGTCTTGTTTAGTACCTTAAACAAGAAAATACATTAATAAAGCATTTGATTCTATGCATATCTATCACTGAGATCACTCACAAAGTAATTGACAAAACAATTTGCACTCCAGAAGGAATCTGGTCAAAATGGCAGCAGTTACTGATGAGCACTATGAAGACATGCTGCTCTAAATGTTAAAGTAATGCAATGTCTGGTCTGAAATTACAGTAAAGTGCACATTCATACCAAATGTTTACAAAAGCATATTATCTGATGGTGAAAACAAAGCCATGTCTGCTGATAATAAACACCGGATGAAAGCTATGAAGTTGAAATGTTGTGTTTCTAATCTTTTCTATTTTTTCAGCATGGGGGTAACCATTACATTTTATTTATTCCTTTAACACCTTTGCTAACCACACCTGTTTGTGGTCAGCTGTAGCTAAATAAATATATTGTGTCATCTTCTTAAATGAAACAGTTTCATGCTGAACTACCTAGTGTTATTTTATTTATGCTAACATAGCTTACTTCATTTAATCTTTTATGCATGACAAAAGGAGCAGTTACTTGGGATCTGCATTCTAACATGTGGGATGTAGGCTGTTAAAATGGGATTGATAATTGATACCGTCACCAAGAAAACAAATCATATTTTTGCAACTCTGAGTTTATAGTAAACAAGCTGAACTTTTTTTATAAGGTAAGCAGTGGTGTTGTAACATTGGAGGCAAGTAAAAATTAAATACGAGGGACGTTCAAAAAGTGTGGACACTTTTTTATTTTCGTTGGAAACGGTGAAGGAAGGAGGAGTAGAAATTGGGCATTAAAAAGTTGGAACGGTGCTGGGAAAAGGTAGCCATGTAGAAAAGTGATTTAATTGGTTTTTGAAACTCTTAATAAATAGAATTAAAAAAAAAAAAGGACGAAAACGTTTTGAACTCTTAAAACAACTTAACCCAATTGACAATCGCATGGGGCCAGAAACAATCGCAGAAAAAAATTAAGGTACCCGGCGGTTCTTCAGAGGCATACCACAAGGGAATAATTTTTGTTTCCCATCCCATGAAAGCCATCCACATAAAGGATCCAGGAAGAACCTTTTATTAAGATCCCTAGCAGGTCCCATATGTAGCCATATGACCAGATGACATGGTTTTACATGGACTTCTGCTGCATACAATAACCGAAGCATACATTCAGATTTTCATTATCTATTAGTATCCTGCTAGAAAAACTATAGATTTCAGCTTTGTACACATTAAACCTTTTTATTTATTAATTTATTGTGTGGGGAGCGATGGTTCCATAATTAAACAGAATTTTTAAGAGTGCAAGTGCAAAGCAACAAACAGCCTAATAGAAACAAATAGCCTCACCAGTTCAATTCAATTCATTTTTTCCATAGTGCTCCTCGCTGAATGCATACAGGTTAAGCGCCTGTGATAAGTTCGAAGGTAAAATGCACACATAACATTTACAAATGAATGATTACATATTGATTTCACAAAAAAACAAAAAAATTGCTTAAACAGACAGCAAAACAATGTAGTTTGAAAGGTTCTAACATGATGAATGGAATAAAACATCGTTAATTGTTGGCTATATAAAGTTAAAACATGATCAACAGCATGACATGTAGGACAGTCCTCACAGGTGGCGCAGTGGTAGTGCTGCTGCTTTGCAGTAAGGAAACTGTGGAAGATTGTGGGTTCACTGCCTGGTTCCTCCCTGTGTGGATAGCGCTTTGAGTACTGAGAAAAGCGCTATATAAATGTAATGAATTATTATTATTAATATAAGACATTTAGAGAAGCATATTTAATAGTGGGATACATTTAAAACAACGCATTTCTTAACGTTGCATAAAGTATAAAAATAAAAAGGAAAACCTATATTATTAGGTTTATGTGTTGAGAAAAGAAACCAGTTCAATTCAATTCGATTTATTTTCAACTTACGTGTCACCCATAAGTGTAGGTGTTGCATGTCCTGGTGCTATTTCTCTTGCAGCTCAACACCTGTGACAATGGAGAAATCCTTTAAGATTGCACCAAAATGATGCGTACTCAAATATACTGTACTAGTAATATAAATCAAAGGCCTGGAGCTCACTACGTATCTCACATGTGCTCAGGAAGTCCATCTTGTTCCCTTTATGATGTCCGCGCAGTCTACGTAACAATCGAAAACGACACTTTAGTTTGTACAACTGATCACAATTTGCGGGCCCTTAAGCCATAAACTTGCAGTCAGATAAAATAAAATACATTTTATACAGATCATTTTTTTATGGCTCACACCTTTATGGAGGTACAATTTTCTTTCTTTCTTTCTTTCTTTCTTTCTTTCTTTCTTTCTTTCTTTCTTTCTTTCTTTCTTTCTTTCTAAATCACCACATCTTATTGATTGATTGTGCTCTGTTTTGGCTTTTTAAGCACAATAACAAACTTTAGGAATGACGATAAGGTGGGCTTCACTGCCGTCTAACGCCTAGAGAGAACAAGATAAAAAAAGTGAACACTGGGAAGTACAGTAGAACGACTACACATTGTAATTATACAGTCAGTGTGCATTGTTAAGCATGCCCCTTAAGATTCTTGGCTACAGTCTTTCCCTGTTTTCTCACTGACCCTGACTGACAGCATTTTATATCCATCAATCCATTATCCAACCCACTATATCCTAACTACTGGGTCAAGGGGGTCTGCTGGAGCCAATCCCAGCCAACACAGGACACAAGGCAGGAACAAACCCTGGGCAGGGCGCCAGCCCACCACAGGGCAAGTATTTTATATAAGAAACAAAATGCTATTCATGTCACAGTCATCATTTTAACATTGCACCATTCCATTTTGCATCATGTGAAAATCACTGGTAAGAGAAAGCCCTCACAACTATATTTCAGAAGCTTTTTTTTTTACTGAAATGAAATCCTGTACTGTGAGAAGCAAAAAGGCAAAAAATAAACAGTCTGTATTGTTATACATATTCATTCTGCCTTCCTGTTAAACATGCCTGTCTGGCAAGTGATTTTCATCCATGCTGCACCTAATATGTTCTCTTGCAATACATTTACATTTACTTACTTGGCAGACAGTACAATGTGGGAAGAATCTTCTTTCATGGCAGCTGCTGCCACCCTGTGTCTGACTGGGTCATTGAGAATGGAAAACATCTCTTCACTCATCTGTCAGATTGCTGCCACCAGAGTTGCTGCTGCTACCGATTGCTCTGCGATAGACTTGAGGAGAGGTGGTGGGGAAGGGAAATGAAGGGAGGAGTACACCTGAACCAGCTTGATGGTAAGGATGGAACAGTAGGTTTTACTGCATCTTTTTCTCAGGAGAACTTACTAGATAGAACACCATAAAATCCATTGCCATCACCAAGTAACTAGCCTTTAATGTTTTTATTTTCCTGCAGATGAGGGCGAGGATATCTACACTCCAAGTGCTTTGAAGTTATTTCTGTCTCACATGCATCTTTAGGATTATGAATGCCTGTTGCCTATCGTAATTGGCAAAGCTCATATCATACTACAAAACAACCACAGCCCATACTGTATCTCTTGGTTCAACAAATAGAAATTAGCGTACATATACAGACATACCAAAACACACCATCAAGCCCATGATTGTTTTTTCCACAAGAACACATACTGTGTGAAAAGTCGCTCAACTCATTACTAGCAACTCACCTTTCCAGTTTCTTAATGCCGTTTAGGATACACATGCTCCAAGCACAGTGGAATCTTTTGGTTTTGCTTCAATTTCTGACAGAGTCTTTAGGATCTCCAGTATTGTTATCAAAATTGGAAAAAGTGGGCATCACCATTGTAGCCAAGATGGCTGCAGCCTCTGGCTGGACATTCCTTGGGTCTCTATCTCTCTCTTCTAACATCTGAGAACCCTGTTTTTATAAACTAGTTATTTTTGAAATTTGGAACTGTGTGGATCAGTGGATCTTTCAGTCCCAACATCAGTAACTGGATTTCTTTTGCCAAGTTTGTTGGGAACTGTATGGTCAGCGAACCAGCCCCCAACAACCTTTATTTTATTAAACAGCCAGGCTTTTCTAGCCTTTCTGCTAGCCCTGCTGTCTTGTTGTCTTCCCTGATAGACTTTCTGGTCCTAACCTTTTTTCTTTTTCCTTTTCTCTTTTAACCCAACATTCTTCCCCGTTCTGGAGCAGAGAAGTAGGGGAGGATATTGAGGAAGGGGTTGACCATTTTATCTGTTACCTCATAAAAAATGTAATTGTTCCGCTTTTCTTTTACTTTTATATTTGACCCCCCCCCCCCAAAAAAAACTGAAGAAAACACAAGAAAACATCATACACAGTATATAATAAGTTTATAAAGTTTTTTCTTTAATGAATAATATTTACATAACAAGAATTAGTTTTAGGTTGTTATTAACATTATATACAGTACATTTTCAAATCTATAAAAGGTTTGTACAAGCAGACATCAGCTATTAATATTTACATACTTAAACTCTCATTATTTGACTTTAAAAAAACAAGCATACTTTTCTTAACATTTTTAAACAGCTGCTTTTTAATACAAAATACAAGATAAGGAAGCTACAAAATGTAGCCTGCCTACTACATTGCTATATTGTAGAATACTTTTAATAAAGACTCACCGTTTACACACTTCTATAGTTCTATCAAGTCAAGTCAAGTCAAGTTGGGCAGCATGCACTGGTACAATACGTTGCCGCACCCACCACACACCGAAACATCTCAAGATCCCGGTTGGTAACCCCCCAGGCAGACATGCAGTCCAGTCCCACCCTCCGGAAATGACTCTCTATCTGCCGCAGCCAGGTGTTACATGGGCGACCCCTTGGCCTGGTCCAACCACTCGGGTCCCCAACAATGAGGATCTTACGAGCTAGATCACCCTCTGGGAAATGCGCCACATGGCCGTAGTAGTGTAACTGACGCTTCCTCACAATACAGGTAATGTGCCTCATTTGGGACTCCATGAGCAACACAAAGTCAAACCAGTGGTACCCAAGGATTTTCCGGAGAGACACAGTACCAAAGGAGTCCAATCTTCATCTCAGGTCACTGGATAGCGTCCGTGTCTCACAAACCATATAACAAGACAGGAAGCACCAGGACTCTAAAGACCTGGACCTTCGTCCTTTTGCATCGATATCGGGAGTGCCACACACCCCTTTCCAGCAACCTCATGACCCCCAATGCTCTCCCAATCTGTCTACTGACTTCATAAGAAGAGTCACCAGAGACATGAATGTCACTGCCAAGGTAAGTAAACCTCTCGACGAGGTCGACACTCTCACCACAGACAGACATACTGCTGATGGCCGTGCCCAAGAGGTCATTAAAGGCCTGGATCTTGGTTTTTATCAGGACACTCGCAAGCCCTGACACTCAGACTTCTCGCTCAGTCTCTCGAGAGCCCCGATCAGAGCTTCAATTGACTCCATAAAGATCACAACATCGTCAGCAAAGTCAAGATCTGTGAATCTTTCTTCACCAACAGATACAAGCATTGAACAGAGTAGGAGCAGAACACACCACTGACGAACCCCAGAATCAACTGGGAAAAATGCAGAGGTCCTGCCTCCACTCTGCACAGCACTCACAGTACCAGTGTACAGGCCAGCCATGATATCCAGTTCTATCATCATAGTAACAAAAAAAACATTTAAATATATTTACTCTGAGATCCTGCCCTGGATAAGCAGGTTAAGCAAATGGATGGCTGGATTGGAATTCAGTATATGATTATGCTAGCAATAAGAAACAAACTGAAAAAACTGTCTATAAAATGTAGGATTGATAAATATGATGGATGGCCCAAATAGTAACATGTGGTATGGGAATATGGTGGGTGTTGTCTCTTTAAGGGACTAATTCACCCACCTGTATAAATTGGCCTAGAATAGGTCTGAAGCCAGGAGTGTGAAGTGATCAACAGCTAACTGGGTGTTTCAGTGAGGAAGTAAAATCCATGTGCCGCAAATGTTTACTTTTTTAATTATTTAAACGGTGTATTTTTTATGGAGATTATAAGTATTTTTGAATATACAGTGGAACCTCGAGATACGATCACCTCTGTATACGAGAAATTCAAAATACGAGGAAAGTATGAGCGAAAAATTCAGATCTAAATACGAGCATTGGCTCACGTAACGAGCCACGAGCCAGGCTGTGGGTATAGCTCGCGGCTTAGCGAGGGGGCGTGGTAGCTGTAGCGAGCCGCAGGGTGATCTGCGGTGTCTGCGTTTCTCACCTAAGTGCACAGGTGGGAAACTGCCCACATCCATGATTTGTCCTGTGGCTGATGGGGTGGGCAGGGTTGCCACCCGTCCTTTAAAATACGGAATCGTCCAGTATTTGAGAATGAAATTGCGCATCCCGTTTTGAATCAATACGTATGCGTCCCTTATTTTTTTGTATTAAAAGTGGTAACCCTAGCAGCTGCCATGTCTTCCCCGCATATATAGAGAAGCGCGAGCCGGTTAAGGGGGAGAAGAAGTAAAAGAAAAGAGAGGAGAGGAGAGGAGAGAGAACGGAGGTTGCAGGAGGAGGCAGGAATCCGCAGCAGTAGGAAGTCGGTGCGGGAGAGCGAGCGAGTACAGGCTCGCGTGTAGCTGAACAGGCGAGCCAAACAGCTGAAGCAGGACGGTGTAGAGAAGGTCAGCTGCATTAAGTGTCTCGCCTGTTGCAGAGCCCGCATGGGAGAAGCAGGTGAGACGCTAACAGAGAAGAAGCACCGGGGATTGTCATCTGTTTCTTGAAGACTGCTTCCCGTTGACGTTTTAACCTCGTGTTAAAGGATTGTTATTCTTATGTACTTTAAACCTCCACTTCACAACTGTTTTAAGGATTAAAGATTTATTGAATGCTCTACTGCACTTTGGACACCTGTTTTGATTCTTTTAATAATCAGTTATATTATTTACCAGTGTTATTTATTAAAGGTAGACTACAGTATATATAATTTATCAGTGTTATTTGTTAGGAAAATTGATTTTTATGTTAATATATTTGGGATGCGGAACGGATTAACTGGATTTCCATTATTTTCAATGGGGACGTTTGTTCTAGATACGAGAAATTCGCTATACAAGCTCAGTGCTGGAACGAATTAAACTCGTATCTAGAGGTTCCACTGTATGTATTTTTAAGGGTCAAGGTATTTTATCTAATTGTCTCTGCAAAACAAATCTAATAATGGGGCCTGTAACATTTTTCTTTACAATTTTAACAATATTGTTCGATTTATTTGCCATGCGTTACTGTTACACAGTTTGTTCATACTTTGTTTTATTATCATTTCATTACTTCTTGGAAAGTTTGTGGGGTTTTATTGCACATTACGAAGCTCATTTGTGTTCATGTTTTAATGGAAGCCTTGATGAGTTGTTTTGCATTTTTTTTTCTGTTTATAATATATTTTTATGACTGCATAAAGACATGAGTATTTATCATATTAAATGCCAGACTTGCGCTACAAAAGTAACATAACACTAAACATGTTATATCTTTACCCAGTAGCTCTTCTGAATTTTCTGACTTCATAAAACAGTAAAGTGTAAGGCCTTCAAAAATAGCCTACAAAACCAGATCTCACTCTAAGGCAAGCCTGAGTCTAGGAAAGTGGGAGGCTTCAGGTCAGACTAGGCCCCAAAATGGTGAACAGGATTTCAAATTCTAAAATGAATAGCAATAATAATAATAATAGCTCAGTAATAATACGTCTTGGGGTACTCCATAAATACTCTAACTGGGGTTAGAGACAGGTCCACAAAAATCTTTATCAATTTAACAGGTAACCCCATCTCTTTGGGGAACCACAGACAAAACAGAGGGATTATAAAACATTTAAAGTAACAGTACATAAATATTTTTAAAAATAACAAACAATGATATTTTAAATATATAGACAAAGTCATAAATGAACGGAACAATACTAACGAGAATAACCATACTAAATGATTTAAAATAGATTAATGAACAAAAATGATAAAGAAAAGGAACATAAACCAGGGAAGCAACCTTGGATAAAACATAACAGTTTAATCCTTTTGAGTGAGTTCAGATTTAAGAAGTTTTACTAGAATGAGGCAGAAAATTTCCACATTCATCTTTAAAACCTGCAACTCTCTGTAGGACCATATATATAGATTTTTGCAGCCAAGGTCATCCGAAATAGGAAATGCAGCTGACCCTATTTCAGGCTATTAAGTCTCCGCGTCTTTGTCATTCATCCAGTTGAGCTGATTCCTCATTCTGTGGTTCACGCACTTCAAGCTGAAGACTCTCTGGTCTCCTTGTGGAGACTTCAGTCACAGTGGTGCCTAAGTCAAGAAAGCAGAGTAACTGGAAGAAGCTATATATTCAGCAATGTTTCTCAAAGATATATGAAACAGACCTTCAATCAGAGATCTATTTTTTGCACTAACTTTCAAAGAAAAGTTTTTACTTAACTTGGATTCTTCACGTGAAGTTTTATTTGACTTTGGATCTGTATATTTGTAGTACGAGGGTGTTGTACCGTGTTAGCCATTATGGATGTAATGAGAAGTCAAGCAAAATGACACCTTTTATTGACTAACTGAAAGATTGCAATATGTAAGCTTTCGAGGCAACTCAGACCCCTTCTTCAGACAAGATGTAATCAGCCTGAAGCCTGAAGAAGGGGCCTGAGTTGCCTCGAAAGCTTACATACTGTATTGCAATCTTTTCAGTTAGTCAATAAAAAGTGTCATTTTGCTTGACTTCTCATTAGATCTATATATTTGTCATTCATAATCACCACAATGTCAACATTCAGTTTACTTTTTTTTTTTTTTAATCAAAGTTTCTAGAGGGTAGTGATGACAGTGGCAGTATGGTGGTACAGTGGCTACAGCTACTGGCTAGCAAATCCAGCATTATAGGTTTGATTCAGAACCCAAGTGACTTTGTGTGGACTTTTCATATTTTATTTGTGGACATTTCTGTGCTGTTTTATTTTCCTTCAGCAGTCCAAAGACTTTCATTGTAGCTTAATTTGCTTAGTTTTGAAATATTCTATAAACACAGACATATTCACGGCCTACTGTAATAAGACTCTTGTTTCCAAGCATTATTATGAGAAAGAGAAATGACCGGGAGATGTCAACATTAGTCTCAAAATATAGTAAGGGACAGGTAAGGTCAAAATTAGAAGGACAACAATAAACCAAGTAAAGAAGACATGAGGGCAAACACAGGAAGTGGAGACTAATGTGTCTGTTATTTTTTTTTTTTGCCTAAATATTTTTGCTCATGGGCAGCATGGTGGCGCAGTGGTAGCGCTGCTGCCTCACAGTTGGGAGACCCGGGTTTGCTTCCCGGGTCATCCTTGTGTGAAGTTTGCCTGTTCTCCCCATGTCTGTGTGGGTTTCCTCTGGGTGCTCCGGTTTTCTCCCACAGTCTAAAGACATGCAGGTTAGGTGCATTGGCGATCCGAAATTATCCCTAGTGTACGCTTGGTGTGTGTGTGTGTGTGTGTGTGTGTGTGTGCCCTGCGGTGGGCTGGCGCCCTGCCCGGGGTTTGTTTTCTGCCTTGCCCCCTGTGTTGGCTGGGATTAGCTCCAGCAGACGCCTGTGACACTGTAGTTAGGATATAGCGGGTTGGATAATGGATGGCTGGATGGATTTTTGCTCATGCTGTTGGCTCTCCTCTCTTTCTCATGGTGTGGGTTGAATTTTGTTATGTTAGAATTTCTTGTATAAGTTCGCTTGATTGTATGGAATATTTTCTTCAAATAAAATTAAAAGAATGGGATTCAAAAACTAAAAACCAAATCTTAGCACTTTGAATACTTGTTTAAAAACAACTATGGTAAAGGTTTTGGCTTTTTATTCTTGGAACTGCTGCTATATTTATGCCATAACTTCCTTGTAATATCATGAATGGGATGATTGAGGATATGTGACGAGCCTCCCATGTCATGTAAACAGAGAACGGGAACAATGGAAGCAGAAAATAACTGCCACAATAAATTACAATTTAAAATAAATTCTACATAATAAAACCCCTTAAAATAACAGAAAATACATGTATAACAACATTTTATTATTGTACCTGTGAGACCTGGTATTGCATTACCACTGCTGTTAATCATAGGAAGTACAGGCCAGTTATAGAGGAGCTTATAATTTTAAAAATCAAACCGAAGTGTTACTTTCAGATGCACAATTGTACAGAAAGCAGACAAACATCAAAAAAGTCAGTTACAAGTTGAGAGACCATATAACAGAAACATAGAGAACAAGAGAATATGTTCCTACTATTTCTTACATAAAATATAGATATTATATCCTTACATTTATCTGTTCTTGTGTAATCCACTCCAGGGTTATGGGGAACTGGACCTTATCCTGGCAGTATTGAGCACAAAGTAGGAAACCATCTTGGACAAAACACCAGCCTATCACACTCATGAATTCACCCACACAGACTCACATGGGGTCAGCTTACAGTCACCAATTTACCTAACACTTATGTCCGTGGGATGTGGGGTGGGGTGGCTTACTAGATTACCTGGGAAAAAAAGGACACAGGGAGAACATGCAATCTCATAGTCAGCTTTCTATAGTTATTCTTTCAGTAAATTTAGTCTGTATTAGTTCTTTAAGTACATCATGTAAAGCATTAAATACAAATAAAACAGTTCTATAGAAGAATAAACTGAAATGCACTGAATTTTTTTGTATATATGCACATACTGCAGAAATAAATCCCATCTACTAAGCTCACATAACCCAATTTGGAATATAAAGGATCTGGAACTTCTAATTGAGGCAAGGAAGGGTCCAATCATGGCCACACCAACCTGTTTAGAGTCAATAGGCAAGTTAAAATGTAATTTAGGTCTTTGGAGTGTATACAAAAACCTGAGTATAAAAAAAACTTACATACACTGCCAGCCAAAAAAAAAGTTGCACACTATTATGTTGTTGTACCACCTTTAGCTTTGATTACAGTGCACATTTGTCATGGTATTGTTTTGGTGAATGTCTTAACATTTACTGTTTGTCCAGATTTGGATTAACTGTTCTCCAAAGTCTTGTACTGATGATGGGATAGGTAAGTAATTCCATAAATTCTTCTCCACCACATCAGAAAGGATTTCAATAAGATAGAAGTTAGGGATTCTGTGGTGGCCAATTCATATGTGGAAAGGAGTCTTCATTCTCCCTTAACTACTCTTTTACAATGTAAGCCTAAAGAATCTTGACAATATCATCCTGGAATATGTCTGTGTCATCAGGGAAGAAACAAATCCATTGATGAGATAATTTGGTCATTCAGTACATTCATGTATTCAGCTGACTTCATTTTATTACTACATAATGTTGCTGTGCCTAGACCAGACCAACTGAGGAAACTCCAGACCATATCACTGCCCGCAGAGACTTGTACAGTGGGCACTATGTATGATGGATCCTTTGCTTTGTGTTCTTCACATCTTACCCTGATACTCTCCTTGCTCAGGAATAGGGTAAATCTGGACTTGTCAGACCTAATGACCTTTTCCCATTGCTTCACAGTCCAATCTTTACATTCCCAAGTAAACTGAAAAAGTTTTTTAGGATTAGCCTCATTCATGATTGTGAATTGAAAAGGACAGCTGTTTAGTCCCAATTCTGTAAGTTCTTGTTGTAGTTCTGATGTGGAACTTTCACTATTAAACATAGCTCTGAGTTCTACTGTTGATTTTCCACGATTTGACTTCAACAAGTGTTTCAGTGATCTCCAGTCATGATCATTCACATTTTTTAACGGCCATATTTCTTCCATTAAGTTGATGGTTCACCACTGTCCCACCTGGTTTTAACAATCCATGGGACAGTTTGTAACCCAATTCCATTCAGTTCAGCGATCTCCCTAGATGTTTTCTTTGCTAGAGGCCAACAATTTGCCTCTTCAAAAACATGGTAACATCTTTTCGGCAAACCACAGGAAATGTCTTCAGACATGGTTGTTTAAATTAAAGAAATTTTTGCCAGCTGAAACACTGCAATTATGATCCGATCATTGGCTCCTAAGTAAGTCTTATTTAAATTCAAATGTTAACTTCTTATTTTTTGGCCATGCAGTGGTAGATGTGAGATGAATGTTTAATTTACACAGTGAAAGTGAATGTGACAAGATTCAAGCCCAGCCTTTCAGAGTGACAGTAAATAAAAATAACATAAATAATTGGAATCAAAGCCTTACCTCTACGTCTAATGAGGAAAACTGCAGCAATGACCACACAAGCCAAAATTCCACCTACAGCACAGACTGTGGCAACTCTCCATTTCCTGACACTAGGGATTTCTTGAGCTATGAAAAGTGGAAAACGCACAATGAGCTCCAGTTTTCATTGTGTCACGTGAAGACAGAAGATTAGTTCTGCTGAGGTGTAGAAAGCCTGGAAAGTCATGAAAAAAATTCTTCTGTAATATATTTAAATCTGCTTTATGCATTATGTTAGTACTTTAAAGACATATCCAAATTTAACAATATGAAGAATTAATTAGTGTGGACACCTTCTTTACTCATTTTAAAAAATTAATTGACAAAATCTGTTTCTCTTCCCAAAATGAGTCATCTTCCATTGGCTCTAGTTCAGCGCCAATTAATCCGGTTGTTTTACCCATTCTTCCTGCCAATTGCACATATTTCATCCATGGAGATTAGATTAGATTAGATTATAATTTATTTGTCCCCAGTGGGAAGTTAAAATTTTACAGAAGCTCAAAATAACATGATAAAAACAAACAACAAGCCCCCCAATAGCTACTGTCAATAAAGGTTTGTAGTTGGCTGTAAGATGAGGTTAAACATGCTTGGATTGTGGCATGCATTAATATTTAAAGTCATTAACATTTGGATAGAACAGTGTCCACGAAAAGAACAGGCCTAATAGGCCTTGATTCCTACTTTGAAGTTACCAGCATTAACAATAATTCATCAAAAAGACGATGGTACAAAATGAATCATTTCTGTTGCTGACTGGGCAGTGACATGGACAAATTCAGTCCACAATTCAATGCCTGGATCACACATTTAGTTTTAATTATACCGTGCTCCCTTTTTGTATCACTACACATTCACAAAAATCTCCCGTCCTCCTCCTGCTTTATCCACTCAGTCTGATGAAACCAATCCAGCACTAAAATAGAGTCTAAAATAAGAGGCGTAAGGTGGTTCTGTGCAGTACCCAAATATCACCGTACCTGTGCTCCATGACTCGCTATGGAATACAGCAGTTCAAATAAAGTCAGCCCAGGTCTGAATCCTTTCCACCTTACTTTAGTCCTTGCCCTGGATCTTCACCTCTTCCATCTCCATAGGAGTCTGCAACCTCCATACTTGCTCTGGACATTTGCCCCTTCACCCAACTTCAACCATAGACAAGCAGCTCTTCCGACAGATCTGCCTCTATGTTTAAAAAAACAATGTCTGCTCATACAGCAGGAGGTGTCACTGATTGATCAGTGAATTATCTGAGAAGGTCATATGTACCTAATAAAACCACCAACCAGAAAAGGTCTTTTTCTTGTGTTGACAAGATTTGAATAACTTTTAACCTAGGAATGGATGAGTGATGTTCTTAAAACAATCACAGTAGAGCATCAGCCCTGGTAGAGTTTTCACACATGATGGTATTGCAGGTTATGAAATAGCTGAGACAAAAATTAATTTCACACAGAATGATGAAAAAATGAAAACGTGAAAAAATGAACAAAATGTTGACATTTCAAGGTAGCTTACCTCTTCTATGAAAAATCAAATTGGGTGGAATTTCCACTGATGTCCTCTTGTATGTGATTCACCCTTACGCTGAAAGAATGTTGCTGGTTCTACTTTATCAACACCTTTGAGTATTTTAAACACCTGGATGATTTCCCCACACAGTCTGCTCTGCTTGAAGCTAAACAGGTTTAATTCTTTGAGTCTGTTACTGTAGGACATGTCCTTAAGTCCTGGGATGCACTTAGTTGCTCTTCTCTGCACAGTTTCAAGTGCTGTTATGTCTTTCTTGTACTGCGGTAACCAGAACTGCATACAAAATTCCACATGTAGTCTTGCTAGTGTATTATCTAATCAGAGCATAATGCTCCATTGACTTCAACTCTACATCTTTTATGATAAAACCTAACATTTTATTTTCATTTTAAATTGCTTCTATACACTGTGTAGTCAATGAAAATGTTGCATCAGCATACACCACTAAATCCTTTTCTGAGGTTGCTTCCTGTGCGCATTGGCAGCAGAACATCAAACACCACCAGGCTGAGGACAGGTGCCCCCACAAGGCTGTGAGCTGAGCCCACTATTGTTCACATTGTTTACTCATGACTGTACCACCAAGTCTGAGTCCAATGTCATCATTGAGTTCATGGATGATACAACCATAGTGGGCCTCATCAGCAACAACAATGACTCATCCAACAGAGTGGAGGATGAACATCTGGTGAAGTAATGCTCATTGTCACTACTTCTGTCATTCTGTCATGGAGACAGTCAGTAGCAACAAGTTTCTTGCTGTGTATCTCTGATGATCTGTCCTGGACAATCTACACCAACTCTGCTGTCCAGAAGGCACAACAATGTCTTTATTTTCTGTACACATTGAAGTGGTTTGGCTTGCCATAACCCATTCTCACCATCTTTCACAGAAGAACTGTGGAAAGCATCCTGACAAATTGCACCACTGTGTGGTTTGGGAACAGCAAAGCCCATGAGCAAAAGATCCTGCTGCGTTTAATTAGGATAGCTGAGATGATCATAAGGACCTACCTCTCATCAATCCAGGACATCTTTCAGACACACTGTATGCATAGAGCCTCCGCCATTGTGAAAGACGTCTCTCACCCATCACACACACTGTTTGACCTCCTGCATGTTAAAACCAACACAGCCAGGCCGTTAACAGCTTCTGTTCTCTGACTGTCAGACTTCTGAACTCCTACATGTCACCCAGCACCACACCCCTATAACATTCCCCCAATCATGCATTATATTGTCACTTTTCACTTTACTATGGACATTGAGCATTGTCTTAGCTTTATCGTCCTGCATTTTTCTGTCTTGTTGTACTGGTTTTGGTAATGTTATGGTGTATGTTAAATGTATGTTGATTTGTTCAATCACCTGGGACCATAAGGAATGAAATTTTGTTCAACCATATACTATGTATGTGGATGAATGACCATAAAAGTTGAGAGTTGAGTGAGTTTCTCATCTTATATTATATATATATATATATATATAGGGCGGCACGGTGGCGCAGTGGGTAGCGCTGCTGCCTCGCAGTTGGGAGATCTGGGGACCCGGGTTCACTTCCCGGGTCCTCCCTGCGTGGAGTTTGCATGTTCTCCCCGTGTCTGCGTGGGTTTCCTCCGGGCGCTCCGGTTTCCTCCCACAGTCCAAAGACATGCAGGTTAGGTGGATTGGCGATTCTAAATTGGCCTTGGTGTGTGGGTGTGTTTGTGTGTGTCCTGCGGTGGGTTGGCACCCTGCCCAGGATTGGTTCCTGCCTTGTGCCCTGTGTTGGCTGGGATTGGCTCCTGCAGACCCCCGTGACCCTGTGTTTGGATTCAGCGGGTTGGAAAATGGATGGATGGATGTATATATATATATATATATATATATATATATATATACAAGCGAGGGATATTCAAAATGTTTCCACACTTTTATATTTTTGTTGAAAATGGTGAAGTCGGGAGGAATACTAATTGGGAATTAAAAATTTGGTATGATACTGGGAAAATTGCATCGCAAACGAAGGAGACTATGTAGAAAACTGATGTGATTTGTTTTTGAAACTCTTAATAGATAGAGTTATTAAAGAGTGCATAAACTTTTTGAATGTCCTTTGTATATGTGTATATATGTGTGCGTGTATATATATGTATATATTGTGAGCTGCGAAGCTAATCCTACCCCCAAAAAGATACAGACGCCCCTGGTAAAAGCCCTAAGAAACCCCTAGGAAACATAAACAGCATACCTTCACAATTCTCCTTTTTCTTCTGGCCGGCTCTGTCGCGTAATTTGACTCTCGCGCGCTACTCCGCCTTGTCAAAAAGCCTGTGCCGACCTCTCTCTGTGGTTATAAATTGATTTTATGCTTCTTTCTCTCTCTCTGACTTCTGGTGCTCCTGACATGTATTTCTCCGAAGAAGAAGAAATCCTTGGTTGCTTTTAAATGACAAGCGGAGGTGTAAACTCTTTAAAGGAGCATGTTTGAAACAGTTTTAAAAGATAAATGTTTGTTTGCAGTGTTTGAATAAAAATTCGAGTTTCTTCAACTTCCACTGGTCTTCTGTGCAATCTTGCAACCCAAGTGTGACAAGTGGTACCAGGAGTGGTTGCACAGATGGATGCATTAGCACAAGCGGAAGCCAAATACCTTTTCCAAATCGCCCAGAATGTTCCTATCCCATATGATTCGGAAGATGATTTACATTCCGAACGTCCTGCGTCTAGTCTCCGGCCTCCTTCTGTCAGACAAAGAGACACCCAACAATATATTCAGCCTCAAGGAGCCTCTCCAATCCCTCAACAGTATGTTCCACCTCCACCAGCACCAGCACCTGCTCAAGTTACTAGACGTGTGATTCCGTTGCCTCCACTTCCGGACAATGCTAAGAATGTCCTGTCGAAGATGGGCCCATCTGATGACCCAGAGCTATTTCTTTTGGCTTTTGAACAAGTGGCGACTGTGTTAGGATGGGACAAACGTCATTGGGCTGTTATCATCACCCAGTTTTTGTCTGCTGATGCACTACTTTCATTACGAAATATACCTACCGACAAATTTGGCGATTATGATTTTTTGAAAGATCAGCTTGTCTTGAAGAAAGCCACGACGTTTTTGTCAAAAGGTTTTGCACTTTACAACTGGAGGTTGGATATGGACAGATCTGTTCGTGCTCAGATACAAGATTTGATTCTTAAAGTGCAATGCTGGTTTGAGGGAGATAAGGTTGAGCGCATCGTTGAAAAAGTTGTTATGAACGTAGTGCTGTTTGGAATACCTGCACCCATCCGAGATGAATTTCTTCGTCACAATCTTGAATCTCTAGATATTATTTCACAACGTCTAGAAGGCTCCCAGACCGCTTTCAAAACAAGCGGTAGCTTCGGTACTCAGTATCCTGTGTTAAAACCTATAAGGGAACCCCAAGAGTATCCTCGTCAACTTGATCGTGTACCTCGTCATCCTTCAACAACTGATATTCAGATGTCGTCGGCTAGACCACCAGGAAATGCAGTTGCTGCAACCACAAATGAGATGCCTGCTACTGGAGACAGAGGTCGTGGTCGTGGACGTCGTCGATTCGGTGCCGGCGAGCGAAGATGTTTCCGGTGTAACCAGCCTGGTCATTTAGTGAGAGATTGTCGTCTGTCTCCAGCCCGTTCAATGGAAATTGGCATAGCAGAGGTTTGTTGCTCGAATATCCCGGATCCGTCGAAAAACAAAGATGGCTTATTTTTCTCTATAAAGTTCGGGGGCCGACAGGTGACAGCGTTTTTGGACTCAGGCAGTGACCTTTGTGTTGTCAGACGCAACTGTCTTGACGACAGTTACCATAGTAATACCGAGACTGTTAACATACGCTGTGTACATGGAGATGTTAAGAACTATGAGACATTATTTCTTCCTGTAACTTATAAGAGTCGTCACTTTAAAGTGTGGTCTGCTATTTCTGATTCATGCCCTTGGCCTTTGCTGATAGGCAGAAGGAATGCTCTTTTTCCTATATTGATGGCTGAACGCCAGTCACTAATCGACTCACCTGTTAAACCCATTCGGGGGGAGGGAGACGGGAAACTGGTGGCAGTAGGGAACAATTTAGGTCCCAATTTAGATATTGAACCAGATCTCTCTAGTGAGTCGGAGGAAAACTCCCTGGAGAATTTCTCAAATTGTCAAGACCAAGACCCTTGCACGTCCTCTCAAATTGTAAATGTCTCAGAACCCAAACCGAGTTCTAGCGAGCAGCAGGATTTTGTGATCTTGCAACGTGCTGATAGCTCGTTGGAGTATGCATTTAACCCCTTAACCGCCCTCTGCCGGATATATCCGGCACCGTTGTTTTATTGCTAACGCCATACTGCCGGAATAATCCGGCACATTTGCCTGTGGTTATATGAATGCCTGGCAAGTAGTATAACTGACGGTTTGGCGTGGGTATTATTACTACGTTGTATTTCGACAAGTCTGTGGTTGTTTTGGCCGGTCATGTGACGTGATTCGCATGTAACAGCTGTGAATATGGCGAAACGTAAACTGACTTCAAGTGAGGCTTTGCAGGCGATTTTGGACAGTTCTGATCATGACTGTAGCAGTTCTGAAGAAGATTTTAGCGACAGTGATGAGCAGCAACGTGCGCTGCATGATACTGTGAATGAAGAGGCATCGGATGACGGCGCTGAGTGGGTGTATCCCCAGCATCTCAGCTGGGCTGCTGCCCGAGGTGAACTACCTTTTCTGCATTCGTTTGCGGGAACGTGTGGCTTTATTGTTGATGTAAACAATTACACTGCTGAGCAGTTTTATGAGCTGTTTGTGTCACCTGATTTGATCAGACATTTTGTTCATCAGACAAATCTGTATGCAGCACAGTTTATTGAGAAAAATCCCAATTTACCTCCACATTCCCGTGTTCGTGCTTGGTTTGACACTGATGAAAACGAAATGAAAAAATTCATTGGGATTTTGATGTTGATGGGAATAATCAGAAAACCAGATATTGAGATGTACTGGTCTACAGATCCTATGTATGCAACACCTATTTTTGCAGCTGTCATGACACGTAACCGATTCTCTTTGCTGCTGAAATTCTTTCATTTGAATGACAACAGAAACGAGCCAGATAAGAAAGATCCAAACCGCGACCACTTGTTCAAGCTACGTCCTTTGATTGATCATTTATTTGAAGCATTTCAGTTGCCCTACATGCCAGGACCGTCAGTTGCAGTTGATGAAAGTTTATTGTCGTGGAAGGGCCGCTTACAGTTTCGACAGTATCTACCATTGAAAAGGGCACGGTTTGGTATCAAGATGTTTTGCTTAGCTGAGAATTCAGGTTACATTTATAGATTTCGTGTATACACTGGCAAAGAGGATCCTATGAGTAGTATTTCAGCAGTGTTGCCAGATGAATGTAAGGACTTTGGACTTTCAGAAAAACGCTGTCATGTCTGTTCAAAGAAGGGTCAGCGTAGAGACGTCAAGACCTTCTGCTCAAAGTGTCCCAGCCGGTGTTCGGGTGCAGATGCGTCCATTTCGAATTCCAGAAGCACGAAGGAATATTGTGCGCGAAGAAGTCAAAAAGATGCTGGAACTAGGTGTCATTCGTGAAAGCAAAAGTGACTGGTGCTCTCCGGTCGTGTTAGTCCCCAAGCCGGACGGTTCGGTTCGTTTTTGTATTGATTTTAGGCGCTTGAATAAGGCGTCTAAATTCGATGCTTACCCAATGCCCCGGGTGGACGAGCTCTTGGAGAAACTGGGTCAGGCGACCTATATTTCCACACTAGACCTCAAAAAAGGTTATTGGCAGGTGCCTCTTGAGGCTAATAGTTGTGAGAAAACAGCATTTACAACTCCTGATGGACTTTATGAATTTACAAGACTCCCATTTGGTCTGCATGGAGCCCCTTTAACTTTTCAGCGAATGATGGATCAAATACTATGCCCACATTCTGAGTATTCTGGGGCGTATCTTGATGATGTGGTTATTTTCAGCAATGATTGGCATTCACATTTACAATGCCTACAAGCTGTACTTGATAGCCTGAAACAAGCAGGATTAACTGCTAACCCTAAGAAATGTAAACTAGGTATGTCTGAGACTCATTATCTAGGTTACTCGATGGGCAGGGGTTTACTTTGTCCACAACTGAGGAAAATAGAGGAGGTGCTTGCTTACCCACATCCTAAAACGCAAAAACAGGTGCGCGCTTTCCTGGGACTAGCTGGTTACTACAGAAGATTCATCCCTGACTTTGCAAATAGAGCTGCTCCTCTTTCAGAGCTTACTAAAGGAAGAAAAAACCGCCCTATTATATGGACAGAACTTTGCGAACGTTCCTTTTCAGATTTAAAAAAAGCCTTGTCATCTTATCCAGTGCTACGAAATCCTGATTTCTCTAAAGATTTTATTCTACAAACAGACGCTAGTGCATTCGGAGTAGGAGCGGTCCTTTCCCCGGTATTTGAGGGTGAAGAACACCCTATCACATACTTGAGTAGGAAATTACTCCCAAGAGAACGCAATTATTCAACTATTGAGAAAGAATGTTTAGCAATTAAATGGGCTATAGAAGCACTACGCTATTACTTATGGGGACGGAAGTTCACATTAGTAACTGATCATGCTCCACTTCAATGGTTATACCGTCAAAAAGATACAAACTCCCGTCTTATGAGATGGTTTTTAGGATTACAACCTTACAGTTTTGAAGTCAGACACCGACCTGGGTCTGAACACATAAATGCTGACGTGCTGTCACGTCTCTTTGAACCGGGTCTGGAGAATCGCTTGATTCACGGAAACGTGAATAAAGCTGAGGGAGGGGGTGTGAGCTGCGAAGCTAATCCTACCCCCAAAAAGATACAGACGCCCCTGGAAAAAGCCCTAGGAAACCCCTAGGAAACATAAACAGAATACCTTCACATTTCTCCTTTTCCTTCTGGCCGGCTCTGTCACGTAATCTGCCTCTCGCGCGCTACTCCGCCTTGTCAAAAAGCCTGTGCCGACTTCTCTCTGTGGTTATAAATTGATTTTATGCTTCTTTCTCTCTCTCTGACTTCTGGTGCTCCTGACATGTATTTCTCCGAAGAAGAAGAAATCCTTGGTTGCTTTTAAATGACAAGCGGAGGTGTAAACTCTTTAAAGGAGCATGTTTGAAACAGTTTTAAAAGATAAATGTTTGTTTGCAGTGTTTGAATAAAAATTCGAGTTTCTTCAACTTCCACTGGTCTTCTGTGCAATCTTGTAACCCAAGCGTAACAAGATATATATATATATATTGTAAAAGACCAGGCCCCAGGCACAGACAGACAGACACCGTATGTCCTAAAACACAAACGTTTCAGCACCACTCCTCTTCAGGCTTAGTCCTCCTCCTCCCGACTCTGGCTCTCCCGAGTGGTGGTGGCTGGCCTTTTTTATACCCCACCTGGAAGCATTCCAGGTGCTTGATCACCTGGCCTTAATTGCATTTCCGGGTGGGGCTGAAGATTTGACCAGCCAGGCTGCAGACTCCATGCAGCTCCCCCTGGCGGCCATCCGAGCCCCCAACCAGGCTGTGGAGGACTACATCTCCCATGGAGCCATGCACCAGGTTGTGGAATCATCGTCTACCAGGGAGGCTGCCACCAAGCATCCCGGGGGAGGTATTGATCTGTCCATGGTAGCTCCCCCGGAACAGATGCAGTAGAGGCGTCCCTGCCAGGCATGGGACCCGGCTCTCCTTCACAATATATATGTGTGTGTGTATATGTGTGTATATATATATATATATATATATATATATATATATATATATATATATATATATATATATATATATATATATATATATATATGTGTGTGTGTGTGTGTGTGTGTGTGTCTGTGTGCGTGTATAAATATATATACAGTATATTTATAGTTGATGTTCCTTTTGCTGACATGTTGAACTTCATGAAAATTGATTTTTTTCACCAGTCTGGAGCAACTCATATATAGTTTTGTAAAGAAAGTATGGATTCATCATGCCTATTCTCCATTAGCCACTGAAATTTCTTTTTGCAGCCATTCATTTATTTGATAGTTGTATGTAGTAAGGGATGCTATCTCCCTTAGATTTCAGTTATGATAAAGGTTAAGTTCAGTATTTTTCAAGTCACAGTTATTTCTTTACTAACATAGTATATTGGGCTCAAAAGTTAAGTGCTTTCTGTAAATTTAAAAAAAATATTTTGCTCACACTTTAGCTTTACAGTTGAGGTAATGTGCCGCAAAGCACCACCGTAAAATAAAAGCCTAAAAACTTGCTGAATAATTCCATTTTTCAGGCCAAGATAGTTGCCAAGTTGCGATTACACACACATTGTAAAAACGCTTATATGTGTCATTTTTGAACAAAAAATCACCAATATTATGAACAATTGCAAAAGGCCAGCTGTGCACACATCTGCTGAAAGAAATAAATGTTGTTGTTGCATCAGTATTCTTTTGAATCACAGGAATTGTTGGTATTAACTCTTAATGTTTTCTCCTAGATAAACATTACACCAGATTCTTATGAAATCTTCATGAGACAAGATACAATAATATAAAAGTAAAGCAATGCATCTGTTATGATTCTATCACCACAATATAACAAAAATGAGTGAGACCTTCAAACAGGCCCACAAAAAACAGCTCCAAAATAGGCCTCACCCAGGCAAGCCTACTGATAGCAGACTGGGAGGCTTGAGGCCAGACTAAGCCTTCAAATAGAGAACAGGCTTTTAGGGAATCAACAAAAAATAATTGAGTAGGTGGCTCATTCTGTTGCATAAAATGGAGGCTTGAGTGCATGGACAATTTTGATAAACTTAATCAATGGCTTGTTTCTGTCTAAAAGGTACTGAATTTTGCCATGAGTTATTTACACATTGTCATCCATGTCATAGAAATGACCATCTTCATTTAAATCAACAAGACCAGCTAAAAAGGATGACTGACAGTGGTCAAAGTGAATTCTGGATGTAGCTTTCTATCCAGAGATACATAATAATCCTGAAAAATTGTTTTTGGGTCTATCAGAGCCTTCTGTAGAATATGTAGCTCCCTTTGCACAGTGCTGCATTAGGTTTTACAATTTTTATTTTTTTAATAGCCATTCATTTTGTTATGAACTCAAGTGTTCCAAAGCACAAAAGTCCTATTAATTGCTCAAAATGTCCACTATAGGAAAAAAATGTCAATCCTGGTTGGTCATGAAAAAGGGCAATAAAGAATATTTATAAATAAAAGTTTGTTTGTTTTTGATTTTATTAACAAAACTCTTTTGAACAAAAATAAATAATGAGCAGCTTAAACACAGAGAAGACAATGCCTTTAAATTGAGCAATCCCAATAGCAAACAAAGTCCTAATATGAAATCCAGGAATGGTAAAAAAAACAGAACACATAGGTCAAAATTCCAGTAATCACAAAAAGCACAGATATAACATTCACAATGAATTGCAACGAAAACAATACACAAAATGGTCAAAACACAGATCGCAGAGATCAAAAATCCATAAAATTTATAATCAAGAAGAAGCAATAAATCACCACAGAATTCACCAATGCCAACATGATCAATGAACCGCAAGGGACTGTTTGTTTTCTGATCCTTTATAGGACTGAGGGTAGTCCCTTGCCGTTGATGGGCAGATGACTTGGGAACCACCCACAAAAACACATGGCACATGATAAATGATGCTTAAGCACAAAAAAGCTAAATATTCAACAATGTTAATGTGAAAAATTAACAAAATAGACATAAAAACAACAACTGAACTCCAGCCAGGGAAGAAACCCTGTATTAGGAGTCTGAAAAACTTCCAAAAATGCCCACGAGAGGGGTATACTGTCAAACCCCAGCTAGTAATGAGGGCAAAAATAAGATATCAAAAATAAAAAGTCTTCACAAAAAATGTGACTGTCATGCCAGAAAAGCACAAAAGACACAAAAAAGTTGCCAGCAAGATAATTCAAGGTGAATAATGTCCCAATAGAATAATCCAAAAACAAAGTAAAAAAAACAGAGCACAGGTTCAAAAATCCAGTAAACACAAAAGCACAAGCATAGCAAAAACATAATAACTCACCAACTCCTTAGTACATTCAAAGATGAACTGCCAGGAAACTGAAAAACCCTCTGGATATAAAGGGTGAACGGCAGTTCCTGGCGGCAATTTTCTTCTTGGGGTACCACTCACAAAAGACATGGGACATAGCACAGGCTTAGAAAACAAAGCCATCAATAAATAAAAGTAACATTGCCATACCTCAATGGCTCAAATTTGAACAAAAAAGACATAAAACAAGGAACCCTGGCCAAGATTGAATTCCCTGGCTGAAAAATAACAGTATCATGAAAATATATTCTTAATTTCGTTATTTGAATCAGTATGTTGTTTGTCTCAGTGTTCAGGTATTAGCTCTTACCATAGATCAACCATACCAAGTTAAATTTATTTATAATTATTGCAAAGCTGAATGTATGTGGAAATTGCAGTCAGTTCACAACATAAAAGATCAATTTTTGAAAGTGTTTTTATATTAAGTACTTCTATCTATGGTTGCCATACTAGGCATTAAGTTGTACTGTTGATTCATAGATTCATTGAACTGGGTTTGATTTGTAGACTTTTGACACTCCCTGCTTGTTGTATCTTTAAATGACAAAAATTAATTAGTGATTTTTCATTGGCCCTGTTTATGTGAGTAGACTGCACAATGGACTTAATTCTTTTAATTAATTCTTTATTTATTTTTCACATACATAGTTATACAGGACAACATGCAGTGAAATGCATCTTTTCGCATACCCCTTGGGGTCAGAGCGCAGGGTCAGCCATTGTACAGCGCCCCTGGAGCATTTGAAGGTTAAGGGCCTTGCTCAAGGATCCCAGCAGCATCTCTTTTGGCAGTGACAGGGATTTGAACCAGCAACCTTCAGGATGCCAGTGCAGATCTTTAGCCTCAGAGCCACCATTCCGCCTTTTTTTTTTTGTGCACTGTCAAAGGTTAGCTCTTACTTTACATCCAATTTTGCTGGCATAGACCATTGTCAGCCTCCATAAAGCCAACATAGATTAAGCAGATCTGAAAATATTTTGCATGTAATATTATATTTCTAATAGTTTGATAGTTTTGTTACACTATTTTAACTTTAGATAAGTTGACACTCCTCTACATAGGCATTCTGTTTTGTTGATTATTAGTAATATTACATGGTTACATTACCTCTTATTTCAAGCATCACTTCTCCTTCTTCATGTGTGTTATCAATTCCCAGTGAATACCGATACAGCCCATTGTCTGATTGCTGTATATCTCTGATGTAAAGGGAGAAGTCTCCTTGGTTGATAATATCTTGGCTGAGAGAAAATCTGGATTGTTGAACTGGTGTTACTTCACTTTTTGTTCTTCGATAGCTGGCCAGAATATTATGATCTTTGGTCCAGAAGACATATGTCAGCATATCACTGTTCAGGTTCTTAATTGTGCAATTTATTAAGGTATTCATATTTGGGAAGGCTATCTGTGGACTTGGACATTCAACTTCATAAGGCACTATATGAGAAGTAAACAAACCAAAAAATTAGAATAAAACACTTTCAATCAGTCATGGTTTAGCCACTAATTCAATGTGTAAAAAATGCTTTCAGTTTAATTTTTGATACCAAGTATGGAACCATATAAATGACAATAACATACATTTACAAGTAGCTTGTTGAACTTTATCATATTCATTTAGGAAATAGTTCAGTTTGCTCCTTTGATTTGTCTGTGTTTAACATTGATGCTGGATTATATGAGGAAGGAGGACGGTAAAAGGAATTTAGATTTTAGAAATTGCCAAACTAGAACTGTTAGCCATGTTGTTTCTTTAAAAATGAAATGGGATAGGGGACCAAGGGGCAGAAACAGGACATCCATCTTCATGATGTAGCTTATAATATAATATAATATAATATAATATAATATAATATAATATAATATAATATAATATAATATAATATAATATAATAGGGGCACCATGTAGAAAAAGTGTTGTCATGTCTATATGGTGTGACCAAAATGTATGCAAATCCCCTTAAATAAAAGTCTGGAATGTACATTTTAGTCACGTCTGAATTGTTTGATTTGTATTTTTAAACTGTGGTGGTGAGGGGTAAAGGAAAAATGTGTCCTTGTCCCAAACATTATGGAGGGCACTGAATAGGGACACATTTGAGAGGTCGTATGCTCCTTTTTGACCACTCAAGTCTGCTGCCGAACTGTTTCTGGTGATGTCACCTCTACATTACATTAAATCTCAACCCAGACGCCATTCATGTGTAACCCCTGGCTCTCCATGTGTGACTCCGTCAATGTGTTTATGATGCATTTGAAGACTCTGCTGTTCTTTGAATTTCTATGTGATAAAATGCTTAAATAGGTTTTTGCAACCTAGGAATCTTAATTGCATTTTTCTAAGCTCTCTACTTGCTATGGTCATTTTTGTACCCTTGTCCTATAACACTTGTTCCCAAACAGTCCCCCAGACTGACATTTACTTGATTATGTTGACCTCTTTTTTAAGTCGCTTTGGATAAAAGCATCTGGTAAGGAAATAAATGTAAGATGTAAATTTAAGTTTAACTACATCTGAAAGTAGAACTGCAGCAAGGACATAAGCCCTGAAAAGAAAGCATCTAGTAAATTCTATCAGATATAGAGAAAAAACACAGCAAACATTATGTAAAATCTAGCCCATACTGAAAAGAGGATAACTAACTGAACAACTTGCAACTTCAAATTCCAAAATTTCTAATCAAGGCAAGGTCGGTAACTAATTTATTCTATTTTTTTTTTTTCAAATAAACACAGAAGGACTTACATTTTACTTTCAAAAGTATGTCTCCTTCACGTAGCACTTTTATTGTTGAAACTGCGTAGTGATAGTTGCCTTCGTCAATTTTTTGCACATCTGTTATGTCTAGGGAGATGTCTCCTTGTCTGATTCGATTCTTGTCCAGTGCAAATCTTGTTGACTGATCATTCCCATTGTGATTTGAGTTCTCAGTGTACACAGCCAGAACAGAACCACCTTTATACCACTGAACAAAAGTGAGCTCGTCGCTATTTCGTCCCTCTGTTGTGCAATTAAGGGTGAAGTTCCTGTTGATCTGTGTAGTCTGTGGATTCTTACAGTTTACTTTAAATGGTACTAAATTGAAAAAAAACAATAACATTAGTTTATTCTTACCTCCATGTTTCATTAGAGAATTATCTTTATTACTCTTCTTTAATGAACAAAATGCTTATATTTTACTCATGTTGTCTTACATAAAAAATCAACTCAACACATTAAAAATGTAAAAATTTCAGTAGGTACAGGTGCTGGTCATAAAATTAGACTATCATGACAAAGTTGATTTATTTCAGTAATTCCATTCAAAAAGTGAAACTTGTATATTAGATTCATTCATTACACACAAACTGATGTATTTCAAATGTTTATTTCTTTTAATGTTGATGATTATAACTGACAACTAATGAAAGTCCCAAATTCAGTATCTCGGAAAATTAGAATATCAATTAAGACCAATGCAAAAAAAGGATTTTTAGAAATGTTGGCCAACTGAAATGTATGAACATGAAAAGTATGAGCATGTACAGCACTCAATATTTAGTTGGGGCTCCTTTGGCCTGGATTACTGCAGCAATGCGGCGTGGCATGAAGTCGATCAGTCTGTGGCACTGCTCAGGTGTTATGAGAGCCCATGTTGCTCTGATAGTGGCCTTCAGCTCTTCTGAATTGTTGGGTCTGGCGTATTGCATCTTCCTCTTCACAATACCCCATAGATTTTCTATGGGGTTAAGGTCAGGTGAGCTTGCTGGCCAATCAAGAACAGGGATACTATGGTCCTTAAACCAGGTACTGGTAGCTTTGGCACTGTGTGCAGGTGCCAGGTCCTGTTGGAAAATGAAATCTGCATCTCCATAAAGTTCGTCAGCAGCAGGAAGCATGAAGTGCTCTAAAACTTCCTGGTAGACGGCTGCGTTGACCTTGGACCTCAGAAAACACAATGGACCAACACCAGCAGATGACATGGCACCCCAAACCATCACTGACTGTGGAAACTTTACACTGGACCTCACGCAACGTGGATTCTGTGCTTCTCCTCTCTTCCTCCATACTCTGGGACCTTGATTTCCAAAGGAAATGCAAAATTTACTTTCATCAGAAAGCAGCAGTCCAGTCCTTTTTGTCTTTAGCCCAGGCGAGACGCTTCTGATGCTGTCTCTTGTTCAAGAGTTTCTTGACACAAGGAATGCGACAGCTGAAACCCATGTCTTGCATACGTCTGTGTGTGGTGGTTCTTGAAGCACTGACTCCAGCTGCAGTCCACTCTTTGTGAATCTCCCCCACATTTTTGAATGGGTTTTGTTTCACAATCCTCTCCAGGGTGTGGTTGTCCCTATTGCTTGTACACTTTTTTCTACCACATCTTGTCCTCTCTATTAATGTGCTTGGACACAGAGCTCTGTGAACAGCCAGCCTCTTTAGCAATGACCTTTTGTGTCTTGCCCTCCTTGTGCAAGGTGTCAATGGTCGTCTTTTGGACAACTGTCAAGTCAGCAGTCTTCCCCATGATTGTGTAGCCTACAGAACTAGACTGAGAGACCATTTAAAGGCTTTTGCAGGTGTTTGGAGTTAATTAGCTGATTAGAGTGTGGCATCAGGTGTCTTCAATGTTGAACCTTTTCACAATATTCTAATTTTCCGAGATACTGAATTTGGGACTTTCATTAGTTGTCAGTTATAATCATCAACATTAAAAGAAATAAACATTTGAAATACATCAGTCTGTGTGTAATGAAAGAATCTAATATACAAGTTTCACTTTTTGAATGGAATTACTGAAATAAATCAGCTTTGTCATGATATTCTAATTTTATGACCAGCACCTGTATTTGAAACACAATCTTTGCAGAATAATGTAGAATGGAAGCGTCTTTCAGATGTCTCTTTACTGTACAGCATAAACAAACCCTTGATGGGAGGCAGGTATATCATTGTGCACACCCATAACTGCATTCACTTTCACTTGTTTTTTCCGCAAGGTACATTTATTTTCCTCATTCACACCACACACATTCATGTCATGGTGACTGCTAACTTTAATTAGGCCCTTGAGTCCCCCCTGTGACAACGAAGTGCTCCCAGGTCCACCATAAAAGAAGGAATCTCACTTCATTCAGGAAGTCAGAGTTGGGAGGAAGAGGATGATGCTCACTGAGGATAAGTGGAAGGAGATGAGAGAAGCATTCTGGTGATTTTATATGGTGCTGATCTAACTTTAAAAGCCTGTAAAGGTACTCTTGTAAAATTAAAACAAATTTATTTTAACTTGGAACTGAGTCTGTAGCAGTTGTGTCTGGTGTTCAGGTTACAGTAATGTCTTATTTATTGACCAACAATGCATAACAAAAAACAGATCAAAAAACACATATGTAAATGTCTTAGGGTGGATTTACTACAACACTTTGTTAACAAATGTTGAAAATAACAACAGCAATCATGTCTGGAAATGGGTTGAGTTTAAGGGAGGAGAAATTCAGCATGCGATTGTGCAAATTGTGCCAAACACACACACTTTACAAAAATGAAACATCATTGTGCTGAAACAATAAGGAAAGCAAAATTGGCAAGTACTTGAAACATTGTGGGTGCCTAATGGTGACTCTTCATCTTGCTATATGTAGTAAATATGAATAGTTGCCCTCTTCTAATTACTGCACATTTCTGATGCACTCTTAAAAATCCTGGTTCTTTAATGGCACTTTATGGTTCTTGACTGGGTTATGTGGTTCTTTGTAGAACCATTGCTTGACAGAGTACAATTTCATTCTGGGATGTGTTCTTGACATATGAAGTTGGTTCTTTAGTTCTTTGAAAAACTGATATTTTTAATGTATGGTAGGCAGCCTAGCAGGACACTAACAGATTAAAAAAAGCTGAACATACCCTGTGTTATTGTACACAGTAAGAGTCTATAGTAAATTTCTTACCATCTATTACTGGTTATTGACTGTATGGAGCTTGTTATAGATCTGAATAAAAAAGAGTTCTTTCTGGAACCTTCATGCAGATGGTTCTTTTAGGAACCAAAACTGTATCCCCTACAGCATCGCTCTGAAGAACATCTCAGGCACCTTTATTTTTAAGAGTGTTGGGGGAGAGAAATGGCCTTATGTTTAATATGACGCTCTTCAAGAATAAACCCGGCTTAAACTTCAGCTTCTTTCTTTTGTATGACGTTCCTTGAATGTTTATTGAGCACCTGTGTTCATTTTTCTAGAATAACGGACATTACCTCAACTCCAAACATCTTATCAATTGTACAGTTAAGCACAATTTCCTCAGGTACAAAGACTGTCTTTGAACATATACAATACATTTTTAGAGCTTTTTCATTTGACTTTTTTAATTTGCATATACTGCCCAAGTTTAAAGTTCAAATAAATCACTCACAAGTGACAGCATCAATGAAGAGGACCAGAAACCCAGCATGCCAAATAATGTACAGTCTGGAACAGCAGAAGTTCATCGTCAAAGAAAATCATCAATGGAGTAGGAACATCAAAGTGTCTAAAGATGAGAGAGGTTCTGTTTTTCAAAGATTTTCAATACAGTTTACGACAAGTCAATTATTACATTTAAAAAAACATATACTGTAACTTACAATAAAGTAACTTCAGTGCAGAGCTGCTCCATCCATTCTTTCATCCATCTGTCCACTCATTCCCTTTCAGGATAACAGAGAGCAGGAGCCCACCACAACTGTACATGTCCCTATATATATTATGTTAATTAAAAGAGATAAATAAATTAAAAATATTAAACCACCAACATTTATTTGGAATTAAGAAATATGATATTAGATCAGTTTACAAATAACAAGAGCAGGAGCAAGGTAACAAGAAATAGAGGAAACAAAGGAATGCTTTTGCCAGATTGGTGTCATTATCCATTATTATTTTGCATTTTTTTAATTATTTCAATTTTGTATTAGTTTTTCTTATATTTGTTAGGTGTCTCTGGAAGAGCATGCAGATTACACTCAGGTATTCATAATATACAAGTACATTTTTTAAAGCAGACATAGGAATCGAAAAGTTTGTGTTTCCTATCATTTCATTCAGATGTGATGTTTTGTGTCTCCAGGGCTGGTTTTGGCATTTCTGCTGTACTAAGTGAAGCTGTAAATGAAAACAATTAACAAACAACATGCAGGGCGAAGAGAGCCTCTGAATGTGGTGCCTCCTAGGATTTGGAAGACCACCCATCAGTGTCTTGTTGTAGATCATCAGTGGTCAAGGCCAAACATTGCTGGTTCACGAAAATAATCTAAAAATGTCTTTGAGTGTAAGTTGGAGCCAGTATTGTTTAAAAACATTCTGTGACCAAATTTTACTTCCCTGGGCGACTGCTTAGTTTGCCTTGACACCTATGGACTCAGTCGTGAGATGGTAATTAATCTTAATTGAAATTTTAACTAATGAGACTCTAGCAAACTTCAGCCCCATGAATACCACCTTTTATTTTCTGTTCATTCATATACTGAAGAAAATGGCATGTCAGATTAAAATAAAAAAAAATAAAAAATGTACATCGGTTGCACATAATAAAATTGTTTTTATCAAAACAAAATTAATAATGCTTAATGCACTAAATTAATATATCCTGAAATGACATCATATTTTTATATAAAATGAATGAAACTTAATTTATTCTCTGTTAAATTAATTATATTATGATAAATGAACATGTCAATAAAGAATAATATTTTAACAATTATTTTATAAACTTTTTAAAAAGTATACCTCCCTGAGTTACTTAGCTCATAACCTTTTTAGGTTGTCAATTATACTTGTTCCAGTATCATTTTATAGTTCATGCTCAAAGTTATTAATAAGAAATAAACAGGTTTGCTTATACCAAAACTAGTTTTATTTGGTAAAAACAATACAAACCAACAAAAATACAAAAGATTAGTATTCTAAAGCACAACAGTTGTACAAGAACACTGCTTCCTTGGCTTTGCCAGAATGCCATGACCAATGCATAACTAAATATGAACATAACATGCACCTTAGAGTCCATCCATCCATCCATTGTCTCCCGCTTATCCGAGGTCGGGTCGCGGGGGCAGCAGCTTGAGCAGAGATGCCCAGACTTCCCTCTCCCCGGCCACTTCTTCTAGCTCTTCCGGGAGAATCCCAAGGCGTTCCCAGGCCAGTCGAGAGACATAGTCCCTCCAGCGTGTCCTGGGTCTTCCCCGGGGCCTCCTCCCGGTTGGACGTGCCCGGAACACCTCACCAGGGAGGCGTCCAGGAGGCATCCTGATCAGATGCCCGAGCCACCTCATCTGACTCCTCTCGATGCGGAGGAGCAGCGGCTCTACTCTGAGCCCCTCCCGGATGACTGAGCTTCTCACCCTATCTTTAAGGGAAAGCCCAGACACCCTGCGGAGGAAACTCATTTCAGCCGCTTGTATTCGCGATCTCGTTCTTTCGGTCACTACCCATAGCTCATGACCATAGGTGAGGGTAGGAACATAGATCGACTGGTAAATTGAGAGCTTCGCCTTGCGGCTCAGCTCCTTTTTCATCACGACAGACCGATGCAATGCCCGCATTACTGCGGATGCCGCACCGATCCGCCTGTCGATCTCACGCTCCATTCTTCCCTCACTCGTGAACAAGACCCCGAGATACTTGAACTCCTCCACTTGGGGCAGGATCTCGCTACCAACCCTGAGAGGGCACTCCACCCTTTTCCGGCTGAGGACCATGGTCTCGGATTTGGAGGTGCTGATTCTCATCCCAGCCGCTTCACACTCGGCTGCGAACCGATCCAGAGAGAGCTGAAGATCACGGCCTGATGAAGCAAACAGGACAACATCATCTGCAAAAAGCAGTGACCCAATCCTGAGCCCACCAAACTGGACCCCCTCAACACCCTGGCTGCGCCTAGAAATTCTGTCTATAAAAGTTATGAACAGAATCGGTGACAAAGGGCAGCCCTGGCGGAGTCCAACTCTCACTGGAAACGGGTTCGACTTACTGCCGGCAATGCGGACCAAGCTCTGGCACCGATCGTACAGGGACTGAACAGCCCTTATCAGGGGGGCCGGTACCCCATACTCTCGGAGTACCCCCCACAGGATTCCCCGAGGGACATGGTCGAATGCCTTTTCTAAGTCCACAAAACACATGTAGACTGGTTGGGCAAACTCCCATGCACCCTCCAGGACCCTGCTAAGGGTATAGAGCTGGTCCACTGCTCCGCGACCAGGATGAAAACCACACTGTTCCTCCTGAATCCGAGGCTCGACTATCCGACGGACCCTCCTCTCCAGGACCCCTGAATAGACTTTTCCAGGGAGGCTGAGGAGTGTGATCCCTCTGTAATTGGAACACACCCTCCGATCCCCCTTCTTAAAGAAGGGGACCACCACCCCGGTCTGCCAATTCAGAGGCACTGTCCCTGATGTCCATGCGATGTTGCAGAGGCGTGTCAGCCAAGACAGTCCTACAACATCCAGAGCCTTGAGGAACTCCGGGGCCCTGCCACCAAGGAGTTTTTTGACCACCTCGGTGACCTCAGTCCCAGAGATGGGTGAGCCCACCTCTGAGTCCCCAGGCTCTGCTTCCTCATTGGAAGGCATGTTAATGGGATTGAGGAGGTCTTCGAAGTATTCCCCCCACCGACCCACAACGTCCCGAGTCGAGGTCAGCAGCGCACCATCCCCACCATATACAGTGTTGACACTGCACTGCTTCCCCTTCCTGAGACGCCGGATGGTGGACCAGAATCTCCTCGAAACCGTCCGAAAGTCATTCTCCATGGCCTCCCCAAACTCCTCCCACGCCCGAGTTTTTGCCTCAGCAACCACCAAAGCCGCATTCCGCTTGGCCTGCCGGTACCTATCAGCTGCCTCCGGGGTCCCACAGGACAAAAGGGTCCTGTAGGACTCCTTCTTCAGCTTGACGGCATCCTTCACCGCCGGTGTCCACCAGCAGGTTCGGGGATTGCCGCCACGACAGGCACCGACCACCTTACGGCCACAGCTCCGGTCAGCTGCCTCAACAATAGAGGCACGGAACACGGCCCATTCGGACTCAATGTCCCCCACCTCCCTCGGGATGTGGTCGAAGTTCTGCCGGAGGTGGGAGTTGAAGCTACTTCTGACAGGGGGCTCTGCCAGACGTTCCCAGCAGACCCTCACAACAAGTTTGGGCCTACCACGCCTGACCGGCATCCTCCCCCACCATCGAAGCCAACTCACCACCAGGTGGTGATCAGTTGACAGCTCCGCCCCTCTCTTCACCCGAGTGTCCAAGACATGTGGCCGCAAGTCCGATGACACGACCACAAAGTCGATCATCGAACTGAGGCCTAGGGTGTCCTGGTGCCAAGTGCACATATGAACACCCCTATGCTTGAACATGGTGTTCGTTATGGACAATCCGTGACGAGCACAGAAGTCCAATAACAAAACACCGCTCGGGTTCAGATCAGGGGGGCCATTCCTCCCAATCACGCCCTTCCAGGTCTCACTGTCATTGCCCATGTGAGCTTTGAAGTCTCCCAGCAGAACAAGGGAGTCCCCAGAAGGTATGCCCTCTAGCACCCCCTCCAGGGACTCCAAAAAGGGTGGGTACTCCGAACTGCTGTTCGGTGCATACGCACAAACAACAGTTAGGACCCGTCCCCCCACCCGAAGGCGAAGGGAGGCTACCCTCTCGTCCACCGGGGTAAACCCCAATGTACAGGCTCCAAGTTGGGGGGCAATAAGTATACCCACACCCGCTCGGCGCCTCTCACCGGGGGCAACTCCAGAGTGGTAGAGAGTCCAGCCCCTCTCAAGGAGATTGGTTCCAGAGTCCAAGCTGTGCGTCAAGGTGAGTCCGACCATATCTAGCCGGAACCTCTCAACTTCGCGCACTAGCTCAGGCTCCTTCCCCTTCAGAGAGGTGACATTCCACGTCCCAAGAGCCAGCTTCTGTAGCCGAGGATCGGACCGCCAAGGTCCCCGCCTTCGGCCACCACCCAACTCACACTGCACCCGACCTCCTTTGCCCCTCCCATAGGTGGTGAGCCCATGGGAAGGGGGACCCACGTTGCCTCTTCGGGCTGTGCCCGGCCGAGCCCCATGGGTGCAGGCCCGGCCACCAGGCGCTCGCCATTGAGCCCCACCTCCAGGCCTGGCTCCAGAGTGGGGCCCCGGTGACCCGCGTCCGGGCAAGGGAAAACGCCGTCCAAAATTGTTTTTCTTCATAGGAGGTTTGTTTAACCGCTCTTTGTCTCATCCCTCACCTAGGACCAGTTTGCCTTGGGTGGCCCTACCAGGGGCATAAAGCCCCGGACAACAGAGCTCCTAGGATCATTGGGACACGCAAACCCCTCCACCACGATAAGGTGACGGTTAAAGGAGGGGCACCTTAGAGTGTTATATTATAAAATACATTTATTTATATTTATGTAAATGTATATATTATAGAATAAATGTTAAATATTAGTCAAATATAAAGTGAAAAAATTTCTGCTTGGCACCTTCTTTCACAATTTTTTTTTTTTATTTTCAAACGAGCAATTTCGACAACTGCATTGTATTGCATTCGGGTGTATTATTAATTTGTCTGTATTAAGAGTATTTATCTAATTGAGCAATGTTTTAATAATAGTAATGAACAATCCTGGAAGTAGTCGACTCGTAACGAAAGTCAGAAGTTTCTTTTTTCTTTCTAAGTACGTAAACGTACCCGTACTAAGCGAATAAATCGAGACAACTTAATAGAAGATTTACTGAATTGTGACGGTAGTTAGTGAGCATAGTTTGATAACACATTAAAGGAGAATACAAGGAAAAACGCAAAACGGAGTAACGTTAGTTTGTGTGATTAAGTGTTTTAAATGAATGTCTGAATATTTCTCGTGTATGCGTGTTTAACTTTTATTTCAGTAAGCTTTTGCTCTTAACAGGCGACAATAACTCGAAACCACAACCTGTAACTTCTTTGAAAGTCACGTGACTTCAGTACCAGGTTATCTGACCTCCGCTGACGATGAATCCGTTTGGTTCTTATTAATTTCTGGTGAGGACTATATAGAACTATTTTGACTTCTACCTAAATTACTGAAATTAGTATATTATACACCCTACAAGATTCAATCATTTAAACATGATCGAGTTATGTTCAAAATTGGAATATAAACAATACATGTAATATAAAGTAAATACAGTTTTGTAAATGTAACAACCTGTTATTTCCCTTTTTTTCACTGAATTTGGCATATGTACTTAACATCTCAGCATTAACTAACTGACACTGCGCTCTGACCTCCAAAGGAGATGCAAAAAGACAATTTCCCCTCTGGGATTAATAAATTATAAAGTATATCCAAACTTGATGCTGATTCCGCACACAGCGGCCTTTCTAGTGACAGTCAAAGACTCAATTTAAACACACACACATACACACACACACACAGCGTGAGAGAGAATGAGGGACAATGAGCGAGAGAGAGAGGGAGAGAGCGTGTGTGAGAGAAACATATGGAAAACAAATATCGAATAACAGCGCACATTCACAAAGATAATGTTTAGGGAGAGGTATGCCGAAAATCACACATATATGTATTATCTAAAATGCTATTTCACGTGGAAGCCCAATTGGGCATTGAAAAAGTACACAATTCCTTAAATAAACATTCAAGCAGAAAAAAAAAGAATACTTAAAGAGTAGAGCTGCAGATTTTCTTTGTGAGCGGTAAATGCATTTCGGCTCCTTATTTGCGGACGATTCATGAAAAAATACATTTAAAACTGATGCTATACAGGAACTTTATTTTTTTTTGGCATGATCAACGCGGATTTTTTTTTTTTACCAGAAAAACCAAAACGAACAAAACTCATGATCAGTTTTAATTACATCTGCTCTACTTACCAAATCAATCTATGTGTCGAAAAGGATAAAGTAAGCATTTCTCGTTCACTTTTTTAAGGCGAAGCAAATATGACGTATTAGGGGAACACACAAAGCTTCCTGGGTTTCGAGAGGCCCCGTGTGGGTTTCTGTACTCTGTCCAAAGTCAATATTTAACAACATCCACCTAAGGGGGGAATTCCGGGGGAAGGGGGAGGGGGGGAATTCCATTGGAGAGAGAGCTGGAGTACGGATGGCCTGCACTAATCACACATTATATAAACAGTCCAGAAGAGGTTGTTTTTATATACAGTACACCAATTATTTATATAACTTTTGTGTAGCTTCAGCAAGTGCCAACAATTTCTAAGACACACAATTCCTTTTAACTGTAAGAGAATATGAAAAATCTGTGAATGGAACTCAGTTCAGTAATGAGGAAACAAATTAAGACATATAGTGCATCTGGAAAGTATTCATAGTGCATCACTTTTTCCACATTTTGTTCTGTTACAGCCTTATTCCAAAATGGATTAAATTCATTTTTTTCCTCAGAATTCTACACACAACACCCCATAATTACAATGTGAAAAAAAGTTTACTTGAGGTTTTTGCAAATTTATTAAAAATAAAAAAATTGAGAAAGCACATGTACTTAAGTATTCACAGCCTTTGCCGTGAAGCTCGAAATTGAGCTCAGGTGCATCCTGTTTCCCCTGATCATCCTTGAGATGTTTCTGCAGCTTCATTGGAGTCCACCTGTGGTAAATTCAGTTGAATGGATATGATTTGGAAAGGCACACACCTGTCTATAGAAGGTCCCACAGTTGACAGTTCATGTCAGAGCACAAACCAAGCATGAAGTCAAAGGAATTGTCTGTAGACCTCAGAGACAGGATTGTCTCGAGGCACAAATCTGGGGAATGTTACAGAAAAATTTCTGCTGCTTTGAAGGTCCCAATGAGCACAGTGGTCTCCATCATCCATAAGTGGAAGAAGTTCGAAACCACCAGGACTCTTCCTAGAGCTGGCCGGCCATCTAAACTGAGCAATCGGGGGAGAAGGGCCTTAGTCAGGGAGGTGACCAAGAACCCAATGGTCACTCTGTCAGAGCTCCAGAGGTCCTCTGTGGAGAGAGGAGAACCTTCCAGAAGGACAACCATCTCTGCAGCAATCCACCAATCAGGCCTGTATGGTAGAGTGGCCAGACGGAAGCCACTCCTTAGTAAAAGGCACATGGCAGCCCGCCTGGAGTTTGCCAAGAGGCACCTGAAGGACTCTCAGACCATGAGAAAGAAAATTCTCTGATCTGATGAGACAAAGATTGAACTCTTTGGTGTGAATGCCAGGCGTCACGTTTGGAGGAAACCAGGCACTGCTCATCACAAAGCCAATACTATCCCTACAGTGAAGCATGGTGGTGGCAGCATCATGCTGTGGGGATGTTTTTCAGCGGCAGGGACTGGGAGACTAGTCAGGATAAAGGGAAAGATGACTGCAGCAATGTACAGAGACATCCTGGATGAAAACCTGCTCCAGAGCGCTCTTGACCTCAGACTGGGGCGACGGTTCATCTTTCAGCAGGACAACGACCCTAAGCACACAGCCAAGATATCAAAGGAGTGGCTTCAGGACAACTCTGTGAATGTCCTTGAGTGGCCCAGCCAGAGCCCAGACTTGAATCTGATTGAACATCTCTGGAGAGATCTTAAAATGGCTGTGCACTGACGCTTCCCATCCAGCCTGATGGAGCTTGAGAGGTGCTGCAAAGAGGAATGGGCGAAACTGGCCAAGGATAGGTGTGCCAAGCTTGTGGCATCATATTCAACAAGACTTGAGGCTGGAATTGCTGCCAAAGGTGCATCGACAAAGTATTGAGTAAAGGCTGTGAATACTTATGGACATGGGATTTCTCAGTTTTTTTATTTTTAATAAATTTGCAAAAACCTCAAGTAAACTTTTTTCACGTTGTCATTATGGGGTGTTGTGTGTAGAATTCTGAGGAAAAAAATGAATTTAATCCATTTTGGAATAAGGCTGTAACATAACAAAAGGTGGAAAAAGTGATGAAGTGCTGTGAATACTTTCTGGATGCACTGTCAACAGCAAGTACAACAGAGTAGGCTAGTAAAGGAAACATTTTGCAACCAATATTTCCAAATAACAATATTATGTCAGTAAAGTTAAGTGCTGAGAAAATTTATAATTTTTTATTGATGCCTCAAAGAAGGAATCAGTTATATTCATTTTTGTACCGGTACTTCCATGCAGTTGCCTATTTTAGACAACTTATGTTTTTGCTTTTTTTTTCTTCTTCTTTAATGACTGTAATGAAGAACGTTAATGCATTTTTAGTTTTTCTCTTTCCTGAACGTGACTACGGAAATTTTGTTTTTTCCTTCTCTAAGGAATATTATTTTTTCCTCCCTTTTTTATACATAAAGGTGATCCCTTCCATTGTTCTCCCATATTCTGTCTTTATCTTTATTTCTGTAATTGTTCAAATAACTTAAGTAGTTTATTATTATTATAACCCTCCTCTGAGCACATTAACATATGCTGGCGTATTCGCTGGAGGTCAACCAGACCTTTTAGGCTTTGAACTCATCTGGTTGTTCAGTTAAGGACTTGGTTAAGAATACGGGCCATGGCAAGAAGTACAGTCTTCTAGATCTCTTTTCACATCGACTCTACTCGGGTGTTTGTCCAGCTGCTCTTGAATCCCTGGTCTTGATAGTTCCTGGTGTACTTCTGATTATGCTGGAGCCACTTTTGTTCTCGTAATTGTACGTGCATCTGATTTTGATCTCAAGGTCTTCATACTTTAAAAATATCATGAATGTCACATACTGATCTTGTTGTGACATTCATGATATTCCTTCAGGGCCAGTACGTGGCATCTGGACACTGTGGCTGGTGATTTCCTCAGCTTCAACATACATGGTGTGCCTATGATATACAGTACTTGTGGTGCTAAAGTATTTTCATGTTCAATTGTTTTACATACCATTTGATTCAGTATTTTAATGATTCATTCATTTTTTTCTTCTTGCCATTATACTTCCCTTTTACTTTGTGTTTTTCACGTGTTTAACCACCCAAAATGTTTTAATGCTTTCCTTTCTCTCACTTAAAAAAGTGACTAAAGGTAGTAATTATTTGTAATAATTATTTCTGCTTGTTTTTAATTACTTTCATTAATGTAACAGGAGCAGGACAAAATTTTAAAATAAATAATTAAATAACACTAAAACAAAGAAGAAAAAAATGAGCAAGTCAAAATTACAAATACAGAATAAAATGTAAATTACGAACAGGGCCTGTATTTATCATGCATCTCAGAATTGCTGCTAGGAATTTTGCTAAATGTTTGGCTAGGATAAGTGTTTTTCTCACCTTAGGGTAAGACATGAGAAGTAATTATGAAGTGTCCCACATCCATTCTCAGGTGTAGGACATTTGAGAATGAATGACATCACGACTTCACAACGTCATAAGCCATAAAATGGAACTCATGATGAAGTCTTGTGGTTTTCTATTATTATTATTATTATTATTATTATTATTATTATTATTATTAATGATAATAATAATAATATTCAAAGTAGAAGTAGAACAAGATGGAAAACACGATAAGTAGGATATTGTGCTAAGCTGCATGTAATTGCTGCCATTCCTCAGCAAGAGAAAGAATAATACTGTAACGAGCATTGAGAAGGAAAGCCTGAGACATAGAATGATTGTTAAATTCCGAAATCGGGCATGTTTATTTACCAATGAACACTCTAACGATTGTTCCTGGCTTGCGGCCTATGCTTCTTGGGATAGTTCTCAGTACCTCTGTGACTGTTCTCAAGATAAAACAGGTTTAGAAAGTAGATGGATGATCAACAATCTGTATGAATCTCCTTCCCACTGTTCATGGCACTGTTTTCCAGTGTCCTCGATCCTCTTCCACTTTGATGTCCCATGTCCCTCTCTGTCTCCTCTTATCTTTGTTGCAAGGTTCTAATTATCAAATGCCTTGGGATACTCCACCTACCTTCTTGAACCTTCCAGGGCTTGTATGTTGCAGGGATTTGTGGAATGCAGAATTCAGCATACCTGTAACATGTTTCTGTCAGTCACCCCTCCGGTCACACTCATCTTCAGGGTAATATTTTGGCTAATGCATAAAGATTGCGTTCCTGGTCACCTGTGGGTTGATATTGGGATATCGCTTACAATTCACACATGCGTGATCATCCACAACTTGAGGCAATGACCTTTATATGTGTGCCAAATTGTATGAATGCCACTCGCTTTAACATAAGCTTATATGGAATTGTGGAGAAATGTCTCATACATTGTATTTAAAGCTTGGTGTAAAATCCAAGAAGTGGTTGGTTGTGATATATCCAAATCATCACTATTGTAAAGCTGCTTTTTTACAACTAATGTTATCAACACTTCCATTTTGGTTTACAGCGTTTGGCTTCTCTGCATAGACAAAAGATCACATAACATATAAGATGAATATCATTCCATCTCTGTCAAATCAATGTCTTTTTTACAAAGTCATTGTTGTTCACTGTTTGCAAAACACTGATGCTTTTTCCAGAATGTGCGTGCCGATCTTTGCCTGAAGATCACATTCTGGCTGTTCCTAGCGTGTTAAGACAGCCCACAATCCTTATTAAAATCCTGGATTAATTTCATAAATTTGGAAAATTGATATCATGCTTTATACTCCTGCTTCTAAGAGCAGTGCCAAATTCGTGTCACTCTGAGATTTTTGAGCCAGTCAGAACCATTTCTATACTCTAAGATGCTTGATAAATATTAGCACGGAGGAAGAATTCCATCCATCCATCCATTTTCCAACCAGCTGAATCCAAACACAGGGTCACAGGGGTCTGCTGGAGCCAATCCCAGCCAACACAGGGCAGGAACCAATCCTGGGCAGGGTGCCAGCCCACCGCAGGACACAAACAAACACACACTAGGGCCAATTTAGAATTGCCAATCCACCTAACCTGCATGTCTTTGTACTGTGGGAGGAAACCGGAGCACCCGGAGGAAACCCACGCAGACACGGGGAGAACATGCAAACTCCACGCAGGGAGGACCCGGGAAGCGAACCCAGGTCCCCAGGTCTCCCAACTCTCTCCATGCCGCCCAGGAGGAAGAATTGGAGGTACATAATGAAATATAAAAACAAAAAAGATTTCTGAAGCACAGTGACAAAAAATAAAAGTAGAGATCAAACTTGCAAGCAGTACCAGCCTGATCAGTAGTGGAGATAAAAGTGATGTCATTAGTGGAGAATCCTCATATTTACTCAACTAGAGCCCCAATATCAACACCGACTGACTACATGACACCATCAGAGCACTGCGTGAAAGTTTACACAGGGAAATAAGTTTATGTGGGTGACATTTCTAGTGCTTCAGGCCCAATCCCGGCCTGATTTCTGTCAGTGTGACATTTACACAGTCTCCTTAAGGATTGATGAGTTTTGTCTCCAAAAATGAGTTTGAATGACTACTTTAAAATAATCCAATACAGTATTACTGAGCAAGTGTGTTTTGCGATGAACCACCAGCAAGCATGTACTGAATGAAAATATACATGCATGAGTAAAAGTCGGTGGGCTGGCACCCTGCCCGGGGTTTGTTTCCTGCCTTGCGCCCTGTGTTGGCTGGGATTGGCTCCAGCAGACCCCTGTGACCCTGTAATTAGGATATAGCAGGTTGGATAATGAATGGATGGATGGATGAGTTAAAGTCGTTCTTCAGAGAGAGCTGTGGTGTTTTTCCAGCAAACAGCTTAATTCGCTATAAAACTCAAACCGATTGCCAAATGCAGTTAAACACATGCAAGCACTCCTTAGCCTAAAGGCACAAAAACACGTTCTAACACAGTACATGGGCAACAGCGGCAAAATATATTGCAACATGCAGTGCAAAAATGGATTCTCTAGGACTTGTGATTCTTACCTTGTTTTAAGAGCTTATATCTTTAATATCTTAATTATCTGGATTTATCTGAAAAGAGTGTGTTCATGATTTTGTTAGAATTAAAAGTGGAAATGCTGAATAATTTAGTTAAACTTTTCTAAATACAGTCTTCTTAAAGAGAATAATAGAAGTGTATGTAATATCTTTCCTTATCTAATTAAAAACATGAACGTTTCATTCCTTTTCCAATCTTATTTTTGCAAAGTCTACTTTGGTAATTTAGCAACAGAGAGATAGATAGATATTAAAGGTGTTATACAATAGATAGATAGTGCTCACATTATCAATACATAAATGAATGTGATATTTTACTTTATGCTTTCAAGTGTCAGAAAAGCTGAAAAACATTTCAAGATTAGCAGCAGAGTCTACATTGTTAGTTCTCTTAGATGGCTTGCCTTTCATTTTTTGAAGTTCTTGACATTAATAATGGTTTCAGTGATGAACAATATTGATCACATTTTTTATCCCTCACAATGTCTTCAAGGGACGGGGCCACCACTTCAATGGTGGAGTGGTGGCTCTTAGACTAGGGATTTGCACTGGTTGCCGTTTCGCATCCTGTAAACGCCAAAAGTGACTCTACTCCGTTGGGCCCTTGAGCAAGGCCCTTAACCTGTAGTTGCTCCACCCTAGGTATGACGTTATTCTGCATCCAGCCCTGCATGTAGGCCCTCCAACCTGCTGGGAAAAATTTGGCGTTTGGTGGCAGAATTGGCACTCCAGCCACCATAAAAAAACTCCCACTGTTCCATTCCATCTGAACTAGTGCGGTGCTGAGGTGTCACCTGTTGCATGGCTGCCCTCGGGTCCTAATCTGAGATCTTGAATTAGTTTGTCATGTGCTGGGTGCGGCAATGCACTGTATCAGCATGTGCTCCTTACCTCTCTCTCGTAAAGTCTTCAAGTGCTGACTCAATGCTGTGCCTTTTGGGTCTTTTATGACCCGATTCTGACAACCACTTTTAGGCACCCTGGACATCAAATTTTCACCCCAAACCTATTTTATGTTGATTGACCATCTTAATCTGTAGTACAGATGACATTTAGGAAGTTGGTAACACAAGTTTAGGTACTTCAAAAATTTTCTATTACTCATTTATTCTTATGTAACAAGACCTTAACAAACTGATGAAACATCAGTAGATGGGTTATTTATCTCAGTGCTGTTTTCTGCCTCACTCTACGCTGTATACGGCTGCAGAGAGCTTAAACAACTTGGCACATCCACATAAAAATGACAAGGGTGAGCTTTCTTGAAGGCTTTTACTGGACGTACCTCGTTTTTAAACTGAAATACTGTATATACAAGAGAAACATACATGCATTTACAGGTTAGAACCAAAAACAAAAAATAATGATTTGCAAAGCAATACATAGCAGACAGTATACATTAAACAATAAAGCTTTAAAAGTCACTTACAAGGCAAGTGATTTCCACAGTCAGATTGAGACAAAGAGAAGCGTGTAGACAGAGGTCCAGATTTCTGCGTACCACAACTAACCAGACCAAGGAGTTTATATACCTTAAAGATATGCTTCTGACGTGACTGAAACAAGAGATAAAGGGGCGCCTATGTGAGACACATGGCGTGCATTGTATTTAAATGTTTATTATGGGGCCTACATGCTTTACGTGAGTTTTCATAGACATTTATAACACCACTGTGAGTGCGGGACATGACTGACATGTGTGTTAATAAATGACAAGACGAAAGGGGAGCACATTTCGACAAATAAAAGTAACAGCTAACAGCATGTGAGGCAGAACACACTATGTGGCATATTGACATGCTGGTAAAAAGACTTGCTAATATGAAGGATTCACAGGTCTGATACTAAATACGGAACATCAAGAGAAATATGTCTTATTTAATCCACATCAGACCACCACAAAGTGATATTTTGTCAGCAGGTCACATTGCAGAGATACAAAAATCACTTTACTGATGCTTTGTAACTGTTATGAAGACCCAAAGAAGTGTTTGTCATGCCTTGTTACATAATAATAAATGAGTAATAGATGCATTTTTGCAGTACCTAAACTAATGTGTTACCAGGATGTTTGTATGACTTGTGAACCAAAAAGCACTTAATTACAGCAGAAAATGTATTCAAGTCGGTGGTGCGTCAAAACTGACCCAAAGCAGATGGCAGTGTTCAAACTGTGCTGCTTCTGTACACAGATGTGATATTTGGAAACTTATTTGCTTTTTGTAAAGTTGAGACACTTTAATAAAAGCCTTTACACTTCTCAGCTGAAACAATGATATTTAGGATTTTTTTTAAGGTTGCAAAAAACAAGCATACTGTAAAGACAGTCAAAAATTGATAAAAGACAATGGCAGTGTTCAAAATATGTAGCAGCTGTACAGAAATCAAAACGTTTTTGCATAGTTCTTTTTTTTTTTGCTTTCCTAACATTAGGTCACTTTACTAAAAACTTTCACATTTCTGAGCTAGGATAACCGTTATAGGTGGTATGCAACCAAACGAAATGCAGCAGTTAATGATGGGCCAAAACTGACATGAGGATCATGGCAAACAAAATTTTGTTAACTTGGAGAAAAGTAGGAAAAGTCACTTTGAATAGATGAAATGTATGGTGTTTTTATGGATTTCAAAATACAAAAACTGGTCAAATTTGAACCAAAGACAGGGGGGTTAAAAATACTCAACAGTTTCCTCAAATACAGCTTTGTTTGACATTTATTTAACATTTATTTGACATTGATATAAAGCAGGTCATTGATACGGGTCTTTCAGACCATTTTCCTCTACTTTTTAATATAGAAATAATGATAGAAAATACTCATGAGAAGCATATTGTTAAAAAACGCTTCTTTGACTCATCAGCAACTTTAAAACTTACAAACATTCTAACCAATCAGTCCGTTTATAGTGCCAACTATAATAGCGAGGAGAATGTAAATAGTAAGGTGGAAAGATTTAATACTAAAGTGAGGGCTGCTGTTGACTTAGTTGCACCTAAAAAGACAGTTAAAAAATCTTCTAGCATTGTTATACCTTGGAAGACCCAAAGAGTGTCTGATTTAAAGAGAACATGCCATAGAGCTGAGCGTAAATGGAGGAAGACTAAACTAACTATTGACTATGAGATATTAAAAGTTAAAATAACAGAATACAATAACACAGTCCGTCTTGAGAGGCGCTGCTATTTCTCTAAGATTATAAATAACAATGCTAGTAATCCCAGAGTCTTATTTTCGACAATTGATCATCTGTTAAACCCAGGTAACTCAAAGGAATGCCTCCTAAGTACTTCCAGTAAAACCTGTGAGGCTATCGCTGTATTTTTTCAATCAAAAAATTAATGATATTAGAAATAACATAGTATATCTCCCCAACACTAAGGATCCTCCGAAACCCCAGTACTCCATAATAAATAAATTAGAGTCTTTCACTAGGATAGATTTACCTGATTTACATAAAATAATTTCTCAAATGAAACCATCCACCTGTGCCCTTGACCCAATACCAACAAATTTTTTCAAAGAAGTATCGGGTGTGCTTATTGATAATGTTCTTGACATAGTAAATTCGTCATTAGATACGGGGGTCTTCCCAGACTGTCTTAAGACTGCGGTAGTTAAACCCCTACTTAAGAAAAATAATCTCGACCCCTCTGCTCTTGAAAATTATAGACCCATCTCTAACCTGCCTTTCTTAAGTAAAATTCTAGAGAAGGCAGTCATTATGCAGTTAAATGAGCACCTCAATAAACCTGCTATTCTTGATAAATTTCAGTCAGGTTTTAGAACAAATCACAGCACAGAAACTGCACTCGTTAAAGTAGTAAATGACTTGCGGGTAAATGCAGACAGAGGCCATTTATCTGTTCTCATCCTCTTAGATTTGAGTGCCGCATTTGACACCATTGATCATAATATTCTTAAGAATCGCCTTAGTCAATGGGTGGGCCTCTCTGGCTGTGTCTTAAATTGGTTTGAATCCTACCTGGCAGGGAGAAAATTCTTTGTTAGTTGTGGTAATTATAACTCAAAGACACATGATATTCTATATGGTGTTCCACAAGGCTCTATCCTGGGTCCGCTGCTCTTCTCAATCTACATGCTTCCATTAGGTCAGATTATCTCGGGACATAACGTGAGCTACCACAGCTATGCTGATGACACACAGCTGTATTTATCAATAGCACCTGATGACCCCCAAATCTCTTGATTCGCTAACACAATGTCTAACCTGTATCTCAGATGGATGAATAGTAACTTTCTCAATTAAATAAAGAAAAAACCGAAATCTTAGTGATTGGCAATAATGGATACAATGAGGCTATTAGAAATAAACTGGATGCATTAGGATTAAAAGTCAAATCGGAGGTAAAAAGCTTAGGGGTAACCGTTGATTGTAATCTGAATTTTAAATCGCATATTAATAAGATCACTAGGACAGCATTTTTTCACCTAAGGAACATAGCAAAAGTTAGACCTCTTATATCATCGAAAGATGCAGAGAAATTAGTTCATGCGTTTGTCTTTAGTCGGCTAGATTACTGTAATGCACTCCTCTCAGGACTACCCAAAAAAGACATCAATCGTTTGCAATTAGTGCAGAATGCAGCTGCTAGAATCCTTACCAGAAAAGAAAATCCGAACACATTTCTCCAGTTTTGATGTCACTACACTGGTTACCTGTGTCATTCAGAATTGACTTTTAAAATTCTGCTTATGGTTTATAAAGCTTTAAATATCTCGCCCCGTCTTATATATCGAATGTCTGACACCTTATATTCCAAAATCGCAACCTCAGATCCTCAACTGAGTGTCTCCTTAGAATTCCAAGAGCAAAACTTAAAAGAAGTGGTGAGGCGGCCTTCTGCTGTTATGCACCTAAAATCTGGAATAGCCTGCCAGTAGGAATTCGCCAGGCTAATACAGTGGAGCACTTTAAAAAACTACTGAAAACACATTACTTTAACATGACCTTCTCATAACTTCACTATAATTTAATCCTGACACTCTGTATATCCAATTCATTACAATAACTATTCATTCAAAATTTGTACTAACCCCTACTCTCTCTTCTGTTTCCTTTTCCGGTGTCCTATTGGTGGTGGCTTGTGCCACCACCATCTACCCAAAGCACCATGATGTTCCAACAATGATGGATGGATTAAAAGCCAGAAGTCTGTATAACCATCAGCATCAAGTGACTCCGTGAGAACCCTAACTACAAAGAGGACTATTTCATTTATGTTAGGTAGAATGCCCAAAGGGGACTGGGCGGTCTCGTGGCCTGGAACCCCTACAGATTTTATTTTTTTCTCCAGCCTTCTGGAGTTTTTTTTTGTTTTTTCTGTCCACCCTGGCCATCGGACCTTACTCCTTTTTATGTTAACTAAGGTTGTCTTATTTTAATTTCTTATTTGTCTTTTATTCTTCTTTTCTTCATTATGTAAAACACTTTGAGCTACTTTTTGTATGAAAATGTGCTATATAAATAAATGTTGTTGTTGTTATTTTTACATCCTGCCTTGCGCCCTGTGTTGGCTGGGATCGGCTCCAGCAGATCCCTGTGACCCTGTAGTTAGGATATAGTGGGTTGGAAAATGGATGGATGGATGGATTTATTTTTATAAGCCATACACACTCATTAAATGTTCAGCAGATAAAAGCACAATTATATAAGGAAAGCATACAAATGCAAGGCAGCAACCAGCCCAGGATGGAATGTGGTTAACTGAAGATAATACAAAGGAAAGATTATTATGGGGACAACATACAGTAAAGCAAATTCCTTCTGTATATCTTTGTCTCTTGTGAGATGGCTCCTCCACTTTCTCATCGCCAGTCCCACTCTCTCCAACAAATCATTTAATATTCCACTCCCTGCTGTGAGTTTTGCTTAACTCATTTTCCAAGTACAAGCACAATGGTACATTGGAAGAGGGCATCCATTAATTCCCATTCTTAAGGCAACATCTGGAACACATCCTGCAATTAATGTTTAGTTGAGAGGTGCTCTATATAGATTTTGGTTCACTGTGATGTCTAGTGATCCTTTTGAGTCAACCACAAAAGGGCTGCAGATACAAAAAGCTAACCCATAATAGCCTAAAAATGTGTCTGATCTTCTTACTGGTTGAAACAGATCATGAAGGCCTGGCAGGAGACCAGCACAGTTTACTCAGGGTTGGCAGGAGGTGGACAAATGGGATGTTGCTCTCCTTAAAAGATAGCAGGTAGCTGGTATTTACTTCCCAGCAATTTATACTCCTTTCAGGAAACAGGTTGCAGGTAAAGTAAGGAATATTAAAGGGAGCACTGGTATGAGGCTATCCAAGACGGTATCCGTCAATAAGGACGCGCACAAAAAGGCGAGCTTCAAAAGGGCGACCTCAATTGAGCGCCGAATAAGTGCGCGCATAAATAAAGGAGTGCTTCAAAAGGGTGACGTCAATTGGGCGCAGCGAATAAAGGCAAACGCAACAAAATTATTACAGAAAATTTATTAGATAAAGGCAATGATTGAACGTATAAAAAGGTGAAAGCAAGAATATTAAAACATTCAATTAATTAATGCATGAACTTCTAACGAACTATTTCTAAAGCTCTCTATATTTCGTTGTTTTCAAAATTACAGAAAATTAGATTAAGGCAATGACTGAATGTATAAAAAGGTGAAAGCAAGTTACACGTGCGCACGCATTTATTCGGCGCTCAATTGAGGTCGCCCTTTTGAAGCTCGCCTATATTTACAGACGCCTTTATTCTCCGCGCCCAATTGAGGTCGCCCTTTTGAAGGTCGCCTTTTTGTGCGCGCCCTTATTGAATAGAACCATCAAAGACCTGTCAGTGATTTTGAGCTTCTCCTGAAATGGACACCAGGATGAGTAAAACATTTTGTCCTAGCTGTGTAACTTTAAGTTAGAATGAACCAGTCCCCCGACAATGTCACAGCAGTAAAGGGAGCACAGGAGAAGAAGTTAGATGTGGCAAAAATGAGAATGTTGAGATGGATGTTAATTGCAAAATAAGAAATGAGACAATTAGAGGTACAACAAAAGTGTAAGAGAAAGCTATGAAAGTACAGGAAAGTAAGTTGAAGTTGTATGGGCAAGTGATGAAGAGAGACAATGAAGATGTAGGCAAAAGACTGGTGGGAATGGAAGTACAGGGGAAGAGAAGGAGAGGGGCTCGAGGTGGATGTATAAAGTAAAAGGAGATCTGAAGGAAAAGGGCTTTACTGGCCAGGAGGTGCAGGAGTGAGCTGTTTGGAGAAGGTTGATCAAGCACATTGACCCCACATAGAAGTGGGAAAGGATGAAGAGGATGAAAAAAAAAGAAGATGGGAAGACTTTTATCCATCCATCCATTTTCCAACCCTAACACAGGGTCGGAAGGATTTTATGTTACACAATAAATGAAGCTAGCAGGTGGTTTGAATGCCAGGTTAACCTATAACCTAGAATAGGTAAACACCCTGAAGAGAAGGTGTTTTGACTCGTTGCTGTAATTCTGCTTTTTTTTGGAACTTTTTCTTGGAATCCACATCATTTTTGGACTTAATGGACTTTGGAAAGCATTTATCTCATTACTTTTCCAAGAACTCTTCAGTTTAAGCTCAGGCTTGTTTTATTGTGCCATTTTATACATGTATCATCCTGTAAGGAATGAATGAATCGAACAAAAGGTACCATATTTAATTTTTTACTTCCAATGTGGATCTTATTTTTTTAATTGATTCTGATGGATAGACTTAGCCAGATCACTTCACTTTAATCCCTTTTTATTCAAAAAGTTTCTAGCACGCTACTTGTTATGTTTTGCACATTAAAAGCCCCTGCTGGGACTTGTTACCAACTTTCAAAGTGAAAACTGGAAGCTGCATCCAGAAAGTGCAGGCAGTTCATCTACATCCATGTCATCTGCAAGAGAGGACAGAGCCAGCTATACTTCCTTAGAAGGCTGGCGTCCTTCAACATCTGCAATAAGATGCTGCAGATGTTCTGTCAGACGGTTGTGACGAGCGCCCTCTTCTATGCAGTGGTGCGCTGGGGAGGCAGCATAAAGAAGAGGGACGCCTCACGCCTGGACAAACTGGTGAGGAAGGCAGGCTCTATTGTAGGCATGGAGCTGGACAGTTTTACATCCGTGGCAGAGCGACGGGCGCTGAGCAGACTCCTGTCAATCATGGAGAATCCACTGCATCCACTGAACAGGATCATCTCCAGACAGAGGAGCAGCTTCTGCTGTCACCATCCTGTTCCACTGACAGACTGAGGAGATCGTTCCTCCCCCACACTATGCGACTCTTCAATTCCACCCGGGGGGGGGTAAACGTTAACTCTAAACAAGATTATAGACTGTTAAACCTGCCTCACACTCTCCACCTTGCATTTTTTAACTTGCACTGCATTTTTATCACTCTTTAATTAATATTGTTTTTATCAGTATGCTGCTTCTGGAGTAAGTCTCAGCCGCAGATCCATTTCTCTTTAAATAATAATAATAATAATACATTTTATTTATATAGCGCCTTTCCCATGCTCAAGGTGCTTTTAAAGTAAATTTCTTTGTTGAATCTGTTTCCTCATTATTCTAAATCAACTATTCGCAGAAATAAACAATTCCATTCCCTAAAGGAATTCATATTTTGCAATAAGCCAATTATGAGCACTGGTTATGGTTAACTAATGATAATATCTGAAACCAGTGGAGATCAGCAGCACAACATCTGAACAAAAAAAGTCCTCTTCTTTTCATTATCAGCAATTTTACTACAAATGTATGCAACATATCAAGGCATAACAAGATATTAAAGAACTTTAATTTGAAAGTGAAAGTCTGAATTTTGAGACCTGAAAACAAGCAATAACACGAAACATGTTATTTGTGCAAGTATTGTGACTTTGATTGATGACCCTCATAAGGGTTTAAGAAAATACCTGATCACACACCTTGTTTTTATAAGGGCAACACAAGCATGTTTTTGCTCCGTGACTTGATGTCCAAACCCATCAGTTACCACTAGATATTTATCTTTCACTGCAGTGATTAAATGCAAAATCCATCACTAAATGGAAATGAGATAAAGGGACTGTGACTGACTGTCTCTCTATGAGTACTGAATGGACCACAATGTGTGCAGAGGTTAGCAATGCTTCATCACAGATCTGGAGTTTGAATGTTTCACCCATGTCTCCAAATTCTTCCTCCCACATCTCTAATCCCTTACTCAGGACAGAAGCAGGTCTAAATTCAGTTGTTTTGCCTGTCTAAGGTAAAGTCATTTCTGATGGAGGATCACAGGAATTGTCAGGTAGAAGGGTCCTTTCATCAGATTGGCTGGCCTAACACTGACTGAGCTGTGGAATGGCCAATAGGGGGAGGCAGCTTGATGGCTGAGGTCTCCGGGACTCTGAACAAATTCAAATCCCATTATGTGATATCATCTACTGTTGAATTCTGCTCTGTACTTATAATATTTCTATTGCACTATTATATTGTATCGAGGATTACTTGTGTTCTGTTCTCTGTATTGTATTGTATTTAGCCCCCTTTTTTAGACACCTACTGCACACCCAGCCTACCTGGAAAGGGATCTCTCTTTGAACTGCCTTTCCCAAGGTGTCTTCCATTTCTTTTCCCTACAAGGGTTTTTTTTGGGAGTTTTTCCTTGTCTTCTTAGAGAGTCAAGGCTGTGGGTTGTCAAAAGGCAGGGCCTGTTAAGGCCCATTGCAGCACTTCTTGTGTGATTTAGGGCTATGCAAAAATAAATTGTATTGTATTGTATTGAATCCCAGTGTCTATGTTTTTATTTCCCTGCAATTGATTGGCACCCTGTCCAGAGTTACTTCCTACATTGAACACAATACTGCCAGGATAGACATCAGTCCCTTTTATGATTTCAGTTAAGGTGATTTGAGAATGTATGTTTATATTGTACATACTTGACACCGCAACCCACAAGTTACAGTGCCCATAGGAAAATTGTTACTACTCAAAGGTTGATCTCTGATGGTTCATAAAGTCTCATTTATATTTCATTTAAGAATCAACTTTGTTGCAGATGTTTTTCCTAAAATTCCATTGGAGAAATAACATTAGACACAAAGGAGACATGAGATACAACTGAGTCAAAACTTAGAATTTGGTATATTTTGTGAGAACTCTTTCTAGTCTTGTTTTAATCTCATTCAAGACTTCATGTTTTTTTACTTATTATTAGACCAATGGTTTTATCCAAGATGACTTACAACATTTTTTGATACAATAGTTGACTTTTGTTATTTTTATTTGGAGCACAGGAAGATGAAGTTACTCTCTTGGGGTCACAGAGTGGTGTCAGTAGTGGGATTTGAACCCACAACCCAATTAGATGTTTAAACCCTTAATCACCATGCCACACTGCCTGCCTTTTCTTTTACAATGAGTTTGATCTATTTGGAGTACAGAAAATATAAATTAGAGCAACTAATAATATTATTCAGTTTTGTAATCCTAGCAAAGAGTTTTTTTACCACACACAATCATCCATACATTTAATCACACATTACTGAGCACACAATGAAAATGCTTTCAAATTGGAAAAAAAAAAAGTCAAAACACTGCATGGAAAATCTGAGCCCATTGTGTGACTTTGCTGAGATCTCTGCTGAAACTCAAGAGGAGACACTTGTGGGGAATTTTGCCTCCGGAGGAACATCTGAGAATCGGGAGACAGAAGAACATGTCTCCATTTTATTTCTTTTTCTTTTTCATTTTCTTTCTGATCTCACTGTTTTCTAGGAGAAACCAAATGGATGTTAAGGAGATCTTGTTTCTTTATTATTATTATTCATTTCTATGGGTAATAACTTGTAAGAGTCTATTGACTTTAATGCACCCACTTAATCAGGCCATAAAACAAACCTTTAGATTGACTGAACAGAGATTCTGAAAGGTTTTACTGTGACAGCTCTTGACACCTTTAGCTGCTCCCTCTCACAAATCACGCCTTTTGCTTTTGTTCTTACCATGTAGGTTATCCATTTATGACCACAGGATGCTCTTCAGTGGAAACTTTGAATATCATCTGCACTGTTTAAGGTCTTTGCACTTTAAAGATGAACTTTAAATGTGCCATTGCAGTTTCAAGATTGCTGTAAATCAGTCCGGAGGAAACAAGCTGGCTAAAAAACTCATTTCAAATTAACAATTCCGGAACGTATTTGCCCTTTCTAGATGGCACATATTAATATTTCATGCAATTATGAACTAGATCAATCAGGTTTAACACTGGGTGGATGGTTGGACATTTTAATACTTACTAAAATTTGTTTACACAAATGAGAATGGGAAATAAAGAAACAATAAGGCAAATTTTTACATTAGTACTCAGTGACACCATGTCGAATATCACAACGTTTTTTGCTGTTCCTGACACGTGCGGGCTTGAGAGTCAAAATGGATCTTCTTTGATGATACAAATAGCATAGCTTAGGCTCAGAGTGTTTGAGAACCTGGATTATAGAACGTGTTATGATATGGTGAAGTCTGGAGTACATCCAGGGAGTTTTAAGGAGAGGACAAACAAACTGGAATTGTCTTTACTACACTATTGGCACGTAGACTTCTCTTGCTCAATTAGAAGAATCCTAACCCACCTCTTTTAAGCCAGTGGGTAACTGATCTTATATATTATTTGAAATTGGAAAAAATCAAATTCTCACTTAGAGGATCTGTACAAAACTTTTTCAAAACCCAGCAGGAACTAATCAATAACATTTTAGAATAAGCATTTAAATTGAGGAAGCAGATTCTCTCCCCTCTTGTTTTTCTCTGTTTATTTTAAATTATTTATTATTTTACCTATTTGCTTATTTTTACTAGCTCCTAAAGTTTTACTCTGCTGGCCGTTCTCTCTTTCTCATGGGTGAGGGTTGATTTGTTTTAAACCTAGTCTTGTAGAACGTGACTTATTTATATGGAATGTTATTTGTTATTAAAATCAATACAATACAGATAGGCTTTATATGCTTTGTGGTTCTGAAACCTACAGTACATTTTCCTAACAATTTTCCAAATTTTTAATTCTGTGTTTTTGATTCTTCAGAGGCTTACAATGTTTAAACATTTTGAGCCATGGATTTTTAAAAATGTAAGCTTATTGACATAGAGTTTACCTTCTAATTAAAATGACTACTTTTTGTAGAATTGATTAAAAGTGTTGTCAGTAAGAGCTCTTCATCTCTAAGCAGCAGGCTATTGGTGGTCCACTCCTACAAGTACGTGGGGGGTCTACATTAATGAAAGGTTGGACTGGTCTCGTAACAGAGGAACAATATAAGAAAGGGCAGAGCAGACACTTTTTTCTTAGGTGACTGTGATCTTTTAATTTTTGTAGTAACATCCTTCACATCTTCTACAGCTCTGCGATTGATTGCTAGTGCAATTTTTTACACTGTGGTGTGCTGGGCTGATTACATTACTTCAAGAGAGACCCACTGAATCAACAAGCTGAAAAAAAGGGCAGGCTCAGTTATAGGATGCACTCTGGACCCCCTGGAGGTCACAGTGGAGGAGAAAATGAAGACAAAACCATTATGAACAATGCTGCACACCCTCTCTCTGACAGACAAGCACTGAGGAGTTTGAGCCAATGAATAATTCAGGAGAAGTGTGCCAAGAAACACGACTGAAGCTCCTTTATACCAACAGCAATATGTCTTTATAGAGCCTCACCAAGACTGGAACTGTCAACTCAGAAGTTTTCTTTCCTTTTAATTTTGTTGCCTTATAGTCATTCTGGTGTGCATTCAGACCAAAGTCAGTCATTTTCTACTCCGCTTTGACCTGAACAGGGTCACAGTGGTCTGCTGGAGCACACCCCAGTTAGCGTAGGGTGCAAGGCAGGAACAAACCCTCAACAGGGTGCCAGTCTATCACAGGGTGAACACACACAAACACAACCCAACCACACACTAGGGCCAATTTAGGATCACCAATTCATCAAACCTGCAGGTCTTTGGACTGTGGGAGGGAACGATAGAACCTGAAGGAAGCCCACGCAAACATAGGTAGGACATACATACTCCATGCAGGGAGAACCCAAGACATTTGTGGCACAGTGCCATCCTCAAACTAAACTTTCCCCCTGAAGATAAATAAAGTTCTATCTATCTATTTATCTATGAATATGTTGTAAACTATGAACTTTTCATTTTGATGACATTTGGGGTCTTACAAATATCCAGAACAGCATAGTCTACCCCATGTTTGCATTCTGTTAAGCCGCCCTCTTTCATCTTCACATCTGAGTATATACACTTGAAATTATTTTCATTTTGAGAAGCGTATTTCTTTAGATTCTTATAGAAGAAAGTGGAATACTGCAGCTCATTCTCCTAGAGGAGAAAAAAAAAAAGAATTGGCATCAATCATGACAGAAAGTGAGTTTTTGTACTTAACAACTGCGTATTTTAAAAAATTGTAAATATAATGTTTGCATTTGTAGACATGAACCTCTGCTCAGCACTGGGAGATAACAGAAACATGTGTACACTTAATAAAAGGCTAACAAGGTATAGACTGAGGTTTCACCGGTTCAAAAGTCCTCTTTAAATTCTCAAGCAATACCCCATGAAAAAATACATATTTATACTAACAGAAAATTTATATATAAATAATATGCATGTAAATAGTTTAAAAAAACTTTTAAGTCTTTAGGATTAAATTAATTACTGCGTTAATCTGACTTTGAAATATTGCTTGTTTTTCATTTAAATCCCATTAAAAAAGAAAATCAAATAAATACAGTATGTTACTGTTCCTTCCTTTACTGGGATTTTTGTGGTAACTGCTGCTGTGTTACATTTCTTAGGTTTCAGTCTCCTCCTGATCCCTGTCTGTGTGGAGTTCTGCACTTTCTACTTCGGTCTGCCTGGGTTTTCTTCTGTGTATTCCACCTTTTCTCCGACATCCCACAGACAACATATTCTCAAAATTGCACAGTCCAATTCAGTGACACAGAAGGGCAAAGCCTCAAGGCAGCAAACAGCCCCTGACAGCAGATCCATTCACAGTGTGGCAAATTTGGACTCACCCGTCAACATAACCTGGACATCTTGGAAGGCGTAGGAGAAAACATCCAGAGGAAAACCCATGAAGATATGAGGAGATATGTAAAACTCCACACATACAATATTCAGGTATGTGATTTGTATGCAGGACATGTGAAGCAGCAATGATTCCCAATGTGCTACTATGCCACCTTCCAAAACAACTGTGTTTAGGTTAATTGGCAATTACAAACTGCCTCTCTGACAAATGGAACTTTGAAATCTAAAATTTCCAGTATGGTGCTCTGAGCGCGTCTAGAGAGCTATACTATATTTAATCACTATCAACTGATATTTGCAAACTCAACATGAATTTTTAGTCAGAGAGCATGTGACATTTAAAGGCTACTGTTTCTCAGCTGTGTTGCCTATGAGGGTTAATTGCTATGGACACACATCACGAAGCATCTTAGTTTGCATATTTGCACTGTGGTGAATTGCTGGTGGTCTGTCGCAAACACATTAGTTTTGGATTACAACGGCTCCCAGAAGTAGTTAGTTACTTATCAGCCTGAGCTAAAGGAGGTTCCAACGCTTGGCCAAGCACATACTGCTTCTGAGAAGCATTGTAATCCTGATGTTGAGGGGTCTCAACTGACTACCAGCAGTTAACCACAGAACAAATCTGTGAACTTGAGATGCTTCCTTGTGTGAGCAAACAGCAGTTCTTTTGGTGATGAGGATGGGATTTGCATTGTGGACAGATGGACAGACAGTCAATAAAAGGTGTCAATTTGCTTGACTTCACACTACATCCATAATGGCTAACACGGTACAACAACCTCATACTATGGACAGATGGAACATAGTGGTAGTGTTGCACAAACGATGTTGGGGTTGAGAGAGTGAGAACTCAGTGCATGCTACCAGGAAGCAGTCCACTTGCACTGTTCAGAAGAAGTCACTGCATGGATGACTAACGGTGTTTATTTATTAGCTCATACTTTAATAAGAGTACATCTGAGCCAGGTGTTGTAGGTTTGCAGCTCATGACACAGTCCAAATTAGTGAACTGAGATGCTTCATGGTGTGAATCCACAACAGTACAGAGGGTGTCACATTATACAATTAAGAAACACCATGGGTGACTGGTCACATGATTCCCTGATGACGTTTCATCATGGTTCTAAATCTCATATTGCACCTGTCACAAAGTGCCTGATTTTGGCAGCAGACCGCAAGTGCTTACCAGGTACATTGAGATCGGTTGAATTCAATATTTCTGTCTTTTTGTTTTCCACTTTTTCATGTTATGACAAACATTAAGCATCAAACCGATATTTGCCTTGACTTTAAGATCGATGAGCCCTTTGTCTGTTTGTACAGAGCTCAATACTCGCTTTCCTTCATTCCTTGCATCCGCCAATGTTCTTCTACATTTGTAGGCATTGTAGGATTTGTACTCCAGTTGAACACTCATTTGATGTTAGCTCTTTTACACCCCAAAGTTCACCTCACCATAATGTGCTTCTCACAATGTGTTTGGTTTTATTTTGTAGTAAGTTGCAGAGAGCTGTAGGAGGTTTGAAGTGAGGGATGATTGAAATTCTAGGGGTGTCACCCTACACAACTCCAGTTAATGGCCACACGTTAGGACTGTCCACAATTAGCTGTGATTTCCTTATGATTATGTAAATGAAGGCTATGACTAAAAATGACAAAAGTCGCTAGTTTGCAGGCTAAAGGTCAGGTAAGTGTGCATCCTGAGGGGAGATTTGACTGTATCACTAGGGGGTATTAACTCCAAAACTTATAGTCAGGAAAACACTAGGGAATAAAATAGTCTTCTTGCCTGTTCCATTGTTAATTAGTGCAGGTAGTTTATAAATAATTCTAGGTTTTCTGACTGTAAAGGGAATATCTAAGGTGCATTAATGCCAAGGAGTGCTGGGGGGCACTGTGACATGATCACATCAATATTTAGTTTCCCATTTACTTTCATCTGTTTAAGTTGGCTATTTAATGAAGACTTACCATTTCCTTTCCCTCTTCATATACGGATTCTGAAGGTTCTAAAAGAGATTAAAATAAAAATAAAATCAGTTATACAAGTAAAAATTAATCACTATAGAGTATATAAAACAGTTCATATATGGTTATTGTAGATGCCCCAGAGGACAGATGGGTATCCCATCCAAGATGGAGATGGATCTCTTACCCGGACAGGATATGTTTTATGATTCCCATCCTGAGTGGGATGCCCAAATGCTACGAGAAGAGAGGATGGTAGGAAGCAGTTAATCTCCAACTATACTAGGTGGCAATGTCCCTCATATAGAGTCCCTGTTTGGACACCTGCAGGGCTGCATGGGAGTTGGAGTCCAGAAGTGTAGTCCTGTAGAGATCCGGGGGGTAGGTGATAGAGGGCGCTACTAGGGGAAGACCTCCCTGGCTTTCTTATGATCCAGAAGTACTTACAAATGGCCAAGTCATGTCACTGGAATTGCTCCCGGGTCCAGCATAAAGGATCCCGCAGCAACACATGGATGAGTCCGAGTTGGGGGGGCAGCGGGAGACACTCATTGGAGGAGAGAAGGAGGAAGAACTTAAAACTCTGTATATTGGCTGTAATTGTAACTGTACTGAGGTGAGTGGATTAAAAGTCCTTTATTTTAGAACTGGAGTTCTGTTGGGTCACGTGTGTCTGGGGTCTGGGGGCTCAGTAGCGCCCCCTACTGTTCAAAATGCACATAGTGTAAGCACTTTAGTAATATTCTGAATTCAAATTAAGGAAACAGGAGCAGATAACTAATTATTATGATCTTTTTAAATTTGAAAAGAATAAAAATGAGAATTTTTACTTTGGACTCAAAAGCTGCATTTGACTGTAGGGCTCTATGCAAAATAAAACTGAAGTTTAAGTAATTTTTTTCCACCACACAGCAATGTCAATTACAATTAAAATAAATACTATTGAACATGTTATTTGTTAAAAAGTAACATTTTCTCAATTTAAATGGTAGTGCGAAGTGTTTTTGGGCCAAATTCTGAACTCTTCCTAAAAACGCAACTCATTCAAAATATTATGTTCCATCCATCCAAATATACTTCAATATTGTGGTGAATAAAAAGTCTGTCCTATTATCTTTAAATTAATCTGTTGGTTTGCAGGTCTTTACTTGTTATATTATGAAGTGGTATATTGTTTATGACCAGCGTTTAAACTTGACAGCAATGGCATTCTGGAGTTAGTCTGATGATTTGAACCATCACTGTCAGCACTGACCACCATTTTGCTATCAGGAGTTCAATGGGAAATATTCACACTTAAATATTAAGTAACAAATTAATTTAACTGACTGGTCATTGCAGAAATATTTCTATTATGACTTCATTTTGTGGACATAAAATTGTCAGTTCATCTTAGACAGAAGGATATGTTTGTATGTATATGCAGGGACCTCCATAATGTTTGTGACAAAGACCCATTTTTCCTTGATTTCCACCTCTGCTCCACAGTTTAATATTCCAAATCAAACAACTGAGACATCGTGATCAAAGTGCACATTACAGACTTTAAGGGGATTGTCAGTCAGACGGTCAGTCTATATCCTAACACAGGGTCACGGGGGTCTGCTGCAGCCAATCCCAGCCAATAGAGGGCACAAGGCAGGAAGAAATCCCGGGCAGGGCGTCAGCCCAACGCAGGGAACACACACCCACACATCAAGCACACACTAGGGACAATTTAGGACTGCCAATGCACCTAACCTGCATGTCTTTGGACTGTGGGAGGAAACCGGAGCACCCGGAGGAAACCCACACAGACACGGGGAGAACATGCAAACTCCACGAAGTGAGGACACGGAAAGCGAACCCTGGTCTCCTTATTGTGAGGCAGCAGCGCAACCACTGCGCCACCATGCCACCCTAAGGGGATTGTTTGTCCCAAAATTTATGGAGGGTATTATACAGTATATAAGGGTATATTATATATATATATTTGCAGGTGGAGATCCACAAAGGGAGAAAATGAATCACATATCATAAAGTACTTTTTATTCTTGAGCTTTCGGCCCCTGCCAGGAGCCTTCATATGAGGATAATTCTTAGACATACAAGAATCAAAGGCAATATATAGCAAAATTACGTGGGGTTGGTCAGTGTGTACGGGGTTGGGGGGGGGGGGGGGGGGGGGGGGGGGGGGGTAATGAGGTGGGGGTTGGGAGGAGTATTGGTTATAAAGTTTTATTTATTATGAATATGTTCTTCTTATATATATATATAATATATTTATTTTATATATTTATATATATATTTATATATTTCCACGAAGGGAGAAAAAATGAATCACATATCATAAAGTAGTTTATATTCCTGAGCTTTCAACCCCTATCAGGGGTCTTCATCAGAGGATAATGCTTAGACTTACAAGAATCAAAGGCAGTATATAGTGGGGGGGGGGGGGGTGTGTGTGTGACTAAGTCCGTATGATCAAGGGGGGGGGGGGGGTTTGTATAGTTTATTTATTATGCACATGTTCTTCTTAAGTTAGCATATGCTAGATTTATGTCCAGGTGTCTGTTGATGGCGTTTTCATCTGATAGCCAAGACTCGAACAACTCTCTGGCACTTTTAGTACTGGCCTTAAAATTTTAATTTTACATTGTCCCAGTTGAATGTGTGTCCTGTCGATTTAGTATGTGCATAGATCAAAGATAGTGCGTCCTTTCTTCTGACGGCGTTGCGATGTTCCTGTACACGTGTTGAGATTCTTTTTGACGTTTGTCCTATGTATACCGCTGAGCAAGAATTGATCTATGCACATACTAAATCGACAGGACACACATTGATACGTGATTAATTTTTTCTCCCTTCGTGGATCTCCAGCTGCAAATATGCAAACCGTATAACAGACCTTCTCTTCCATATATATTTATATATATTTATATATAGTGTATATAATTGCAATGATAATACTTGGAATACTCAATGTGGATACATTTATTTAATTTTGTTTTGCTATTTTTTTGTATTAAGAACTTTCACTTCTAGTTGCCTGTAAAATATCACGCTGATTTCACTTGTTTATTGATGTATCAAAGGAAGCACATCACTGTTTTAGAACACGTTAGCCCTCTCTAATATGACACCTCTACCCACTACTACCCAATTTGATTCAACACATTTGGTGTACAAGTGAATTGTAAAGCAGCAACTGAGCTGTGAAACGACATCTCTCACCTCTGTCTCTCTTATGTTTAAAACTTCTAAACTGCCGCAAGATTTTGAAAATAACATCTAACTCTACAGTACAGAGCCTCTCATTAAAGTGAAACCAACAACTTCACTTGCATGCTGATCATCCTCTAGTTCTGTTGCTGTTCTGTGATGTTTTGTGTGCTCTTCATTTGTGGAATATTAACTACAGTATAACTGTTTTCCACTTTATTATGGAATTGCTACTACTTACCAATAACAGATAATGAGTACACATTAGGGATATCATGTGTTTGTAAGATCATAATCAGTCACAACCCTGTTTAAGCCAATTCAGGGAAGGCCTAGTTCTCAGCCTGGTAGCATTGGAAACAGCCCTGGACAGGATGCCATTGTATTGAAGGGCCCATTCATTCTGGAAACAGTTTAGAATCACTGACCAACCTCACCAACATCTTTGGGAAAAACATAATGAAAACACTAAAAAACCTGGAGGAAAATCCACATAGACACAAGGAGAACATCCAGGGAGGATTCACGCCCAGGACACTGGATCTGTGAAGCAGCAATGGTGACCACTCTCATACCATGTAAGATGCACTTTTTATAATTGATATTTATGTTGTTATTTTTTGCATTGTGACTTTGGATCTCCTTACATAAACCAAAACAAAATGTCTTATTAGTTTTATCCATTCATTTTAAAGCTCCTTCATGTATTTAATCCATCAGAGATTTTTTATCATTCACATTTTTTGGCCAAATTGACAGTTCCAGTTACTAATGTTTCTTCACTGACTTTGAATGAAGTGCATGATATTCCTCCGGAGCCTCTTTGTTACACAAAAATGTATTGGAATTCCTTTTGGTGTTTAATGCACTGGGGGAACATGTAATATCCATGTATTGACCGCTTTTTAATGTTCAAAGCTAATTTTTATCTCAGTTTTGATGTACACGAATTTGACAGTTTCTAAGCTATGTGTTACATATGTTGTCTGAAATGTCAATGAAGAAAATATACCAGAGTTATTGTACTATTAGGATGATTTAAATGTATTTTTTTTGCAATTATTATTTCAGCTGAATGCCTAAGTTGCAGAGTGGTGTTGTAGTTATAGCACGACCACCTCATATAACCAAAAAAGCCTTTTTGCCAAACCCACACCCCCTTTTGTTGCCTATGTGGAGTTCATACTTTTCTAGTGTTTGAATGTTTGTTTTCCCTTAAGTTCTTAAAAAAAACCCTCAAATACAAGGTTTTTGTACATTAAATCAGTGTTTTCAGCCCTCGGTGTACGGACTGGTCCATGGAAAACCTTTGACAGTCTGTGAACCTGCAGCCCAAGCCAGTATATGAATTCCATAAATGCTTCATGCAGGTCTGCGAAAGCTCTCCATTTGAAGTCTTCGGTCTGAGAAGCTCTAAATCCGAAAGCCACAATGCTCGTCCCCGGAAGGACCATCAAACATTACAAAATAGCGGTTCGAAGCTCCAAGGGGGGAATAGGAGCTAAGAACGATCGTTAATAAACGAGAGTATCAACATTTTAAAAACGGTCCACTTGCCAAAAAAGGTTGACAACCACTGGCTTAAAGAAGGACGTTCAGAAATTGTCCACCACTGGGCCCACTTATGCAAACATTCACACAGGGACATGGCACTCTGTTCAGAATGGGTTCCTGCGCTGCCTCTGGGGTAAGCTCTGCACGCCTACCTCATAAATCTGAATTCGATGAAACAGATTTCTGAATGTCTTATGTTGCTCTATATTGAGTTTTGTTATCGATGATAGTAGGGCACTTTTTCTTTGAATAGTTTACAATGTGACACTTGCTTATGAGGTAGAATGGTATAATAATAATAATAATAATAGTAATAATAATAACAATAACAGTAACAATAATAATAATAATAATCCATCCATTATCCAACCCGCTATATCCTAACACTGGGGGTCTGCTGGAGCCAATCCCAGTCAATACAGGGCGCAAGGCAGGAAACAAACCCTGGGCAGGGCGCCAGCCCACCGCAGGGCACACACACACACACACAGCACACACTAAGGACAATTTAGGACCACCTAACCTGCATGTCTTTGGACTATGGGGGAAACCAGAGCACCCGGAGGAAACCCACGCAGACACGGGGAGAACATGCAAACTCTATGCAGGGAGGACCTGGAAAGCGAACCCGAGTCTCCTTACTGCGAGGCAGCAGCGCTAACACTGCACCACCGTGCCGCCCACTAATAATAACAATAATAATAATCCAGAAAGGAGTCAAACGGATTTGAAAAGTCTCTGAAAAAACTACCAGGACATAAAACAGCTCAAAAAATGAAGCTACGTGTGCAGGTGGACAGGACATGAACATGGCAGCAGCCGTGAAAAACAAAATAAAGAATAACAATAAGAAAAAGAATTCTGAAAGAGGATTTCTGTAAAATATTACAGATTGAAAAATAGAAAATGTGCCTTTCTTTAAATAAATATGAGAACAGCAATTGATCTGCATTTTTGTTCATAGCAAATTCACAAAATGACTAAATTGACTGACCGAGTAATTAGATATATACTGTATGTGTTTCTTTAGTTGATTTATTTTTAAGTTGTCTATATTATTTGGGAATTGCATCATTAAGGTGGAGTTTAAATGATTGGAAAATTAACTTTATCTTACCTGTTGCTGCAGAACTGCTGGAGAAGATCAGAAGTAAATAAATGCCGCCCAGAATTACAGGAAATACAAGAAAAGCTAATGAATACCAGTATTTCTTCACTGCAGTAACTGCAAAATAAGACATAAAAAGAAAAAGAAAGAAACAAATTATATACAACATCATCCGTTTCTGTTTTTTTTTTCTTACTGAGGTGCTGAATAAAAGTTCGTAGGATTACCACAATACTAGAAGAACCAAACATCAGATTTTGACTATTTATACTAGAATAGTGGTCATCAGACTCAGTCTTGCATGGAGACCCCATGTGGATGCAGTTTGTTTCTCCCCCCATTTTCGCAATCAGTTGATTTGATCTCATTTAATTAGTTGCTTTATTTTTCTCTTCTGTTTTTCTGCAAAGAACAATGATTTTTACATTTATATAACGTTTACAAACACATGTACTTTTGCTGCAGCTTTAAACGCTTAACTCTCTTTTCTTGTTTTTCTGTTAATGTGTCCTTCTCTGTAAAGTTTGCTCTCTTAACTGTATCGTAATATGACAATTAATAAGGAGCAGAGCAGATACCCGGGTAAACAACACTGAATGAACAAATGCTAACTATTTGAGAGTCAGACCCCACTAATTAAATAATAATGGATTAAATAACCAGAATACATCGAAGAGCAGAATGAAAATCTGATGATGATGATGAAAATCTTAAAAAGCAAGTTGTTAAAAAAAATTGTGAGAATTTTTTTTTTTAGTTCTAATTAGAATTTCTACTTCTGATTCTATAAGTCCATTCGGTTTGATTTATTAAAAAAAAAAAAAAATGACTCCATGTATTTCCATGTAACATAAACAAATAATTGGTATACATAAAAAGTGTAGATTCTACATTTTCCCCAAAATATAGAATCTAGAAAAAAAACAGAATTCTAAATTAGTCTAAGTGTCCAATTTAAAACAACCACATGGAATCCCCAGGACTGAGTTGGAGAATCGCACTAAGACACACACGTTTTCAACAACTGATTCGAGTGTACTTTATATGAAGTTTTAAAAAAATCCAAGTTCCAACACTTAACTGTTCTCAACTGAATTCCTAATGTACTTCTTTAGTGGCCTTGCCATTGACGTGTGAGTTGCTTCACACCCGATCTTTGTGCCCGGTAACCACAATGAAGTATTGACTTGAAGGGTGGAGCTGCTGCTGTAGGTGCCATCCGGCAGAAGTCTGGGCGCTACCTGTGAGGTGGTATGGGGTACCTCAGGGAGAGAATGGTGCCAGGAAAGGATGATACGGGAAGGGTAGAAACCCAGGGCGGTGCAAGTCAGAATTAGGAGTTCTGAGTTGTTAGATGAGAAATTAGATTGGAGATTCAGACTGGGGATCACGTTGAGAAAAGAGTGTGGAAAAAAAAAAGGCAGTGAAAAAAATTAACATGAAACTAAGTTAGCAATAAAAACACTGAATAAAAATTGATTGCTATTTTTTTACAGGAAACAATTAAAAGAACCATTTACACATAATATAAAATTTAGTGGTAAAATCATGCATCTTAGATATATGTTATGTTTTATTATTTTTCTATATTTAGATAGATAGATAGATAGATAGATAGATAGATAGATAGATAGATAGATAGATTAATCTGTAATGTTAATCCCTTACCTTTACAGTCTTCCAAATATTACTTAAATAGAAGGAAACTGACAACCTATTACTCTGCTTTTTAACACAAAATGATGCGAGTACAGCTATTTAGAAAATTGTTTAGCTCTTTCTTTTGAAACATGTATTCGCAACTTTAATCAGAGAAAGTATTATTTGTAAAGATTTTTATTGGGTTATGTTTTAAAAGCCACATTCAATTTATTGAATTCCTCACCTGTGACTGTTAAACGAGTCCCATTACTACGCATTGCTCCACGCTCTTTCTTCATGCACAGATAGATCGTCGTGCAGTAATACAACCCATTGTCAAAAACCGTCAAGTTTTCAATCCTCAGAGTGCCCGTAAAAGAAATAGAAATCCGACCACCATTTAAAAGGTCTTCTTTGAACCCCTGGGTCCCATTTTCGAATTCTGGAATTTTGTTCCAGACGTAATATTGAGCCGCGCAACCTGAAATATGACATTTAATAATCGCGGTGTCCCTGACCTGCAACGACAGAAATGTCGGAGACTGGGTGACCCGGACAACGGCGCTCATGGCTCCGACAACTGAAAAAGAAAAGGAAAGAAAAACCTTTAAGTGTGCATGGAAAAACCTCACATTCCATACACTTCCACTTCCACGATAATATTTAGACATATATTATTAGCATTCTTTGACTTGAATCCTTTTGAAGTTCGTTTGTTCAACTGTATGTGCAAAGTTATTTGTATTTTGATGTGTGAAATGTGTAGTTTGGCATTTGTAGAACTATTTTACCTGAGAACTTACAGCGCTCTAATGAAAAGCGCTATACATAATAATAATAATAATAATAATAATAATAATAATAATAATAATAATAATAATACACCATTTAACAGCATTGGCTATCGCGTTCCCGCACCCACGTGCCGAACCAGCTGCTTAACATGGATGAAACCATAATGAATCCGCTTTAAATAACTTACTAAAGATCAAAACCTTTGTGGTTAGATTAATAGGTTAATAATGTCACTTACATGTTAAATGCATCATCCATAGGTTACCCTGCTTCATGTTTTAAATCGTGTACTCTTTGACCTGCTGCATACGACCTATGACAATTAAAAGAATCACATCGAAATCTGCCAAAACGTCCCGCTCTCTCTCTCTCTCTCTCTCTCTCTCTCTCTCTCTCTCATCCACCCACACACGACACACACACACATACGTGTACACGCACACACACACACTCACAGTCTTTCAGGTGTTGTCACAGGAGCCACTCCATACACTGCACCGGATTTATTTATTTAGCGGAGTTCAATCAGACAAAGCCCGCTGAGCAGTTACATTGTCTCAGGTTTATTTTCGTTTTATGTCAATTCTAAAAAGCGCGCATCATTTGAACGTTAAATTGAGTACAGTGAATATTAAAGTGTTTCAAGGATCCCAAAATCCTAAACTCATAAGAACTTGACGGACTTCCAAAAGGTCTCCGCATTTTCATATTTTCGTTGGAAACTTTGAAGGCAGGAGGTGTGGTAAATGGCCATTAAAAAGTTGGTACGACGCTGGGAAAATTGCATCGCAAACGAAAGTGACTGTGTAGAAAAGTGATGCCATTTGCTTTTGAAATTCTTAATAAATAGAGTTAAAAAAAAACTGTGGAAACTTTTTGAACGTCCCTCGTATATTTTTTACTATTCTTTATAAAAAATAATTTTCATATGTTGCACTTAATGCTTTTTGATTTTGTCTTCTAATATACAGGACACACATTAAGGGATTAGTGATACATTTACTTGTTAGTGACCTCATTTAGATTCTGATTCCAAGCATAAAGTTTATATGGAGCTTTTCTCTGGATTCACTATAGAAAATCCCAACGATGCATTATTTCGGCTATATGAATGGGATCCTACTGCTCCTAGTATAGAAAAAAAAGTCTTCCGTTCCCTATAAGAAAAAAAAAATCAGAACGTAGATAGATGGACAGTGGATTAAAACATTATCATTATTGAAGAGGTCCCTGTCCTACCTGTGCATTTCTCATTTGGGTGTTTCAGAATTAACATTTTTTGATCAATACAACAGTCTTATTTCTCCAAATAATCGATTTGTCCAGGCAATTTCCATTCAGTGTCATGAACATTTTTGTTAATTTTTAGATTCAGGTGTAAACTTTCCATTAAGTCACTGCAATGCAGTGGCATAGCTAGACTATAATGTCTGCAATGGCTGATCTAGGGAAAATGAAGGGGATTTCTCTTACATGTTCTAAAGAGGAAAATGTGACAATAGTCAAATTCTATACTGACCATGGCTTTAGACAGCTGACCGCTTTTGCATTAAGAACAACCTGGACCGTTTAGGCCCCATAGGTTCAAGAAGGTGTCAAAAGTGTGGTCCAGTGGAGTTTGTCAATGTAGACTCCATGTTAGCCAGCTGTTGATCACTTCTCTGAAGTGTCTCTTTTTATCCGAGATATGTTTAATTGAGGAAGCAATGGACTGTGGTCAAACATTGTCCACAGCAGTCAAATCCAATCTACAATTCTGTAATGAATTGCACATTAGGTGGTATAAGTACAGTGGTTCAAAGGTCTAGTTGGGTGTGCTCTTTCTGTGATTTGTATCAGTCCATAAATTGGTTTTAACACATAATCATAAACTGATTATCATAATATGTTTTTTCTAAATTAAGTTTTTTTTTTCTTTATTTACTATATTAATAAGCACAAATGTAGGCAAGGTGCTGAAATTGGATCTGTCTTTTACTTTCAGCATTACTGGCCTTGGTGTCTGCTCTGCTTGCCATTTGGATGCTATTAAAAGTGTAAACTCTGCAGAGAGTTAAGCATTTAAAGATATCACAAACTATTCACATAAGTTCCTCTAAGTGAAAATATCACACTAATAAACGTTTTGGAATGCAACATAAGAGAAGGTTAAAACATTTTCTAATTAAATAATGGGATTACTTAAGGATAAAAATGTCCCCCTGGTTGTGAAACAAAATCTGCTGCCGCAGACAAGTCGAAGACCGGACCACTAGTACAGCATACAGCCCTCTTTATAGGCTGATCTGTCTGAGGCTCCTTCACCTGCCCTGTCTCCAAGTTTCACTGACTGTGGTCTACACTGTGACCTGACTCTGTGACATACCTGTAGCTGCATTGTCCTCCTGCCTCTCATCATCCATTTTGTGCTGCTTTGCTGATATATTCATCTATCTCTATATAAAATCCAATGTCTGTCTGTATGTTTGTCTGCTATTCATGAGAGAACTAAATAACGGATTTAGATTGAAAGAATCACAAAGTTTGCTTGCAGGAGAGATATATTTGTGCTAATCTGAGACAGAGGCTGCAGACCGAGGGGAGGGGGAAGCGTGACGTCAGGAATGGGGAGTTGGTCTGCCTCTACGTTTTGGAGTGTACCTTGCCTCCCCTTAGCTAGCGATACCTTTTTGTTTATTTATTTTTAAAGTTTGTCCTGTTTCACTAGCCGCGGGGGACAGCTAGTACACTATAAAGGCGTTGAATAACAAAGGATTGTTTTGTACAACCCTGATCAGTGACAACTGTAAGGTGTGTTCCAATGGCATCATTGTTAAATACATTTCTTTTACTTATATATTGCTGCAGACTGAAGAACGCTTTATTAAAAGAGATCTGAAGTAGAACTGGGATTGAGATTTTTCTTTTCAGTACATAGTAGATAGGGGGCATAGGGTACATTATATAATGAAATTCTTGCTTGCATATCTTCACAGAACAGTTGACAATTATCCAGTATCAACAGATAAATACACAGACACATACAAAATAGATATATTAAAGGAATACTCTAACCCAAAATGATATTCTGATAAGTTGATAAGTGATAAGTTTCTGAGAGAAAAGGCATTTGCGGTGACTGATGATAAACAAAATAGTATGAAAACATCCCTGAAAAAAAATGCCCCTGTACTTATTTTAAATTATCCACATATAAATTCCTCCAGTCATATGTTCACAATGTCCCAAATACAGGTATTTGTACCCTCAGAAAAGAAGGGGAAACCACTCTGTTCCCCTACATTGAAAACATAATCTCCTCTGTGACTGAGGAGACTTCAGACTACCTCCGACTGGCCTTCTCTGCATTTGGTCACCTGTGAAACCAAGGTTGGCAAACAAGGTTGTAGTCCTTCATGTAGTGTTTATATCAACATCCCTGTATGGATGCGAGTCCTGGACTCCCTACCACAAACAAATCTGCATCCTGGAAGTGTTCCACATCTGCAGCCTCCAGATGATCCTGGGCATCACTTGGGAGAACAGGGTTCCAAATATTAAAATTCTGGAACGCTGTTCATAAACTACTGCGGTGGGTTGGCACCCTGCCCAGGATTGTTTCCTGCCTTGTGCCCTGTGTTGGCTGGGATTGGCTCCAGCAGACCCCCGTGACCCTGTGTTCGGATTCAGCGGGTTGGAAAATGGATGGATGGATGGATGTTCATAAACTAGCATTAAGGCCATGCTGCTCAGCCATGTCTTCCACTGTACCAGGCACATTATCTGCATTGGATGAGTCTTGGTTTACCTGGATGGTCCTGTATGGTGAACTCGCCAAAGGATCACAACCTCAGGGTGGCCCAAAGAAACACTGGGAGGATTACTTGAACATAGGCAGCTCGATACACTTGCTCGGGATTCATGTGCTTTGGAGATGGACAAAGAATTCTGTCACTTGGAACAAAAAGGGGGTTGGGATGAAGGGACAAGACATCAATATCGACGCTAACCCACTGTGCCTGGGGGTAGGGCCCCTGCCAATTGTGCCCCCCCAGATCTGCCTTACCCAAACTGGGCTGCTGTTCCACCAGCGTACACACAGAAGGGGGAGTGACAGAGGCAGACAAATGGATGGGCAGCATCATCATTGGAGCAAAAGAGAGCCATGGCTGATTACTGAATCCACATGTCAACTCATGCAGTTGTATGTTCACAACATACCAAACAAAGGTATTTTTATTAAAAAAATGTTATATTAACATATGCTCGGAAATGCTGTTGTGGACAGAAATGGAAGACATTCAGATACAAATGAGTATTTGAAGTGAGTGGAGAATGCCAAGTGTGTGTGTGTGTAGGTAGGTATGTAGATAGATAGATAGATACTTTATTAATGCCCAAGGGGAAATTCACATACTCCAGCAGAAGCATACTCATAAGAAACAATATTAAATTAAAGAGTGATAACAATGCAGTGCAAGTGGAGAGTGCAAGGCAGGTAGAACAGTCAATAACATTGTATAATGTTAATGTTTACCCCCTGGGTCAACAGAGTGAAGCTGCAGACTGCAATACCTCTGACGTTAGACACGGAACGCCCTCCATATCACGGAACGCCCATAGCGTTAGTAACGGAACGCCCTTGACAGCGCACTCCATGTAATGACACGATTATTGTAATGCCTTCTCCCAATGTCACTCACAACATGCCCTCTGCGAGACAGTATTGACACGCTCATTTGCACAGTATGCTGCACTTGTAAAAATTACAACAGTTTCTATTTGGACAAACAAATGACTTCCAGTCTCACACGTAAGCTATCCAACCATTCTAAGCACTTTGCAATATAAAGAAGTTTGTTGTTTTTTACTATTTTGAATGGTTGTTCATATTGTTTTCTCCGGAACCATTACATTATAGTAAAAGTAAATCTTATTACCATGTAGTGTTTCAAACAGAATGCACCTCATGAAACTCATACCTAGAGATTTTCAGTCTATAAATGTATTTCATATTTTCACTAGCAAATTATAAACATGTGAAACAACATTAAACTTAATTTTTAAAAGGTTTGCAAAAACAGTGCTACATATAAAATTAGTTTTAAAATTGTCAGGGAAACATTTTAGGAAACAGCAATTTATTTATTGATTTGATCCATCAACATTTTCATTACTAAAAGCTGTTTGTGTGAAATACTGCATGTCATTTTCATATCAATTGAACGGTATGTGACAGCCAAGAAATTTTACATTTTTAAATAACTTTTGAGTTTGAGACAATCATGATTGTTCTTAAACCTTTGTTGTGCAACATTTAATGTTGATCGCAAAGACCCAACTTAGATCAGCATAAAAACAAACGGTCTTTGAATTGTCGTCTTTTTTATCTTTGATAAATATCAAATACTATTAACACTGCTACTTCTAATAGTAATAAATAGTTGGTTGGTTGCAGTGTGCATTCAGTAGGGAATCATCCCAAGGTGATCATCATTACACATATAGTATTTATCGTCTTGTGCATACAGTAGAATTATATTGTTACTACATGCCTCTCCAGAACAGTGATAATAATAAAACACAAAAATATACATAGAATACAATATACAGTATAGCTATATATTAAGTTATATTTGAAATATTGATACATAGTCTTTATCTTACAATGTTTCTTATTACGATTGGCTGTTCAGTAACTCCACAACTAAAACACTTTCTCTGAAGCCATACTGAAGGCCACTGGTTCTTTACTATTTGCCAGAAGGCAGGAGCAAGAAAAACAGTCGTGCAGAATGGCTGAGTGTGGAATAATCTTAGCAGAATGTCTTTTAGATACCCTGCCTGGATAGAAGGCAGCTGGGTGCCAGTAATATTTTCTGGCTTTCACTATCCTCTGCAGTAACACAAGCATGTGTGCCCTAGCAGGATGTGATGCCGCCAGTGAAGATGGACTCCAGACAGCACCTGTGAGACATCTCGGAAGGCATTGGTGAACTTGGCAATAAACAAAATGTGCTGTTCTCTCCTCAATTAATCAATGACTAAAAGTCAGATTGTCCTGGGACCACCGAGTCAAGCAGATAGACCTCTCGTCTGCGAGCAATTTAATCATTGTTGGTGGCCAGGCCTATGACGGTGAGGTCAGTAACATTTTTAATGACAGAGCTGGTGTGGTGTCCGGACGCACAGTCACACCGAGGGATTGATGCTGGCAATCTGCAAAGCGGAGGTCTGTTTGCTATGAAGTCCAAAATCCAGTTCTGTTGGCACTACAGTGTCGAATGCTAAGCTATTGTCTATAAACATACCTCTGTAAGAGCAGTTTTTACATTATCCAGATGTGCCAAGATGATATGGAGTATAAGACTTAACTGCTGTACCAGTATGCATCATGGAGATGATGAAGGGGAGCAAAGTTATGTACTAAGTTAAAGAAGTCTGAGTGAGTGTAGTTAGTTATAAAATTAGTTATCACATACAACACACAGACTGTTATGGACATGAAAATGATGAATAAACAGATAAGCACATTTTAAACATTACAAGAGATGTAAATCATGAAACACACATATTCCCTCTTTCTCATATATACCTACATACATACACACACCCAAACCTATATAGTATACATATTAATAATCCTGATTTGTAACATGGCATTGTTTCATACAGTGGTTCTCATATTCACTCCCAGGAGCTGCAGATTTTTGTCGCAACTAATTTTTGCTTTTAATTAGACTCCCATCTTGAACTTGCAAGCCAACAGTCTAGGCCTTGAAAGTTGAAGTGATGCATCAAAACACAAAGCTCATTGTTATAACTACCACATAGGGGAGTGTAACCAGTGGAGGGCAATTTTAGCACCTAAACCCTTGACACAACCACACACATACAAATTCCAGGTTCAAACATGAATATATTTTAAAGAACTAAAGCACACAATCCCAGTCAGGACACCCATCCGTGTCCTCCATCCACTATATGGGTCTTTTGAGTAGACAAGGCACTATTGAACCATATCAGAAAGCCAGTCCATCCCCACCTTTCTTTACAGTGGAAATTTTGAAGATTGACAAAATGAAAACAAAAGTTGACAACCTAATTGGTAGAACAGCAGCTACTGATGGGAACTTTTTTACCCCGTATTTCATTAAGATATGAAAGCATATCCTTCATGCAGTCAAAAGTAAATAACAAGGAGGACATGACTTCTTCAATATCTTCATCATCTCCACTTTGGTCTAATTTTCCAATTGTGTGTGTTACTTCATCCTTGTCCATATCCAGAATTCTTGGCCCGAGTTCTGTCCCAACAAGTCGGTCAGAAGCAGTCAGGATGTTTTTGATGAATGAAGACTTTTTTGTGAAAAAGAAAACAATGCAGAGTGTGAGGTATTTTATTAGGAATACCAACACATTATCTCCACGTTCACTCAAACTACAGCCAAATTGGCTTATGAACACACCAATATGACCACAGCATGTCATAGGAATGCTTAGCTCTGTTGATTTATCTTGCGTTTTGCCTCTACTGTACCCCCTGTATTCATGAGGTGGAGTAAAAATGAAAAAAAAAAACTCCAGCGTACAACCATAGCAGTTCATCTTCAAGGGAACGTCGTGTCTAGTTAGAAACCATTCAGCAAGTGCACAAATAATTAAAAACGACTAAGTGCTCTGAAGTGAAAAAAGCATACATTTTTATTTACTAATACATTGCTGTAACACCCATTTCAATTCAATCTGTATGTATACAGGAATTGTACTTGAGTACCTGAAAGACAAAAATAGCCCAATTACCACAATATAGTCACTTGTGAAGGCCAAATTCATCATTTCAAATAATATGTAGTTTAATTGTTCCCAATTTAGTAAGTATACTTTAAAAACTACTAAAACATTCACCTAAACATTGCAATAGAAATGCTACATGTAAAAGGTTATACGCAATTTAAAGGTTTTTACCTGAAGTAAACAATCACTCCATTCTAGACTGATTGATGACTGACCGATATCGAAAAGGAAAAAGAGAATCCTTACCTTTAAGGCATTTGCTGTGTTTGAGTCAGTAAGAATCATTTCACTACATACAGTAACTGACAGGGCTGTGCCTTTGTGAGAACCACATTTTCCATGCTACAAGGCACTGCAATACAGATTATTAAATATTATGCATTTCTGCAAATCAATTATGTAGCATTGAATTCATTATGTAGCATGTAAAAGAGAGAGTGCAGGCAGGGTGGAATGGGTGGAGAAGAGTGGCAGGAGTAATTTGTGACAGACAGGTATCAGCAACAGTGAAAGGGAAGGTCTACAGGACGGTAGTGAGACCAGCTATGTTATATGGGTTGCAGACGGTGGCACTGACCAGAAAGCTGGAGACAAAGCTGGAGGTAGCAGAGTTAAAGATGTTAAGATTTGAATTGGGTGTGACAAGGATGGATAGATTAGAAATGAGGACATTAGAGGGTCAGCTTAAGTTGGACGGTTGGGAGACAAAGTCAGAGAGGTGAGATTGTGTTGGTTTGGACATGTGCAGAGGAGAGATGCTGGGTATATTGGGAGAAGGGTGCTAAGGATAGAGCTGCCAGGCAAGAGGAAAAGAGGAAGGCCTAAGAGGAAGTTTATGGATGTGGTGAGAGAGGACATGCAGGTGATGGGTGTAACAGAACAAGATGATGAGGACAGAAAGGTGTGGAAGAAGATGATCCGCTGTGGCGACCATTAACAGGAGCAGCTGAAAGAAGACGACGACGACAATTTGCTACCAACTACACATAACCATAAATATGCTGACATGCAGATTCAGTTAATGCTACCTAATGCCATAGATGAAACTGATCTTTCAAGAACAAGGAAAACAGTTAAAAAGTTACACTTCACAAAAGGAAGCCTATGAAGCCATTCATTGCCTAAATTTTAAGAACAGTAAACTAAATTTGATACTATTCATTGTACTGGCATAAATAATTCAGTCAACATTTTCAAAAATACATGCATTTTATATAAAAGGTTTGGTATTTATAGGTGAAAACACTTGATTTTCTTCTGTATTCCAATTCAGTAGTCTTATACTACATTATATTTTCACAAAATATATTTTACATTATCACATATTGGTTAAGGATATACAATATCAAGCCCATGAGAAATGTGTGAATTAGTGAGAAAAAGGAGAGAAAGGCTGCATATGCTTCACTATTGGAAAAGGAGCAGAGAGAGGAAGGTCCTGGCTGTTCCTTATCTTGTCTGGAATTACTGGATGCAGAAATAATTGCCATTTAATAAATCATTTAGAGCACACAAACCCCCCATTTTTAAGACCACTATTCTCTGCCCCCATAATGCCATTGACACGGCACAGGGCTGAAGAAAGACACGAGTCAGTGAAGGACTCACTGGAGGCCTGGTTTGTGACCTGTTGGTCAAAGATTTTTTGTGAAGTTCTAATATATAAAATGAGTATCAGAGAACTTTTAAACTGATAATTAGGAAGCACTACCTTTGGTACACAGAATGTACTTCTTCCCGTGTGGAAACTGAAGATGGCTGTCTTGGCTGGAGGAAAAAAAAAAAAAATACTGTAAGCTGACAAATTGATAACAGTTCTTCCCTTAAAAAAGCTTGAAAAGTTTCACACCTTTAATGCTGGCTTTCCGAAGTAAGAGAAGACACTGCCATCTTCTAATTTATGGCATGTCTTCCTAAGAAATGTAAATCAGGAAATTGCAATAAATTCTGATTAAAAGAAATAGCATGCTTTTTTTTATTCATAGAACAAACATTATAATAAAAGATACAGCCAATGACGTTTTTAAACATTTATGAAAATATATTATATGTTGCCTGTCAATTGTAGGTAATGTAACTCCATGCTTACGTTCTTAAAAATTAAAGTATTCATACTCTATGAATATACATATGTCATATTCTACTAAATATTTTAAAAGAGAAAATTGTGTTAATAAACAGTCATAAATGAATTAATCTAAAGTTAATCAAAGCAAGCTTTTCAAAACGTGGAAAAGTAAACAGTATACTATTTTGTCAAATAAAATCTTGTTGTTAATGTAGAGCTGTAGCTGCATTAAAATGTGTTAAAAGTGTCAATTGATCAAAGTTTATAAGTTATGAGAGCTTCACATACCTCCATGGACCACCACTGTCTTTTTATGGCTTTGTAAGTGGTGATGAGGCCTACAGAATCTGATCTTTTATAGCAAAATAGACAAGCAAACTCCTGAGCACCAAACAACTGTAGGTTCCTCTGTGGACTTGAACATACTTGTGTCTCTGGTGAATATAAAATAGATATAAAGTTCTTAAAACTGGCAAATATGCACAAGAACAAACGTTTCACTTTATTTCAATTGGAAAAAAAAAAAAAAAAAAAAACACTTCAAAAGCAGTATTTTTGAAGAATGCAGGAGAAGTCAGCATGAAACGCTGAATATTGTTTTAAGAGTTTAAACAAACTATACTATCATTGAAAGAACTTTACAAAATAAAATACTAATAACTGGCTGTTCTTTTCCCTCCATTGTCTAGAGTCTAATTTGAACTTTCTTGAACCGGAGGTAATTGAATATTGCTTTAACACTTGACCTTTGTAGCTACTTGGCAAAATTTTCCATTATGTACTGTAAATATATATAGAGAACTATGAAAAAGGTCATCTAAAGCAGGGGTGGGCAGATTCAGTCCTGGAGGGCCACAGTCGCTGCAGGTTTTTGCTCCAACCCAATTGCTTAATAAGAAGCCCTTATTGCTCAAGTAACACTTCAGCTTCACTTTAGTTATCTCGCTCGTTAAGGTTTTGAACCCTTATTGCTTATTTTAGTCTTAAACAGCTGTATTCTTGGTTTTTAATTGCTCCTAATTAGCAATACCATGCAAATGACAAAAGAGACCAGCATTTCTCCATTTAGCTTGTTTTCATTTACACCTGTGTGTATTTATCATGCACTAGTTGGTTTAATTAAATACTTGGAAGGAAAGTGAAGAGAAAAATGTGAAGCACTGAGAATCATTTGGATGATATCCTTAGAAAGGAAAATAAATCTAGGATATGAGAATGACTTGACATAGCAGAGTTAAAGCACTAGCAAGCCATGCAATTAAATAATTGACAAGGATTGTTTTTTAATTAAGCAACTGGGTTGGAACAAAAACCTGCAACCACTGCGGCCCCCCAGGACTGAATCTGCCCACCCCTGATCTAAAGTGACCTAAGTGTATTCAAACTTTTGACTAGTAATATTACTATACAAAAAAAAATAGTATATCCACTATTAACTGTGTTTGTCTTAGAAACTTGTGCTCTTTTTCCACTTTTCAGTAGAAAATCACTTTATATTGGCTCAATCTCTCTTTACTATCTTTTTGAAATATATTTTGGTATCCAAAATATCAGGTTAATGTTAGGTTTGCTTCTTATTAACTAGCATATACGTGATATACAGGACAGTTATAGGGCAGGGCAATTATAAGATCTTAATCACAGTAACTGATAATTTGATTACGATCCGTTACATTTAGCTTTGTTATACTCAAAGGACAATTGCATATTAGTCATTATAAAAAATAATCGACAGCAGAATTTGTCAATTTAGTATTCAAAATTGAGTTTTCCGAACAGCCCTGTAACAATACGCTACACAAACGGACCTGCTTGTTGTTTAATACTTTCTAAGAGTATTGCACAGCACCTGAAAGTCGATTCAACTAACATCTTTAATACATTCTGGTATAACGTACCCTACCAGTAAAGTATGAGGTTATCTAATATTAATAAAACTTGCAACAAGCTCACCGTCATCTTGATTTCCAACTCAAACTCTGTCTTGTTCTTTTTTGCACAAAAAGCTTTCATAAAGATTTATTCAAAGTCCACCATTCCTTCGAGCGCCGACAAAAACAATGATGGACGTATCGAAACGGACATCAGAGGGCATTCCTTGACTAATATTAGGGGCATTCCGTGATATGAAGGGCATTCCGTGTCTGAACCATAGGTTTTGCAGGCTGCAGGTAGACCCTTCTCCCCCGGGTGGAATTGAAGAGTTGCATAGTGTGGGGAAGGAACAATCTCCTCAGTCTGTCAGTGGAGCAGGACAGTGACAGCAGTCTGTCACTGAAGCTGCTACTCTGTCTGGAGATGATACTGTTCAGTGGATGCAGTGGATTCTCCATGATTGACAGGAGCCTGCTCAGCGCCCGTCGCTCCACCACAGATGTCAAACTGTCCAGCTCCGTGCCTACAATAGAGCCTGCCTTCCTCACCAGTTTGTCAAGGCTTGAGGAGTCCCTCTTCTTTAGGCTGCCTCCCCAGCACACCACCGCGTAGAAGAGGGCGCTCGCCACAACCGTCCGATAGAACATCTGTAGCATCTTATTGCAGATGTTGAAGGACGCCTGCCTTCTAAGGAAGTATAGTCGGCTCGGTCCTCTCTTGCACAGAGCATTAGTATTGGCAGTTCAGTTCAATTTATCATCCAGTTGCACTCCCAGGTATTTATAGGTCTGCACCCTCTGCACACAGTCACCTCTGATGATCATGGGGTCCGTGAGGGGCCTGGGCCTCCTAAAATCCACCACCAGCTCCTTGGTTTTGCTGGTGTTCAGTTGTAGGTGGTTTGAGTCACACCATTTAACAAAGTCCTTGATGAGGTTCCTATACTCCTCCTGCCCCTGCCCACTCCTGATGTAGCCCACGATAGCAGTGTCATCAGCAAACTTTTGCACGTGGCAGGACTCCGAATTGTATTGGAAGTCCGATGTATATAGGCTGAACAGGACCGGAGAAAGCACAGTCCCCTGCAGCGCTCCTATGTTGCTGACCACAATGTCAGACCTGCAGTTCCTGAGACGCACATACTGAGGTCTGTCTGTAAGATAGTCCACGATCCATGCCACCAGGTGTGAATCAACTCCCATCTCTGTCAACTTGTCCATAAGGAGCAGAGGTTGGATGGTGCTGAAGGTGCTAGAGAAGTCCAGAAACACAATTCTTACTGCACCACTACCTCTGTCCAAGTGGGAGAGGGATCGGTGTAGCATGTAGATGATGGCATCCTCCGCTCCCACCTTCTCCTGGTTTGTGAACTGCAGAGGGTCAAGGGCATGGCAGACCTGTGGCCTCAGGTGGTAAGGCAGCAGCCGCTCCATGGTCTTCATCACATGTGATGTCAGGGCGACAGGCCTAAAGTCATTCAGCTCACCAGGACGTGATACCTTTAGGACTGGGGTGATGCAAGATGTTTTCCCAAGCCTCAGGACTCTCCCCTGTTCCAGGCTCAGGTTGAAGTTGCGCTGTGGAGGACTCCCCAGCTCCAACACACAGGCCTTTAGCAGTCGTGGTGATACTCCATCTGGACCCACTGCTTTGCTGGCACAAAGTCTCCTCAGCTCTCTGATTACCTGGGCTGCTGCTGTTGTGGAGAAATCTTAGAAAAAACAAGCAGAGTCTCCAGAAAGGCAGTCAGAATTTAAGACATTATTGCACAGCATAGAAAACAATTGCGGACCACATAAAGCCCGTCTCAATTCATGAAGTGAGCCCCGAGTGTCCTGAATATATTACAGTTCTTATCTCTAAATGCCCCCTTCCAGACTAGGTTCCCAGCATCTACTGTATGGAGGTTCCCATGATGTTTTCCTCACTCAGCACCTTTACCCATAACAATCACCTGTCCCAGACCTTCTCATAACAATATTCTTGCCCCTGGAGACATCCCCATAAAAATCATCTTTTCATAACAATGTTTTTGCTGGCAGGACATATTTGCCATCTGGCGATAAACATCACCTGATTACCCCTTTCTCTATTTTTAAGGCCTAATCCTGGACTGGTATTGTCAATAGCCTTTCAGTTGTTAATCAACTCCCAACTTAACAATTAAGTTGAGGAACAATTAAATAGAGATCAGGGGGACTCAGATAAAAACTGGACTGCCTAATTAATAATTCAATAAATGATTACTTGTTGCACTAGCATCCTGTAAGGCTAAGGGTAACATAGTAAGCGGCTGTGCCAATGAGCAGTAGCACACAGCTTCACTGATAAGGGCTAAGCTGCAAACAACCTTGACATGACACAGTGCTTCATGCTTGAGAGAAAAGAAAAAAAAAGACAAGCCTTTAAAAAATTGCTTCTTTAAGCTCACTCATATGTACTACTATATCTTATTATCTATTATCACTAAGCTATATAAAGAAATATTGCAAATGCTACCATAAAATTTAAACATGCGTGCTAATATAGAAAGCCAATGAATGCAGGCAGCAGCACTGTTAAGTCATGGCACACAGCTGCCCAGTGGTCGGACAGAGGCCAACCTGCTGCTTACGTCACAGCACATATTCAGAAAAGTCCCCTAGCTTTCAATAATCAACTCTTAAGTGCCTAAAGGGTTCAAAACTAACTATATCATAAAACATGGCATTTCATTTTATTGCCTAAGCCATTCATGGAGTCTAATGCTTCTCTTCTAAATGCCATTTAATTACTTATATATTTTATACGTTAGCTTAAGAGCTTACCCTTTACTCACACAGGTAAAGGCCTTACATGCAGTTTGTTTAGTCTTAGAAAAAGCTCTGTTCCTGCAATTTTTAAAACAAAGTTTGCCCGCTTGCTTCCTCAGAGAGCATGATGGCCTCGTCTCACAGCTTGCTTTGCAGAAACTCAAACACAATGCAAGTATGAAGGACAGGCAGGCAAGAGGCCTCTCTAACAAAACTAATGGTGTCCTTTAAAAGTTGTTTCAGGCCTAAACTTTTCATAGCTAAGAGCACAAAACTAATAATAAAGCCCATTGATCTCTAATCAAAATTGTCACTACTGTAATTGTTGGGGGGGAACTCTCTCCTATGCTGGTATCAGCAGAAGGATGTGTGGAGGGTGCAGTACTCTGAGGTGAGAGTGAGAGAAGGTTATGGTGGTCAAACCTGTTAAAGAAGTTGTTCATGTGGTTTGCTCTCTCCATGTCTCTCTCGATGGTGGCACCCCGCTTTGAGCTGCAGCCAGTGATGATATTCATCCCATCCCACATTTCCTTCATGCGGTTATTCGGCAACTATTGCTCCAACTTTCTCCTGTACTGCTCCTTTGCTGCCCTGAGCTGGACTCCCAAGTTCCTTCTGCATACGCTTGAGCTCATGCTGATCACCGCCTTTAGAACAAGCGCCTCGGGGGGTGCTGCGTTTGTAGTTTAGCAGTAGCGGAATGGATGATGTCACCCGCTATCTCCATGTCCGCCCGAGGAGGGATGTAAACAATAAAAACAATGACGTGTCCAAACTCTCTGGGCAAGTAATAGGGACGCAGACTTACAGCCAAAAGTTCGAGGTCCCTGCAGTAAGTGGAGATTTTGACATTTACTTGTCCAGGGTTGCACCACCTTGTGTTCACATAGAGAGCGAGTCCTCCTCCTGTCTGCTTCCCCGCAGGTATTTGTGTCTCTGTCCGCTTTAACTGTGCTAAATCCGGGTTGGCTCCACGTTAGCATCTGGGATGCTAGTTGTTAGCCACATGTCACAAAAACACAACAAACTGCATTCTCTGTAGGTCCTGACATTTTTCACCAGTGCAGCCAGTTCAATCTTATTTGGTAGTGAGTTCACATTTCCCAGGACCACAGAAGGCACCAAAGGCTTGTATCGCCATTTTCTCGCTAGCCGCTTGGCCTTTAGCTTAGTGCCGCTCTGCTACCACAATACGGCCTTCTTACCTCTTCAGGTAAATAGGGAACCACACCGGCACAGGCCTTTGTTCTCAGTGCTAGAAGTTGACTACCTGAATAGAGGAGTCTGTGTGTGTAAAAATCCATGTCCAAGTAATAAAGTGTCCAGGAAACGAGTCCACATAAAAGTGGTAGGAGTGATCAGTGAAATAGAGAAAAAAGATAGAAAGATAGTCGTACACGGAGCTGCTGGAAAGGCCGCTACTCATGGCGGCGCCTAACTAACACTAACACACATAAAACCAAATACAAGTCCATTGCTATAATATCTTATTTAGTGCCAGAAACATACCCTTCACAACCATTTTAAAATTTCTTTTAATTTGCATGCTTCGTAAATGTTCATGGTTTGCACACCATCAGAAGTACCTAAAATAAAGCAAATACTGAAACGTCAACCTCTACAAGCTGTCACTTTAGTCTCATTCTGGAGAGTTCCTACAAAAGGGCTTCAGCTTTCACTTGTTGCTTATGATCCTTTTCCTTTCTCCCGTTTCCTGTTCCTCTCTTGCGCTTCTTTATTTGTGTTGTTATTTGGATGGTTAGGTTAGGGCAGTGGCGGACAGGAGGCTCATGTGATTGGAGAGGTGCACCGAGGATGCAGGGGGGGCCGCGTATGTCACATCATGTCTCTCTCTCTCTCTCATTCACTTGTTTGCTTGCTTCCTCTGTTGCATGGCATGTGGCCCAACTGCATGACTCAGAGTGGCCTGGAATTGTCCCATTGGTCAATTCATTCCTGCAATGACATTAGAAGACTGGTGTAACTGGTGCATTAAGTTCACTTTGTGTTTCATAAATGGTCACAAAAATATTACAAAAAATAATTGGTATTCCTTATACAGAATAATTGCTAAATGTATATATCAAATCAAAAAGTCCCAACCAATTGATTTCAACCAATACACTGGACCCTCCCACCGACCAAGCAAACGTGAGCTATAGGCTGAAAGCCACCAACAGTGTTATACTAATCTTCTGATTTGTTGCTTTCATGTATTATTTCACAACACAACAGAAAATAACTCCGAGTGACACATCTGGGGGGTATTTTTCGTATGTGGATTACTCGCTTAGCCGGATGTAATTGTTGACGATTTGGCCTGATCCTGGATCGGTCGTTTTTTAAAAAAAAAAAAAAAAAAAAAAAACTCTTGCTAGAAGTGTTGTCATAGCAACACATCCAAATCCGCAAACCTGCTCGGAGCAGGTTTGTTCGATGTAAACAAGGATTAGTTTACACACGTAATTAGTGATGGTGCGTGGAAGTCATCCAGTCACGGCTTCGGCGTTCATGAATGAGCGACCAATTGATATTGGTGCGCAAATTATACGGAGAGAATTTTATATAGAGGGGGTTTTGCGCGATCGGCAAGATCCTTTATTGCTCCCGGCGGAAATTCTGTACGAAAGATACCGCTTTAGCCGAGGGGGAATATTGTACCTCAAAGATTTATTAGTGCCTAATATTCGAAGTCAAACTTGGCGAAGTCGGGCTCTCACAACCACACAGACAGTATGCATTGCTTTGACGTCTCTTGCAAGCAGCACTTTTTTTTTTTTATATATATATATATATATATATATATTATATATACACACACACACACACACACACTGCAGGCGACGCGGAACATCTATCGAGAAGTGCAGTTTGCCAGGCAATTCGTAAAGCCTGTTTGGCTCTGAAACATTTCCTTTGGGTTTTCATTGCGTTTCCTGGACACCTGCGTGTGCAGACAATATAAGAGGCGTTTCATGCCATTGCAGGTAGGTAATACACAGGCAAAAACACCCACAGTTCCATTAGGAATCTCACAATCAGCCTAACATTCTCATTACCTAGGATTTCCAAATGTGATTGGGGCACTGGATTGTACGCAGATACGAATAAAGGCCCCATCAGGTCCAAATGAACCAGATTACGTGAACAGAAAATGCTTCCACAGTATTAAACATGCAGGTAATGTCAGTTTTTGAAAGAGTTGAAAATAGTCAATAGGTATGTTGACAGTAAAATTGTTTGACCTACATGCTATCAATTCTCAGATGATCAGTGATTCATCCTACCTAATATCAAATGTGGAGGCTAAATGGCCAGGGTCTGTTCATGACTCAAGAATTAAGGAGTCACACCTGTATCGGACATTTGAACAAGGTAATAATCTAATTATTAATCATGGTGATGTGTGTATTGTATTCACAATTTTTACATATTCCACCGGTCATCATGATGGAATCCTGCTTGGGGACAGGGGATATGCCTGTAGGAATTTTCTAATGACCCAGTTTCCTGAACCAAACCCTGGGCCACAAACTAGATATAATGCAGCTCTGTCTAGGACAAGGGCACGAATTGAAACGACCTTTGGCCAACTGAAGGAGAGATTTCAATGTCTAAAAAGGCTGAGGGTTGCACCTGACAGAGCATGTGACATAATTGTTGCTTGCTCTGTCTTACACAACATAGCGACCATCAGAAAAGAGAGTCCCCGAGGTTTTGGTGCAGCCTGATGATGACCTTGACCCAGTGCACCTTGAACAAAGCAGTGGCAGAGCTGCCAGAGACAGGATTGTGGCCCAATATTTTCAATGAAAAAAAACGACAACAGTGGTTTCACACAAAACTGATTTATTATATATTACAGACCTTCAGCCTGTAAGGAGGAGAACAAATTAAGGATTCACTCGCGCATACACATCATGGGAAAGATAATTTTGTTACCAATTGTTTTTGTAGTATTTTAATCTGCAACTTCATTTTGGTGGTCTTCAGTTCATGAAGTTCCATGTCCTGCTGTAGTTTCCTCATTTTGAGTTTCCTGTACGTGACTTTCTGCTGCAGATCTCTCTTGTATAGAGCCTTCACATTTTTCTGCAAATAAATTCACAATTACAAATGCCTTTGTTCCTCTATATTGTATACACAGTATATCATTTTGAATCATTTCGTATCAAGTACAATAAATGGCTCAACCAACCTCACCATCTCCTTTTTTTGATTTGGATGTTCCAAATGGTACATGTGTGCTGCCTACAGGCACCTGCAACACAGTTAAATCACGATTAGCACATGGGACTGATCAGAGTGGAGTTTGTTCAAACATTTGGAACATTTACATCTCCTCCTGATGAATAAATCAGATACAGTGTCTTCAAATATTTGACATTCGTCAATAGCTCGGTGGTCAGACACAGGTTCTAGGGATATGACATTCCCTGCAACTGACCCAACCAAAAAAAAAAAAAAAAAAAAGGCTAAATGGGACATACTTATGGCACACATTGAGGACAAAATATATGCAGTGACCATCCTTTACCTGAAATGAAGTGACCACTGCATACTGCCACTGGTTCTGAGGAGGAGCTTCCCCCGGAATGCTCTCAGAAACCGGGCGAGGGGCATTTTGCTGGAGAGCCAACTCTTCTGCAGGGGTTAGGTCTGTACAGGTCTTGTGCTCATGTTTGATCTGGAATTATGACATTAAATAATTATTAATCTGACACATAGGAAATGAAATGCTGCATTCAGTAAATACAATGCACACTACTTACGCGTTTAAATTTGTCAGCCACTTTTTGCCAGCCGTCTTTTCTGGTTCGGGCCGCTTTTGCAGCGTTACCCCTTGTACATATTAACTCTTGAAATTCTTCATATCCTTCGAGTAACAGGTCCTGCTCCGCTTGTGTGAAATAATGTGCCCGTTCTTTCGTCATTTTGTTGCAGCCTATCAAAGACTTGCTGATCATGTTTTCTGGACTCTATATATGGGCTTTTCAAATCAGCACGGGCACGCGCAATCATCTCAGATGATTAGATCCAGCTACACTAATCTAATACACAGCTGTGTTTGAAAAACTGACTTATCTGGATGAGTTTCACTGGCATTAACTCATCCAAGATGAGGCACCTGATCTTGGATGGTTTAAGCGACGTACGAAAAATACCCCCCCTGTACTTTCAGTTGATTCTACAGATCAAAACAAGACCAAGCACATTATACAATGCACTCATGAGATATCCTCCAAATAACAGGAGTTGAGGCAACCTTTGACAAGTACACCTCACATTTCTGTGTTATTAGCTCTGACTCAGTAGGTCAGGTGTTCCACAATCTCCTTCCGGATGCAATTCTGGGTGTGGCAGCAGCCCTGCAGAGATGGGCTCAGCCATTCTCCATGCGCCCCCTGGTAGAGGCCATGATCCTCAGCAGGACCGAGTTTCCATACTCTAAACCTGTGGCACTATAGTAAACAGGCTGCCCTCTATTGTCCTGTTGGAGGTACTGCCCTACGTAAGCTCCTTACTCCGGTCCGTCCCTTACGAAAGTACCCCAGCTGGGTAGGATTCCTGGCTGCCCATTATAAATGTAGAAAGTAGGAAAACAAGCAAACCTTAACATGGCACAAGATCTACTTCATGCTTCAGAAGGGAGCAGGTTCCTCATCCTGTGCTTCACGGACCTCTAGCTGAAGATTCTCAGGGTTTCTGGCAGACTCTTTGGTGGTGCCTAAATTAAAAGACGAGTAACTGGAACTATGTATTTGGAAAGGTTTGTAAAATATGTTAACATAATGACAGACATTTTTTACAGTAACTTTAAAACAGGACTTTCAGTTTAGACTTGGAATCTCCACCTGCAGCTGCATCTGTCTCTTGATTGGCATATTCTTTCAGAATTTATCAAAAGTATGTTTTTGGTTCACTTCTTGCTTCGAGTTGCAATTTGCACAAAAAGTGACAGACGCAAGATGAAGGCCTCAGACTCCTGGAGTTAAAATAATAATGATACAGAATTTGAAAATACATTACCTCTTCGTCTAAAGAAAAATGCAGCAATGGCCACACAAGCCAAAATGATCACCACAACAGAGACTGTCAAAGTTCTGCCTCTTGTGACTTTTGGAACTGTCAAAAATGGAAACACGCACAATCAGCTCCAGTTTTCACATAGACACAAGATCTGTATAGATGAGCTAAAAAAAAAAAAAAACTGGAACATCTTTAACAAATTTTATGTACAATTACAAGCCCCTCCAGTGATACACCCAAAAACCTTAACCTTGCAATTTCACATCTTTGTTTTGCCATACTTTAATCTTAAATTGTAAAGCTCAGACGTGCTGGTGGTAACATGCATTCCTGAAGGAAGCACAGTAATGAGATGGCTGATGTTTAATAACCTGCTCAAGGTTTTTAAATTTTGATTTGTCAGACCACTAAACCAGGCAATAAAGGTGAAAGTGATGACACTGACAAGAGAACAGCATGAGATGTCTGACTATTTTTAGTCAAAGTACTGATTACATAGAGAATGGATATTTTTGGACATATTGCATATTAACAAAAATTACATGAACTTACAAATTATTTCAAGCGTCACCCCTCCTTCTTCACGTGTCCTCTCTGTTCCCAATGAATATCGGTACAGCCCACCATCTGTATTTTGTACTTCATTGATGTAAAGGGAGATGTCTCCTTGACTGATACGATCTTGATCAAGGGCAAATCTGGAGTTTCCAGTTTTTGTCAAAGTTGGGCTTTTTCTTGGATAGCTGGCCAGGATATTGTCATCTTTGGTCAAAAAAACATATGTCACCTTATCACCGTTCAAGTTCTCAATGGTGCAGTTAACTGAGGTGTTCATAGTTAGGAAGGCTCTCTGCGGACTTAGGCATTTCATCTCAGAAGGCACTATATGAAAAAGAAAAGAGTTTTAAAAGAAGTCAACAAATAATTTAAAAGGGTATACAATACTTTTACAAGCAATTTGCTTTATTATTTCTTAATGTAATACGATACATTTTGGTTAAATTCTTTGACTCATTCATTTTTTATTTTGGTGTTGAATTGACAATGTTTATCAAGCCATATGAAGATAGTAAATGGATTCAAATTTGAATAAACCACACACAGGGTTCCCACTCTTTTTAAGGAACCATTTTCCAGGAGCTATTTCCAGAAATTCATGACAGGATCTGGTCATACAGTCATACACTTTAGTCGCAGGCTTAACGCCATTTTAATTTCTCTTTGCTTATGCAGGGACTTAGTGTCACCGATATGCTAAATTACATAAAGGCAACACCAATTAATGCACTGATGTATAATGGAGTTGTTTGACCTCTTTTTGTTACACACTTTTAAACTGCAAAACTTTTAAAGAAATAAATGCCTCTTGGATTGTGGAAAACTATCCAAACACTGACATATACGGAGCAATTTCATAATGTTCAGTATAGAGCTGTTGATCACACCATGAAATAGGCTACCATAGTGACCTAATTTCAGTAAAAGTTACTTGCATATTACATATTATGTCATTGTTTGTATCAAATAAATTTATGTACAATGTTTGTATTAAACAAAACTGCATAAAGCCAATTTATTGCCTATCATGTGTATGATGCCTATAACACTAATATATGCAACAACTGGCACGCGACAAAACAAAGAGTTAACTTTCAACTGGTAGCTTTACTGGGAATACAGCAGCTGTAGAATTTGCATAAGTCAACGACAAAGATTATAATAAAGAACTTAGCTTTGTGGGAAAAGAAGCAAAATGCATCCATTTTAAATCATGATAGCCTTGCCATCAATTCCTGAGTTGAAAACTTGGTTAAACTAGAAAGAATACTAGGAACAAAGGATAAGAGCCTGAACTCCAGTATATTGGAAAAAAACAAAACAAACAAACAAACAAACAATCTAGAAGTCACTGTAGTGTAACCTATGAAAAAGGCATCTGGTGTAGGCCTAGGTTTAGAAACAATGCTGGTGTTGCTCCTTGAGGTCTGATAAAACTGCATCCAGACCAATGACCTCTCTTTTTTTCAGCAACACTTTTACGATAGGCATTAGATTTTGTGAGCAGTGTAAAGTCCTGTTTTCTCTCAGCCTTCTCTGCCATTGCATCTGCTTCTTCTTGCATTGCCTCAATGCTAGTGATTATTTTCTGTCCCTTTGCTGCCACTTTTGTGATTTCAGAGCGGAGCTCCTCTTTGCTTGTCATTTTCAGTTTCCTTTTTCTTCTTTTTTTCCATCATCAAGGTATTGGACATATCGCATCCTGGCATTTCTGCAATGCTGCAAGAGGGGCTTTGGCAATACTCCATCAAATGAGCCACCAGTCAAAGAATCTTGGATTAGGCGAAGAGACATCAGAGTCCTTCCTTTCAGATTTGTAACCAGCATGTCCTTATTCACAGAGTACCCTCTTTCAACCGCTGCTTGCCCATGTGAACAGGTCTTTCATTGAATTCCACAGAATTGCGTATTCTGCTTTGTCACCAGCAAATCTTCCCATGAATGTGTCCAGCCGACAGGAGCTACTTCTATACCCTTGAAATCCCTCCTTATGGTGCTGCACCATTTCAGTGAGGAACATCTTGTACTCAGGATTTGGTCACAGTCCTCTGCTGTATGCCATTTGGCACTAAGCAGCAGCTGTAAGAGCTTCTCAAACATGGAGATGGCACGCCTTTCATCGCTGATCATAGTTACTGGATCTAGGCATGCCATGTGCCTTACTGCTGCATAATTCAAAGGGCATTTGTCCAGCAGTTTCTTTGCTGTTGCGGACAGGAAGGCTACACATTCTCTCCGGAATTGTTGACTCGGCAGCGGTTTTTCAAGCAGCTTCTCTGAGGCTTTCTCAAGAGCTTGTTTGGTGGCAAAGCCAAGATCCACCTCTTTCAGTGGCAAATGGAGTGTTTTGTCCAGTACATCAATTTTAAGCATTTGGACAGGTGTTTTGATGTTATCCAGTACCTCCCTCTTCATAAAGCATGAAATCAAACTCTTCAGAAGGGCCTGAAGGTCTTTTGCCAAAAATGGCATCATGGGGGCATCAGTCTGGAGAGTCTCAAAAGGGTTTCAGCTGCCTTGCCACATAGGCTGTTGGTGACCCCCTTTTTGAGGCAAAATTTTTGCCTCTCTGACCACAGTGTATGATGTGGACGTTGGCATTTTACTCTCTGGCAGTTTCTTGTAATTGTCGACAAATATTTCAACATGTGGCCACATCTTAAGTGTTCTCTCTGCCACTGGCAAGTCCTCCACCCACCTGTGAGCACAGAATTTTAGAGGGAATGTTGATGTTTTGGTAATTTCAATAAAGTCATCCCATCTGGCTGGTGTGTCATGAAAAAGCTGCCAAAGGGCTCTTAGTTTGTCACCTATCTTCCATCCACTTTCCTTCTCGCCTTGTTGTCAGCTACTGACAAGCTAGAGCAACGAGGGTCAAAACTCAAATATAATTGCCTATACAGGTCTCAGTAGGTGGAGACATTGCGCAGCAGAGGCCATGACCTAGCTCAGCTGTCATATCTAGACTTACGAACAGCAAGCTGTTTCAAACAGAAAAATTAAAAAGCGAAAACATAAAATTCCAGGACAAGAAAGATTCAGGACATTTGGCCATTTCGATCAGTTTCCAGGTCATTTCAATGACTGGAAAATAACCCTCAAAATTTTCAGGTTTTCCAGGACGCGTGGGAACCCTGCACACATCCATTTCAACATTCTGATTTCTACCAAATCTAGCTTCTCCTGCTCGTCCTTTTACTGCCCTTGTCTCAGCTCCATACATCATTGCTGGTCCTATCACTGTCTTAATAAAGTCACCTTCAACATTTGCCTCAATTTTTCAATCGCACAATATTACGGATTCCTTCTTCCAATTGTTCCCACGGAGTGCAGTGTGGATGGATCTCTCGACATCTAGCTTTCCATCTCTTGTTAAGGGTAAATTTCACACATTAGGAAGTTTTTCTTTACACAAAGAACGATAGACACTTGAAATAAGCTACCAAGTAGTATGGTAGACTACTAGACATGAAGGACTTTCAAAAACTCAACTTGACGTTTTTTTGGAAGAATTAAGTGGGTAGGACTGGAGGGCTTTGGTGGGCTGAATGGCCTGTTCTCATCTAGATTGTTCTAATCTCAGTCTACCACCGATCTTTAATATTTAAAACTTATCCACTTTTTCAGTTGCACTCCCTGCAGGTTAACTTTTGAATCCTGATTATAATTAAACCTCATATATCCCATCTTCTTCCGATTTATCTTCAAACCTTTGTCTTCCAAAGCCTTTCTCCATTCTTCCAACTTCCTCTTTTTTGGTGCTACAAAACACAGCGTCAAGAATAATGATATTTAACCAGTGTTTCTTATTTAACTTGCAAATAACCTATATCACTGAAAAATCTTTGGGTTTATATATGTCTTTTAGATGTCTCAGAAGAAACAGCAGCACCGTCTGTAGGCAGCAACTTGAGACCTACCAAAAAACAGAACCTTCTACCATGATGCATTTCAGTTGAGATGGGTATAACTGCATTCAGCAATATCTGTGTATGTTATACATGATTGACAACACAACATCAAAGGATGCCCTCAGTGTTGGTCACAAAATGCCCTTATGTCACTTTGTTTACTCAATGGTTGTCACTGTTTGAGCAAGATTATCCTCCCACAAACCTAACCTTAGTCATAGTTTTACAGGGTGTAGGTGTAACATCACACAGATAAGGCAAAGTGGCAACCACCTCAATGGAGGGGATCTCTGGAGGTCTGCAGCTAGACTCTATTAGTCTCGACACATGATGGCTGATTCAGGCCTGATGTTGTGGGTGTTACGTGACTGAGATCACAGGTATTGAGAGCAGCTGTTACACTCTGCTTCAGTCCACTTTCACTAGAAAATTCCAAGCTTCTGTGAAAATTAAGTTTCTTAGGATATTAAGATCATGAGCAGGATATTCACACAGCAATCATAATGCTAGTATTGCAACTTTGCAAAAGTATTAGCCAATATGGCCTTTGCAGTTGCACTCGCAGAGCACAAGCTGACCAGCTGGCATTTGTCTCACAGAACACCTTTATTCTGCTATTCTCGCTTTTTCTGCTTTCATTAGAATGCCTAAAGAACTTTCATGCTGAAATGACCCCATGGTATTCATTCCTGCCATTAGGAAATATTTTGACTGGCTGGTTATTGCACAGTACACCAGAAAGATTAGCTCCATTTCCATTTACTTAAAATTATAACAGGTTAATAGTCATTGCTTTTTCTATGATTATCTGAAGAGACATGTCCTAATTTGATTAAAGAAATTCCAGTATCAGAATAGTGTCCTATAAAAATACCTCAGCATTTAATACGTACAGCTGCCACAAACCTGCGTGAGACGTATAGGAAGAATTAGTGTGTACACAGGACAAACTTAAACTTCAATATCACTTAATCCTTAGTGATCATAATCAAGGTCGAGGTCTTGGGTTTGGATATTTCTTTTAATAAGTACATACAAGCCTTGTTGACAGGCACACCAAAGTGTTATAACCAGTAGATTAATCGCGTGTCCTGAAGAAAAAAAATTGTAATGTGTTTAAGAGATTAAAAAAGGTCTTGCTTTGAGGGATAATCAATTGTACTCAGTGAAGAGCAATGGAGTAAGTCATTGGAACAATCACAAAACATGCTGACCAAAATCCAGGACGAAATAAAAAAAATAAATAAATTGTGAAATTACAAATATTTCCCCATCTTTAGCCAAAACAATCAGTTCAGCATAGTTGGCAGATGCTTCCCTAGCCCTGAGACACTTAAAAGCCCATTACACCATTATAATCCACTCAAATCTACTTCAGTTCCTCTTTCTCTGTTAACTTCATGCGTTTCTCAGAGTTCGCCGAAGTTCCGAAACATTTATCACTCAGGGTTCACTCATCACTACTCTCCAGCTAACGTGCTTCCATTTAAACCTGTGTATACGAATCATGAAGTAGTTGTGTTAATAAAATGTTTTTGAAATAAATAAGGGAAGGACCATGGAAGTACAAATCTGTTCTGGACTACAAAACAAATGGATAGGGTTGCCAGTAAATGAAAAATCTACAATGCTAATAAAGATTAGTATTGGAAGAAGCACCAATCAGGCATATAATTAAATACCAAGCTTCTGCATCTGCCACTCCTGGCTTCTAATTATGATATGAAAAAAATTGTTGTAAAGAAAACCTGCAGCCACTTTGGCCCTTCAGGACCATAATTGAGGACCCCTGCATTAAAGCCTCAAATACCAATCTTTTCTATTAAGATAAAGCCAAAAACTAAAAGATTCAACTTTTTCACATATGCATAGAAACATGGAAGGACTTTTTACTTTCAGAAACACATCTCCTTCACGTTTCACTTTTCCTGTTGAAATTGTGTATTGATAGTTGCCCTCATCTGACTTGTCCACTGCTGTTATGTCTAGGGAGAAATCTCCTTGCTTGATTCGATTCTCATCTAGTTTAAATCTAGGCAAATTTTTGTATTCATTGTGGTTTCCATTGTCAGGATACACAGCCAGGAATGTATTCCCTTTATACCAGTGAACAAAGGTTAGCTCTTCGCCATTTAGTCCCAAGGTTGTGCATTTGAGGGTGAAGTTTGTGTTGATCTCAGCAGTCTGTGGATTTTTACAGTTCACTCTAATTTGTGCTACATTGATGAAGAAAAATAAGAATACGCCTATATTAGTATATTCTTAGCATTTTTATTCTATTATAGAATTATGCTTATTTATTTGGAAAGACATTTTGACAAATTAAAAAAAAAAAATTATGACTGATCTATCTTGAAAGTTTCAAATTCAAACAATGCAACAACCCTGTACGGGATACTAGTGCACAATCATAAGTCACCCACCTTCACTAATACCAGTGGCTATTAAGCATTGCATATGTAATTAAAGTTTATGAACACGGTCCCCCCCATTTCAAGGCACCATAGTGTTTGGGACATAGCAATTGTAGGCTTGTATATTAAAAGTACTGTTTAGAACTTTGTTGCATATCCTTTGCATGTAATGACTGCTTGAAATCTGATTTATAGACATCAGCAGGGGCTGAGGAACTTCTCTGGTGATGCTGGCATCTTCAGCTCCTGCCCGTTTCACGGGCTTGCCCTCTTAGGTTTTCTCTTCACAATATGGAAGGCCTGCTCAATTGGATTTAAAATTGAGTGACTGGCTTGGACATTCAAGAATTTTCCATTTTTTAGGTTTGGAAAAACTCCTGTTTTGCCTTAACAGTATGTTTGGATCATTACCTTGTTGTAGGGTGAAATGTCATCCACGGAGTTTGGAGGCATTTACTGGAACTTGAGCAGATCAGATGTTTGTATACATCTCAGAATTCATGGAGTTACTGACATCAGCAATTTAAATCAATGAAGATAAGCGTGCCAGGACCTGCGACAGCCATACATGCCCAAGCCATAACCCCAGCACGTTTAACAGATTAGATGGTCTGCTTTGGATCTTGGGGAGCTCCTTCTCAGCTCCACACTTTGCTCTTGCGGTCACTCTGAAGCAGGCTCATCTTTATCTCATCTGTCCAGAATACCTTTTTCCAGAATTCTTTAGGCTCTTTGAAGTCCTTTTTTCACAAACTGAAATCTGGTCATCCTGTTTTTGTGACTAACTAGCAGTTTTCCTCTTGCAGTGTGTCCTCTATTTCTGTTCATGGAGTCTTCTGCTGATAGTCGTCTGATACATTTGCCTCCTGAAGACTGTTTCTGACCAGTTTAGACAGGCATTTGGATGCCTTTTCTTTACCTCAGTGAGGATTCTTCTGTCATCAGCAGTGGGTGGTTTTCCTTTGCGATTTCGGAGCTCAGTGTGTTCTTTCTTAATGATATTCCAGACAGTTGATTTAAGTCATCCTAAGGTTTCATTAATGTCTTGGTTTTATTCTTTTACAGCTTCAGAATGGATTCTTTGACTTTCATTGGCACAGCTCTTGTCCTCATGTTGAACAATGACAACCACAGACTCCAAAGAGCAGAAGCAAGCCGATTTATCTTATGAAGACATGAAACCCACCTGATGAATGACAAACACCTGTGATGCCAATTGTCCCAAACATTATGGTGCTCTGAAATGGGTGGCCCATTTAGAAAAAGTGTTGTCATTTCTACATGGTGTGACTGAAATGAATGCAAACCCCTTTCAATGAAAGTGTTCAATGTGCACTTTAATCACATATGAATTTTTTGAGTTGTAATTTTAAACTGTGAAGCAGAGGGATAAATCAATGGAAGATGCATCTGTGTCATACATTAGAGGGCCCTGTACTGTATATACAATCAAAGAATTCAAACAATTCAGAAAATTTTGTTAATGGGGAGAAAGTTTCTGCAAACAATTTTCAGGTTTAATTTTTTCATGTTGCTTCATCCAGGAACTGATGCTGGCCACATTCTTAAATAAAATAGACCCAATACAGAAAATAACCTACTTTAAAGTCCAACAGACCTAGCATGTTCACCCTTGAAATATGGTTAGAAAAGAAAACAATCATAAATGCGGGATTATTCTCATTGCATATCTTTGGAATAAGGGAGGAAAACTAAGAAAACCCAACAGAGAGAACAGAATCTGCAAACTCTACACAGGGCTAATATTGTTGCCATTTCACCCATTAAATGAATTTAAGTCTTAATTCACAGAGCCTGAAAAAACACGAGCACTAAGTGATCTTTTATCAAGACAGACCATCATTCACCTATATTTTGAAGCCACATTTTATAGACTACTAAATTTTAGAATGAAATATGGCTCAGGGTGATCCCCTGTAGAGACTGGCAAATGTGAATACAATTTGGTGGAGATACTGTAGGTTCAACAGTGTGGATTGGCCTACCAGACAAACACAAGTAGAAGTATCTGCTACTGCCCTGGGGGAGATGTAGGTTAACTACATTTTGGAAAGAAACAGTTTACACTGTCAAAAATACTTGTTCTTTAAATTGCATTTTATGTTTTTTTACTGGGTTGTATGGATCCTTGCAGAACCATTGCTTGACAAAGCACTACCAGTATGTCATTCTGGGAAATATTTAAATGCTTTGCTAGGCTACCTAGCAATACACCAAGATTAAGAAAACTTGAACTTAGCCTGTGTTGCTGGATGTATGCAGCAAGAGTCCTTTTAAAATCATTAGCCATTGCATTTTAGAGATTACCATCTACTGTATTGTTGGTTATTAGTTGAATGGAGCTGGTTACGAATCTAAATAAAGATTCTTTCTGGAACCTTCATGCAGATGGGTCTTTTACGAACCCAGAACTGTTCTCCTATCCTATTGCTTTCAAGAACCACTCTGGCACCTTTATTTTAAGAGTGTATGATGATCCCCTGTAATGTAAAATTTGATTGAGATACCATAGGTTGAACAGGGAGGATCTGCATACCAGACAAGCACAAGTAGAGGTACCTGGTGCCAAATTTGGCATAAAACATAGAAAATCCCATAGTATGGACTTAATAATGACTTACTGGTAATAACATCAACGATGAGGAGGACGACAAGTACAGCATTCAAAGTAACATGTAGTTTGGAGCCAAAGAAAATCATCATTGAGAAAGACATCAATTCAGTGGGAAGAAGATCTCCTACCATCCCTGATGCTTTAAGGAGTATAAATATATATATTAGCCCATAACATCATTAATTTGGTCTAAACAAGCTTCCAAAGAACATGGAAACAAAAGAGGGAAAGGATAGTTGAAGTACTGACAAAATTCACTAAAATTTTTTTTTTTTTTTTTTTTTTTTTTTTTAAAAACAAACCAGCAATATGAAAACATGTTTTCATTAAAAAAAAAATTTGCAATCAGTTACAATTCATATTTTTAATGGTAAAAACGATTTCTAAGTAGAAAAACACAAGCGGGTTGTAAAAATAAAAGGGTTTTTCACCATCCCTTCTAGATTTATATAAATGTCTCTCTAAAAAAATAAATTTTTTTCTATCATTTTTAATAGTGAATTTGTTTAAATTTTATAAGTTGTTTAACGTACCTAAATTCTCGAATTGCCTCCCTAAAAAAATCAAATTGCCCCACGTAGGGAATCACCGATCTAAATTAAAAGGTTATTTCTGGATCCTTTAAGTGGATGATTAATTTGTGAACCAAAAAAAATTTTTGGCATCTCTATAAAGTACCATTTTAGGAACCTTAATTTTTAATTGTGCCGGTAATACTCATGCAAACTCTTCAGTGATGTCACTCCAATTTAAAGGCCCGTCTTTCCCGTCATTCTTTCAAAGACGTTTCTTCTAAAATGTTATAGCTCTACCATGTGGACAAAGTAGTCATTCGCGTCATATTCTGTCAATGACTGTTGCAAGTTTAGTTTAATTACCAAAAAGCCAATACACAACAGTACTTTTGACGAGAACAAACCATTCAGCCCAATAAAGCTCTCCAATCTCCAATTCGCCTAAACTGTTTTCATTCAGAGCACATTTTATTGACCATTTTCAACATACATACGTAATGACAACTGGAATGTTATACCGCTCTCAGATCCGGCACGATTATAATATGCGCTGCTCTCTGAGAGGCAGCAAAAGAAAATAAATAAATAATCCGGGGCGCGTGTGACCAACACTACTTTTCTACTACACCACTTCAAATTATGGAGACACAGCAATGAGAGCAGGATCAAGAAAAAATTGAAAAACAATACTCATTATCACGGGACAAAACAGAAAACCTTGTATGCATAATATCGCGCTGCATCGCTACCCGTCACGCAACAATCACAACACAAACACTAGAAAACATACATTACTAAGAAGGATTTGAGCAGATGGAAACACACAAAAAAAAAGAAACAAAGAATTTATAGTCTTATCTGTACGGTAGCGTAGCTCAGTCTATCTTGGGGAACGAGGCGCCGACCATATCTCGTATTCCGGGAAAATGTATTGATTAACTGTTCCTAGTGCTGGCCCGTCAAATCCTCTCCCGTCTGCCTTCCTCCCGAAAGAAAAAATAATTTCGCTGGCAATGAACCCGGGTTCACCTGACGATATCCAAAAGGTGTTAATCCTTTCCCTTGTGCCTTTTCCTGTTATGGCCGCCGCCGCCGCCGCCGCCGCCTCCTCCTCCTCCTCTCTCCTAGCTCTTCTTTCTTCTTTTTCCCGCCACCTATTTACATACGGATAGCTCCTCCCCGTACAGTCTGTTGGCCCTCCAAGCCAGGTGCTCCCCTCCCTGTATAAAGGGCTGGCCCTGCACATAAAGGCGTACCACTAAAACAGGTATGGAAAAAGGTACAAACTTACAAGTACATACACATATTCCGGTCGACCGTTACAGAGTAACATTGACCACACCATGCATTCGTAAATCCATGTTCTAATGCAGGGGTCCTCAATCACAGTCCTGGAGGGCTGCAGGTTTTTGCTCCAAACCCAGTTGCTTAATAAGAAGCACTTATTGCTCAAGTAACACTTCTGCTTCACTTTAGTTGTCTCGTTCGTTAAGATTTTGAACTCTTATTGCTTATTTTAGTCTTAAACAGCTGTACTCTTGGTTTTTAAATTGCTCCTAATTAGCAATAACATGCAATGACAAAAGAGACCAGCAGTTCTCCATTTAGCTTGTTACCATTTACACCTCTGTGTATTTATCATGCACTATTTGGTTTAATTAAATACTTGGAAGGAAAGTGAAGAGAAAAAAGTGAAGCACTGAGAATAACTCGTCTGTTTTAGACTTCAAATCATTTGGATGATATCCTTAGAAAGGGGAAGAAAATCTAGGATATGAGAATGACCTGACATGGCAGAGTTAAAGCACTGACAAGCCATGAAATTAAATTATTGGGAAGAATTGCTTTCTAATTAAGCAACAAGGTTAGAACAAAAACCTGCAGCCACTGCGGCCCTCCAGGACTGTGACTGAGGACCCCTGATCTAATGGATCGGAGTTCATAAACACACACACACACACACACATGCATGCACATGCATATTACATTAAAAACAGTATTAATAAAAAAGTCAGTTTCCTTTAACCCTTTCTTTGCAACAATGTGCTAACTTGACCTCAGTGATTTACAACATTTGACTAACTTAAACTAAAGAACCCTTCATAATAAGTACTGAGTACTCCTGAACAAACCACTTAAACAAGGCTTTTTATGATTACAAATACTGTAGTATTAAGACACCCTATCGATTTAAACAGCCCTTGAGCAGAGCTTGGGGTCTTCTAAAATGGTGTCATTCACCCATTATTTTTCTGAACCTGATTATTGTTGTAACACGATTAGAGTAAAGTAGTACGTAATCCAGCCGTATTAGGGCTGCATGGCAATGACTAACGAGCCGTATCCACAACTGAGGTCTTGTGGCCTTACCTGCCATCATCCTCCATCCATAAAAAAAAAAAAATGACAAGATGAAACACTTCCGTTGGTGAAAAATTTGTAGGAGCTAATCTTTATTATATACGAGTTAAATTACAATAGATAATTTAGTAGATATACATAAAAGAGGTCTCGAGGACCGCAGCCACCTCAACAGATTGCAGTGCAATTAAAAGAAGAAATTTGTGAGATGAAATTTGATTTTTTTTAACCACTTTGTATTTCTCCACACTACCGACCACAAATCAACATTTAATTAACAGACATATATATTTTAGAATTTTAAGAAATTTGTTGACTAATAATTTACTAATGTATAATGGAATTTAAACAAGTTAACTAGACTTTCTAAAGCAAACAGTTCTATCGTGAGCAATTTTTATTCTATCTTCAGTACTTACCTGTAATTACAGGTTGTTATTTGCCATCTTATGAGGTGCAGCACGTTGTAGTTCGATTTATCAAACTTCCTGAAGAAACTCAGCAATTCCAAGAACTTTGCACATAGCGGTATTGATTAATGGCAATACTGCTCACCAGGGACCTCATGTATAAACGGTGCATACGCACAGAAATGTTGCGTACGAACGTTTCCACGCTGAAATCGTGATGTATAAAACCTAAACTTGGCGTAAAGCCACGCACATTTCCACGGTACCTCATACCCTGGCGTACGCAATTTCTCCGCTCGGTTTTGCAGACTGGCGCCACCCAGCGTCAAAGCAGTGTTACTGTTCCTGTGTGGTCACGCTTTCTTTCTTAGACCCACATTCCTGACGTGGCTTTATAAATACACTGAAATTAACTCCATATTGTTTATTAGTGTAATGCATCTGATTGTAGTTAACCTGCAGCAATATAATGGTCCAGGGAATAGCCATAGTATTACAAATACCATAACTGTTTTAGCGTTGTTACTCTCACTGCATCTTCTTCTTTCAGCTGCTCCCGTTAAGGGTTGCCACAGCAGATCATCTTTTTCCATATTACTCTCACTGCACCACTCAGAGTATTTATATCACTGTATCTGAGTGGGGAATCACAGCAGCAGCTGATAGGAAAGAGAATTATCGGTATACAGTTTCAACAACAACAACATTTATTTATATAGCACATTTTCATACAAAAAGTAGCTCAAAGTGCTTTACATAATAAAGAAAAGAAAAATAAAAGAGAAAATAAGAAATTAAAATAAGACAACATTAGTTAACATAGAAAAGGAGTAAGGTCCGATGGCCAGGGTGGACAGAAATTAATTCTGGGAGGAGTTGGGGCGGGACAGAAGGCGCATGCACGTGCGTTACTTTTCACGCTGATCGGGATTTATGTAGTGGAAGAACGTGAAAGTTTGTGTGCGCACAGATTCCTGCATCTGGATTTTTCTGTGCGTATGCACATTCCCACTTTTGTGCTTACGCCATGTTATAGTGTGAGTTCTACGCACGGCGTTATACATGAGGCCCCAGAAGCGTGGTCAGGGAGCTGCTGTTGACAAATTCATCTGCATTTCACAACGTTTATCTAAGAATGTGATCCTGTAAGATCTGTAAAACTGAACCTCCATTATGGGAGGTTTTTGATGTTTACTCTGATTTTGCGCAGCTCTTGTGTAATCTCGGCAAGCACCGACACGTTTTTAACATGTGCAATTTATGGGATGATATCACATATTACTATATGGAAAACAACAGAGAGATAGAAACGAAAATGAAAGTTAAATAAAGCAAAGAAAAATCTTTTGAAATTAAGAGTGCATTTATGCCTTGGGAATTCAAAATGACAACATTTAAATGTAATCATTTGAAAAAATATATATATTTGCAGATTTTAAAATTTGATTTATGCTAAACAAAACTGAGAAAAAATAACCAAGTTGAATTGGTCCATCGACATATTAATTTTATTTTTCATAGTTAGTGACATTATAATACAATTTAAAAATAGTACGAAAAAGGTAAACAACAAAAATAACTTTGTTACCGTCTTTCACCTGGCAATGACTAAGAAACACAAAATGCAAATACATATGCAAAATAATGAACAGCAAGACAGATTTGTACAGCAAACTAAAAAGAACAATTAACCAATGCACTTCTTATCTAGGGCGGCACGGTGGCGCAGTGGGTAGCGCTGCTGCCTCGCAGTTGGGAGACCTGGGGACCTGGGTTCGATTCCCGGGTCCTCCCTGCGTGGAGTTTGCATGTTCTCCCCGTGTCTGCGTGGGTTTCCTCCGGGCGCTCCGGTTTCCTCCCACAGTCCAAAGACATGCAGGTTAGGTGGATTGGCGACTCTACATTGGCCCTAGTGTGTGCTTGGTGGGTGGGTGTGTTTGTGTGTGTCCTGCGGTGGGTTGGCACCCTGCCCTGGATTGGTTCCTGCCTTGTGCCCTGTGTTGGCTGGGATTGGCTCCAGCAGACCCCCGTTACCCTGTGTTTGGATTCAGCGGGTTGGAAAATGGATGGATGGACTTCTTATCTATCTATCTATCTATCTATCTATCTATCTATCTATCTATCTATCTATCTATCTATCTATCTATCAGCTGTTAACTGAAAGGTTGGTGATTCGAGCCCACCCAGGGACGGGCTGACTTTTACAGGCAGTGTGGTTTAGTGGTTAAAGCTTTTGACCTCAAACCATGTGGTTGTGGGTTCAAATCCCCTCACTGATAGTATGTGCCCTAGAGCAAGTCACTTCATCTGCCTATGCATCAGGTAAAAAACGAAGAGAAATGTAACCAATTGTAGGCCACTTTGGATAAAAGTGTCATGCAAATTAATAAATGTAATCTATCTGTCTACCTCAAAGCATTTTGATTACAAAGTTCATGTGTTACCATTTCAGTTTAGGCAGTTCATAGACAAAAAATTATCCTGAACTGTTGGTGGCCACATGGTTTTCAAATTGCTTAGTGTTAAAATCAATATGGCTGTATTTCATCAGATGATGACAATGTTACAATGATCTGTTGCCAACTGAGAAAAAAATCAGGCACCAGCATAGCATTGTGTGTTGAATTTTTTTTTTGTGATGTTAAAGGCATGTGCAATTGTGTTTTTCTACTTATTAGCCAAAGAGGGTCAAACATTATTCATTGGGTAAGTTAAGGTTTATGTTAGTGAAGTCTGCACACACCTTGAAAAAAACTGATATGACCCCACCAGAATTTTCATGCCAAAAATGGCACTGATGGGGAGGCTCACTCTTTCCATGTATATAGTGGATCACCGCCTTTTTCCCAAAATACAGTAGGTAGAAAATAACTTCTCTATGGCAAAGTTAAGTGCAATCACAATACTAACACTCATTATCAGATTGTTCCATGATTAGTGTTTTGGCTTAAGTGGGAAGGAATGGCTTTCCAGTGCATACCAGAGCTCCCAGGTTTGCTCTCCTTCTCTGCTACTCCAAGTACACAGTGGAATCCATTTTCACTGAATGCATAACATCCTTTATTGTACCTGGTTGACTCGAGATAAGACTGTAAAGCAAAACACAAATCAAGAATAAACCTTGAAGGAATTTTATACATACAAGTGACAAGAAATGGATGCATAGAGGAGTCTGTAAAGTAACTGAAGGAATTTTGCAGAACAAAGGAAACTTGATGTCTTACCAGACCTGTCTTTCTACCTCAGTTGAGTTGGGTCCTTCATATTCCCATCTACCAAAGCTTTTTTATTTTCCTTCTTTCATTTCCAATCTCTCTGTCTCCTCTAATTTTGTTATACTTTCTACTTTCTTGCTTAACCTTGTAGTCACTGTCGAGTTCAGAGGTGGTTCATGTAGTTTCAGGGCTGCTACTTCACTGGGATGTGGAGTAATCATAGCAGGGATTAAACTCTAGTGACATTGTCTGACCATTATTTTGGAACAGCCAGGCATCCAAGAATATTTCTGTGTATATATAAAAAGGATATACAAAAAGTTTCCACACTTTTATGTTTTTGTTGGAAACGGTGAAAGCGGGAGGAGTAGTAATTGGGCATTAAAAAGTTGGTACGGCGCTGGGAAAATTGGATCGCAAATGAAGGTGACTATGTGGCAAAGTGATGCAATTTGTTTTTGAAATTCTTAATACCGGTAAATAGAATTAAAAAAAAGTGTGGAAACTTTTTGATCATCCCTTGTAAATTGTAAATGATAAATAGTGAGGGTCCCAGATGGATAAACCTCATTTACTGAACCAATGAATATGTTGGGTTTATATAAACACAATTCTGGCAGTAACCACTGTACTTAAACATTGGCGGTGAGAGAACAGACTCTTCTAGATTAGCTTCTTATGAAATGTAGAGGAAACAGCTACAGCTGAAACCCCTTCACATGTTATGTTCTCTTTAAATCTATATATGTAATTTGCAGAAAAGAATATACATTTGTGATTGATTGCTCTTTAGGAATTCCCAGCAAAGGCAGAAAAAAACATTAGAGCAATAGTGGCAAGAACAGGCCATTCAGCCTAACAAACATGTCCATCCTATAGATTGCGAAAAATAATATCAAGTTGAGATTTGAAGTTTCCTAAACTCCTATACTCTCCACCACACTAGCTGAGCCTATGATTCTTTGTGTGATTTCTGATGTTTATTCTTGTTAAAGAATTCATGTTAAAGTAACAGCTGGGACCCACTGTACTAATTCCCTTCATAACTTTAAACTCTTCAGTCACTTCTTCTTCTTCTTTCAGCTGCTCCTGTTAGGGGTCGCCACAGCAGATCATCTTCTTCCATACCTTTCTGCCCTCTGCATCTTGTTCTGTTACACCCATCACCTTCATGTCCTCTCTCACCAAATTCATAAACCTTCTCTTAGGCCTTCCTCTTTTCTTCTTCCCTGGCAGCTCTATCCTTAGCATTCTTCTCCCAATATATTCAGCATCTCTCCTCTGCACATCTCCAAACCAATGTAATCTCTCCTCTCTGACATAGTCTCCCAACCGTCCAACCTGAGCTGATCCTCTATTGTCCTCATTTCGAATCCTGTCCATCCTCGTCACACCCAATTCAAATCTTAGAATCTTTAAGTCTGCCACCTCCAGTTCTGTCTCCTGCTATCTGGTCAGTGCCACCGTCTCCAGCCCATATAACATAGCTGGTCTCACTACTGTCTTGTAGACCTTCCCTGCCACTGTTGCTGATATCCGTCTGTCACAAATTACTCCTGTCACTCTTCTCCACCCATTCCACCCTGCCTGCACTCTCTTTTTCACTTCTCTTCCACAATCCCCAATACTCTGTAGTGTTGATCCCAAGTATTTAAACTCATCCACCTTCACCAACTCTACTCCCCGAATCCTCACCATTCCACTGACCTCCCTGTCATTCACACACATGTATTCTGTCTTGCTCCTACTGACCTTCATTCCTCTCCTCTCTAGAGCAGATCTCCACCTCTCCAGGGTCTCCTCAACCTGCTCCCTACTCTCGCTACAGATCACAATGTCATCAGCAAACATCACAGTCCACGAGGACTTCTGTCTAATCTTGTCTGTCAACCTGTCCATCACCATTGCAAACAAGAAATGGCTCAGAGCCGATCCGTGATGTAATCCCACCTCCACCTTGAATGCATCTGTCACTCCTACCACAGACCTCACCCGTGTCACACTTCCCTCGTACATATCCTGTACAACTCTTACATACTTCTCTGCCACTCCCAATTTCCTCATACAACACCACAGCTCCTCTCGAGGCACCCTGTCATATGCTTTCTCCAAGTCCACAAAGACGTAATGCAACTCCTTCTGGCCTTCTCTAAACTTCTCCATCAACATCCTCAGAGCAAATAACACATCTGTGGTACTCTTTCTTGGCATGAAACCATACTGCTGCTCACTAATCACCGCCTCACTTCTTCACCTAGCTTCCACTACTCTTTCCCATAACTTCATGCTGTGACTCATCAATTTTATTCCCCTGTAGTTACTGCAGTCCTGCACATCCCCCTAATTCTTAAATATCGGCACCAGTACACTTCTTCTCCACTCCTCAGGCATCCTCTCACTTTGCAAGATTCCATTACACAATCTGGTTAAAAACTCCACTGCCATCTCTCCTAAACACCTCCATGCTTCCACAGGTATGTCATCTGGACCAACGGCCTTTCCATTTTTTATCCTCTTCATAGCTGTCCTTACTTTCTCCTTGGTAATCCATGCACTTCCTGATTCACTATCTCCAAATCATCCAACCTCTTCTCTCTCTCATTCTCTTCATTCTCAAAGTACTCTTTCCATCTGCTCAACACACTCTCCTTGCTTGTGAGTACGTTTCCATCTTCATCCTTTATCACCCTAACTTGCTGCACATCTTTCCCAGCTCGGTCCCTCTGTCTAGCCAATCGGTACAGGTCCTTTTCTCCCTCCTTAGTGTCCAACCTCTCATACGATTCATCATACGCCATTTCTTTAGCCTTCGCCACCTCTCTCTTTACCTTGCGCCTTATCTCCTTGTACTCTTGTCTACTTTCTTCATCTCTCTGACTGTGCCACTTCTTCTTTGCAATCCTCTTCATCTGTATACTGTCCTGTATTTCCTCATTCCACCACCAGGTTTCCTTTTCCTCCTTCATCTTTCCAGATGTCACACCAAGCACCCTTCTTGCTGTCACCCTTACTACATCTGCTGTAGTTTCCCAGCTGTCTGGTAATTCTTCATTGCCACCCAGTGCCTGTCTCACCTCCTCCCTAAATTCAACCTTGCAGTCTTCCTTTTCAATTTCCACCATTTGATTCTTGGCTCTGCCCTCACTCTTTTCCTCTTCTTGATCTCCAACGTCATCCTACAGATCACCATCCAATACTGCTTAACTACACTTTCCCCTGCAACCACTTTGCAGTCTTCAATCTCCTTCAGATCAACTCTTCTGCATAAGATGTAATCCAGCTGTGTGTATCTTCCTCCACACTTGTACGTAACTCTATGTTCCTCCCTCTTCTTAAAATACATATTCACCACAGCCATGTCCATCCTTTTGGCAAAATCCACTATCCTCTGACATTCTTCATTCCTCTCCTTCACACCATACCTACCCATCACCTCCTCATATCCACTGTTCCCTTCACCAACATGCCCATTGAAATCCGCTCCAATCACCGCTTTCTATCCCTTGGGTACACTGTTCATCACTTTATCCAACTCACTCCAAAAATCTTCTTTCTCACCCGTCGCACACCCAACTTGCGGTGCATATGCACTAACAACTAGGGAATCCATTCCCGGGCTCCCGATTACTGGGAATGAAATGCGGGATTCCCGAATTCCCGGGAATGGATAAACCTGTCTGGGATTGGATTCCCTACTAACAACATTCATCATTACACCTCCAATTTCCAGCTTTATAAACATTACTCTGTCTGATACTCTTTTCACCTCCAAAACACTCTTGACATACTGTTCCTTCAGAATAACTCCTACTCCATTTCTCTTCCCATCCACACCATGATAGAACAATTTGAATCCTCCTCCCATCCACCTGGCCTTATTCCCCTTCCATTTAGTCTCTTGCATGCACAATATATCAACCTTCCTTCTCTCCATCATATCTTGTAACTCTCTCCCCTTACCAGTCATACTGCCAACATTCAAAGTTCCTACCCTCAGTTCCACTCTCTTTACTTTCCTCCTCTCTACCTGCTTCCGGACACGTCTCCCCCCTCTTCTTCTCCTTCTTCTTCGGCCAACAGTAGCCCAAGTTCTGTCAGCACCCTGTTGGATAACAGTACTGGTGGCGGTCATTGTTAACTCGGCGCTCGACCGATCCGGTATGGAAATTTGTATTGTTGTCCGCTTATTGATTTGGCAAAATTTTACACTGGATGCCCTTGCTGACGTAACCCACCCCATTTATCCAGGCTTGAGACCGGCACAAAGACACACACTGGTTTGTGCATCCTCTGTGGCTGGGTTATGAGAATGAATGGTAATATTACAAAGACGGGAATGCTTTACCATTCCACCTTTTTTTGGAATGTCTTGAATGCCTACAGGAATGGATGCATATTAACAAATGAAATGAAGCTGACCTGACAAAATCTGAAATATCTTAGGTTCATACTGTCAGTGATTAAATAAAATTCAAAGTAATTTAACAATCACTGCCTTTATTTTTTTCCTTTCCAATACTATCCCAACATTTTTTGACTTGGGGTTCTAAAACAATTAAATTAGTACATAGAAATAAATAATTACTGCATTTTATATTAGGAGAAAATGTCAAAAAGATAATGCATATAGACCAAGTTAACATACTTCAAAGATGAATATTCTAGCATCAACAGGAATGCTAAAATCACAAAAAGGCATCATTAAACAACGAGGCAAATAAAGAAATAAATAAATCACACTGAAACAGCCTTTACTTCAATAGTACACATTATGCACTCTTACAAAATGTACATATCTGCATGGAAAATTTAAAGAGAATATACTGTACTTCACAAACTGATAACCAAAGGAATGTCATAGATAAGCTCGATGTGATTCAGCTTTATCTTTTCTTGTCTTCTTTCAGTGCACAATTCCCCTAAAACAAACTCTCTATGAGCATACAGTAGCTCCCTGAACTGTATAGCAAATAAGTTTTGAATTCAGAGTTAATCCAATTTCTTTTTAAATATTCTCGTTTAGAATGTTGAACTCATTGTATGTTTGATTGAGCTGCCTTTAACATAAAACCAAAACATTCTGGCCTCGTCTTTGTCTGTGTGGCTGGTGTGGTATTTGAATACTCTCCCTGTGCACATGTGGGTTTCAAGCAGGCACTTTGGTTGTCCCCCTCCAAAGATGCGTCAGATTAAGTGGTTAATCTTGGATTGTCCAGTGTTATAGAGAGCGAGTGTGTGCTGCGACGGGCTAGTATCTGTCATGATTTTAAAGTACATGACTAAGTGAATGATAGTGGTCATGCAGACTCTGCACAGGGAGCTTTGGCGTTGTCAGCAATTTGAGAATTTTTTGAAGTTAACAGCTCCTTTATGTTAACAAACTGAAAGCGCTTGGCAAACGAGTTACAAAAAAATAAATGGCGCTCCTCAGCCCACAGCTGCATAACTTGAATTCCCTAACAGTTTACATAACGGAGGCAGAACGAGTCATTACATTCAAAACAAAAAGATTGGCAAGGCTTCTTGTTTTTTATCTTTATAAAGCGGTTAATCTCCTTAATACTTTAAGTGGAGGGATTTATCAGAAAAGAGTTAAGAATGTTTCAGAATTTAAATTTAACAATAATGCACAATAATTTAGCGAAACATTGCCAAATATTGGTAACATAAAGACATTAAGAGGAAAATCAATTTTGCATTCCTGTTCAAACTAGTTTTTACAAAGTTGACTCTGATAGATTAGGAGGGATATAATTAGTTGATATAACAACAGGTAACTTAATAGACATAAAAGATGCTATCCAAGAGACAGTGAATGATCGCGTTATACAAAATGGAGTGACAGATATTTCATTTTGTGCATTGAACCATTTGCAAAGCTGAAAAACATTTAGATTAACAGAACGTGACACTATGTTATCATTCTGCAGCTGCTTTCTAAAATCTCTGTTTTGATATTTTCTAAACATTTATTCTGGTTGCACTGATATGCTGATCACAATTTTTTTTAACTAAAAATAAATGCTTAAAAATGCACAATGATTTAAACACGTACTTTCTATTTTCTAAACCTTTAATCAAATGTTTTAATTAAATATTCAGCAAGTAAAAGGGTACTTGCTGTATGTGAAGCTGACTGAAGTTTATTTGCTACATAATGAAATTGAAATTTTGTAAAATGATCTGTAAATGGAATGCATTACTTCCTCTTTGCATTTTTTTTAGTTTTATTTCCAACCCCAGGCCAAAAGTTTAATTTATTTATTAATGTACATATTCATATTTTTTATATATGTATACAGTATATATACCAGTAACAGCGCTACACTTGACTTGAGCATTCCTAGTTTTCATCCTCTTTCTTTCTTTGTATGTTTACCATTCATTTGCTCAGAGGTTGATGCGCTTGCTGCTTCCTGAGCAGCTCTTCTTCTCTCCACACTAGCGGCCCGCTTCTTCTCTTCTTCTGTCGCCATCTTTTCGCGTTAAAACTGATTGTCAGTGTTTGTGTTGCAATAACTTAGTATGTTTTCATTATTTTTTCAGTTAAGCTGACACTTGAGGCATAATGAAGACTCAAGAATGATTTAAGATATGAAGAGGTAGGGGAAGTGGTAGGGATGAGAACGGCTTCCGCATGTATGCGCCGCATGGCTGCCTGCAGTTCACTGCTGAGAGTTGATTCTACAATAAAATAAAATAAAAAAAAAAAGAGCAATAACCTTGGAGGTCAATCATCACATTGAAAGCAGATAGTAGACATCACATAGTATATGTGTAGCAAATTTCAGGTTAATAGTTCAAACGGTTTGCGAGCTACAGGTGATTTAAAAATGGGTGGCCATGGTAGAGTATTATAATAAGATGATATATATATATAAACAATCAGTCAAAAAAGTGCAGAGTTTAAACAAGAGGTCATACACAAAGGTGAACACGACAAAGTCCACAATTTTCAAAAATCTTGAAGCAAAAGGCAGAATTCAAAATGAGTTAAAGGTTAAAAAAAATCAAAGCAGGAATCCAAACAAGGCAAAAATCATTAGGCAAGTTGAAAATCACAAAAATAAAGTAAAGGCCAAAATATGAAGACGCTAAACAAGCTCATTAGAATAAAACATGCTCTAGAAGGAAAGGAACAAATTCAAATATTTTAGCACCTCACTAGGTTTCTGTTTTTTATGTCCCCAACTTGTCTATCGTGTGACTGCTGTTGTGGCCAGTGTTTATCATGAAGCAGGCTCAGATGATGTCTAGGACTATGGTCAGGAGAAAGGAAGGTAGAGCTGATAGACACTAAGTACAGTGTTACATGTCCGCAGTCTTCTGTGAAGCACATGAGCCTCCTGTAGTGTAGAGGTGCATTTCAGCCACCTGTTTATCAAAATCACGGAATGATGGAATGATGCATCTTTGAGAAAAATACTTAATGGTGAAAACATAATCATTTAGTATGATAATGACCCCAAACAAATTGCAAACACAATTAAGATGTACTTGGGGCGGCACGGTGGCGCAGTGGTAGCGCTGCTGCCTCGCAGTTAGGAGACCCGGGTTCGCTTCCCGGGTCCACCCTGCGTGGAGTTTGCATGTTCTCCCCGTGTCTGCGTGGGTTTCCTCCGGGCGCTCCGGTTTCCTCCCACAGTCCAAAGACATGCAGGTTAGGTGGATTGGCGATTCTAAATTGGCCCTAGTGTGTGCTTGGTGTGTGGGTGTGTTTGTGTGTGTCCTGCGGTGGGTTGGCACCCTGCCCAGGATTGGTTCCCTGCCTTGTGCCCTGTGTTGGCTGGGATTGGCTCCGGCAGACCCCCGTGACCCTGTGTTCGGATTCAGCGGGTTGGAAAATGGATGGATGGATGGATGGAGAGAAACAAAATGATACACAGATAGGCCACTAACAGAGTTAAAAGGGAGACCATGGGGCCCAAACCTTAGTATACAGTAACTGAAGCTGTGTGGGTTACTTAGACTAGAACAAAAACAAAACATTCAAAGTCAAAAGAAGAATTTTGATAAATCCTACAACAAGATTGTGCCACTGGACCACTTGAAAAATTATGATGCAATTTAACAAATTGAATCACTGCATATCTGTACATTAAGAGAGGCCACACCTGAATTGTTTTAACAGAACAGGACATTTTAGTTACTTTTTATTGTATCAATGTTTATTTATATTTATTCCAGTGTTATAAAATGTTTTCTACACAGTGGTGTGCTGGGCTGGTAACATCACTTCAGAAGAGACTCACAGAATCAACAAGCTAATTAAACACTTTAGACCCCCTGGAGGTCGTAGCAAAGAAAGAAATTAAAACAAAAATGAGTGCCATTATGAACAATTCTGCACATCCTTTCTGTGACACACCAACACTGAGGACCTTCAGCCAACAAATTATTCAGCAGTGTGTGGTTTCTCGTAGAACGATTGCCTGACCAAGAACAATTTCATTTTGGGAAGGGGTTTTTCCATATGAAGTTGGTTCTTTATGCTTTGAAATACCTCCTAGTGTATAGAAAAGAAACAAAATCTTTAATGTATGGTAGGTTGCCTAAAAGGACACTAACAAAAGAAGTAAACCTGAAATTAGCCTGTTTTATTATATGCACCAAGAATCATTTTAAAATCATGACCCATTGATATTTCACAAATTGGTTACCATCTGTTCATTGTTATTTCCTGTAAGGAGCCTGTTAAAGATCTAAATAGATAAAATGTGCTTTCTGGAATCTTCATATAGATGGGTGTTTTAGGAACCAAATATAGTTCCCCTATGGCATCGCTCTGAAGAGCCACCCTGGCCCATTTTTTTTAAGAGTGTATGTGTATATAGTATTTGCCATCCCCCGCCTGCTTAGTAGTAAAACAGAACAGTGAGGAGGGCCCCACCCGGCTCCTCACTCCTGATGTCACACTCCCCCACCCCCCCCCACCCCCCCTCAGCCCACAGCCTCTGTCTCAGATTAGTGTGAATATATCACTCCTGAAAGCAAACTATGATACTTAGCGTGATGAGAGAAGTCGCGAAATGAACCGGAATGTTCAAGCAAATTCTAGAAAAAAACCATTAAGTACTTCTCTTGTGAAAAGTGGACAGACATACAGACAGACAGGCAGACAGACATTGGATTTTATACATATAGAGATGGAACAAGGGGTGGTACAGTGGTAGCGCTGCTGCCTTGCAGTTAGGAGACCCGGGTTCACTTCCCGGGTCCTCCCTGCGTGGAGTTTGCATGTTCTCCCTGTGTCTACATTGGTTTCCTCCCTGTGTTCGGATTCAGTGGGTTGGAAAATGGATGGAGATGGAACAAAGAAAGAGATATGGTGGGAAGAGTCAATTTATTGATTGACTAGGTAAGTAAGTTGGGTATGCGCAAATACACTGCCAACAACATCTTTTGCACAGCGGGGGTGATGGAGCAGTGGTGCCACCATTGATGTGTAGATACATGTGGGCCACTGGAAGTTACAGTCTTTATATAGGCTGCAACAGTGGACAGAGTTAGGGCAGGTCACAAGTTTTTATCCAGGTCAGCAATTTCAAAATTGCAGAGTATCAACTACAGCTGCAATTCCTTCCTCTTTTCTTTTTAAATTTACAGTATGTATATACAGGAGATCATCTGGTTAAGATGAGCTCAGTTTCTGCAATGTTCGTAACACGATTTTATACGTAAGTTGGAACTTGCAATAAAAATGTTTGCTAATGAAAAAACAGTTAAATATTGATTTATTACTTATTTTACTGGATAATTTCAAGTTTATTAATAAAATAATAGAGGTAATATTAATGTACTGTAAACCACAAAATACCAATAATGGAAACTAAAATGAACCCCAGATGTGCACAGCATATCAACCTTATACTTAATCATTCTGAAAATGAGATAATGCATTCATAGCTCGGAAAAGGCAGAATGATTGAGGGATCAATTGTCATTATTATGCCTTTTCCAACACCAGGATGTACAGCGTAATTTTCAGAATGTTTAAGTATAAGGTTCGACAGACAGTGCACATCTGGGGTTCATTTTTGAACCGGGGGAAATTACGAGTAACAGTTTCTACCCCTCAGCTAAACTGCCAACTGTCAATCGGACTGCTAACCTGTGACCTTTCACATTCAATGACTTGTGTGCACAAAACCACACAATGATTGAAAACGCTGTAAGAATTATGTTTCTAGACTTCTCTAGCGCCTTCAACACCATCCAACCTCTGCTCCTTAGGGACAAGCTGACAGAGATGGGAGTAGATTCATACCTGGTGGCATGGATCGTGGACTATCTAACAAACAGACCTCAGTATGTGCGGCTCGGGAATTGCAGATCTGACATTGTGGTCAGCAACACAGGAGCGCCGCAGGGGACTGTACTTTCTCCGGTCCTATTCAGCCTATATACATCGGACTTCCAATATAACTCGGAGTCCTGCCACATGCAAAAGTTTGCTGACGACACGGCTATCGTAGGCTGCATCAGGAGTGGGCAGGAGGAGGAGTATAGAAACCTCATCAAGGACTTTGTTAAATGGTGCGACTTAAACCACCTACAAATGAACACCAGCAAAACCAAGGAACTGGTGGTGGATTTTAGGAGACCCAGGCCCCTCATGGACCCCGTGATCATCAGAGGTGACTGTGTGCAGAGAGTGCAGACCTATAAATACCTGGGAGTGCAGCTGGACGATAAATTGGACTGGACTGCCAATACTGATTCTCTGTGCAAGAAAGGACAGAGCCGCCTGTACTTCCTTAGAAGACTGGCATCCTTCAACATCTGCAGTAAGATGCTGCAGATGTTCTATCAGATGGTTGTGGCGAGTGCCCTCTTCTACGCAGTGGTGTGCTGGGGAGGCAGCATTAAGAAGAAGGATGCCTCACGCCTGGACAAACTGGTGAGGAAGGCAGGCTTTATTGTTGGCATAGAGCTGGACGGTTGACATCCATAGCAGAGCAACGGGCACTCAGCAGGCTCCTATCAATTATGGAGAATCCACTACATCCATTAAACAGTGTCATCTCCAGACAGAGGAGCAGTTTCAGTGACAGACTGCTGTCACTGTCCTGCTCCACTGACAGACTGAGAATATCATTCCTCCCCCAAACTATGTGACTCTTCAATTCCACCAGAGGGGGTAAACGTTGAACATTATTCAAGTTATTGTCTGTTTTTTTTACCTGCATTTTTTATTACTCTTTAATTTAATATTTTTGCTGCTGGAATATGTGAATTTCCCCCTGGGATTAATAAAGTATCTATCTATCTATCTATCTATCTATCTATCTATCTATCTATCTATCTATCTATCTATCTATCTATCTATCTATCTATCTATCTATCTATCTATCTATCTATCTATCTATCTATCTATCTATCTATCTATCTATCTATCTATCTATCTAAAACAGCAACAAGGTCTGTTCTCTGTAGTAGTGTTCCTCATCACTAGTGACGTTTGCTGCATATTCATACGTGATGAAACAAGCTAGCTTCATTGATAAGTAAAAAAGGGAACTTGCTAGATAAAAATGAATTGAAATTCAGCTGACAAGAAATAAATTGGGAGTTTTATTTGCTTGTTTGTGTCTGTGGAATTAACTGTAAGATGAGACCACTGCAGCCATAGACAAACCTGTAACTTGCATACATAAGACCAATATTTATAACTGATCAGAGTGTAGGAAAGCCTACCAAATGCACATGGAGAGAGATGGGCTAAAAAATGGAAAGTAAAACCACTATGGGCTCAACAGTCATAAACAGGTCTGTAGGGACTTGAAAGGAACCCAAACAACACCTGATGTGGTACAGGTTCACAAGTCAACCTCCAAAGTGTCTGATCTTCTTAACTGAGAAAAACAGGTCCTGAAGATCTGGGAATATAGAGGACTCAGGCTGGCAAGAGGTGAACAAGTGAGATTTAACTATCTTTAAAAGATACCTGACAGTTACAAATTACCTTTCAGAAGTGTGGCTGTAGGAACACAAGAGAATGCTAGAGGGAGCCCTTGGCTTGGGGTCTGCTATGCAAGGCCTTCAATGATCTAGAAGTGATTTTGGAGCTTCAGAATGAAATATACTGTTCATGCTAGCTTAAGGGCAGGGAGGAGAGTTTGGGATAGTGGGTTGTTTACAAGGTTCGGGAACAACGTCCCTTTTAAAAAAAGAGAGAAACACACATTTAGAAGTAATGAACTTTGTGGTTCTTAGGAGCTGGACAAGTAGCTAAGCTGTCTGTTTCATAGACAGGAAAGTCAGAGTGAGAGCAGGTTTGCTTTGTCATTGTAATTCCTTTTGTATTTATATTCTACCTGTGTTTTGCCATCCTTTTTTTCTGTTATGTCTCTATGTTCTTCTGTGTGTGCAGAGACAATCTGACACTTTCTATTACAAAATGAAGGAATCTTCCAGGTGTGTTCTGAATGCCAAGTCACTGTAAATGAGAAACTGTACACAGTCTAAAGTCGAGGTGTTTAGACTTGTTTGCTGCAATTCTGTGTTGCATTTTTACTTAGAAACTATTTGATTTTTTTCCCATTTAACTCAGATTTAATTGTATTTGGAACATTTTCACCTCAGTAGCTTGCCAAGGACTGTTTACTTTAGTCTCCAACCTTTTTATTATCCCATTTAATAAGCATGCCATAAGGTACGAATTGTTCCAAATGAAAAATGAAAGAATGAACAAAACATGCAAGGTTTGGTAATTTGTTCTAAAGGTGGATCTCATATTTTCTTTTATTTTAATTGTATCTGCCAAACAGGCTTAGCCAAAGCCCTTCACTTTAACCCTTTCATTCCACAAGTCTCCAGCACTTAAAAAGACCCCTCAGGAATTCTTCCCTACAAATTTCAACTGAAATTCTAAGCTTCTTTAAAGTGCATCATTTTGTTACATTTATTTACCTCGCAGTCTAAATCAATTGTTCAAAGAAATAAATGTCTTTTCCATAAATAAATGAATACTTTGCAATTAGTAAGTTACAGGCACATCATTGTATAACTTATGAATGTATCTGAAATCGAAGAGAATCAATACCACTATGTATTAATGAAACAGCTTTATTTCCATTATCAACAAATTTGTGTAACATTAAAAGTTGTCACAAAGCAATAAAAAATTAGAATATGAATGACGGACATTTGAATTGTTTATTAACCATAAGAAACCAGAAGTAATAAGAAACATGTTTAGTGCCTCATGAATTCAGCAATCATTAAGACTTGGATCAATGTCTCTCATAAAGTTTTGTGAAAATACCTGATTTCAGGCCTTATTTCTCTCTTAAAAACATAGAAACATGTTGGTTCTGCATGATTTTTTGTCCACATCCGGCAATTACTTGATGTTTATCTTTCACTACAGTGATTAAATCCACAACTACACTGAAATGATGAAGTTTATATCTAGTGGTGTATCTGCAAATTTACTTTAGGTATCATGGTGCCCATCAGATCTAGCTTCCTGGAATTGGAATATTTTTCCCTATGTCTGCTAGGGTTTTTTCCTACATTTCCAGTGACATCCTGGTCACAGGCAGTTTTAAACTGGTTCCAGTGTGTGTGTTATTATTGCCCTGCAAAGGTATGACACCCTATATGGGTTTTTTTCTTCCCTTGAGTGCAGTCCTGCCAGGATGGGCTTCGGGCAACCACATGATTTAGGTTAAGGTTATTTGAGAATGTATGTATGAGGGTTGTCTGATATGAAGTGAGTCTGCCTATAAAGCAGTAATATCAGTGTGAAATTATTTTTCTTAAGTAGACCAGAATATGTTTTGTTATTCCTGCCATCTTATCAATGTGAAAGATGCAACTGCTTATTGCTGAAAAATGTCCTGAAAAGTTGTCCTTTAAAGTCCTCTTTCATCATGGCAATACTCCACTACACAGAACACAGAACTGTTACCCCACCCTCCTTAGCTTGAGAGATATCAGATTTGGTGCCTTCTGACTTCTTTCTCTTTCCTGGGATGAAGAAACACCTGAGTGGTCACCATTTTAATACAGATGGTACTGTCACTTATGAAGTGGTGCAGTGGTGTGATCTACAAGAAGCTTTATTTTTCTTCTGAGGGAATCTAGAGGTTGGAACTTTGGTGAGAAAAGTGTTTTCACCTTCAGGGACACTACACTGAAAACTCCTAAAATGGCGTCGTACCATGCCACTTCTTTCCCAAGTAGGCGCACTTCACATCAGACAACCCTCGTATCTATTTCTATATATAAAGCTAAGGGATGTCTGTCTGTCACACATAAACTCACAAACCCCAGGGCCTTGAGGCTTATTCTTGGTATTAATCGACATTGTATGCCATAATACACGCAACACATCCCATGAATTGGATGTGCTTGCTACAGCAGCCCCAAAATTACATAGGCTTCGACTTCTGCTTGTCCACCTTAGCAAACAGGAAAAACATGTTTGCCAAAGATTAGATCCTGTGTACTAAAATGTGCAAGGCATTTGTAATTGATGGTGTATATTTATTGTTTCAGAACTGAGTCAATATCAATGATGAAAACTGCAAAAACAAGTTTTGTGTTATTGATGAGTTTCCAACATTGGAGACTAATGTGCTGTTGGGGATGGGTTGCAGAATTCCATGGAGGAAGGATAAATCTTGAAAATAACCCATGGTAGGGCCAGCCTTCAAAAGATGACAGAAGAAAATGTAGCTCTATGGAGCAAATTGCAATTGGAGCTCAAAGAGCGACAGTGCATGAAATAGCATACAGTGTAAGTTATTCAATCTATTACTGTATTCAAATATCCAAACCAGAACCTTAAGCTAGGGAAAGATTTTATAAGCATTTCATAATTGGAGAGGAAACTTGCAGATATCACTATGTCCCAAAGCCCAAACACCAACTGAAAAAACTGAACATGGAGAGTCTCCAAAATCTAGGAAATTCAAGGTTTGTTAAAATGTAAGTAATGTATGGTTTATTGTGGTTTACTTTGTGTTTTCTTTCTCTTCTATGAGCATTGGTATCTGGACACTTTGCCTGCATAAACGACTTACATTTTGTTAAGCCCTTTCAGTATTGTTAATCTGTTTCCAAGTGAAACTTACCCGGTCTGACTGTTAACTAAGGTGTTTATTTTTCTCTCCTTTATCATCAACTACCCATACAGGGCCCTCCAAAATGCTTGGGACAATAATGACACCTTGATTTCCCCCTCTGCTCCATAGTTTAAAATTACAAAACAAACAATTCAGACTTGATTACAGTGCACATTGCAGACTTTCATTTAAGTGGAGTTGCATACGTTTCGGTCACACCATGTAGAAATTTGAATTGTTTGATTTGTAATTTTAAACTGTGGAGCTGAGGGATAAATCAAGGAAAAAGTCTTTGTCCCATCTCTGAAGCCACTTCTGTGTTTTTACACCCGGACCTTCCCCTTTCTGCCACTTGAACTCAAGGCCTGGAAATCAGCCATCTTGTTTCAATTCAATTGAGAATTCCTGTCTGAAAAGACTGCTCTACATTTATTGCCTGTTTTCTTTGTTTATTTTTCATCTAATTATATCGGGTCTACTGTATAAAATGGTTCTGCTAAATATTATCTTTGTTTATATCCTGTTTTATAATGTAAATACAAAATGTTTTGAGAGTTTAATTATTCTGAATAATTACAGTTGTTGGGGAAAAAAAGAAACTTAATAACAGAAGTGAAAGACTTCTTTTTCTCCTAATGACTTCAATCCATCCATCGACTTTGCTACATCCACTAAAGTGTCTCATAAAAACACTTATTGGCCTAGCAGAGATTTTGAAAATGTTTTCATGTGATAGCTCTTGACACCTTTAGCTGCTCCCTGTCACAAATCACACCTAATATGTTTGTTCTTGCCATGTAGGCTATCCCTTTATGACCACAGGACGCTCTTCAGTGGAAACTTTGAATATTGTCTGCACTGTTTAAGATCTTTGCACTTTGATATGCCCTTTAAATATGCCATTGCAGTTTCAAAATTGCTGTTAACCAGTCCAGAGGAAACAAGCTGGCTAGAGAAAACATCTCATACTACCAGCATCAGATTGTATTGACATTTTGTAGCTAGCACATTTTAATATTTCTTGCAACTGTGAATTAGATTTAAAGAGTTTAATAATGAAGGGATAGGCTTTCAAATACTGATTTAAATGTGTTTTCACAGATACATATGGGAAATATTGAAACATTCAAAAAAGTATTTATATTACTACTCATTTAAACCATGTCAAATATTATGACACTTTTTGCTGTTCATGATTCATACTGGCTTGGGATAGAAAGAATTTCTTGTTCTGAATGCATTTAGTAGATATCCTGCTCAGGATTTTTTGGAAACCTGTATTATAGAACGTGTCATGACATGGTGATGTCTGGAGTAGATACTAGGACTTTTAATGAGACAACCCAGTTCTCCAGATAGCCTTTATATGCAATGAGTTCGTGATGCCCTCTGTATGGTGATGTCAGCAAATCAGGGCGTTTGGAAGGTATGGCAATACAAATACAAAAGTGTCCATCCTGAGTTGTTTAAACATGAATGTAAGAAGTAACCTTGAAATCATGGGTGGAGATTAAGGGGTGGAAAGGGGGGGGTCTTCCCTCCCCAAAAGATTGCACCATGTCACTAAAAAAAGTCTCAAATAAAGGGTATTTTGTCCTCTTTTAATTTAAGGATAGAGGTAATGTAAAGATGTTAATATTCAATGAATATGCTGCACGATGTTGCAATGGTAGTGCTGCTGCCTCGTAGTAAGTAGTCCTGGCAGTTGCACATCATCTGTAGAGTGAGAATGTAGCTCCACGTGGGTTTCCTTTTGCAATCCAGATACATGCAGGTCAGGTGAATCAATGATGCACCCTGGTGTGTGTGTGTGTGTGTACTCACCCTACAACAAGATGGCATCCTCTCCTGTCTGTGCTATTTGTTTACTTGTTAGGATAGACTCCAGCTGCTCCCTGTCCCCAAGAAAACTAGGTTTAGAGGATAGATGGATGGATGGATCAATGAATTGTATAAACCATCCTGCCCAAAGTAACTCTTCCTTGCACATTGCCTTTCCTTAAAACAGACATTTTCCTTACAATTTTTATTGCAGATTACTTAACAGCTACAGATTTAGCTTGAGAGAGGTTATTTCAACTTGTATTTTCTGAATTCAGTATTTTCCACTTTTACACATCTGATAGTTTCTTCTGTTGGCAAAGCAGATCCTCAGTAGTCCTTAAGAGCAACTGAAAATGGAAGCATATGTGTGTGTCCAGCAGTTAGCCCCATCTGTACAAATAGCTGAGTGGAGATCTGATTAAATCTCCATTTCATGTTACACTCAGCCCTGTTACAAAATATTTAAAAAACAAAAAAATGATATCTATCTATTTGATTAAGCAAAAAAAAAACCATGTAAATGATCCAACTTGCAGGTTATCCCTGAATGCACTACTTACACTTTGGATTACTTTTCTAACTTGTTAAAATCAGACATTGCTTACAAATAAAATGTAGTTTCGGATACTGAGATATGCTGAAACTACCCCTTCCATTCACCAAAGCACTTGACCGTTCTGCGTGATACTTTATCCTGTCTCTACCCGCACTCGTTTCACCAAGGTGAAAGCCTGCTGTTCTGCCGGTGGTTGTTTCAACACCCAAAAGCTTTTCGGTTGCTATATGAATTGTCAGTAAATTTAAAAAGGTAAAAGTGGGTCCTGAAGCCATAAATTTTGAGGATGGATTGTGCTGCTGGATTTCTATCTTCCATGCTTAGTTTAAAAATAAAAAACAACAAACATTATCTGACGATACATTGTCTGACCATAATGAGAATATAATGAACACTGCCACCAGATATACAGTGCTGATCAGTGTTATCGTGTGCCTAGCTACAATCCCTTAACAAGTATTAAAGCTGCTCTCCCCACCCCGCATCAGAAAACACAGGACAAGCTGTGAAATAATAAAAACAAAAGATATTTTACTATTTACAAGATGTTTCTTTTTTTATTCTCAATGGAAGAAGAAAGTGTGAAGCATTTGCACAGATACATATGAAACAAAAAAGACATTCCCGCTGGGTCCGTAGCCACAACTTCAAACAATGGAATGAGCCAGTCCCAATCCGCCACTTTATGGCAAAATCAATGTGTGCCTAATGAGCGTAACTATGTTAACGTAATGATCTATATTTTACTTACATATTGCTAATTTGTGGTCATTTGTTGCATTTTGTTTGTGTTAATCTTTCTAATTAGAATGGCTGCCTGACAGCTCTGGTTACCTTTTTGCCACAGTAACTCCAGCATAGTTGACAGACACTTCCCAAACTTTCTGGGACACTGAAAAGACAATATCACTATTAAAATGGACTTATAACTACTTTGGTTCCTTCTTCCCCAATGACTACAAAACATTTCAAGGAGTTCAACAAAGTTCTCAAAAATATTTGTGATTTTGCTGAACTCACAGAATTCCATGGAGGACACTCGTCACTAATTACGAATATTTAAACATTTTGTTGTTCAGCCTTGGAGTTTTTAAATAAAAGTAAGCTCATTCACTTTTTTAATTTTAAATTATACTTGCAATGTTCACTCTTAATAAAAAGTGTTGTCAGCAAGAGCTATTCATCCCTGAGCTGCAGGTCAATGGTGAATATGTAGTAAGCCGAGGGCTTTTCAATATGGTGACATTTGGGGTCTCATGAATATCCGGAACAGTACAGTCCATGCTGTTTTCACATTCTGTTAAACTGCCCTCTTTCATCTTCACTTCTGAGTATATGCACCTGAAATCATTTTCATTTTGAGAAGAAGTGTATTTCTTTAGATTCTTCTGGAAGAGAGTGGAATACTGCAGCTCAATCTCCTAGAAAGAGAAAAATGAATTAGCATCACTCATGACAGAAAGTAAGCTTTGGTGCTTACCTACTATATATGAGGGATGTTGAAAAAGTTTCCGCACTTTTATATTTTCATTGGGAACGGTGAAGGTGGGAGGAGTAGTTAATTGCTGGGAAAATTGCATCACAAACAAAGGTGACTATGTAGAAAAGTGATTCATTTGTTTTTGAAATTCTTAATAAATAGAGTTTAAAAGAAGTGTGTAAACTTTTTCAACTTCAAACGCTGCCCAAGTTGGCAAGATTACAAAAAAAGGTATACACTTAAAAGACTGAGCTTTCACTGGCTCAGAAGTCCTTAACTCCTGTTCTTTTAATTCTCAACCAATACTCTGTGAAAAAATATATTTTTACCAAAGAAAAATGTATGTATAAAATTATATGCACAGTAATAAGGATTAGGAGGTCTTTTAGGATAAACCTATGGCGTCTTTGATAATAGACTCTCTATCCAGCAGATGATGGTTTGTGGGACTCAAAGACTGTGTCAGGAACACTGGAGCACCACAAGGAACAGGCCTACCTCAGACTAGAAATATAACAGCAAGTCAAGTCACTTGCAGAAATTCTCAGATGATTATGCACTTATGGGGTGTATTGATAAGGGTGATGAAAGGGAATACAGAAGTCAGGTGGAGAAATTTGTTGCTTGGTGCAAAAATAATTGTCTGCATCTTAACATCAGCAAAGCTAAGGAACTGGTGATTGACTTTCAGCACAATAAAGTGCACCTACACCTGGTCACTACTCAGGGAATGGTTGTGGGAGTGATGCTTTGCTACAAGTACTTGGGGGTCAACACCAATGACAAGCTGGACTGGTCCCATAACACAGAGAAAGTAACAGAGCAGACTCCTTTTTTTCAGTGTTCCTTTAATACGTGCAATGACATCCTTTACATGTTCTACAACTCTTTGTTGGCCAGTGTGATTTTCTACAATTTTGGTGTGCTGGGCCAGTAATATTACTTCGAAGAGAGGCCCACCGAATCAACAAACTTATTAAAAAGGCAAGCTCAGTTATTGAACACACTCTGGGTCCCCTGGACGTAGTAGAGAATTAGAGAATGAAGACAAAAATGATGGCTATTATGAACAATGTTGCACATTCTTTCTCTAACACATAAGGAATACTTTTAGCCAATTTATTATTCAGCAGAAGTGTGTCAAGAAAGTCCACTGGGGTTCATTCATAACTACAGCAATACAACAACAACATTTATTTCAATAGCATATTTTTATATAATGGATGAAGCTCAAACAGTTTCACTTGATGTCAAAGAAATACAGTAGTTACAAGCACAGAAAAACAAATTAAAATTTGATAAGAATAATAATGAATAAATAGTATTCAGCACACAAATAATGCACACTTACATAAGGTAGATATATATTTAAGAGATGTAAGTCTGTAAATGTGCGTCTGATGATAAGGTCCGGTGGCCAGGTAAACAAAAACGCTGAAGTTTGTTCTTCTTTTTTGTAAATCTCATGTATGGTTTTTGGGTGTACAGTAATGGGGGCTTTACTACTGTTGTCTATTATAATCTTTCTATATTTTTTTAGCGTCGGTAAAAGCTAAAACTTTCCCTTGCACAAATAAAGTGATATCTATCTATCTATCTATCTATCTATCTATCTATCTATCTATCTATCTATCTATCTATCTATCTATCTATCTATCTATCTATCTATCTATTATATAGTGCCTTTCACATCTATCTATCTATCTATCTATCTATCTATCTATCTATCTATCTATCTATCTATCTATCTATCTATCTATCTATCTATCTATCTATCTATCTATCTATCTATCTATTATATAGTGCCTTTCACATCTATCTATCTATCTATCTATCTATCTATCTATCTATCTATCTATCTATCTATCTATCTATCTATCTATCTATCTATCTATCTATCTATCTATCTATCTATCTATCTATCTATCTATCTATCTATCTATGAGATTAGAAAAAAAGCAGCAGTGCTTGCCCCCCCAACCCCAACAACCATGCTTAGGTAATTGGCACCTCTAAACTGCAGTTCTGGCAAATAGAAGAACTTTATTTTCAAAAATTTTGGCAATTAAATAAACCAAGACGTAACGCTGTCTGCTGTATTGATAGTTTTACCATGTGTTATAGTGGTCTTTTTTTATTTTTAATTCAATTATGCTTAAAAATGTGTACAGCACTATGAGCCTGTCTATTAGAGGAATGTGCTGTAAGCAGACAGGATAAAGTGATATTTGGAGTTCCAAAGGTATAACTAGAAAGTTTTCCTTTCAGATGGAGGAAAATGACCAACACACTACAGGACTCAATGTGGATTCTATTTTTATTTTCCACTTTGTCATATTATGACAAACAGGAAACATCTAACAGATATCTACAGACACTAAAGTTTCATGAGACTCTCCTCTGTTTCCATAGACCTCAACACTTGCTTTCCTTGATTTCTTGCAATCACCATTGTTCTTCTCTGTTTTTGGCCATTGCATACATTGTACTCAGGTAATGTGCTCATTACTTGTTAACTGATGCAGAGCCAAGAACTTACCTCAGTGACTTGCTGGTCACTTTGAGAAAAACAAGAGCAGATTGGTTGTATTTCGTAGTTGTTGTTGAGAGTTATGGGGCTTTAAGAGAACTATGACTTAGTTACTAGGGATGTCAAAAAAAACAAAATCTTCTCTTTTCCTCTAATGCTGTTCAGATGCCTTTTAAATAAAGACTCACCATTTCATTTCCATCTTCATCTGTGGGTTTTGAAGTTTCTAAAACAGATTAAAATAAAAGTGAAATCAGCTATTGAGGAAATTACTAAGTTACTACTGAGAATATAAAACAATGCACATAAATGTTTTAATAAAATGTATTAATTTAAATTGAACAAATAGGTTCATCTAAGTCATTTTAGATAATTATTTAATCTTTTTGAGGTTCACAAGGATGACAAAGTGAATTTTAACTTTGCGCTCAAAACCTGATTCCGACTGCAGGGCTCTAGACAAAATAAAAAGAAACCATAAGTAACTTTATTCTCCCTACCACAGAGTCAATTACAATAAAAAGATAAATTACATCTTTTGCTTGTTATTTCTTAAAGAGTAACATTTTCTCAATTGAAGACGCCATCAGTGATATCAAGCCAAATTTTAAACCATTTTCAAAAACTTTGCACATGCAAAACATTTATGTTTCCTTCATTCAAATACACTTCCATGTTTTGTCAGCTAAACCGTGTGTCCTATTATCTTTAAATTAATCTAAGGTCCTATGTTTTGTCTTTAATTAAGTGGCTTTTTGCTTCTGACTGGTGCTCAGAATTGAGAGTAGCAGCTTTCTAGAGTTAATTTGATGATTGGAACCATTGCCATCAGTGCTTCCTTTTTGAATTTTAATGGGAAATATTCACAGTTACTTATTATGTAATGAATTAATTTAACTAACTGGTCAATTAAACAATGTTGTTATTGTTGCTATTGTGATTAATTAGGGTGAAGATAATTTGCATGTTCATTTCAGACTGAAGAATAATTTTGTATGTATCTATACCCTTAAAATGGCACTACAGGAAAATTGAACATACTGTACATCCATTTTGTCATTTTATATTTCTATTTGTTTTTATTAAGAACTTTCACATCTGGTTGCCTGTAAAATATCACACTGATTTCACTTGTTTACTGATATATCAAAGGAAGCACATCACTGCTTTAGAACATGTAAGCCCTCTCTAATATGACACTTCTAACCACTACAGCAATTTGCTTCAACACATTTGGTGCACAAGTGATTTGTAAATCTGCAACTGAGCTGTAAAACGACATCTCTCACCTCCATCTCTCTTATGTTTAATACTTCTAAACTGCCACTAGGTTTTAGGAAACAACATCTCAATATATGGACTGTCTCATTAAAGTGAATGCAACAACTTCTCTTGCATGCTGTTCCTCTTTCTAATTCTGTTGTTGTGCTGTGCTTGTGACCTCTTCCTCTGTGAAATATGGACTACAGTATCTGTTTTCCACTTTATTGCTGAATTGCTGCTATTAGACAATAACAGATAATGAGTACACATTAGGAATATCATGTGTTTGTAATTTCATAATCACTCACAAACCTGCTTAAGACAATTCAGGATTATGGGAAGGCCCAGTTCCTAACCTGGCAGCATTGGACACCAGGTTGAAAACAGCCCTGGAAAGGATGTTAGTTAATTGAAGGGACCACTCACTCTGGAGCCAATCTGGAATCACCAATCAGACTCACCTACACCTTTAGGAACATGGGATCTCCATACAAATACCTGAAGGAAAATCCACACAGTCACGACGAGAACATCCGGGCCAGATTCCCACCCAGGATACTGGATCCACGAAACAGTAATGGTAACCATTGTTTTATCCATGTTTTCCAATGTGATTTTGGATGCATGAATCCAATTAATTTCCTTGATTGTTTTCTTGGACATCCACTTATTTTTAGAGCTCATTTGCACATTTATTAAATTTCTTATTGTCCATATTTATTACTGAGTGCACAATTCTAGTTTAGGCTTTAACAGCCACTACTGTTTCTTCACTGAGTAACTGTGAATAAATTACATAATATTCTTCTAAAGCCTATTTGTTACACCAGAGGATATTAAAATTGATTTTGTATTTCATGCTCACTGCGGTGGGTTGGCACCCTGCCCAGGATTGGTTCCCTGCCTTGTGCCCTGTGTTGGCTGGGATTGGCTCCAGCAGACCCCCGTGACCCTGTGTTCGGATTCAGCGGGTTGGATAATGGATGGATGGATTTCATGCTCATGGGTGCAATGAAATATCCATATATTTACCTATTAGTGCATTCTAACATCCAAAGCTATTTATTTTTTTCAGTTTCGTTGTCCATATACTTGGCAGTTTCTAATCTCTTTGATTGATGTGACATTTATAAATATTAGCAAAAAATAACAGTTTGTCTAACTACTTATAAGGATTTTTACATTGTTTAGAAACCAGTACTTGTGGTGGCTGGTTGACTGGTTGAGTGGCAGAGTGTGGATCCAAATTAGTCTTGGTTTCAATTCCATGCCCCTAGTCATTGTCTCTGCGGTGGGTTGGCACCCTGCCCGGGATTGGTTCCTGCCTTGTGCCCTGTGTTGGCTGGGATTGGCTCCAGCAGACCCCCGTGACCCTGTGTTCGGATTCAGCGGGTTGGAAAATGGATGGATGGATGGATAGTCATTGTCTGTGTGGAGTTAATATGCTTTCCGGGTGTTTAAGTTTTTTTTTTCAGCAAACATTGTTCCCCCAAATAAAAATATTTTGTAGATTGAATAAAGCCATATAAAGACAGCTGTGTGTGAATGTTTGCTTTTATGGTCCCTGTAGTGGATTAGCACTTTATCCTGATTTTCTCTTATTCTGAACTTAGTGTTGTTGAAATAAGTTGAGCCCCCCAATCACTCCGAATTTGATTAATCAGATTTCTGAATGTGTCATGTTGTATTATGTTGAGTTACATTATAGTTAGAGTTTTATTCCAACAACATTGTACTTTCTCTTGGCACAATTTACAATGTGGCACTAGTTTATGGTGTAGAATGATATAATAATCATAATACTGAATAGTATTATTAGTATTACAGATTACACTTATTGCCATGAAACAAATGTGCCCCACCTTAAACAAATATGAGAAACAGTAGTTTGAAAGACAAAATAGAAATTAGTTTGAAATTTCATACATACGAATTACATGAACTGACTAAAGTGAGCAATTATTTTTTTAAATTTATTAAAATTAATTTTAAAATTAATTAGTTAATGCATTACCTTTTTTCATAGTTGTTGACCTAGGTTGTCTATGTTTTTTGAGAATTGTTCAGTTAATGTGAATTTTAATTCACTAGAAAATTAACTTTCTCTGGCTGTTACCTGTTGCTGCTGTGCTTCTGAAGAAATTAATGAGTAAATAAATGCAGCCCAAAATTAGAGGAAGAGCAAGGAAAGCAAATGAGTACCAGTATGTTTCCCTTGTATTAACTGCAAAATAAGAAAAAAGAAACATATTTTAGAAAACCTCAGCATCTTCTGAGATGTTGCTTTACTGGGGTACTGAATAAAAGCTTTGATATTCATCACAACAGGAGGCCAACCGAATATCAGTTTATGAAAATTTCCAGAATGTTCCGGTTCTATTATCAGCCCTTTCCACCAGAATATTAGTTCTCAATAGTATAGCTGCAGGTTTTTGTTCCAACCAGTTTTCGCTAATGGGTCTCATTTAAGTCGACAGTGTTTTTCCAGTTTTCTCTTATTCTCCATTCAGAAAAGTACTGTGGTGTAATTATTACATTTATAAGTCACTTAGAAATATTGTATCATTACTATAACTTTAAATACTTAATTTTTGCTTGTTGTTTTCCCATTGATTCAAGTTTTTTATGTAGTTTGCTCCCTTAATTGTATCGTTGTATAAGATTTAACAACCAGCAAAACAGATGCTCAGGCCACCAACAAACACTGCATGTTAAAAGGTTGCAACTACTTTACCGTTAAACTGATTAATGACTAAATAACAAATTAAATAGCCAGAAAACTAGGAAAAGCAGATTAAAAAAATAAACTGATGATGAAGAGAATCTTAAAAAACAAGTTAACAATAATAAGTTATCCCTATGGCACATTTATAAATATTTATAGTTTTGAACTTTCTATGTTGACCCCAAAACATTTACACTAAATTATAATAGTTTGCATAATTATAGGAAAAGAGTCCACTTAAAAAGAAACGTTTGCTGGAACATAAACCTGAAGCCACTAGGGACACTGAGGAGTGTGTTTGATGACCACTGCACTAGAGGATATCCACATTTTGAATACCAGTTCATGTGTACGTTTTATGAAATTTGTAAAAATCAAACCCCAAGACTTAACTTTTCTCAGGCACATTCCTAATGTATTTCTTCAGTGGCCTTATTGTTGATGTGTGATTTGCTTCACACCCAATCTCTGTACCCGGCACCCATAAAGTAGAATTGACTTGAAGGGTGGATCTGCTGCTGTAGGTGCCATCCAGAAGAGGTTCAGGGACTTCCTGAGAGGTGGTATGGGGCACCCCAAGAAGAGAGTGGTGCCAGGAAAGGACAATATAGGAAGGGTAGAAACCCACAGCACTACAAATCAGAATTAGGAGCTCAGGGTTGTTAGAAGACAAATTAGACTGGAGATGCAAACTGGGGACTGCTTTGAGAAAAGAGTGAGAAAAAAGAGAATAAAAAAAGTAAGAACATGAAAGAGTCTCAGTCAGTAATTACAATAAAAAACAATGAGTAAAACAAAAATGTACACACAATAAAGCATTTAGTAGATAGATAGATAGATAGATAGATAGATAGATAGATAGATAGATAGATAGATAGATAGATAGATAGATAGATAGATAGATAGATAGATAGATAGATAGATAGATAGATAGATAGATAGATAGATTTTTTTACAGTGCTTCATTAGTGATGTTTAAGCTTTAACTCCCTTCCAAATAAATCTCAAAATGAATGAAAAACAGTAAGGAAGGCATTTTACATTCTATAGTCCCACTGTTATACTAAAATAAAATAATCTGTTCAGGCTTTTCTAAAGTTTTACAGTATTTCCAATTTCAATATGTAATGTTTAAATGAGATTTTAAATGAGATGTATTCTTACAAAATGTATTTACAAGTACGTCAACCAGATTGTTTTATTGCAAATCAGGAAAAGGCAGTTTACAAACCTTTGTTGAGATTTGTTTTAAAAGCCACACTCAGTTTACTGAATTCCTCACCTGTGACTGTTAATCGTGTCCCGTTACTCCGCGTTGCTCCAGGCGTGTTCTTCACGCATAAATGGATCGGTCTGCAGTAATACAGCCCATTGTCAAATACCGTCAAGTTTTCAATCCTCAGAGTGCCAGACAATGAAACCGAAATCCGACTACCATTTAATAGGTCTTCATTGAACCCCTGGCTCCCATTTTCGAATTCTGGAATTCTATCCCAAATGTAATGTTTAGCTGCGCAACCCAAAAGCTGACAGTTGAAAATTGCGGCATCTCTGACCTGCAGCGACAGAAATTTCGGCGACTGTGTGAACTGGACAACGGCGCTCATGGCTGTGATAACTGAAATGAACAAAAGAAAAGTCTTTTAATATGTTTAAAAAATCTCGCATTCTACACACTTTAACTATACAGTAGATATATAGCATACTATATTGTAAGGATTTGTTCACCTGATTCAGTTTCAAATGCTGTGCACACCGTCAGCAGCAATATTTTGATGTGAGGGCATTATGTAATTTGAAATTTTTTAAACTTTTTTTTTAATCTGTGAATTTGTTAGAGTGTTGTACAAAGAAATAGAAGAAAAAAAAAACAAAAAAAAAACCGTAACGATCCCCACAGGCTTCCTACGATACAACGTAAAAAAAATCTAGGTGATGTGAATGTAAGTTTGCGGAAACTGCAACTGCAAATTATGGCTGACAAAGCTAAACGTTCCTGAAAGAAGAACTTCTGCACCTTGTCGGGTCTACTTTCTCCAGGCTGCAGGTTATTATATGAAACTGATAAAATATGTCACACAGTGCTTATACCTTTTGAAGCCTTACTACAAGTGTACATTAAACAATAACTTTTGGTTCATGTGACACCTTTCTATATACGTGGCACGATCAGAAAATGATATCTGCAAAGGAATTAAAACATACATAACAATAAAAAAAAGAAATAAACAATTTAAACAATTCATGGAGTAATGCTTTAAATATTTCAAATAAATATGGAGGAAGCAATAATGAATCCACTGCTTATTAAAGTCGCAAAACCTTTGTAGGCAGATTAGTATAATGTCACTTACGTTTGAAATGCATCATCCACACGCTACGCTGCATCATGTTTCAGATCGAATGCACCTTTACCTGCTGCGCCTTTAAGACTTATATGACAGTGTGAAGAATCAGATCAGAATCTGTCAAAAGGTTTACCGCCCTCCCCCACCCCTTCTCACACACACACACACACACACACACACACACACACACACACACACACACACACACACACACACACACACACACACGTCTTTCAAGAGTTGTCACAGCAGACACCACTGAACCACCAAATCTGCACAGACGATTTCGACTGACCGGTTAATGGATTTATCATCTTTGAACAGAATAACTGAGCCTGTTTTTGAAAGCTTCCTCAACGAACGTTGTCGAGACAATTAAAACGTTTTTCTTTCTTTCTTTCTTTCTTTCTTTCTTTCTTTCTTTCTTTCTTTCTTTCTTTCTTTCTTTCTTTCTTTCTTTCTTTCTTTCTTTATGCTTATATTTTTTTCCTCTTCTGAAATACCCAAACTAAGGGATCAATAATACCTCTATACAAGGTTGTTACTGCTATAAACACTGCATCAGAACTCCAGTAATCTTTTAACAGATTTCGATTCCATTATTGATATGAGGCTTATCTGGAAAGATGTGCACATTATTCTTTCTATAGGAACAGTTTCCTACACTGCAAGTCTTCCTAATGCAAGAAAGAAAGTCTTCTGTTCCCCATGGTGAACACATGACCTCATCTCATCCCATCTTCTAAAACCACTTTTCCTGGTAAGGATCACAGACCATGCAGGCAGGTGAGCCCACACTTCCCTGTCCCCAGTCTTCAGCTCTTCCTGGAGAATTCCCAGTTATTTCCTAAACAACCGAGAGATGTAATCTGTCCAGCATGTCCTGGGTCTGTCACAGGGTCTCTGTCCAGGGGAGTCACATGGGGGAAATCCTTAAACACATGCCCAAACTATCTCAGCTGGCTCCACTTGATCCAGAGGAGCAGCATCTCTATGCTGGAATTGTCCTGAATCACAGAGTTTCTCACTCGATCGCAGAGTGTCAGCCCAGCCACCCTGCCAAGAGCTTTCATTTCATCTGCTTGATTTTTGCGAGGTTATTCTTTCCATCATTACCCACAACTCATGACTATTGGTGAGGACCAGAATGTGTTCAACTGGTTTACCAAAAGTGTTCCCTTTAGACTCAGTTCCTGTTACTCTTGTGTCGATCTCATTATTATCTCTTATTATGTACTTTGTTTTAACATATTTCTTGTTTCATTTATCATTTTAAGGACAAAATATTTTGCATTATTTAAACTCATCTTTTTATTGGAAAAAATACAATTCACAAGAGGCCTGTAAGTCATAACTTAAATAATATACTCACGGAGCAAATAATTAGAACCACTATATCTAATTCTGGGCTGAGCCTCTTTTTGCTCTCAAAACAGCCTTAGTTCTTCATAACATGGATTCCACAAGATACTGGAAACAGTCCTTTGAGATTCTGGTCCATGTTGTCATGACTGTGTCTGTTTCTGCAGGTTTGTCAGCTGCATATTCTTACTGTGAATTACCCATTCTACCACATCTCAAAGTCTTCTGTTGGATACATCTGTGGTAACTGGGAAAGCCACTGAGCTCATTATCATGTTCATAAAATCATTTGGAGATGACTTTTGCTTTATGACATGATGTATTATCATGCTAGAAGTAGGTATTAGAAGATGGATAAATTGTGTCCATGAAGGGATGCACACCGTCAGCAGCAATACTCAAATAGGCTTTGGCATTCAAATAATGATTAATTAGAATTAACGGGCCCAAAGCATTCCAAGAAAATACTCCCCACACCATTACACCACCTGGGACGATGTCGGTCCCCTACAGACTCCCAATTCCAACATGGGAGTCTATTGAACCAACACCGTCAATACTTATGACCGAGATGAGCCACACTGCGCAGCCAGACTATCCGAGGTCGGCACACCTCCCGTCTTCCTTCGCGCCCACTTGGTCACCCCTTGGATCCATTGGGAGCTCTTCCATCCTGCTCGCCCCACTCTACTTACTTACTTACTCATACTTAGCTGGCAGGGGAGATACCATGATCACTAAGGCGGTTCTCCCAGGGCGAGGCTCATCCATTGCACTCCGGGTGTGCTGACCCCTGCGATTTCCCCAAATGCGGGAAACTCGACTGCATAATTTGTGGTAGTGGGGGACTGTGTTCGCGCTCTCCCCTGATTATTTTGTCCTCACAGGTGGCGCAGTGGTAGTGCTGCTGCTTTGCAGTAAGGAGACTGTGGAAGATTGTGGGTTCGCTTCCCGGTTCCTCCCTGTGTGGATAGCGCTTTGAGTACTGAGAAAAGTGCTATATAAATGTAATGAATTATTATTATTATTACATGATTATTCAGTGGGGTGAACCAGCCCTTACAGCACTTCAGATTGCACTCCCAAATGGAGCCCAAGCTCGTGCTGCGTTCTGTAGGTGTCCAGTTCATCTCCCCTTGACTACCTTTCACGTGTTTTAACCTCCGTCTTCTGATACGTTCTTTCATATCTTTCTCCCCCTTGCACCGGCCAGTACATATACGTCTCCATGGGTGCAACACCTTAATCACACACCGCAGGAAGCCAATGAGGAAACTGAGAACGATGCAGGTGCGACTCATCCGAATTGCCTCATTAACTCCCTGCGGTCATGCAATTGCACCCACGAAGACGGACACGGCTTTCTGGTTTTAAAAACTGGCCAAATTTTTTCTGAAGCCACGGACTCACTATACCACACACCACCATCCTGGACTATTCACACAAGGCAGATTAGTTGCATGGATTCATGTTATTGGCACCAAATTGTGACCCTACCATCTGTGTGCCTCAGCAGAAGTTGAGATTCATCGGATCAGGCTACATTTTTGTAGTCTTCTGTTGTCCAGTTTTGGTGAGACTGTGATGACCACTGCAGCTCCAGCTTTCTGGTCTTTCCTGATGAGAATGGAACCTGACATGGTGGGACGATGCGGTTTCTGCTCCATGCTCCCTTCTTGCTTTTGGGAGCCCTTGAACCCAACATCATCGGTAATGTCACTGATGAGCTTGGCAGTGAGGCACAACAAATGGAGCAAAGGGATGGTGCAAAAAAGTGCCAATGTGCTTTTATTAAAAACAACAACCAAAAACAGTGTCCAAATAAATAGGATGCAGTGCATCACAGTTTCTTCAATAAATAAATAATCCCAATAAAACAGTTGTGAAGTGGAGGTTAAAACAATAAATAAATCCTTTAAAAAGAGCTTAAAACAATGAGGGAAGCAGTCCTTTAAAAACACAAAGCCCGGTGTCTTCTTTTACCTGGCGGCTCCCCTGCTTCTCTCATCTGGGCCCCGCAACAGGAGAGTCACCCTACCAGCAGCTGACCTTCTCTCTCTCTCTCTCCTGATCTGGAGACTTCCTGATCCCTGGCTTCGGTTCCGCACTCTCCAGACCGAGACTTTGGTTCCCCAATGGCCAGGACTCTCACGCTGGGGAATCCATCTCCCAAGCCTCCCGACTCCCGCTATCTTCCACGGCGAGTCATCCTTCTCGCTGGTCACTCCTGCTCCTCACAAACTGCTCAGAGGAAGCGACCACTACCAACTGCCGAAGGTGTTGGCCAAACACCCCGCTAGGGCTCACTGTGCAGCTGCCTGCGAGCCTGCACTTACTTGCTTGCTCTCGCTCTCTCTCTCACGCACACAAACACACACTTGCTTTCTGCTTTCTTTCACTCCGCAACCTCCATCTTTCTTTTCTTTTCTTTTACTTTCTCTCCTTTCACTAGCCGCCTCATGCTTCTATTTATGACGAGGGGACATGATTCACCTGTGGCAATCAGACAACTCCTGGGAACAATTATGGATGCGAATGACTCCTCACCTGTGTACTTAAGCAAGGATCGCCTGCATCACAAATCACCCCAGGAATTGCATCCGCTACACTACCACACCCACTCGCTGAGCCACGAGAGCGGTGATTATTTATTTAAAACTGGCCCTTTAAACATGAGCTGTGGACCTGCTACACCACACATGGTCTTATGCTGTTGTAGCATGTTTTTTCTGTCCACCCTGGCCATAGGACCTTACTCCTTTTCTATGTTAACTAATGTTGTCTTATTTTAATTTAGTATTTTGTCTTTTATTTTTCTTTTCTTCATTATGTAAAGCACTTTGAGCTACTTTTTGTATGAAAATGTGCTATATAAATAAATGTTGTTGTTGTTGTAGCTCATCCACCTCAAGTTTTGACATGCTTCACATTCTAAAATGCTTTTTAATTAACCATAGTTGGTTAGTACAGAGTGGTCATCTGAGTTACTACAGCCTTTCTGTCACCTCAAACCAGTCTGGCCTTTCTCCTCTGACCTCTTTTATCAACAAGGAGTTTCTGTCCACAAAACCTCCATTCATTGGATTTGTTTCTTGCACCATTTCTGAGTAAACTCTATGTATTGTGAGTGAAAATCCCAGGAGATCAACAGTTGCAGAAATACTCAAATTAACCAATCTGGCACCAACAAAACTACCACACGGATAATCACTGAGCCACCATTTTTCTCCATTCTGGTGTTTAATGTGAACATTATCTGAAGCACCTGACCTGGATCAACAGAACTGTATGCATTGTGCTGCTGCCACATGATTGATTGATTAGATAATTGAACAAATATGCAGGTATACAGGTGTGCCTAATAATCTGTTAAATGAGTGTATTTATGTGCACTGTGTTTGTAATAAAGAATTCTTACCTTTAATGTTCAAACACTTTTGAGTGTATTTACATATGCACACACTTTTTCCCATGTGTATTTGCCATTGCATGATTTTCGCTGTATGCTTTTATTAGTCCATCCTCCCTGATAGATTGTGATTTAAATATTGAATTGCTCTTATTAGTCTTTTTATTGGTACATATGGTAAACAGAGGAAAGTAATTCCTAAAGGCCCCTGGCCATGAAATGAATCTCCTCCACAATGTAAAGTGATGTATATATCAGGTAAGAAAAAGTAACACAAAACACAAACATTTTAATTATTTATTTAGACTTTTTCCAAATATAATAAAAAAAAAGTAACTTATTTGCTGCAGTATGGATTAAAACAGAGTACAGAATACTGAATATGACATTTAACACTGATACAAATCAAGTTTACTCAGTAGTTTACTCTCAGCCTTTGCCAAACATATTTCATTAGTATAGTGCCATCTACAAAAAAAAGTTCCTCTTAGTATTAAATACATTTAGACTGAAAAATTATATCAATACTTGATAAATGACATGCCCAAATATTGCACAAATAGTTTTTTTCATGGTCCTGTTCTGCCTATATACATCAGACTCCCAATACAACTCAGAGTCCTGCCACGTGCAAACGTTCGCTGATGACACTGCTATCGTGGGCTGCATCAGGAGTGGGCAGGAGGAGGAGTATAGGGACCTAAGCAATGAGTTTGTTAAATGGTGCGACTCAAACCACCTACAACTGAACACCAGCAAAACCAAGGAGCTGGTGGTGGATTTTAGGAGGAACAGGCCCCTCATGGACCCCGTGATCATCAGAGGTGACTGTGTGCAGAAAGTGTAGACCTATAAATACCTGGGAGTGTAGCTGGATGATAAACTGGACTGGACTGCCAATACTGATGCTCTGTGCAAGAAAGGACAGAGCCGACTATACTTCCTTAGAAGGCTTGATTAAACAAAGACATTGAAACTCATGAAGGAAATGATATTTGCTATGACTGTCACAAATACATATATATATATATATATATATATATATATATATATATATATGTATATATGTATCCATCCATCCATCCATTTTCCAACCCGCTGAATCCGAACACAGGGTCACGGGGGTCTGCTGGAGCCAATCCCAGCCAACACAGGGCACAAGGCAGGGAACCAATCCTGGGCAGGGTGCCAACCCACCGCAGGACACACACAAACACACCCACACACCAAGCACACACTAGGGCCAATTTTAGAATCGCCAATCCACCTAACCGACATGTCTTTGGACTGTGGGAGGAAACCGGAGCGCCCGGAGGAAACCCACGCAGACACGGGGAGAACATGCAAACTCCACGCAGGGAGGACCCGGGAAGCGAACCCGGGTCCCCAGGTCTCCCAACTGCGAGGCAGCAGCGCTACCCACTGCGCCACCGTGCCGCCCTATATATATGTATATTTTAGAAAAATGAACACTACAGAGATTAGAAGCATCTTTGCTCAGATCATCACTTATTAGCATTTAGTGGTCTGATACATTAAGAAAATGGTATTTAACATTTGAATGTGATGACTAATTTCCTGCTACTTTAAGAACATAGAACATAAGAAATTTGACAAATGAGAGGATGCCATTCAGTCTATCAAGCCTGTTTTTTTTTTAGCTAATAGCTAAGTTGTCCTGTTATCTCATTCAGGTTCTTCTTAAAGGTTGTTGCGGTTTCTGCTCCAACTCCATGTCTCAGTAGTTTTTTTGAGAGTCACACAACTCTCTGCATAAAGAAGTACTTCCTGACTTCAATTTTAAACGCACTTCCCCTTAATTGCCACTGATGTCCTTGAGTACAATTCACCATTAAGCTATGTTCTTTTGTGACACATTTCAAGTTATTTCAGTATCTTAACTAACTATAGATGTCATCTCTCTAGACGAGACGTGATCTTTTAAAGAGAGATAGAGTCACTTTAACTTCCTGTGAGACAGACAAGTCATGTCATACTTACAATATTCAGAAGCAAGTCCCATGATACACATGCAGCACAGGTTAGAGATAATGGAAGTATGAAAATTCAAAAGTCTCAAATAATAGTAATAATAATAAAAAATGAGAGTAAAGATCGCATTAGCACAAACACATTGAAAATATTACTCAGAGAAATAATGGAACAGCGAAAAGAGATTGAATATTCAGGTGCTGTACAGGCTTTTAAGCATTCGAAGTGCTGCATGAAATGCAGATCATGCGGCACGCAGCAGCAGCAGCAAGCCAACAGCTTCTCGAGCAAAGAGGAGTTGGAAAAAAACTCCTGCTACTTGTTTCCCAATGTATCACCGTGTAAGAGGGGTTTCAAAGGAGCCCCCCTCTTCACAACGGCGCCTACCACTGGCAGGGAGAGAGGAGTTATAGTAGGCGAGTGAATCGCAGATCACGCGGCACACAGTAGCAGCAAGCCAACAGCTTCTTGAGCAAAGAGGAGGCAAAAAAAAACACCTGTTATTTGTTTCCCATTGTATCACCGTTTAAGAGGGGCTTGGAGAAGCGGCCGATGGTATGGGGGGAAAGGGGTTGGCGAGCAAAGTCCCCTAGTATTATAAAAAATACATCAGGAGATATGACAAGGTGAACATAAAATTGTGGCAAATGCAAATAGCAGCAGTCCAAATGTAAAATCACAAATGGCAAGCAATGACCCAAATGTGTTCCAGTCATGTCAGTGACAAACAAAATGGTGGGGTAGCACTAGCATAAGTAATACATTGGAAAACTGGGCAAACATCACACAATTCCTGCTGATGAATGGTGAAGGAAGAATAAGAATGTGGCAAATCATCCATTAGTCTACAGAGCCATCCTGCTATATTTCAAAAATAAAGACTAATGTTGATGGTGTAACAACATGGGTGTGATTTTGTGCGGCATATTGGATGCCTTGGTATAAACAGGGTATCTGACCACTGCTGGCCATTGGATGTATCCATTTGCTGCAGCAATAATAGGGATTTTCAACAGAATAATACATCATGTAACAAGTGTAGTGGTTTTGGAGTATATGTTTTGTCAAATTATCATTTTTGCACTTCAGAGAATAATCTCATATTTCTTGTGGTTATTATTTTGTTATATTATTTTGCTTATACTTTTAGTTGCCATTTTGTTTATTGTAGTCACCACCATTTTGTAGCTTGTCAGGTGGCCATCTTGTGGTTAGCATCGCATCCGCATTTCCATCATGAAACACCAGGAATTTGCATGTCATAGTGTGACTACCTTGAACGTGTTTAAGACAACAACATGCTCCTCCTTGTGTTCAAGATTTAAAGTTTTCAGAGAAAGCTAAAACTTTTAAGGCATTAGGAGTGTGTTTAAGAACATTAGTTCTAATGATTTTTGCTTGGTACATTGACTCCATCCTTATAAAATAATCATTCAGTCATATATTTACAGTACGATGTGTATTTCAGTCCAAGTGTGCACTTGGTTAGTCTTTTCAGCTCATCTTCGAGAGCTGCTATGTCTTCTTATAACATGGTGACTACATAGTCCATTAGTGATGCAGATGCACTCTTGTTTGATTTATTTTGGATGGTGCAATATAATTGCATTTGACTGTAGCAATTTTTACTATACAGTTTTAACACAACTTGAATTGCTGATCAAAGAAAGATGGAATATAAAAATACCAGTAACGGCGTACTGCACGATAACATGCAGTGAATACTAGTATTCATCCTCCTTCTCTGTACGTTTATCATTTGTTTGCTCAGAGGTTGATGTGCTTGCTGCTTCCTGAGCAGCTCTTCTTTTTTCCACCCTAGCAGTCCGCTGCTTCTCTTCTTTCGTCGGCATCTTTTCACGTTAACACTGATTAAGTTAGTTTTTGTGTTGTAATTACTAAGTACGTTTTCTTTAATTTTTCACTTAAGCTGGCACTTAAGTCTTCAATCTGCCTCAAGAATGATTAGCGAAGGTGGTAGGGAATGAGAACTTTTTTTCTTCTTCTTTTTAAAAATAAAACTTTGATCTGAACAAAAAATTAATCCACACCTTTTGAAAATAAATTTGAGGTATAATACAAAACTAGTTAGTCTAGTTTTAAAGTGAAGCTTATTTCTTTTTGTAAAGCATCATTTTTGCCGGCACATGTTGTTTGAAGAAACAAGATGATTTGGCAGATAATGGGAACATAAATCAGACTTCTGCAATCCCTATCATCTTACATGTCACTTTCATGTAGAATGTAGGAAAGCAAGCTGAACCTTAACATGGCACAAGATCTACTTCATGCGTTGTGTAGAGCAGGTTAATCATCCTGTGCTTCACGGACCTCAAGCTGAAGATTCTCTGGGCTTATGGGAGTCTCATTGGTGGTGCCTAAATTAAAAGAAATGGAAACATCTATGTATTTGTGAATGTTTCTGAAATATGCAAAAATATTGACTGACATTTTTACAGTAACTTTAAAGCAGGAGTTTCAGTTCAAACTAGTCTTTAAATCAGTATATTCCTTTAGACATCATCAAAACCAAGTCTGCATTTACTGTAGTTAGAACATTACAATGATTTAGACAAGAACTGGCCATTCATCCCAACAAAGCCTGACAATCTTATTCACTTAATTCCACCAAAATAACATAAAATTGAGGTTTGAAGGTCTCTAAAGTCTGACTGTCAACCAAACTACTTGGTCACTTATTCCACGACTCTGTGGTTCTCTGTGTGAAGAAGAACTTCCTAACGTTTGTGTGAAATTTACCCTTAACAAGTTTCCAGCTGTTTCCCTGTGTTCTTGATGAACTCAGTCTCAATCCACTGGACTAATTCCCTTTATGTGTTTAAACATTCAATCGTGTCTCCTTTTAATTTCCTTTTGCTTAAACTGTGAAGGCTCAGCTCTTGTAATCTTTCCTCATAACTCATTCCCTTTTTTTTCTGGCTTTGTGTGCCAATCTCCAGGACACAGAAATTACAATGTCAATATAGTAGCATAGTGGTTAGAGGTGCTGTCTCAAAAATCCATCATCCTGGATTTGATACTCACTCTTCATCACTGCCTGTGTGGAGTTTTCATGCCTCTCTTTGTGTGTGTTATGATTCACAATTTTGTTCAATTTTTGTGCCTTTTCAGAGAGAGTTTCTGAAAGAAACGGTGTTTAGCTAGGCCTTTCTTAACCCAAGGATCATCAATATGAATTTAGCTAGTTTCCAGAAAGTGTTGAATTATTTTACCGTTTTTTTCCATGACACCATTTTGTGGAGTAATTGTTGCTTCAATGCTAGGGTAATGACCCTGTTGTAATCAACTTTATCATCATTGTATGGGTGGGCAGTCTTACAAAATACTGGTCCTTTAATGGCATTTTATGGTTCTTTATTGGGTTGTGTGGTTCCTTGTAGAACCTTTGCTTGACAAATCACCATTTCATGCAGGGATGAGTTCTTCCATATGAAGTTGTTTTTATTTTTCTCCTTTAAAAAATTCCTCTTATGTAGAAAAAAAACCAAAATCTTTAATGTATGATAATCTACCTACTAGAACACTTAAAGATTAAGAAAACCTGAAATTATCTTGTGTTACTTTACGCATGAAGCAAGAGTCCTTTTATAATCAGGGCTCACTGGTATTTCACAAATCTGTTACCATCTATTCTTGGTTATTTACTGTATGGCGCCTGTTACAGATTTAAATAAATAAAGGTTCTTTCCGGAACCTTCATGTGAAGAAGTCCTTTGGGAACCTAAAATGGTTCCCCTATGGCATTGCTCTGAAGAACCACTATGGCACCTTTATTTTTAAGAGAGAGAGAGAGATAGAGAGTGTGTGTGTGTGCGTGTGTGTGTGTGTGTGTGTGTGTTAAGTTTAAAGGTCATAATGATAATTTTCTATATATCTGAGCATATCTGATTTAGGGTTTTGATTTTTCCTTGATGACAATGTTAATTTGACTTCCAGTTACAGAAATTGTGAGAGCTTTTCTACAGATAGTCTGAAGTTCCTCCTGCTCAGTGATGTGAGTGTTAGACTAACTGGTAATTGATTACAGGTCCTAGAGATTTGTGTATGGGGGACTACAATGAAATGACACCCAATCCTTGGCTTGTTCTTGGTTTGCACTAAATGCTGAAAAACCAGGCACTGGCTTTTAATGTCCCTAAATTGGAATAGGCATATTTAATAACATTATATGTGGAGATAACCATGTTTAGAGGCCCTGAGTTTTTCCACAATAAATGCAAGAATAGAGGGGCGTATGTTTTGTAGAATCCACATGGCATTGATTATAGAAATTCACACACTAGTTGAAACAGTCTCCTTGATTCATAGTCAGTGAAATTTTACATTATAATGGGAGGAAAGAGACTAATCAAAAATCTATTACAATCTGAGAGACGGTATAGTATTAGCATGACAAAGACATAAAACAGGTGTGTTCCCATTTTTTAAATCTAAAGATCTCTGTTTATCAATTGCTGCTTAATTAAGTCAAAGGTTGTAAGGAGTTAGAGTCTATCATGGGAATACCAGCCACAAGCTGGGACCAGCCTATCACAAAGCACACTCATGAATTCACCTACGCCCACTCACACCAGGCCAGCTTAGAGTCACCATTTGACTTAACACTTACAGTATGTACTTGGGATCTGGGAGGAAAATGCATGTAGTCACAGGGAGGCCATGCAGTCTTATATTGACCTTTCTTTAATTGTTTGTATTCTCACTTGTTATTATCAAACCTGTGTCGAAGTTTTAATCAAATATAGTTTTCCCAACATTCTAAAATTGTAAACAGAATATTCAATTTGATTGCGTATGTGCAGTATCATATCCTAGCTTCAAATGAATCACAGAAGAATCCCACCATAGACAGGGAATTAGACCAACCCAGAGTACACCTATACTGGCCAATTTAGTTACCAGTTTTACTAAAACACACATTTTGTTAAGGTGTTTAACTACAGAAAATTGGGTTACAGACACAAAAAGTAGTACAGGCACAAGGTGAATGTATAAGCACCATACATACAGTAACTGGACTAAGATGTAGGCCTCAGACTCCTGGAGTTACAGTAAATAATAATAAAATACAGAATTTGAAAACAATACATTACCTCTTTGTTTAAAGAAGAAAAATGCAGCAATGGACACACAAGTCAAAATGATCACCACAACACAGACTGTTACAACTGTCGAAGTTCTGCCTCTTGCAACTTTTGGAACTATAAAAAATGGAAACACACATTATCTTTTCAATATATCATACATAGATACAAGATCAGTGTAACTGAGGTGCAACAAAGAACAAGAATATATTTAACAAATTTTATGCACAATTACAGTACAAACACCTCCAGAGGTAAACCCCAAAACCTTGACCTTGCAATTCCACAGCTTTGATTTGAAATTTGATGTTGACGTTGCACTTCTAACCCTTTGATTTGCTATAGTTGAATCTCATATTGCATAAATGAGATGTGCACCTGGTAACACACATTCCTGAACTAAGCATAATAATGTGAAAATGACTTAATAAATTAACATTCAAGAGTGTTTTTTTCATTTTATACATATTTTTAAGCCAGGCACAAATTCAATAATGTCATCAGCTATTTATGATTTTTTACAATCAAAGCCAATTTACTACTCTGCCCAAGATATGTAAACTTCTATTGGCCCTCTTTCAAAGCCATTCAATCAGTAGCTCTGCTCATTGTTCTTCCAAATTGCAAATGCACAATTCATTGATACCTGCTCACTTCTTTTAATGTGTAATGTTTACATATGCTATGAAATGTCTCTGATTGTAGAGCTATCTACAGTAGCAACATCATGTGCACCTCCTGAAATGTTTTGAAAATTCTCCATCTCATGTTTCAAGCAGGTGTAAGGCCAAGATGTCACTAACTATCTAAGGCCAAGACATTTAAGGACTACCACCCCTTGGACCTTACATTTCTTTTGTGTTGGAAAATCCTCGTGCTTCCATTGTTTTGTTTTCCGGATTCTGGGTCACAATGATGTATTTCCAGTTATGTAATGCTTCCTAAATTTATCCCAGTCTGAATTAATTAGTTTGAGATAATCCTTGTAATATTGGACGATGTGGTGCTTCATTTCAGGAGTCAATATTCTAGGCACCCGTACTCATATTTAATTTGTCATGAAAAAAGAATTCAGCTGAACCATAATTAATCCCTAATGATATATCACAGACTCTTCAATTCTTTTAAGTTCTGATTCACAGTGACAACATTTTCTTCTGTCATTGATGTTGAAGACCAGCCAGATCTGCGGTGCTCTTCAGGTAACATTGTCACAGCAGATTTCTGCAGATCATTTCTGGTATGGTTCTAGTAAATACTGATTAGGTGAGAATTAAATCTCTGAATGTGTATTTTTTTTTTTCTAGTGTTAAAGAATCAGTGATACAACGAAACTTGATTCTTCTGGCTTTCTGTATCCATTTTGACTTTTGGCACAACAGCTAATCTTTGATTACTTACAAAATCAGCAGAATCGTGTCATGCCCAGACCCATTTGGTGTTTCTTCCCTCTACCCATAAGTATTCAACAATAGCTTTCATTTATTTCTTGTTTGTCTTGAGTTGCACTACAGTAATTGCTAACATGTAGCTGTTAACATGTTGCACTGAATTTCACTTTTGTCTCTTATGCTTGATGACTAAAGAAAAAATCATAAATAAAATAGCAAAGCATTTTGGAAGATGAAAATAAGATGTCAATACAGCATGGAAACTTAGTAGAGCCAATCAGCTACTGTGAATATACTGATTGAAAGAAAAAAAAAAAAGTGCACTTACGAATTGGGAATGAGCAGGTCGACTGAGGAAAGCAACTACAACTGATGGTGAAAAAAATGATGAGAGATGTGATTACAAACTCTGAAACAACTGCTCTGGAAATTGCCAATACTTTCCACAGAACAGTGATGAAGAGATAGCACATTATAGTACACAGACGAGACAAAGGAGTAAAGTGCAGAAGATCCAAAGCAGACCACTTCTTCTGATGGAGGCACAGTAGTGTAATGACCTGAATATGCCTGGACACCTCTGTAACTGGCTCATTACTGGTGACCAGCAGAAATACCTGTAACTGACTGAGTGCATTCGAAAATTAAATATTATTGCTAGACAATAAAAAGATATATAAAGAAAAGCAGCAGGTTTGTTAAACAAACATTATGATATTTAATCACAAAAACAACGTAAAACATATCCAGATGCAAAATATATAGAATTAATTTTTTTTTTCCACTGTGAAACAACTCATGTACAGGTCAGCGTATTAAACAATGGCCACATGCTCTGTAAGGAGGTGCTTTAGCAGCAGCAGATGTAGTCAGTTGAAAGTTCTCATGCCTGTTTTATTTACTTTTGTTAGTCTGTTAGCTTTGTGTATGCTGGAGGAAAAAAAAAAGCAGTATTAATTGGTTTAGCATATTTTGGTAGTTGAAGCAGCGTGCTCCTACAGGTTAGTCAAGTAATGAGAGCTCCTGCGACATGTACAATTCAGCAACTGCTGTTTCTGCAACTGGCACAGGAAAAACATGAAACCCTTCAGTCTGAATGCCGTTCACATAATTAACAATCAGTGCATTTACATGCGCTTTAATAATCCAGTTATTCTCAGAAAAGGTTTCTAAAATGTAATGTAAACCCTTATTCCAGTTGAAGAAGAGCTTCAACAGTTTTTTTTTCCATTTAGACCACAAGAACTGACTGAGGAGCGTGAGCTGCAGTGTCTACCCATTCCAAATGATTCAGGGAGAATGAACTCAGTTCAGTTTATGAACTATTATACACATCACCATAAACTTCAATATTTAAAGTTTTAGTCTTTTATACTAGAAAATTGTCATTTCAGATGCATTCACATAAAGGATGTTCAACAGGCCAGTGAGAATAAATATTAAAAAATCTTAATAAAGACATATTTGTTATTCCCAACTGATTCCTATCTTGTACCCAATATTGTAGGTATAGGGTGTGGCCCCTGTGATCTGAACTAGTTTAAGATGACCTTATAACATTTTACATATTATTTTAAGGTAAATTCAAATAGTTCCAATTGTTTTGTTTGAATATATGGATCCTGCCTATGCCGATATGCGATATACAGGTGTAGGAGTTTAAGAATTTTTATTTAGTCAGGTTTACAAAAAAAAAAAAGAAAATTTTGTCCTGATCTACATCTAAAACAAATCTCAGAGACAGGTCAAAAGTTGCACAAAAAATCTGAAATATTTTACATCATTTGAAAAAAATGCTTTATCTAGTGCTTCTAACATTTCAGCAGGAGACATTTAATTAGGCCGATACACATACATAAGGAAGGAAGGAATTTCTGGAGCAAACTGCAAGGCAGCTGCCCTTTTTGATTTAAGTGCTGCATATAGTGGGCATCTGTCATCTGACAGGGTGATTTTCAGTTTTCACAACATAGCTGTCTGGCACACACTTTCCAAATCATCATTATTAGCTCCAATACTTTTGAGTGATGTTTGATAACCTGCTTGGGTTTTTAAAATTTTGATTCGTCAGACCACTCAACAAGGCAATGAAGCTAAAAGTGATGACAGCACGAGAATTTGAAGTGTAGAGAGGAGAAACAATTGCTGATTGCATTTAGAATGGTTATTTTTGAACATATTGTACATTAGTAACAAAAAAATACATGAACTCACAAAATATTTCAAATATCACCCCTCCTTCTTCACGTGTGCTCTCTGTTCCCAGTGAATACCGGTACAGCCCACCATCTACTTTTTGTACATCATTGATGTAAAGGGAGACATCTCCTTGACTGACACGATCTTGATCAAGAGCAAATCTGGATTTTCCAGTTTCTGTCAAAGTTGGGCTTTCTTTTCTTGGATAGCTGGCCAGGATATAGTCATCTTTGGTCCAGAAAACATATGTCACCTTATCGCTGTTCAAGTTCTCAATTGTGCAGTTAATTGAGGTGTTCATATTTAAGAAGGCTGTCTGCGGACTTGGGCATTTCATCTCAGAAGGCACTATATGAAAAAGAACAGAAGAAAGTTTTAAAAGAAGTCAAATGTAAAAGAACCTGAACAGTACATTTAAATTACCAAAAGCAATTACTGTAGCTGATCAAGTGCTTTGAAGATGCATTCATTGTAACTAATATATGTTTAAAACAAATGGTGTAGTTAAAGAATCTACTTTTAAAAGCAATTTCTTTTATTACCATATTTCTTACACTAATATAATATATTTTAGTTAAATTCTTTAATTCATTCTTTTTTTAGTTTTGGTGTTGAATTGACAATTGTTTTCTCTCAAGCCATATGACAATAGTAAATGGATTCAAATTTGAAAACACCAGACGGGAGCAAAGTTGAATGCTATTTTTCATAATATTTTTCATAATAACTGCTGACTGGGTGACTCTGACCCTTGCTTTATCTATTGTGAGTGATGTTCAGGAATGTTTGCAATAAAACTGAAAGCTTTCAGTGAGTCTACTAAAATAATGTGCCTATCAGATGAAATGCTTACTGTGTCGTGCCAGTGGATTTTGGAGTGGAAGATTTAGGAACTAGGCATACCTGTATTGTTTACAGTTTCATTTCTTATTTCTTTTATTCTTTAACAGCCAAGGTTATATAGGTTATTTGCAAGTTAAAAAGGAAACTCTGGTTAAATATAATTAATATTCTTGACATTGTGTTGTATAGTACCAGAAAAGAGGAAGTGGAGTGGAATTTGGAAGAAAGGGGAAAGCCCATTGCACCATAATAATCCCCTCAAACATCTACTTCAGTTCATCCCTCTCTGTTGACATGAATACATTTTACAGTGTTTGCCAAAATTCCAAAATATTTACACATTGGGGTTCATTCATCACTACTCTCCAGCTAATGTAATTCCATTTAAACCTGTTCAAATTGTATGCATCATGAAGTATCTGTATTAATAAAATGTTTTTGAAATAAATGAGAGAGAAGGGAAGGACCAAGAGGTACAAATCTGTTCCAGACTACAAAACTTATGGATAATGTTATCAGAAACAAAAAATCTGCAGTGCGATAATGATTTGTGTTGGAAGAATAAAAACACTAAATAAATACCAAGCATCAATATCTGCAATGCCTGGCTTCTAATTAAGAAATGAAAAAACAAAAAGTAATGGTGGAAACAAAAAAAACTGTAGCCACTGTGGCCATCCAGAAACAAAATTGAGGACTCCCGCTTTAAAGCCTCAAATTCCTAAGTTTTCTATTAAGAGAAGGCCAATAACTAAAAGATAAAAACTCTTCATATACTGTATGAATAGAAACATGCAAGGACTTACTTTTTACTTTCAGAAGCACATCTCCTTCACGTATCACTTTTCCTGTTGAAATTGTATAGTGATAGTTGCCCTCATCAGACTTGTCCACCGCTTTGATGTCTAGGGAGAGATCTCCTTGCTTGATTCGATTCTCGTCTAGCTTAAATCTAGTCAAATTATTGTTTTTGTGGTTTCCATTGTCAGGATACAAAGCCAGGAAAGTCATATCTTTGTACCAGTGAACAAAGGTCAGCTCATCACCATTTACACCCAAGGTTGTGCACCTGAGGGTGAAGTTTGTGTTGATCTTGGCAGTCTGTGGATTTTGACAGTTCACTTTAATTTGTGCTACATTGAAGAAGAAGAACACACTAACATTAGTATATTCTTAGTTTTTCTACTCGATTATACCAAGACATTTTAACAAAAAAAATATATCAATAAATTAGGACTGTGAACTATCTCGAAATTTTCAAATTCAAAGCATGGAACAACCCTGGATGGGGTATTAGTTCATTGCAGTGCACCGTCATAACACACCCACATTCCAATAATACTAATACCAGTTTCTGTTAATTATCCATCCATTATCCAACCCGCTATATCCTAACTACAGGGTCACGGGGGTCTGCTGGAGCCAATCCCAGCCAACACAGGGCACAAGGCAGGAAACAAACCCCAGGCAGGGCGCCAGCCCACCGCAGGGCACCCAAGCACACACTAGGGACAATTTAGGATTGCCAATCCACCTAACTTGCATGTCTTTGGACTGTGGAAGGAAACTGGAGCACCCAGAGGAAACCCACACAGACACGGGGAGAACATGCTAACTCCATGCATGGAGGACCCGGAAAGCGAACCTGGGTCTCCAAACTGTGAGGCAGCAGCGCTACCACTATGCCACCGTGCCAACCTCTTTTAATTATTGTATATGCAAATCAAAGCTTTTGTACATGGTCCAATTTCAGGGCACCATAATGTTTAGGACACATCAATGGCAGGTCTATTAAAGCTGTCATGTTTAAGACTTTGTTGCACATCCCATGCATGTAAAGACTGCTTACAGTCTGCTATTCTTAGACATCACCAGGTGCTGAGGATCTTCTCTGGTGATGCTTGGCCAAGCCTCTAATGCAGCCATCTTCAGCTCCTGCTTGTTTTGGGGGCTTGTCCCCTTAAGTTTTCTCTTCAGCATATGGAAGACCTGCTGAATTGGATTTAAATAGGCTGACTGGCTTGGCCATTTAAGAGTTTTCCATTTTTTAGCTTTGAAAAATTCCTGTGTTGCCTTAACAGTATTTTTGAGATTATTATCTTGTAGGATGAAGCGCCGTCCATGAGCTGTCCATGAGTTTGGAGACATTTACTGGATATTGAGCAGATAAGATGTTTCTCTACACCTCTGAATTCATTATGCCACTGCCATCAGCAGTTCCATCATCAATGAAGAGAAGCGTGCCAGGACCTGTGGCAGTCATACATTCCCAATCCATAACACCCCTAGCACCATGTTTGACAGATGAGGTGGTCTGCTTTGGATCTTGGGCAAATCTTTTTTGTCTGCCCACTTTGTTCTTGCCATCACTCTGATGTCACTCTACTAATGGGCACCAACTAAATTTTAGAATGAAATATGGTCCATAGTGATCCCCTATAGAGATGGCAAATGCATGTAAAATTTGGTGAAGTTATTGTAGTTTCAACAGTATGGATTTGCATAACAGACAGGCACAAGTAGAAGTACAGTACCTGCCGCTGCCCTGGGATGGGGCATTGATTAAACTGTGGAATGAAACATAGCCTACGCTATCAAAAATGCTGGATCTTTAATGGCATTTTATGTTTTTTTTTTACTGGGTTGTACGGTTCCTTGTAGAACTATTGCTTAACAAAGCACCATTTGATTCCCGGAAGGTTTCTTTGCATATGAAGTTGGTTCTTTCTGCTTTGAAAAATATCCCAATATGTAGTAAATAAAGAACTGAAATCTTTAATGTTTTGGTAGGTTACCTACCAGTAAACTAAGAGATTAAGAAAACCTGAACTTAGGCCTGTGTTACTGGACATATGCTGTGAGAGTCCTTTTAAAATCATTAGCCAGTTATTTTACAGATTTGTTACCATCAATTTTTGATTATTAACTGCATGGAGCCTGTTATGGATCTAAATAAATAAAGTTTCTTTTTGGAACCTTCATGTGGATGGTTCTTTAGGGAACCTAAATGGGTTCCCCATGGCATCCCTCTGAACAACCATTCTCGCACCTTTAGTTTTAACAATTTATGGTGATCCGCTGTAGAGACGGTGAATGTACGTAAAGTTTTGTAGATTCTACAGTGTGGATTTGCATACCAGACAAGCACAGGTACCTGGCACTGCCTGGGGATGGAAACGTTGATTAAGTCTTGGAATGAAACAGAGCCTACAGTTTCAAAAATCCTGGACTTATATTGTATTTTATAGTTCTTTACAGGGTTGTATGGTTCCTTGTAGAAACTTTGCTTGGCAAAACACCATTTCAACCTGGGAAGGGTTCTTTGCATACTGTATGAAGTTGGTCCTTTCTGCTTTGAAAAACTTCATAATGTGTAGAAAAAAAAAATATATTTAATATATGGTTGACTGCCTAGCAGGACACCAACACTTGAACTTAGCTGGTGTTATTGCATGGGACAATAGTCCTTTTAAAATCATAACCCACTGGTATTTCACAAATCTGTTACCATCTATTCATGCTTATTTACTGTATGAGGCTGGTTACAGATCTAAACAAATAAAGGTTCTTTCTGGAAACCTTCATGTGTATGGGACTTTTGGGAACCAAAAATGGTTCCCCTATGGCATCGCTCTCAAGAGCCACTCTAGCACCTTCATTTTTAAGAGTGTATGGTGATCCCTGTAGAGATGGCAAGTGTGTGTAAAATTTGGTGGAGATTCTGTAGGTTCAACAGTATGGATTTCCATACCAGACAAGCACAAGTAGATGTACCTGGTGTTGCCCTGGGATGGGGACTAAATTTTAGAATGAAATAATCCCAGTGGTATAGATTCGCATAACAAACAAGCACACATTCAGTTTTACATTTTTAAAATCTATCAGGGTAGCAGAGAAAAGTAATGTCATAGCTTGAATAGTAAGCTTTTCGGCCTGGCTCTTTCTTCCTGTATTTAAATCACTGTCAGAAGTTTTTTTCAGATTGTTTTCTGTCATTTGAACAATTTCCTTTTTAATCAGCTTTCCTCAATATCTTTCAAGTTTTATTCTAAATAGTCATTTTAAGTATGTCAACTGTTGCAAGAATGCCAGACAATCTGTGCTTTTCAGATTTGATTAGTAGAGTCTGGCCTCTCCTCGATCACGTGAAGAGCTAACTGTGGATATGTACTGGAAGAAGAGTTATCTTTGGAGATATAGATAGTTATCCTCTAAATCTTACACTGAGCAGATTATTATGTTTATATTACAAGATGCACAGACAAACACTGCACAAATTAAATTTCACTGGGGAAAAGAAGAATTAAAAATGGAAATACCAAGAACAAGAAGCTTCACCGCTCCCTGGGGACTCTCCCTCTTGGTATGAAATGAATACCAATAGTTGCCTTCATCTGACTGAACAACATTCTTGATGATCAGAGAGATGTCTCCATGATGAATACGACTCTCCTCAAGTGCAAACTTTGCCTCTTCAGTTCCTTCCTTTTTAATGGATCTCCTTGGATATTTAATGAGCTCCTGTGTTCCCTTTTCCCAGATAACTGAAAGCACCTCATCTCCATTCAGCTGTTCAATGTAACAGTTCAGTGATGTGTCCTCATTTATTAACGCAGTCTGTGGACTTGTACAATTCATGTTCAGTGCTGTGTCATTGGAAAGAAACCGATTTGTTATGCTGCTGTAATTTAACTATAAAATGGCATGAATGTAGAGGCAAAGTAAATGACTTACCGGTGATGACATCAATGATGAGGAGGACAAGTCCACCATTCAAAGTAATATGAAGTTTGGAGCCAAAGAAAATCATCATCAAGAAAGATATCACTTCAGTGAGAAAAAGGAGAAGTCCTCCGAGAAGAGACTCCCACCATTCATTATGCTTTAAAGATAAAAAAAAAATGATATATATCACAATAAAATTACTTTGAAAAATTACGGGACACAAGGCCCTGTACAATCCTGAAATACAGTTGATTAAGTGTGTTTGAGAATGTTGTCTTTTGTTTCTAAAAACTCTGCTAATTATTTATCCCTGTAGTTTCATGTTCTCTTCATTAAAACCTTTACAGATGCATTTTATATCTAATTATTCCCATGTGCCATCTAAATCCTTTGCAGTTCGCACTGACCCTGAGCTTGGCACATGCCAAATTAATGGGTGTACACTTTGTGTGGTCACCTTGCTGAAGCTGTCATTTTCTCAGTACCATATGAAGCAGTTGCCTGACATCTCATTGTAATCAGATCATCAAAATGTTGCTTCACCGTTTTGTTTAATGTACTGTTCAGAGCTCAGCAGTCCAAAACATACTAACTCTATATTGTCTCCTATGAAGAGATACTTAATCATTACTGTTACTTTATGTATACTATGTAGTTTCTTTCCAATTTTCAATTAAGTCCCTAAGATTCATTGTGTATACGAATTACCTTTGTAACAGGTTATGTTTTAAAATCTATTCTTAAGAGTCAAATTTTTCTCTGGTGGACATGTAAAGTGCTATGTACACTGTAAAAAATGTTTGTTCTTAAATGACATTTCTTAAAAGGTTCTGCATATGAAGCTGGTTCTTTGGGCTTTGTAAATGTTCTTAATATGTGGGCAAAACAGAAATGCTACTTAGACTACCTAGCAGAATACTAACAGATTAAAAACCTGAACTTAGCTTGTGTGACTGTATACAGGAAGAGTCCTTATAAAATCATAAACTCATTGGTATTTTACAAAGCTGTGATCCATTCATAGTACCTGACATGGATCTAAATAAACAAAGGGTCTTTCTGGAACCTTCATGTGGACATTTCTTTTGGGAGTCAAATGGTTCCCCTATGTCAGTGTGTTAGACAGACAGCGCAATAATAAAGAGACACAGCTCACATTTCAAGGGTGCACGAGAACATGTATTATGTTTGTTATACGTTAAGACACAACGCTGTTTAAAGTGTACTGTTTAGCGTTTATATGTTGGGTTAGTGTTATTTACATACAGCAATATTCTTTCAATAATAGTTTATTTTGTTACATCAATGTACTTTACTAAATGTCTGTTGATAACTGTTTACTGATAAACGTTTATTGATTTGGATCTCATACTGCCGATAAGCTAGTGCCTAATTTGAGTAATACTGACATCTAGTGGACTTTGAGTAATTTACCAATAAGCTTTGTGTATTCTTTTTTACTAGGGGGCTCCGCCCCCTGCTCGCTTCGCTCGCCAACCCCTGGTGTTGGGAATGACAAAGAGCGTGATGTATGAATGAGATATAGAATAGTGTGACGGTGTAGATGATGCAAATAGAAAGCAAACAATAAAGTGTGTGGCACAGTGTAAAGGTTTATTTGAAAATTTCTTTGTACACGCCGTTTAAGTGTAAAAGGTAATTCCAGCTCAGAACTTGTAAGGTCATTTAAGATGGTTATTGTTGTGATCAGAGTCAAGTTTGTCAGAGCTTAGAAAGAGTTGTGTCTCTCCAGGAAGTAATGGAATGACTTGGGTATTTATGTTTTGCACATTAATATTTTTTGGACCTAATATAGTGCGTTGTGTTAAAAGGGGCATTTGGTCTAATGAGATTGCTGTTCCAAATCTCTCTGTAACTAAGTCGTCGCAGATAAAGGCTTGAGGAATTGTAATAATATGTGGGTGAAGTCCATCTGTATTGGTGAGTGTACCATCTCTCACTTGTAATAAGCAATTGTTATGATCTGGTTCTGGACATCGTATCTTTTTTACTAACTGTATCTTTTGAAAGCAATGCCAATTGTCTGCGTATTTTAAGGTGCACTGAACAATAGCTGAGTGCATGGCATCTGGAAGAATAGCTAATCACTGTCTAAAATCTCCTGCTCATAAAAGTACCTTTCCTCCAAATCGAATATTATTATTCATAAACGTTTGTAGAAGTTTATGAATGGTGTTGAGTAAGTGACTTCATGCCATTGTACATTCATCAATAAACAACATTTTTTCAAGACGGATGTCATGTGCAGTGCCACCGTTAATGTTCATAGTGGATACCGATTTGTAGGATCTAATGTAGTTGATAAAGATTTCACTTTCAGGTACATCGTCAGTTATAAGCTTCTGTAGATATTCAGTATATGAATGTAAAGAAGGCAGTCTAATTTGACCCTTTTGACAACAACGTGTAAATGTATAACTTGTATTGCCAGTTGTTTCTTCAGGGAAGTGAACTGAATGACAGTGATTGCAAATGACATTCATTAATTCGAGTGAATTTTCCTGATGTATGTTTTGCTTGTGCCGTTTGAGAGGCGCGTTGTTGCATGTGTAGTATTTGGGACGTGTTGTTTTGGAGCTGTAATCGATTTGCCTGTGCTGTGTGAGAAGCCTGTTGTAGCCTTCGCTGCCATTAACGTATGTCTGAGACGGGAGGTGTTTCGTTTTGAATCCGTGCCTGTTGCGATGCAGCACTTTGATTGATAGTTTGCGTCATGTGGATCCAGGATGTAGATTTGTGCATATTTGCGTTGTTGATTTGTTTCAGGGTGCACTGTTCCAATGCGATGCAGTATTTGTGCACATATGCGAAAGCAGTATGGGCCATTGCCTTTTGGTGGCCTGATATTTACTAAAAGCAAATGAACTATTGTAGGATCTAATGCAGTTCATAAAGTTTTTACTTTTAGGTACATCGTTAGTTAGAAGCTTTAGTTGAGCTTTGCGTTTTTGGAGTCGAGACATTTTTTCTTTTAGAAATATGGATAAGTAATAAGGAGTATTGCACTCACTGTTAATATGGAGCCTTTTCTGCGGTTGAACGGTTAATAGTGCCTTATTGTAATGAGATCCACCTATGCTGCATAGCCGTCTATTTTGTTGTTTCTTTCGTTTTCGTGTGTTTGTTCCTGTTATCCTTTCCTTTTCGTTTTGTACCCGTGACCGTGTATTCATGACTTGTTTCTTTCTCAGCATGCGAAATATGGATAAGTAATAAGGAGGATCGCAGTCACTGTTAATATGTTTCTTTTTCTGCAGTTGAACGGTTAATAGTGCTTTATTGTAAGGAGATCCACCAATGCTGATACCTATGCTGTCTAGTGTGAAGGTGCTGATGTTCACTTTAGAATATGTGGCTTTGGGTGTCACTTCTTATGGATGTGTGTGTGTGTGTGTGTGGGGTGGGGGGGGGGGGGGGGGTTGAGGATTGTTGTCGCGCGAGCGTCTTCTTTCTTTTTGTGTTCCTGTGTCTTGTTGAATCCCCCTCTTTGTGTGTGTCCCGTCCCTTGCTTGTAGGGTCTGTGGGGTGGTTTTGTGTTCTTTTTTTTGTGTTCCATGGGCTTGTTGAATCCCCCTCTTGGTGTGTGTCCCGTCCGGTGCCTGTAGGGGGGGGTGGGGGGGTGCCTTGCTGTTGTGCGCGAGCCTCTTTTTTTTTTTTTTGGGTCTAGTTTCGTGTGCAATGTGTTTCGTGCTTTGCCTGCGTTTGACTACTTTTTTATGTGCCTTTTCCTTTTTTCGGTGCTCGTTGCGCCTCATTTCTCCATTTTTCCTGTGCTCACTCCTTTTTTCTGTGGTCTTGTCCGCCTCTCGCGGCCCCTCATCCGCCTCTCTCGCCCTCTTCTATCCGCCTTTCTCGGCTCCTCAGCCGACTCTCGCGGACTCTTTTTGCGCCTGCGCAGTACGTCTTTTTGCAGCTACGGCCCATTGCCGGATGTGCCTGCGTCCATCATCCGGTTTAGCATTCTCGGTTAGTAATATGGATTGTAGACAACACACACAAACACATATACAGTGCATACGGAAAGTATTCATAGCGCATCACTTTTTCCACATTTTGTTATGTTACAGCCTTATTCCAAAATGGATTAAATTCATTTTTTTCCTCAGAATTCTACACACAACACCCCATGATGAGAATGTGAAAAAAGTTTGAGGTTTTTGCAAATTTATTAAAAATAAAAAAATTGAGAAAGCACATGTACATAAGTATTCACAGCCTTTGCCATGAAGCTCAAAATTGAGCTCAGGTGCATCCTGTTTCCCCTGATCATCCTTGAGATGTTTCTGCAGCTTCATTGGAGTCCACCTGTGGTAAATTCAGTTGACTGGACATGATTTGGAAAGGCACACACCTGTCTATATAAGGTCCCACAGTTGACAGTTCATGTCAGAGCACAAACCAAGCATGAAGTCAAAGGAATTGTCTGTAGACCTCCGAGACAGGATTGTCTCGAAGCACAAATCTGGGGAAGGTTACAGAAAACTTTCTGCTGCTTTGAAGGTCCCAATGAGCAAAGTGGCCTCCATCATCCGTAAGTGGAAGAAGTTCGAAACCACCAGGACTCTTCCAAGAGCCCAGACTTGAATCCGATTGAACATCTCTGGAGAGATCTTAAAATGGCTGTGCACTGACGCTTCCCATCCAACCTGATGGAGCTTGAGAGGTGCTGCAAAGAGGAATGGGCGAAACTGGCCAAGGATAGGTGTGCCAAGCTTGTGGCATCATATTCAAAAAGACTTGAGGCTGGAATTGCTGCCAAAGGTGCATCGACAAAGTATTGAGCAAAGGCTGTGAATACTTAGGTACATGTGATATCTCAGTTTATTTATTTTTAATAAATTTGCAAAAACCTCAAGTAAACTTTTTTCACATTGTCATTATGGGGTGTTGTGTGTAGAATTCTGAGGAAAAAAATGAATTTAATCCATTTTGAAATAAGGCTGTAACATAACAAAATGTGGAAAAAGTGATGCGCTGTGAATACTTTCCGGGTGCACTGTAAGTATCCAAATACTTCGAATAAATAAGTCAATTTCATTCTAAGCTGCCAGTGTCCTGACAGGCACTCCGGAGTGAACACTACAAGTCCTGTACTCATCAGAGATACAGTAGTACTTTGTTACACAGTGGTTCCCAAACTCGGTCCTGGAGAGCCCCTCTGCCTGCAGGTTTTTACTCCAACCAGATTCACAATAAGTGATAATAACTGATCTCATTTAGTTAGCTGGTCTTATTTTTTCTCTTAATCTGCATTCAGAAAAGCACAGCAGTATGATTTTTACATTATAAGACATTTAGAAATAATTCTGTTTTTTGCTATAGCTTTAAATGCTTAACTCTTTTGTTGTTTTTCTATTATTTTTCCCTCATTGTTTGTAGTCCGCTCCCTTCATTGTATCGTAATAATAACAATTAACAATAAGCAGAGCAGACACCAGGGAAGAACAACCCTAAATGATGAAAGACTACAACTGCTTAAGCATTAGTCCCAATAATTAGTCAAAAGGCAAAATGGAAATCGGGATGAACATAAATAAAAATAATTCACTATCTACATATAATTGCTTAATAATTATTAAAATGTATTAACACACTTGCTTTTTTAATTTCTTCATTGACCCCAAAACACAGATACTGGGAAATAACAGCTCACTTAATTAGGCTCGGACACTAAATAAAAACAGAAGTTGGTTTAAACAAAAATCTGCAGCCCCAGGGGGTCTCAAGGACAGAGTTTGGGAACCATTGCTGTATCTAATTGTTCAGAATGCTGAACATGATGGTATAACATCTGTTAAGTTCTTTCTTTAGAACATTTCATACAGAAATTTCTTGAAGTGAAGACAAGGCAAGATGAGACACAGCTTGCACTCTTACAAATCCCGTGTCTTTAATGGCACTGTAAAATTATGTTGTCAGGATTAAGTTAGAGGGGTAAATGTTCACTATATTAGAATGGAGATATGTATATAGGCTACCTACATTTAGAACTGCAATGATAATTTCCCTGTTAAATTGTATTAATTTAGAAAGTAGTGTTTATAAAATTAAGCATTCAAGATCTGGGAAATATTAAGAGGAAAGAAGATTGTTAATGTTTTGATGTGGCCTGCCATGTGCTAGCAGCTGCCGAGAATATAAGGTTAGGAGCAGGCGGTGATACAGAATACAGCCTTTTTTTAAATAAACAGGAATCTGCCTCCATCCAATTCTTTTTGTTCTTAAAAAGGTTTCGGGACTCGTAGATTGCTTGACAACGGCCATTTCCTTCTGAAAAGGGTATCTCTGAGAAGAAATAAATAAATAATGTACAGTAGGTTACCTAGGTGCACATTAACAACTTAAGAAAACTTGAACTTAGTCTGTCTTCTCAGCCATCAGTATTTCACGAATCTGTTACCATCTGTTCATGTTTATTTACTTTATGGTGCCTGTTACGGATCCAAACAAATAAAGCTTCCCTCTGGCTGGGCCGTTTGAGAACCAAAAATGGTTCCTAAGACATCGCTCTTCAAAACAACTCTGGCACCTTGACCTTTAACATCGTGCCCCGGTGCTTGTGTGCGTATTTGTTATTTTGACGGCGTTCCACGTGGTCCCCAATACCCAGGAAATGTGCGTAGGCGCACCAAGTTAAAATCGACTTTCCGTTGTGTTAGAAGGTAAACTAAGTACGCCCGCTTATATTAGGGTTCAGACCTGCTCATCTTGCGTGGTGTCTCGTGCGCCGCTGTCGCTCCCATCTTGATGCTTGTTTCCATGAAAAATACTGTCCGGTTACACCAAAAATATAGTAAACAAAGTTCTAACGGCAAAAAACGGAAAACACAGCAAATGGGCGTAACTACAGTGGGTAATACCCCAACGTCACTGCGACACGCCCATCTGTTTAGGGGGTATGAAACTTTCATGAATTGAAAAACCTTTGAACATAATTAAACGTAGTGGAGTATATATATATATATATATATATATATATATATATATATATATATATATATATATATATATATATATATATATATAAGAAAAGAAAACTTGGGAATCTATTTTTAGTTATTCTGTTGACACTCATGCACTGTTACTCCATTTTAAAGCCTCGTCTTTCCTGTCATTCTTTAGTACTAGGGTGTTGTACCGTGTTAGCCATTATGAATGTAGAGAAAAGCCAAGCAAAATGACACCTTTTATTGGCTAACTAGAAAGATTACAATATGCAAGCTTTCGAGGCAACTCAGGCCCCTTCTTCAGGCAAGATGTAATCTGAGTTGCCTCGAAAGCTTGCATATTGTAATCTTTCTAGTTAGCCAATAAAAGGTGTCATTTTGCTTGGCTTTTCTCTACTGTCATTCTTTCAAATGCATTTCTACTAAAAAGCGTTATAGCTCCACCATGTGGGGAAAAATGGCAATTCACGTCACATTGTTGCAGGCCAGTTTTAAACACCTAAAAACCAATACACTACAATTGTTTTGCGGGAAACAAGCCATTTAGCCGAACAAACCTCTCCAGTCTTATTCACCTGTACTGCCCTCATTCACAGCACATGCTTTATTGACTATATCATCCATCCATTCTCTTCCGCTTATCCGAGGTCGGGTCGCGGGGGCAGCAGCTTGAGCAGAGATGCCCAGACTTCCCTCTCCCCGGCCACTTCTTCTAGCTCTTCCGGGAGAATTCCGAGGCGTTCCCAGGCCAGCCGGGAGACATAGTCCCTCCAGCGTGTCCTGGGTCTTCCCCGGGGCTTCCTCCCAGTTGGACGTGCCCGGAACACCTCACCAGGGAGGCGTCCAGGTGGCATCCTGATCAGATGCCCGAGCCACCTCATCTGACTCCTCACGATGCGGAGGAGCAGCGGCTCTACTCTGAGCCCCTCCCGGATGACTGAGCTTCTCACCCTATCTTTAAGGGAAAGCCCAGACACCCTGCGGAGGAAACTCATTTCAGCCTCTTGTATTCGCGATCTCGTTCTTTCGGTCACTACCCATAGCTCATGACCATAGGTGAGGGTAGGAACATAGATCGACTGGTAAATTGAGAGCTTTGCCTTACGGCTCAGCTCCTTTTTCACCACGACAGACCGATGCAGAGCCCGCATCACTGCGGATGCCGCACCGATCCGCCTGTCGATCTCACGCTCCATTCTTCCCTCACTCGTGAACAAGACCCCGAGATACTTGAACTCCTCCACTTGAGGCAGGATCTCGCTCCCAACCCTGAGAGGGCACTCCAACCTTTTCTTTCTCGGATTTGGAGGTGCTGATTCCCATCCCAGCCGCTTCACACTCAGCTGCGAACCGATCCAGAGAGAGCTGAAGATCACGGCCTGATGAGGCAAACAGGACAACATCATCTGCAAAAAGCAGTGACCCAATCCTGAGTCCACCAAACCGAACCCCCTCAACGCCCTGGCTGCGCCTAGAAATTCTGTCCATAAAAGTTATGAACAGAATCGGTGACAAAGGGCAGCCCTGGCTCTCACTCATTGACTATATCAATATACATACTGTATATAGTTATACACATATATAACTATCCATCCATCCATCAATTTTCCAACCCGCTGAATCCGAACACAGGGTCACGGGGGTCTGCTGGAGCCAATCCCAGCCAACACAGGGCACAAGGCAGGAACCAATCCCGGGCAGGGTGCCAACCCACCGCAGGACACATATATAATTAACATATTAATAAAGCATATCATGTCAAATCAAATTATAAATATATATATATACTTTTATAAATTGTCCCTAGTGTGTGCTTGGTGTGTGTGTGTGTGTGCGCCCTGCGGTGGGCTGGCGCCCTGCCCGGGGTTTGTTTCCTTCCTTGTACCCTGTGCTGGCTGGGATTGGCTCCAGCAGACTTGTGTTACCCTGTAGTTAGGATATAGCAGGTTGGATAATGGATGGATGGATACTTAATGACACCTTGAATATAATATGAGCAGTAGTTCATGTTGGGGAGTTTAAATAAAGTTTATTGATTTATATAAATAAAGGAAGGAGAAGCAATAAGGGGGCAATAATAATAATTTAAAAAATGGTAGAAGGGAATGGTATTAGTCCACAAACTTAAAATCCCACCGCTGCCACCAGTGTAAGAGCGGGTGTAGAGAGTCCGCTATTCTGTTACCAAAATTCGGCATCAGTTCTTTTTGGCTTATGGGTGACCTTGGTAGCATAGCAGAGTCCTTGATGTGTGGGAAGTCATCACAGTTTGTGGACTACTTGACAATTGTATTTTTATTTATTTTATAACACAACAGTGGAGATACAGTACTGAGCTACCCAAGAACAGTTCTCTTCCCTTCTACCTTTTTTTTATTATTCCCCCTAATTGCTCCTCCTTCCTTTATTTATGTAAATCAATAAACTTTATTTAAACACCCCAACATGAACTACTGCTTACAATATTGATAGACATCATGCATTCACAAATTAAGGTTCTAAAGGATCATAACTCCCATAGCGCATACACATACACACTTGGTTCTTACATAAAATTTAGTATTAGTCAAAAGTCCACTTCTGTAGCCTGATTTACATCTTGCCTGAAGAAGAGGCCTGAGTTGCCTTGAAAGTTTGCATATTGTAATCTTTTTAGTTAGACAATAAAAGGTGTAATTTTGCTTGACTCCTCACTGCCTACTTTGAAAAAATCTATGAACTTGACCTCACCGATTTACAATATTCAACATTTTTAAACTAAACAATTTTTCAAAATAGTGGCTGAGTACTCCTGAACAAATCACTTAAGTGTTAAAATTGCCAAATTTCCTTGATCTATCTATCTATCTATCTATCTATCTATCTATCTATCTATCTATCTATCTATCTATCTATCTATCTAAGCTTCTCTGCTGCTTTTGTCTTTAAAAAGCAGAGGCATTTACATCCAAAATGCTAGACGAGAATTTCTTGTAGTGATCTTCCTGAATGGGCGGCACGGTGGCGCAGTGGGTAGCGCTGCTGCCTCGCAGTTGGGAGATCTGGGGACCTGGGTTCGCTTCCCGGGTCCTCCCTGCGTGGAGTTTCCATGTTCTCCCCGTGTCTGCGTGGGTTTCCTCCGGGCGCTCTGGTTTCCTCCCACAGTCCAAAGACATGCTGGTTAGGTGGATTGGCGATTCTAAATTGGCCTTGGTGTGTGGGTGTGTTTGTGTGTGTCCTGCGGTGGGTTGGCACCCTGCCCAGGATTGGTTCCTGCCTTGTGCCCTGTGTTGGCTGGGATTGGCTCCAGCAGACCCCCGTGACCCTGTGTTCGGATTCAGCGGATTGGAAAATGGATGGATGGATGGATACTAACAGATCAAGAAAACCTGAACCCCTGTGTTTAAATCATAAACCTATAGGTATTTTAGAAATCTGTTACCATCTTTTCATGGTTTAATTATGCAATCTGTTGTGGATTTAGATAAATGAAAAGGTTCTTTCTGGAATTATTTTCTGATTATTTTGAGTAGCCAAAAATTAGTTCCCTTATAGCAGGGGTCCTCCATCACAGTCCTGGAGGGTCGCAGTGGCTGCAGGTTTTTGTTCAAACCCGGTTGCTTAATTAGAAAGCAATTCTTGCCAATAATTTAATTTCATGGCTTGTTAGTTCTTTAACTCTGCCATGTCAGCTCATTCTCATATCCTAGATTTTTTTTCCTTTCTAAGGATATCATCCAAATGATTTGAAGTGTAAAAAGAATGAGTAATTCTCAGTCCTTCACTTTTTTCTCTTCACTTTCCTTCCAAGTATTTAATTAAACCCAATAGTGTGTGATAAATACAGACACGTGTAAATGGTAACAAGCTAAATGGAGAAATGCTGGTCTCTTTTGTCATTTGCATGCTATCGCTAACTAGGAGCCATTAAAAACCAAGCAAACAGCTGTTTAAGACTAAAATAAGCAATAAGGGTTCAAAATCTTAATGAGTGAGACAACTAAAGTGAAGCAGAAGTGTTACTTGAGCAATAAGTGCTTCTTATTAAGTAATTGAGTTGGAGCAAAAACCTGCAGCCACTGTGGCCCTCCAGGACTGTGATTGAGGACCCCTGCCTTATAGCATCACTCTGAAGTGGGATAGTGGTAAAGGCTTTGACTTCATACCCTGCTGCTGACAGTGTGTCACCTGCCTGTGCCCCAATAGGAAAAAGAAATGTAATTAATTGTACCTGAAATATTATAAGGCTACTTGGATAAAGAAAACAGCCACTTCATAGATGTAAACCACATTGGCACGTTTATTTTAAGAGTATGAAGGGCCGCCTGTGGCTGCAGATGTTTGTTCCAACAAGGTTCACAATCACTGATTCTTTTTTTTTTTTTTTTACCTTTAATTAATCTAATTGTTTAATTATTGGTCCTTTTTAAATGTATTCACTTTTTCACTTCTCATTTATTCAATTTATTATTTTCATTCAGAAAGGTATTGTGTTAAGACATTTTTCTAATGAAATTTTTAATTCAAACTTTCCTTTTTGTCTGTGGAATTTGCTCCGTTAATTATAACCAGACTTTAACAATCAATAACTAGCAGAGCAGACACCAAAGCAAGCGACACTGTAAATGTGCTGCACCTGCTTTGGTGTTAATGACTTGTGTGCTTAATTTTTTAAAAATGACTTAAATACGGAAAAAAATGAGTGTAAATTTCTACCTCACTCCATAGAAACTTAGCTCAAGTGGTTAGTAATTTCTGGAAAGATATATAATAAATAAATAGTGTAGTGAAAGCTGGCTGAATTAACAGAGGAGTTTAAATTAAAAGAAGACATTGGTTGAGTTGAAGGATAACCGGCATTTTTGTTTTGATTTATTTTCCTCCCCATTATTGTTAACTGACCACAATTCAACATTTAAATAACAGACAGATAGGTTCTATTTTTTGTTAATCATCTTCAATCTACTCTGTTTTCTTACCTTTTCAAACAAATCTGTGTCTTTATTCTTTCTGTAATAAATGTAAAATTTGTGCAACTATTTAAGAAATTCATTGACTGATAACTTACTGATGTAAAATGGAATTTAAGTAAGTTAACTAGACTTTTTAAAGCCAACAGTTCTATGATGAATCGTCACTACTTACCTAATAACGTTATTAAAAAGTAAAAGGTGAAGGCTTTTATTTGACATCTTACTGTGAGGTGCAGCATGTTGTCGTCCTATGCATATAAACTTCCTCAAGAATCTCAGAAAGTCCAAGAACGTCGCACACTTTGATATTCATTATTGGCAACTCACCATAGAAGACTGGACAGTGAGCTGCAGCAGATACCGATAATTAAGAACTTGTAAGCACATTACAGCGTTTATCTTTGGATGTGACACCGTAAAATGTACACAACTGCACCTTCAGTATAGCCTACGAGAGATTTTCGAGGTTTACTCTGATTTCGAATAGCTCTTGTGTAATCTCGGGAAGCGCCGACACGTTTTAAGACGCGCAACTTAAACAAACCCTTATTGATATCAAATGAAAAGAACAGAGAAATAGAAACGAAAATGAAAGTTAAACGAAGTAAAACAAAAAAAAAACTTTTTATATTAAAAAAGTGCATTCAAAATGGCAAACGCTTCTCAAAGGCAATGCATTTAAACGTAATTATTTAAAAACATATTTTATTTCGCAGGTTTTCAAAATTGGTTTGTGCTAAACAACACTGAGAAAAAGTAACCAAATTGAATTTGTTCATCAGCATATTCGTTTTATTTTTCATAGTTAATGACATTAGAAAAAAAAAATTAAAAATTAATTTGTTACTGTCTTTCACCTGGCAAAGTTAAACACAAAATGCAAATACAAATGCAAAAATATGAGCAGCAAGGCAGATTTGTAAAACAAATTAAAAAGCATAATTAACCAATGCACTTCATCTATCTATCTATCTATCTATCTATCTATCTATCTATCTATCTATCTATCTGTACACCTTAAGCATGGGAAAAGCACTATAAAAATAAAATGTATTATTATTATTATTATTATTATTATTATTATTATTATTATTTTTGTTTTGTAGCTCTCCCACCAAAAATAACTGCCACGTTACCTATGACATAAGATGAAATTTCATTGGTCGGATCCACATTAAACACCTCCCAATACATTTTAATAACCAATGGGTCCAATGAAACAATTATTATTTATAATTGTTACACTATTTCAAAGTAATGATTTGTAAACACTCACTCTTTTTTATTAATCATTTGAATGCAACCACCATGTAAGCACTTTACACAATCATGGATAGAAAACAACAAACAAACAAACAAAAAAAACATAAAACACATTTATTTAAACACACCGCTTATGGGATATTATCAAAGTTCAACTTAACTAAATTTGTCTGAGTTACAGCACAAGTAAGGTTCACACATAGAAATCAACAATAAATATATATATCTATTAAAAAAAAATCGTTGGCGCGCTTAGCTGGAGCTCATATGCAGTACATAACTTCACGTGTACTCACGGTGTCCTTCCAGAACTTTTCCCCGCACTTCTCATTTTCCTCCGTGGTTAAACACAGGAATCTCACAGCTCCGTCTGGGATGACGCCAGCAGCTTCGTCTTGATGCGGAATTTATTTGCGTTCCCTGATTAGTTGTTGCCTTCTGTGATATTTCTGACAGTGCTTATTTGCATTTTCTCTTTCTGGGATAAATCATGTCAGACGTATTGCGTGCCCAGCTATGCCTCTATGAAATGTGGCTGTGGCGGTCCTCCAAAAAGTCCTTATCGCCGAGCTCTGTAAAGCTTCAAGCGAGATCGCCTTTACCTCTTCGGCAAGTGAGGCAAGAACCTGCTGGGCACGAAAGTGTCCTTCCCGCTTTCCCGCGGCTCCGAAAGCCGCGCCCGCACTTAGCGTCAAGTAAACACTTCTGAGTTTACTATTATACCCAACTAGGAGGGTGCTACATTATTATTATTATTATTATTATTATTATTATTATTATTATTATTATTATTATTATTATTATTAGTCTAGTATGGCTGTTTACTTGTCTTCTATCTATCTATCTATCTATCTATCTATCTATCTATCTATCTATCTATCTATCTATCTATCTATCTATCTATTGCAAGTGTGGAAGCAGATGGAGTGACATCCTGGCTGGGATTGAGAACAATCAGCAGTTTGTCCCAATATGTGCAAGAGGTGGCAGTGCTCTTCTGATAGGGGCCCAGTCTGGACACCCACAGGATTACCTGGAACTTGTAGTGTGAATGAACAGTCCTGTCTCTGGGTTCCACAATGGGGCATTATGAAGACTGGATATCCCTAATATGGGGAACTCTTATATGACCTGGAAGTGTTTCCTTTAAGCAATGCTATGAGCACCGGAAGTACTCCTGGATCCAGCATTAAAGAGGACACTTCTGCTACCTCTGGATCAGAATTGGGAGAAGGTGGATGAGGCTCACAGAGGTTGTAGTGGAAGGAGACAGAGGTGCTTGTTCTTTCATTTATATTGTGTTTGACTGCATTTTGGTATGATTATAAAATAAACATTATTTTATTTTACCCTTGAAATTATGTTTTGTTGGTGTCTGGTGGTTGGAACTATCTATCTATCTATCTATCTATCTATCTATCTATCTATCTATCTATCTATCTATCTATCTATCTATCTATCTATCTATCTATCTATCTATCTATCTATCTATCTATCTATCTATCATCTGTTACCTGAAAGCCATTTGATTGCAAACATCATGTGCTACCATTTCAATTTAGGCAGTGCTGGTGGCTAGAAGGCTCTCAGATTACTTAGCATTTAAATCTATATGATTGTATTTGATCAGATAATTAGAACATTAGAACAATCTAGATGATAACAGGCCATTAAGCCCAACAAAGCTCACCAGTCCTATCCACTTAATTTTTCCAAAAAAATGTCAAGTCGAGTTTTGAAAGTCCCTGAAGTCTTACTGTTTACCACACTACTTGGTCACTTATTCCAATTGTCTATCGTTCTTTGTGTAAAGAAAAACTTCATGTTTGTGCGAAATTTACCCTTAACAAGTTTCCAACTGTGTCCGTGTGTTGTTGATGAACTCATTTTAAAATAACAGTCTCGATCCACTGGACTAATTCCCTTCATAATTTTAAACACTTCAGTCATGTCACCTCTTAATCTCCTTTTGCTTAAACTGTAAAGGCTCAGCTCTTTTAATCTTTCCTCATAATTCATCGCCTGTATCCCTGGAATTAGCCTAATCGCTTTTCTCTGGACTTTCTCTTGTGCTGCTATGTCCTTTTTATAGCCTGGAAACGAAAACCGCACACAGGACTCCATATGAGGCCTCACCAGTGCATTATAAAGGTTGAGCAGAACCTCCTGTGACTTGTACTCCACACATTGTGCTATATAACCTAACATTCTGTTTACCTTCCTAATGGTTTCTGAACACTGTCAGGAAGTTGATAGCTTAGAGTCCACAATGACTCCTAAATCCTTCTCATTGTATATACAATGTTACAATGATCTGATGCCAATTGAGAAAGAAAAATCAGGCACCAGCATCCAGTTGTACGGAAGCCGAGAGAGGACATGCTATATCGTTTTTTTTTTTTAAATTGTTTTCACGAGATAACGGAATAATTTTATCGAGATCTCGAGAAAACGAACTTTGTTTTCTCGAGATAACGGAATAATTTTATCGCCATCTCGAAGAAACTAAACTTAACCTTTGCTCCTGGCGGGCTTGCTATCATAAATCACAGTATCTGATGACAACGATAGTAACTTGAAACCTCCTGTGATACATACAGAAATGTAAGTCTATTTGCATCATGCAATTTTGCAAAGTAATTAGATGAACTGTTGCATGCCTGCTTTGGTTTGCATTTTGACAAACTGCAGCAGCCAACAGAGACTGCGTTTTTATTCATTCAGCCACACCATGGATCCGTTCATCATTGCACTTAAAGAAAGAGGGATACCGGAGGAGAACCTACACCAAATGGCACAAGACAAGGTCAATTTTCAAATATCTCCATACTTTACGTTCGATTTTTATTAAGTTAACTAGCTAAGTGACGGCTATACTTAAATGAATTTACCGTAAATCTATCATGGGAAATATGGTGAATAGCTCATTAAAGATTTGAACAGTGCTGAAAATCATGTGCTGAAAGTCATAATTACTGTCAGTTCCGTCTATGGACGGCAAACTGGGGCAGTAGTGCGTTCCTTCATTGAACACCATGATTTCGAATTTTAGAACACAAAGTGTCACCCGCCAGACGCATATGATGTGCGATAGCTTTTACAGTCTGGAGTCGTGATATCTCAAAGGCTGCAAAGAATTTTGAAAAAAACATTAGATGGAAATTATATTGTCTCAACATTCTCTAAGTTTGCTTCTTATGGGAGGAAAAAAGTCGAACAAAAGTTCAAATCTCTACAAAACGGTGAGTGATACAGAACAAAATGCATATGCAGCCCAAGCTAGGATATGTGAAAGATCCCTGGAAAGGTTTGTCAGGCAAAGCTTGACAGCTGTATGAGAGGAATGATAAAGACATTTTATATAAAGATAATGTTATTATTATTATTATTATTATTATTATTATTATTATTATTATTATTAATAACAATAATAAAAATAAAGTCATCATATGTATTATTTGATTAATGATCCTTTTCAGTCAACTATATCTGAAGTAGCATATACGACCAATAGATATTATCAGCCCCTTTCCATCTATCTTCCCTGGTGCTGCTCTTCACCTTTATTGTTCTAACTTTTGCCTGGATGTAAGCAGATAATCTGTATATTTCTGCAGTCATTCACATCAGCAATGGAGACAAGCCACCTACTTAAATCACAACCACGTAGGCTTCACCACATGTAAACGTGTGATATGCCTCACAATCAGAATATAAAAAATATAGGAAAAAGGCAGACAACAGACAACAAAGAGTATGTTAAAAATCTGTAGTCAGATTCCTGGTGTCATATGAAAAAATAACAAAGAACCTGTACCAGAAAGCAAAGTGTGTAGAAGGCACAAACAATACCTTCTACAAGCAAATCATCAGCTGTTCAGCATGGTGTGGGTTCTGTTATGACTTAGGTGTGTATAACTGCCAATGGAACTGGTATCCTTGTGTTCATTGATGCCACTGCTGAGCACAGCAGCACAATAAATTACTTCAATGTTTATCTATCGTTTGAACCCCTAACACTGAGAAAGTTTTTACGAAAAGAACTGTAGCTTCCAGTTCAATTGACATTAAAATAGTTAGCTTTTGTCAATTTGTCATTGTTTAAGTTCAAATCCAGTTTGCTGGTGTGCATAGTATAAACAACAAAAACTGTGGGACTGTCCAAATATTTTCTCTAAATTGAACATGGTAGTAGGTGTTATGTATGGTACAATTTCCTTTTTATTTATTTATTTTTAAACCAGACCATGATGTCAAAAAAGAATATGGTATATGACATACACATGCCTGGCATACACAACTAGGAGTACATCTAGGTAGCTGGTGTTTTGCAGATACTGTAAGTTTCTGTTTCCTGTTGTCATAAGGCCTGCACTAAACTCCTGTTAAAGTAACCCAGTGTGATTTTGATGTAAATAAATGTTTTGGTTTATGTCCAGACTTTACAATTTATTGGTGGTATTCCTTGTACTGTACCAAGATTGCTTAGTTATTTTGATTACTCTATCAGTAGCATTCTAAGTGAAACTTTTTACCTAAATCCATGTTCCAGATGTGCATTTTGTAGGTTTTACTCAGTGTAGTTTTGCTTAGTGGAATACCACCAAACTATTATTTTATAAAATTCACATTGAATACTTTTAACTTTTGTACAATGGCTTGGTATACCTTAGGTTACTATGCTATGCAGTACATTGATTGATGCTATATATATATATATTTATATATATTCATCCATCCATCCATTGTCTCCCGCTTATCCGAGGTCGGGTCGCGGGGGCAGCAGCTTGAGCAGAGATGCCCAGACTTCCCTCTCCCCGGCCACTTCTTCTAGCTCTTCCGGGAGAATCCCAAGGCGTTCCCAGGCCAGTCGAGAGACATAGTCCCTCCAGCGTGTCCTGGGTCTTCCCCGGGGCCTCCTCCCGGTTGGACGTGCCCGGAACACCTCACCAGGGAGGCGTCCAGGAGGCATCCTGATCAGATGCCCGAGCCACCTCATCTGACTCCTCTGAATGCGGAGGAGCAGCGGCTCTACTCTGAGCCCCTCCCGGATGACTGAGCTTCTCACCCTATCTTTAAGGGAAAGCCCAGACACCCTGCGGAGGAAACTCATTTCAGCCGCTTGTATTCGCGATCTCGTTCTTTCGGTCACTACCCATAGCTCATGACCATAGGTGAGGGTAGGAACATAGATCGACTGGTAAATTGAGAGCTTCGCCTTGCGGCTCAGCTCCTTTTTCACCACGACAGACCGATGCAGAGCCCGCATTACTGCGGATGCCGCACCGATCCGCCTGTCGATCTCACGCTCAATTCTTCCCTCACTCGTGAACAAGACCCCGAGATACTTGAACTCCTCCACTTGGGGCAGGATCTCGCTACCAACCCTGAGAGGGCACTCCACCCTTTTCCGGCTGAGGACCATGGTCTCGGATTTGGAGGTGCTGATTCTCATCCCAGCCGCTTCACACTCGGCTGCGAACCGATCCAGAGAGAGCTGAAGATCACGGCCTGATGAAGCAAACAGGACAACATCATCTGCAAAAAGCAGTGACCCAATCCTGAGCCCACCAAACCGGACCCCCTCAACACCCTGGCTGCGCCTAGAAATTCTGTCCATAAAAGTTATGAACAGAATCGGTGACAAAGGGCAGCCCTGGCGGAGTCCAACTCTCACTGGAAACGGGTTCGACTTACTGCCGGCAATGCGGACCAAGCTCTGGCACCGATCGTACAGGGACTGAACAGCCCTTATCAGGGGGGCCGGTACCCCATACTCTCGGAGTACCCCCCACAGGATTCCCCGAGGGACACGGTCGAATGCCTTTTCTAAGTCCACAAAACACATGTAGACTGGTTGGGCAAACTCCCATGCACCCTCCAGGACCCTGCTAAGGGTATAGAGCTGGTCCACTGTTCCGCGACCAGGACGAAAACCACACTGTTCCTCCTGAATCCGAGGCTCGACTATCCGACGGACCCTCCTCTCCAGGACCCCTGAATAGACTTTTCCAGGGAGGCTGAGGAGTGTGATCCCTCTGTAGTTGGAACACACCCTCCGATCCCCCTTCTTAAAGAGGGGGACCACCACCCCGGTCTGCCAATCCAGAGGCACTGTCCCTGATGTCCATGCGATGTTGCAGAGGCGTGTCAGCCAAGACAGTCCTACAACATCCAGAGCCTTGAGGAACTCCGGGCGTATCTCATCCACCCCCGGGGCCCTGCCACCAAGGAGTTTTTTGACCACCTCGGTGACCTCAGTCCCAGAGATGGGGGAGCCCACCTCTGAGTCCCCAGGCTCTGCTTCCTCATTGGAAGGCATGTTAATGGGATTGAGGAGGTCTTCGAAGTATTCCCCCCACCGACCCACAACGTCCCGAGTCGAGGTCAGCAGCGCACCATCCCCACCATATACAGTGTTGACACTGCACTGCTTCCCCTTCCTGAGACGCCGGATGGTGGACCAGAATCTCCTCGAAGCCGTCCGAAAGTCATTCTCCATGGCCTCCCCAAACTCCTCCCACGCCCGAGTTTTTGCCTCAGCAACCACCAAAGCCGCATTCCGCTTGGCCTGCCGGTACCTATCAGCTGCCTCCGGGGTCCCACAGGACAAAAGGGTCCTGTAGGACTCCTTCTTCAGCTTGACGGCATCCTTCACCGCCGGTGTCCACCAGCGGGTTCGGGGATTGCCGCCACGACAGGCACCGACCACCTTACGGCCACAGCTCCGGTCAGCTGCCTCAACAATAGAGGCACGGAACATGGCCCATTCGGACTCAATGTCCCCCACCTCCCTCGGGATGTGGTCGAAGTTCTGCCGGAGGTGGGAGTTGAAGCTACTTCTGACAGGGGGCTCTGCCAGACGTTCCCAGCAGACCCTCACAACACGTTTGGGCCTACCACGCCTGACCGGCATCCTCCCCCACCATCGAAGCCAACTCACCACCAGGTGGTGATCAGTTGACAGCTCCACCCCTCTCTTCACCCGAGTGTCCAAGACATGTGGCCGCAAGTCCGACGATACGACCACAAAGTCGATCATCGAACTGAGGCCTAGGGTGTCCTGGTGCCAAGTGCACATATGAACACCCCTATGCTTGAACATGGTGTTCGTTATGGACAATCCGTGACGAGCACAGAAGTCCAATATATATATATATATACTTTTTTCTTTGGACAGGTGGACCTGGATGTTGTCAGATTGATGGATGATGACACACTTTCAAAATATATTCCTCATTTTGGAGACCGTGTATATGCAAGAAATTGGACAGATTCATCTTCAGCAGCTTCAAACAATGAGGAAAGGAAAAGGAAACTCATAGAACGTCTGCGATCAAAAATGAAACTTCCAAGCTTGCACCCATCAACAGCAGGTTCACAAAGTAATCCTCGCCGAGCAGTTGGTAAAGGGAACAAGAATGCTGAACGAAAAACAAGAAAAATAGAACTGGGTTGGATGGTGTATCAAAATGGTAACTTTAAACAAGTTAGATGACCAACTGGTGGGGGCACAAGAGAGCTCATTGTCAGTAAAGATGATACTGTGAACAAAATTTTAGAAGATGGGAAGCAAATATTCTTTCCTAAGGGGAAATCATCTAAAGGAAGAGTTGAAGACTTTGACTTCTCTTTATGTATTATGGGCTCAGAGGAGCAGTTACTGTAGATGCAACTCTCACAGTTGGCAGGTTGTATGATACAACTTATCATAAATTACTCAGGTTATACATTTGTTCAAAACCCAAAAAAAGTAATGATTCAGCAAAACAGGCCAAATCACCTGAGAGATTTGAGACAGCATTGGCACCCGCCCAGCAGGATCTATCTCCCATATCTTCCTCCCATAGCTCCCATAGGCCTTTTACTTCCAGTCCATTAATGACTGCAATTTTACCATCTGTTACCACCACTTCAACATTTGATCAAGAAGTTATTTTCCTTGGTGATGATGGAAACTTGTCCTTGGATGTTCTTTGTGACACTTTGATTTATCAACCTGCCCCTGAACAACAGGAATCAGAAAATGATATTGAAGTGATTGAAGACAAAGAAAATCAGAAAGATGAATCTACTTTTGAGCAAGTAGTTTCCAGCTCTGCTGGTGATAACACAGATTGCAGAATATTGCATAATATGATAGAGATTGTTGGTGAACCTGTAACTGAAGTGCAACCTTCCGAACATACACCCACAAATAGCAACTCAGTTGCTTCATCCGAGAGCCCATCATCAGTACCTGATGTCATAAATCCAGAAGTAATGTCAAACCATGCCTCCCCAAATACTTCATCTGCATCTTTCTATGACAATACTGAGAATATAGCTGAGAAGCAAACCATTTCTGTTCGCAAAGTTCATTGTGTGTCTGACATGATTCAGACATTTTCAGATGAGAACATACTATATGCTAATATAACATTTGAGCGTGTGCTGGAAAATGGACAGTTGAAGAATGGAGTTGGGCATGGGCTTGTTATGGACTGTCTTACTGACTTCTGGGGCACTTTTTATGAAACAAGAACGTGTGGAGCCACATATAAAATCCCCACTTTGCATCACGCTTATCAAGAACTAGAGTGGAAAGCTGTTGCCCGAATGTTGGCCTTTGGGTGGCAGAGATTTCAATACTTACCTGTTCAGCTTGCTCCACCATTTCTTTATGAAGCTCTTTCCATATCTTCTTATACCTGCAATCTAATGGAGGCATTTTTCAACTACATTAGCCCCACTGAGAAGGATGCACTGACAGAGGCTTTGAGTGATTTCAGTCAAGCTGATTTGGAAGAGATTCTTACCATTCTGAGCAGTCATAACTGTACCTCTCTGCCAACAAAAGAAAACTTGCTGACCTTGTTAAAAGAAATCGCACACAAGGAGATGGTCCAAGAGCCAGCATTTATAATAAAGTGCTGGCAGCCAGTCCTGAAAGCTATAGAAGAGTCTTTGAGTGGGAAGACACTGGAAAAGATTCTAGATGATCTTCAACCAAAGCCAAGAAACATCACAAAATTCATCCAGTTTCCAAAGTCAATGTCACCAATTGAGAGGACCACATCTCTTCACCTTCTAAGATTTGTCAGAGAGATTGATCAGAAGGAGATTGGACTGTTCCTTAGGTTTTGCACAGGGTCTGATCTTTTTCTGTCAAAGACCATTAATGTTACATTTAAGGACATGTCTGAATTTACTAGACGGCCAGTAGCCCATACTTGCAGTTGTGCCCTGGAGCTAGCATGCAACTACAGCAGTTTCTCAGAATTCAGGTCAGAGTTTCTGTCTGTGTTAAAAATTGGAATATGGGTCATGGATATGGTATAAAAAATTTGTGATCAATTGAAGACATCAGAATGGCCACGTGATAAGATACTGCGGGGATGCAGGCCTATACATCAAATAAGGAGCACAATTATGCATTGCACTGTGCTACAGGTGTCTGAAATACAATTAACATACTGCTCCAAATGTTTTATAGTGGTTGCTGTCTTCCTGAAGTTCTGTTTACACAAATCAGTTACATATGTATTCTGTTTTTTTGTCATCACAACATGGTTCCCTCAACAAGAGCCAAACTACTAAATGTTTTTCTTCATAGTTCAACATAATGCTCTTTAATGCATTACTTTGTTACATATTGCATTTTGTTACCTTTACAGATCAAGCAAGTTGTTTTGTTTAATACACAAAAGTTATTGTAGAACAACATAAATGATGTAATTATTAAGTATTAATAAAAAAATTTATCACAAAGATCACATGGATTTTGCCCATCTAATTTGCATTTGTATTTCCGTTGCTTGATGTTTGAATTTTGTGCAAATTTTTTTTTCCAGAGGAACTGTTGGAAAATGAGTTTTAGTTTTTTTTAATGTACATTCATGTTTCACATTTAACAGCTTTTCTTTTTTGCAGGTCTATTGTGTGATATGATGTCATGTAATGAGGAAAACAAGCTCTGAGGAGAAAATATTTTTCTAGTGCAGACCCCCGTGACCCTGTGTTCGGATTCAGCGGGTTGGAAAATGGATGGATGGATATTTTTCTAGTTTTATATTTGCATTTTATTATTTTTTATTACAAAAAAATAAATACTTAATCTACGGACATCTTACTTCCCCAAATAATAGAGTAAGAGTATATTGATTTCAAATATTAGTTTTCAGATTTAAATATGTTAAAAATTCTATGCCTTAACCTCCAAACTGCTTCCAATGACCAGATTGTTTAGTAGTGTAGATATGTATTTACATGCTGATTGAGTGATGGGGCACTACAAAGAAAACAAAAAGAGGAGGAAGAAGAGTGAAGTTAAAAAAAAATTAAGTAAAATAACTTATTTCTGCACTTTGGGCATGCTGCTGACATTCACGCAGATGTCTGAAAGAGAAGGTTGCTGCAAATTCAGCTCCTCCTCCATTCAGCCATCAGCAGAAGGGAAAACAGAAAATAGTATTTGTGTTTTATTGTGTTATAAGATCACCTGTGGCATGCACCTAACGCAAAATGTACTAACTAAAGTTTTAGGTTTTTTTCTTGGGGGATAGGAAGAAAGTCAATACCAGCTATGTATCTGTTACCTGTAACCTCTTGCCTGTTACCTTCATTGTCAACTCTACAGGCCACCATGGCAGGCTGCTTTGCTGAACCTTTAATTCAACTCAACTTACCACCAATACAAGGCTTCCAAGAAGTGTCCTTTGTACCCTTAAAGGACTATTGCTAAGGAATGATCAATCGAAGCATTGAGCTTGCTAATAGCAATTGGACAAAGACACTGATTTAAGCTTTTATTTAAAAATTATTTATTTCCATAATGACAGCAGATAAAAAATGTTTATTTGTATAATAACTAATGACAACAAATAAAAACAAGTATAAGTAATACAAAGATTATACAATCTGGTTGGGTTCATGCCTATCTTCATTCAGTCCCAGATGTCAGTTTCTAGATGGTCCAGTTTCTTATTTATTAATTACATATCCTTAAGTAAAAAGTTAAAATAAAGATTTCTTGCTGGAGATTGAGCTCCTTTACATGTGTCCAGCAGCTATGCAAATAGCAAGCTTCATTTAAATGTCCATGGCTCCTCTCAAAATGTCCATAGTTGCAAATGAGTTGGGCTCTTTACAAAAAGTGTCAGAAAGCAACTGAATTAAATGCTCATTTTTTGCCACAAACTGGCAAATGAACTAAAGCAGAATTCAGAACTTTTTCTGAAAAGAGTTATAATAAAAGACACCACCGCAATCCCACACACTCAAATAAACATTTACACCTGGCTTTCATTCCACTACCACAGTTATCACACAAGCCAAGTTTGATTCCTAAAAGTTACTTGAACCTGCAAACAGGCTGGCTATACAAATCATTCTGAGGTCCTGTTTCACGTTTCAGCTTTCCCAAAATACACTACACTTAAGTTCAGCACAACAAAAATTTCAAGGTTAGGTCATTTACCTGAAATCTATCAATAGAAAAGGTTAAACCATAGTAGCAAAACAAACAAGCAAAAAAGTCTAAAGGAAACATACACACTCAAAGGAAACAGACATAAATAAAACAGTGAGTATAAGATCCTTTATGGACATATTATTACATATGTTGGTGTGAGTACATCAGGGGGTTCTGACTATTCTGGTTCTGACAATATTTCTCTTACCAAAGGCCTAAGTTCTCTGTACAGCCTAGTAGCCTCAACAGCAGTATAACTAGCTTCAAGATGGTGTTCCTCCATTAGCAAAACACAGAGTTCATGAAGATCTGGATCACAGGGAATACCAGTTTTCCAAATGCAAACACCCTCTTCTACAATTATATCAAGTCTGTCATAGTCAACTGGATGGAGGTAGTCCTGTGCTTGGTAAAGTTCTGGTGCTTGGTACATGAGAAAAGGTCTGCAGTGAAATAAATCACGACCACTCCCACCTGGCCTGATCCGATGGTTGTTCCACATTCTGACCACAGTATCTAACTCCCTCTGCAAAGAATATTCAGATTACTCAAATGTGTTACTAAACTTCTCACCACAACCCCAATACACAGGCGCACATATAGACACAGGTAGGAATTACTGTCCCCCTGAAAGAATATTGCTCTGGGCTGCCATATACATACATATATATATATATATATATATATATATATATATATATATATATATATATGCATATACATATACATATACAGTATCTATACACACACACAACATTATATTAATTTAGGGCTTGAAATTCATCTTTGAAATTAGGGGGGATCCTCCCTTAAATTAAACTCAAGGAGGAATTTCAGACTTGCTGGAGTGAATGAAATTGTGTTGATGGGTCAAAATTCCAAAGATTAAAGATCACTCTGATATTAATATTTTAGACATTTTATAAAATCACATCTTATTCTTAATGATGTTTAGAATTGTTTATACAACTTTGTGTAGATGGAGAAACCTGAAAGTCTTTCAAATAGGTTGTTATTCCAGTTATTTTAACTTTAAATAAATGATTGTTTAATTTTGCATGTAAAGATTACACTCATATTCAGACAAAAAACAGACATGCAAAGGAAAATCGCTTAAGTAATATAAAAAATTTAGAGAATGTAAAATACATTATGCAAAAGGAAATAAGTATTCCTTAATTTTTGTATCTATTGTTTTTCCTATCATAATATTATTTTCCATAGGTCTTAGACAGTTTAGTAGTCAACATAAGGGTGTAAGTGTGAATGCTGTTAATTTATGAAATTTTCAATTGTAAAAATGAAAAGCTAATATACCCCCAGCTTGGGTGGTACCACAGCACATATTAATTAGCACTGCCACAGATTCAGCATGCTTGTTTCAAATCCAGCACCTGATTGTGTGTGTGGATTCATATGTTCTCCCTATGTCTCTGTGCTTTTTTTTCTGGGTACTCCAGTTTTCCTTCCACACTCTCGAACCCATGCTAGTTTGGTTACTAGCATGGCTGTGATGTACCAGTATACCCTGTCCAGACCCTGTCTTGAGCACAGTTCTAACATTATAGGCTCTTGCTGTCTGCTCCTCTGAACTGGAGTAACCTGAGAATGACTAGGACTATAAGTCGGCCAGTGTACACATTTACTTTGAAACTGCCATGAACTGTTGCCAAAACCAAAAGTCACTTCTAAAAGATCATAAAATAATGAAAATTTGAATTGTGCTATCATAGGGTAATGCGTTCTACAAATTCATTTATAGGCTGAAATGTCTTTCTTTCCAGAGTTTGATGGCAACCTTAAACAGGGGTATATTTAACAGACGCTTTTTCAACGTTGTCTTTGAGTAGGCCTACTGTTCATCATTGTGTCACAGCAGTCAGTTCGTCATATAAAAAGGAAGGAAGCTGATTAAGGACTCATTAAAATAATCCAAGTTAATTTCCTGAAATGTACTGATTTTAGTGCAAGAATGTACTTCAGACTGATTTTCGCATTTAAGTAAATAAAGTTTAGTCAAGTGTTTTCTAAAGCGCAGTTTAAACATACGGCTATACGCGCACCACAAGTCTTAGACTTGGCGCACTTGAACAGGTGTACTAAACAGTTGATCAAATTGAGGAATTCAGCAGCTGCATGATGCATGATGCATGCATGAGAACTTAAGAAAACGTAAAGTGTAAAAAAAATTAAATCCCTACATAAATTAGGTACAATTACTTAACAATAATTTTACAAAGACGTTGAGATCGCTTACAAAATAATGTGCGGAATAGCTTACTCGCAATTCCACGCTGAATTTCAAGCCCAGTGTAATTTTATTCACTGGAATGTTCGTGGGTTCCCATCCAGCTGTGAACCCTTACAATCATCACCACCTTTCACATCAATAGGTATAGCTCAGCAAACACAAATATTTACCCAAAAAAGGAAATCCGCCAAGCATATACAGTATATACATTTAGGCCTAATCGGCATTGATGGACTCATGGTTAAATGGCAAAAAATGCAATTACACCAGTTCATAAAAACTAAAAATGCGTAAAGGCTACTTGTAATAGTATAGAATTCATATGTACTTGACTATGGTGTGCATGTCCGTGTGTGTGCGTGTTTGTGTGAACGAGTTCTTCCTACCTGAATGACGTCAAGAAAGCAGAACTGAATGAGACCTTTGTCAACCACGTCACCATTGAAGTCTCCCACTGACTGAAACTCTAGAAACAAATCTCTCCAGTAGTCCACATTTTGTCTCCGATAGAATCCCCACCACCATTCAATCCTCTGATTTGCAGTACTTCTTCCTTGAAGAATAGCAGGTTCAGAAAGTGTGCCGTTTTCATCCTCACGTAGAAAACGCTGTAGTCTGTTAACGTGCACATTTTCAGTACCGAGATCGGATCTGATTATTTTTGGGCAGCCCCCCAACTCAATGACAGCACTATTAAAGTAACCTGCAACAACTTCAGGTTTATTGTTAGTGACGTTCGCTTGCATCCAGATGATATGGCGTGAGAAGCCATCCACGCATCCGTTCACTGCGATACCAAAAGGTGTGAGCTTATCATAGCTGTCCATGTGCCAAAGGTAATTTGGTCCCGGGACACGGTAATGCCTTCTTCGCAGTCTCCTGCGTCTCCTTAGCTGAATGCCATCTGGGTCCAAAGTTGATTGTATTTCATATACAAGATCTCTAGTGACTCTTAATCCAGCTAATCTACATCTCTCTGTCATCATACGGTATCCGTGGAGTTGCCCAGGGCCCATTAACTGCTCTGTGATGTGATGCACAATGGCATCAGGCTGGCTTAGATTGCGACGCCTATACAACTGAAGCCTTGCTAACCGTCTTCTTAAATGACGCACACTAACGTTGTTATTTTCTAAACTAAGGCATAAAGATATTTCAGCCTGCGTCAGTCCTTGATTAAACAAAAATGTGACGCGCTGATCAATAAAGTTCCGCTCTTCTGCCGTTTCAAACCATTTCTACCATTATTCCGTTAGATCTCGACAAAATTATTCCGTTATCTCGAGAAAACAATTTAAAAAAATAACGATATAGCACGTCCTCTCTCGGCTTCCGTACAGTTGTGTGTTGATTTTTTAAATTTTTTTTGTGTTGTAAAAGGCGTGTGAAATTGTGTTTTGCTACTTATTAGCCAAAGAGGATCAAACATTATTCATTGGGTAAGTTAAGCTTTGTTAGAGACGTCTGCACACACATTGAAAAAAACTGGTATGGCCCCACCAGAATTTTCATACCAGAAATGGCAGGCTCACTCTTTCCATGTATATAGTGGATCACAGCCTTTTTCTCACAATAGACTGGGTAGAAAATAACTTACATTTACATTTACATCATTTAGCAGACGCTCTTATCCAGAGTGACTTACAACAGTGTTTGTTAGTTTTTTTCGCATACCCCTTGGGGTCAGAGTGCAGGGTCAGCCATTGTACAGCGCCCCCTGGAGCAATTACAGGTTAAGGGCCTTGCTCAAGGGCCCAGCAGAGTAGGATCTCTTTTGGCAGTGACGGGGATTCGAACCGGCAACCTTCAGGATACCAGCGCAGATCCTTAGCCTCAGAGCCACCACTCCGCCTGCCACCACTTCTCTATGGCAAGTTAAGTTCAGGAGTACTGTAGTGCAATCACAATACTAACACTCATTATCAGATTGTACCATGATTAGTGTTTTGGATTAAGTGGGAAAGAATGGCTTTCCTGTGCATACCAGAGCTCCCAAGTTTGCTCTCCTTCTCTGCCGCTCCAAGTGCACAGTGGAATTCATTCTCACTGACTGCATAACATCCTGGTATGGCACCTGCTTGGCTCAAGATAAGACTGTAAAGCAAAACACAAAGCAAGAATAAACCTTGGAAGTGATTATATAAATAAAAGTAACAAGAAATGGATGCATAGAGGAAATTGTAAAGTAACTGAAGGAATTTTGCAGAACAAAGGAAACTTGATGTCTTACCAGACCTGTCTTTCTACCTCAGTTGAGTTGGGTCCTTCATATTCTCTTCTACCAAAGCTCTTTTTATTTTCCTTCTTTTCACTTCCAATCTCTCTGTCTCCTCTAATTTTGTTATACTTTTTTCACTTTCTTGCTTAACCTTGTAGTCACTGTTGAGTTCAGAGGTGGTTCATGTTGTTTCAGAGCTGCTACTTCACTGGGATATGGAGTGATCATAGCAGGGATTAAACGCTAGTGACATTGTCTGACCATTCTTTTGGAATGGCCAGGAATCTAAGAATATTTATGTGTATATATACAAAGGACGTTCAAAAAGTTTCCGCACTTTAATATGTTTGTTGAAAGTGATGAAGGCAGGAGTAGTAATTGGGCATTAAAAAGTTGGTACTGTGCTGGGAAAGTTGGATCACAAAGAAAGGTACTATATAGCAAAGTGATGTAATTTGTTTTTTAAATTCTTAATAAATAGAGTTAAAAAAAAGTGTGGAAACTTTTTGAGTATCCCTTGTAAATTGTAAATGATAAATAGTGAGGGCTCCAGATGGATAAACCCCATTTACTGATCCAATGAATATGTTGGGTGTAAATAAGCACACTTCTGGAAGTAACCACTGTACTTAAACATTATCAGTGAGAGAATAGACACTTCTAGATTAGCTTCTTATGGAATGTGGAGGAAACAACTACAGCTGAAACCCCTTCACGTGTTTCTTTTAAATCTAAATATGTAATTTGCAGAAAAGAATATAAATTTGTGATTGATTGCACTTTAGGAAACTACAGCAAAGGCAGAAAAAAAAGAAAAATAGTGACAAGGACAGGCCATTCAGCCTAACAAACATGTCCATTCTATTCACATAGATTGCGAAAAATAACATCAAAAAGAGATCTGAAGGTTCCTAAACTCCTATACTCTCCACCACACTAGCTGAGCCTATGATTCTTTGTGCGAAGAAAAACTTTCTGGTGTTTGTTCTTGTTAAATGATTCAAATTAAAATAACAGCTGGGGTCCACTGTACTAATTCCCTTCATAACTTTAAACTCTTCAATAACATCTCTGGTTGCTTAAACCAAAAACGTTCAACTCATTTAATCTCTGGTTACAGATTACACCTCTCAGTCCATTGAATCAGCTTAGACATTTGTCAGTAGACTTCCTCTGGAGCTGCTATGTCTCTTTGTGCAATATGGAAATCAAAAGTGTGCAAATTACTCCAGGTGAGCCCTCACTAGTGCATTATATATGCACCAGTAACGGAGCACTGCACAAAATACACTTGACTTTCTTTCTCTTCACATTTATCATTCGTTTGCTCAGAGGTTGATGCACTTGCTGCTTCCTGAGCAGCTCTTCTTATGTCCACCCTAGCGGCCCGCTTCTTCTATTTTTTCATCGGCATCTTTTCACATTAAAACTGATTAAGCCAGTTTTTGTGTTGCAATTACTTAGTATGTTTTCCTTAATTTTTCAGTTAAGCTGGCACTTAAGTTTTCAATCTGCCTCAAGAATGATTTAAGATATGAAGAGGTAAGGAAAGTGACGGCAAAGTTGGTAGGAATAAGACCGGCGCTCATACGCATGCGACGCATGGTCATCCTGCTGCCCGCTGCCAAGAGTTGATTCTACAATAAAATAAAAATTAAAAGAGCAATATTTCCAAAACTCTTTGCTTTTAATATAAAGCTGTAGTGCAAAGTTTCAGTATAGTACAGTATATATGTACCAAATTTCAGGCTACCGGTTATTTGATTATGACATTGACCTTTGACCTTGGAGGTCAATCATCACCCTGAAATCAGATATTAGAGGTCATGTAGTATAGGCGTACCAAATTTCATGTCAATAGGCTAAACGGTTTGCGAGCTACAGGTGATTTAAAATCCTTGACAGAGAAACAGACAGCCATGGTAACGTATTATATAAGAAGAAAGTGTAGCCTTCCTTGCCTTGTACTCCACACGTAATTCTAGAGAGAGAAAAAGAGAACTAGTAGAAGATGAAAGCCCCATGAGAAGGTATCAGAATGACAAAGAGGTCTGCGCACTGTATCTTTGGAAGGAGCCAAAGAAGTTCCTACTATAGTAGAAGGCAACAGGTTAATCTCAAAAGGAGTAATGGTTAAGAAAGGACAACCCAGAATACAGTAAGGGACTAGTGAACAAGTGGATGTTGATGCCCTTTTAAGATAGCTGGCAGCATGGAAACTGTTTCTATTACCAGGCTCATCCTCAGGTACAGTCCATCCAGAAAGTATTCACAGAACATCACTTTTTCCACATTTTGTTATATTACAGCCTTATTCCAAATTGGATTAAATTCATTTTTTTCCTCAGAATTCTGCAAACAACACCCCATAATGACAACGTGAAAAAAGTTTACTTGAGATTTTTGCAAATTTATTAAAAATAAAAAAACTGAGAAAGCACATGTACATGAGTATTCACAGTCTTTGCTCAATACTTTGTCGATGCACCTTTGGCAGCAATTACAGCCTCGTCTTTTTGAATATGATGCCACAAGCTTGGCACACCTATCCTTGGCCAGTTTCGCCCATTCCTCTTTGCAGCACCTCTCAAGCTCCGTCAGGTTGGATGGGAAGCGTCGGTGCACAGCCATTTTAAAATCTCTCCAGAGATGTTCAATTGGATTCAAGTCTGGGCTCTGGCTGGGCCACTCAAGGACATTCACAGAGTTGTTCTGAAGCCACTTCTTTGATATCTTGACTGTGTGCTTAGGGTCGTTGTCCTGCTGAAAGATGAACCGTCGCCCCAGTCTGAGGTCAAGAGCGCTCTGGAGCAGGTTTTCATCCAGGATGTCTCTGTACATTGCTGCAGTCATCTTTCCCTTTATCCTGACTAGTCTCCCAGTTCCTGCCGCTGAAAAACATCCCCACAGCATGATGCTGCCACCACCATGCTTCACTGTACGGATGGTGCCAGGTTTCCTACAAACGTGATGCCTGGCATTCACACCAAAGAGTTCAATCTTTGTCTCATCAGACCAGAGAATTTTCTTTCTCATGGTCTGAAAGTCCTTCAGGTGCCTTTTGGCAAACCCCAGGCGGGCTGCCATGTGTCTTTTACTAAGGAGTGGCTTCCGTCTGGCCACTCTACCATACAGGCCTGATTGGTGGATTGCTGCAGAGATGGTTGTCCTTCTGGAATGTTCTCCTCTCTCCACAGAAGATCTCTGGAGTTCTGACAGAGTGACCATCGGATTCTTGGTCACCTCCCTGACTTAGGCCCTTCTCCCCCGATCGCTCAGTTTAGAAGGCCGGCTAGCTCTAGGAAGAGTCCTGGTGGTTTCGAATTTCTTCCACTTACGGATGATGGAGGCCACTGTGCTCATTGGGACCTTCAAAGCAGCAGAAATTTTTTGGTAACCTTCCCCAGATTTGTGCCTCGAGACAATCCTGTCTATTTATTTTTAATAAATTTGCAAAAATCTCAAGTAAACTTTTTCACGTTGTCATTATGGGGTGTTGTGTGTAGAATTCTGAGGAAAAAAATGAATTTAATCCATTTTGGAATAAGGCTGTAACATAACAAAATGTGGAAAAAGTGATGCGCTGTGAATACTTTCCGGATGCACTGTATATTACATCTCTATCCTGGTGGTCTTTCTACATCCACAACCTGGCAGTGATTCTTGGGCTTGGCCTGAAATTAACTTCAAGATGACTTACTGCCTCTATCTGTATATGGAGAAGTTTATGTTAGGAGCAGAGAAGGAGAGTTTGAGGTGAAGGCTTACTAACGAGAGGCTGAAGGAGAAGGTTCTACACAGAAAAATACATGAATGGAGGAGCTTCATATTTCTTGAACAAATAGATGAAAACCTGAGGGAGTAACATCAGGATGGACATGTTTTTGTGCTTTCCTTGTATATATTTGTTCGTTCTGTGTTCTGTGTGTGTGGAGACAATCAGGAACTCTCTGTTAAAGAAGAAGTTATCGGGTAGTGCAAGTGCCAAGTTACAAGTGGAGATATTTAAACTCGTTGCCTTTTTTTCTCACTTTTTTCATGGAATTTGTATGATTTCCTTTTTCTTTAGCTGAGACTTAATAGATTTAAAATTTTCATTCACCTCTGTTGCTTGCCAAGGATTCTTCACTTTATGCTCAGGCCTGTTTTATTCTGATATTTAAAATGCCTGCCCTGAGGCAAGTATTTTCCTAAATGAATGAACAAAACAACGTTTTGGCAATTTCTGTCCAGGGTGGAACTCATTTTTAAACACTATTTTATTAGTCATATCTGCTAGATAGGCCAGATCACTTCACTTTACCTATTTAATTCCATAAGCCTTCATCGCTGAAGCTAAAATGTTATTTTGTGTTAAAAGCCACCACTGGAGTTTGTAGCTTAACTTCAAAGTGCAAAATGAAAGCAGCACCCAGAATCAGTTATTTAATCAAATTTCAGCTGAAATCCTAAACTTTCATTTTTCCCCTTTTACTCTGAAAAGGCCTTTGAAGCAAATAAACATTTTTATCAACTTAACTAATGCCTTGCAATAAGTCTCTTATTCACACTTTATAATTATATCTGACATCAGGGAGGATTGACACTAATATATGGTACCTTATTAAAATATGTTTCTCCTTTTTACTATCAACCTCTTAGTGCAAAATGTTGTGAAATATTTAAAAACATGAGGCAATAGGAATAGGAAAAGAGAAAATTAAATGACGAGCCATTAAAACAAACAGTAGCATGAAATATATTGTGCGGCCTTGGAATTTTCCAGAGATTGACAATCCTCAGAAATATGTTTATATCATTGTTGATATTCTATAAATTGAGATTGGTATTCTTTTATGTGTAAATTAATATTGTTGAAAGCAAAGGCCCCTGCTGCTATCCATAGAAGTGGTGCAATAGTGTGATGTTGGTGCACCATTGCTATAAACCAGTGCTTACAAACCTTTTTACTTTGGTGGCCTACTTGTTGTAAACAAAAACATTCCAAGGCACACCACTACCTTACTAACCACAAACACATGTATATCTCATACACTCGCTCAACCACGTGAAGGGGCAGGGACTACCAGAGAAGTCGGTAAAAAACAGCTTTGAGATCAGCGTTCACAGACCTTGTGACCACTTTGCTGGCATCCTCCAGCTGCTTTATCCCTTTGCCTTCCTCTTTCTGCCTCAGAAGCAACTTGTATGCCCACCGTCCACTGGTCCTGAGATACTCACTGGTGACCACACACCCAGGCAGATGGACTCTAGCAACCTGGAAATGTGTCTAAAGTGCTCTGAGTGCTGTGTCTGTAACATAGTGATCTGCTGAGTGCTGCTTTTATGCCAGCTTCTCCCGGTAGTCCTGTCCTCCTCAGACAGGTCTCGACCATCTGCATAGCTTGTCGATCTCAAGTTCAGACCCAGGTGCCCTTCACTATTATTTCCATGGCACACCTGGGGTAGCGCTCATGGCACACCATACTGCTGTGGCAAACTGGATGAAAAACCCTGCTATAAACAATAGTGGAACATTCATACCGGTGTCAAAGTTTTCAATTAATCTATAAATATAAAATTCTGAGGTATGTTCGTCTGTAATGCAAATTACTTGGGCTAGATCTTTGAACTTGGTCTTGATCAAAACCTTATGACATTCTGGTAATTCAACAAATTCAAGCAACAATCAGAGCTGCACTTGTGGGTTTCTTTTGTCACATGAATTGGCAAATAAAATGAGGTGGTGTAAAATAAAATTGGAAGAAGAAAAAGAGCAGCAACATCTGCTGAGTATCAAGAAAATCACAGAGGCTGATGATATGACAAAGAACATAATAATAATAATAATAATAATAATAATAATAATAATAATAATAATAATAATAATAATAATAACAAGAAGAAGAAGAAGAAGAAGAGTAGTAGGAGGAGTCAAATGCAAGATACAGAATGCAAGAACAACAAAATGGAAAAATGTGCATGTAACTACTAGGGTTAGAACTTTGATCTTGGTCTATTTCAAAAACGTATGACCTGATACAATCTGGAAATTCAAAAAAATGTAAGGTAGTGGCAACCTCAGATCCCCTCTGCTCTTTAATTTATTTTGGTAAAGTGATGGTCAAACAAAGTGACATGGCAGAAAGAAAAATAACACCAGTGACATCTGCAGAGTATCAAGCAAATCTCTGAGGGCACTAATATCATTAAAAAGACCATAATAGGTAGCAGATGAAGAAGAGTAGCACTATCTGATGATATTCGAGTGTGGTATACAGAATGCAAGAACAACAAAGAACAAGTAATGCATTTGACTGCAGATACATTTATCTCACTAGTTACACAAATAAAGCACAATAGTCTGACGCAAGGAAAACACAAACTCAAATGTCTAGTATTTAACAGGCTGACAAATAATGTTTTACTTTAACTTAAAATTATGTTAGTTAAGATTTACACAATTATTTTGTGCTTCCATATTGTAGTTTCAGTTATTTATAAACAATTAGCATGGCATTCAGTTGTAAAGTTCATTAACTATACAGAGTGCTCCCTCTAGTGGACTATCACAAAGTTAAATATTAGAATTGAGTCATTCCTATATTATTTGTTTTCAATGCCAGACCACACACAACCATGAAAACCAAAAACCATTAATGTCAGCATCAACAAGAATGTTTCCAGAGTTTATCATCCTAGGTGCTTGATGTATAAGCCACACTTTGGCTGAGTTTATGTGAAGCCATCATTGGCATCCAGTCGAGGTGTTTGAATTGACACATCTGATTGAATATTAACTATCTGTTTCTTATATAAAACATTTACATAAAAATTTCCTCCAATACAATATTTTTAAAAAAGCCTTTGCAGCTGAGAAAACTACCTAGAAAATGAAAGAAGAAAAAAAAAATCACAAATCACATCAGCAGGAACAAAAGAAACAAAACCTAACAAAGTAGAATTCAGCCTCCACCCGAATGTAGCCAATTTCAGAGCCAACAATTAAAAAGCCACAGGACTGAAACCCTACACCCTATTAAAACACAACACCCTATATATATATATATATATTATTTGCATTTTTTGGAGAAAGAGAACTTACCTTGCAGAATAGGAAATACTGTATTCTTCATATAATAGATAAAATACATTCACAGATTTATTAAGAGTAGCCAGTAGGTGGAGTTGTAAAGTTTTCAATAGTCAGGCCAGCCTTAACCTCTGCTTAAGTAAACAGCACCTTATTGTTGTGTTATGTTATAAATTTAATTTAGTCTGATAGTGTGCTTTGAAAAAAGCACCAGAGGATCAGCTTTAAACTTATCCTCTTTATCCTTGTTGTAGTTTAAAAAAAAATATGAGGAAACTTCAAAGATATCAACTTGGCATACCTGTACATCTAGACATGTACCTCCCTATAAATTTAATTATTAATCAATCAAGCCAACAGCATTGTCCTATCATTTCTTCTTCTTTGCTTCTTCTTCTTCTTCTTCTTCTTCTTCTTCTTCTTCTTCTTCTTCTTCTTCTTCTTCTTTAATCACAGATATGACAAACAGGTGTAACAGATGCCCATACACACACAGACACACTGACATACAGACCAACAATGTCCCAAAACACACACGTTTATTGCTGCCTCCTGTACACAGCACCAAACACTGCACAAATCAGCACACAGTCCTCTCCTTTCTCTCTTTTTTCTTCTTCTCTGTCGCACTCACTCCTCCTCTCACAAGCTCTGTCTTCTTCCTCCCGACTAATGGAGTGATGCGGCCCCTTTTATAATACCCCGGATGTCCTTTAGGTGCTTCATGACGATCTTCCAGCGGCACTTCCTGGTGTGGAGATAGTGCTGCAATCCAGGGCTCCACAATCCTCCGGATGTCCCCTGGTGGTGGCCATGGGCCCCAACAGGGTTGAACTTCTAAGCTCTGATCCGGTGGCCCCAATGCAGACCAGGGCGGCTGCCCTCTCGTGGTCCAGGGGAGGTATTGTCCTTCTCCCGGTCCTTGCAGGATCCCCAGCCGTCCGCCACACTTGGAATGTACAATATGACAGATATGGTTGACAGATCATACTTTCTGTCAGATAATGTGGCTTTCACAAACTATTATATCTGGTGTAGCCCAGCCCTGGAAGTTTCAGAATGATGGGAATAATTGTAATGTCTAATGGCAATTGAAGTAAACAAGTTATGTGAAAAATAAATATCTAGAAAATACTTTCTTGGGAGTTTAATTGGTTGACGTATTTGACTCCCTATCACTCATTTGAATGAGTACTTATTATTTCATAGACAGTTTTGAATATCCTTGATTAAACATTAAGGTTATGCAATGGTAATGGACAAGACCATTTAGTTTCATAAGGTTTGCTAAAACAGCTCTGCACTTAAGTCTGTTGTGCCATTTCCACTTTTGCTATTTTTCACACCTTGATGAAACGGAGGATGTTAACAAAACACCCAACACCCAGTTGAGATGTACATCTAAATGAAAATGGTGTACATTTCCATTACTATACATATCTATTTAAATATAAAATAAATGGTCAGCTTCTATGTGTCTCTGCATATATAATACTTTAAGAGATAATGAGTAAAGTTAAAAAAATATTTTAAACAATTTTTCTGCCTTATTTTTTTATCACATTTTATATATATACCAGTAACTTGAGTATTCCTAGTTTTCCTCCTCTTTCTCTGTACGTTTACCATTCGTTTGCTCAGAGGTTGATGCGCTTGCTGCTTCCTGAGCAGCTCTACTTTTCTCCACCCTAGCGACCTGCTTCTTCTCTTCTTTCGTCGGCATCTTTTCATGTTAAACCTTGTGCTTGTGTTGCAATTACTTAGTACGTTTTCTTTAATTTTTTCACTTAAGATAGCACTTAAGTCTACAATCTGCCTCAAGAATGATTTAAGATATGAAGAGGTAGGGGAAGTGACAGCGAAGGTGGTTGGAAAAAGAAACGGCGCCTGTACAAATGCACCACACAGCCACCCTGCTGGCCGCTGCCGAGAGTTGATTCTACAATAAAAATAAAATAAAAGTTAAAAGAGGAATAACCTTGGAGGTCAATCATAACCCCAAAAGCGGATAGAAGCTGTCACAAAGTATATGTGTACCAAATTTCAGGTCAATAGGTCAAACGGTTTGCGAGCTACAGGTGATTTAGAATCCTGGACAGAAAAATGGACAGCCACAGTAGCGTATTATATATAAAGACATATATATAGAGAGAGGAAGTGGGAGCGCCTCCTACGAGCTGGACCTCTAAATCAGGTGAATGACACCAGCAAGCAGGCAAAGAGAGTTTCAAACTTCTCTGGCTTTGGTTCAGGTGGAATGGACGATGGCATGGGTTGAGCTCGTGAAAGACAGGTGGACAGACCTGAGTAATAATTGGAACAGACAGGCTCAGAGAATACGTTCATGATGCTGGGTCTACTGTCAAGTCCCATTAATGGTGTCTTGGGCTAAATGATGAAACACCAGAGAAGGGGGAGGCTCTGTTCCAGGGACTGAAGAGATGAATGGAAGAAAACACCCCTAAGAAAGAGGGAAGGGAGCGATTAATGCCCACCGTCTCGCATTACGTACAGACGGTTGCAATGAGTTCATTGTGTTTTACACTTGCACATTTTTCGTTGTGTCCATGACTGGGCCCTGTAATAACCTGATCCATGTTTTTGCTTTCATTTTGGTTGCAATAATTTTAATTTCCCAGGGACAATGTGCCTGGAAATAAAGGTTTACAAAATATGTAAGGAAAGAGTTTTGTCAAAAAGACGAGTATGCAGGTACAGCAATAGTCAAATGGGGATAATTAGTAGGACTTCTTTCCAATTATTTTCCATCATTCCACTAGAGATTATTTTGTCTTTTGGTTGTGTTTTGTACTTTTGTGGTCTTAATGTATGTGCTTGGTATTGGGGAGGGCATTGCTTTAGGGGTATTTGTTATATGGTATTGTTTAATTTTCATTCTTTCAATTTAAATATATAACTTACTAGCCATGTGCGCCCAACTACGTTGCGCGTGTTAAAGTTGTCTGTGAAGGGCTCCCTGTTTAAACGCGGCTGCCAGTCGTGAACTGGGCCCTTCGTCGCACAGCATTATGATTTTTTATAAGGGAAACAAAATTACAAAACAAAACCCTTGGACATTGATTCGATAGGAACGGCCTACTCGGAATCGCTGTCCGAATAGTAATTATGTGGTGGTGGAGGAGCATTTCTGCTTCTCTCCGTTCACAGTCCGTCTCGTTTTCACGACGCTGTCGTTTCCTCTCACGATCTCTTCTCAACCTTTCTCCAATCTCGCAGGTTGCTTTGTGACAATACAAAGAGTAAGGAAGAACCAATGCTTCTTTCTTGAACTCCAAACGCCGACTGATGGAAAATCACAGAAGTGTGTCCGACTTATATACTCTGACTGCCGACTCCAAGAAGTGGGTGAACATTCAATTTGGACGAAGTGCTGCCAACGACGGTCGATAGAAACACAAAAAACCACAGTCTCGACAACGAAGCAGGTGTCGACGCCAGATCTAAACAAAAGTAACAACCAAGGCAGTGTCAGGGGAACCTGAATTCGCGGACAAAGATCAAGATCCAAATGAAGATTATATATGAAGATAAGCAACGGTGGTGTGTGCGATGTGAGGTTATTAGGAAACCATTTCTTTCTTTCTTTCTTTCTTTCTTTCTTTCTTTCTTTCTTTCTTTCTTTCTTTCTTTCTTTCTTTCTTTCTTTCTTTCTTTCTTTCTTTCAATACAATCATATCATTTGAGGATTGACACAAGGTGATCCATGAAATGCTAGGTTTCAATTATCCTATTAAAAATGGCTTTTCTCTGACTCCCTGCTGTAATGGTGGAATCCCCTGATGGTCAATAAGAGGAATCCTACCCATACTTTCAGTAGCCACTTCAGTTTCAGTCCTAACAACTTAAGCGAGCTACTGTGACTTCCTTTCTTGACATTCAGACAATGTCTAACTTTAGGCACATTCTGTTGTTTGTTATTTGGTTAAACATGCTATATATTTTAAGCCACAGCTGTTCTGACCATGTAAACCACAACCTATTTTTGGATATGAAAGCATACTTTATTTGTTCTGTCTCTGGCACTGCCATCCAGTGGTTCAAGTCCTATCTGACTGATAGGCAAGAGTTTGTTAGTCTAGGCAACAGCAGATCCAGCTCAGCACCAGTCACACAAGGAGTTCCTCAGGGGCCTCATGTATAAACGGTGCGTACGCACAGAAATGTTGCGTACGAACCTTTCCACGCTCAAATCGCGATGTATAAAACCTAAACTTGGCGTAAAGCCACGCACATTTCCACGGTAACTCATTCCTTGGCGTACGCAATTTATCCGCCCGGTTTTGCAGACTGGCGGCACCCAGCGTCAAAGCAGTGCTACTGTTCCTGTGTGATCACCCTTTCTTTCTTAGACCCACATTCCTGGCGCGGCTTTATAAAAACACTGAAATTAACTGCATATTGTTTATTAGTGTAATGCATCTGATTGTAATTAACCTGTAGCAATATAATGGTCCAGGGAATAGCCATAGTATTCCAAATACCATAACTGCTTTAGCGTTGTAACTCTCACTGCATCTTCTTTCAGCTGATCCCGTTAAGGGTTGCCACAGCAGATCATCTATTCCCACATTACTCTCACTGCACCACTCGGAGTATTTATATCACTGTATCTGAGTGGGAAATCACAGCAGCAGCTGATTGGAAAGAGAATTATCAGTATACAGAATGAAGCAGACGCTGCCTGAGCCACAGCAAACGCTTTAGTCCCTGTACGGACTTCGCGGTTTAGAAACAGTTTCATCCCAAGAACTCTAAACACACTAAATCAGTCCATCAAGTGCTCCTTGTAGAAATATTTGGACTTATAAGTACAATTACCCCACTGTAAACTTGCACTACAGTTATAATATTGCACAAACTGCGCCACTTTATAAAGCACGTATTTACATGTGATGACGGTATTCATTTCTAAGACGAAATGCAGCAAAACATGTTGATTATATTATACAGATAAAACTTTAACTTCATTTAAATAATCTGTATTGTTAATAATTAAACATGTGAGGACACGGTGCCGCAGCACTAGCTAGTTCAGTAATTGTTCCTGCCTTGCGCTGTATTCTTGCTGGTGCTGACGCGACACTGGAAAGATAGACGGATAGAATAATTAAACACGTACTACTAAGATATTTCAATGTTCCTTAAAAGTTTTGAAGACTCGAAGTTCTAAGCTTACAGATGGCTTCACGTCTATTACATAGCTTATTGTGTGGCGATTGACTTTTTGGAGAAAGAAAAGTAAGGACAGGAATTGGAGGTTAGTACGTTTGAAAGAGACAGTACTGCTGTGATAAATTATTTAATTGAAGGTTGCGCATGGCGCAGCAAGCCTCTTGCGTGAGACATGAACAAGCACTGCGCCACCGTGTTCCCATGTTTAATAACATGCTTTCATTCCTATCATCATGAAAAAGATATCACGTATACATCTCAGTATTTTAATTATTCAGAGAGCTGTAATATCAAGAATGTAATGGATTATGTGTCCTGTCGGAGAAAGAGAAAGCCCGTTTAAAAAGCAGGTAGTGATTCACACACATAGAGCACATAGAAGATCAAATACAGAACAAAGCATTTAACATGCCACTTTAGTTACAATGGGATTTGAGAAACTAGTAAATTAAACGATTTTAAGATGAAGTTTATGATGTTCTACTTTAATGGCAAAATAAACTGTGTGATTAAAGTGGAAATTTCGAGATTAAAGTTGACATTTCGTGCTTTTTTCCCCACTGTGTGCCTTTTTTTTTGTCTGTACCCTAATAAGCTTTCATATGACACTCAGACGGTGGGCTACGACTCGCTTTTTCACGGCGACTTTGATATGTGATTTCTTTTTTATTTCGGGCACTGTGCGACTTTGTGAAGTTGAGCCTTCGAGTTTCTCCGACACTCTGTCACTCGATCAGCTTCCTTTTGTTGATTATACCACTGTTTAAACCAACAAGTAGTACGTTTTTCCTTTGCCTCCACTTGGTATTCGCTGAAATTCTTATATTTTCTCCCGTGCTTTTCCCATTGTCTTTTCACAGAAGGCTATTTATATTGATTTGCATATTCAAAGAGGCGTAATTCTGGGAGGAGTTGGGGCGGGACAGAAGGCGCGTGCACGTGCGTTACTTTTTCACGCAAATCGGGATTTATGTAGTGGAAGAACGTGAAATTTTGCGTGCGCACAGATTCCTGCATCTGGATTTTTCTGTGCGTACGCACAATCCCGCTTTTGTGCTTACGCCATGTTATAGTGTGAGTTCTACGCACGGCGTTATACATGAGGCCCCTGGTCTCTGTTCTTGGCCTTCTTCTCTTCTGTATTTATATGCTTTTCCTTGGCCATATTATTTGTATCATTTTTATGCAGATGATACTCAGCTTTATTTCAATGTTAAAAGTGGAACTTCATCAGAGCTTTCTCAGCTCACAACTTGCCTCAGTGAAATTAATATCTGGATGGAGCAGAACTCTTTAAAATTAAATTGCAACAAAACTGAACTCCTGCAAATTGGGACTAAAGTCCAACTTAATAAAATGAGCTCCCTCCCAGTCCATCTTGGCAGTGATCTCATCAGACCTACCTCTACTGCAAAGAATCTTGGTGTCATTTTTGATTCCTCCCTTTCTTATTCCACCCACATAAACCACATTAAGAAACTTTCTTACTTTCACCTCCGTAACATATCCCGTGTTCGCTCCTTCCTCTCCTTCTCTAATGCTGAGAAACTTGTCCATGCTTTTATCACATTGATTATTGTAATTCCCTACTGGCAGGTGCCCCTTCTAATCTTATATCACAGCTCCAGCGTATTCAAAACTCGGCTGCAAGAGTCCTTACTCAAACCAGCAGCAGCGAGCACATCACACCCATCCTGCTCTGTCTTCACTGGCTCCCTGTGTCCTACAGAATCGAATATAAAATCCTACTAATAACCTACAAAGCCTTAAATGACCTTGCGCCAAACTACATCAGTGACCTTCTCCATCACTATGCATCTGTCCGCCCACTAAGGTCCTCTGATTCTGGCAATCTTGTTGTGCCCCTCACTAATCTACACTCCATGGGTGACAGCAGGGCCTTCAGCTGTATAGCGCCCAGACTCTGGAATGACCTACCGAAATTAATCAGGTCAGCTGACTCCATGAATTCTTTTAAAAAACAACTCAAAAATCATCTGTTCAGGAAGGCTTTTAGCTCTACTTGACTTTATTACCCCTTTTCAGTTTACCTCCATATCAAGATGCTCATGTAACCTGTGTGTGTGTGTGTGTGTGTGCAAGACCATCAGTTATGTTGTCTGTTATCCTTTTTTCTCTGAATTTACTGTCTTAATCTTCTTTATTTATTTATCTGGTTTGTACAGTGCTATATACTGTATACCCTGCCACTCTATCTTAAACTCTGTGAAGTGCCTTGAGCATGGGAAAGGCACTATATAAATAAAATGTATTATTATTGTTTTTATTATTATTATTATTATTATATTCTTCAGAAACTTTTGCATTCCTGACATTTGCTTTGTAAGAAGTGAGCTACCTGAAAGGGGCATATTTTTAACAGCTAATAAAAGGAAACAGAGTTTCAAACCACATAACTCAATGAAATAGCTTCAACAAAGGACTCCAAAACAACCATAAAACCACTGAGTATATATCTGAAAAACCAGAATACATGCAGCTAAAATTACAGAGCCATGAAGCTTTTTTCTCTGTAAAATGGTACATAGGGTACATTAATAGCTTATTACTTATTATCATATTCTTTCCAAAATCTGCTTAATCCAATACAGAGTTGCAGGAAGAGGAAGTCACCATCACTAACCTGATCAAGACCACTGAGGCAGTTCCACAAGAAGTCAGTTATGCCCCATCTATGGCACTCCTCTACTATGAGTGATACTCTCTACTTCAGTTGTTGCAGAATTGGACTCTGAATCCCCATTTCTTGGTTCAATTTCCACCATTGACACAAAATTGGGCCCAGAAAGAATCACGTTGCAGTGCAGGATGTAATTTTATATCATTTTATTATATAAATATCCACCCACACTCAAGAAAATGCTAGTAAGACAAATCTCTGTGTACCTGACACAAAGCAGAAATGTAAATTACCCATAAAGTAATGGACCAAGTGTCCATTATGAGACAAGAACATGAAGACACATCTTGATAATTTTACCGAAGTGAATCTTACAGAGGAGAAGAAATGCTTCTTTCAATAGACAAACATAGCTAGGGCTCCGAATTGGCTTGTGGAAGGTGATTGGGAAACAAAACTAATCTTCATTCTAGGAGGATAAATTAATTTTAGTGGCATGTTTTTGGACTAGCCCAGTGAAGTGGATGGATTTCTTATCTCACAGTACCATGTTACTTGATTTGAATCACAGTCCAGTAAAGGTCTGCATGGATTTTGCACATTTTTTTCTGTACAAAAATCATCTTTTCCCACGAGATGCTCATTCATCTTCACAAATATGTGAATGTTAAGTTGAATCTATCAATATCTATAATTTTTCAAGATGGAACTCCAACCCTGGATCTTCCGTTTTTCCATTTTTTATTGCTCCTAACATTTTATCTATATTTTAAATTGCTTTCAGTTACAGCTGCCAATTACTACTTGTTTTGTTATGAAGGGTCCTGTGGTGACATTTTCCCCTTTATATTCTTTATTGTGTAGACTTAACGAAAATGTCTCAGATCCCATTCACTTACCACACTGTGGTCAGATGCACTTCTTCAGTGCACTTCTGCACTTCAACTTTTAATTCCCACTTCCCTTCTTTATCTATAATCTCAGGGAATAAGACAGAGTTAAAAAAAATAAGCAGGAGAAAGAGATACACTTTTAACTATGTATCATAGGTAATGCATTTTATTATAAATAGTGCCATACAAGCTTATAGAATGTGCCTTTTTAAACCAAGACCATACAACCTGATAATGCTAGATGTGAAATTTCAGGTGATGCAGTCACTTATACAGTAGTTGTAGTTGATTCTTCATGTCATCATCTGGTTTGCTTTCATCAGGATGCAGCATTGTGGAGAGATCATGCCTTTTCAAGCCTCTCTCTTTATTGTCCCCATGTAATAATAATAATAATAATAATAATTCATTACATTTATATAGCGCTTTTCTCACTACTCAAAGCGCTATCCACACAGATGTATCTCCTGGGCCATTCACCAATGGAATAGCTCAGACGCAGCCCCTCCCACTTCAAGTCATTTAGTTTCTTGTCAGCATCCTTCAATTAAACAACCAAGAAAGGAAATGCAAGCCATTAAGAAATAAAAGTAGCCCACTCTGTCATAGATGACCAGCAGTTCTGTCATTAAAAGAACATTTCTAAAGTTTTTGGGGGATAGAGAAAAAAAAACAAACAAAAACTGGTTTGTCCATTTCTCCTGCTCTTTAAATATTATAACAAGTAAAATGCTAATTCTTCAAATGAAGACATGCAAAATATATGCAACATATCAATCCAACACATTACCGATTTCTGATTACGGCAGCCAACTGAGCTCTAACTCAGCTGAGACATTGTGTGCTAACATTGTTCTGCCGTCTTCTGCTGGACTTTTCATTATTATTATTGTTAGATTTTTACATACCTACATAGATTATTTTCCATATGTAGCAAGCATCTGTTTGTAAAGTGAAAATATATGTTCAACTAATATTATACAGTATATACTTTTATATACTATTATATATAATATTATGGTGGCGCAGTGTTAGCGCTGCTGCCTTGCAGTAAGGAGACCTGGGGTGCTTCCCAGGTCCTCCCAGCGTGGAGTTTGCATGTTCTCCCCATGTCTGCGTGGGTTTCCTCCCACAGTCCAAAGACATGCAGGTTAGGTGCATTGGCGATCCTAAATTGTCCCCAGTGTGTGCTTGGTGTGCCTTGCGCCCTGTGTTGGCTGGGATTGGCTCCAGCAAACCCCCGTCACCCTGTAGTTAGGATATAGCGGGTTGGATAATGGATGGATATATATATATATATGGCACCAGTGAGTGATGTGTGTTGCATGCTGATTAGCACAGGTAAGTAAGAATGTCACTCTACTTTGTACATGTGTTAATAATGACATTATGTCACTTTATCTTCATGTTGGAGTGGTGGTTAGATTCTTGACTTTGCTTCTGAGTTTAGTTTTTAAATTAGTGGTTTGGATTTTTAGGACTCTTAGGATTCAGGCTTTCTTGTTCTCATATCTCTCTTTAGGAGTTAGGTTTTGGCATTTATGTGAACTTTACTATTTAGAATTTGATTATGTGTTATCTCTTATAGTTTTCATTCTGGCTTATTTTGCATATTTCTCTGCATTATTTTTTTAATAATACTTAAATTCTCATTCTTTGTATTTGTTTCATGTAGATTGATTATTTTCTATTTCCTTTACTTGGACTTGGATTGAAATTATTATTTTTTTTATTTCTGATTTATTTTTTTGATTTATTACTTATCTACCTGTTATTAAATTAAATAATTGATTTTTATCATTAATTCACACTAAATGAATTAAGTGTTTTGGCTTTTGGTGGTGGAATAGCATTGTGGACATTACAGATTTCTACATTTCCTGGTCAACCCCTGACCTGATTTTATTTCAGCAGTGATCTAAAACATAATGATTAATAAATATCTGAGCAGATTATTTATTGATTTTAAAAGCAGTAAAATCCAATTTATCCTGTGATGGATTGCCACCCTCTTCAGGGTTGGTTCCTGCCTTATTTCCAGTGTTAATAGGATCAGCTCTGACCCTTTGTGACACGTTATGAAAATAAGAGGGTTTGAAAATGTGTTGTTTATGATATCCACTTTATACAGCTATTTGTATCTGCTCATTTCCTGTTAAAGTGCAGCATCATAGTATAAAAGAAATCAGATGCAAAATGAGTTTAAACATATTGACCTTATTCATTTCTTTGCAATGAAAAACAAAATTAGACTGTTGGCAAGAATATCCATCCATCCATTATCCAACCCGCTATATCCTAACTACAGGGTCACAGGGGTCTGCTGGAACACAGGGCTCAAGGCAGGAAGCAAACAATGGGCAGGACGCCAGCCCACTGCAGGGTGTTGGCAAGAATATCTAAAAGCAAATGGAAAAAATAAGTCTTGAAAGGTCATTTATATTTAGATGACAATGTTCTGCTTTTGAAACAAATTTACACCTTTTCAGGAAATTAGTGCAGCTAGTGGAAATAAGGTAGAAGCGATATATGCTTTTTTTGACATTGTGCCATCCAAAACACTCACTCACTCACTCACTCACTCACTCACTCACTCACTCACTCACTCACTCACTCACTCACTCACTCACTCACTCACTCACTCACTCACTCACTCACTCACTCACTCAATCAATCAATCAATCAATCAATCACAGAGTTCTGGACACATATGCTTCTAACTACCAAATCAATTTCCTAGCTTTACCTAGCAGTCACAATCATCTGTTGCTCCATTTTCTAATCATGTTATTCAGTGCAAGGTTATAAGGAGCTGATATCTATCTTAGCAGCATACAGCACAGTGTTGGATGGGTGCAATTATAAGGAATGCATGAAAACTGATTTGGTGCAACAATGAAATTTATTAATTTGATAGGTATTCTTTTTGGTTATTTGCGGAAGTATGACATGGTTTCTCCTCTTGATAGCAAGAGTCAAGTAAAGTCAAGTCGGGGAGCATGCACTGGTACAGTGCATTGCTGCACCCACTACGTGACGAAACAGCTCGGGATCCTGGTTGGCAACCCTCCAGGCACACACGCAGTCCAGTCCCACCCTCCGGAAATGACCCTCTGTCTGTTGCAGCCAGGTGTTACGTGGGTGACCCCTTGGCCTGGTCCAGCCACTCGGGTCCCCAACAATGTGAGCTGGATCAACCTCGGGGAAACGCGCCACATGGCCGTAGTGCCGTAACTGACGCTCCCTCACAATGCAGGTAATGTGCCTCATTCAGGACTCCATAAGCAACACAAAGTCAAACCAATGGTACCCAAGGATTTTTCGGAGAGACACAGTATCAAAGGAGTCCAGTCTTCATCTTAGGTCACTGGATAGCGTCCATGTCTCGCAACCATATAGCAAGACAGGAAGCACCAGGACTCTAAAGACTTGGACCTTCGTCCTTTTGCATAGATATCAGGAGCGCCACACACCCCTTTCCAGCAACCTCATGACCCCCCATGCTCTCCCAATCCGTCTCCTGACTGACTAAAGAGTCAGTTATATGAGTAATGCCTTGTATATCTGATAATTTTATTTATTATACCTAAAATGGCAGGAGTTCAAGCAGTGTGCAAAATAACCCATGGTAAGCAGGATGTCCCGTTCCTGCTCATTGTTTGAATACTGAAATCTTACTTTGATACTATGAAATGAAGTATAGGCCAGCAATGTATAATGCTTTGCATATCTTAATGAGACAAATTGCACCACACACAGATATGCTCCCTGCAAACAAAATACACGCAGCCTTGCATTTCTGACCAACAAGTGGAGCTTCTATTTTTTTGTGCCAAAAGCACATATAGCCGTTACGTACAAAAGACCATAGTAGCTTTTCTATGATCCTTTCCGGATAACTGCACAACAAATGCTTTCTTCTTTCAGCCTCTGCACGTTCCTGTTGGCTGCTAGGAGTTGTAGTCCCATCAGTAAATTCTATCACAGGTTTATCACATTATTGGGCTTGTCCTTATATAGATAGAAGGTCATCAAATAAGCTTGTAGGAGTTTTCATCTTTGTGTAATATGTCCTTTTTAGTGACTGTTACATGTTAGTAGCATCATTGGTAGCTCAAATATCTGTTTTGCAAATATAGCGTCTGTGTCTTTAAACAGGTTTGCAGGGATGTGGAGGGACTTGTAGTTGTGGGCACAGAACCCAAGAAGAAGAGAAGGATGTGGCAGGACATTTTGAATTTTATTTCCCACCAACTTCATCATTGGTAGCACCCACAAACCCATTATGAACTGGACTTTCACAGCGTTGGAGGATTTTGCACAGCCATCGGATAAGGGGACGTTGGTGGGAACCTTTTTTCCCCCATTCCTATATGCAGTGAAGAGGCACACCTCAGAAGATCATTCACTTTTCGGACTCTGGTGGTAGGACTGTGTTCACTATCTGTTTTTTTTCTAGGAAGTAGTTTATAAAAGGGGATTATTCCATCACATTTTTTCTTCTGTTAACAGTTGTTTGTACTTAGGAATCCATGCTTACAGTAAAGAGTTTTTTGGGACTGTAAATATCGTCGGGGGGTTTGTATGTGGGCCCTAGTGTGTGCTTGGTGTGTGGGTGTGTTTGTGTGCATCTTGCGGTGGGTTGGCACCCTGCCCGGGATTGGTTCCTGCCTTGTGCCCTGTGTTGGCTGGGATTGGCTCCAGCGGACCCCCGTGACCCTGTGTTTGGATTCAGCGGGTTGGATAATGAATGAATGGTTTGTACGTGGCATTTGTTTTGTATTTTTGTCATCACCTTTATTTGCTGTGCATGTAAATAGTGTTTGGGTGTTGGCCTGATTCCATCCTTCCCTCATTTTACAAGCGCAGCGGTTTCATCGCTACACAAATCAGTTGTCAATCTCGGCGCCCTCTCAGAAGTCAAGATTCACTACAAGCTTTGCCACTTGATTGGACAAGAACAATCCCTTCACTGTCCTATTCTACTAATTTTCTGCGCTGCTGATTGGCTAATTAGAAGTGCAATAATTAGAACCAGGAGACACTGAAGAATTCCCCTCACAGTGCTGACAGAAGACGTCCCACAACACAGAAAGACAGCCTAGTATAGATTAGAACTGTCATTTATAAATTTGTTTTCCATTTTGTTTTTTCAAAAAACAACCTAATTTCTGGCAAGCACATCATTAAATATAAATTAAAACAATTCTAATTTTCCCCTGTTAAAAACAGGTAAGGTAGCAGCCTAGTGCTCATAATAGACAAAATGTCACATGCTTTTTGTTAATAAACTACACAAGGAGAAGAGGAAATAAACTGAGTTATTCAAACATAATAAATATAAATGACTGTGATATTATGGGTGGAAGAGTCAAGAAGACTGACTAGTAGAAGCATTTTTTTTTAAAACTTGTGCAAGTTAATGGAAATGATCAAAAGATAGAAATGCTTATTGTGAAGTCTAGGTGACTGATATTAGATATGAAAGTGTTACAAGAAATAATATATATACTTTTTAAAAGATAAGATCACTAAACTGGAATGGACTAGTGAATAATACTTAATCTTGCATGGGCATCTTAGAGATTGAAAAGTTTGGCTTATGTGGTCTTCTGCAAAATCACCAAGAGAAGAACCAAACGTTTGCAGGTTTAGAATGTGTTTTGTAAAAGATTTTTTTAGAGATAAATATAATTTAGAATTGACAAAAAAGAAATTACATGAGTGCTATAAAGCAGGGGTAGGCAACGTCGGTCCTGGAGTGCCACAGTATGTGCAGATTTTTGTTCCAACCTAGTTCCTTAACGAGAACTCAATTATTGCTGATGAAGCACATATTGCTTAAGTGACATTTTCATGCTTCATTTTAGTGGTCTCGCTTGTTAAGGTTCTCCAACCTTAATTGCTTATTTCAATCTTAAACTGCTGCATTCAGTGTTTTAATTGCTCCTTATTAGCAATAAAATGTAAAAGACAAAGCAGCCAGCAGTTCTCCAGCTAGCTTTTTTCCAATTACATCTGTGTGTGTTCATCATGCACGGTTTGATTTAATAAAACACTTAATAGAAAAATGTGACAGACTGAAAATGATCTGTTTTAGGCTTCAAATCATTTGGATGATATCCTTGGAAAGGAAAAAAATCTACGATATAAAAGCCTTACATTGCACAGACTAACAAACCATAAAATTAAATAAGGTCTGAGATTGGCAATGCTTGGTTTCTAATTAAGCAATTGGGTTGGAATGAAAACCTGTAGCCACTGCGGCTCACCAGGACCGACATTGCCTACCCCTGTTTTACATCTTATTGCTAATAAGGAGCAATTAAAACACTGAATGCAGCAGTTTAAGATTGAAATAAGCAATTAAGGTTGGAGAACCTTAACAAGCGAGACCACTAAAATGAAGCATTAAAATGTCACTTAAGCAATATGTGCTTCATCAGCAATAATTGAGTTCTCGTTAAGGAACTGGGTTGGAACAAAAACCTGCACATACTGTGGCACTCCAGGACCGACGTTGCCTACCCCTGCTATAAAGAGTGTAGTACGGAGAGAGCAGAGGTCCAGGTAATTTGACGGAGGACAGAATTCAGAGTGTGCACAGCTCAGGGCTGAATAAAAAACAAACACTTTCAAGCTGCACTCGCTTGAACCTCCAAAGCTGTGATATTTTAAGTGATGTTGGGTATTGGAGATTGCCTAATTTACATGGGGTTACCAGACAGGACGGGGAGCCACAGAATAGAAATGGGACAAATGAAGGCCCCCGAGAGAAATGGAAATACATGTAACACTGATGATGCACATCGGATGGTTAAGTAATTCATTTACAGAGTGCCACAGACGTGATTACTCTATAGGTATTGATGTTAGAGAAAGGTCATGAAGACTAGGAAGATGTCCAAAGAACTAGTCCAGAACAAGCAGTGATATCATCCAAGGGTTCTGTTGGGGACACATAAGACTGTTATCAAAGTACTCATGGGATATTCTGTAACAATAATTGGGACAACTAATGAACTTTTAAGCTCTTAGAACTTTAAGGGCATTATCTTAAACCCAGAGGTGATTTTGAGAACTGCTCTGGAAATAACCTCTGGGTAAGGTTTAAAAGCCACTTCCACTTCCTGCAAGTGGCCCATTGTATGTGCAGTCCGAAAAGTGAATTAGGGTAAATTCACAACTAGAGAGAGAAAAAGAGAGGGCAGAGTCAAAGAAAGAGCAAGAAAGAGAGGAAAAAAGAGAGACCTGATATATGAAAGGGAAACTTTTTTGGTGCTACTTTGGGGTGGGCAAGTGAGCAAGCCATTCTACCAGGTAAGCAGGGTCACAGAAAGTGTTGCTTTCTTTTTCCACTGGTATTTTACTTTAATTTCTTCTTTGATCCCACATGTTTTTCTCATCTGTTCTATTTTTTTATTTACTTTGACGTCCTTGGTGTCCTTCCAAGTAAGGGAGGGAAACCACAAAATAAGCACGAATGCATTCGACTGATCCTTTATTTTAAAAATGAAATGTAAGGAAAAACAGTGCTTGAGATTAAACTGTATATTATGTCAAACCATTTAACAACTGTTCTTTTATCCTTCGGTCTCATATGCTTACTAGTATTTAACAACCTCAGAAACTCTTAATGCAGTACATCCAACCCACCAGTTATGGCCCCTTTCATCTATTTTTCAGTGTCACAACACAAAGACCACCTGGAATTAAACACAAGCTTGGAAAAGGACAAACTGTTGTTGCTAGGTGCCCCGACTCATTCACTCAATTACACAAGGGTAAGAAAGATTTTCTAATCAACAACTTAGATTCCAACCAACATGCAGAGACTTTCAAAAATCCATAGAGAAGGCACTTTGGGCAGAAAATAAATGGAAATGCAAAAGGAGTCAGGTGGCAATACTTGTGAGAGAAGCATTTTGTTCTGCAGTGCACATTAAAAAAGAAATACATAGAATTTGTCTTAAACAAAGCATGAAGAGACTGCTGAGATGGTTAAGTGAACAAGCAGAATGTTCCAGGTAGAGGTTTAAGAAATTAGCTGATGTCATGTTCTTTCGTGTACCCAGTAAAACTTGACAGCTGTCATTTGCACAGTTTTCCATTAGACAATAATAGCAGAACTTGAGAGATATTGAGAAGAACAAGACTGTTAAGACTTTTTATTTGAGTATGTTACTTGGGTATGTCAGCTAATTTCGACCACCCCATACCAATGAACTAATCAGAGAAAATATCAGATGTTTTATAAGCATTAATTCACCACTGTTATCTATAAATATGCTACCTTTGCTCTGTGACCATTTTGTGACACCTCTGCTCAGGGGACTGTCCTTTAATAGACTTAATGAAGAGAAATTAAAGACACATGAACAAGCTTCCTCCTGCCTGGTTTCTGACTTAAACAGGTCATAGATGAGAACCAAATTCCTTTCACTAATGTATTTCCAATTTATTTCTTCCACATAACACCTCTTACAGTATTGTAAATCCTGAAATAAATATATTATAGTGCATGGTCCTGACATCAGAAGACGATAATATTCAAACTGGATGTGGGGAATCCTGATATTGCCACCTGTTTACTTCTTCTTCTTCTTCTTCTACGACTACTACTACTACTACTACTACTACTACTACTACTACTATATGGGGTTGATGGGTTTGATCAAACTTCCCCATATAGCCTGGTCCTGCCCCTCCTTCCCAGTCAGACCATTTTCCTTCAGATCTTCTTATATTTTGTACATCCACCTCCACTTTAGCCTCCCTCACTTTCCCTTCCCCTGAACATCCATTCCATTAATTGTTTTGCCCACATATTCATTGTCTGTCCTCATCGTATGTCCATACCATTTTGACTTCTTTTACTGTACATTCTTACTTATCTCTTTCTCACTTTAGTCACAAGTAATCATTATGCATTTAAACTATCTATTATTTTAGGAACCATGGGGATGGTTGTGCATTTTAGTAGATACTCCCATCTTCCTGCATACCTTACTTTGAATGGTGTCATCACTAACAGGATGAATGCGATGGAGCCACCAACTGAAGAGTTTCACACCACACAGTGAATACTGGTCCGGTTTTACAAAGCCACAATGGAACTCATCCTCACATCCTCAGTCACTGTCTGCTGTAGGAAAGCACCTCTTTGTTCTAAAAGCAAATTGCAGCTTTTCATCTCTTCCACAGAGAAAGATACTTACTGCTGTTGGATACATGATGCTACCCTAAAAATCTTCTCAGTGCCAGAATAGAAATACAAGTTAAAAAAATATTGAGGATCCCAGTCATTTTAGCCATCATCTGTTTTATATACTCACATCAGGGAAATCCTACTGGACCCTCAGACAAAAACTGTTCAGAACCTAAGCATTTCTCCTAAATCTATCTATCTATCTATCTATCTATCTATCTATCTATCTATCTATCTATCTATCTATCTATCTATCTATCTATCTATCTATCTATCTATCTATCTATCTATCTGTCTGTCTGTCTGTCTGTCTGTCTGTCTGTCTGTCTGTCTGTCTGTCTGTCTGTCTGTCTGTCATTAAAAATATGTTTCTGTATTGCACATTTTTTTGCACATTAGAACATTGCGCAGTAGATAAATGCCCATCATCCAGCTCCATAGGTGTTACATCTAAGTTAACATTGGAATAAGTAATACATAAAGTATTCCCAGGTCTCTTAAAATGTTAAAATTTGATTAGATAGCAATGACACAATCATAGCCGGCCTACACAATGTTACCTGTTTAGATATTAAGAAACAAAGCATGTGGATTTCACAGTAATTAAAGAATCCAGCTCTATCAGCAGTAAGTTGAGCTAGAAAATGAAATGAAACAGAGGAAGTGGCTATTGCGGAAACAAGGCTCACATCAAAACAGATATTGGCCCCCACAAAAGCAAGTTGATTAGCTGATTAATTTTACATGAGATGGTTGCTACCGTTAAAGAAAAGTAAAACAATATGTGAATTAATGAAGTAGTTTTATGGAGTTCTGACAAAAATGGCTGTGCAGCTATCATATTAAATAGGCATAAGAAAAGTTTACATTGAAAATGTATCCTGAATCAGACGCAATTCACTTGGCATGTATAAAACTAAGTGAAGAGTGTGGATTCCAGATAATGTGCTTATCAGGTTCAGAATGGGGTGAACTGCAGATTAAAATTATTTGTACACTGAAGGTTAACTGATGTGAGATGACAATCTAAGAGAAAAGAAAAACCCTGAGAACATTTACAGATTTTAACATTAAAGCTATCCATGAACTGCATGACACAAGCTCAGTTCAAAATTATACTTAGATAATATCCAACACACTTACAAGCTCCACTTAATCAGTTTGACTTCAGACCTGCTTTGCCATCTATGTATCTTAAATGTGCCTGGCACCTTCTTGCAGCATCTTTGGTCATGGAAACAGAGTATTACAAAAGTATTTTTAGACAAAAGGATTGGCCAACATCCTTCCTTCAAAAGATGGTTGACTTACTTTATGACTTTGAATGCTTACGTAATTCACCCGGCCACTCAATTCTACTACGGCATTTAATAAATTAATATATGAAGTAGGTTGGTGGTAATCAGCTCTACAGACTAAAATGACTTCATTGGTTTCTCCTCTCTTTAATTTTCTTTATTTTTTTTTTCACTGTCTCTTAGCATTCTGTTCATTTACTTGGTTTCTGCATGATTGCCAGGTGCCAAGGTAAGCTGATACAAGAAAAGCTTTTTTTTTCCTTTTCTGTTAAACAATCTTAGATTTAATCTAAGTTAAATATTAAAAAAGGTAAGTTTGGACTTAATTTGGGATAAAAGTTTTAAAATGAGAATATGTTTTGCCAGGTCAGTTTGTAGAGTACATAAGACCAGAGAAGAGGGATCTACCAGACTTCTTAAGTACAACAGATCATAAAGGACTGAATAATTTGCTCACAACATGTTTATTGACTAACATAATGCAGATGAACGTAGGTACAATATTAGCATGAATTTATTAGCTACTAATGAAGAGCCACCATTAGAGGATCCAGATGTTATATCATGTCATAGTCAAACGGTAGACTAATCTTCTCACTTCTCTCATCATCTCCATTTACAATGGTTAAGTGTCTTATAAATGTCTCAAGGCTAAGGTGGCGTAGCTCACAGTTTCCTCACAGCTTTCTGAAGGTGGTTCTCGCCTCTTTACAGCTGATGGTCTAACTGTGCTATGTGCAGAAAACCCATCTTCCATGTCTTGTGTCATTTGTTTCGCTGGTTGTAGTGAAGCATACCATAATTGATCCGCCTAATAACAAGAACAACAACAAGAAATTATATTTTAACAGCAACCACTCTTATGCTTCAAAATTATTCAGGCACTGATGAAAAGCATAATATTCAATTGAACATGTGTACGTACAGTATGAGCCCAACCTCAGTTTTAAGGTTATTATTTTATTCTTTGCTTCACACTCTTACTGGCATGATATCCCACTGTGGTAACTAAATAATTCGGTAGACCCACTTATGGACTGTATGCTATTTACTGTAATTGAGAAATATCAAGTGTTCAGCAGTAAGAAACGTGAAGTATTCCATACTGCCATAAAGTGAAAACATTGTTCATTTATTTACTAGATCTATTAAACAGATAGAGGGAGTAAGAGAAGGAGAAGAAGAAACTGCATTATCATTTGCATAAAGCAAACAAATATCTTATATGTAAATGTCTACGCATGGAAGTGTTTGTGTATGTCTGTCTGGCCCGGAAGTGTGAATGAAGCTCAAAGATCCAGCAAGGCGGCCACAAGTTAATGAGTCAGAGGAAGAATGAAGTATGAGGCTACAGCATGAAGCTGAAAGAAAGCAACTCCATCGTTAAAGTGAAACTTGCTCAGCCGCTGATAGACAAGGGGGACGAGCATGTCCGCAAAACAAAACCACCAACTGTGCATTTCTTTTTTTTTCTGACGATTTCAATAGTTTCTAGGAGCACGGGCTTACACAGCTACTGTTGAATAATTATATTAAAACAAGTAAACATTAAATAAATGCTTAAAATGTTCTTACTTAAAAACTCACCTGTTTGTCCATTGCATGGTCATTGAGCTGCACTTCTCCTGTTGAACATTAAGTGAAAATGTTAGTTTGCAATATTTAAAGCATTGCATCAAAACATGGAAGTTTGTTCAAATATATTTCCAAAGAAAATACAGTGAAAGAAGATGCATATTTTAATCAACTTAGTTTAGCTACTTAGTCCAATTTTGCATCACAGGCAACCAGAATCTGTCTAGATTGCATTGTGTAGAAAGCAGGCCGAGCCATGGGTGACATACCAATTTGTCAGATAGATAGATAGATAGATAGATAGATAGATAGATAGATAGATAGATAGATAGATAGATAGATAGATAGATAGATAGATAGATAGATAGATAGATAGATAGATAGATAGATAGATAGATAGATGAAAGGCACTATATAATAGATAGACAGATAGATAGATACTTTATTAATCCCAAGGGGAAATCCACACTCAGAACAAGTCAACCTATGAAAGCATAAGGGAGGCCAACACAAACTGCTCTGGTCACTGTAGCTTCATGTCAACCAATGAGTTACCTTCATAAATAAATTTGTTTACTATAATTAACCCCATATTTTCAATTGATCTCCCAAAGTGGAGTTTTACAGAACCTCAATAAATTAATAAATACATTTGTTATACTGCTATTTTTCATTTTATGCATAATATTCACAACAACATTTGTATAAATTTATCCTGCAGAGAAGCAAAATTGTTGATGAAATTTGTCACTGTAAAAAAAAAAATCAGAATAATTCTATATAATAATTTATTTATTGATTCATTTCATTCATAGGCCTCAATCTCTCTAATCATTGGTGAGTCAGAAACGAACAACCAAATGTTCTTTATAAAGTAGAAAATACATTTGCAGGCATATTAACTAATCTATTAGACATTTGTAGTGGTGGTGCTGCTCAGAAAGTGGGGGCTGAGTTAAAGAGTGGGAGTTTAGCTGATGTCACCAGGAAGCGTCCCACCTGCTGTGCTTACAAGATGTCCCTGTGTGTCCAAGCATAAGAGGTCTCCTTTTGCTCCTGCTGTAATGGAACTGATTCTGTGCTGTGAGCGAATGGTAGGACAATAAAGTCACTTGACTTCACATGACATGACTTGATTCATGACTTGATGGTTTCACCGCTAACCGCCAACAGTTGCAGCAGTGCAAATGTGTGAATTGGAATAGATTGTGGTGTGATTCAACGACAAAAGAACAATTTAATGCATGTATTGATAGGCTTTATAAACTCAGTAATCAACTTTGGAGTTCAACTTCTGAGCCGTCACACTGAAATGCATTTACAGGTAGACTATTTCCTTGTGCCTTACCTCTATTCTGACATGCCTTATAGATTTTCACCAGCAGAAATGGTAAAATAAGAAGGGGAATGATAAGAAGTAAAAGCAGATACCAATACCATGAATCCACCTCTGAAAAAAATATAAAAATGTAACTGGTTATTTTCAAGGTAACTCAGGGCCGGCTCTAGCATTTTTGCTGACCTAGGTGAAGCTGTAAATGATGCTCAATTAGTTGTATTACCATTATAATTTAGTTTGTTAGCTGGTGGTTTAAATGTATTATGAATTGATTTAGATGTTCACATTTATTACCATTTTAGCACTGGATAAATTGTATTTACTCCATGTGTAAACACAACTAATATAATAAGATAATGGGTTAATTACTCAATGGTAGCTTCATTTTACAAAGAATATATCATTTTTAAAACATAAATAGAAATAAGTTTTCTTAAAGTTCTTTACAACAATAATAATAACTAGCGATGTGCGCGCAACGTCTGTGAAGGGCTCCCTGTTTAAATGCGGCTGCCAGTCGTGAACTGGGCCCTTCGTCGCACAGCATTATGATTGTTTTATAAGGGAAACAAAATTACAAAACAAAACCCTTGGACATTGATGCAATAGGCACGGCCTACTTGGAATCACTGTCCAAATAGTAACTATGTGGTGGTGGAGGAGCATTTCTGCTTCTCTCCGTTCACAGTCCGTCTTGTTTTCATGATGCTGTCGTTTCCTCTCACAATCTCTTCTCAACCTTTCTCCAATCTTGCAGGTTGCTTTGTGGCAATCCAAAGAGTAAGGAAGAACCAATGCTTCTTTCTTGAACTCCAAACGCCGACTGATGGAAAATCACAGAAGTGTGTCATTTCCAATGAAAATATAAAAGTGTGGAAACGTTTTGATTGTCCCTTGCATCACAAACGAAGGTGACTATGTAGAAAATTATATCATTTTTTTTGAAATCCTTAATAAACAGAGTTTTAAAAAAATGTGGAAATTTTTTGAACATCCCTCATTTAATATTTAAAACTGGAACTCAACATTCTTCACTAATCTTCTTCTTCATTGATTGTGTTTTGTGATTCACCTCACATTTAATGTTGCCCCCTAGGCTCAAATGAGCAGGACTAAGGTGCTTCTGTTGATGAATTTTTTTATCTGGGCTCCTTCTTGATTAATGTGTGGACGGTCTGGGGGCAGAATGCTCCCAGAAAGAATTACCCTGGCAGGATAGAAGCCTACAAGTTAGGGTTGTAAGGTCACTCGAATTATCTAAAGGATACAATGTCAACAAAATGAATGAATCAGAAGTAAGAAAATGTGTGAAATCATTTCAAACTAATCCACTCACCATCTCCTGTAATGCTCTCTTTCAGTGGCTGTGTTAGAGAGCTGTGATTTACCACACATGTGATCTCCATCCTTGAACTCCACAATGTGGATCTGATCTCAAGGGATGAGTTGATGCTATAGGTGCCATCCGGAAGGAGTGTGTGGTTTTCTTCCTTGAGCAAGGTAGACATGCCAGATGGAGAATGTTCCCAAAAGATGGAAATATTAGGAGGATAAAAACCCACAGCACTGCATATGAAAGTCTTTATCTGCAGATCATTAGTTGGCAATTGAAGATAAATCTTCACCTTAGGAATGGCTGTGAAAAGAGGAGGGAAAGTCTGTAGTCACTTTACAGAATTATAATTGTTTTAAATAATGAATGGAGAACATTAAACATGCACTTTTAAATACTTTCTTAATTCAGCTGTAATGTTTACTTCAGACATGAAACTAAGATAAGGTATTGTAGGTGTTATATACTATAAATGAATTCAACACATAAAACATTATTTAGATTTTAAAAAAGAAAATAATTCTGCAAATTGTTGAACAAATATAGAAGAGTGAATTTTAAAGAACAAACATAGTACTAGGGTGTTGTATCGTCCATCCATCCATCCATTTTCCAACCTGCTGAATCCGAACACAGGGTCACGGGGGTCTGCTGGAGCCAATCCCAGCCAACACAGGGCACAAGGCAGGGAACAAACCCCGGTGCAGGGTGCCAACCCACCGCAGGTGTTGTGCCGTGTTAGCCATTATGAATGTAGAGAAAAGCCAAGCAAAATGACACCTTTAATTGGCTAATTAAAAAGATTACAATATGCAAGCTTTCAAGGCAACTCAGCCCCCTTCATCAGACAAGATCTCGCCTGAAGAAGGGGCCTGAGTTTCCTTGAAAGCTTGCATATTGTAATCTTTTTCGTTAGCCAATAAAATGTGTCATTTTGCTTGGCTTTTCTCTAAAGAACAAACATGAAACAAAAGTCAAATAAACACAAAGGAATGAAAACAAAATTTCAATTTAAAAAGAAATCTATGAAACTATTTTACAATAATTACTGAAGAAATAACACAAGACCGTCCATGTGTGATAATTCCTTGGGCAGATAACTACATATTCATTTCAACTAATTATTAAATTGTGTCACCAGTAGGGGGGGGCGCCACAGATCCCCAAACCCAAAAATGTCCAACAGGTTTAAATAATGGATTTTTTTTTAATCCAGCAAGCACTAAACACAATGAAACACAACCAGAAACAATACGAAACAATAAACCTTTTCCTATCCTTTTGCCTCCAGCTGAGTGTTGTCTGCAGTTTCCCAACTCTGACTCCCCAAGGTAAGGCAGTGGACTTCTGTTATACTGGACCAGGAACAGCTTCTGCTGAGGGAGCATTTCAGGGTTGTTTGGAAACCACAGTAGTCCTCCTCTGACAGCACCCCCTTGTGGCACCCAGGAACCCTGACAGGGCTGTACTTGCAGACTCCAGTTCTCATGAACCCCTGCAGGTGTCCAAGCTGGTTCGCCTCCAGTGGACCACTTGCACCTAACATATGGGGGATGAAACTACTCCTGGCCTCTGGCTTCTGTTTGTCCATTCCTGGCACCTTCCATTTTATCCCACAGTCATGCCATCGTCAGGCCGGGATGCCTGTCAAATCCTCCAATGGCACTCACAATAATCATTAAAGGAATATCCCGCTCAAAAATGATACTGTTTTTATCTGTTACATACCCCATGTTCTTTGTATTTATAGATGAAAAGTCTGTGATAAAGCAGACTTTAATGGGTGGCCACAGTTGAACAATACTAAACAACAGCAAACAGTATTAAAGCTTCCATGAAAAAAACCTCAGGTTACCCATGCTGCATAATTCATGTGTCAGTTATTCGGCCATATGTCTAAAACACATAATAAAATATTGTTAAATAAATTCCGGATAATAAGAGCACTGCAAGAACAGGAAGTGTGGTTTTTGAATTGACCAACAAACGAGGTGGAAATGTTTTTATATTGTTAAGTAAATTCTACTGCAGTGTGCTTAAGTGGAAACCCCATATTCTACTTTAAATGCACTATAAGTGGATTTTTTTTATTTAGTTGAATGTTTAGTATATTTAAAAGCAAGCTGAAAATAATCAATTTTTCAAAAGTAACTAACTTCAGTGAAGACTTGTTGCATAATAACATTGTTGATTTCCAAACTCATCATGTTTTCTTTGTGAACATTCTACATCTAAAAATTGCTTAGCATTTATTGATTGGACACTTTAAATTAATTACTGGCTTTACAAAGCTTTTTATGAATTTCTGCACATTATAAAACAAGTTCACTTTAAACACAATTGTTTGCATAAATTTTAGCTAAGGCCTTCTTCAGTACCTTTGACAGTGAGATAGGACTCTTCTCGTGGTTTTGCAAGTCCTTTCCCAATACAAATCCCAGAACAGATGAAGTGTCCAGCATCAGAGGGCTTCACGGCTGTAATGTTCAGAATGCTAGCTGACAGATTATTTAAAATAGAGTAGTGACTGTCAGTCCTAATATCTCTTTCATTTCTTTCAGTGCCATTTGGAGATGAGTGTCTGTGGCGCCAAAGTAATTGGGGAGTCTGACAGTCTTGTCCATCTTCCAGTATGCAATTGAGCTGAACCATCTGACCAACCAGAGCCGTTAGAGCTGGAGGGACAATGAAAATGTGAACTGCAGAGCTCAGGGTGAAACCTAGAAAACAATAACATTTAAAAATGACTATTTTACTCAAAATAACAGCCTTGAATTGGACTTCTGTTTCATTTCAGCATAACATGCACATTTGCAGATATTACACAGCTGTGTACAATGACCTAATAGAAGTTCTGCTTATACAAACATTGACTAAGCGACTGAGTAAGAATTATATCTGTGCATAATTCATAACTCTTACAGAAGTGCAGCTATTAGCGATACCTGGCAAATAAAGTTATTTTGAGCAGATTACAGGTCTGTTACAAATAACTCAATAAATATTCAATATTAAAAGAATGTGTATCGTGGGTACGAGACTTGACTCAGCTTCTTGAACGCCATACACTGGTGAGAAAAACTGTGAAACTCCCCCTTGACTTTCTAACAAAAATGCTGGCATGTTCAAAAAATGGTATAACCTGATGATCCTTGAAGAGTTAAAATTATTGTTATTTAACATTATGATATACACTTAAAGGTCACTTTATTAGGTACACCTTGCTAGTACTGGGGTTGGACTCCTTTTTAGATTCATGGCATAGATTCAGCAAGGTGCTGGAAACATTCCTCAGGGATTTTGGTCGATATTGACATGATAGCATCAGATTTCTTGGCTGCACATCCATGATGCGAATCTTCCATTCCACCACATCCCAAAGGTGCTCTATTGGTTTGAGATCTGGTGACTGTGGAGGCCATTTCAGTACAGTGAACTCATTGTTATGTTCAAGAAACCAGTTTGAGATGATCTGAGCTTTGTGTCATGATGTGTTATCCTGCTAGAAGTAGACATCAGAAGATGGAGACACTGCAGTCATAAAGGGATGGACATGGTCAGCAACAATACTCAGGTAGCTGTGGCATTTAAATAATGCTCAGTTGGTACTATGGGACCAAAGCATGCAAAGAAAATATCCCTCACACCATTACACCACCACCACCAGCATGAACTGTTGAAATAAGGCAGGATGAATCCATGCTTTAATGATGTTGATGTGAAATTCTGAACCTACCATCTGAATGTCACAGCAGAAATCAAGACTCGTCAGTACCAGGCAATGTTTTTCCAATCATCTATTATCCAATTGTGAATCTATTATCCGTGTGAATTGTGTCCTCAATTGACTGTCCTTAGCTGACATGAGTGGCACCCAGTGTGGTCTCCTGCAGCTGTAGCCCATCTGCTTCAAGGTTCGACATGTTGTACACGTCAGAGATGCTCTTCTGCACACCTCGGTTGTAAAAAGTGGATATCTGAGTTACAGTTTCCTTTCTATCAGCTTGAACCAGTCTGGCAATTCTCCTCTGACTTCTGTCATCAACAACACATTTTCGTCCAGAGAACTGCCTCTCACTGAATATTTTCCCTTTTTTGGAATATTCTCTGTAAACCCTAGAGATCGTTGTGTGTGAAGATCCCAGTAGATTAGCAGTTTTTCAGGCCAGCCTGTCTGACACCAACAACTATGTCACATTTAAAGTCACTTCAATCACCTTTCTTCCCCATTCTGATGCTCAGTTTGAACTTCAGCAGGTTGTCTTGACAAGGTCTACAGGCCGAAAAGCATTGAGTCTGCTGCCATGTGATTGGCTGACTTGATATTTGCGTTAACAAGCAGTTGAACAGGTGTACTTAATAAAGTGGCTGGTGAGTTTATAGTTTTGTCCTTAAATATATAATTTAGTTAAAACATTATAGCACTCTTACAACAATCCCCTTTACAGCTCTCAGTAGTAAAGATCTAAGCCTTCCCTTCAATGTATGTTTGTGTAAATTGCTTTTTAGATATGAATTAAAAATATTTAATACACTTACATTTTCATGTTAAAAAAACAGCCAAGCTCTGTTCCATTAAATGAACATTATTCTAGGCACATTTAACAATCAAAACCTAGAGCTGCCCTAATACACTCAAGTATGTCATAATAGAAATTTTCACAATATGTTTTCAAGAAATAACCTAATTGCATGTTTTTGAAATGATTTAAAAGGTAATTAAGAATTTGGAGATAAGTACAAAGTTCCTGACACTCTGAAGTTACAGAGAAAAGAATGAAGAAGAAGAAGAAGAAGAAGAAGAAGAAGAAGAAGAAGAAGAAGAAGAAGAAGAAGAAGAAGAAGAAGATCTACATGGCGCATTACTAATTTGGATTACTACTAAAGTAAGTCTTGCACAAATGGTCAAATAAGATAACAGAATCTACAAACTCAAATACAGTATGTTAGGGAGGTCTAAAAATGATGAATAATGTGGTTAGCATCTGCCAGCAAAAGGTGAGAAAAGAATTATTAAAAAATTACCAAAGCATTTATAACTTCATGAGCGAGAGAGGAAGAAAAATGTTCTCCCATCAGGAGAAGTGAAATGAAAATCATGAAATCTTACCTGAATGATGAATACTAAAATATAGAAAATAATAAGAGCTGCTTTTACTGTATATATATATATATATATATATATATATAAACAATTTAAGAAATGTATTAGGTTATCTCTTGTGAACATATTTTATAAATATCAATTACAGCTTAATTGAGTGTAAACTTTTAAGACAGGCCAAAGTTTTAGTTATTTTATAAGCGTTTTAATTAGCATAATCATTTCCAACAGCATGCCGTTTTATTAATAGTTCACCTAAAGAATGCACTTTTTTATTCTTTTGGATAATGGAAGAAAAAAATGCAGTACTTGGAAGGAAAGTCTATCTCTATATAAATAACGGTGGCAGTGTATTCGTGTGCGTGCCTGTGTTTGCGTGTGTGGGTTATATGATAGAGAACATTTTCCATTTAATGGAGCATTTAGATTTGCTATGTACGCATTTTAGGCAAGGTAACCTACCCCTAAGTCATTGGGCGCAAACACAGAACGAAGTGCAAAAACGTGGGGTGCATTGCAGCGTTTCTTGACCAGAGGATGAACCCATGAAAAACAGAACAGCTGGAATCAAAGCCTTAATGAACCCCGTTTGAATGAAGGGAAGTCTGAAGACAGAACCTGCCAAAATGTAAAATATTTGAGAACAACTTGCCTAAAAAGACGGCCAAACTGCTCTGCAAAGAGTTGTCGACTCTGAAGAAATTCACCAGGAATCTGAGACTTTTCTTCAGTTGAACCCAATGGAGTGCGAGGTTCCATCTGGTATGTATATTTATTTAAAGCGTCTGAGTGAAATGAGAAAGTGTACGTCTATACGTGGAGTAAAGTGAGCACAGCAAACGAATGTGGAATCGACTAACAATTCCGGAATCGAATTGCATTCACTGTATTCGACCTTAGCAATAAAAGAATGGGTGCCAAATTTAATTTTTGCCCTTTTAACACGTATTTTGGTTACCCCAAAATGCGATCTGTTCAAAATTACAATGATGGTGTGAGCACGAATCCCTTCTTCGCAATCTTGTAAATTGTTATGGTACTCGCATTAAATACCCGATAATTTAGGCGACTGAAAAATTCTTTCTTTCTTTCTTTCTTTCTTTCTTTCTTTCTTTCTTTCTTTCTTTCTTTCTTTCTTTCTTTCTTTCAAATTTGGTTTAATTAACGAGGTCGCAGGACCTTGCAGGCTATACAGCTGTCAGCAACAAAGCAAGAGCCAAGAGTCCGTCCAAGATCTGTTTTAATCTCTAAGCATAATTCATCTCCATATCTTCTGAGACACAAACATTGCCAAAGGTATATAAAACAAAGACATTAAAAAAGAAAAGAAAACTTACCTGTAACACATGCAACCAGTAGCTTGATTTTAAGCCACTGCATTATTAGTTCCAAAATTTCATGCAAATAAACCCGAAGAAAAGTGAAACGCATAAACTTCAGTTTCTCACATCCTTATCTTGAGCTTAAAGTGCTGCGCGGAAAGTGCTTTATGATTGGTTGCTGGTCACACCATCTTAAAATAAAAAGAAGAAGAAAAAGTTCAATGATGTTTATGTACCTACGATTCCATGTTAAGATTATCGACCTCTTTAACACTGAGAAAGTCACTCATCTGATAGAAGTTGAATACAGTCTGTAAACCGAACTTTCGGATTTTATAATTTGCTTTAGATGAAGGAGGCAGCTACTGTAATTTAATAGGTCACAGTGCCCTACAGCTTAGACTTATTCACTTATGGGATCCCCTCCCATTGGTTTGTGACACGAATGCAGTTGTAAAGTAAACCCATTTACTTTATAGACACTTAGAAATAAATATTTAGTGAACTTTTGCTTTAATCCGCTGTACTAATTCTGCTTTCACCGTATTGTCTTGCCTTATTATTCTCTTCCGCTTATTTTTTCGAAAATTAGTGAATTTGTACAATAATAAAAATACGATTAATGTTTGATTAATGTCAGAAGAATCTGAATCTATCTATCTATCTATCTATCTATCTATCTATCTATCTATCTATCTATCTATCTATCTATCTATCTATCTATCTATCTATCTATCTATCTATAGTTGATTTCATGTTGTTTGCGGTTTGTCCATCTGAGCCATCGTAGTTATTTAAGTTACAATATATACACAACAAGTTATGACCCTGATTCAGCTTCTTTCCTTTAGCATTAAGTGTTGTTTGTTTTTATTGGTGTCTGTTCTGCTTGTCATTTTCGGAAAGCAAACTACACAGAAACCGTGAATTATAAAGAAAATAACGGACTTCGTCAGGTGGCACAGTGGTAATGTTGCTGCCCCGTAACAAAGGAGTTAGTAAGCCATTTTTAATTTTAATCAACTTATAATTAGTTTAACTTTTTGCCTTCGTTTATTTTTCATGCAGATAAGTGCAATACGTGAGATTTATATTTATTAACAAAAAAAGTATTCTACATTTGATTTTGTGTTATATAAACGCATATTCTAAAGTGGAGTAGCCGGAGCCAAAAGGAAAGAGGATCGCCTGGACAGGTCGCCAGTCATCGTAGGTCGAACACAAACGGACCAGTTCACCTAAACTGCATGTCATTTGACTGCGAGGAAATCTCTGTGCACACGGGCTGAATATCCAAACTCCACATACAAGAAGTACCGAGGAATTCGACTGTGGTCTAAATTAGTGGGAAAAAAATCAGCAACCCTGAGGACTGAAGTAGAGGACCACTGATACAGTAGTTTAACCAGTATAAAAGCAGAGGCTGTGTAATCCAGTCCTCCTTATTTTCGGACACTTCTACAGCTGCTTTGTCCTCCTGCTTCTCACCGCCAGATGTTTTCTTCTTCTCTGGTCTCTATCTTCTTTTGTGTGTGCCACCACCTTTGCGCCGTTTGGGCGGCCGAGGGGGATGACACGATCGTAACATTAGAGATGTGCGTTGGTGCAGTGACACGAGGTGAGTGGGGCAAAGTGCGCGAATCTCTCTCTCTCTCTCTCTCTCTCTCTCTCTCTCTCTCTCTCTCTCTCTCTCTCTCTCTCTCTCTCTCTCTCTCACACACACACACACACACACGACAGCACACACTCTAGAGAGAGCTCATGCACCGATGCCCATTTCATGCCCGACTGCAATCATTATAACAGTCCCAGATCTTCAAAACTGGTTCTTTAGACCGTTTTTTAAAATCCAGAAGTTTTTTTTAGAGCCATAACAGTTAAAATAACAACCAGATGATAACCTTTGCAAAATATGGGTTCCTGATTTTAGTATCCTGAAAGGTAGTCTACTATGTATCAAACATTTATTTTTGATTTCTTTTTTCTTTTTTTTCCCATATATTAAGAACTTCTGTAAAGCACAGTTCTTTGTTAGACAATGGTTCTATGATGAACCTCACAGCCCATTAAAATGCCATTAAGAAACCCTTATGTTTAATATGAGATTCCAAGTAGGTCATGCAACTCTGTGAGCATAAAACAGGAAATTATGAAGTGCTGAAGAAAAACCTACCTAATGCTTTGTAAGATGCTTGTTTGTTGATGGATGTCAAAAACATTAATGCTGTAATGTATAATAATAATAATAATAATAATAATAATAATAATAATAATAATAATAATAATAATAATGCAATAACAATTTGGCAACAATCATATAGCTTTTCTTTCCTATTATTCACACAAAATATTTTTATTTCCCACTTATAATATTAAGAACTGAGTAATATGAAGCAAATATGCATTTTTTTATAAAAAAATAAAAAATAAAGCATGTAACTGTAATACAATACAATAATACATCTATTGCATCCGGCGCCGCCGTGAGTGGCAGCCTTTTCAGCAGCTCCGTGTATGACTGTATATGTATGTGTACTTTTCTACTTTTATTTTTCTATTTTTATTTATTGATCACTCCTACCACTTTATTTTATGTTGATTCGTTCCCTGGACACACTTACTTTTACAACGTGGGCATGGATTTTAACACGCCGAGACTCGCCTATTCAAGTACTCAACTTCGGGCGCTGAGAACAAATGCCAGTGCCGGTGTGGTTCCATATTTACCCGACGAGGTAAGAAGGCGGTATCGTGGCAGCAGAGCCGGCACTAAGCTAAAAATGAAGCGGCTTGCGAGAAAGTGGCGTTTCAAGCCTTCGGTGCCTTCTGTGATTCTGGGGAATGTAAACTCAATCTCAAATAAGATCGACGAACTGGCTGCGCTGGTGAAAAATGTAAGGACCTACAGAGAATGCAGTTTGTTGTGTTTCTGCGAAACGTGGCTAAATAACACCATTCCAGATGCCAACGTGGAGCTATCCGGGTTTAGCACAGTTAGAGCGGACAGAGATGCAAGTACCTGTGGTAAGCACAAAGGAGGAGGACTCGCTCTCTATGTTAATACACGGTGGTGTCACTCTGGACATGTTAACATCAAAATCTCCACTTGCTGCAGGGATATCGAACTGTTGGCCGTAAGTTTACGTCCCTACTATTTGCCCAGAGAGTTTGGACATGTCATTGTTGTCATCGTGTATATCCCTCCTCGGGCAGACGTGGAGTCAGCGAGTGACATCATCCATTCCGCTGTTGCTAAGTTACAAACGCAGCACCCTGAGGCGCTTGTGCTAATCGCTGGAGACTTTAACCATGTGACGCTGGACAAAACATTGCCTGCCTTTTCCCAGTATGTGGACTGTAACACCCGGGGAAATAAGACTATTGATTTACTGTATGCAAACGTTAAAGACGCATACAGCGCCACCCCGCTGCCTGCGCTTGGGAAAGGAGATCATAACCTGGTTCAGCTTCAGCCTCACTATAAACCAAAAGTTAGAGTCCTACCTGTAACCACACGATCATTCAGGAAGTGGACCCCGGAGGCTGAGAATACTCTGAGAGAACTTTTTGGAACTACAGACTGGGATATCCTGCAGGGATCTCATAATGAGAACATTGAGGAAGTTGTTGACTGCACTACTGACTACATCAACTTCTGTATGGACATTGTAGTTCCAGTAAGAACAGTACGCTGCTATGCTAACAACAAGCCATGGATTACAAGTGACATCAAGGGCCTTTTGAATCAGAAGAAAAGGGCTTTTAAAGACGGTGATCAGCATGAGCTCAAGCGCGTGCAGAAGGAACTCCGAGTCCAACTCAGGGCGGCGAAGGAGCAGTACAGGAGAAAGCTGGAGCAGAAGTTGCAGAATAACAGCATGAAGGAAGTGTGGGATGGGATGAAGATCATCACTGGCTGCAGCTCGAAGCGGGGTACCACCATTGAGAGAGACGTGAAGAGAGCAAACCAAATGAACAACTTTTTTAACAGGTTTGACCACCCTAACCCACTCTCACTCTCACCTCGGAGTACTGCACCCTCCACACATCCTTCTGCTGATACCAGCATAGGAAAAACATCCCCACCCATAATAACAACAGCGCAAGTGAGCAGAGAGCTGAGGAGACTTCGTGCCAGCAAAGCAGCGGGTCCAGATGGAGTATCGCCACGACTGCTGAAGGTCTGTGCATCGGAGCTGGGGGGTCCTCTACAGCGCATCTTCAACCTGAGCCTGGAACAGGGGAGAGTCCCGAGGCTTTGGAAAACATCTTGTATCACCCAAGTCCCAAAGGTATCACGTCCTAGTGAGCTGAATGACTTTCGGCCTGTTGCTCTGACATCACATGTGATGAAGACCATGGAGAGGCTGCTGCTTCACCACCTGAGGCCACAGGTTCAACACGCCCTTGACCCTCTGCAGTTTGCATATCAGGAGAAGGTGGGAGCGGAAGATGCCATCATCTATATGCTACACCGATCCCTCTCCCATTTGGACAGAGGCAGTGGTGCTGTAAGAATTATGTTTCTAGACTTCTCTAGCGCCTTCAACACAATCCAACCTCTGCTCCTTAGGGACAAGCTGACAGAGATGGGATTAGATTCATACCTAGTGGCATGGATCGTGGACTATCTTAAAGACAGACCTCAGTATGTGCGTCTTGGGAACTGCACGTCTGACATTGTGGTCAGCAACACAGGAGCGCCACAAGGGACTGTACTTTCTCCGGTCCTGTTCAGCCTATATACATCGGACTTCCAATACAACTCGGAGTCCTGCCATGTGCAAAAGTTCGCTGATGACACTGCTATCGTGGGCTGTATCAGGAATGGGCTGGAGGAGGAGTATAGGGACCTAATCAATGACTTTGTTAAATGGTCCGACTCAAACCACCTACACCTGAACACCAGCAAAACCAAGGAGCTGGTGGTGGATTTTAGGAGGCCCAGACCCCTCATAGACCCAGTGATCATCAAAGGTGACTGTGTGCAGATGGTGCAGACCTATAAATATCTGGGAGTGCAGCTGGATGATAAATTAGACTGGACTGCCAATACTGATGCGCTGTGCAAGAAAGCACAAAGCCGGTTATACTTCCTTAGAAGGCTGGCTTCCTTCAACATCTGCAATAAGATGCTGCAAATGTTCTATCAAACAGTTGTGGCGAGCGCCCTCTTCTACGCAGTGGTGTGCTGGGGAGGCAGCATTAAGAGGAAAGACGCCTCACGCCTGGACAAACTGGTGAGGAAGGCAGGCTCTATTGTTGGCATGGAGCTGGACAGTTTAACATCTGTGGCAGAGCGAAGGGCGCTCAGCAGGCTCCTATCAATTATGGAGAATCCACTGCATCCACTAAATAATGTCATCTCCAGACAGAAGAGCAGCTTCAGCGACAGACTGCTGTCACTGTCCTGCTCCACTGACAGACTGAGGAGATCGTTCCTCCCCCAAACTATGCGACTCTTTAATTCCACCGGGGGGGTAAACGTTAACATTTAACATTATACAAAGTTATTGTCTGTTTTTTTTCACCTGTATTATTATCATTCTTTAATTTAATATTATTTATTGTATCAGTATGCTGCTGCTGAAGAATGTGAATTTCCCATTGGGATTAATAAAGTATCTATCTATCTATCTATCTATCTATCTATCTATCTATCTATCTATCTATCTATCTATCTATCTATCTATCTATCTATCTATCTATCTATCTATCTATCTATCTATCTATCTACAAACGCTGAAATCAAAGTGATTATAAAACAATAATTATTTCAGGCCTTCATTTGTGCTCCTTCTTTCCCTGCCTCACATGCTGGTGCCCCCCTGTTCTTTCCTTTTAGATTCACTCAGGGTTCAATGCCCCCTTAGCATAAGTTCCCTGCATACACAGGAGCTATTTGTGTGGTCATTTACTACAACTTACTACTAAGAAATGACTCTTTAATATGAGACCTTTTATGAACACATGCACTGAAGAGCTGTCATACAGGACACACCAATGGCAGTATTCTCAGCATTACTTTCGATAGCCCGTGCACAGGTGTAATTCAGCACCTCTAAGTGACAAGTGGCAACTCAAATTTTATTTAAACATCACAAGAAAAGAAAAATGGTAATATGAAAACTACACATGCAGGCTAGTCAATCTTTAAGCATAACAGGAGAGAATGGTCTGCAATACCTGAGCACGATGGAAGGTCTGGCCTCCCTGATGCTACATATCCTCTTCTTCCTGGGTGCAATGGTCAAACATGCTCACAGCATCTTTTGTTCATGTGGTAATCTTGCTGGAAACAACAGAAGCTGTCAATGGCATTTTGACACTAACAGAGCCTGAGTAGGCAAGACTTCATGTTTTGTAGATGCAGTGATGGGTACTGACATTTCATTGTTCTTCTTCCATGCATATGATCTGAAAGGGCTCATATAGTCTTCACAGGGGGCCAGATAGTCACCACCACCATGAGCACCTCAATTAATTGTTTAATTACTGATAAAAATCCTGACTCTTTAATGGCACTGTATGGTTCTTTTCTGGGTTGTGTGGTTCCATGTAGAACCATTGCTTGACAAAGAATCATTTCATTCTGGGGAGGGTTCTTTGCATATGAAGTTGGTTCTTTGTGCTTTGAAAAACTTTGTAATATGTAGAAGAAAAATGAAATCTTAAATATGTGGTAGACTACCTAGCAGGACACTAACAAATTAAGAATACCTGGAACTTAACTAGTGTAATTGTATGCTACAAAAGTCCTTAAAAACCATTACCCATTGGTATTTTGGAAATTTGTTATCATCTATACATGTTTTTTTTACCATGTGGAGCCTGTAATGAATCTGAATAAATAAAGTTTTTTTTTTCCCAGAAACTTCATGTGCATGTGTCTTTTGCAAACCAAAAAATGGTTTCCCTTTGGCATTGCTCTAAAGAATCGCTTTTTGTTTTTAAGAGTGTACTTGGCCAGCTTTGTGACATCTAGTGAATTTTTTGATGTCCATAGCTTGTAGCTTTACTAAGTACAGTAGGTCAGGAGTATCTGAAATTTTCAGCTTTGGTGGCAGTCCAAAAAAAAAACTTGACTGGGGTGCACAGTCATGGCCAAACATTAGAATATTTGGGGTGCATTCCATGGAAACATCGAAAGTAGAGCAGTAGGTGCTGGTGATTGAACATCAGCATGGCCAGTGGTATAACAAGAGACCGGTGAAAGTGCTCTACAAGTCCATCACTTTGTGTTTTCAGAGATGCTGTGTGTATCATATGTACAGTGGGTATAGAAAGGAATCACCCCCTTCGAAATATTCCCATTTTGTTTGCTTTAACAGTCTTAAATGAAAATCTCTAACATCCAAGTGAAAGATATCACAGCTACAGTTCAGAAGAATTAAAAAAAAATAAAAAACAAGAAATACTGATATTAATAAAGGACCTCCCCCCCTCCTAAACTCAATCAGGTGTAAGTGCCCACCATTCCCATTTCGGTTACTGGCTTCCTTCCACCTGTGATCAGTTGTAATCCGTGTGATTAGTGAAGCTGTTCCTGGGACATTCATTCCCTTGCTTGGTAGTGCAACTGACAGCAAAGAACTGACTATGAGTGGCAGGCCACTTTCAAAAGATCTCAGGGATAGAGTTGTGGACAGACATAAGGCAGGAGACAGAAACAAAATAATCTCAAAGGCTTTATCAATCCCAAGGAGCACAGTAAAGTCCATTTTAAAGAAGTGGCGAGTGTTTGGTACTATTAGGACCCTTCCTGGATTCGGCCGTCTCTCCAAACTGGATGGAAGAGCAAGGAGGAAACTGGTAAGAGAGGCTACCAAGAGGCCAATGACCATTTTGAAGGAGTTACAGGATTTTATGGCAAAGAGTGGTCATTGTGTGCATGTGACAACAATTTCACAAGCGCTCCACAATTGTGGCTTGTTTCGGGAGGGTCGCAAGGAAAAAGCCACTTCTCAAGAAAGGCCACATTAAGGCTCGTTTGAGCTTTGCCAGAATGCACCTTGAAGATTCTGATGCCAAGTGCAAAAAGGTCTTCTGGTCAGATTAGACCAAAATCAAACTATTTGGCCTCAATACCAAACGGTACACCAATGCAGCTCACCATCCACAACACGCCATACCTACCGTAAAGCATGGAGGGGGTAGCATCCTGTTGTGGGGGGCCTGGAGCTTTCGTTAGGGTAGAAGGAAAAATGGATGGGGCAAAATACCATCAAATTCTTGAGGAAAACCTGCTACCCTCTGCCAGAAAGTTGAAGATGGGCAGAATGTTCACCTTTCAACACGACAACAACCCAAAGCACACAGCAAAACTGACCACACAGTGGCTGAAGGAGAAAAAAGTGAATGTCCTTGTGTGGCCAGTCAGAGCCCAGACCTGAGCTCCATAGAAAATCTGTGGAAAGATTTGAAGATAGCAGACCACCAACGCTCACCATCCAATCTGACCGAACTTGAACAGCTAAACTGTAAAGAGTGGGGAGCAAATATTACTCAATCTAGATGTGCAAAGCTGATAGAGAAGAATCACCACAGACTCAAGGCTGTCATTAAAGCAAAAGGTGGGTCAACAAAATATTGACATTGGGGGGGGGGGGGGGTCCTTTATTAATCTCAGTATGTCTTGTTTTTGATTTTTTTGTAATTTTTCTTAACTGTAGCTGTGATATCTTTCACTTGGATGTTAAAGGTTGCATTGAACAAGTAAAGCTGGGAAGAAATATTTTTTGTGTGTGTTTTCATTTAAGGCTGTAAAGCAAAAAAAAAGGGAATATTTTGGGGGGGGGGGTTCTTTTCTATACCCACTATGCACCAGTGATCTGACAGATCTCCTGGAAAAGGTAGGCTTTGAAATTACATTCATATATATAAATATATGTGTGTGTGTGTGTGTGTGTCTGTGAAGACCTTCCTATTCCTGAAACGCTCATTCATTTATTTATCTCAAGCAGAACTGACGATTGTTTGATTTATTATGTATTATATATTATATTATATTATGTTCTTCTCCAAATTTATTTAAAACTGCAGTAACAATGATCATAACTTCAGTTAAAAAGTATGACCAAAACACTCCAGTTCTTAATTCACTTTACTGCTTTGCAGTTAAGTTTGCGGCTAATTTTAAGATTCTTCTATTCACATACAAAATCCCAAATGGTTTAATTCCCCTTACTTTATAAAATGTATTAATATCAACACTGCAGAGAGTATATTGTGATGTCAAGATGTGGGACTCTCTAAAATTCCAACGAGGAATAAAATTGATGTAAGACGCTTTAGCAAGTTAACATTTGACAGGGTCTCCCTACCAACGCTAGAGCACCCCCGTCAGTCTCAAATATTAAAACAATGCTGAAAGCTCACAACTTTAGCATAGCATGCGACTTTTAGAGACGTTTTGAAGCTGCTTATATTGCTTTTTAATTAATCGTAGTTATTGAATTATCTGGCTTTTATTTTATCATTTAAAATTTCGTTCTCTCCTTTGGATTTCTTGTTTTAATGCTTGGAATAAAATCTCATGTGCTTGAAGATGCCATGACAGTGTTCTCTGTGAAGAGCGCAGTCCCCCGTACAGAAAAGCGCCCTTCTTACTAAACATGAATCACTTTGTCACATCTCATGGTTAACCCTGAGATTTTTTTTTTTAATTGTCAAGTCATGTAATTTTTTAATGAATGCACTTAAAACACAGAATAATCTAAATTATTATAAAATAACTTGTCATTGATAAAGCCTATAATAATGATATATTTATATCATAAGTATTTTTAACAATCAGCCATGGCATAATGTGATTCACTGCTGCATCATTTACTAGCACAACTTATGCTGGAGTAACCGCACTGAGTGTATTGTCACATGTAAAGAGTCCTGTGTTATTGTTTCTCGCATTTCTGACAAGCTTCCAACACGCCTCCACTTTCCACTGCCACGGTCTACTTAAGAATGTATTAAAATACAGGCGACTATCCTTATAGAACTGGGCATCCATGCAGCAGTTTATTTTAGTAATTGAATTATATCAAACAATATGTATGACTATCTGAAATAGCTGTGCTACTTGTCCGAGATGGGTTGAAATCTAAGTAATCAACATACACCTTCGCATTAATGTTTGTAGTGCACCAGGCACCATATTTCATTTGGTTTGGGATTCACAAACATAGTGTTCATGCTTAGCCATCTGTTGGAATGACACATTCAGTTAGTTTTACTAAAAATGTTAGTGATGGGCCATCTTTTGGAGTAACAGAGACATAGTAACTCACAGACACTCATCTTTTAAAGTGGACTAGCTGCGCTACGTGTCTAAGACATGTTAAAATCTAAATGATCAATGTAGACCTTGGTGTTAATGCTTGAAGTGCACCATGCAAGGCATATGTCCCTGTTAAATACCATGTTAAAGGATTCGTAAAAAATTAGTGATAATGTTTGTAATGCACCAACTTCTTCTTCTTTCGGCTGCTCCCGTTAGGGGTTGCCACAGCAGGTCATCTTCTTCCATATCTTCCTGTCTTCATCATCTTGCTCTGTTACACCCATCACCTGCATGTCCTACTCTCACCACATCAATAAACCTTCTCTTAGGCCTTCCTCTTCTCCTCTTGCCTGTCAGCTCTATCCTTAGCACCCTTCTCCCAATATACTCAGCATCTCTCCTCTGCACATGTCTGCATAAGGGTAGCTTGTCCTTCTAAATTATATTTTTGTTATTTTTCTAGAGTTTGAACTTGACCTATCTAAATGGAATGCGTGGTAATTACTGACTTAGGTTTAGGCATCCAGGTTCCTGTTGCTGCACGATTGGTGGGGTTAAGTTCAGAGTTTTGGGTAGGGATGGCCTGTATTTATATTTTTTAGAAGTATAATTATTATTTTTCCACAGTTTGAACTTGAAGTTATTTGGATGGAAGCATGCTAATCCCTGGCTTAGGTTTAGGTGCAATGCATTTTATTACTAAAGATATTTGTGATGTGCCATCTTTTGGAATGAAAGAGACGCAGCAACCAGATGGACACAAAGTCATGAATCTTTATATATGAGCAAGGAGTTGTGTTGTAGTATCGCTATTAATTGGTATTCATTGTCTCCTCTCTGCTACCTTACCATGAATATAAACTTTTACAAATATTTTGTGCATTTGTTGTTTAATTGTTAGTATAATTATGAATACAGTACAATTTATGTTAATTAGGATCTAGTCCGCCCTTGCAGCCATGATACCAGGATTAGATTGTGTTTGAATAGAGTGACAACGCTCAGGAGTTATTCTGCAGAATATCCATCCATTATCCAACCCGCTATAACCTAACTACAGGGTCACAGGGGTCTGCTGGAGCCAATCCCAGCCAACACAGGGCACAAAGCAGGAAACAAACCCCGGGCAGGGTGCCAGCCCGCCGCAGGGCGCACACACACACACACACACACACACACATCCACACACCAAGCACACACTAGGGACATTTAGAATCACCAATGCACCTAACCTGCATGTCTTTGGACTGTGGGAGGAAACCAGAGTACCCGAAGGAAACCCATGCAGACATGGGGAGAACATGAAAACTCCACGCAGGAAGCAAACCCGGGTCTCTGCAGAATCTGGTTCCCTAAATTTTGTTTAGAGTCTAAACGTGTAATTGAAGCTGCCACCATCATAAGATAAGAGGCACTTTATTAAATACTGTATTTTGTGATTATTTACAACATTTGGTGATTTGCCAAGCATGTGTTTAAAATCAAAGTATCTGACTATAGAAAAGATTTAATGTGTTACTTTGGTGAGGAGACACATGTAGGTGTGGACTTACCTACAGGAAGGAACAGCAGGAACATTCTCCAAATTTGCAAGTATTGTAGACATTTGATAATATAACCAAAAATAATGTTTTCTGTTCCTAAATACACTTTAAAATAATCTTTGGAAAGTAGGCATCTATTTTGTTCTGAGCCATAACTCAACAAAAATGTGTGAAACTGAAGAATTAATTATATATACAGATGTTTAATTAAGACAGCATGCAAAGTAATACAAGTAATACAAATTACAACTCCCTTTACATAAATAGACAAAGTATCAGGATTCATGAACCCGAGTGCATGATAAAGTATTGTATACAAAGTATCTGTGGCATTTACAGCGTTTAACCCTTTAAACTCAGCCCCATTGTTTAGGACCCGCCAGCAGGTCCAAACAATGATACAAAAAATAAAGAACAATATAAAATCATGAACTTCTTCATAAAGTACAGTGTTTTGCCATTAAAAGTCCATATTGGATTTCACAATACAACGTTGCAGTGTTTTTCTTTCTTTCCTCAGACATAGCCGAACTGCTGTGTAACAGTAACCATGACTTTGTTGAGCGCCCTGATTCACTGTGTGCAATCTGACGGACAGACTGTTATCTACTAAATGTTTTAACTTTCAATTGACAACACATTTCACTTTCACTTTACAACACTTTCCACTTTTATGTTACTTTCTATATTTCACAATTATTCCATGTAGATGTATTTTGTTTATTTATTTTGTAAAGACGTTGCAACTATTGATGTTGCAATTTAGATACACAGTATAATGTCTTTAGCTGTATGTCCTGAAACAGTAACGTCCACCCGTCAAAATGGTAAACTGGTCATGGTCTTCAATTATGGGTATGTATGCTATAGATTTGAAAAATAGTTAAAGCTGGGAAAAAGAATCCTGTTTTTCGTACTTCTTCAAAATGGTAAAACTAGACATATTTCATAATATTTTATTCTGGGTATCCATGATACATTCACTGACACTTTTATAGCTTATTCCAACACCTATGGAAACAGGCAAAACATTCAAAATACATTTGGTAAACACGTTCCTGAATTTTGAGACTTATTCTGCTGTAACATGTGTACAATGTACATAATTTTCCAGGTGCAAATATTCTGAAAGAGAAATGTTTGTCCTTTATTTTGAGGTGTATAACATGAATGTTCCGTGAAGTACGATTAAGTTATAGACAGTTACCATCATCTTTGTCTGTTTTCTGCTACTTTGATTTCAGTTTAGAGGCTTAAACCAACAGCTTTACGTTGCTGTAATTAAGTGAAGACTCCAAAACTTTACAATATACAATGTTAACTAAGCATGCTAAGTGCTGAACGAATAAAGAAATATCTAAAACGTCAACAAATAATAATAACCTATTAGGAGATAACAAAACTAATTAATTTAAATTACCTGGAGGTCTCTCTTAATGTCACCCAGTCGCCTGCAAAAGTGAACGTAGTCACTCTACTCGCAGAACAACCACGCTCAAGTTTAGAAAATGGCCATTAGAGGTCGCCAAAATACCGCAACACCAAACATCTGTGAGATCATATTTGGAAATTTACTGGACTGTCACTAAAGTTTAGTCTTCTTCTTGCATCGCAGTGACTAATGTTGTGATATGAATAAATAGGTCAATATTTACAGTACTAAAAATGACTTTTTCTTTCATGGAGCCTTTGTCACAGCTGTAGGTGGCATTGTCTTGAATGGTTGTACACCTGTATATCAAATTAAATTCTATTCTTTGCAAGTAAACGAAGAACATCAGCAATGGTTTTTTGATTTTTGTTTTTTGATATTCATCAATCTACAGAAACAATTTAAAAGGTAAATAGTATGCTCAATTATATAGTGCCTGTGTTGTATGGCGGTCCAGACAACTGAGGTTATGTTTACTGTACAAAACTCTCAGGAGGACAAAGCTACAATAGACAGTCCGGTTTTGTTGTAAAAAATAAAAAAGTAATCCTGACAAAAGCAGCACACTGGGACTGAACGGTGAGGAAGACTAAAACAGCTAACATGAACAGAATTATTTAAACTGATGCCAGCTTTTTACGTGAGCTTCACATCTTCACTAAGAATGTTGAGCCGCTTGCAAATGGGTAAGTGTAAATTTTACACCAAAAATTAGAAAGTGTGGAATTCATTAGTCCATTCTTCCATCCCCAACTCTATTAAGACTCCAAGATGCATAAATCATTTTGGTGTAAAATTCCCACTGAAGAGTATTTATTGCTAACCTGGATATTGTCAATCACACACAAAATAATCACTCACAAGTTACACTCCAGAATTGCCTATTGTATTTTTCCAGGCTTCTCTTCTTATAAGTATAGGTGACAAATTATCTGCAAATGTTCCTATATTTCTTAATGAGTTACTAAAAAAATAATACACAATGCACCTCCCGACCACTCTCTATCTCCCCTATAGCATAAGTTTCTGCTCTCCCTCATGCTTTATCCAGACTTGGGACTGGCTCCAACTCTGACACTTTAAAGAAGGATTAGAAGTGCTTTTTACAACCCTAGATGTCTGCGGAGAGCTGCCATAACTGTCTGGGGTCGGAGGTGCATTTAAGAGCTCTTGAATCTGTGACCATGTACACATTCTTGAATTTCCTTCTTTTCCATAATGACCAAAACCTAAAGACGACAAACAACAAAAATAAGAATTATTACTGTACTTACAAACTTATCATCATCATTTAAAAAGATTCCTTCTAAAGAAAATAAAAATGGAAACCAACAGTAGGAAAAATATTTTGTTTGTTCTTACCTTTCATTTTCTTTATAGTTATAATGAACCCAACAATTCCAGACACACAGAGAAGTACAATTAAGACGGTAAAAACTGGGTTAGTGAAGGTGGTACCATTTTCAAGGTGACCTAAAGAGGGAAAGAAGTATAATTTTATCTCTCTCTCCTCCCAAAACACACACACACACACACAAGTATAGGAGGCAGCTTAAGGGCTCTGGTGATGGTTATTACTAATCAAACTAGGGGTTGGCGCTGCATTTTAATGTCTTCTCTCTTCCTCCCACTGCAGATTGAAAGACTGACAGCCATTCCAACGCTGATGTCACTTCAGTTGTCCAGCTTCATAGATCCGGCCCATCCTACCTAGAATCCATAGGACCTGTTAGGCCATTTTATTATTTCTGTATTAAACTCTGTCACTGCCTGATCTGACTTTTACTGTTACAACACTGCCCTATCTGGGCTTATTATTTTGAGATGGGTCCAGCTGCAGACCCCCACAGCTCTGTGATTCAGTAGCTAAACTGGACATCCAATTGGATTTCAGATTTTTGTCACTTGGTTTATTCAAATTGAGTCAAGTAATCTTCCTCCAACCCTAATCTTAACCATAGTGTAACCAGGTGTTATCACTGACTTATAATATAAAGAGACAATCTCCTAAATGAAGTGGAGCTCTGGAGGTCAGCAACTGTGGAGTCTATTGCTTATTTTGTGACATGAGTCCCCATCCGAATTGCGTATGTGCTCGCTTCTCCCTAAAAATTACTTTTTATGACACTGTCTGATTTGTACTGCGCATGAGTGTTTTACAACATGGGTCACTTGCGAGGTTTGAATTGCGCTTGAGAATCATTTTTGCATTGCCATTTATCTCCATCTACAAGTAGTGCCATAAAGTGGAATTCAGTTTTTATTTATTTATTTATTTATTTATTTATTTATTTATTTATTTATATTCCCCATTCAGTGCACGTGGGGTGCGCCAAATCGGTGCGGGTATGATGATAACACACACAACGTAAATTATTCATGTATGCGTAGAACAGATTGGACAACACCGTAAACTTTGAGATAAAGTACGCTTTCAGTACGTATGCGCTCGTGGATTGGGCAGGCAGCGTGGATTGGGTAGTGACAGACTCCAATCTGAAAAGACGTCATTTGCACCTTTGTATAAAGGATCATTTTGCTTTCATTCATTTTTATTATATGGGGTCACAGACGTGCCCCCAAACCTTTTCCTATGTTTGCTTCTCTTCTTACTATATATATAATTCATCTGTGTTCTACTCTGTTTTATATCATTTATATAGTATATTGTCTTTCCTATGATTCAATTATAGAGTACTTTTAAGGGAACCGTATCATTTTCTACTTATCAAGCCCATAGAAATGGGAAAAGATAAAGAGGAGGAAGAACAAGATGAAGAATCATTTGTTCTTGTATAGGGCTTTTACAGTATATAGTGTATACTTAATGTTAATTTCTTATTACTCATGTTTATACAGAGCTGCTCTAATTAAACATTGCGTTATATAGAGTGCCATTTCTAACTCTTTACCATGATTATTTTTTAATATTGCTCTCATCTATCTATTTTTCTTTCCAGTGTTTTTCATATTCATTTTCTCTTTATAATTGTTTTCCTCTCTGCCTAGTAAAAGCTTGTTAGAAAAGCCTGGAGGAATTCATCTACTTCATTTGCTACACGGTTTTCAGGTTTACCTAAAATACACTGCTAGGCTGTACCCACCTGGTTTTTCAGGCTGTTCAGGGATTTCTTCAGTTGTTGGAACTGCAAAAGAATATGAAATAAAGTGGTGAAAATAAGTACTGGCAATCCATAGAATACACTCTAGTTGTATATGTGTCAAGCATTCTAATATAAATAACACACTTTCATTAATCACATAAAGCTTGTTTTAAATTGTCTGAAATGTACCCAGGGCAAGATTTGCCTTTTGAGTGTTGTTATCTAGCTGTGGCATAATTAGGCCAAATGTTTTAGGAATGCACTGAATTAACATCATTTTGGAGGAAAAAAAATGATTGTACACTTCTCAGACAGCCTTGGTGTCACAGTCACTCCAAATCTATTAATACGAGGGACGTTCAAAAAGTTTACACGCTTTTATATTTTTGTTGGAAACGGTGAAGGTGGGAGGAGTAGTAATTGGGCATTAAAAAGTTGGCACAACGCTGGGAAAATTGCATCACAAATGAAGGTGACTATGTAGTAAAGTGATGTAATTTGTCCTTAATAAACAGAGTTAAAAAAAGTGCGGAAACTTTTTGAATGTCCCTCATATACGTACTTCTAGACTGCATTAAGTACAACACTACTAGCCGGCAGACTTGTCTTGTTTAATTGTAAGAATTTCAACTCACATTCTATAACTCAGTGAGTAAGCCAGGATATGTCCAAAATTTTTTTAATAAAACATGGCAAAAATTCCTGAATATAATTTTAGAAAAAGCAATACCAGGCCCGTGATACACTACTCTACATTGATGGATTAAAGGCCAGAAGCCCACATGATCGTCATCATCAAGTTTTTCCATGTCAACCCTGAACACCATTAGGACCAATTGAGGTCATTTATGTTAGGTGGAAGGCCTACAGGAGGCTGGGTGGTCTTGTGGCCTCCAAACCCCTGCAGATTTGATTTTTTTCTCCAGCCGTGTGGAGTTTTTTTTTTTGTTTTGTTTTTTCTGTCCTCCCTGGACATCGGACCTTACTTTTATTCCATGTTAATTAGTGTTACCTAATTTTAATTATTATTTATTTTGTCTTTTTTCTCTTTCTTCATAATGTAAAGCACTTTGAGCTGCATTATTTGTGTGAAAATATGCTATATAAATAAATGTTGTTGTGGTTAATTGTTCATGGGTTTTTTCTGGTCACGTCTCTCTTTTTTTTTCTCTCTTTTTCTTAGGTGGACGTTCAAACTTCTTTTGTTTTTGTGGTTTATTTTTTTTTCTTTTGTATTTGTATATTTCTTTTTTCTTCTCTAGAATAATTTTGAAGGAAACTGCTGTATTTCTTATGTTACTATTAGATGTTTGTTCAGTGCGCGGTAGTGGTGTTCTTCTTTTCAAGCATACAAATGAAAAAGAACAAAAAAATGCTTTAACCGTTTATTCAGATAAATACTGAATGCAAAAGAGGAAGTAGAGAGATGTCTCATGACAGAAACTAGCAATCTGAATACATGCAATCCTGTGAATTTCTTGTTTACAAAAGCGAATTCATCATGGCTTCTCTTGAGCAGGAAAGGCTGTGGTGGGACTTTTATGGGACCAGGCCCACACACTGATTTTCCTCAGCTCTTTCTATGCCACAGGACTGAATGATGGCACCATATACTTCACTGTTACATGTTTAATAAGAATGACTATTAAATAAAAGCATTACACTCAGTGTCTTTCATTTTTTTTTCTATTACGCCTGTAATATGGAGCGCTATACAGTGGGTACGGAAAGTATTCAGACCCCCTTCAATTTTTCACTCTTTGTCATATTGCAGCCATTTGCTAAAATCATTTAAATTAATTTTTTCCCTCATTAATGTACACACAGCACCCCATATTGACAGACAAAAAAAAAGAATTTTTGAAATTGTTGCAGATTTATTAAAAAAGAAAAACTGAAATATCACATGGTCCTAAGTATTCAGACACTTTGCTCAGTATTTAGTAGAAGCACCCTTTTGAGCTAATACAGCCATGAGTCTTCTTGGGAAAGATGCAACAAGTTTTTCACACCTGGATTTGGGGATCCTCTGCCATTCCTCCTTGCAGATCCTCTCCAGTTCTGTCAGGTTGGATGGTAAACGTTGGTGGACAGCCATTTTTAGGTCTCTCCAGAGATGCTCAATTGGGTTTAAGTCAGGGCTCTGGCTGGGCCATTCAAGAACAGTCACAGAGTTGTTGTGAAGCCACCCCTTCGTTATTTTAGCTGTGTGCGTAGGGTCATTGTCTTGTTGGAAGGTAAACCTTCGGCCCAGTCTGAGGTCCTTAGCACTCTGGAGAAGGTTTTTGTCCAGGATATCTCTGTACTTGGCCGCATTCATCTTTCCCTCGATTGCAACCAGTCGTCCTGTCCCTGTAGCTGAAAAACACCCCCGCAGCATGATGCTGCCACCGCCATGCTTCACTGTGGGGACTGTATTGGACAAGTGATGAGCAGTGCCTGGTTGTCTCCACACATACCACTTAGAATTAAGGCCAAAAAGTTCTATCTTGGTCTCATCAGAGAATCTTCTTTCTCACCATCTCAGAGTCCTTCAGGTGTCTTTTAGCAAACTCCATGCGGGCTGTCATGTGTCTTGCACTGAGGTATGTGTGGAGACAACTTCTCCAGAGTGCTAAGGACCTCAGACTGGGCCGAAGGTTTACCTTCCAACAAGACAATGACCCTAAGCACACAGCTAAAATAACGAAGGAGTGGCTTCACAACAACTCTGTGACTGTTCTTGAATGGCCCAGCCAGAGCCCTGACTTAAACCCAATTGAACATCTCTGGAGAGACCTAAAAATGGCTGTCCACCAACGTTTACCATCCAACCTGACAGAACTGGAGAGGATCTGCAAGGAGGAATGGCAGAGTATCCCCAAATCCAGGTGTGAAAAACTTGTTGCATCTTTCCCAAGAAGACTCATGGCATTATTAGCTCAAAAGGGCGCTTCTACTAAATACTGAGCAAAGGGTCTGAATACTTAGGACCATGTGATATTTCAGTTTTTCTTTTTTAATAAATCTGCAACAATTTCAAAAATTCTTTTTTTTTGTCTGTCAATATGGGGTGCTGTGTGTACATTAATTAGGGAAAAAATTAATTTAAATGATTTTAGCAAATGGCTGCAATATGACAAAGAGTGAAAAATTGAAGGGGATCTGAATACTTTCCGTACCCACTGTATAGCGCCCAACCCGGCACAGACTGAGGCAGAGGCACGTGTAACACAAACAGTTTTTTATTTTTCTTCAGCCGTGGGGCACGCCTTCCCCGTGTCCCACAGGCCCAACACAGTCCCACAAGCACTTAAATAACATACAAACCACACTTCTTCTCTCCACCTCGGCACCACCACTCCTCCCAGGCAACCTCGTTCTCTTCCTCCCAATTCTGGCTCTCTTCAGTGGTGGTGGCTGGCCTTTTTTATACCCCACCCGGAAGTATTCCCCCTGGCGGCCATCCAAGCCCCCAACCAGGCTGTGGAGGACTCCATGTCCCATGGAGCAATGTGCCAGGCTGGGGAATCATCATCCGCCAGGGAGGCTGCCACCAAGCGTCCCGGGGGAGGTATTGAGCTGCCCGTGATGGCTCCCCCGGAACAGATGCAGCAGAGGCGTCCCTGCCAGGCATGGAACACAGATGTCCTTTACATGCCACACAAATTCATTAATTTTTCTTTTTGGAAGGCTGGTCATTAAGAGCTGATGAGGGCTGGATATTTTTTAAAGTTTTCAAATAATAATAATTCTTTACATTTAGATAGCTGTTTTCTCAGTGCTCAAAGCATTTTACACAGTGAGTGGGCATCCACTTCAACATTCATCGATGTGTAGCATCCACCTGAATGATGCAAAGGCAGCCATTTCTGCACCAGTATGTTCACCACACATTAGCAGTTAGGTGGTGAAGTAGTGAGAGAGATAGTCAATTAGAGACAGGGGATGATTAAAGGGACAGAATGACCAGGCCGTGAAAGGCAATTGAGCCAAACATTGGGTTACCCCTCCACTCCTTATAAAGGATGCCCAGGTATCTTTTATAACCACAGAGAGTCAGGACCTCAATTTTACATCTCATCCTAAGGATGGTGACATGTTTAGAGCACAGTGTCCCCAGCTCTTAAATGGGTCATTGATAACCACATTCAGTCCACAAAGTTAGCGCCTCCTGCTGGCCTTGTTGTGGCAGAAACACACTGCTCAAAGGAGGCACATGGAGTTCAGGAAGGCAGAATCGAGTTTTATTGCGTGATGCATACACGGACCCAAATCAAGTGAAATGAGCAATTAGCAAATTCAGCAACCTTACATTTATTACAGTTCTTATCATTTATGCAAAATACTCTCCTCCTTCTGGCTCTTCCCATCATTACCTAATGTTCATCACATGACCAAAACTGCCATCATTACTTCATATCCTGTGGAGGTGTCCAAAACTTTTTTATCAATCGATTCCCACCAGTAAGTTGGAATCAGGCAGACCCACACATTAGATATTGGGTTAGAGGTTGGGGCAGTTGCGCCCCCCAAAACAATAAAGCTGTTTCTTATAAGCTGCATTTTCCTTGACTTGTCATCACCTGTCCAGGCAAGCAGACAGGGATGCAGAGGCCCAGCCGCTGCAAATGGAAGCGAATGGCCAATCTGGTTTTCACTCATGGTCAAAGCCTCAATGGCTGCATTTCTTAAAACAATGGCCCGTTTAGAGTTCTAAAAGTATATAATGTCGTTGACTGAAGTTTTTAAGCTTAGCAGCTGCAAAGAGAAAAATAATAAAATAGAGAAGCGTGGGCTCTTTATGGTTTAACCCTTACTATGCCAATGTTCATCAGAATATATAATGCATGCTTTAGATATATGCAAATCATCAACTTTAAGAATATTCTTTTCTACAGCCTCACCAATACCTCCTCTAGCAGCAACCTACGTTTTTCCATGGTCTCTCATCCAAGTATCCATCAAAGAGGATTAATGGATTAATAAAGTATCTATCTATCTATCTATCTATCTATCTATCTATCTATCTATCTATCTATCTATCTATCTATCTATCTATCTATCTATCTATCTATCTATCTATCTATCTATCTATCTATCTATCTATCTATCTATCTATCTATCTATCTATCTATCTATCTATCTATCTATCTAATAAATAAAAGCAAACACAAAGGAGACAATTTACCTTTCACATTCAGAGTGACCTGTGCTTCTCGGTAGACTTCACCAATGATAACTGTGCATTCATATACTCCTTCATCTGACAGTTCCGTTTTCATGATTTGAAGTGAAAATTTTCCGTGCTTTAATTCATCCTCCGGTAAATGGTACCTGGGATTTACTGCTTGCCTGCGTGTTCGTCTAGATGAGGTATAATGTAGAAGAACAGTGCTGTTTTTTGCCCATACAATGATTATTGTTACATCTTTCTGCGTATTTTTCAAGGAGCAGTGAAAGGCAGTCATGCTGTCCACGGTGTTATTCACAACTTCTGGCAAACATGTCAACTCAAATGCCACTGGTAGGGGAAAATGAACAACAAGAGATGCCAGAGAAATGAGCCACGTTATTTAAACACAATGAGGACTCCTAGAAATATCTTTAAAGAATTCAAAAAATACTTACATAGCTGATCAGTATAAGCCAAAGCCAATGCCATGGCTATCCATAATGGTTGAATCCTGCAAAAAAAAAACCACAAACACACACACTTAGAGTCTTATGATGTGCCTTCGATCCCTTTCTCCCATTAAATTGATCTTTGGAATATGATAGGATGAACTCACTGACATTTTTAAAAATGGCGCCTGTTTATTTCTCTGCCTGATAGAATTCAAACCTGATAGCTACTGGTTTGGACTCTGAAAAGCTTGTAGAAAAGGCGCTATACAGGCGCCCGACCCGGCACAGAAGGACACAGAGGCACGCATAAAACAAGGACTTTTTATTTTCTTCTTCACCCGTGGGTGCATGTCTTCCCCGTGACCCACAGGCAATACACAGTGCCAGAAGCACTCTTTTCACACAACAACAATCCTTTCTCTTCTCCCACCTTGGCACCACCACTCCTCCCAGGCAACCTCGTCCTCTTCCTCCCGATTCTGGCCCCTGAGTGGTGGATGCTGGCCCTTTTTATAGCCCGCCCGGAAGTGCTCCAGGTGCTTGATCACTTGTGGCTAATTGCACTTCCGGGCTGGGCTGTAGAGATGTCCAAGTGGGTACCTGGCTCCATGCAGCACCCCCTGGCGGCCACCCCAGCTCCCCACAGGGTTGTGGAGAACTTCATCTCCCAGGAAACCCTGCGGGAAACTGAGGCACCATCGTCAGCCAGATAGGCTGCCACCAAGCGTCCCGGGGGAGGTAGTGAGATGTCCATAGCTGCTCCCCCGGAACATAAACAGAAGAGGGACCCAGCCGCCTTTCACAAGCTTCATAACCACCAACATCCATGGAGTTCTCATCTTATTTTAAAATATTTGCTCTTTTTTCCTATTTAACCCACCTTTTCCATATTAACTCTAGAAATTTACTTTATTTTATTGATTTTACATTCATTTTTGCTTAAATCCCTGATTAAAATTTTAGAGGGACATTTTCTTTTTCTCTTTTGAGAATGCATTTCATCAAGTCTTTATAGTTAATGCAATTTTAGTCAGAGTTAGGATTGGCTTTGATGTACAGTCCATCATTCAATTCTTAACACCACCAAATCCAAATCATCGCTACAGGGGAAAAGACTATTCTGGAAGGATTAGGGGCAAACCAGGAACCCACTGTAGCAGATGTCCAGGGCCCATACCCGATCGGAAACACCTCAACAATGGAAGGACCGGGGGTAAGAGCTTTTTCAGGTCATTATCTATCCCAGACCGATAGAGGGAAGCCCCCTTGGCTTGCAATGGGGTCACGGGTTTGGAGCATGGAAGCGCAACCCTGCTGGGTCCCGTGGCCACCGTCAGGGGTTGCCTGGACGTTTACTGAGCCCTGTTTGGCAGCACTTCCACCACACCCAGAAGTGCTGCGCGAAGAAGGTCATTGGACACTTGGAGTCCTTCTGGGTGTCCTATAAAAAGGGCCAGCTGCCACTACTCAGAGGCAGGAGGAAGAAATACGAAGCTGCTGAGGAGGACTAGAGGCGAAAGGACTGTGTTTAGCTTGAGTGTATTGTGCTGCTGTGGGGATCGAAGCAAAGAGCTTCCTTACATAAATAAAAACATGTGCTGTGCAACACTTGTGTCTCTGTTTGTGTCGGGTTAGGGCGGCTGTATGCGTCTCGGTCGTCCACCCCACCTTGGACATTTTGCCAGTCTACCATATCACTCACTCCCTCACTTGCACACCATCTGCCAACTTATAATAACCAAGAGTGGTGGCTCTGAGGCTAGGGATCTGCACTGGCAATCGGAAGGTTACCGGTTCGAATCCCGTAAATGCCAAAAGGGACTCTGCACTGTTGGGCCCTTGATCAAGGCCCTTAACCTGCAATTGTTCTGACCCATGTGATCCTAAATTGGACAAACCAGAGACGGAGGAAAAAAACACAAATGTATATTCACCTTTTGCTGTGTTTAATTCATCATGAGATCTACTGTAGGTTTGTACCCAGTGGGGTATGTCTCTGAACAGATGGAGTGAGGTGATCTGCTTATTATTATTTGCTTTGATGCAGTCTTTTCTTTGAAAAAAATTGCTATGATGTTGCCTAAGAAAAATGCCTAGCATAATAATATGTGATGTTATTGCTCTGCAACAGCTAGAAAATGGCAGAAAGTAATGTCAGAACAGGATAAGAAGAATAGGGATGACAAACAATGTAACAGAGACACAGAGTAAAGGCCATGTCACAATAAATGACTCTTCCAGTGATTTTCAGTTGTTGCCTTCACTTATATAATCTTAGCGAGTCGGAGGCAGTTGGCACTGCTCCCTTGAAGCCGATTATGTAATGTGACATATCCAGTGCCTCACTGAAACTAGTCTGGGACGAGACGGGTTTGATTTTGTCTGAAGTTGTAGGATTGGGCTTTGTATGCATGAGAGTTAACAACTAATGAATGCTCATCAGGAAGTACACTGCATTTAATGCAGTGACAAGGAATGTAGGTATTTTGCACTTCAAAAATAGAAGAGAAGCTTGTCTGTCTGATGTCTTGTAGTTTATGTACCATGACAGAATGGAAAAAAAGAAGAGCTGAGGTTTCTATTGAATTCACCGCACCTGTAAACCCTTCTTATGTCACTGGTACAACACCGGCTCGGTCAGACAGCATACAACTGGCTGTTAGAAAAATGGGAGAACACAACTGTTTTGGATGGTCGACATGCAATCACTAAACGTGACATAGCTAGTGATTTCCAATCATTTACATTGGCATTGTCGAGCAACATTATCAGCAACTGTGGTTGGCAAATATGATATACCCCACAACTAGAAGTTGTATAATGTGACATCAGATTAAGGGTCACAGAATCCAGGGAGTCGAAACAAAACCAAAGGACAACCCAGAAACATCACCCAAACTAGGCCTACATTCACGCTATTATGTTTTGGTTTAAAAACAGCAGACTCCATTTTAGTCTTTCATCCACACATTCTGAGCATTTTTAAAAAATGGAGGCTTTTTCAGAGCCACGTAACCTCTGAAAATGACAGCACTGCATTGCAATGTGAACTGGAAAAATACTTAAGACTTTTGAAAAACTCAGTCTGTAATCACTTTCTGATTGGTTAGATAGAGAATGTGCAACATGCCTACCGTATAACACAAAAGTAAACATTAGTCATTGAACGGCTGCAGAAGTCTATTTGTATGTATTTCTTCCGAAGCTTTTATATATATCCATCCATCCATCCATTTTCCAACCCGCTGAATCCGAACACAGGGTCACGGGGGTCTGCTGGAGCCAATCCCAGCCAACACAGGGCACAAGGCAGGGAACCAATCCTGGGCAGGGTGCCAACCCACCGCAGCTTTTATATATATATATATATATATATATATATATATATATACAGGGCCGGATTTATATGAAAAGAGGCCCTAGGCCATTCCACTTATGAGGCCCTTTCACCTTCCATTTTTAAGTTTGTAAATTACATGAGAGATAATAAAATTTTGCTAACAATTTGAATGTAGGCCCCTCTTGATCTTGAGGCCCTAGGCTGAAGCCTAGTTAGCCTATAGGAAAATCCGGCCCTGTATATATATATATGGTTGAAATAGTTTACTGTCAAATAATGCAAAGAGTACGCGACACGTGTTTCGCCCTAATTCTGGGCTCATCAGGCGTACACACTCACTTTCAACCATTCTATGATCTGCTTCTCGCAACTGAAAGAGGGAATGTGGCGGATGTTAGCCGACTTGCTGACCAACCACAAGTGTTACCTGGTAGGTAACCACCCATACAATCAGATTGTAATTCAGACTACGAATGCCTTGAATGTAATTACGTCGATCTACATGCTGTCAAATGAACGAACCACACGCCGTGGCACAACGTTAGGGGCTTCGCCTCTAGCACCGAGGTTCGATTCCTGTAAGGGAATGCAGTGAGTGTGTATGCCTGATGAGCGTACACTGCACTGGGGTCCCAGTCTAGGTGGGTCAGCATCTGGGGCATGCTCCCAACATCTCTCTCTGCGTGTAATTGACATTTCACTGTAATTGAGTGGCTTTTTAAAGTTCTTATTCTTTCACATCACACATTTAATATTACAATCTCCTATTCTTATAATATAATTGAAACGATTTGTAGATCAGAGCTTTCTCGATTCCACACTTGTCTTGATTTCTTTCTTTACTATTTTTTTTCTTCTCTAAATTATGTGAAAATTGGCTGCTTTGTTATTTGTATGTTTAGTTGGCAGCTGGATAAATAAAAATGTATTGTCCGAGTTCAGACGTGTAAGAGTAATAGAAGTGGTTACTCTATCACGTATAAATGAAGTATTAATCAATATGTGGTAGCAAGTGTTCTTACCTGACAATTCCTGAGCCCTGGGTCTGAAATTAGTGCTACACTCTTAAAGGTAAAGCTGCCAGAGAGGAAGAATTTGATTCCCTAAAGAACCACCTACATGAAGGTTCCAGAAAGAGTCTTTATTCATTTAGATCCGTAAGATGTTGTATAAATAAACGAACAGGCGATAACAGATTTGTGAACTCCTGCACGTGAGCTCTGGCCTCGGTGCGGAATGAGATAGTCCATTTAAGGCAGGAGACACGATTAGATGTCTGGCCGCGGGAGCTGTCGTTATCATCTCCTCAGCTACGTAACGTTTAGCACTCTAAGCTCCCCCTTTCAAAGGGGGCAGAGATATTAAATCATTCCAAAGGGTTGAACTCGGAAATTACTTTAATCCTTTTGCTGTGTTCTGTAAGCAAAGTAAATACACCCGCTAAGCCACTGCGTTACAAACAAGCATAAAATATAAATAACTCAACGCGTCTAAGTTTAACGAACACATTGAACCTCTTCTACTATAATATTTATAATATACTTCCTCTGTAACGCACAGCATTGATGGTACAGGTGATATCGGAGAAAACAAAACGGTCTCGCAACGTGAGATAAGCAAAACATAGGAAACGGAAGGGCAGGAAAAAACTTGGACCGTAACCTGAATGAAAAGAAAGAAAAAAAACAGTCGTTCCAGGGCTCCACCGCTAGAGGTCACCATTTACCCAGCAAAGGATTTTGTGAAAAATTTTGATGGGCTCCTGCTTCCTCCCACAGTCCAAAGACATACAGGTTTGGTGACCTGGCGATCCTAAATTGGCCCAAGTCAGTGATGTGCGGTGAGGTTCATGGCTGGTGAGGCACTGACTGCTTCAGAGTCAGATTTACAGATATATGAACCCAAAAGAGTAGCTTATTCAACATTCAGTTGGCAGCATGCACCTTGACTACTGGTTATGTTTCATATCTCATCAGCATTCTTTACACACACACATAGGTAAAGTACATATATGACTAAGAAAGAAGTTACATTTATAGCGGCGAGAGTGAATTTGCTGTGCACCCTCCATGTGTTCTCAAATTGCAGTTGCAATTCCACAATTCATACTCATTGAATACAAATGAAAATATTGAGTGGTGTACAAAAAAATAAATTTCAATTTTGACCTTAATTGAAATATTTAGTTGTTTTTAAAATCTTTTAATTCTGATGCTTTAATCGACTTTAATACATTTTGTTCAACAAAAGGATAACAAGAAAAACAAAAGAATATTTTATTTAAGGCCAAAATTTAGTTTTTAAATATTGGATTGTTTTTTTTTTTCTTAGTCTGATCCCAGTTTTTTATAAAACTGAAAAACGTTTATGGTCTTACGTTTATTTGTAAATCAAGTCCATACACCTATCCTTCTCCATAAAAATCTCTGTCACTTTCTTGTAAAAGTCCTCCTTATTTTCCTTTAGTTTTAAAAGTCTTAATCTTCTATTTCGACAGTCAGTCAGAAAAAAATATAAAAATAAACAGACCGCTGCAGTGCCCTTGACTTTCTGATATCGCTAACTTATTGGCGCCCAGAGCCTCTGCGTAATACAACAGGAAGAAGCACCTGTTGGGCTCACATGCGCCCCCTTCAGGGCTCCATGGTACTGTCTGCCTCACCTTCTGCCTTTTCACTGCGGTTTATGTCAAATCAGCAAGACTAAATATGTCAGACACATTCATTAAAGATATTAGCCAGACTGTGGAAAGTCAGGGTGTATAATAAACGTGTCTGCACACATATTGGCGACATACAGGGACACAGCACATGCCAATTACACGCATCAACCCAGTGTGTGTGGGACAGCGCAGTCCGAGGTGAGGCTCGTCGCTGCCGCACCTCGCATTTCTCCCATGTACTTCAACAGAAAATGCACCAATTCAGGGATTTTGACTATAAAAATGATCATAATTATTGGAATCATACTGAAAACAAATGTATAGCACAGACCAGTGGACATATTTATTTTATGTTATTATTATTATTATTATTATTATTATTATTATTATTATTAGCCTCACCTGCCTCCCCTGACCCACGTCCCTGGCCCTAGTGTGTGACTGGTGTGTGATTTGTGTGAGTGTGTGTGTGTGTGCGGGCGCGCGCATGCGTGTGTTCGCCCTGCAATGTACTGCCACCTTGTCCGGGGTTTGTTTCTGCCTTGCACACTATGCCAGCTGGATAGACTCCAGCAGACTCCTGCGACCCTGTTCAGGACTAAGTGGCAAGATCTAATCAACCAAATCTTAGAATAAGCATACTGTATATATCGTGGAAAAGGGCATTCTCCTTTTTTTATTTTTAAAGATTTGCTGATATTGTATTGATATTGTATTGCTGATATTGATATTTCTCCTCTCTTTTCTCTCCGGCAAGGGGTGAATTACAGTTTGTTTAATTTGACTATATTATATGGGATTTTGGTTTTCTTGAAATAAAACCAATAAAATGCGAAAAAGGACTAAGCGGATTAGCAAATAAATGACTGACATTCTGCATACAATAACACAGACTAAGTTCTGGTTTTATAGCCTATACATTGCAGATTTATGTATTGCCAATATATTAAGAACCTTTAAAAAAAAATAACTTCACAGAATGAAATTGTTCTTTGTCTAGCAATTGTTCTAAGAGGAACCACACAACTCAGTAGACTTCCATTACAGAACCATTATTGTTAAGAATACAGCCATTGTCTGTGTGGCGTTTGTACTTCCTGGGTTGTAGATTTGTAAAAACGCTCTGTGACTGTGCTCACTAAAAAGGCATCGTCCAAAGATAAATATAATATTTCTCCAGTAAGTCCATTTGTCTCCATCATTCCAGACACAGCTCTCTCTCTCTCTCTCTCTCTCTCTCTCTCTCTCTCTTTATTCTAAGTATATTCACGGATTCAGTTCACTACAAGCAACTTAGGTCTCTGTACTTGTACTGAAAGGATCCGATAAAAGTAGCGAGCGCTAAGAAAAATACATAAATACTTACATGTCTAATGAAAACAATCTGCCAATTTTTCTTGTATTTATTTTACAGAGGCTTCTCGGACAAGTTATTAAGTACGTTGTGAAAGAGGAGGCGTGCTTACCGCCCTTATTCAAGCGCAAAGGGGACGTGCCGCGGAAACAGAACTTAAAGGTGAACGTTTTTTCTGATACGGTGTACTTTCCTTTCCGAATATATAAAATAGTATGATGAATAAGTTTAGTATCTGCATCCATTATTGTTAGTAAGAGTTTGATGGAAGACTACAGGACTGCGGTAAACGAGAGGGAAGAAAAAAAGAGGCCCCCGATAGGAGTGAGAGAGAACATCAATACATGTAATACCCGTCCTCGCTTCACAAACCACACGGTATCTTATTTTTTTTTCCTAAGGTTTGTTTGACATCGAACTAATCTCCACAGTACTTGTTTCGGGTGACATGGAAAGAGTAGTCGTTTTCTAACCCGCTTAATCGAAGACCAGGATCGCAGGGGGTGCTGGACCAGCTAGGACGTAAAGTAGGAACAAACCCAGGACGGGGCGCCAGTCCATCACAGGGCGAACACACACATACACACACACACACACACACACACACACACACACTGCTGCTGTGCCGCCCCTTGCCTTTGATGTTTATTACAAAAATGCAAATTGCTTGCAGCTGTTTGTGTATGTGTGTGTATTTGATTGTTTTCCAAAGTCAAAACTGAATCTAGCAACTAAGGAGCAACGATGCTAACAAACAAGTTGAGGGCGTAACATGGAGGTCTAAATATGTTCAAATGTCGGAACGGAAAAAACAATTTCTCATATACAATATTACGAGACTTTTACCAAAAGCCTGCTCTACTTAGCACCCCACACGTCTGATTGGTTGTCTTTCGGTTCGCCACAGTCAAACTATGAGGTATAAAAAAGAAATCTGATAGGCTATTCAGCGGAGACACAGAAACCCGGAGCTATTCAGGTCCGCAGCTGCACCCTTCTTCTGTTAAAAGAAAAAATTCTCAGCAGGCATACACAGTCCATGAAGTGATAAGACACAAATCCGATTATTTGGCCGTATACTTAAACGGCAAATCGTGTGCAAAGTTGCTTATGTGTGCTTATGTTTACGGGTTTGTGTGTGTGTTTATGGGTGCATGTAAACTTACGTAGTTTTTATTTGGGTACTCAAGTTTTCCGTTCACATCCCAACAGATATGCCGTTTAGGTAAATTCTAAACAGCTCTTGAAATGACTGTGGATGTGTTTGTGAATGAGTATTGGCACAGTATTGCACTGACTAATCCAATGTTGTTTTCTGCCATGCACCTAGTTCAATGCAAATAAACTTATACTTTTTATAAGGTCCAAATGACCCTAAATCGACTTAAGGGAGTTGGTCTAGATGGCAAGAAAAGAAAGAATGAAAACTACACATACAGAAAATTAAAGGGGTGTGTAATCATGAAGCGTAAATCAGAAGATTATTCACAGTACGATATTGTATACTTCACTCGTTTTAATTTGAAAGGAAATGTTTGCTATTATGTGGCATTTGGGTTAATATAAAAAAAAGTACAATTACTGGATGCTGTAGTTACCATACGGGACTAGCCTGGATCTCAAACTGGGTGTAAGATTTCATATTTCTAAGACCTCACAGGTGCCACAACATCTCTTGGTTTCAATTTCCACTATAGTGCAGATAGTAATTTGAAAAGCTTGCTTGAATCATCTAGGTTTCGCAAGTCAAAAGCTACAACTGAAGTGTCTCAAAGAAATTATTATATTCCTTATGTGTATATTCAGAGCTTATTTAATTTTTTTTCCAATCTTACAATGTGCTCCCTGATGCTTTGAATAAAAAATGTTAATCAAATTATTGTGCCTCTGCACAGTAGTGACAGAAAAGATACAACAGCACCTTTAAATATCTTTTTTTCTTATTGGAAAACGATTGCATCTTTACATATGATGTTTCCTCCTAGTATGAACTGCAGTGATTTCCAATTTATTTCAGTGACGTAGAGGATGTAAGTTTGAAAGAAATATGAATATCAAAATGTAGTCACTTTAGCATTTTTATTATTGCATCAAAGTACTGTACTTCACAAATGCTTTACTGAAATTATTATTTTTTCTCCTATTTAGCACTATTTCTGTTTATACATTTTTAATGTGCCTTGTAGACTCCATCTATCCATCCATTTTCCAACCCGCTGAATCCGAACACAGGGTCACAGGGGTCTGCTGGAGCCAATCCCAGCCAACACAGGGCACAAGGCAGGGAACCAATCCCGGGCAGGGTGCCAACCCACCGCAGGCCTTGTAGACTCACTTTGGCATTTAATTAAATTGTATCCCCACAGGGAGTAAGGCAATGGTTATTTTAACCTTTGAGAGAAACATGACAGGAAGAAGAAATAATGTTGATAAGACCATACAAACTATTACAACAAAACTCGTTTCTTTATGTAGATGACATTGTCCTCTGTGCCTCTTCTGACTGTGACCTTCAGAGCATACTCGAGTGATTCCCTGTTGTGTGAAGTGGCTGGGTTGAGGATCACTACCTCTAAGTCTGAAGTCATGGTTCTTTTTAGGAAAAGAGTGGGCTGCTCTTTCCAGGTGAGAGTGGAGCAACTGCCCTTGATGGAGGAGCAGAAGTGTCTTGGGATCTTAAGAGTGATGGAAAAAGGGAGCATGAGATTGACAAGCTGACTGGAGCAGCGACAGTCATTCCCTGGGTGCTGTACTGCTCCATGATGGTGAAGCTGGAGATGAGTCTAAAGATTAAGTCGATCTACATACCTGTCCTCACATGGTCATGAGCTGTGGGTAATAAATGAAAAAAAAAAAGATATTGTGAGTACAAGCCAGCAGTCATACTACATGCACTTCAGAAGAGGACATCTACCTGAAGCTAAGTGTGTTTGGGCCCAGCCAGTACATGGAGGGGAAACCATCTAGGAAAAGCTTGGCTTGCTACTGGAAGAGGTGTAGGTGAGGCAAGTATGGGGTGTTTACCTTGTGGTCTGAATGTGGATCCCAATGCCCCAGTGCAGTGACAAAGACACTGTGCTCTAAAAATGGTGCCCACCTTCGGATGAGACATAAAATCGAAGTCTGGACTCTCTGTGGTCATAAAAGATCCCTGGCAATCCTTTGTAAACAGTACACTCTAAAAAGAGAAAAAGGGCTCTTTTTGATTTAAGGTAATTTTAGTAGTTGTAATGAACTATATTAATATGTTTGTTCACCTAACGTAATTTTTTGCTTTACTTCAAATTGAAAAACCTTGCTGTCGCTTAATGTAACTTCTTCTATTTAGTCTAAAGCAAAAAATCGCTTTGGAGACCTTGCCGGCTCCGCCCCCTGTGATGTCACGTCCGGGCTCGCACCAATGGCAGAAGACCTACATGAGCCCGACCCCTTTGACGTCACTTCCCGTCTCCCCCTTTAAAAGCCTCCACCTTTTCCCTATTCCCTCAGTTCTGTTTGGACTCGGTTTTGTGCACATCAGTGTTGTATTATTTTGAAAAGCAACTTTGCAGCCAGGAAACCAAATTATACGGGTGGCTGTCCCAAACCTTTATATGACTCTGCCTCAAGTTTGTGAATATATATATAGAATTTAAGTTGGCATTAAAGTGAATACAGTAATGGACCAAATTTTTTATTTGAGTTCATCCATCCATTATCCAACCCGCTATATCCTAACTACAGGGTGACGGGGGTCTGTTGGAGCCAATCCCAGCCAACACAGGGCGCAAGGCAGGAACCAATCCCGGGCAGGGTGCCAGCCCACCGCAGTTAATTTGAGTTTTTGAAGAAATTTGGTTTGAGCTAAATACATTTTTTGCTTTTATTCAAGTTTTTGAAAAGGTTAAAACAAACTCAAATGAATTAAGTTTATTCAAATACTTTTTAAAATTTGAAAGAAATCAATTAAATTGCTTGTTACCTTGTGAAGTAATTTATTTAGGTTGATCCAACAAAACATTTTTTACAGTGTAGGGTGTATCCCGATGTCCTGGCTAAATCGCCTTCCATGGGTTAGTCATTCTGACCTCCTAATCATCCCCTGTCTCTAATTGGCTGACTATCTCTCCCCCCATCACCACCTAACAGTTAATGTGTGGTGAGAGTACTGGCGCAAAAAAGCTACCATCGTATCGTCTAGGTAGATGCTACACATTAGTGATGGTTGAAGTGGCTCCCCACTCACTATGTAAAAGCATGTTGAGTATTGAGAAAAGCATTATGTAAATGTAAAGAATTATTATTATTATTATTAATCGCTAGAAGTGAGGTTACTTCTCAGAGTGGCTGGCCAGACAGTTCATGATAGGGTGAGAAGCTCAGTGATTCAGAAGAGTGTCAGAGTTCATCTGCTACTTCTTTGGATCGAGGGGACCCAGGTGAAGTGGTTTGCTCATATTGTAAGGGTGCCTCCCTGCAGAGCTTCCCTAGACATGTACCACTGGAAGGAGACCCTGCAGCAGACCCAAGCCAAGCTGGAAAGATTAAATCTGTTGGTTGACTTGGGAATGTTCCAAGAAGAGCTGAAATCTCTAGCTGGGGACAGAAAAGTCCTGACTGACCTATAAAGCCTGCTGCCACTGCAACCCACACCATGAAAATTAATTTCGCAAAATCAGAAGAGATGGGATGGAATGAATGCTACTTTTGACTACACCTACAGTAGCTAAGAGACCCACATGGCATACCTTCGATATGGATGTTGTCTTTGTTAACTACTAGTGCAGTATCTAGCATCTCTTCCTCACAATTCAATAGTCAAGGGTACAAATCCTGGCCTGGTAGCATGTCTTTGGGAGACACTGCATATTCACTCCAGTTTTCTCGCAATATTTGGCCTCCTGTTACATCACAAAGATGTAGAAATGAATTTCCATGTCAGATTTCATCCAATTAAAGTGAGCATTTTTATATGAGGAAGTGTTTTCAGAGTTGGAAATTCCGAGGGCACATTCCCACATTGCACACTATGCTACAGGTTCTACATTCATATAACTCTAATTTAGAAAAATTTTTTTAATGGATGGCTATGCTGGATAATTCGTAAATTCACATAAAAAATTGATAAACGTTTAGTTTTGACTTTCTGCTTATTTTTCACTTTTTAAATGGTCAGTTATTCAATAATACTGAAAAAAGTGTCACTTCCCTATGCAGTATCTTACTCAGGTTGGCATTCATTACTTCAGAGCTTAATATAATACAGGAAGTTCTATCCAAAATTAGACACTGGTATGATTCTCCACTGCCAAAATCAATATCAAAGCATCTATTCTGGAAAGTCATATATTTCTCAAATTAAAGTGACTGAACAAAAATGCAAGTATTATGACTCGTAAGCAAGTGTGTTACTGCAGATCTCATATAAGGTGGATGACTGCCATTGTGATTAGAGAATGAGTTCTGACAAAATGATTCCAGGAAGTGAGAAATATGAGAATGACAATGAGATTAAGAAATCTGAGACCTGCCATTTATTCATGGATGTCTGGAAGAAAGACTTATTTTTTCCTTGATTTCCTCTTCTCACCCACAGTTTAAGATTACAATTCAAACACTTCAGATGTAATTAAAGGACGCATTCTATACTTTCATTCAACATCGGTCACACAACACTTTTTCTACATGGTCCCTACAATTCAGGGCACCACAATGTTTGGGACAATTGGTGTCACAGGTGTTTTGTGATCACTCTGGTGTGTTTCATTGCTCCATAAGATACCTCGGCTTGCTTCTACTCTTTTGGAGTCCGTAGTTGCCATTGTTCAACATGAGGACAAGAGCTGTGCCAAAGGGACTGGTAGGCCAAGGAAGACCCTCACTGCTGAAGACAGAAGAATCCTCACTGTGGTAAAGAAACAAATACCAAATGCCTGGCTGTTGAAGAAACAGTCTTCAGGAAGCAAACATAGATGTGCCAGAGATTACTTTTTTTCAGAAGACTTCAAGAACAGAAATATGGAGACCACACTGTGAGATGCAATCCATTAGATAGCCACAAAAACAGGATGGCCAGATTACAGTTTGCAAAAATTTGTTTAAAACAAGCCTGCAGAATTCTGTAGAAAGGTCTTGTGGACAGATGTGACAAAGATGAACCTGTATCAGAGTGATGGCAAGAACAAGTATGGAGTTGAAAAGGAACTGCCCAAGATCCAAAGTAGACCTCTTCATCTTAAACATGGTGGTTGGGGGTGTTATGGCCTGGGCATGTATGGCTGCTAGAAGTCTAGGCACATTTGTCTTCACTGATGATGTAAATGCTGATGACAGTTGCACAATGAATTCTGAGGTATTTAGAAACATCTGATCTGTTCAATTTCCAGTAAATGTTTCCAAATTCATTGGACGATGCTTCATCCTACAACAAGATAATGATCCAAACATACTGCTACGGCAACACAGGAATTTTATCTAAGCTAAAAAATAGAAAATTCTTGAATTACCAAGCCAGTCATCCGATTTAAACCCAGATGAGCAAGCCTTCCATATGCTGAAGAGAAAACTTAAAGGGACAAGCCCCCTTAAATAAGCAGAAGACAAAGAAGGCTACATGAGACGCCTGACAAAGCATCACCAGAGAAGATCATCAGCACCTGGTGATGTCTTTGAATCACAGACTTGAAGCAGTCATTGCATGTGAGGAATATGTGACAAAGTCCTGAATATGACTGATTTAATAGATCTGCCATTGCTGTATGACAAACGTTATGGTGCCTTGAAATGGGGGGCTATGTAGAAAAAGTGATGTCCTTTCTTCATGCTGTGACCACAATGTATGCAAATCCTCTTAAATGAAAGTTTGTAATGTGCACTTTAATCAAGTCTGAATTCTATGATTTGTAATTTAAAGGTTGTCACGGTTTCTGCTTCAACACCACGGATTTGTAGTTTTTATTTTCAGATTCTCACAAGTCTTTGAGTAAAAAAATGCTTCCTGGCCTTAGTCTATTAATTTCCACTGGTGTCCTCATGCGTGCGATTTACCATTTAGTTTAAAGAATTCTACTGGATTTACTTTATCAATATCTTTGAGGATTTGAAAGACCTGGATTATGTCCTCACAGAGTCCCTTCCGGCCGAGAGTAAACAGGTTCAGTTTTTGGAGTCATGTTGTTAAGTCTTGGGTTGCTCTCTTTGCAGTGCTGCTATGTCTTTTCTTGTACCATGGTGCATTATACAGTCTGTGCACAACATTCCCCCAGTTTAAATTATATTACAGTTTTTAAAGATAATATAATAATATTTTACTGGCCTTTTTAATTGCATCTGCTCAACTACATGTATTATACTAAGTCATGAACTAAGTTAGCATAAGGAACCAAATACTTTGTGGTCCCTGTTATTACATATTTTCCATGTATTACTCCCTTCCATTATTTTTTTTATACATTTTACTTCTTTATTCCATGACGTTCTTGCACCTACTTACTAATTTTCCTAGTTCAGACTTTTTTAATTTTCAAAACTGTGCTGCACGTGTGGCTGAGTTAGTTTATTATGTTTTATTTTTGTGAACATTCTCAAAACTATGTTTTTTTTTTAATCCTGAAATGCTTCTGTTTTATATATTGTGAATTTTGTTTAATATGAATGCAATCAGTGTATCTTTCATATGATAGTTCCTGTTTGCCTGTAGTAGCTTAGGGGCTTTAATTAATAAAACACCCATAGCTGGATGACGCAGGTAAGGCGCTTCTCAATACTCTCCGTCTCCTGTAGCGAGCCAAACAATATGCTAATGAGGCTGGATCGCCGTTAAATTAAACACTTTTAAAATCCATTTCTGCTGACCAAAAGTGACAACAGAACCTCAAGATACATCAATAACCACATGATGTGATGTTTCTATGCAGTTTCAGACAGAATACACTATTTCAAAACTTGTCAGCTTACACGAGAGACGGAGAGTATTGAGAAGCGTCTTACCTGCGCATCCAGCTTTTGCCAGGAGTTTGCTGTTACGCTACATGTGCATCCTACGGGTGTTTCATTAATTATAGCCCCCCCTGCTACAACAGGCAAACAGGCACTATTATACAAAAGATGCATTGATTGCATTCGTATTAAACAAAATTCACAATATATGAAACAGAAGCATTTGAGAATGTTCACAAAAATAAAACATAATAAACTAACTCAGCCACACTCGCTTTACTGTTCTTTCAAAGAGATCTGTGTGCTTACACTTATAAATTTATTGTAGGTATTAAACTGTATGAGCACACTTTGGGTGTGTTTTGTAATGGATCTGCAAGGTGTTCAGAACTTGCTCCTCTCTTATCCAACCAGCAACACTACATTTGGAGTAAAAAAGCCTAAAAATGGAAAGATGGAAAGGAATTTTAGGAGAAACATCTGTGGCAAAGTTGATTCTTAAATTAAACATAAATGAGAATCCATTTTAGGTCTCATGGGCCAATAAAAATCAACCTTTGAGTGGTAAAATTTTCCTATCGGCAGAGCGGAATGCTGGAGTACTGATTGGGTTGTGACATCACTCATACCCAAAGCAAATTGCCAACAATCTCACAGTTAACATGGATGAAAGTTCTGCGCATGGCTACTACAATTCTGTGATGTCACACTGGCTTCATCATGGGGCAGTGGGAAAAAAAAGAAATTGTCTGAACTCTCCCACATGGAGAATTTCCAGGAACATCTTCTCTGTATAAGGTCAATGGCGAATCCAGCATATTCACTGTGAGAAACGCTTTGCTGAATTTCACCCATCAACAACAATTACCAGTTATTGAAATGTCTGGTCGAAGGTGTTGTTAAAAATGCAGACTTACATAGACAATAGACTCACTTATCAATGATTTAGGAGAGGCTGAGTGATCTAGGATTGCTAGTAATAAAGAATGAATTATGTGAAAGTTTAAAATGATAAAGTATTATTGACAAAGTAACAAATTTTAATTTTCGTGCAGTATATTTACATGTATTGAACATTTCTGATTTCAATAAAAAAATGAGATGAATATGTCACATATTCTTTCTAATTTATCTTATTTTAGTTCTCTTTTTTGTAAAAGCCAAATGGGTAAAAACTTAGAACTGGCCCTGCTAATGGCTGACATTTTGTTTAAGGAACAAAAAGCTGTCAGTGTCACTCCTTTTAAAACTGATTGGCTCTCTGTGAATGACTTTCTTGAAACATCAACGTTTTTCTTGGAATGACGGAAACCCAACAAAATCCACTATCTTAATATTGATAATTAAAGATATCACTACTAGAGTTATAATTTATAATTATAATAAAATAATATCTCAATCGAAAAAATAACTCACATGGAGTTCCTAATAAAGATTCTGGCAAAGATCCGGCGCCCTAAGATGTTTAACTTACAGTAATGAAACCCCCTTTTTTTTAGACATAAATTGTCAGATATTTTTGTCTTTGGATATGTTACAAGGTTGTCTTCTATTACTTTACGTTAATGTAATGCCTCCATATTTATCAGATTAATTCTGGGAATTTATACGTGAGGCGTACTGCAAAAGACTTCCTTGTAAGCAACTGATCTTGCTCTATATATCTGACCCAGATTCTTCACTTCCTCAAGATTGCTCTCTTTTGATTTAAAATGATTAAACATATCGTGTTAACTGTAAACACCATTATTCTCTGGTTTAAAGCTGGAACACTTTGTGTATTTTTTAAGATAATTTTACAAAAATCCCCCAAGTGCTCTATGCCCTCTACACTAATGACTGAACCTCTAAAGAGTCCTCTGTCAAACTCTGTCAGCTATGCGGACGACACAACCATCATTGGACTCATTAGAAATGGCAATGAGTCTGCGTACAGATGGGAGGTTGAGCTGTTGACCCTTTGGTGTGGTCAGAATGATCTAGAGCTAAACATGCACATACCTCTGGAGATAACTAAACTTCCCCTCTCTACTCTCAAGAATAAGGTGACAGTTATGGAAACCTTCATGTTTTTGGGCTCTGTAACCACCATGGGACTTAACATAAATGACCAACATCATAAAAGAGGCAGAGCAGCAGAGATACTTACTGTGAGAGCTGAGGGAGCTCATTCTTGTCCTGGAGATACTAATTCAATTCTACTCAGCTATCATTGAGTGTGTTCTAATCTCATCGATTACAGGGTGGTTTAGATCAGCATATAAACATGATAAGAACAAGCTACAATGAATGGTCAAGCCTGCCAAACCACCACTGGCACCACACTTCCCACATTACAGCACCTGTACTATTCCAGAGTCATGAAGCAGGCAGGGAGGATCATCTCCAGCCTCTCATATCCAGGCCGTAACATCTTTGAACATTTCCTATCCACAAGAAGCTGTAGACTAAACTACTCTAAAAACAAGCAGATATAAGAACACTTTCCTTCCACGTGACATTAAGCTTATAAATTGTTAATTTATCCATTCTCGCCCAGGCTGGAAACCACCCCCAATAACATCCCCATTGCTAATGCGTGATTCAGTATTTACTTCAATAATTTTTACACTGCTTTGTACTTATATGTTTGTTCACATTTTTTGTCGTGTATTTATGTATCTCAGATGTATGCTGATCAACTCTGTGTGCTGCATGTCTATCATATAACTATACTTGGAGAGTCACCAAAAAATTCTTTATACGCTAGCCTTCTTGCCAAGTAAATGTGATTCTGATTCTGAAAAATTAATACAACAATGTGCCTTGTAAAATAAAGCAGGGACTACTTATAGTTAATGTTCAAGATGAGTCCAATCTAGCTAAACTTGCCTTATTCATTGGTCAAGAATCCTGTCTTCTATTCAAAAACATGGTTTTATGGGAGTGCATTTTCCTGTTTACAATGTACACTGCTTTTTGCAGAAGTAACTGTTAAAAATGCATAAATTGTGTATGTATTGATCATAAGACTGGATAATGGACATGTGTATTATGCAACACAAGTAATGTGAGAATTTTTTTCTGTGCATGTTTATCACATTGTTTGCTGTTGGGCAGCGCTGGTCACCATTGGGTTCTAATAAATCATAAACTTTTTTCTCTCATTCTTCTTGAACATTTGAGATTGAAACATTTTCTTCGCCATCAACTACACACTACAAGGGGGTAAGTAACATATACAGTAAGAGATGTCATTTTTTAGAGTTCTACCTTTAACAAAATAAATTCACATAAATGCCCAAAGGTGCAATTAATTAAAAGTGAAACTAACTTGTATTTTGTAATTTTTCTGTTAACAATAATCAGCATTTATCTAAAAATAAAAAAATATATTAATGAACTACATTTATGAATCTGCAGCACATGAATGTTCATGTGTAATATGTGGAGGTCATCAAGGTACCAGAATTATGGAGGAATGTGCGGAGAGGCACTGTGGTGAAACTGACATTCAAACAGATTAAAAAAAATCCCTGGAAATGTAGAGCTGGAGGAAAGTAAAGTGAACGGAAATACACCAAACCAGTGTGATATGCCACTATTACATCTCAGTGGGCTTTCTTGTTGGAAAAAGCCTTCCCATACTCATTCATATCACAATGATACTGTAGTGTATAGAAATCATTCAGGATGTCATTCCTTTCTCTCTATTTCTCTCTCTCTCTCTCTTTCTCATGTTGCTCTTCCTGAGATGCCGGCGGTGAGATGTGATTCCAGGACTTAGAGCTTTAAAGCTGTCATTTCTACTACTCAGCTAAAGGGTAACTCTACTCTGCCAACTGCAGATCTTGCTCTTAGTTTAGTTTTAATCCAGGCATTATGAAATGATCTGACTCGACACACTCAAAATGGTTTGGGGCAGCCACCCGTGTATTGTTCCTACCTACAATGGCTTTTGAAAAGCAGACAGAAAGTGTCTTCGATGAAGTCCAAAAGTGAACTGAGTCTAAGTTATAAAAATGGCGGCTTTATATGCCAAGACGGGAAGTGACCTATGGGAACCGGAAGTGATCTTCTTCCGACGTCATAACCGGTAGTGACATCATTCTAGGCGTAAGGAACTGGAAGTGATGTCTTCAGGGATGAGTCAGACAAGTTTTCCTGCATCTGGTCTTCAGAGACAACAGAAGAATGTTTAGCGCACCCCACCACCCCCTGGCCTTTCATGCAATTACTCTCAATTGGTCCATACAACGTCCTTCTACTTGCATGCGCGTGACAGTGTCGTACATCTAGACATCTCAATGACTGTAAATTGTTCTTTAAACTGATTAATTTTATGAGTGGTTGTGAGTTGAAGAAAGTTTTATTTGACAGTTCTATGTTTTCTTTAATAGTAGTTCTGCTTTCTAACTATGTTTGTCACATACTAAAATCAATTTGATATTGCGGACTGCATCAACGAGATGGACTTTGAGGCTTACTCTGTTATGACTATGCGTACAAAAGAGCTCAGATTAAAACAAATGCCCCTGATTATGAGTTCCTCCAGCACTCTTAAAAATCCTGGTTCTTTATTGGCATTTTATGACTCTTTACTGGGTTATGTGGTTATAGAACTATTGCTTGACAAAACACCATTTCATTCTGGGAAGGGTTCTCTGCCTATGAAGCTGGTTCTAGTGCTTTGAAAAACTTTCTAAGTCAAGTCAAGTTGGGGAGCATGCACTGGTACAGTTCGTTGCCACACCCACTACATGATGAAACAACTTGGGATCCCGGTTGGCAACCCCCCAGGCAGACACGCGGCCCAATCCCACCCTCTGGAAATGACCCTCTATCTGCCACAGCCAGGTGTTACGTGGGTGACCCCTTGACCTGGTCCAGCCATTCGGGTACCTAACAATGAGGATCTTATGAGCTGGATCACCCACATGGCCGTAGTGCCGTAACTGACGCTCCCTCACAATGCAGGTAATGTGCCTCATTCGGGACTCCATGAGCAACACAAAGTCAAACCAGCTTTTCCGGAGAAACACAGTACCAAAGGAGTCCAGACTTCTTCTCAGGTCACTGGATGGCGTCCATGTCTTGCAACCATATAGCAAGACAGGAAGCACCAGGACTCTAAAGACTTGGACCTTTGTCCTTTTTCATAGATATCGGGAGCGCCACACACCCCTTTCTAGTGACCACATGACCCCCATGCTCTCCCAATCCATCTACTGACTTCATAGGAAGAGTCACCAGAGACATGAATGTCACTGCCGACGTAAGTAAACCTCTCGACGAGGTCGACACTCTCTCCACAGACAGACACTCTGCTGATGGCCATGCCCAGGAGGTCATTAAAGGCCTGGATGTTGGTTTTTATCAGGACACTCGCAAGCCCAGACACTCAGACTCCTCACTCAGTCTCTCGAGCACCCCGAACAGAGCCTCCATTGACTCCTCGAAGATCACAGCATCGTCAGCAAAGTCAAGATCAGTGAATCTTTCTTCACCAACAGATGCCCCCCAGCTATTGATCCCCACAACCTTGCCCAACACCCAGTCCATACAAGCATTGAACAGAGTAGGAGCAGAACACACCGCTGATGAACCCCAGAATCAACTGGGAAAAACACAGAGATTCTGCCTCCACTTTGCACAGCACTCACAGTACCAGTGTAGAGGCCGGCAATGATATCCAGCAACCTCGAGGGGATCCTGTGAACCCTCAGGTTGTCCCACAGGGCAGCTCCATCAACTGAGTCGAACACTTTACGAATATCAACAAAGGCTGCAAAGAAACTCTGCCGATATTCACTTTTGCACTCCATGAGAACCCTCAGTGCCAGGATGCTGTCGATGGTAAACTTCTTAGGTGTAAAACCAGACTGTTCCGGTCGCTGATAGGTGAGCAAGTGATCACAGGTCCTGTTGAGGATGACCTAGCAAGGACCTTACCCGGCACCAAGGAAAATATGTAGGAAAATAACTGAAATGTTTATTGTATGGTAGGTTATCTACAGATTAAGAAAACCAGGACTTAGCCTGTGTTGCTGTTTGCAGCAAGAGTCCTTTTAAAATCAGGGCCCATTGGTATTTTACAAATCTATTACCATCTATTCATGGTTATTTACTGTGTGGAGCCTGTTATGGATTTAAATAAATAAAAGTATTTTTCTGGATCCTTCAAGTGCAAAGGTCTTTTGATAAACAAAAATGGTTCCCATATATCATCCCTCAGGGACCTTTATTTTTAAGAGTGTGGAAAAAGATTTGATCACATGTTATGAGTAAGATCATGTGGAATGTGATGACATTGTAGAAAACCTTGGGAATTTGATTACTCTGGCCATTTTTTGCATAATGTTCCCAGAGAGGTCAGGATTTGAACTTTGTAGGAATATGACAGCAGAAAGTTTATCATGAATTTCAAATATAATGAAGTCTGGGTTTGTAAATTATGTTGCTTTTATCGAATGGTTGAGATGGGATGTTTTCTTTCAAGATTTTAAAGCTCATTGCTGGCACTGATAAAGAATTGAAATGAAAACACATTGATCATCAGAGGTGACTGTGTGCAGAGGGTGCAGACCTATAAATACCTGGGAGCGCAGCTGGATGATAAATTGGACTGGACTGCAAATACTGATGCTCTGTGTAAGAAAGGACAGAGCCGACTATACTTCCTTAGAAGGCTGGCGTCTTTCAACATCTGCAATAAGATGCTGCAGATGTTCTATCAGGCGGTTGTGGCGAGCGCCGTCTTCTATGTGGTGGTGTGCTGGGGAGGCAGCATAAAGAAGAGGGATGCCTAACGCCTGGACAAACTGGTGAGGAAGGCAGGATCTATTGTAGGCATGGAGCTGGACAGTTTGACATCCGTGGCAGAGCGACGGGCGCTGAGCAGACTCCTGTCAATCATGGAGAATCCACTGCATCCACTGAACAGGATCATCTCCAGACAGAGGAGCAGCTTGAGCGACAGACTGCTGTCACTGTCCTGCTCCACTGACAGACTGAGGAGATCGTTCCTCTTCCACACTATGCGACTCTTCAATTCCACCTGGGGGGGTAAACGTTAATATTATACAAAGTTATTGTCTGTCTGTTATACTTTCATTGTTATCACTCTTTAATTTAATATTGTTTTTTATCAGGATGCTGCTGCTGGAGTATGTGAATTTCCCCTTGGAATTAATAAAGTATCTATCTATCTATCTATCTATCTATCTATCTATCTATCTATCTATCTATCTATCTATCTATCTATCTATCTATCTATCTATCTATCTATCTATCTATCTATCTATCTATCTATCTATCTATCTATCTATCTATCTATCTACTTTCTGTTTCCTGAGAAACATTTTCTCATTACCCTAAGATTAATAATTTAAAAAAGACATGTTGATATCTAAATGCAGTAATTTAAACAGACAAGCAACATTGCACCTTATACAACCTTAAAATAAGAATGTAAAAAAGGGGTACAACTGAGGGAAAACAATTGAGACCATTTATAATAGATTCAAGAATCTTTGTTTGTCACATGCATAGTTATACAGGACAACACGCAGTGAAATGCATTCTGATCCGCTTATCAAAAACTGTGCAAAGTTAGAAGAATATCAGTTAGATTAACAAAAAGTCATAGATTGAAAGATAACAGTATAGTAGAACATAATACATAAGTATGTGAATAAAGTAGAATTAAGTGTTAAGGTTCAATAGTGTAGTGATTATTTTGCAACACCAATGACAGACTGCTGTCACCGTCCTGCTCCACTGACAGACTGAGAAGATCATTCCTCCCCCAAACTATGCGACTCTTCAATTCCACCCGGGGGGGGGGTGGGGGGGGGGGGGGGGGGGGGGGGGGGGGTATGGTAAACGTTAACATTATATAAAGTTATTGTCTGTTTTTACCTGCATTATTATCAATCTTTAATTTAATATTGTTTTTTGTATCAGTAAGGTGCTGCTGGAGTATGTGAATTTCCCCTTGGGATCAATAAAGTATCTATCTATCTATCTATCTATCTATCTATCTATCTATCTATCTATCTATCTATCTATCTATCTATCTATCTATCTATCTATCTATCTATCTATCTATCTATCTATCTATCTATCTATCTATCTATCTAGACAGGTGCATAGTTAAATGACAGACCATTTTCAAAACAAGGTAAGAGTAGATGTCATGGCACAATTTCAGTCCAGTCTAAGTATGTAGAGGGTCATGGATGAGATGGCATGTTCTGATTTTATGGCTTGAGGATAGAAACTCCTTCTTAGTCTCTCTGCCCTGGCCTGGATGCTACAAAACCTTTTGCCTGATTTTAACAGATGAAACAGGCTATTGCTGGGATGAGAGGAGTCTTTGATAATCCTGAGAGCTCTGGTCCTGCATCTTCTGGTGTAAATGTCCTGCATAGATGGTAGAGCTGACCTGCAGCAGCATTCCGCTGCACGGATTACTCTCTGTAGGGCTTTACGGTCCTGAACACAGCAGTTTCCAAACCAGGATGTAATGTTCTGTGTCAGGATACTTTCCACAGCACCAGAGTAGAAAGTCTTTAGAATCCCTGAAGAGACCCCAAACTTCCTAAGCTGTCTGAGATGGTAGAGTCTCCGCTTTTCCCTTTTGGTCTGAACTTGGATGTGTTCAGACCATGTCAGATCCTCAGAGATGTGAACCCCCAGGTATTTAAAACTGTTCACCCTTTCCACTGAAGCCCCGTTAATGATGAGGGGCTTATAGTCCCGCTGCTGTCTCCTGTTGAAGTCTACCACCAGCTCCTTGGTTTTGCTGACGTTTAGCTGGAGGAAGTTTTCCTGACACCACAATGTCAGGTTTGTAACTTCATCCACATAGGCCGTCTCATCGTTGTTCACAATGAAGGCCAGTACCACCGTGTCATCTGCAAACTTCATGATAGTGTTGGAGGAATGCATGGACGTGCTGTCATGGGTGTAGAGGGAGTACAGCAGGGGGCTAATAAGTGTATTTGATGGATACACTTTGGGAAATTGAAAATCTGAGCTGAAAATTGTTTTGGAAATACCTGAATAATACAAGAATATACCTAAAAAGACTGAAAAATCTGTTTGCCTGAACACTTCCTCTTGTTATCAAGAAAGAAAGGCTTTAAAATGTAATTTTTCTTATACGTCATGTCATTTTCTTGCCTGCTTAATCCAGGCCAGGGTCGTCTTTGGGGTGCTGGAGCCTATTCCAGTTAGCATAGGGCACAATGCCAGATCAGACCTTGGACAGGGCACTGGTCATAAGCTCAAAATGTAATTCCAGTAAATTCATCTTTATTTTAAATGGTGAAATTAAAAGCATGTACAATGTCCAACACCTGTTCCAGCAAGAACCTAAGATTTCCTTATATGGTCTCCCATCCAAATACTGCATGGGTTCAAACATGTTTAGCTTCAGATGGATTACCTGTTCTGAAGTACAGGTGGTATGGCTGTTGGTTAAATTACATTTTAACAAATCTGAAAGAGATATGTGGCATTTTGTATACAACTGGAATTTCATTTTTTTTCTATGATGGACATACCAGGAACGAGGGTAGTTACAGAAATATGCACAGCTATCAGTAACAAAAGCTAATCTAGTCATTATGTGCCAAGTTTACATTCCCCAGACGATTACACCACCACCAGCAGCAGCCTGGACTGTTAACGCAAGCCAGTTTGAGTGCACAGATTCATGCTGTTGGTGCCAAATGCTGACCCTATGATCTGTGTGCTTCGACAGACATTAAAATGTATCATACCAGACTACATTTTTCTAGTCTTCAGCTATTCAGTTTTGTCACGCCAATGCCCTTTGCTGCTTCAGGTTTCTGTTCTTGGATGGCAGGAGTGGAATCTCCTGGCGTGGTCTTCAGCTGTTGCAGCCCATTTGATTGTGTTCTGTATTCTGGCTGAGGTTCCTTAGAGCACCATTGCTTGACAAAGCACCATTTCATTTGAGGATGGGTTCTGTTCATATGAAGTTGGTTCTTTCTGCTTTATGCTTCATTATATGTAGAAAATAAAACCCTGAAATCTTTAATGTATGGTAGGCTAATTAGCAGGACACTAATAGATTAAGAAAACTTGTACTTAACCTGTGTTATTGTGTGTATACTGTATAGCAAGAGTCATTTAAAAGTCATGAGCCATTGATATTTCGCAAATCTGTTACCATTTGCTGTATTTATGGTTTATTACTTTATGGAGCCTGTTACAGATCTAAATAAATGAAGTGTCTTCCTGGAACGTTCATGTAGATGGATCTTTTAGGAACAAAAATGGTTTACCTATGAAGAGCCACCTTTATTTTTAAGAGTGCCTGTGTGATTGTAAGCAAGAAGAGTCCTTTTAAAATCAGGACTTACTGGTATTTTACAAATCTGTTACCATCTGTTTATGGTAATTTACTGTAAAGAATGCATTACAGATCTAAACAAGCAAAAGGTTCTTTCCTGAACCTCGCCTATGGCATTGCTCTGAAGAACTACTGTGACTCCTTTATTTTTAAAAGTGTAAGTAACTATGATCTTAAAGATTTGAGATCAGAGACAGAATATGAAGATGGGGTTCTACTTCCCACAGTTTCTCTATATGGGGTACTTAGTGGCTCAGTGTTGGCTGAGATGCAGGCACCTTACAGGGAAATGAATAGAAGATGGTGAATTTGAAATGTAACAAGAAAAAGGCAGACCCGCTGTAGTAAATTGCTATGATTTCAGTTACTTGGAGGTGCAGAATGGGCTGAGACAACAGCTTAAGTGAAAACCTTCTGAGAGGCACAAAGCACCTCAAATCAAAAAAGGAAAGGGAGTGACACCCTGCCTAAGCCATGACATAAAGTAACATGGAGCTTTTAGAGAGCATAATTATGGTGATCCCTGCAGAATTTAAATTCACCTGAAATGAACCCCATTGAAAATGTTATCTTTGCCGTTGAGAGCAAAATTAGCAAGCAGACGCTGCCTGTTCTGTATTCAGCCCTGATAAACAGCACACAATTGGCAAAATAAGTAAAATGAAAGAGGTGGCACCCAGCTGTTAAAGATAAAACTGTGGGAATGAAGTGTTAATATTCATATACACTCTTAGTTTGTTTTGAGGAAGATCAGAAAAGTGAAGTGGTAAATGAAATTGCCGAGCTCATTCAGAATGGAGAAAGATATTGTATGTTATCACTAACTGTGTTGCAATAAACATGAGTCAGTTAAAAAGAAATACTTTTTTCATTTCTGCTTTGTGTCCAAAAAAAAGTGTGCTTAAATACAACTTTATTTTCCTTCCATAAACACAAAAAACACACGATTTTGTTATTGCATTGAATGAAGTATTTTTGTAAGTCTATAAAAAAAATAGTACAGTTGGGTTCAAAAAGAAAACGTTTTAAGTAGGAATTGTGAGTTATCAAGAAAGCTTAGAGAGCCACATTGATCAGACCGTGTGTTCAGAGAGAAGAAGTATTGCTCAGTGAGAGGTCGACATTAGCACATATTAACACGTCTCAGCATCATAAAAGTAAAATGTTAGCCGATGCCACCTTATGCGACTTCTAGCTTTGGGGTGTGTCAGATTTGCCAACCATCATTTCTGATCCTCGTTGCTGGACTATGTTCACTTAAAACAAGTGAAAATCACTGCCCATGTCATATTTGCCAACTGAATGCTGACCTTCTACCACAATCGTGGTTGACCCTTTTTATGATATTCAATATCATGCTGCCTGATGGGCCTGTTACTATACAGCCAACAGCTATGGTGAGTTCAGCTACAATCTTGACCCTTTATTCTATAGCTCGATTACTGCAACTCGCTGTATTCTGGGATTAATAAATCCCTGATACACAGGTTACAGTTGGTCCAGAATGCTGCTGCTCGCTTTCTGGTTGGGGCAAGAAAGTATAACTCTGTTTCTCCAATATTAGCTTCTTTACACTGGCTGCCTGTCAGTTTTTGAATTGATTTTAAAATCTTGCTGCTAGCTTTTAAATCTTTACATGGGCTTATTATTGCTGCCTATTTATCTGAACTGTGTGTTTTACATCAGCCATCTAGAGTGCTTAGATCTTCTGGTCAGCTGTCTCTGGTTGTCCCTTGTACCAAATGTAAAACTAAGGGGGACAGGGCTTTTGCAGCTGCTGCGCCTCGCCTGTGGAATTCTTTACCTCATCACATAAAGGAGTCATCTAAAATTGAACTGTTTAAAACAAGACTAAAGACTCATTTCTATTCACTTGCATTCTGTGACCTTCAGTAATACTGATGGTTTCCTCTTTGTGATTAAATAACAGTACTTCTATTTTTTATGTATATAACATTACTTCTATTTATTATGTGTTTTATTTTATGTTCATATATTTTATTTCTATTTATGTTTTATGTTAATCTGTTTTGCTTTTCTTTTATTCTATTATTGTAAAGCACTTTGGCCACAGCATTACTATGTTGTTTTAAATGTGCTATATAAATAAATTGACATTGACATTGACAACTGTCATGGTACGTAAAACACGAGACAGGTTTCTGGTTGTAAGGTCCATAAAGCTTGTGTTCCTTACTCCTAACTGTTGCATTCTATGCATTACACTTCCAGATCAGCATTCATTGGTTGCCATACACACAGAAACCACCCTACAACTAAGGACAAAATCAAACCTGTTTGATTTTATCAGAACCAATTGTAGACTAGTTGAAGTGAGTTGCCAGGCATATCGAATTAGGTGATGGGATTCACAGGAGCACACTGCCAACTGATTCCAACTTGCTAAGATTATTTAAATGAAGGTTACAATGGAAAAGTTATCTATTATGACATAATGTTTAGTTAGGCGCGTTGAATGCACTGAGATGATGATCCGGGAAAAACGATCACATGGATCATTACCATGAGATTAGTCATATGCTTATCAGTATAACAAAAAATGTTTATTTTGTATGTGTGCATGACTGCATGAGGCCTACTTGTGCAGATGGAATCATGTGGTGATCATAAGGACTGTTTATTTTTATTGGATGTTAATGATTTATGCTCTGATGGTGATGTGAACATTCACTTTGAGGTAAAATTGTTTACTGCATTAAGTGCCTGTTAAAAAAGCCCTCATCCCCTTGGAAGTTTTTGCATTTTGTAGTTATACAACATTGAATCACAGTGGATTTTATTTGGCTTTTTAGACACTGATGACCAGAAAAATACTCTTTAATGTCAAAGAGAAACCAGATCTCTGCAAAGTGGTGTGAATTATTAAAATACAAATATAAAAAAAGATAAATGATCACATAAGTTGTCAGTCCCTTCAACATGATAAAACTAAATCCTCACAGAATTAGTTCAGTGGAGGTCACCTGTCTGAGGTTTCAATCGACTGTAGTCTAAATGTACCTCAATGTGGAAGGAACAACTTGTGGACTAACCTACACAAAGAAGACAAAAGGCCACTCCAAGCAATTCAATAAAAGTCAGGGGGTTGAAACAAGAACATATCCAAGTCAATGAACATGCAAGTTCAATCAGTCAATAAGAAATGGTAAGATTATGGCACAGCTGTAAATCTGCCAGAGTAGACAATCCATAAAAACTAAGTGATTATCACGGAAAAAGATGAGTGAGGAACACCATCAAGAGACCTAGGAATGTTCTGAAGGAATTACAAACTACAGTAGCTGAAGCTGAAGAGAAGAAATTAAACAAGAATAAAATAATTTAATAAACAGACTAAAAATATGAAAATTTCTCAATACTGAAACAAAAGGAGTTAAAAAAAAAAGAGTACAAAACAAAATGACCTAAAGATAGAAATTAGCACTAAAAAAAGTATTTATCAAAGCCAAATCTGAAACTGAGATACTAAGGCAAAAGTGTATAATTCTATACCAAATAATTGATAACCAGAGAAACAAACTGTACAGTTTTAAAGAAGAGGACAGAGCATAATAGGAGGTTGAAAAATTCAGGCACATTTTTCAGCTAATGCCACAACAAGGTGTGTGTAGAAGGCTGAGTCTTAAATGGACCTCTCAGGTAACTGTGGTTCTAATTACCACAGCACCTTAGATTACAAATTAACAATAATGAGGTTATGAAGCCATGGATAAAAGGATGGACCATGAGCAAAGAAACAGGGGAAAAGAGACAAATATTAGAAAAAAAATAAAATAACAAGGACAGAACAGAAATCCTGAAAAAAACATGTATGGTGGATTGTCTGGTCAATTAGTGAGCCCTCTGGTTTCTAATATTTTAGGAACCATGAGAATGGTTGTGCATTTTAGCATATACCCCCATCTTCCTGCATATCTTACTTTGAATGATGTCATCACTAACAGGGAGAATGTGATGGAGCCACCAGCTGAAATGTTTCACACCACAAAGTGAATACTGGTCCAGTTTTACAAAGCCACAATGGAAGTTGTAGAAGAAGAATGTTCTCCTCAGCACCATGTATTTTGTGTGTTTAGTAAATTAGAATCTTTATAATAACTATTTTGTAACTTGCCAGTGAGAGATGCTTTGGCTTATGAACTAACAAAAATATGTTATTCCAGGCTTCAGGAGAAATAGTGTCCACATGAATAAAATGTAAGCTGTTTCTTGTTTTTCCCTTTCTCAGAGTGAATGTTTCAGGGACAAGGTCACAAGGCTGCAGAACTGTACATGTAGTTTATGCAAAGGCGTCTCTCCTGTGCTTAGCTTCCAAAACACAGATAATGCTTAGCTCAACAGACATATTGTTTAACTTTACTGTTTTGATAAGGATGTTCTTTCTGTCTTATTAATCATGAGATGCTGAAGTATAAAAAACCCCTCCTGGCTTTTGATCAGGGTTCAATTGAGCTTTGCGGCAATAAGTTATACTCTTTTGAATCTCTACTTACTGCGACTCCAAATAAATAAATAAAGTGAATTGAGAAAATATTATCTGTCTGCTTTCCAGTGTGCCTTTTTCGTCCACAAAGTCATCCTCACATCCTCAGTCACTGTCTGCTTTGTGAAAAACAGCTCTTTGTTCTAAAGGCAAATTGTAGCTTTTCATCTCTTCTACAGAGAAAGGTGCTACTGCCGTTGGATATATACAGCTACCCTGAAAATCTTCTCAGTGCCAGAATAGAAATACAAGTTTAAAAAAGTATCGAGGATTTCAGTCATTTTAGCCATCATCTGTTTTATATACTCACATTAGGGAAATCTTACTGGACCCTCGGACAAAAACTGTTCAGTACCTAAGCATTTCTCCTAAATTAATCTATCTATCTATCTATCTATCTATCTATCTATCTATCTATCTATCTATCTATCTATCTATCTATCTATCTATCTATCTATCTATCTATCTATCTATCTATCTATCTATCTATCTATCTATCTATCTATCTATCTATCTATCTATCTATCTATCTATCTATCTATCTATCTATCCCTCCCTGTTGGAAACTCTTACTACTGAATCATGTAATGCACAGTAACACATTAATTATAAACAATATCACTTAATCTATTAAACCATAATTTCTTGACATTGTCTTTATCTGATTGTAATATCTCTTTTCTGCACAAAATATTTTACATTTTTATAACCCCAGTCAAAACCTATGGCATTTTCATTATCATGTGAATTGCAAGTTTTTCAGAAATGAGGCTACAAACTGTCTTTAGACCAAACACATCATGCTTTGCTAAATAAACTTGGTATGTTCTAATGCACCGGTATTTCACCACGGTATAATCTCAAAAGAAAACATAACGTCTCTTACAAAAGCCCCACAGCATATAGCTATTCTTCACACCATTTAAATAGGGGAGAGGGGCTGTCCCAGCAAGAGTTTCATTTCTGATATGAGACACCCAGCTGATGCTCTCTGGAAACACTGTGGGTGGGGGTATTGACTCTAGCAGTACACCTGACATATTTTAGCATAGGAAACCTTAATTTAAATTATGAGAGGCCAAGGTGTGATCAAAAGATGGCACCGACGTGTTAAAATGTCAAGCGACAATCATAATCAAGAACATTGTAATGAAGTAAACAAATCTCAGGAAATGTAGCCAAATTTGTGCTTTACAGACAGTATAGAGAGGCCAAAGCCAAAAAGGTACATATAATTAGAATCACAGCACTAAATGAAAATCATAGTTGAAAGGCAAAAACAAGCATATTGTCATAACCAGAAAAAACAAGAAGCAATGACTCTAAATGTTTTTGTCTTCTGTGAATCCAGTCTTGGACAACCAGTAAGTGCACTCCAGGACTGGAGTTTGAGACCACTGGTATAAGGTATGACTGACTATTATTCACATTCATGGGCTCTCCACCTCCAAAAATGGGGATGAAAGAAATATGTCCCTGTCATTTGGCTAGGAAAGCATACCAATATGGAGCTCTCAACCAAAGAGGTAAAAATCTTAAACAACAACATGCTATCATTTACGTAATTGTAATAAATGCTATATAATGATTGTACTTGTCAGAATCTTTCAGATACTATCAACAGAACAAGTGGCTACTGTCTCCAAGCGGCATCCCACTAGAGACAACTATCACATTGTAAAATGTATTGAATATTGTCGCATCAGCTGCACAACAGGCTGTATTGAGTGCAGACACCATGTTAAGTTAAATCAGATGGCACATAACAAAATAGCCTGAAACTCACCAAGTACACAATGACATGCCTCTTGTTTAGTGTGGCAATCACTGTGTCAGTGTGTGAGGACTTCTATCCATGTGATCCAGTGATAACAACTCAAGTGTGGAAAAAAGGGGCTACTTATTTTTAGAACCAGTAAGTAGCTTTTGAACCTAACTGTGCAGCACTTGCTACAGGATATTGCACCATGACTTCCTCAGGTGAAGGAGTCTGTATGAACATATAGCTCCGCAATCGAAATATATCTGCAACAGAACTAAAAAAAAATAAATAAAATGTGCACAGAAGCTCCCAATTAGCTTTGCCTGACCACATTTCTCATTTGGTACTTGCTACTTTTTTGTGAGCCACCTCTATATTTTTACATGAATAGTACAGGTTAAAATGTGAATAAAAGTGCAATACTGACATAAGATGGAAATTCTAGGTCGACAGCAGGTTTAGCCATTGAATTTGTTAAATACTGTTAAGTTGCATTAATTTTAGGAACAGTTCTGATGCTGTGTGTGGTATGTTATTCCAAAATAGGCTAAAATAACTCACAGATCATGTTTGGGGAAAACAAAATTTGAAATTACTGTTACTATTGGCATGTGAGGAGAAACTGGAATATCCACAGAAGAGCCCGACTCTACAGGATAAGAATGTTGGAAACTCAACTAGGTTTTCTGGTACCATTAACATTTTCCTCAATATGCTGCCCAGACTGTGCATAATAAAGTTAAACTGAACCAAATGTGAAATTTCTTCTGAAAAACAAAATGATTAGTGTAAAATAAAAATTTCTAAATACATTTTGACTTTCTCGTATACAAAGTATAGTAATCATGAAAGAAATTCGACCTTGAGATTTTGATGAATCTCGACATTGAGTTTGAAAATGCTATTTTAGGTAATTATGTCTGTGTTGTCTGTGTGTCAACACGATAACTCAAAAACACAGACGGATGAAATTTGGCATGTGGTTGTTACACCAGAATTGTAGATTTATATTACCTTTTGGGCCAAATCCATCATCCGGAAGTGGTACATTACCTGAATATATATTTGATTTTATTTTTATTCTTGCAGCTTCAGAGTCTGATTCATTCAACTTTACTTTTATAATAATTGTTCAATACATTATTAATTTGATTTGATTTCTTGTTTATGGTTCTTTAATGTACATAAAATAAAAATATAATCATTGTCTTGTGGATTACTTCTCAAATATCCATCCCTTTACCTAATTATACAAGAAAGTTTCAGTCCTCTTCTGGCAACCCTGGAGTAGTGAAGAAATAATGACAGCATGAATATACTAGACATGAACTATACACGACTATTGTAATTTTAAAACTCAATTCACTTCCTATGCAAATGATACAGACTGAAAAGGATTAAACTACAGTAAAAGCAATCCAGTAATGCATTTTCCCTCACATCTGCTATACAAATTAAATGAAAATAACAATATTTTTTTTAATTGTTTGTATTTCCATTTGTAAAGTGTTAATATGGAAATGAGTCTGAGTGATTTGAATGGATGAGTGCTTGTGTGTTATACAAATAGGTTCCGGTGTACTTTTGCAGTTAGTGTAATTGTTTGACCATTCACAATTAATTTGGCCACTCATGATTTTTCTAAGACGGAAGCTTCAGTTTCATATATTAAAAGTTATTTTAGCAAAATGAGAGTGTTATTAATGTTCAATAAACAGGTACATAAGGTTGAAAAGGGGCTAGTTGTTGATATCTAAAAGGTCTTCTTACTATTTCCACTCTTGTTTTATCCAGTGATATTTTGAGCAATGAATCAAAAGTAATGATAAAAATGTTCCAACAAATAATATTGTGTGCAGTCATTTGGAATTATTTAAAAACAATGTAAAAAAAAATATGTGGTAACAAAGGTACTAAGTAAAACATTCCTCTTGGACGACAGGAGAATTACCAGAATCATTAAGAAAAACCCATGTGAGACATTTTCATAAAATGAGATTGGTCATCACACAGTCAGACAACAAGCACAAAAAAAAAGAAATGAAAGAAGAGATGAAACTGTGGCTGCACTGTAAGGACTGCCCCAACCTTTAATTGCATGAAAGCAGAAATGACAGGGTGCTATATAAAGGTAGACTTAATTAAACATGTGTTTTCATTTTTAGTCTGTAATTTGCATTGGTTTAAACTGTAAGGGAAATAAATAAAAATCTGGCTAACATGGCCTGTTGTGGAGTGGTTACTCTTTCAGTTCAGGCTGCTGTTTTCTTCCTATTACTGATTAGCTAGGGTCTGTGTTATTAATCTAAAATTGTTGGTATGAAAATGAGTGTATGACTTCATGATGGAAAAGTATAGTAAAATGTGTGGGGAATTTGCAGTATATTAAGAATGATTATAAGAACAAATTTGTTCAAGGTCTGGAGTTGGTTCCTTACTTTAATGTGCTGTTGTCAGCATATTGGAAAAGAGCATCATGTTTTCAATTAAGCATCTAAGTAAAACAAAAATGACGGCAACAACAAAAACATGTTTAATTTGTATAATAATGAAAAGTGCTGTTTAAATTAATTCCTTATTATTAAAATGTTGAATTTGTGACAACTAAGGTCTATTCTGTGCAATTACAAGAATGTCCTACAGAATAAAGAAAGGAAAGAATAACAAACATAGAAGAACTGGGAGATCAGAAAATAAGAAGGTTAGACTTAAGGATGGTCCATAAAAAAAACATGAGAGTAGAAATCAGAGCCAATTTAACAAAAGCATAAAAACAGTAAAACTAAAGTCCTAAAGTTAAAAGGAAAGCCAAAACCATAGCCAGAGGCAAGAATCTCTAACCAAAATCTACAACTGTGAAAAGTTCAATTTTATTTTTATCCTAAATCTTAGATGCTAAACCGTGGGCACCACCATATTTTGTATTGGAACACATGTAACATCATGGCGAAGCAATGTCCTCTCACGTGATTGAGCAATAAACAAGATGGCAGCACCCATGACACCATAGCAAAAAATAGCAGTGATCACAATAAAAGAAAATGGCATCTCAAAAAAAATTAACAAAAGCAAAAGTAAAAGCTTGGAGAATAGCAAAGGTACAACATGATGAATCTGCCACTGGGTGCTACAAAGCCCACATGGATCAGACTGGAACCTGAGGAAGACCTTTCAGAAAAATGTTACATTAGGCTGTTCTAGGTGTAGGCTATCCACTCAACAATCCATCCATTTTCTGAGCCCTGATGTGTTTTATTCATCACTTTTACATTGTTACTCTTGAGAAGTTCATATGTCACAGACAGATTTTTGCATTTTTTTTTTCTCTTTGCTAACTGTTGAAATTTTATATTTGAGGTTTCCATTATGGCTTTATGATACAGAACAAACAAAGGCCTTTCCACCTAGTGACTTTTTACTTGACAACACCTAGGATGTTACAGAAAAGTTAATAAGCAAGTGTAGCAGTTGAAGCGTGTGTCCACCTCTTGAACCCTCAGGTACCACTCCAATCACCAGGTGAAAGTACAAGACTCTTTTACTTTCTTCTTATACAGTGCACCAAGCACCCCACTCCACACTACTCATATAAACAATAAACTAATCACAAAACTCTCTCCTCCTTCTCCCAGACACTTAGCCACCCTACCTCCTAGCTCAGCTCAATGTCTGGGCTTTCCCAGAGTCCTTTTATATCCCCTGACTTGGAAGTGGTTCCTGTCCAAAACCCACAAGTCCTTATTGCTTCCGGGCCAGGGTAAACAGTCCTTTTCTTCAACCCGGGAGCAGGTCCTTTCTTCCTGTCATGTGACCATGACGTACTCCTGGGTTATAGGGCACATAAGAGTCCACGAGCCCCCCTACAGCGGCTCCCGGTGGCCCCCAAGGTATCCAGCAGGGCTGTGTATAAAAACTACATAGTCCATGAGGCCCTGCTGGAACTCGGGGCACGTCCATGCTGTTGGGAGAGCTCCTCCTGGCGGCCTGGGGGTGAGGACCGGAATAGGAAGCCGGCAATCCACCACAGAAGCTATGACTGAAATATACAAGAAGAAAGTTGGAAATCTAGCTGTAACTCTCTCTATGATATATTTTTCGTTTTTCTTTCTCCTAACTTCTAATTTTCCAAAGTATTAAAAAACTTAAGTGTTTTGAAACAACTAATGATCTCATTCTAATCTCATCTTCTTAACCACTTTTCCTTGTGAGGGTGTCAGCAGGCCAGGCCTATCAGCCCAAACTTGTTTGTCCCCAACTACAGATTCCAGCTCTGCCTAGGGAATTCATTAGCATTTCTAAGCCAGCTGTGAGATTTAATCCCTCCAGTGAGTAATGGGTCTGCCATGACATCTCTGGCTCTGGGAAGTTGAACTAGTGGCATCCTTAAGATATACTCAAACAAGCACAAGCGTCTTTTCTCAATCTGGGGGAGCAGCAGCTCTACTCTGAGATCCTCCAAATCGCTGAGCTTCTCACCCTATTATGGAGTGTCAGGCCAGCCACCCTGCAAGGAAACCTCATTTCTGTTGCTTGTGCTCGTGAACTCATTCTTTTGGTCTTTAACGAACAGCTCACGACCATAAGTGAAGACAGGAATGTAGACCGACTGATAAATCTAATTGTTATGAATTTACAGTAAATGCTCTCAGTATGACATTTAAGACCTTACTTACTTATTTCCAAATAAGTCTCGGAAGAAAAAAAATAAGCAAGCTTATTACAGCTTTGGCAGAAGTATAAATAAAATAGGCTGTGCAAAAATTCCCACTAAGCAGGGTAGCATGGGAAACCAGCATATTTATTAATAGATAACTACACTGCATGCTTTATTTAGGCATTACAGAAGTTTAAAGATATTACAATAAACAAACCCCTCCTTATACCACCATACCACACATCACACACTTCACACAGAGAAATTCTACTTCTGGCCTTGCTCAAGAAAAAAAACATGTTGCAGTTAGGCATCATAATGGCGTACCATACCCTGTTGTGAAGGAGCCACATTATTGCTTTCCGACACACTTCAGCTGTACAATTTGATGCCTATGAATACTCATAGATAGTGTGATAGACAAGATGCAAACCATTATTTAACATGACCATCAGATTTTTTTCCTTCAACATCTTTTCCTCTACAAACTTCAGTAAATTGAGAATGCTTCCAATAACTGACTCTGCCTTCTTTATCAGGTTGCTGATTCTTTTATGAAGTGATGTTGCTGTCTCTGCAGAGCACAACGTAGAAAAACGCACTGGCTATCACAGGACATGTTAAGGATATTGCTATACATATTAAAGGCAATCAGCCTCCAAAGGAAAAGAGTCAGTCCTTCCCTTTCTCATTTAGTACGTTAATGTTAGTAGACCCATCCAGCATGTCTTGATGTGGACTTCCAAGTATATGAAGAAGTGAACTATTTCCATATCCTAACCCTGGGTAGTGATTAGCTGTAGATGCTCCTTGGTTTGACAAAAGGTCATCAACCTCTTTTAGTTGTATTAATGTTCAGTTGCCAATACTTCTCCTTGAACCAAGGAACAAAGTTCTCCACTTGACTCCTACACTCTGCCTCAACCAATAGACAACAGACCCGATTGAAAATGTCTGCAGTTGACATGTTCTTGGCTTATGTTTATACTGTGAGGTGCACAGAGTAAACAGAGAAGGTGACACGACTGTCCCATGTGGTGCTCCAGTGTCGATCACACCATATTAGAGCCTTGCATATTGTGGCACCACTAGACAGATAGTTCATTATCCAGGACACCATTGGCTCATCCACTTGCATATCTCAGAGTTTACCCCTTAGTGAGGATGGCTGAATGGTGTTAATGACACTGGAGAAATCAAAAAAGTGTAATACTCACAGTGCTGCAGGCTTTTTCCAGCTTGGAGTAAAACTTAATAATAATAATAATAATACATTTTATTTATATAGCACCTTTCCCATGCTCAAGGCACTTACAGAATAAATAAAGAACGGCAGAATATACAGTATATAGCATTGTACAAACCAGATAAATAAATAAAGAAGATTAAGACAGTAAATTCTGAGAAAAAAACAGACAACATAATTGATGGTCTCGCACACACACACACAAGTTATATTAGCATCTTAACAGAGAAGTAAACTGAGAGAAGGGTAATAAAGTCAAGTAGAGCTAAAAGCCTTCCTGAACAGATGAGTTTTGAGTTGTTTTTTAAAAGAATTCATGGAGTCAGCTGACCTGATTAATTTTGGTAGGTCATTCCAGAGTCTGGGCGCTATACAGCTGAAGGCCCTGTCACCCATGGAGTGTAGATTAGTGAGGGGCACAACAAGATTACCAGAATCAGAGGACCTTAGTGGGCGGGCAGGCACATAGTGATGGAGGAGGTCACTGATGTAGTTTGGCGCAAGGTTATTTAAGACTTTGTAGGTTATTAGTAGGATTTTATATTCGATTCTGTAGGACACAGGGAGCCAGTGAAGATGGAGCAGGATGGGTGTGATGTGCTCGCTGCTGCTGGTTCGAGTAAGGACTCTTTCAGCTGAGTTTTGAATAAGCTGGAGCTGTGATATAAGATTAGAAGGGGCACCTGCCAGTAGGGAATTACAATAATCGATGCAGGATGTGATAAAAGCATGGACAAGTTTCTTAGCATTAGAGAAGGAGAGGAAGGAGCGAACACGGGATATGTTACGGAGGTGAAAGTAAGAAAGTTTCTTAATATGATTTATGTGGGCGGAATAAGTGAGGGAGGAATCAAAAATGACACCAAGATTTTTTACAGTAGAGGCAGGTGTGATGAGATCACTGCCAAGATGGACTGGGAAGGAGCTCATTTTATTAAGTTGCATTTTAGTCCCAATTTGCAGGAGTTCAGTTTTATTGCAATTTAATTTTAAAGAGTTCTGCTCCATCCAGGTTTTAATTTCACTAAAGCAGGTTGTGAGCTGAGAAAGCTCTGATGAAGTTCCACTTTTAACATTGAAGTAGAGCTGAGTATCATCTGCATAAAAATGATAACCCAATCCATAACTACGGATAATATGGCCAAGGGGAAGCATATAAATACAGAAAAGCAGAGGACCGAGGACAGAGCCCTGAGGGACTCCTTGTGTGACTGGCGCTGAGCTGGATCTGCTGTTGCCAAGACTAACAAACTCTTGCCTATCAGTCAGATAGGACTTGAACCACTGGAGGGCAGTGCCAGAGATACCCAGTAGGATGTCATGTCTAACAGTGTCAAATGCTGCACTGAGGTCTAACAGAATTAATATGCTAGTTTGTCCAGAGTCTGCTGCCATAAGCAAATCATTGGTTACCCGTAGCAGAGCAGTTTCACATGTGATCCTCGTGTAGCTAATTGTGTTTTCCTCTCCAGTATTTTTGCGTCTAAATGGTCTTTCACAAGAGGAATCATATATTTGAGGACCAGCCTTTCATACCCCTTTATGACGTGTGATGTAAGAGGCAGTGTTTTGTAGTCACTTGGTGTATAAGTGCCTGCCTTCTGTGAGAATGAGACAATATAAGATGTTTCATTGTGAAACTAAGTGTAGAAAGTGATCAGAGTCTCAAGAAAATGACATAACACTCAACAAAGAAGTCATCTGAGCCCAGTGTCCATCCCAGAAACTCAAGCACTCTGAGGCAATGACACTATCCATCACACTCACAATCCTACGCACACTTTTAATAACATGTAAATATGTGTTGCCTACATAAAGTAGTAAAATACACGGGACATTTAAAAAGTTTCCGCACTTTTATATTTTCATTGGAAACGGTGAAGGTGGGAGGAGTAGTAATTGGTCGTGTCTGAGAGTGTCATGTAACTGAGAAAATTGCATCGGAAAGGTAGGTGACTATGTAGAAAAGTGATGTAATTTGTTTTTTAAATCCTTAATAAACAGAGTTTTAAAAAAAGTGTGGAAACTTTTGAATGTCCCTCGTACTTAAGTATTGGAATCAGAATCACTTTATTGCTAGCACGTGAAACATACCAGAATTGACTTGGTGGCAAACATGAAATACAGGACAATACCAACACAAGACAACACAATTACAACCCACAAGTAACCTGACGCTGTGCAAACCGCTACACAAATACAACAATTTCTTCAACAGAACATTTGCAAACTTCAATACGTTAACTCAAATGAATGAGAAAAGCTATACAAAATTATATAGATATCAAGTAGCACAAGTTGAGCAAATATGAAATATTTATGAATAAGCAAACAGCACAGTTACCAGTTATATATTGCAAATACAGTTTAACCCTATGTGAGTTTATTTAGTATCTGAATAATTTGAGGAATGAAGCTGTGATGGAAATTTAATGAACAGAGGGCTGCTGGGGTGGATGGATTCAGCTGCAATCTTTCACTCATCAGTGATGAATAAATCACCCACTGCAACCGAGAAAGTAGGCAGAAGGAAACCAAATGGTGATGGAGGAGGTCACAATGCTCTTAAATGATAGCTGCGTAAAAATGTAATAATATACACCTTGATATGCTAAGCTTCTTGAGCTGGTGAAGAAATAGCAACCTCTGCTGGGGTTTTTTGGTGACCAAGGTGATGTGCTTGTCCCATTTTTAATGTATTGGTCAAAGTAGTCCCTAGGAATTTGAATGACTGAATCACAGACACAGTTTGGCCATTAATTTGCAAAGGTGGATAGTTAGTGATCCGCCGACGGAAGTCAATCCTCATTTCCACTGTCTTAACAGCATTGAGCTCTGAGTTGTTACAAGAACATCATTCTACAAGATGGCTCACCTTTCTTTGATAGGAAGACATGTCACTATTGGAAATGAGGCCCACTACGGTAGTGTCATCTGCAAACTTCAGGATTTTTACAGATTTGTCTACGGATGTACAGTCAGTTGTATAAAGTGAAAAGAGGATGGGTAAAGAAACACAGCCTTGGGGGGGGCAAATGCTAATTGAAATTGGATCCGACAGACGAGCAGCCCAGTCTCACATACATGTAAAGAATGTATATTATTGTTTGATTAAAACTTTTATTAAAATTAACTTACATATTGTGGGAGGGTTGGATTAAGTGATTCATTTAGGGCCAAACATTAAATTAGGGATGTGGACTCAATAGGCAGTCTACATAAATATTATTCACTCAGTGACATTTTCTGACATTTAAAAACCAAGGCAGAGTGGATGAGATAAGTGTGATTGAACTTTCTTTAGCACACATTCACAACAGATGACTAACATTAGCACAATCTAAAACAAACACAAGAACAATGGTAATGAGGACATGGCCTCAAACACAATATAAAGGAAATGGGACAACTTCTCCCAATTCTCCTATTAACTTTGTAAGGTATTAACTAGAATTTCCTTTTCATATGAATAACATCGTGCCTATTTACTGTAAGTGAACTTATTCAACACTTAAGAAGGAAACGAAAGCTACTAAAAGTGAAACTGTTCTGAAGTGCTGAATGATAGTTTTACATTGAGAAACATAACATTAAAGCAAACAGAAAGGCCTGAAGTCTCGATGCATGCTCAATAATCCAGGTAAGGAAATCCTAGAAATTTGATTCTGTTCATCTGGACAAAGTTTTTAAGTGGGAGAAATATTTCGAGACTTATCCAAGTCTCTTCCTCAGTCTCAATTGACTGCAGGTTTCCCCAACCTTATAAACAGTACCTTTGCTTAATCACAGAGACTAGCACCATTGACAAAGGGCCAGTTGATCAGTGATATGCAAATTGTCCACTGATTAGTAGACATGTGAACCATTCATAGAGGGTTGAGGAATGGCTGCAATCACAGCATTGTAAGATGGCGACAGATGTACCCTTAGGCCCCCTCCTCTGTTCAGAGATGGTCGGGGAAACCAAGCAGCCACTGGCTAAGCGCATGTCACAACACAGAAGAGCTTCCTCGTCAGGCCAGGACTCCGCAGTCTATTTACATCTACAGGATAGTGGTCACTCCTTTAAAGATGAAGAGGTGCACATCCTGGACAGGGAGGAGCGCTGGTTTGAGAGAGGAATCAAGGAGGCCATTTACGTGAAAAAGGAACGACCATCTCTGAACAGAGGAGGGGGCCTAAGGGTACATCTGTCGCCATCTTACAATGCTGTGATTGCAGCCATTCCTCAACCCTCTATGAATGGTTCACACGTCTACTAATCAGTGGACAATTTGCATATCACTGATCAACTGGCCCTTTGTCAATGGTGCTAGTCTCTGTGATTAAGCAAAGGTACTGTTTATAAGGTTGGGGAAACCTGCAGTCAATTGAGACTGAGGAAGAGACTTGGATAAGTCTCGAAATATTTCTCCCACTTAAAAACTTTGTCCAGATGAACAGAATCAAATTTCTAGGAGAAAGGCCTGAAGATTTACATTCTCAGTTAATTCCTACTTACAGTCCAACCAGGGTCACTTTGTTGCAAGTGTGAAAGCCTCAAAATGAGATCGCAATGGAGGACTGTAGAATATTTACCCTTTCTTTTCAAAGGAACCCACAGTCAGCAACTGAAAGAATAAAATTAGTAGCAACATATCTGCATGAAGGATCAGACTCCCTTAAAAATGTAAATCATTATTATGAAAATGTTTATAACGACTCTCAGCTTTGTCTTTGTAATCAATTATTTCCAAGTTTTCAACATATGTTTGATGTAATTTCTTACCTATAAAAATATTGCTTTTTGTTGTGCTGAGTGTTAGAAGTCTGTTTTTAGCAGAGGGGTTAGCTCCACTGGTCCAGCATTGCTCCTGGTTTACCCTTTTGTGTGTGTGCATGGTTACAACCTGAAACTAGACTAAGGCTAGATTGAATTCTGACTTTTTCAGTGATTTTCTGCCGTAGCCTTCATTTACATAATCTTAGCCAGTTGGAGGCAGTCATGGCGTGCTCCCATGAAGCTGATTTCCTAATGTGACAAGCCCAACAACTCGCTCCAATTAAATCAAACAGGTTTAGTTACTCTTTTTAGTTGTAGGTGTGGGCTTTGTGTGCTTGTGAGGTGACAACCAACAAATGCTCATCCGGATGTACAATGTATAGAAGGCAGCACTGAGAAATGATGCATGCAGGGGCTTTAGACCTCACAAACAGAAGAGGAATACATATGTCTGATGTTTTGTGTCTTACACACTGTGGCTGAATGGGATAAAGAGCCAAAATTGCTGCTGAACTCGCCACAGCTGTCAACCCTTTGTACAATGCCAACTCTGCCAGGTAGCACGCTATTGGCTGTCAGAAAAAGGGGTGACCAAGGCTGTACCAGAATGTCAGCATTCAGATGGCAAATGTGACATGGGCAGCAAATTTCAGTCATTTAAAATCGAGATTGGCAGCTCTGGTTGGTAAATCCGACATGCCTAATAACTAGAAGTTGTGTAATATGACATTGATTTTAGCAAAGGGGCTTGAAGGCAGTAAATAATAATAATAACTTTTTTCTTTCTTTACTTTTTATCTCCCCAAATTGAATGTTTGTTTTTCCAGTTCAAGCATTTCCCAGTCAAGAAAATGTACCAAAAGATGAACCTCTAAATTTTATTCTCCGAAGGACCATGCAAATTAGCAGCAACGGGCTAAACTAAGGTTTATCAAAACAACAAGAGAAAAAAGCGATCTTCAGAGGCTTGAGGCTCCATTCTCAATTCATTTGCTGAGGAACATGGAAAATGTAAGTAAAAGAATTTGCCGCACATATGAGCAGAATCAATTGTGCCATTTATCATTCTAGTACTTTTGGGTATTGTATTGTGTAAATGATGAAGTGTAACATCCTCTTGTTGTCTTTCCAAGGGCTCTTTTCTAAAAGAAGGTGTAAATCTGCGGGAACCGTACCTGATGTTAGGATTACTCAAGCAACAGACTAGAGAAAAGCATCTCAAAATCTGACAGATTTTTCGTGATATGAAAAGTGTGTAAACTTGGACAACTTGCTGTGAAAAGAGGACCAGAAATTATTAGTTAGGTAAGTTAATATTAACATTGTCACATACGTGCGCTTGGGAGACAGCTGAAGGGCCTGAACAAAAGTAATTCCACACCAGACCAGGGGGTGGCGGAGTGCACTAACTCTTTTTTTTGCTTTCCTACAGACCATTCATGGGAAATTCCACCTGACCCCGATGACGTCACTTCCAGTCTCGAACCAACAGATGAAGACCCTTCTGGTTCTGGCCTTTTTGATGACGTCACGTCCGGGTCTGAGCCTATGGAGGAGGACCCTTCCAATTCCACCCTAGATGACCTCATTTCCGGTTCTGGCCTTTAAAGCTGCCATCTTACCTCCATACCATCAGTTCCGGATTGAACTTAAATCTATGCACATCAGTGGCATAACTTATACCCTTTAGCAGCCAGGGAACAATATACAGGTGGCTGCCCCAAACCTTTTTTCAATTTTTGTGTCTCCTTTTTGTGACAACATTAAAAAAGAAAAATTTTGGTATTGTCAAAAATTCCACTGAAAGGACAAATGACAGGATGAAAATGGACAAAAGTGGTGAAATCAAAGCAAAGAACACTTTGACCTAAAATCCTGTTCGTGTTAGCCAACAACATTATGTAAACAGTTCATTAACTAATGCATGCTGACACTTGTGCAAATATATTCTAATCTTTACAGAGATAGATTTAAACGGAGGGTGGCACAGTGGTGCAGTGGGTAGCGCTGTTGCCTCGCAGTTGGAAGACCTGGGGACCTGGGTTCACTTCCCGGGTCCTCCCTGCATGGAGTTTGCATGTTCTCCCCGTGTCTGTGTGGGTTTCCTCCGGGCGCTCCGGTTTCCTCCCACAGTCCAAAGACATGCAGGTTAGGTGGATTGGCGATTCTAAATTGGCCCTAGTGTGTGCTTGGTGTTTGTGAGTGTCCTGCGGTGGGTTGGCACCTTGCCCGGGATTGGTTCCTGCCTTGTGCCCTGTGTTGGCTGGGATTGGCTCCAGCAGACCCCCGTGACCCTGTGTTCGGATTCAGCGGGTTGGAAAATGGATGGATGGATGGATTTAAATGGAACATGAGGAAGAACTGTGAGATTACTCCACCGCTGACCTGTCTGTCCTTTTTCTCTCTAGCCAGGAGGAAGATGATGATCACCATGGGGACCATTAGCCCACAACCCGATGGGCCTCCGGCAACATCCTTCCTGGTCTGCAGAGCATAAAAGACATCATGGACAGTAGCATGGTTATTTTAGTGACCAAGAATAAACAGGACATGTGAATGTCCACCCAAGCACTCGTTTTTCTAACCGCATGTCACATTATCAGTAAATGATTAATTCCACAGTGGATCTGCATCTTTTTCCATGCCTTTACTTTGTGTTTCATTACAAAACATAAAATTCTGAACATGGTGGCACAGCTATTAGTGTTTAACAGACATGATTGTGCCATAAAAATATACACCAATCAGCCACAACATTAAAACCACTTGCATAATATTGTGTACAGTAGGTCTCCCTCATGCTACCAGAACAAATCTGACCTGTCTAGGCTTGAACTCCATTCGACTTCTGAAAGTATCCTTTGATATCTTGCACCAAGACATTAGCAGTATATCCTTTAAATCCTCTATGTTGGAAGGTGAGACCTCCACGGATTGGACATATTTTTTTTTGGTACGTTCCACAGATACTCAATCGGTTTGAGTTTGGAGGCTAAGTCAACACCTTGAACTCTTTGTAATGCTTTTCAAACCATTCCTGAACCATTTTTGCAATAAGCCTGGGTGCATTATCCTGCTGAAAGAGGCCAATGCCATCATAGAATACCAATGCCATGAAGGTGCATATGGTCTACAACAGGCATGTGCAACCTACGGCCCGTGGGCCGAATCCGGCCCGCGTACTGATTTTATACGGCCCGCGACGACTTTTCTAAATATCATTGAATCTGGCCCGTTAACCCTCTTGGTGTTGCCTGTTTGTTCTTGTGGTATTGTTGGATTATTTTTGAGAGTATGATGCGGTCAGTGCTTTCTGAAGTACTTTATATTGTGCTTCCCCCACTTTTACGGCACGTCCGGAACTGTCGCACGTTTAAAGTGTGCAAGAGCTCGTAGTCATGTAGTCGTTGACTCTGCTGCATCTCTCTACTCTGCTGTCGTGCGTAGCATAGCGCAGTCTTTTCATGGTTTTTGCTAGTGCTGTACCTATCTGCATGTTGTTTCGAGTTTCATGCTATATCGGCCTACATTTCAATATTTTCAAATACTTGTGAATTTGTGAACAAAGAAGAGAAAAGTGGACGCTGAGAGTCGTACATTTCAAGAGAAATGGACTGACGATTATTGTTTTATAATGCAGAAAAAAAAACCTCTTTGTTTGATATGCTTGGAAACTATTTCAGTTTTAAATGAATACAATTTAAAAAGACACTACAATACAAAACACGCTAATTACAACAGTTACAAATGTAAACTAAGAACAGATAAGATACAAAATTTGAAAAAATGTGTATCGGCACAACAGATGTTATTCCGCAAACATACTGATGTAACTGACAATATTGTTCGTGCAAGTTTTATTGTTAGCGAAAAAATTGCGAAGCACTCAAAACCATATTCTGAAGGCGAGTTTGTCAAGGAATGCCTTACTGCAGTCACGAAAGTTCTGTGTCCAGAGAAAAGCCATGAAATGGAAAAGATAAGTCTTTCTCGTTGGACAGTAACCCGACGAGTCGACGAAATGGCCAGTGACATAAAATTAAGCATTAAAAATATCGCATCAAAATTTGAAGCATTTTCCATTGTTCTTGATGAGAGTACAGACTCCAACGATACCGCTCAATTGGCTATATTTATTCGCGTAGTTGACGCTAGCTTCAATTGTACGGAAGAATTGCTTGCTCTCCAACCAATGAAGAATACAACAAGGGGTGAAGACATTTTCCAGGAAGTAAAAACTTCTTTTACTGTATTTGATTTAAAGTGGGAAAAGTTATGCGGAATATCCACCGATGGAGCTCCATTGGGGCGGAGTGGTGGCTCTGAGGCTAAGGATCTGCGCTGGTATCCCGAAGGTTGCCGGTTCGAATCCCCGTCACTGCCAAAAGAGATCCTACTCTGCTGGGCCCTTGAGCAAGACCCTTAACCTGTAATTGCTTCAGGGGCACTGTACAATGGCTGACCCTGCGCTCTGACCCCAAGGGGTATGCGAAAACTAACAAATTCCTAATACAAGAAATTGTATAAGGCAAAATAAAGAACAAAAAAAAACATCGGAGTTGTTGCCCAAATAAAAACCGAATTATCAAGTAACAAAATCAACACGGGAGATTTGTCGGTATTGCATTTCATTATACACCAGCAAAACTTATGTGCAAAATCAGTTAAATTTGCACAATAACTGCATGTATAAACTTCATTAAATCCAGGGCGCTAAATCACCGCCAATTTCAAGAATTTCTGGCTGACGTTCTTTCTGACCATAAAGATCTTACATTTTATTGTGAAGTGCGTTGGCTTAGCAAGGGAAAAATGTTGATACGTTTTTATGATTTGAGAAATGAGGTATCTCTTTTCATGGACATGAAAGGAAAACCTATTCCTGAGCTAGAAAACAAACCCTGGCTGTGTGATCTTGCATTTCTTGTCGACCTAACAACACATCTAAATGAATTTAATGCTAAATTACAAACTCAGGGACAAATGATTCATGAGCTTTATGGACACATAAAATCATTTCAAAATAAGCTTCGACTCTGGGAAAGCCAATTAAAGGAAGGCAATACTTATCATTTTCCCACACTTGCGAACCACAAAGATTTTGATTGTGAATCGTTTGCGAATGAATTAAATTCATTGAGTGGAGAATTCAACACTAGGTTCCGTGATTTTAAAAATCAAGAAACAAACTTGCAAATTTTCTCTTGTCCATTTGACGTTGATGTCGAACTAGCTCCACTTTCATTGCAAATGGAATTAATTGAATTACAAGAGAACCTTGTCCTGAAATCAAAATTCAATGATATTGAATTACTTGACTTTTATAAAAACTATTTCCCACGTGACAAGTTTCCAAAACAGAGTCATTCTTTTCTGAGCAAAAGCTGTCAATTTGGCAGCACCTATAAATGCGAGCAACTTTTTTCAAGGACGAACTTCGTAAAATCCAAAACTAGGACGCGAATTAGGCCTACTGATGAGCACCTAGAAAACACGTTGCGAGTTTCCACGTCCACAATATCTCCTAATATTGATAAGCTTGTGTCCACCATGCAATCTCAATCGTCGCATTAATAAAGAGTTTTTATTAAATAATATATTAATAAATATTTGTTGTTTTTTTTTTGGCCTTCTTGCATTTTCGATTTTCAGAAATACATATATATCCTGAAGTACTCCGGCCCGCGTAATCTTTCTACTTTCTAATCTGGCCCATAGTCCTGTCAAGGTTGCACATGCCTGGTCTACAACAATGTTTAGGTAGATGGTATATGTCAAAGTAACCTCCACATGAATGCCAGGATCCATAGTTTCCCAGCAGAACATTTTGCAGTTGACTGTGGTCAGCATGGGCTCTCTGACTAACCTGCAGCTATGTAGCCCCATATGCAGCAAACTGCAAAGCACTGTGTGTTTTGATGCATTTCTTTCATTGCCTGCATTAGGCTTTTCAGCAATTTATTCTACAGTTGATCTTCTGTGGGATTGGACCAGAAAGGCTACCTTTCACAACTCACGTGCATCAATGAGACTTGATTGCTCATTCACCGGTTGCCCTACCATGGACCATTTTTGGTAGGTGCATACTGAGAACAACCTCCAAGACCTGCTCCTTTTGAGATGCTCAGACTCCGTCATGTAGCTATCACATTTAGGCCCTTGGGCAAGTGATTTTGATATTTTTCTGCTCCTAACACTTCACCATCAAGAACTGACTGTTCACTTGCTGCCTAATATAAGCCAACCCTTGACAGGTGCCATTGTAATGAGATGATCAGTGTTATCCACAACATCTGGCAGTGGTTGCAATGTCATAGCTAATGGGTGTATAATGCCTTGTGGTTTACCTGCACATCAACTGAAATTTCTGAGGAAATGCTAAAGATGATATACAGGGAGCTATCAATGTCACTACCTGGAATATAAGAAAAGGCAAAAAGAAAGAGAGTTGTTGAAATGGGGGATGAGTGTTGGTAAAGATAAAATATCACCCTAAAACACTACAAAAGCATTAGACTTACATGTTCATATTCATTGCTTATTCATCTTCTAAGTCAGGGTCATGCCAGGGTAGGGCTTATCCTGACACTATTATCACAATAAAGGAATTACCACTAACACTGGGGCAGTTTAGTCCTGTAAATCAATTACAAACTAGTGGAATTTAGGATATGGGAGGAAAACCAGAGAACGTAGTGGAAAAAGAAAACACTGCACCCAGACAGTCACAAGGCCGGAACTCAAATCAGCACTTTGGAGAATCGCAGTGCTAACCACTTTCGCATACAAAAATACTGAAAGTTCCTTTTTAAAAAAAAAAAACAAAAACAAAAACAAAATCTGAGTTTGTAGGCTGTAACATTTTCTATTTCTTTTATGTGAGCATTTTTTTCATGGTTTTAAGCAGATCACAATGGAAAATGAAGCTTACGCTGATCTGTAATTTCAAAAGAATACTACACTTGTTTGCACAGTTACATTGTGGCTGAAAGCCTTCTTCCTATCAACAGATGTCCTCCTCTTAAACAGCATTTTAATTAGTTAAGAGGAGGAAACATAAAGTAGTGCAGTGAGGAAACAGTTCTATTAAAATTTGCACTTTCACTGAAGTTTTTGAGACATTAGGAGACTCACTATTTCACTTATTTCAGCATCTTCAGTATAATGATCGATTTTAACTTCAAAAATATTAAATAACTAATCACATTGCCTTTTGTGCAAATATAATGATTTAGCACACAGATATGGTAATGGAAGTGAAAGAAATGTGGTAAATTGCAGCTCTAAGCAAAAAAGGAACTACTTAATAACATTTATGGAAGGCAGAATGCACAGCGAGTACTGGGTTGTTCTTTGGCCAGAAACCCCTGCAGATTTTATTTATTTATCTCTGAAGCTTAAATTTTTTTTTTTTTTTTTTCTGTTCACCATAACCACCCGACTTTATTGTTGGACTCAAATTCAGAGATTTAACACAGAAAACTGAAAGGGACACTATGGAGCACCATTAATTCTTTACATTTATATAGCGCTTTTCTCACTAGTCAAAGCACTTTTCATAGTGAACGGGGAGCCACTTCAACCACCACTAACTAATGTGTAGAATCCACCTTGTTGATGCACTGGCAGACATTTTTATGTCAGTATGCTTACCATACATAAGTTGTTAGGAGGTGAAGTGGTGAGAGAAACATAGCCAGGCTCCGCGCACCAGGAGACATTACAGAATAACTAGGGGATTGGAGAATTGAGGCACAGACAAGGAAAAAAAGCAGCTTGTAAAATAAATACATAAATCAAATCATATAATTTCCAGAAAACTCCTAAAACAAGCTAAGAAAGTCCTCTTCTGCTTTGTTTTCTGCCTCCTCCTGTTTTGATTTCTGTTTTTCAAGTTGATGCATAAGCAATTATCATGTTGTATAGTCCTTTCATTCTCCAATGCACTGTATTATTGTTCTTGTTTACAATGTGTGTCAGCCCTACCAAAAAGTTTCATTAAAAATTAACATTACTAAAAGCTGAGCATATAAATAATTAAATACTAAAATATAACCTAATGATCCATTCCTCTTTCCGGCATCCTGGAGCTGCCAAATTCTGCCATTAAGCAGACTACTGGAGAGTATTACTGAATGACAACACCCGATAGCATGACCTCACTCTGTGTTCTCCACTAATCAATCAACAGAGTCCGCATTAGTGAAAAAATCAAACTATAATGCATAATAATATTTACTTTTACAGCACAGTATAAGTATAGAAATGTACTATATGTGTACTAAAATATAAAAATCTATAAACCTATAAATATCTGAGAGTGCAGCTGGATGATAAATTAGACTGGACTGCTAATACTGATGCTCTGTGCAAGAAAGGACAGAGCCGACTATACTTCCTTAGAAGGCTAGCGTCCTTCAACATCTGCAATAAGATGCTGCAGATGTTCTATCAGACAGTTGTGGTGAGTGCCCACTTCTACGCGGTGGTGTGCTGGGGAGGCAGCATTAAGAGGAAAGACGCCTCACGCCTGGACAAACTGGTGAGGAAGGCAGGCTCTATTGTTGGCATGGAGCTGGACAGTCTGACATCTGTGGCAGAGCGACGGGCGCTGAGCAGACTCCTATCAATTATGGAGAATCCACTACATCCACTAAATAGTATCATCTCCAGACAGAAGAGCAGCTTCAGCGACAGACTGCTGTCAATGTCCTGCTCCACTGACAGATTGAGGAGATCGTTCCTCCCCCAAACTATGCGACTCTTCAATTCCACCCGGGGGGGTAAACGTTAACATTTAACATTATACAAAGTTATTGTCTGTTTTTCACCTGCATTATTATCAATCTTTAATTTAATATTATTTATTGTATCAGTATGCTGCTGCTGGAGAATGTGAATTTCCCATTGGGATTAATAAAGTATCTATCTATCTATCTATCTATCTATCTATCTATCTATCTATCTATCTATCTATCTATCTATCTATCTATCTATCTATCTATCTATCTATCTATCTATCTATCTATCTATCTATCTATCTATCTATCTATCTATCTATCTATCTATCTATCTATCTATCTATCTAAAAGAAAGCACAAGAAATTCACAAAATGAGAGACAATTCAGACCATCAAGTCTGTTTGCAAAGCTACAAATGAGGTAAAATGGAAGGACCCCTAGTTTGTGAGTCTCTAATGGTTAAAACAGTAATGTCTGATCTGATAACATGTTATGGTCAGGTGACTTTACAGATGTACAAAATATTGTACCTGGTTGCAAGAAAACGTTTGTGTAGTCCTCAGTATTTGTGCATGAATTAACTTTCAAAAACAAGGTCTGATCTTCCAACTAAGTCACAATAATACTAGAAACAAACTACTTTGTTTAAACATTGCGACTAGGAAATCTCTTTGCGCATTTTGTTGGCAAAATTAAAGGGATGATTTATTTGTCACTGAACAAAAAACAGGATTTTTGGTAAAAGTGGAAGAGAAATCAAAATGTAAGAATAACAGAAAGGACGAGCAATTCAGTCCTCTCCTCTCTCATCTGACCACTTCCTCTCTGCCAGTGAGCCTTTGGCATACTCTCTCCTACCATCTCCAAGCTTCCCCAACCAACGGCACTGTGGGGTGTCTTTAAACCCAGGGTGGGATTCCAAGGTAATTCCCAAAGTTATTACAGGTCACAGTGTAATACCCAAAAACCGGGGCGGTCTTAACAGCATTATAGGCCTCTGAGCAAAGCAGTGCACTGGGTCCCCCTACCTACACAACCACTCATAGGAAAAATAAAATGTAAATGGTCAATAAAATTAAACATATATTTATTGTATTGGTACTTCCAACAAAATTAGTGTTTAAACACTAAAAAACATGCAGAACAACAAAGATTAATCAACACAAACATTTGAACAATATGATATGAGCATTGAAAAACACAAAAATTTCAACATATAAATGATACTCGATTGGTAAACCCTACAAACAGAGTCGGCACAGTGTGAAATTACTATAATTATTTAATATTAATCAAGTGTTCAACACAAACATTTGTGAAATTTCTTTGCAGAGAATTGAGTTAATATACGCATATACGTTTCTACGTTATGTAGTGCGTGAGATCCGTACACATACAGGCATGTGAGGTTGCAGAGGTGACCGTGATGCTATGTCTGAGGTGAATGCCAATGTCCACTTGTAATACAATAACAAATATTTATAGTTTAGTATAGTATAGTGTGGGCGGCACGGTGGCGCAGTGGGTAGCGCTGCTGCCTCGCAGTTGGGAGACCTGGGGACCCGGGTTCGCTTCCCGGGCCCTCCCTGTGTGGAGTTTGCATGTTCTCCCCGTGTCTGCGTGGGTTTCCTCCGGGCGATCCGGTTTCCTCCCACAGTCCAAAGACATGCTGGTTAGGTGGATTGGCGATTCTAAATTGGCCCTAGTGTGTGCTTGGTGTGTGGGTGTGTTTGTGTGTGTCCTGCGGTGGGTTGGCACCCTGCCCAGGATGGGTTCCCTGCCTTGTGCCCTGTGTTGGCTGGGATTGGCTCCAGCAGACCCCCGTGACCCTGTGTTCGGATTCAGCGGGTTGGAAAATGGATGGATGGATGGATAGTATAGTGTTTATTTATTGACAGCAAGTCACAACATACATAGATTAACATGGGGCCCCTATGCTCGTGGGGCCACCAGACAACTGCCCAGCGTGCCCATGCATTAAGACTTTCCTACCCAGAAGGTCTTTTGGCCTTAACTTCAGAACTCCCTCTGGTAGACCACATGTCTCCTTGCCCAGTGTGTCCATTATTTAATTTATGGATTACAAAGAACTCTTGCATTGACATACTAATGTTAGCACTAGGCAAACAGAATGAGCTATACTGGGAGAAATTATTTGTCATCTTTTTCTTCGTCATGTTTGCAACATTTTAAATGTTGTCAATGTATTTTATTAATATGCAATTGGAAAATATTTAAATACTAGTGTTGTTACCCTTAAATACAAATCTATTAAAACATTCTTTCTTAGCGGCTACCTAATTAGATATATCATCCTGTAAAAATTGTAGCATTTTAACTAAACGAAAAATGGTCTTTGTTGATGAGTGTGTGGACTTTGCATTTTACATGTATAGCTTTTAGTATTTTTTCTGGTGGCCAAACTAGCTGAGAAACGCAAGAGGGCCAATTACACACCTCCACCATATATTTGCTGAACACATCATAGCTTATTAAGCACAGTCAGTGTTCTGTTATGGCCCCTAACAACTTACAGTAGGAACCAAACTATAGCAATCCACAGACTTCACTTGATTTACATCTTTGCTATCAGTATCATGTTTAATCTTCACTATGGTTTTACTTTAAATATTTCATTCTTTTTATTACTTGAATAAACCTCAGCAGCAGGGCCGGATTTTCCTATAGGCTAACTAGGCTTCAGCCTAGGGCCTCAAGATCAAGAGGGGCCTACATTCAAATTGTTAACAAAATTAAAATTACACTATTCTAAAAACAGTGAACACTAAAACACTGAACCGAAAATAAGGAGAAATTCTACGCATATGACTAATAAACAAACATAAAAATGTATTGGTTAATCACAGTAATGATGTATTTTATTATCTCTCATATAATTTACAAACTTAAAAATGGAAGGTGAAAGGGCCTCATAAGTGGAATAGCCTAGGGCCTCTTTTCATATAAATCCGGCCCTGCTCAGCAGGTATACAAAATGCCTGAGATGGCAGCAAATATCACAACCCATGACACACTTTCCACTCCTTATCATGTACCTGGTTAATGGAAACAACACAGAGACATGAATGGACTTCAGGATTTTAATTCTTCTGGACTTACTCCCAAGAAAGTTAGTTTTACTGTCATTATGAAATGATGTTGAGTCCCTCTCAGCACTCTGTTGACTGCCGAGATGTTTGCTCTCCCTCATGCTTCATCCAGACTTGGGACTGGCTCCAGCTAGAACTTAAGCAGTTCATTAAACATTCCAGGATATCAAGGACAGCTGACACTTATGCTCTTCAGCGGAGGTGCATTTATGAGCATGTGAACCAGTAGATGCCTGACATTCTTTTCTTTTTCTTGCCATGAAAACTGAAATCAAATAAAAATATATTGTCAGTAGGATTCTATAAGCAACTCATATAATCTTTAAGTGTCATGCATTCTTATGTGTTTCTGATGTTGACTATATATTATAAACTTTCATCCATCTCTCCATTCTCTGAACCCACTGTTTCTAATTTGGGGTTGTAGGCTCTACCCTGGGCACACTCATACACTCATGCCACCAATCACCAGTCTGTTAAACGTGCATATCTTTTGGACTTGAAAGGAAACCAAAGGAACAGGACAAAAACATAGTGAACCAAGAAGTACATGTAAACTCCAGTAAGCTACTGCTTTGAACACAGATACGCACACAGGTAAGAAGAGGAGCTAATACATGAACCATCCATTTATAAAATGAACGTTTTCATCCATTCCTCCAACCATCCATCCATATTCATATTCTGCTTCTTGCTTATACAGAGTCATGGGGCATATCTATCCTGCAGAATCAGGCACATGGATACTTCCAACACTGGATGGGATGCCACTCCATTATTTATTGTTAAGTTCCGAACAATAGTCTGTGACCACATCTAGAGCTTGGTTCCAGCCACACATTGATAGGATGGACTCCAGATCAAATAGAAAAAAAATTGGCTTGAAAATGGTTTGATGGATGGCTAAAAGGCTATGAAGAAAAGCTGGTAGAAAGAAAGCAATGTAAGGGGTCATTTAACTGAGAAACAGAAACAAATTCTACAGGATTTTTCCCCCAAGAGTCCTTACTTGTCTTTTTCATCACTATAACAGCACATGCTCCAGCAATAAAACCAAAACAGATGAACACCGTGGGGATGACATTACGATGACGTCTATGGCCACCTAAAGAGAAAAAGAGAATAAATATTAATTTTAAAAATTATCATAAAATGTTCATTTTGAGATTGTCATAGCTAAGAGACAAATTAACTAGTACATGTAACGGGTCTATAAATTATGCAGACGAGTTGAAATCTCTATAGATTTTTCATATTCTACCTGCGATATGATGTGTACTATTCTGATCACATGGTAATAATCAATGTTAGTCTCCCTGCTTTATAGGATATTCTGATATCAGTTACACTTTCAAAGGATGGCTACAATCATACAGCTGGATGAAATGTCACATTTATTTGATAAGCACACACTTATTGAATAATTTCAATCATAGCAATAGAAAATCACATTACTTTTGCTCTTTTTAGGTGAACCCTCTTTACCTCTGATAACTGTAATCTGTTCATCAAGCATGGGGAATTCTATTTGTGCAGTATTTGTTTGCAAGCTAATACAAAATTAATAATCTATTTATGGGTAATTATTTAAATTCTTTGTTTTATTACTAATAGTTTAATAAAACATATTCAAATTTCATGAAATTTGCAGATGACTCTGTGACGGCAAGTTTTTTACAAGATAAGGAGGCCAGACATGAACCTGTGGGTTTGTACAATGGTGTGTGTAGATATGTGCTATCAGGCAGGGAGGAAGTTCAACTGAACTTTTAATAAGAATAATCTCTTAAGTTACAGGCAGATGTTAAAGTATTCATGACAACTAGCAAGAGCTCCCAAGTGCACCCGTAATTAAAGTAATCTTGTAAGACTCTACAGGAAGTGTAGAAGTAATAATAATAATAATTCATTACATTTACAAACTTAATAATAAATAACATTTAAACACAACATAGATGTCTACAGTGTGATGTTTTCTCTTAACAGCTAAATGTTTCCAAGACAAATGATATGGCTGTAGTTCTCAGGCGCTCCTCTCCTTCCGCTGTCTCAGCTTTAATTAAAGGAGAGACAGTGCAGATGATAGAGAACTTGAAATATCTGCTGACAATCACTGATGACAGGCTAAACTTTGATCATATCACTGACCACATTTGTAAGAAGGGGCAGACTTTTCTTTATTAGGAAACTCAACAGTCTTAAAGTCGACAAAAATCTAATGATAATTTTTTATTGCATTTTATTGAATCTGTTGTCATTTTATTTATTGGTTTGGCAATCTCGGCATTAACAATATAAACCATCTTAACACCCCTGTAAAAACTAGCAGTAAAATTATTGGTTTGCAACAGACCTCTGTCACTGAGGTGTACAACAGGTTAGAAAGAAAGCCGACTCAATCCTCTTTTCTCTAAATTTCAGATGTTTGCATCAGTCTGCAGATTTAGGTTCCCAAGGATAAAGAGGAGGAGGAGGAGAAGGTTAGGAGCACATGCTGATACAGCACATTGCTGCACCCACCACACGACAAACCAACTCAGGATCCCAGATTAGGACCCGAGTGCAGCCATGCAACGGGTGACACCTCAGCACCACACTAGTTCAGAAGGAGTGGAACAGTGTGAGGATTTTTATGGTGGCTAGAATGCCAATTCTGCCACCAACCCCCAAGTTTATAAAGAGCAACGCATTTAAGTACTCTGCTATTCTCAGAGCGATAAGCATTTTGAATTATTATTTGTAGGGATTCTGCTAAATTCTGAATTATTTGGTGTACTATTAAATGCAATTACTCATCTTTACACTGATCTTGAAAATATGTATATTCAGGCCCGGTCTTAGGTATTATGGGGCCTTAGGCGAAAGGGGGGTCCAGGGGCCCCCTGAGGTGGGCGGAGCCCCCCTGGAAGCTCTGCAAAATGCGTGAAAATTAGACCAAGGAGACGTTTTCTTGTAACGTTACGAGGTCATCACCCTGCGTCCCTTTTTCGCCCGGAGTAGTTAGCTGCTACAATTTAGCCAGTTTGAACTGTTTCCACTGGGCACCACGTGGCAGTATGTAGCTAAGCCCAGCTTAGTTTTTTTGTATTTTTTCTTTTTTTACTTTTTTTGTCCTTTTTTATTTTTTGGAATATTTGAAACTTTTGGAATGCATTACGAGGGGAGGGGCGGGCCGGGGGCCTGGCCGCCATTGATCCGGGGCCCTAGGCGGTCGCCTACTTCGCCTATGCCTAAGGCGGGGCCTGGTATATTAGATTTCAATCGTTGTGTCTTGATTTACTGTCTTGTACCTGTGTAACAATAGGTGTTTTCCCAAAACAGGAACTATATTTTCAGGAAGCAATAAGTTCTTGAACGTTGTAGTCCCTGGCCATTTTCATTCCTGCCACACAACAGGAACTGTAACCTTTATGTAAAATACCCAACATGCAAAAGAGAATGAAATGGTGCGAAGTGCAGCAAGCTCAGGACTTCTCCCATTATTACTTTGAAGTGGTTGTGACTTCACGGAGGAGATTACTCCTTTGTTGCAGTGCATAGCATGGTGCACTACGGAGGTGGATATGAAGATTGTTGCGGTGCAAAGTGTGGCACAATAGAGAACTCATTAGGCACTTCCAGAGTATGCTGGCCTGTGGCAAAGAATAGCATCCAGCATACAAACCCATTAGTTGTTTTTTCTGTCAGAACCATTTTTACTATTATGGTCTTTTAAGTTTTTTTGTAATCTTGTTTTAGGTTTTTTAATTTTTCATGACCGTGCTTTGTCCTTTGGTTAAACCCCAGTTCAGCCAAAAGTGACAAAAAATTTTAAATACATTTTATCATGTCTGATGGTTGAATTTAATTCCTTTTGATATCATTATCATCCCCAAACACACTTAGTAAAGCCTGAAGTTCGTTATTCTATTCATTTAGCTGTATACAGCTCTTCAGATCTTCATCCATAACTCTCCAAAGTCCAAACTACTAACAGATATGTAAGATGGTGCCAATGCGTGTGGTAAACAAATCAGGCGCAATTCATCACCTGAACCCTACCCATGATAGTTCCTGCTCGAGTGAAACAAACATATCCTGGAATAGGAGCTAAAAAAATGTACCAGGAACTACAAATGGCCCAAGGTCCTGCAGTGAGAATGCTACTGAAGTTTCCGAATTTTTAAAAAATCCCAGGTTCCTAAAACAATGCATATACTGTATAAATAAAAAATAATAAAATAAAGAAACAGTTTCGGCACTGGGAAAGTATATATTACCTTCAGTTTTGTACTTTCAAGCTGCAAACAAATTTTCCACTGGAATAACCCAGGCGCACCCAACGCTGACCTGATCTTGTTGATAATTAACTTCATTTAATTGACTTACCATTTAAAACTCAAACCCTTTAAATCAGGGGTGAGCAACATCAGTCCTGAGGGGCCGCAGTGGATGCAGGTTTTCGTTCCATTCCAATTGCTTCATGAGAAGTCAGTTTTTGCTGACGAAGAACTTATTACTCAAGTGACATTTTTCCACTTCTTTTTATTTGACTCACTTGTTGAGATTTCTCACCCTTAATTGCAGGGGACAAATAAAGTTCTATGTAAACCCCTAAGCAGCAGCATTCATTGTTTTTAAGTGTTCCTTGTTATCGAGAAGGATAGCAACATGATGAAATTGAGTAAGGAACCAGCAGTTCTCCATCTAGCTTGTTTCCATTTACACGCACTATTTGGTTTAATAAAATTCTCTGAAAGTAAAGAGAAAGTGAAGAACTGAAAATTGCTTATCCAATTTGGGCTTCAAATCATTTGGAGAATATCAATGGAAAGGAAAAAGAAAAAAAAAATCTACGAATGACCTGACGTTGCACAGTTAAAACACTAACAACTCATGATATTATATAAGATGGCTTAGTAGCAAAGATTATTGTCCAATGAAGCAGCTGAATTGGAACAAAAACCTGTAGCCATTGTAGACCTCAAGGACCAACATTGATCAACCTTGATCTAACCTACGGTAACCTGAATTCCTGTATATAAGCGATGTATGGTTTAGTAGTTTACTGTAAATGCATTAAAGTTGTAAATGTGCAAGTACCCTTAATCTGTGTGTAGTGCAGTACACAAATAAACTGAATCGAAAATTGAACTGGCAGAGCAGTCTTAATTCAGATTCTTTACAGTAAAACATTTTCCATGAATCACCTTTAACATTTAGCAGAGATTCACCCTCATTTGCTCTCAATCTTTAAAAAAATGTATAGAAACATACCATGTAACCCTAAGTCAGTGGCTTCCATGCTTAGAAGATCCTATAAGTCTGCAGGGCGTATGTCACATATCAGGCTTACCAAACCATCTATCACTACAATTCCAGAAGATCAGTTAACTTTGCAAGGGCCACTTCTGATATACACTTTGCTTTAATGAGTAAACTTATATGGATAACATACATAATAAAAACATACAAATATGCAGATTTGAATGATTGCTCATCATGGCTTACCATCTTCTTGATAATCCTCTTCCAAAGAGCTGACTTTTACTAATTCTTGAACTTCAAGATCTAATAGGATAAAATGTACAAAACAATTCAGAATATATTTCTTAGAAGTTATGTAAAGAACTAATTATTTTTGTCACTAAAATTAAAATGTTGCCTGGTAACTCTGCTCAAGACATGAACCTTTCACTCAGAGGCCAAAAAAGATGGAGGATTTATAGTTTTAAATTAGTACTATTAATTAATTAAAGCTTACATTTTGCCAACCATTTAATTTTTCTTCTGGAATGGATAGCACAGTCATTATGACAGCACATAGGGAAACAGAGAAATTTACCACTTAAGTACTAAAGTCATAATTTTAAGCTAACCAGCTATTTTTTCAGGTAAGGAGAACAGAAGTTTTGAAATAAAGTTGCTATACAAAAGTAATTATGGCACAGGACTCTGTACACAAGACCATAATGACACTATAAACCATTGTGGAGGAGCAAATCAAAGATGCAAACAAATTAATCAGCAACGTAAGAAATACAGCTGAAGATGTTTTGGATTTGGATGAGACAATGGCAATGTAGTATGTTTAAATCTCTCTATTGTAATAAAAGAATCCTGGGACAAGACGAGACTTTATAGCCTGGGACAAGACATGACTTTTTCAGAGAGATACTTTCATGTCCCACGAGATGAGACTTTGTGCCAAGAGATTTAACCACGCCTGGGGCCGGAAATAAAAGACAAAGAGTAGATGACAAAGTAGAACATTGTAAAGAGGTTCAAAAACGTTGGCACGATACACATGCAGAGTAGGTTAGAGATAATAAAAGTACTAAAATTCAAAAGTCTCAAAAAAATTATAGTAAAGATCGCATTAGCGCCAAAAAACGGAAATTATTACTCAATGAAATAACGGAACAGCGAAAAGAGATTGAATATATTGTCCGGATTTAAACTTTAAGCTGGAGACTTGTAGATCGTCTAAGTCATGTTGCCATCAGGGAAAAGTAGTGTTTCTTCTCAATGAAGAGGCGTATCTGCGAAAATTAAAAGATTTGTTGTTTGGTGAAAGTGAAATCCACATACGAGAGCGGCTGGCGCGTAGCACAGGCCAGGGGAGTTGACAAGCGAAGGTAGCAGGGGGCAAAGCCTCCTAGTTACAGTAGATGGAAATGTGAAATACAACGTAATTAAAAAAGTTGTTCATCTTTCCAGGCAGTAAAAAAATGTAAAATAATTCAACATCTTAATACAGAAGAAACAGATGGAAGACTGAAGAGTGCGAATATCTTACATTTTTTAAATGTGTAACATGCAATTCTCTGGTATTAATTCATTTTTGATGTTACTGGTAGTGTTGACAATTGTTCAATACAGAGAATAAAATTCAGGCGAGACTCAAACCACGATGCCAGTGATTTGTATTCAGCCATGATACCATCTGCACCATTACACAACCACTGTACATCAGTGCAAAGACTGACAGTACAAACGATAAATGTAAAACATCATGGATGCTTTTGCCACTTTTTTCATGATAAAATTAACTTTTCAATTGGATGGGACAATTGTGGGTTTGAAAGACACAAGATTGATCTATTATTATATTATTCTTTTTTTCTTATGCTGTCCGCAAATAACCAAAAATTTCTTACTAGTGAGTCAATCAGGGATATACAGTATGTAACTGAACAATCAGTAAAAACCATTTTCCTTCAGCTGTTTGCGAATATCCAATAATGTTTTAGCAGTCAGTCCCTGAAGTCAATTGAGAACATGAAACATTATATGCAGTACAGTATATAGTAAAGGCACCAATACAAAATGTACACTGGTGTGAAAAAAGTGCAGCTGCTAAAATGTATCGCCAATCTATCTGTGTATGTTTATATTATCTATAGATAGTGCCTTAGTCAGTCTCTTTATTGGCTTATTTTATAAAATACAATTTCTATCCACCATTCTATCTTTCATATTGTTTTTCTACCAATTACATTATTTAAGTAGCTCTTTTCCTTATTATTACTCTAATTGTGTCCTCTCTGTCTATTAATGTATTTTGTGCAGTGTTTCTCCATGCCAGTACTCTAGAGTCATTCACATTTTCTTCACAGCTGTATTTCAGATTGTGTCTTTCCGTGCACTGCTATTTTTACATTGTGCTTTCTATTTCAATTGATAATTTTTATATAATTCCTTTCCTATATTTATATCTATTAATAGTTATTAGAATCAATGTAATCATCTTTCTCTTTAATAAATTATTTACCTGCATCAGTTTCCTCCTTGACATGATCTGCAAAAGCAAATACAACAAAATATTTCAAAAAATGAACTTATCAAAAGTAGGTCATCCTAATCATGTTCAGAAATCTTTTCAGGAACAGACAAGTGGGAGAACTGGAAGAACATGCCAGAAGGGAAACCAGAGGCTCAAGATTTCAGGTAATGTAATAGACGGGAAACAAGACAGTGCAGCTATAACTTCTACTTATGCCTCCTCAAAACCATGATTTTTTTTTTTATTCTGGAGTTCACTAAATAGCAGGCACACACTTTAACTGGACAAACATGCACAATTTGTGGTATTTTTAATGCAAATTTGCTAATTTAACATAGTTAATCTGCTTAATCTAATTCAAAGGAGGTTGACACCTGTTCTGGCAGTACTGAACCGAAAGTAGAAATCAGGGCTTACATATACACTCACCCATACTCACAAGGGATTCATTGGAACTGGCAATTAACATAACTTGCAATCTTTAGGTTTCAGAATGAAAAGGCAAAATGATAAGAGGAGAAAGTGCAAGCATCACACAGAGATTGATTGGACTGGAGGGTCTGTGGCACAGTGGTAGTGCTGCTGCCTCACAGTTAGGAGACCTGGGTTCACTTCCCGGGTCCTCCCTTCATGGAGCTTGCATGTTCTGCCTTTGTTTGCGTGGGTTTCCTCCAGGTACTCCAGCTTCCCTCCACAGTCCAAAGACATGCAGGTTAGGTGCATTGGCGATTCTAAATTGTCACTAGTGTGTGCTTTGTATGTGTGGGCTGGTACCCTGACCGGGGTTTGTTTCCTGCCTTGCGCCCCGTGTTGGCTGGGATTGATTCCAGCACACCCCCGTGACCCTGTAGTTAGGATATAATGGGTTTGATAATAGATGGATGGACTGGAGGACTGAACTAATCTGTAAATATATGTTTATGTTTTATATACATATAGTCACACGTGTGCATAGGGAACTCTTTCAGGGTGGTTCTGAAATTGCAATACTACTGAGAAGGGTCTAGCTGAAGCTTGCAATACCTATGACATAGATCAGATAATGCCCACAACATCAGTCACAAAACTCCCTTTGACTCGGATAACCCTCCTACAACCCTAATCTTAACCATAGTGTAATGGGGCCCTAATGTTAATCATAGTCTAATGCGATTGGTGTTACGTGACTGACGTTGAGGGCGTTTTGTGATGTTGAGGCATTACATAACTGACCTCATAGGTACTACGGTCTGCAATTACACTCTGGATACTACCCCTTGACGAGAGGTGGCAGTAACACTTTCTCCCTTTTCACCCACAGATTTATATATACTGTACAATGGCTGACCCTGCACTATGAATTAAGGGATTGATAAAGTATATCAAAAATGTTATACACTGTGTATATACAGATAAACACATTCACACATACCTACATATATACTGTAGATACATATTTACATTCACATAGCATAATATGCAGTATATTAAGTAATATTTATGTACGCTAATTTATTTGCCTGCGTTTATGATTATATCTTACCTAAGTTATCACTTTCAATTTTTATTTGATTTTCTTATACTATACAACAGTATTAATAAATAGTTCTAACTATGTATGATCATATTTAGTTTTACAAATTAATTGACAAATCAGATAAACATACACAATAGTACTATACAAACAGTTACGCACACAGAAAGGCCATTTAATTATAATGTAGAATAGGAGTTTACAGATTCTCCTGGTGTCTGTGATTTTTTGATTATTATTATTATTTGTTTTTTATCCCTGGAAATTCTATTTTCCTCTCACACATCAAACAACTGCAGATTTAGTTGACTGATGACTTTAAAATGGGCAGCTATAAGACAGCACTGTTGTGAATGAGAGAGTAAGTGCATTATTTTTGGGTTGGGTTCCAAAGATGTACATATTGGAATATGCAAGTCAGAAAATGAATTAGTGGATGAATGGAAACTCTGCATGGCTGCAACAACCTCTTCAGTTTTCTTACGTTTCATGCTCCTGCTTTCCTTGAAGTTCACTAGTAGAAATATCTACTTTAAGTATCTCATTTTAATTGATTAGTTGCACATAATTAATAAAGTTACCTAAAAATAATAAAGCACTCTTACAGAAAAAGAACATTCTTAAAATGGTCGTGGTTTACCTGTAATGAATAGCCGGACTTGTGCTTCACGATAGGCCTCGTTGACAATAACTGTGCATTCATAAATTCCATCATCTGACAGTTCAGTATTTATGATTTGCAAGATAATCTTCCCATGTTTTATATTATCCTCCAGAAAATGATATCTAGAATTCAATGCGTCTCTGCGCGGTCGTGAAGAATTTTGATATTTGTTAAGCACAATGCTGTCTTTTGTCCAAACAACAGTTATTGGTCCTTTTATCTGTATATTGGTCAAGGAGCAATGAAGTTCAGCAGTGGTGTTCACAGGGTTCCTCACAGTATCGGGTACACATGTAAAGTCAAAAGCCACTGGTTTGAGGAAAAAAAAAATATTAAGTGGAAACATTTACTTTCAAATGTAACAGATTCTAAAGAGATATTCAAAATGTTCAGGTTTTACTTACAAATGGGAGGAACAGAAGCCAAAATAGCTGTCAGCACAATCCAAGAATCCAGTTTCCTGCAAAATTCATATGAAATGACAATGAGCTACTGAGTTTATAAAAGATGAAGGTTTCAATCCTTCAGAATACCATGGAACTTTCTATCGTTATGAATAAATATACAGTAATTTCATATATGTCTCCAGGGAATATAATTTCACTTGAACTGTTTGTAATTTTGTTTCCTTTTCACAGACCTTATGCCACCTATTTTCCATTTTATTTAACACATTTTCACTCTCATAATCCTTTTGCTATGTTCTGGATCAGGGGATGTTTCGTTACTTTGTCTGAATTTCCAGATAATTTGATTGTGTCATACGATTTCAGAGAAACTAAGTTCCTTGTGGCTACTGGAGAGTACATATGCAAATTCATAGTTACATGAAAATTACTTTGATAAATCTACTGTCATAAAACAGTGTATATCATCATTGTGTGTCATCAGCAGACCTTGTCTTCTCTTGTACACTATTTCAAACGTGTTCTTCAGCACATAAACTTAGTACAGCAGAATTTTCAAGTAGTCTTCTAGAAAACACCTTCCATTATTTTTTTTTTCACGTTAAAAAATTGTTTCTGCCCATTGAAAGAAGTCCACAACACACCCAAGGGATATTTGATTTCTTCATTTAGCTTGAAAGTTTGCGGTGTCTTAACTTTTGTACAGACCTGTTAATAATATTTATTTTGGAATGCTTGAATTAACATTGACTAACACATCAGTTATTGTAAGCTTTGATAGGATGCAAGTGCAGTGTATTCATACAAGATTAGGACGTCTGATTGGCATTCTCACAGGGTACTGTTGTTAATTTCTTGGCATTTGTTTATTGCTTTTATTGCTCCAGGTTAGTCTTCAATTCTTTATTCTATGAATGACATTCCCCAATGACCAACAGCAAATACTCAGTTTGACTACTAGAGCACATAAAATGTCACACATAGGAATCCTTCTTTCTCATTTACAAAAAAACATGCAACGTCTCTCAAGCTTTAACAACGTTTTTAATACATTATTGAAAAAAATGTTAAACTGTCTGATTTCTTTTACATCTCTTTCATTTTTAATTATATAAATCAAGTTTGAAGATGACTGGATGAGGGCCAATGACAATTCTAGAACAACAAGAAGAACAAGACACCTAATATTCCTCCCACTCACACATCCATGGAGGACCAATTTAATGCTATCAATCCATCTAACCAGAATATGTTCCGGCAGTTTAGATTTGATGGTGTTGTCTTGAGGCAAACACAGCAGATGGTGCCTCAACATGAAAAACAAAACCTGATAAGGCGTTTAAAGGACTTAATTGTTCTTGAGCTCACAGCATTAATCTAATATTTGCATAATTCTGTTTTTCCAGGACAATCACTCATTTTTTTAAACACTCAGCTTCAAAGTCAGCTTCTAACATCATAAAGCAGGATGTGCACAATCAGACTTGATGATGGCAAAGGCCGACTTTAAAGCAGACTGGTTGTTGAAGAGGCAACAAAAACGTGAGGCTTATCAGACTGACAGAGCTGGCAAAACGCCGGGTACCTACTGGGCATTTATCATTCAGACTCACTCCTAAGTGAACACTGTAGGATGGCAGATCATTACAGCATGCTTGCATATTGACTATAAAATATCAGTAAATTGAACTTGACAGGAAAAGTGCAATGGAATCCCTTGAAGAAATCAATACAACCATGGTAAGATGACATCCGAGAGCTGGGAAGCCTTAAAAATCATTATTTGAAAGTAATAGTTCTAAATGAAACTGAATGTGCAAGCTCAAAATCCAGTTTGCATTAGTGTTTGGTTGGGAGTGGCTGGCAAAATATTAATTGTGAGATGAATTATTTTGGAATGAAACTTGTTAGAATGTCACCGAGGCACAGTGGATAGCAGGGCCACTTCACAAATCCTTAGAAGGTGCCTGGTCAATATCATTTTTTAAGATTGTACACCATGTCTACATGTGGTTTCCTCTCACATTCCCCAAGTCATGGTGGTTAGGTTGATTGAAGATTCTTATGTTGACCACATTGGAGTGTGGGTGTATGCATGACTAGCTGTCACCTGTGGCTCTGCCCTCGTAGTAGTGAAACAGGACAGTGAGGATGTCCCCGCCCGGCTCCCTACTCCTGACATCAGGCTTCCTCCTCCCCTCTGCCCATAGCCTCTGTCTCAGATTAGTGCAAAAATATCGCTCCTGTATGCGAACTATGATTCTTAGCGTGATGAGAGAAGTTGTAAAATCAACCGTAATGTTCAAGCAAATTCTAGAAGAAAACCAGATCTAAATCTGTAGTTCTCTCGTTCACTAGCTAAGTGGATGAAAGGTACACCCCGAGTCTGGCATGTGAGTGAGGAGGGCTCCCCCCTTTCCCCTCCACCTGCTGCGTCTCTCTCGGACTCATGCAAATAAATTGGTACCATAAGTGAATTATGATACTTGGCACGATGAGAGAAGTCGCAAAATCAACTGGAATGTTCAAGCAAATTATAGAAAAAAATCTGATCTAAATCTGTTAAGTAGTTCTCTCATGAAAAGCGGCGCAGACATACAGACGTTGGATTTTATATATATATAGCCAGTGCTGCTGGGATAGGCAGAAAATTTTGTCCCACTATGAATGTAAATAATTTATTGTTATATATGATCCACATAATGCCTGTAATTCTGTAGCAGAAGCAAATGTATTAATTAATGTAGGCAGTGTGGTGTAGTGGTTAAGACTCTGGACTTCAAACCCTGAGGCTGTGGGTTCAAATTCCGCTAGTGACACTGTGTGACCAGGAGCAAGTCACTTGACGTGCCTCTGCTCCAATTGAAAAACTAAAAGAAAAATAACTAAGTGTATCATAAATGTTGCATGTCGCCTTGGATGAAGGCATCAACCAACAAAGTAAATGTAAATTGCAGACATTTACTTAACAGGCATAACTGGTTGAACTTTATGTGCATAAGGGAATGTTCTGCCAAATCAAACCTTTAGATTTTTTTGAATAGCAATCAGAATAGTTGATGAAAACAAAGCATATGACATAATTTACCCAGACTTATAAAAAGCCTTTGACTTAGTTGTCTCACACCAAAGATTAATCCTAAAATTAAAAGCTGTAGGCATTAATGGTAACGTACAAATCCAGACCTCTAGTTGGTTAACCGGCAGGAGAGAAAGAGTACAGATAAAAGGAGAATGGTCCATGTGGAGGTCTGTCCTTAGACCATTACTTTTTCTGATTTATATTAATGACATAAATTCTGGGACAGTTAGTAAACTTGTGAAATTTGCATAGGACATTAAAATTATTGGATTAGAAGACACTGAGGAGGCAACAAAACAAATCCATAAACACCTGGACAACATTCAGGACTGGGCAAACACTTGGAAAATGCAGTTTAATGTAGAAAAGTGCTACACATGGGTGAAAGGAACACCAATTATAAATGCAACTGCTCATCCAATGCATCCCCTGTACTCATTTGCTTCACCCCTTTCTCATAGGTCCAAACCAGTAGCTGGTCTTCATTCCCTCCTCTGTAAAAATTCCTTCAAATATCTACCAATAATGTCCAATTGGCTAACAGACCTTTGCTAATCCTCTGTGTTGTGCTGGCAAACTCTCTCTCTAAATATGAAAAATTGCTCTAAAAATTCTCATCACCAACACACACAATTTAAATTTGTTAATAGACTGTACCCTACTTCCGGGAGACATTATCTAATGGGACTAGAATTGGATCCCAGATGTCCCCTTTGTCCTCTTAAGGTCCCTGGCACTTTTCTCCACATATTCTGGGGAGGTCGTCCGACTTTGGCTCTCTGGTGTCAATTAGCTGAATCCCGATCTACGATTCTTTTTCTCCCCCCATTCCTTTGTCCCATCAAGTTCTTCTCTTCCTAAACCTTTCGTCTCTGTCCTCACTTTCCCTTTCTCACACCAAAGGGGAGTATTTTAATACTGCAACCATTGCAGATAAATTGCTTTTAGCCTCTTGCTGGAAATGTCCTGCCCTCGTCTATCCTGCAATCGGGAAGTCTTCATTTTACAGTCTGAAGCTGTTCAAAGAAGAACAACAAAGTACATCCCAGGACTGAAGGACATGTCCTAGTATGGCAGATTCAGAGAATTAAACCTGTTTAGTCTCAAGCAGAGGGGACTGCATGGGGACCTTGTCTAGATATTTAAAATCCTCAAAGACATTGATGAAAGAACCCAGCTGGATCTACTTTAACTTAACGGTGAATCATGTATCGGAGAACATCAGTGGAAATTTAGGAGATGTGCATTTAAGACTGAAGCTAGGAAGCACTTCTTTATACAAAGAGTTGTGGGACTCCAAAACAAACTACCGAGATATGGAGTTGAATTAGAAACATTAACATCCTTTTAGAAGAATCTGGATGAGAGACTGGGATGGCTTAGCTATTAGCTAAACAAATGGACTTGATAGACTGAAAGGTCTCCTCTCATTTGTCAAATTTCTTATGTTCTTAAAGTACACAGAGACCTACATCCATTTGAGAGTGTAGGTGTGTGAACCGTGATGTATTGGTGTGTTGTCCATAGTTGGACTATACCCAGCTGTTTGTCAGCATGAATTGGATAAAGGGATTAGAAAAAAGGATCAAAAATACATACATACATAAAACTATGCAAGCTATGGAATACCAAAATGGTGGCAGTAAACAAACTAAAACTAATGAGAAAGAAAGAAAGAAAGAAAGAAAGAAAGAAAGAAAGAAAGAAAGAAAGAAAGAAAGAAAGAAAGAAAGAAAGAAAGAAAGAAAGAAAGAACTTTCAGGAGTAAGTTTTGTAAAGCTTAGAAATTTAAAATGTACAGCAGAAACTCAAAGTACAAAACCATGGAACATTTTCTTAACATACAAGCACACTGAATGACACATCTTGCCTGAAGAAGTCTGAGTTGCCTCGAGAGCTTGCATATTGTAATCTTTTTAGTTTGCCAATAAAAGATGTCATTTTGCTTGACTTCTCACTACATTCATAATGGATAACACGGTACAACACCCTATCTACATACAAGCACACATAAATAAAAGGTTTTATATACTTTATCAAAACAACGTTACATTAAGAAATTTTATATTTTCTTTCAATAATGATAAACTTTTTACTTTTTAAATATCATATTTAAGAAAGACAGGTGGACGCGATTGCTCTTGAAAAATGGCCAAGAGGGGGTCTGCGTTCAGAATGGTTACACTCACGTTTAACAGATGTGTGCAGCTGCTCACTGTAGTGTGCTTTCCATCCCCCAAAACATATGGCTCTACAACAAACAGTTCATTGTCCTTTGCACGCCATATGGAACCAATCTATTTTTAATGGATAAAACCACTTACTTTATATGCTTTAAAAGAATAAGCATTGAGTGACTTATATTTCTATAAAGTACATTCATTTTCTGGGTGGAAGTTGAATGTGTAGTGTACTGGGGAGGAAAAATGTAAAAAAGAGTTAATGTGTAATTTATGAGGGTAAATCAGCAACTGGCTCCAGCAGACCCCCCTGACCCTGTGTTCGGATTCAGCGGGTTGGAAGATGGATGGATGGATGGAAATTAGTAACTTCTTATACAGCACACTCCCAAAAGCAGAACACACAAAAAAATGTTAAGGGCGTTTAGCATATGGCACAGTGGTCTTGCTGGAGGGTGTGCAAAATAAGGTAATTTTTAAATAATATGTACAGAAAGCAGATCTTTAAATTCATGCTGAAGGTGACTAAAAGGTCTGCAAAAGCAAAAAAAGCAATACGCACGTATTTAATAACTATATTATGAAACAAGCAATATTAAATTGTATCAACAGAAAACTCGAACAGGTTGCAACGCTTCCACATTTACTACGTCCATTAAACCCCCACCTCCAACACAAACACACACCTCAGGCACAACCAAATCCCACCCTGCCCTTTTCAGAGGTTTCTCGGATTAATCAAACGAATTGTAAAAAAAAAAAAAAAACACAATAATTCAATAATTCAAAGGTAAACTTACCTGAATGGGCTGCTCATTTTGCAAACTCCTCGAACCGCTTCTTTCTCATTCCTCGGTTTCATTACATTTTAGATGCTTCTCGTCTTAATCCGGAATATTGTGAAAGCAAATTCAATACAGCAGTCATGTATCGCTTACTCTATCCAGTCCAGTGCTGAATTAAAATTGTATACGGTTACTTTTATGTCGGAAGGTATCTGGCAGGAGTATTTTTTGTCTCTCAGTTTAGAGGCACCACCTAAAGCTGCGTGTTTCGAGAAGCATCCACTTGCAGAGCCACAGCACCATAAGTCACCGTAGTATCAGACCCGCAGTTGTAGACCCAGAAGTGACGTTACCATTTCTAGGCAAGGCGAAAACAGCGCCTCCATGTACCGAACACAACAAGTCCTAGTTTTTAGCACGAGCGCAGCATTTTCGAGCACAAACAAAATATGACAGAAAACAGCACGGTATTGATATTATTATTATTACTGTTATTCTTAACTATAATTATAAAACTGTACATTTTACAAAACGTTTTTGAAAACAGTTTGAAAAGTTAATGTAACGTTTACATGTATGTAATCTTTGGCTGGCGAGTTAATTGTTAATGACAGCAACACTGGTTACTCCTGCGGTGGGTTGGCACCCTGCCCAGGATTGTTTCCTGCCTTGTGCCCTGTGTTGGCTGGGCTTGGCTCCAGCAGACCCCCGTGACCCTGTGTTCGGATTCAGCGGGTTGGAAAATGGATGGATGGAACACTGGTTACGGTGGTTTTAGGGTTGCCACCCGTCCTTTAAAATACGGAATCGTCCCGTATTTGAGAATGAAATTGCGCGTCCCGTTTTGAATCAATACGCATATTTTTTTGTATTAAAAGTGGTAACCCCTAGGTGGTTTGCCTCGTAAAAACTGGGGAAATTGAGACTTAATGTTGCATTGTCAGCAAAATACGATAAAAATGCATTTTGCCCAAAATTCAGTTTATGTTCTTGATGAACGGAAAATTCCAAGTACTTTAAAATGATATTTAACTTAAATTAAGATCTTTTAAGTTCCGTTTTATTGTTTTTTATATCCTTGCTTTTCCCTGTATTACAATTATTGTCTTGTGAGACACACAAACACACTCACCATACATACATACACACTACTGGTGCAGTCATTGGTTCCTCTGTGGATTGGACTGTTGAATCTTCACAATGGCTGTACATGCTGGGGTCTTTGGCACATGTCGTCCCAGTAGCATGTGAGGTGTCACCAATGCTCCTCAAGATGGCTCTGTCTCCTTCTCCCTGTTCCAGTCTCGGTTCAAGGTTGTCCAGATGACAAAAGTATTGTTTATGAGATGTTCAATATGTTGAAAAAATTGCCTGTGGCCAGCATCCAGCGTAATGTTTTGTCTAAATTCTCTACTCCTCTTTTTGTAGCATTATAGTCCATTATCATTTCTGGCCATGGAATCTCCTATCCCTGTGCAGGTCACATTGTGCACCAAGGACGTGTCATTTGTTTAGACAAACATGAAGGTCTTCACTGGCCTATTCTGTGTGGTCAGCAGTTGAGATGGGAGTGCTGGCTTATTTTTCCTTATTGTGCTAAGCATTGTTACCTTCATCTTGAGGAGCTCCTGTCCCAGTTTGTGTAAAAGTTATTGCATATGGCGTTGTGGCCATGCAGCTTATGTCATGTCCAGGGCCACCCTCACACCTTCATTTCTCACAGCAGTTCCTCCATTTGACTTCCCTTTGTTAATGAAATGACATCCTCTGCTCTTCTGTATCTCTGTGCTTCCCCTTGAGCAAGTTATTCCTAGCTTTGGTCTGGGTTATCATTTTTATGCAGATGATGCTTAGATCTATTTCAGTGTTAAAAGTGACTCTTTATCACAGCTTTCTCAGCTCCCAACTTGCCTCAATGAAATTAAAGTAAAATTAAAACCTGAACAGAGCAAAACTCTTTAAAATGAAATTGCAACATAACTGAACTCCTGCAAAGTGGCACTAAAGTGTAAGTTAAGAAAACAAGCTCCTCTTCAGCCATTCTGGGTGATGATCTCATCAGATGTTCTTTTACTGCAAAGAATCTCGGTGTCACTTTGATTCCTCCTTTTCTTATTTCACCCATGTAAGCCATATTAAACTTCCACCTGTGTCACCTTTCTTATGTTTGCTCATTCCTGTCCTTTTCTAATGGTGAGAATCTTGTCCCTGCTGTTATCACATCCAGCATTGATTATTGTAAGTCACAACTGGCAGGTGCCACTTCTAATCGTAAATAACAGCTCCAGCTGATTCAAAACTCAACTGCAAGAGTCCTGACACGGACCACCAACAGCAAGTACATCCCAGCCATACTGAGAAAAGCGCTATATAAATGTAATAAATTATTATTATTATTATTATTATTATTATTATTATTCTGCTGCATCTTCACTGCTCCCTGTGTCTTACAGGATTGAATATCAAATTCTGTTATTGACCTGCCCATTAAGGTCCTCTCATTCTGTACCCCACACTAACCTGCACTCTGTGGATAACAGCAGGGCCTTCAGCTGTATATAGCGCCCTGACTGTGGACTGACCTCCTGAAATTAATGACATCAGCTGACTCCATTCATTTGTTTTTAACTCATTTGTTTAAAAAGACATTAAACAGACCTGACATTCTGCCCCTCCTTTCAGTTTACCCCCTCTATCTGTCCAGGTACTCAGGGTTTGCATTATCACAAATTATGTTATTTGTTCAAAAATTTGTTGTAGTATTCCATCCATCCATCCATCCATCCATCCATTTTCCAACCCGCTGAATCCGAACACAGGGTCACGGGGGTCTGCTGGAGCCAATCCCAGCCAACACAGGGCACAAGGCAGGAAACAATCCTGGGCAGGGTGCCAACCCACCGCAGGATATGTTGTAGTATTATATGTTGTATTTTCGGCTGGATTATTGTCTTTTATTCTATTTGAATGTTTTGTATATCCTGTATTTATCTTTATTTAGTGGAGATATTTGTAGCCAATGGTATATAGGTCTTGTTGTTCTTTCTGAATTTTGGGCATAGGAAGGTGCTATATAAATAAATTAGGGTTATTAATAGTATTTTTTGGTGGCTTATAATAATAAGTGACAAAAACTAGAGCAGTTCTATGTAAGGCAATTAATATATAGCATAATTCAGTGTATAACATGTATTGCCGTTTTCTTCACATACATGTTTAAAAATATTAGATTGGCTAAAATGTTTATTCTAAATTGGTTTAGAACAATATTGCACGCATGCATAGTACATTTTTAAAAATGTAATCACTTTTATTATTAACGTTTTACTAAAATCTAATGTGGTGTAAACATTGTAATTATATTGTATATTTCGTTTCATGAATGTAAACGAAAAACTATTTTCAAATAACACAAATCTTAACGATTTTAATTTTGTCGACACGTTAAATGGTTCCCACAGACCCGAACACAACGTAAATGTTAATAGTGTATTTCACAGAAACGATCCGTATTGTTTAGTTTGATGTATGACACGACGTGATGGCAGAAACCCTCCGAACTTCACAAGGATGTGTATTACAGTAATCCCTCCTCCATCGCGGGGGTTGCGTTCCAGAGCCACCCGCGAAATAAGAAAATCCGCAAAGTAGAACCCATATGTTTATATAGTTATTTTTATATTGTCATGCTTGGGTCACAGATTTGCGCAGAAACACAGGAGGTTGTAGAGATACAGGAATGTTATACAAACACTGCAAACAAACATTTGTCTCTTTTTCAAAAGTTTAAACTGTGCTCCATGACAAGACAGAGATGACAGTTCCGTCTCACAATTAAAAGAATGCAAACATATCTTCCTCTTCAAAGGAGTGCGTGTCAGGAGCACAGGCTGTCACAGAGATAGAGAAAAAAGCAAACAAATCAATAGGGCTGTTTGGCTTTTAAGTATGCGAAGCACCGCGGCACAAAGCTGTTGAAGGCGGCAGCTCACACCCCCTCCGTCAGGAGCAGACAAAAAGAGAGAGATAGAGAGAGACAGAGTTTGTTTTTCAATCAAAAATCAATACGTGCCCTTCGAGCTTTTAAGTATGCGAAGCACCGTGCAGCATGTCGTTTCAGGAAGCAGCTGCACAAAAGATAGCAACGTGAAGATAATCTTTCAGCATTTTTAGACGAACGTCCGTATCGTCTAGGTGTGCGAACAGCCCCCCTGCTCACACCCCCTACGTCAGGATCAGAGAAAGTCAGTGCAAGAGAGACAGAGAAAAGTAAGCTGGGTAGCTTCTCAGCCATCTGCCAATAGCGTCCCTTGTATGAAATCAACTGGGCAAACCAACTGAGGAAGCATGTACCAGAAATTAAAAGACCCATTGTCCACAGAAACCCGCGAAGCAGCGAACAATCTGCTATATATATTTAAATATGCTTACATATAAAATCCGCGATGAAGTGAAGCCGAGAAAGGCGAAGCACGATATAGCGAGGGATTACTGTATTTAGTTTGTTGTACTGTTTTTCCTTCTCAGTTTTATCTTTTAATTTCTGAACGGGTCCTTGACCCGACGTTACTTTCCAGGCATTGCCGAAACCTTCCGAAAGTAATGTTACGAAGTCAGTCCTGAAATGTCACTTCCGGGTCTACAACTGCGGGTCTACAACTGCGGGTCTGAAACTGCAGTGACGTATGGTGCTGTGGCTCTGCAAGTGGATAGTATTGGAGAAATGTGTTTCAGGTGAAGCAGGACCTTATAGATGGAGTTAGCATACTACACAGTACTTAGCATTATCTGGAGAAGTATCCACAAGCAGCTAAAATAGTTTTGTTTTGTTTTTTGCCTTTAACAGATATGCGAACCACAGACAATGTCAGACAGTATAAAATCCGTACGTTGTTTGCACTCGCCTTCTAAAGACATGCCACCCGTGAACTGATACGTCCCATATTACACGCCCCTCATGTCAATTTAGCGTTTAGCGGGAAATTCAACAGGACTCGAAGCTTCGAAGCTTGTACATTGCACATTTCATAAACTTTATCTAGGACTTTCAGATCTGAAACCAGAACAAGTCGCTACAGCAGAATGAGCATGAGTGTGTGTGTGTGTTTAATAAGAATTACGTAAAAAACTTAAGCATAATAAGAAACTCACATGTCAACACATTTTAATAACATAAAATACAATACCAAACAAAACTTTTATTTAAGGCAGCATAGTACACAACACAATGAGGTATATTCTGTCCACTGTCTCTGCTGCTACAGATACAACTGACCACTGACAGATTTATTAACAGACAATTTCCGTAATAGGAATCAAATAAACCATGCAATTTGTGTAAACACTCAAGCCATGTGATTCTACATGCCGGCCCTTCAGAACTTCTTTAAACTATTAACTTTGTGGTTCAGTGTTACACGTATTACTACTATGCACTATTTATCACTGCAATGTAATATTTCATAACAGTCAGTACTAGATGTTTATTTATTCTGATACTTCTCAACGCCTAACAATGTCCATCAAGATACAACACACATTCTCCTCACCCAACGGACTTACAAAGGGAAAGGGCCTGCGCTTCTTTTATGTCTGAATCACTCTTAGAATAAATTCTACATTACCAAAAATAACTGTCGGCGGTCTATTCCAGAAGAAAGATACCCTCGCCCTCGACTCGCCTGGCTTTCTCGCCTGCTCTACTGTCGGCTTCACGAACTGTTTTTGGGGTCGTGGTGACGGCTCGCAACCGCCTCATTTACGAAGAAATATTTATCACACAAGCACAAGCAGTCATTCTAGAATGATAGAATACTTTTTCCTATGTCAAAATCTGTTCTTGCATAAATTGTGATTTTTCCACCATTACTATACTACTCTAGTCACTAAAATCAACCTTTATCCATAAACAGTTTATTATTTCAGAAAATAATACAACAGTAAATCGTATGTTAATTTACCTTTAAAGTAGATACTGTCTTACTTTTAATAGTTAATTTTAAACACAAACTTTGTGTCTTTTGAATTGTACGGCCTGTATGACAGCATGCTGTCATGTTTAAGCAGATGTTTAGATTCTGAGGTTTGGTAATGTCTGTGAATTTTGTTTAAAGCCGGGTGGGAACGATTCGTCGCCTCACTAAATATCACGTTTCTAAACCAATCCAACGCCTCATAACAAGGTGGACCTCATAACAGGGGCGGTGATTTTGAACTTCAAAGATCAAGAGGTGCTCTTGTTAACCTGGTCTTCAGTTTTGCGATGAACTCTCTACAGCTGAAAAGTCTAAAAAAAACTATTAGACACATAAACGTGTGTCTAGTGTGCAGAAAGCACATTGCACGTTTCAAAAATAAATATATCCTGTTGAAAGGGAAGAAACATTTTGTAGCATCAGATTATACACTCGAAGACATCAATGGACGACTAACCTGTTGTCGCAGGTGCTGTGTGTGTCTGCTCTCTGTTGTTACAGCGTTACCGCGATAGTATAGGTGTCAATGTCAGCTTGAAAGAAATGGCAGCTATCCGTCCATCCATTATCCAACCCGCTATATCCTAACTACAGGGTCATGGGGGTCTGCTGGAGCCAATCCCAGCCAACACAGGGCGCAAGGCAGGAAACAAACCCCGGGCAGAGCGCCAGCCCACCACAGGGCGCACACACACGCGCACACACACACCCCCACACACCAAGCACACACTAGGGACAATTTTAGAATCGCCAATGCACCTAACCTGCATGTCTTTGGACTGTGGGAGGAAACCGGAGCACCCGACGGAAACCCACGCAGACACAAGGAGAACATGCACACTCCACGCAGGGAGCACCCGGGAAGCGAACCAGGGTCTGCCATGCTTGTTAAAATATATGAACTGCATAATACTCACTTGAAGTAAACAGTGTGTCACAAATCGTCAAAAGAAGAACTAATGACGAAGAATCCCAGGAGATGCAGATTTCAGAATTCAAAACACCCAAATCAACAATTCTGCCAAAACGAGACCAGCAAAATCAGGGAGAAAGCTGCACAGCATCCACCTGCACAGTCCACACAGTCTCCACCTTTAGACTGTACACCTAAACGAATAACTAAAGAAATTAACATTAATGTGTAATTGGATAATCAAACTTACTATGACAAAACAGTCACAGGGTTTTAACACGGTGCATTATCCATAAAACACAATGTTTATCTAAACACTTTGCTGTTATATCATATAGTAATGCAAAAGTTAAAATGACTGAGAGATATCGTAGTAGACAGAGGCACTTCTCAAATGTGTGGAGCCAAGAAGCTGTGGTGGTCTATGTGTGTGTTCCTGTCTGTCTATCTCCACTGTCACAGTCCTCATTACAATGTGCACATTAAACATAGATAGATAGATAGATAGATAGATAGATAGATAGATAGATAGATAGATAGATAGATAGATAGATAGATAGATAGATAGATAGATAGATAGATAGATAGATAGATAGATAGATAGATAGATAGATAGATACTTTATTAATCCCAAGGGGAAATTCACATTCTCCAGCAGCAGCATACTGATAACGTTTACCCCCCCGGGTGGAATTGAAGAGTCGCATAGTTTTGGGGAGGAACAATCTTCTCAGTCTGTCAGTGGAGCAGGACAGTGACAGCAGTCTGTCGCTGAAGCTGCTCTTCTGTCTGGAGATTACACTGTTTAGTGGATGCAGTGGAGTCTCCATAATTGATAGGAGCCTGCTGAGCGCCCTTCGCTCTGCCACAGATGTTAAACTGTCCAGCTCCATGCCAACAATAGAGCCTGCCTTCCTCACCAGTTTGTCCAGGCGTGAGGCGTCTTTCTTCTTAATGTTGCCTCCCCAGCACACCACCGCGTAGAAGAGGGCACTCGCCACAACCGTCTGATAGAACATCTGCAGCATCTTATTGCAGATGTTGAAGGACGCCAGCCTTCTAAGGAAGTATAACCGGCTCTGTCTTTTCTTACACAGAGCATCAGTATTGGCAGTCCAGTCATACTGTATTTATCATCTTATAAACATTAAGCTCTAGTTAGTTTGTGCCACTGAATTCCTGAATGGATAATAGTATGTTTAGCTTTTTTCTTTCTCTCAGTGTTAAGTCTTTTTGTTCAGTATCATTTGGTCTCTTCCCGATACCTCTGTGGTGGCTTAAAATGCACAGACTGGAGAAACTGGGGGTGTACCCTTTACAGCTCAGGATTTTGCCGCTATTTACTACACACTTTTTAACGTATTGTCCCCAGATGTGTATTTTCATCTGGAGAGACTAACCAGAGAGTAAACTTGCAGAGCTCTGGAGATCTGCAGCCAGACTCTATTGGCACCTATTAGAGTCAACTCCACTCACCTCGATCATCTTTTAGAGTCATCTCCACCTACTTGGAGCTCCAGGCTCCAGAGGTATGCACTTGCAGAGTCAGAGAGTTAATGTGCTTCGTGAATATATTTCTCAAGAACATCGATACCTTGGTGAAGAAGGCACGGCAACATCTTTACCACCTCAGACATCTCTGGGATTTAAGGCTGCCCTTCCAGTTATTAAAGTACTTCTATAAATCCACAACCAAAGTATCCTAACAAGAAGTATTACAGTTGTGGGGAGCCTGACCTTCATACTGACCCTGGATGAAGGGGAGAGTCTGTCACACTGGCTTCAGGACAAAAATCTTCTCCTGAAAGTCAGCAATACAAAAGAATGGATTGTGGACTTTGTGAGAAAACAGAGACACTTCCACTGCCTCAGTATTAGTTAGTATTGCCTAATTTTATTTTTATACATTTTCTTTTGTTCATTTGTATGAAAACATGCTATATAAATAAATGTTGTTGTTGTTGTATTAATAGCACTCAGGTGGAGAGGGTGAACAGTTTCAGATACCTGGACTTGACCTGACCTGGGCCAAGCACTTCGACACCTTGAGGAAGAAGGGGACAACATCTTCAGCATTTCTTGCCTCGGGAATTTTACCCTGCCCTCCCAGATAGTAAAGAACTTCTATATACTGACTATTGAAAATATCCTGACAGGAAGTTTTATAGCCTAGTTTGAAAACAGCATGCAACTGGACTGCAAAACTCTATAGAGAGTCATGCGATCAGCAGAACACATCATTGGGTGTGCACTCTAAAACTTCCACAACATCTACACCAAGAGATGTGAGACCAGGACAAAGAAAATGATCAGAGATACCAGCCATCCCAACAAGTGCATACTCTCTGTGCTGTGTTCAGGAAATGGTACCATTAAGAAGGTTAACAGGTTATGTAAGGTTATATAGTGCCCTGATAGGTAGAGTACAAGTCCCAGTAGGTTATTCTTCAGCTTTATAATACACTGGTGAGGCCTTATCTTGAGTCCTGTGTACAAGTTTGGCCTCCAGGCTACAAAGAGGACAAAGCAATGCTGGAAAAAGTCCAGAGAAGAGCAACTAGGCTGATTCCAGGGCTACAAGAGATGAGTTATGACAGGAATTAGACCAGTGGATCGAGACTGTTATTTTAAAATGAGTTAATCAAACACACAGGAACACAGTTGGAACCTTGTTAAGGGTAAATTTTACACAAACATTAGGAATTTTGTATTTACACAGAGAACCAAAGACATTTGGGATAAGCTACCAAGTTGTGTGGTAGACAGTACGGCTTTTGGGACTATCAAAAGTAGATGATGTGGTTTTTTTTAGAAGAAGAATTAAGTGGATAGGACTGGTGAGCTTTGTTGGGCTGAATGGCCTGCTCTCATCTAGATTGACAGATTAGAATAATTTTCAGGGGCATAAAGGAAATGAGTTATAATGGAATTTTGAGAAGCTCATATAAATAAAACATCAACACAAGAAATTAATCATTCTCTATTATTCCCCATGAACAAGTTGGATTTATTAAGCTGACTGTGAGTTGCCCTTCCTTTGCTTCATCTGCACAGAGGCTGTTACATTTCCTTCATTTCCAGGATAGGCTCTGGCTTCCCATAACATTAAATTGAATTAAGCCATCTTGAGAATATTATGTTCTGAACATTTTTTCATTGATTTTGTCATGCCCCTGTCTTAAGTTACATTCTGCTGCAGAGCTAATCTGCTTTATGTGATAGCCCATAGGATATTTTCCATGTCAGCTATGAGCAGCACAGCGGGGAGACATTTAGTGTGAAATCTGTGTTTGAATCCAGCACCTGGTTGTTATCTGTTTGGAGTTGGTATGTTTCTCTCCATGTCTGCTTGGATTTGCAATTTAACATAATTAGTGATTTGAAAATGGCCCAGTATGTGCATGAGTGGGACCTCTGAAGGACTGGTACCCTGTCCAAATGTGGTTCCTGCCTTGCTCTCTAGGCAGTTTAGTTTTGCAGTAATCCAACGTGTCTCTAAATCAGGGGTCTCCAACCTTTTTTCCCCTGAGAGCTACTTTTACAAAATGAAAATGGTCAAGAGCTACTCATGTTTTCTAACGTTTATTCTCATAGCTTATTTCAACCCAAACAAACTGAATAAGCTTGTTTTGCCTGAACATTTACAAAATGTTGGTGTTCACAACTCACATTTTGCATTAAAACATCAGAGAAAATATTTAGTTCACCTACAAGTGCATTTTGTATGTCTGTATACATTTTCTAGTGTATCTTACGCTATTGAATTAAAACATGAATGCTGTCAAAACAAAACAATGCAATTCCAAATACACAGCTTTGTATTTCTTGACATTCATGTCATTCATGTCAGACTCACAGAGGTATGGAGAGCCAAACAAAGAAGACATTTTCAGAGCTGCTTGGTGAAGATTCTTATAGTTATCTGGCTTTACTAAGCTCCAGAAATGCTGTTGAGACTTCAATTGCACATTATTTTGAAGGTTTACTAATATATAATATATAAAATTCAATGTCTCTCTGTCTGCATGTCTGTCCGCTTTTCACAAGAGAACTACTTAACGGATTTAGATCGGGTTTTTTTCTATAATTTGCTTGAACATTCATTCCACTTGATTTTGCGACTTCTCTCATTTCCCTATGTATCATAGTTCACTTGCGGTACCGATTTATTTGCGCAAATCTGAGATCAACACAACGGGCCTAAGAGATGGGGGGTTGCTGGGAGGAGGCTCTCCTCACTCACTCGCCAGCTTCAGGTGGTGTTCCTTAACTCTGCTTAGCTAGCGAATGAGAGAACAATTGAATTCAATTTTGTTTGATATTTAAAATAAAGTGTTACTTAGGTCTTGATGAGTTTGAGTCCGAATGTTCTCTTAAGTGTATGCCACAATGAAAAGATAGATTGCAGTTAAGATTGTGGATCGTGATTTTGTGTTAAAAGGATCGTGATATGATTTTTTGGAAAGATCGCCCACCCCTAATTTGACTAATTAAGTTTTCAAATTTATGTAGGATTCGTTAACCCTTTGGCGAGCTACTTGGAAAGGGGTTGTGAGCTACCGGTATCTCACTAATGATGTGTTGGAGGCCCCTGCTCTAAATTATATATAGGGGGTTTTCGAATGGCATTTTATGTTCTTTTCGACTGTGACCAGACAAACATACAATTAGAATACTATTTTTACATTCTACTCAATAGTTTAGGTCACTTTCTGTCTCGCAAAACCTCTGCTACAATAGAAGGATACAAAATTTAAAGCCATAATCACAATGCCATTACATTAAAATGTAAACACTATATTTTTATTATATATATGATGTGTACCATTACAAGAAAATAGATTCTCTCTCTGAAAAGTTTGCACTTTTTTTCCCCAAGGTTAACTTTAAGCTCTTTTCTGCCTAAAGACTCATGTGTATCATTAACTGTCAGTGTTATGAGTATGGGTGAAGGTAGACATGTGACCAAATGTATCTTGTGATGGATGGACACCATATGCTGCTAAAATAGGATTCCTCGTCTTGCAACTGTGTAAAGCAGAAAGAGTGTTTCAGGAAATAGATAGCGGCCACCAACACTCAAAAACAGAATGTCATTTTGGTGGCTTATCAACCCATAAAATCCCCACTGATGACATTTCATCTCAAAATCAGCAGTTTTAACCAAATGATATTTGTTTACTATGACAGAGTAGTGCAAACCCAGCCATCAAATTCTTATAAAGTTTTGTTGACTGACCTCCTGTTAAAGAAGCTACACTCATCCCAAGTAACACTCAACTAGCAGATATCTGGAAATTGTTATGCGAGTCTTTCAAAATACGTTTATAACTGAAATCTTTATGGGTTAGCACAGGAGTCGGTTCTTTGGACCAAATCCTATTTGAATGCATGGAGTTACAGCTTCTGCCTGATCCGAGTCTTAGGTTCTGCACGGCAACAAATCTTAATCACAACGCATTATAGATATCAAGATATAAGGACATTTTTTCAAGTTAGGAATGATTTGGAAGTGCCCTTTCACCCATCTTTTCACAAAGTTTACTTGAGGGCAGCATTTTAATAGGCCGCAGAGAGATGTTTTGGATAAAATACAACCAAAACAGGAAATAAATGTGGCTGATACTCAGGGCTTCTTCTTCATTTGCTGAGTTTTAAAAGAGAAAATGCTTACAAATTAGAATTCTTTTTTATAGTGTCACATGAGTGTGCTTGGGAGGGAACATCAATGCTCATAAAATGTAATTACTCTTCCAACCAGGGGTTGTCGCTGTTGCCTAATGCTTTTTCTCTTCCTCCCACTGCAGAAGCCATGATTGACAGTTACATCCCTAGTGATGTCATTTCTGGTTTCTGGACATCTGAACTTACCTCTTCCTATCCTCCCAAGTGAAAATTAGCTCAGTCGGCATCTTGGAGCCAGATGAAGATAGTCTCGAAGTCTTAATGACAATGACTTATTTGATTTTGTACTTTATTTTTGAACTGACAATTATAATAGGGTTCCCCAACACTTTATCTATGTTCTTCTCATTCTTACAATAGGTTCTTCTAACTAAGGAAAATCAACTGGTTTTGTGTTTGGTTTTGTTTTAGAGCTCCTCAGTTTTGGAGATTAATCTTTTAACCTTGTCTGCAACACGGTTTACTCGATTATGCTGACCACTTTTGTAAGTTGTTTTGAATAAAGTGTCTGCTCAGCAAATAAGTGTGAATGTCTCTGGAAAGCTGAAGTGGACAGCATCAGGCCACAGGTTTGCAGACGTTTAAGCGAGAACAGGAAATGATGCATTCAACATAAAGCTCTTAAGCTTTCAAATTTGGCAGAATATAAATTCATTTTGTGACTATAGGTATCGTTGTATAAATACCAACACTGCTGAATTCACACAAACCTGTCATTGGTAAAGAGACCAACTGCAGTAGGACCGCTTAACTGGCTGCATTTACGGCAAGGTACAAATTAAGCCTGGAACAACCAAAATTACTCTTAAAATCAAAATTGTGATTTTTAAAAACATGTTATGATGGGTTACATCACCCAGTACCCATTTTCAGGTTGGCAAGAAAAAAGGCCTTAATACAAATTCAGTAGAAGATATTGTCATGTTGTTTCCTTATATTTTAGCCTGATTTCTCCTAGTAGTAGCCTGGACCTTCACACCGTGATCTTAACTAACTCAAGCTACAGCACTGGTCTCTGGTATGAGGAGCAGTTACCTTTATCCACGTACTGAAACGGCCATTGTAGCTAGTGACATTAAGTTTAGTCTTAACTCTGCTCAGAAACAAAGATGTGGAAAAATATCCTGCTCCTAAATTTTAGATTTAAATGTAAGAAAAGAAAAAAGAAAGTTGAACCAGCGCTAGTGAAACTAGCGTCAGCACTGCTATGATAAGTGAGAGTTGGTGGCTTCTGCTCTCCAGTACAGAAGTGTATATGTGTCATGAATGGCTGTTCTGTGGGATGCTAGTCAGACATACAAGATGGTGTGGCTTATTTTGCAGATGGAGTGTCCATGCATGGTGCGTTTTTTCAGTGATAACATTCCCCAAAACGAATTCACTGTATATCTTAATATACGAGTACAATTGTAGTGTATAGCCAACACTGGAGAACCAAAGAGACCCTGTGATTACCACAGAGTATTTCACACCCTACTTAACAGCTCAACAAGTCCATCCCTGATGTCTTAATTATGGAACAACTATTGCTTCATATGACTCAACTGTTGAGAGATAAATGATGACTGAGCAGCACACACACCCTTGTCCCTGAGCAGAGCTCCTGGCGGATCCCCACCAAGACTTCACCGCTCTCTCAAAAGACTTTTGTTACTGCAGCTCAGGCACGGATCGCCTAGCATTTGCCCTCGAGGAAAACTAAATTTAACCTTTTTAGTTCATCAGAAAAACAAGCATTCAAAAAAAGAGAACGATTTTTCATACAATCAGCCATTAAAGAGATATCAAGCAGCAAATGTAAGAATTTTCAACATGATTAAATATTAAAAAAATTTTCATTAACTATTTTTTTTATTTTTGATTTGATACAAGTTACTAATCCCCAATTGTGGTCAACATAAACACCTACTATTGGTGTTGTTTTGTTGAACAAATGTTTCTAATTCTTTTGAAGCAAAATCACATAGATTGCAAGTTGTGTTCTGGAGAGACTGAGGTAAAAAGGTGCAAAGGTATTTTAAGTTTATCTTTTTCTATATATTTATACATAGAAAATTTAAAATTGTATTAGCCTGTGTTTTAAGTTAGACTACAACAGAAATAATTAAAAATTTTTGAAAGAAACAGGCACAATGATTGTTGTGTTATGCTCAAACAGAGAGTTTGAATCTATAGATAGATAGATAGATAGATAGATAGATAGATAGATAGATAGATAGATAGATAGATAGATAGATAGATAGATAGATAGATAGATAGATAGATAGATAGATAGATACTTTATTAATCCCAATGGGAAATTCACATTCTTCAGCAGCAGCATACTGATACAATAAATAATATTAAATTAAAGAATGATAATAATGCAGGTGAAAAACAGACAATAACTATGTATAATGTTAAATGTTAATGTTTACCCACCCCCCCCCCCCCACCCCCCCCCCCCCCCCCCCCCCCCCCCCCGGATGTAATTAAAGACTCGCATAGTTTGGGGGAGGAACGATCTCCTCAATCTGTCAGTACACATATATTAAAATTGAATTTTGGTCTAATTGAGACCCTTTCAGATATTGACTTCGTAACTTAAAGGATAAAACAGTATTCGTTTACAAAAACTTCAATTTCTATCCGAACTACATAAACACTTTCATTACCAAAACACACTCAAAAAAGAGATTTTTTATACGCTTATTATTACAAATCTTAAACTGACTAGTATTTCTTTGTTGGTGTTACCTACCAAGAATAATTATACACAATGGGAGTCATTGCTGGCAGTAATATGTGTTCAGACAGGGGAATAAAAGTGCACAATAGCAGAAGAAATCGACAGAACAACACAAGGCCTCATTTAAAAAGGATAGAAAGCAGCAGGATTGTTTTATGCAAGTTCAAGCTTGCTGCAGTGCTCAAAAATTCAACATTTAACAATGTAAGAAACATGAAAAACAGAAACTTAGGGAGCAGACTGCTTCAAATAGAATTATGAAAAATCTTTTATAAATAAAGATATATTGTTATTTAGAGACAGACAGATGTCCAGGGTTCCTGGTATGAATTGTCAGTCTATTCATGGCTGTTTTCTGCGTTGTAGTCAGTGGTGCTGGGATAGGCTGTGACACCCAGTAACCCCTTATTTCTATCAAGTGGGTCTGAGGATGATGGACTAACTGAATTACAAACCCATAGATGTAACATTAATAAAACTCAAGGAAAGAAACATATGAAATGTACATAGAGATACAGACAAACCTGAAAATGTGCTACATAACAATATATGCCGCTTTGTGTCTCTGACTTATATATTGACTGTTTGGCAAGAAATTCAAAACTAAGGGAAAACAGGTTTTACTAATAGATTAATCTCATGGCTTGAGGCTCAGAGAAATACAGCATGGAAAATACGTATTGAACGCGTCAATGTTTTTCTCAGTAAATATATTTCTAATGGGGCTATTGACATGAAATTTTCACCAGAAGTCTGTAACAACCCAAGTAATCCACACAAATAACAAATAACTCCATAAATTAAGTTATGTGTAATAAAGTGAAATGACATGACTTACTTGTTTTGATTTCTTTGTATGTGTGGATTATTACATACATTCTATGTTTCAGCTTAGTACTGCTTGGTGTGCATTATTCACTTTGTATCTAGCATCATTCCTCAACATTTGTGTTCATGTTACAGCAAGCTTTGTACAAGTGAATACATTATATATATGTGTGTGTGCATTGACGTGAACATCAGTGTGTAAAAATTCATCTGCATTAAATCAACTTGGCTGCTGCAACAGTCAGTCAGTAGTCATTACACCATGACAGTAAATACTGAAAGAAATGACAGTTTTCCCAAAACAATACCTCAACTGTTTTGGGGTCCATGTGCCCTGCCCTGGGTAATTCTTTGAGATTAGCTGATGTCTATGCAACATAGAACTGTAGAATCAGCATGTTTTATTTATGAGTCAAAGCCAAATTCAGGAGCCAATTTAGGATGGGAAGAATATCTTTATTGACATGCATATGAGCCTGTAGGCTTATAAACCCTAAAATATGTAGAGTACTTGAAGCTGGGTTGATCAGCCAATACTCAAACTATTAGATATATCTAAAATATAAAGAGTCTAAAGCTAAAAAAAATCCTTGGGAGTCATATTTTGTTCACCATGTACCCCCTGGAAGGGATGCAAGTCCATCAGAGGGTACACAGCTATTACTTAGCTGACATCTTTATCCAAAGTTACTTACATCATTTGAGACACAATTGGTTACATTTTTTTTGTCTACCAATTAAAGCACAGGTTATTTCCTTTAGTGTCAGCAGTGAAATTTGAACTCACAACTGCAGGGCTTCCAAGTCTTAACCAGATTGCCACAGTCTTTGGAATAAAGAAAAGAAGCGAGAATAAGAATTTCCATCACATGGGATTTCTTGATTGAAGGCATTGGGTTCCCACATGTACTTCAAAAAACTGAAGAGATAATCATTTGCTAAAAATTAAAACAGAAACAAAAACCAAGAAATGATATCATGTCTGCCTTCTCCAGACACTGGGCAGTTTTCTGGGGTTTCTCAATGATTAAGGATTTTGGTCCAGGTCTTAGTCTGAGTCAGACAAAAAGCAGACTTTTAAAGGAAGAATCAACATACTGTAAGTCCTCTCTAAGACATCAGTCAAGGGAGTTTATCCTTTTAATTCTATTAGACTGCATTGTAATTCCATTTTCTTGCTTTTACTAATAGCTACAGCATCTCTAGAAATTAAAGAGCCACCAAATTAATTAGATAGATAGATAGATAGATAGATAGATAGATAGATAGATAGATAGATAGATAGATAGATAGATAGATAGATAGATAGATAGATAGATAGATAGATAGATAGATAGATAGATAGATAGATAGATAGATAGATAGATAGATAGGTGCTTTATTAATCCCCAAGGGGAAATTCACATACTCCAGCAGCAGCATACTGATAAAAACAATAAAAGCAATATTAATTAAAGAGTGATAAAAATGCAGTGCAAGTTAAAAAATGCAAGGTGCAGAGTGCAAGGCAGGTGTAACAGACAATAATCTTGTATAGTGTTAACGTTTAGCCCCCCCCCCCCCCCCCCCCCCCCGGGTGGCAATGAAGAGTCACATAGTGTGGTGGAGGAGCGATCTCCTCAGTCTGTCAGTGGAGCAGGATGGTGACAGCAGTCTGTTGCTGAAGCTGCTCCTCTGTCTGGAGATGATCCTGTTCAGTGGATGCAGTGGATTCTCCATGATTGGCAGGAGTCTGCTCAGTGCCCGTCGCTCTGCCACAGATGTCAAACTGTCCAGCTCTGTGCCTATAATACAGCCGGCCTTCCTCACCAGTTTGTCCAGGCGTGAGGCATCCCTCTTCTTTATGCTGCTTCCCCAGCACACCACCGCAGAGAAGAGGGCGCTCGCCACAACATGGGGATGGAGAATTATATTTTGTTCAAACTCACTTACAGATCATTTGTAAAACTCCAACATTACAATGTGGTCAGCATCCACAGGGTAATATTTACAGATGTTAAAGATGTTATTTTAAGTTGACAAAAAGGGTGCTGTTCTGAACCTATGTAATGAAAGACAGAATGTGCTTTGGTTATTTATGATTAGGGATTCTGCCAGGACACGTTCCTTCCAGATCAGACCTGCAGAGTGTTCACCTCTTTAATCTAATTTTCTTAATAGCTGACAGAAAGCCATGGCTCCAAAATAATTCACTTACCCAGAACACATTTTCATGAAAGATTAATATAAGCTCTGAACAAACAAGATAGCATGCAATGGAAAACCAGTCCCTTGGCACAAAATCTATGTGATTAGCGTTTCCAGGCACTAACAACCATCCCATAATAAATGACCAATATAGTCAAAACAACATGTAAATGCATTGTTTGCAAAACAAAAACAACCCTGAATCAGGCACTCAAGACCATACATGCAAATTAGAGAAGAAGACTGGACTCCTTTGGTACTGTGTCTCTCCAGAAAATCCTTGGGTACCACTGGTTTGATTTTGCACATTACCTGCATTGTGAGGGAGTGTCAGTTACGGCACTACGGCCATGTGGCGCGTTTCCTTGAGGGTGATTCAGCTCGTAAGATCCTCATTGTTGGGGACCCGAGTGGCTGGACCAGACCAAGGGGTCATTCACGTAACGCCTGGCTGCAGCAGATAGAGGGTCATTTCTGGAGGGTGGGACTGGACCACGTGTCTGCCTGGGGGGTTGCCAACCGGGATCCTAAGTTGCTTCGTCGTGTAGTGGGTGTGGCAACGTACTGTACCAGTGCATGCTCCCCAACTTGACTTGACTTGTGTTGAGAAGTGTGAGTTGATTAAGACAACAGTGAAACTCCACAGTGATGGAGACTGGACAGGGATTCAAATTTAGTGAACATAAGATTCCTGTCAACCGGCAGCACTCAGTGATGCGCCACCATGCCAGTCCAGAAAGAAAAAAAAAAGAAAAAAAAGCAACAGTATCATTAAAATGTGAAAAACATTTGATCAAATGGAAAGTCCATGCATAAACAAAAAAATTGACTATTTGCCCCCCCTTCTCTAATTTACTTGGATATCAGCAGTAATTACACCAAGCAAACCTACTGTTACTACTGTTTGTTAATAATTAACCAAGTCTTTGCAATTCATTAATTAAGTGTTTCATTTTGTACACTTTTGTATGTTGATTATTTATTTATTTATTGCAAACTTGGATCTTTCTGCAATTTTCTTTATCTTGCATGTGATTCGGATCCTGCCGACCTTTACCTGCTTTCTTTCACTTTTTGTTCTTGAACCAAATAAACATGCAAATGTGTTCTATGGTTCACATTATTGTCTGTAGTGGTTTGTTTGCTTTAACGGCCTAGTACTAGGGTGTTGTACCGTGTTAGCCATTATGAATGTAGAGACAAGCCAAGCAAAATGATACCTTTGATTGGCTAACTAAAAACAGCCTATAAACCATTGACACTAATGCCAGCACCATGAATATAAATAAATAGGTGAACAAACAAAGTGTTGGGTAACAGAATGGTCTGTGCCAAGTGAACTGATAATAGAACAGATGCTCTGTTGTCTGCTCTCAAACCAAACCAAAAACAGACATCAAAGAAGGCCACCTTAAACCTCACAATGTCTTCAAAAGCCGTCTCAACTCCGTGCCTTACAGGTCTTTTATGATCTAATTCAGAAAACCCCTTTTCAGGTGCTCAGGTTGTCAGTTTTTTTTTCCACCCCAAAGCTATTTTATTGTGCTTGATCGGCTTATCTTGTAACACTGGTAATACAAAGTTTTACAACAGATGGCATTTAGGATTTTTTTTCATTACTTGTAAGCACGCAAAGTACCCTAAATTCAGAGAAAAATGAATTTATATCTGCGATGGGCTGGCGCCCTGCCCGGGGTTTGTTTCCTGCCTTGCGCCCTGTGCTGGCTGGGATTGGGTCCAGCACACCCCCGTGATCCTGTAGGTAGGATATAGCGGGTTGGATAATGGATGGATGGGTTAATTTATGTATATGGTGGCTCAGCACTGAATTGAAAGTCTTTAAAATGTCCTAAATGTGTAGCAGCTGTGACATTTGGAAATGTTTTGGCACTTTCTGAGCTAAAAAAATGACAGGATCCTGTATGGCTGGGGTCTCCAACTCCAGTCCTGGAGAGCTACTGTGGCTGCAGGTTTTCTTAATTAGTGACCTGATTTTGCTGCTAATTAACTGTTTGCTTTAATTTTAATTGGTGCACATCTTAAGACTCAGGCCCCTTAATTATTTCTTTTTTCCTTAATTAGCAACCAAACAATATTAAGACACAAAATGAACCAACACATAAGCAACAACCTGCGTCCATAACTGAAAATAAAGAAAGGTGAAGACCTCCCTAATGTTGATCTGCTCAGGTCCACAACACATTTTGACAGCCAGCGCTCTTAAAAAAGAAAATCAATAGTTTTGGAAATGTCTGCCATGGCAGAATGAGCGCCATGGAATTAAATAACGGGTTTAATTAGCAACGAGAATTGGCTTCAATTTAAGAAACTGAATAAAGTGAATTTGGTTGGTGTTTGAGGCCCCAACTTAGTTGCTCATCTGTTGGCTCACTTCACATCAAATTTATGTTTAGGTGCTGCTTAAGGAAAAAATCAATTCAGCGATCAGAGTCTCAAGAAAAGTCAATTCAAATAAAGGGAAATAGTTAATTAGCAGCAAAAAATGATCACTAATTAAGAAAAGAGTTAGAATGAAAACTTGCAGCCACTGCGGCCATCCAGGACTGGAGTTGGAGACCCCTGCTGTATGGGTTACAAAGAAATAAGTTCCCGAAAATGTACTGGAGGATCCATTAAAGTCCATGGTGGGTCAAAACTGAACTAAAAGTCATTGAGAGGTAAAAATGATTTTGAAGCTGTAAAAATTCTTGGATGTTTACCTTTTTTGTTTACTGTTTGTAACTTTCCCTACAGATGGAACTTAGGGTGTTTTTACTGAATTCAGACACAAAACCGAGTTAAATGTGACCCGAGACATTGCAAGAGTTAAACTCTCCATCTGAATACAGTGATCCTCCGCCTATCATGGAAGTTACGTTCCAGACCCATCAGTGATAGGTGAAAATACGCAATATAGAAAGACCATATAAATAAACATTTTTTTTTTATAGTTTAAGCCTTAAAATACCCCTCCCACATGCTTTAAACTTATTAAAACACACTTTGTAAACACATATGATATGTGGATTTCGGGCTAAGGATATGAGTAACATAATAATAATAATAATAATAATAAATCTACGATATAGTGGGGGCGTGATAGCTGAACTGCGATATAGCGGGGGATCACTGTATATGCCAAAGGATATTCCAAACAGGATGTGCATACTATACAAATCCACACCTAAACTAGACAATTTGTCAAATGAATGCATTTGAGGATTTTCCAGAGAGACGCATTACCAAAGGAGTCCAGTCTTCATCTCAGGTCACTGGATAGCATCCATGTCTCGCAACCATATAGCAAGACAGGAAGCAGCAGGACTCTAAAGACTTGGACCTTCATCCTTTTGCATAGATATTGGGAGCACCACACACCCCTTTCCAGCGACCTCATGAACCCCCATGCTCTCCCAATCCATCTACTGACTTCATAGGTTCAAATCCCGTAAATGCCAAAAGAGACTCTGCTCTGTTGGGCCATTGAGCAAGGCCCTTAACCTGCAATTGCTGAGCGCTTTGAGTAGTGAGAAAAGCATCATATAAATGCAAAGAATTATCGGACGAGTCACCAGGGACATGAATGTCACTGCCAAGGTAAGTAAACCTCTTGACACCTGCAAAACAACTGAGGTGATTTCCAAGCACATAGTTACTCTTTTACTCTCTGTTTAATTCTATCTATCGCTCTGTCAAGCTGAAAATGAAAGAGAAAGGAACGCAGATCCAATTACAACGCTTGTGTATATTCAAAACCCGAAAAAAAATCTACTTCCTTTAAAGACTTGCTCAAAAATTCCCACAGAATTCCAAAAAAAAAAAAAAATTGTGAAATGCTTTGAATTGTTTATGGGCAGTTAAGGTGATTAAGGTGTAAATGGGATTTACAGTAAAGCAATTTGTGGAGAATAAAATGACGCTTAAAATGTTTAATGCAAGGGTGATAATTTGACTGCACTGCATTAGGGAATAATGAATTAGAGTTTTGAAAGGAATATTCTTCTGTTATTCATCTTTCAACATACAGTACATATCCAGTTGAGGGTCATAGAGAGTTGATGTTTCTCCCTACAGTACCAGGTGTAAGGAATGAACTAACCCTTAGACAGAGTGCCAGTTAATAACAGGGCACACATGCATGCACGCATGCACACACACCCAAACACACCCACACACGCCCACACACACACACACACACGCACACCCATACACGCACACGCACACACACACAATTTAAAGGAAAATGTGATATCATTGCGTTTCTTTTATTCTTAAGAAATCATCAAAAAGTTTTTCTTCAGTTTCGTCCCATCAGTTTTAGAGGTGGCCTCTGATATAAAGGAAGGCTGGATAATCCTCTAAAGACTCTCTCACAATGTGTGATATTTCCAGCTGTCTTATTCACAGACTTCAATTACATGATTTTAATGAGTCCTGGGCAGTTGTGACATACTCTTGTGACCATCTATCATGAAATTTGACATCCCCATAAATACAGTCTGACCAGTAAGCAACTCGCTCAGATCAATAAAACAGGTTTTGGACAGACTCTGTGTATGTGAGAGCTGACAATCAATGAGCATTTACCTGAGAATATAAAGCATGTAATGCACCAGCAAGGTAATAGGGGAAGAGTGGCTCATCTGTCTGATGTCTCACATTTTATGTACCATAACAGAATGGAAAACTGCAAAACAGGACAGAGACTGTGGCAGAACTCACCATACCTCAAATGCACTGGTAGAACACTGGTGGAGTGAAGCAGAACACTATAGGCTGTTAGAAAAAGGAGCAAGCTTCTAATATTTTGTAAATGTGAAACTGTGCTAGTTGTGTAGATTTTAAACAAATGCTTACCATAGAAATTTAAAAGATAACAGTTATTTCTATCCAAGCATGGATGATTTTGCACGAGCTTTTCAAATGGGAAGGGATTTTTTTTTGTAATCTTTTTCATGTACTTCTTGGTTTATGAGTTCAGAGGCTGATTTTATAGCCGATTACCGAATGTGATGTTTTTCCAGAAACAACAGCAGTTTGATGTTATTGGATAAACACACTTTGGAGTCATCACTGACACACTGGAGGGAAAACTGGAATAGAAAAAAATAATGCGAACACAGGGAAAATGAGAAAAGTTCACACAGACAAAGGCAGAGCTGGGGTTCAAATACAGGACTTGAGATGTGAGGTCTTCACATGTAATGAAGTGGATAAACTCCCAGAGGTAACAGGGACTACTAGGGAGTTATTGAGTGATTTGGAAATTGTAGAGGGGGAAGCACTGCTCAGATTAAATAGGCTGAAACCAAACAAATCAACAGGGTCAGGTAGCATTTATCCTCAAGTTCCTAAGGACTGACAAATCTCTCATCACTTGCTAACAAATGATATGCACATCAATATCTACTATTTATTAAATATTGAATTTAATAATATGGATCATTTTATAAAAGATACTTTAAAAGTCTTCACAAGGCAGTTTGTGCTTTTGTAATGGCATTCAATGTTCATTTGCAAATGACCAAGGCCATCCTTGCTGATGAATAAACTGGGGAGGATGTAGTTAAATGATGATGATTTTTTGATTGATTACACAGGGATTCGTTGAAAAAATTGTTTTGATGATTTCATGTGATTTTTGTATATTTTTTGGGCACAGAATTCAAAAATGATATCAGTTTTTCTCCAACACATATTATTTAGATGTCAAGTCAAGCAAAGTTTACTTATAAAGCACTCAGGATGCCAGTGTGTCCACTTCTGCATTGGCATCTTCTGCCACCCTACTGGCCAAGTCTTTTTTCCCATTTGCCACTGGGCCTTCCAGCCAGGTAAGAGAAGGGAGATGACCTTGGCCATCCATTACAATGCGAGCAAATTGTGTGATGTCTGTGTAGTGTTTCACCAGGCATTTTAGCAGAATCAAAGGATCAGCTACGTCAATTAAATCAGCTAGCTTTAAAAGAATGGCATGCTAATGAGAGCGAGATCAAAACAGACAGAATAAGGCGCTCATCATGTGCATATTGAATGTTTGATTTTTACCATACTGCAGAGCAAATGTTTAATATTAAATTAACATTGAAGTGTATACTGTATGTGTAAGGTTCTCATATATATATATACTTAAACTGATAAACTGTTGATTTTAATGTGTGAAATTATTCAAAGATTTAAATTGAATATGTGATTCTAGAGCTGGTTTGCAGTTACTTTAATGAAAAAGCAAAATTAGAAGGATTATTTTTGTATAGATAACACAACTGATGTTTAACGTGTGACTAATAAAGTGTGTCAAAACAAAGGCGGTGGTTTCCTCAGTTGGTGAGATCAATGATGGCTGACAGTTCCTCTGCACTTGAAGTGTTATTGCTGTGCAAAACGTTTCTGTTTGTGCATGACTTAGGAGGTTCATGCACCTGCAAACAAACACACAGGGATGACAATAACAGACGTTGAGAGGAGATGCATCCATTTGCAAAGCCGTAGCACCACACATCACCACAGGTCTAGACCAGCACTTCTACAGCTGCCCTTTTTTGGTTTATTTTTCAGTTTGTGGACGAGGTTTACCTTTTTATTAAAGAATGTGAGGTGTAATGTAAAGCAAAAGAAGGAATAAATCGTTCAACAAGGATAGGCACGATGTCTCTTCATACTCAAGTCCAACACAGAACTTATTTGCAATGTCTGGCTCCCGATTTATAAAGGCTTTCAGCAGAAAGGGGTTGGTCATGGCAGGAGGACAACAGAAGTGACATCAGCAGTGGAGTGGCCATTATTGTTAAGTTCTGCAGTAGGAAGGCATTAGAACACAGTGCCAACCTCTGGTTTCGGAGAGTAATTACCAATACTAGAGGACTTCATTTGTTTCCTGAGCACGCAGATGAGACAATGTTAGAGTCGACTGCACGTTTAATGGGATTTGAAGATCGCACTGTACAGAAGTTTCCTGTTGCTGTATAAATAACATTAGCTGCTTTCTGTGTAATGTCCTGTTGATTATAGTTTCAAATATTTTGATTTGTTGCTTTCTTTTGATTTTTATTAGTAGGTACTGTATTTTTGAAAGGATAAACAATTTAACCAGATGCCTTTTTTGAGTCTGCCTCTTATTTTGAAATATTGATATTACTTTTCATTAGTATTTTTAAAACTCCTTTACTGCTATCAAAAGGCTTTTGTAAAACCTTACCTAACAGAACAGATATAAATTGTTTGAAAAAAAATCTGGACTTTGAGGTTTTTGTTTGAGGGAGGAACAGAATCTATTTTGATACAATACTGAGAGATTTGTGGCCATCATGGAAATTATGAAGATGCTGCTCTCCAGTTTAGTATAATGTAATACTGTGTTTTTACTCACCAAACACATTACTCAAATATACTCAAAGATAGTTTTGGATAGCCTCCCACTTTTAACATTTGTCTTCGAGAAGCATGAAGATAATTTGGTTAATGTTGTATTCTACACAACTATCAATCACATGCCGCTATGATACTCATTGTTATTTCTGGTTTTCTCCCCACTTAATCACTTACTTTTAGAGCTGTAGTGTTTATTATAACTCTAGTATGTGTTGAAGAATAATCTTACTTAAAATGTAACCAGCAAATATTGAAAATGATAACCATAATGCAACATATGACACTATGCACCAAAAACGTTAGACGACGCACAATTGTTGAAAGTTTGTGAACTTCTGTCCAGAAACTGCTGGCCCAGACCTGGGTGACATCTCTGAAAATGGATGATACTAGTTTAGAGCAGAAAACAAAACTGATGTTTGACTGCACAGTTGTATAAGATGTGACCGTCTCCATCCAAAATGACTGGAAATTAATACATATAAGTATAGATGGAATGAACATTGAACTAATAAATCTGGAGTGATGATACTGCCTTAAAATAAATATTAAATTGTTTTCTTCCAGCTCTCTGTCTCTGACTCTCTCTGTTCTTTAGTCACAACTGCCACCTACTGTACAGATAAGAGAATAACAACAACACACTACGTTGTTGTAAAAGGGATCTAGAAATTCTAACAAGTATGGTAATTTTGAGGTGTCAACCAATTATGTTTAAATAACATGGGATATAGAAGGGCAACATAAAAATAAAACACTTTTGTTTATACATATATTTAATATGATGTTATTACTGTTGTTCTATTCAAGTAGACAATTCAATTCATTTACGGTCCTGTATTTTGCTTAGGTTAGATTAGGTAGACTTTTCAATGGTAGAGCGGATATAAAGATTTAGAGAATGTTACATCATTGTGGGGTAGCATAGTGGGTAGTGCTGCTGTATGACACCTCCAGAATCACATTGCTCCCAGTTTAGGAACTGCATGTTATCATCAGTCATGATATCTCCAGATTCATCCAGGCATAAAATAGGAGAAATCCTGGCCTACCAAAGGCAACCTTGACTTCAGCCAATCTCCAAGACAACCTGCCGGTTTCAGCTGGAACAGGCCTTAATAATAACACACTAGCAAGACAACTAGTAAAGTCCATAGAAAAAGTTTATGATCAAATATTTGAATATGCTGATCCCATCTCCACTTGAAGTTGACAGAAAACTGAGTAAACAATCCTTTAATGTTAAAATGTCTTGCTACTTCCTGTAGCAACCAATTCACACAGACGCACAACTCCATACCAACGAGAAAGGAGAATCAGACACCAAACAGAAATTCTGATATGCCCAGTGCGTGTGATTGCATGAGCATTTCTGTTCTACTTCTAAAAACTTCAAAGTTATCTGAATAAACTTCTAAAACATGCCATATAAAATGTAACACATCATGACTTTGACCAGACATTGATGTAAACCCTGTGCACTGCTTAGTTTTCTCATTATCACCAGCTTTCTCTACAACACTGGAGATGCTGAACATATCAGTAAAGCGACAGCAATGTAGGGTGAACACAAAAGTGTGCCAAGCTCTGTACAAATAATTTATGTTGTCTCTCTCAGATAGAAACCATCAACCACCATCTAAACGGAACTCCACAAAACTGTGGGCAGCTTAATCTCATTGAAACACAAAACTGTGGGCAGCTTAATCTCATTGAAACATCTGGCAATTCTGAGTAACAGTTACTAACAACAGACTCACTGGTGGGACAAGTTGCCAAACTTTATCCTTTCTGTAAAGTCCCTCACCAGATTAAAGAAACACCTCTGAAGACTCTTCTCTTCTGGAAATACTCGCATGCTAGTAACTACTTTCAATGCTACATTTTGTAATGGTACACGGTAACAATATTATTTCTATATTGCATTGTACATTATTTGGTTGATTGATTTTACTATTGTCTATAGCTCATATGACTACTAAGTTAGTCCCGCTCCCCAACACACATACTTTTACTAATTTAGGTAACTCGTTGTGTGGCACTTATAGCCATAATAACCATAACAGATGATTATTAATTATACTTTACCCCTTGCAAGTTACTTTAGATTAAAATGTCTTCTAAATGAAAACATCTATTTTAGAATTTCAAAATGTACATCTATGTACAACTGGAACACACATCTGGACCAAGCATAAATGAGGAAGACTGTATGAATCTTTTCAGAGTATCAATGTGCAGATAGAGAGAGTCCAAGTGTACAATGTCGATTTTAGGACATTCCCCTGCACTCAACGCAACTCTCAGAGTAAGTGACCAAAGAGTAGGAGCTGTTCCAAGTTTTCCTATTGCAGATTTGTATGTGAAAGTAATTAACCTTTGGTCTCTTGTGACTTATAACAACACAGGGCTCATTGTGGAGAGAATAACCAGCATCTCCCACAATACTACTATAATGATCAGAAAAACTGCCTGATTGAATACTTAACTTCATGGGTCAAGCACCTTTTCTGATTGACTTTATGGATTTTACACTTTTCTGATTGCATCTTCATTGCAATAAATATGTCCACGTGGGTTTCATCCCACAGTCCAAAGACATGCAGGTTAGGAGCACCGGAGGTGCTAAATTGGTCCTAGTGTGTGGTTAGTGTGTCCAGTTACTGTTCCTACGTTGAGGTCAATGTTGTCTGAGATAGGCTCCAGCTGCCACACCACCTTTCCCTGAATAAGGGGTTTAAGAATATGGATGGAAGAATGGAATCCAATGCTTGCTTGACTGCATATATCACTTCACGTAGGGTAACAATATCATCGGGGTACACTTTGCAAAATACAATCATTTGCTATGCAAACTTTACATGGATTTCAATTATTAAGATCTTACGTATTCACAATGTTAGTAATTACTCTCTATGCCAGTAGTTCCCAATGAAAGAGAAAGGAACGCAGATCCAATTACAAGGCTTGTGTATATTCAAAACCCCAAAAAAAATCTACTTCCTGTAAAGACTTGCTCAAAAATTTCCACAGAATTCCAAAAAAAAAAATTGTGAAATGCTTGAATTGTTTATGGGCAGTTAAGGTGATTACGGTGTAAATGGGATTTACAGTAAAGCAATTTGTGGAGAATAAAATGATGCTTAAAATGTTTAATGCAAGGGTGACCCAAGTTCAGGACTGAGGTTCCCTATGGCAACCGGTTTTCATTAACTCCAACTTTTGCTTTTAGAGAGATTCCTTAATTGAGCAAACTGCAGTTTTCCAGTTTCTGTTTTGATGGCAATATTGAAATTACAAAACTAGGTTTCCTAAACTTTTATTTGAAATTACCATGCTTTTTTTTTTAAATTACCATGCTTTTCTGTGTGTTGTATTTAGATTTTCAAAATTATTTTCATTTAAGATATTTATCATTGGGTGGCGCAGTGGTAGCACTGCTGCCTCACAGTTAGGAGCCATGGGTTCGCTTCCCAGGTCTTCCCTGCGTGGAATTTGCATGCTCTCTCCGTGTCTGCGTGCAGGCCCAGACTTAGGTATTATGGGGCCCTAGGCGAAAGGGGGGGTCCAGGGGCCCCCTGGAAGCTCTGTGAAATGCATGAAAATTAGACCAAGGAGTCGATCCGGGGCCCTAGGCGGTCGCCTACTTCGCCTATGCCTAAGGCCTTTCCTGATTGGGACAAATAATGCTGTAGTATATTTAAGTATATATGACATTTGCTCACTCGGACAAATTGTTTTGGGGTCCCCCAAGAAGGTGGGGGCCCTAAGCTATAGCTTGTGTAGCTTATATGTAAATCCTGCACTGTCTGCGTGGGTTTCCTCCCACAGTTCAAAGACATGCAGGTTAGGTGCATTGGCGATCCTAAATTGTCCCTAATGTGTGCTTGGTGTGTGCGTGCCCTGAAGTGTGTTGGCGCCCTGCCCGGGATTGGTTCCTGCCTTGTACCCTGTGCTGGCTGGGATTGGCTCCAGCAGACCCCGTGACCGTGACCCTGTGTTAGGATATAGCAGGTTGGAGAATGGCTGACTGACTGACTGTTTAATCGTCATCATGATTTTCATTCCACTTTTCTATGTGTTCTGCTAATTTAAGCCGTTATTTACTAATGTTAAGTGGGAACAACTTAACTGCCGCCTTCCAGTATTCAGTGATGTCAGCTCTGCTTGTCCTTAATTGTTATTATCGGGATACAAGTAAAGGAGGAGAAAAAGGTGACAAATGATATTTAGGCAGAATATCAAAAATACAAATATTTCTTCATTTGTTATAAATTATAATCTCACGTTTGTGTTCTTTCCGGCGCGCAGACTTAGATAAAAAAAAAATACCAGCTAAATGGACTATGAGATCAATTAGAAGTAAAATAACTGACGATTGTGAAAATGGTTGGAAGGAAAACATGCGGTCACCTGAGGCGCCGAGATCTGAACAGGGAAGCCGCTGCTCTGAGTCATCGTCATTTCCCTTTCAGCTGTAACTGTACAGCACTGCGCCTCGTTTGAGAGATTTGTCAACAATCTTCACGCTGTGCCTTCAGCTTCAAGAACATGTTATCCATGTCTGAGCTGCTCTTGAGTATTCAACTCCTGGATGATTTGAAAGTTTGCCATGATCGCACGTAATTCCGTATCACTATAGCCCTGTCTTTCTCCATGAACCTGCTCGGGATAAGCAGGTTTGTTGAATGGATGGTTGATTTCTCGTTTTTTGAGATAATTCCTACGCTTGAAAGTGCGCGATTGAAAACCGGAATTATTTTTGATAGTCAAGATTTTCCAATCTCTCCTTTTCTGGCATCGATTCCCCTGCAAATGTTTTGAACTTTCACGCATCAGGACTTCTACAAGCAATATGTAGCAGCAGACGTTGCTAGGAAACGCGGAGGAACTAAAAACGCAGGCAGGACGATTTGACTGAACAGACAGACAGGAGGGCATGTGATACGACAGAAACCAGATCTTAATTGTAAAAGTTGTACAAACGAAAGTATAAAACGTACAAATATAAATACATCACTGCGTTTTCGGAGCATTAAGTGGGATACCAAATGTAACGTATGTAGAGCGGGCATTAGAAAGTAAAGTTAGTCGAAAATAAAGGCGCTGACGACTTGAAAGTTCAAGTTCACTGTACAAAACACAAAATTGCTGTTAGGTGAGTGAGCTTTTTTTGTCCATGTAATATAAAGTATGTTGCGACTGCAGCGATTGCCATTTCCACCTCCCAACAAACCCCCACACCATGGAAACCTATAACCATTGTCACATTATAATTATCAAAACTTCGGTGTTCATACCTTTTATTTCCTAAGAATGGCGTAAAACACGATCGTCCTTCTCCCCACCTCTTAAAGTCTCATTCACGGTCTTTCTTCCTCTGTCTCAGCCGTAGTGATGATATGAGCATGTGCCTGTAGAAGGTCTTTCCGGTACTTTTTCCTTTTTTATTTCCCCCAAATGGCATTTTTATAATCCACCTACAGGCTCGGAAACACACCACAGTCGTTGCGCTCAGGTGGCCTCCCAAATGTTTTTCTTAGTTCATCCATAAAGTACACTTTTCCTCGAGACCCTTTGCCTTCTGCCTCCCGTATCTTTTGCTTCTTCGAATGCAGATGTTACGAACACCGCAAAGGATGCACTGTAAGTGTGGTTAAAGAACGTCACCAGCTATTCATTAAGTAAGTACTTACTGTTTTAAGTACACACCGCTGTATTGAATAGCGCGTCCTGTAGAGTTTGTACTTTTTTAGGCTACTCCAAGGTGTCTGAGTGGTCAGCGCAGATCCATCGTCGTGTGTTCCAGTCCCGCACCCGACTGGCGACTCCAGTTTATGTGCTATACTGTATTCGAGTGCATGTGGGCTCTGACTGTATGTGTCGAGCTGCTTCCTGCTTTGCTCTCCAAGTACTCTGACGAAAAACACGGCGACCACACACACATGAATTAACTGGGGCTGGCAATGCCAGTTATGTTTGCAAAGCCTAAATACACGTATTTCAATACAACACTGCCATCTACTGTCCAGATTAGATAACATAAATTAACTAAATGCACGTTTAAAGATTCACCTTAATCTCGGTTTCTGGGTACTGCAATTTATCGCAGGTAGTCGTTTGACATGGTCGCCTATCTCTACATACTCATATGAAAAAGATTGGGAACTCCTCTTAATTATTTGGATTTTTGTTTATCATTGGTTGTGCTTTCAAAGTAGCAACTTCCTTTTAATATCTGACATGCCTTATGGAAACAGTAGTATTTCAGCAGTGACATTAAGTTTATTGGATTAACAGAAAATATGCAATATGCATCACAACAAAATTAGACAGGTGAATAAATTTGGGCACCCCAACAGAAATATTACATCAATACTTAGTTGAGCCTCCTTTTGCTCCTTTGACCCTCTAGATGCCTCCTATAGTCTTTGATGAGTGTCTGGATTCTGGATTTATGACCATTCTTCCATACAAAATCTCTCCAGTTCAGTTCAATTTGATGGCTGCCGAGCATGGACAGCCTGCTTCAAATAATCCCAAAGATTTTCAATGATATTCAAGTCAGGGGACTGTGATGTCCATTCCAGAACATTGTACTTCTCCCTCTGCATGAATGCCTTTGTAGATTTCGAACTGTGTTTTGGGTCATTGTCTTGTTGGAATATCCAACCCCATGCATAACTTCAACTTTGTGACTGATGCTTGAACATTATCGTGAAGAATTTGTTGATATTGAGTTGAATTCATCTGACTCTCGACTTTAACAAGGGCCCCAGTTCCTGAACTAGCCACACAGCCCCACAGCATGATGGAACCTCCACCAAATTTGACTATGATATGATTGAATGGAACTACCTTTTCACTACATTAGAGAAATTGGGGTTTGGCTCAAACATTTGTGCATGGATCAAACTACTGTATACCAATGCAGAAGCTTCAGTTTGTATTAACAACATTAATTCAGACTACTTTAAATTAGAACGTGGTACCAGACAAGGATGCCCCCTGTCACCACTACTTTTTGCAATCACCATTGAACCACTGGCAGTTTACTGTTGAAATGCTTATCAGATAAAGGGGATTATCAGAGAAGGACTTGAACAGAAAATTTCTCTATTTGCAGATGATATGGTACTGTATATATCAGACCCACAAAATACTGTGCCTGCAGTCCTAACCGCATTTACAGAATTTCAAAAGATTTCTGGTCTCAGAATTAATTTGAATAAAAGTGTGCTCTTTCCAGTGAATTCTCAAGCACACAATATTAGATTGGACACCTTCCCTTTTATCATTGCAGATCAGTTTAAATACCTAGGGGTAAATATCACAAGTAAACATAAAGCTCTTTATCAACAAAATTTGGCCGTCTGTATGGAAAAAATAAAGCCAGACTTGTATAGATGGTCAACCCTTCATCTCAATTTAGCTGGAAGAATTAACATTGTTAAGATGAATATCCTTCCTAAGTTTCTCTTTTTATTTCAAAACATTCCAATATACATCAATAAATAACATTTTAAGCAATTAGATTCAAGCATAACCTCATTTATTTGGAACTTAAAACATCCACGTATCCAAACAGCAACCCTACAAAGACCTATGGCAGAAGGTGGCATGACTCTACCTAACTTTTAGTTTTATTACTGGGCAGCAAACATACAAGCTATAAAAACCTGGACATGGACACAAGTAGATGAATGTACACAGGCGTGGTCTGCAATAGAATAAAATCCTGCAGTACTTCTTTATATTCCCTGCTGTGTGCCCCTATAAATACAAATTATCGACAGTATACTAATAACCCAATTGTGCTTCACTCACTGAGATTATGGAACCAATGTAGGAAGCATTTTAAGATGGGGAATCTTTTAAGTGTGGCACCTCTGCATTAGAACCATCTTTTTCAACCCTCGCAAACATATGCAGTTTTTCATATCTGGAAAATATTTAGGATTAAATTACTTAGAGACCTTTACATAGACAATATCTTTGCATCCTATGAACAATTATATTCCAAATTGTACTTTCCAGCAACACATTTCTTTCACTATCTTCAAATTAGAAACTTTGTTAAACAGAACCTGGCCAATTTTCCTCACCTCCCACTTACCTCTATGCTGGAAAAAATATTGCTCAGTTTCGAGGACTCAGACAGCATTTCTGCAATATATAAAATTATTTTACAGTAAATGCCTTTCAAAGATCCAAGAGGACAGTGGGAAAAGGATCTCTCATTCAACATATCAGAAAAGGAGTGGAAGGTAGCAATGCAGATAATTCATTCAAGCTCCATATGTGCAAAGCATACAATTATTCAACTTAAAATTATATATCAAGCACATCTGTCTCGCTTAAAACTGTCCAAAATGTTTCCAGGGCAAAATCCAACCTGCGAACGTTGCAATCAAGCTCCGGCCTCACTGGGCCACATGTTTTTGGCCTGCACCAAATTAACATCATTCTGGACAAAAATTTTAAGTGCCTTTCAGACAGCCTTGGTGTCATAATCCCTCCTAACCCATTAACAGCTGTGTTTAGTACTCTTCCAGATGGGCTTAAAGTGGAGAAGGACAAACAAACTGTGATTGCATTCACTAAACTATTGGCAAACAGACTTATTTTGCTAAACTGGAAGAATTCAAACTCTCCTCAAGTTTTACTCCGTTGGCCATGCTCTCTTTCTCAGGGGTGGGGGTTGATTTGTTTTCAATCCTGTTTTTTGTAAAAATTGATCTATTTGTATGGAATGATTACAATAAAATCAATAAAATTTAAAAAAAAAGACTTGAGCTTATTAACATTTGAACTCATAAGAGCTGTGTTGTGCTGGCATCCTGCCCGGGGTTTGTTTCCTGCTTTGCACCCTGTGTTGGCTGGGATTGGCTCCAGCAGACCCCCGTGACCCTGTAGTTAGGATATAGCTGGTTGGATAATGGATGGATGGACTAATAAGAGTCCTGTAAATTTTTGTTTAGCTTTAGAAAACCAATTTCCCTACCAATTTGTTTTGTTTTTGTCTTTGAATTTTTGTTTTGACTAAAAGCTTGTACAACTCTAGAACAACTCTTGAAAAGAAATCCCTCAGAGTCTCTAAAGTTTGCAAAATTAAGATATTTGCATAAATTATATTCTCATTTCAGTACACAGCCCAAAGGCATGCATCACAGATTAACTTCATAAATGAGCATAAATTTGCCATGCAATGGATTTGATTCCTTCATTTTTGTCTATTGTATTAAATGTGTTTCTAAAATAAGTGAAAGCATATCCATCCATCCATCCATTTTCCAACCCGCTGAATCCGAACACAGGGTCACGGGGGTCTGCTGGAGCCAATCCCAGCCAACACAGGGCACAAGGCAGGGAACCAATCCCGGGCAGGGTGCCAACCCACCGCAGGACACACACAAACACACCCACACACCAAGCACACACTAGGGCCAATTTAGAATCACCAATCCACCTAACCTGCATGTCTTTGGACCGTGGGAGGAAACCGGAGCGCCCGGAGAAAACCCACGCAGACACGGGGAGAACATGCAAACTCCACGCAGGGTGGACCTGGGAAGCGAACCCAGGTCTCCTAACTGCGAGGCAGCAGCGCTACCACTGCGCCACCGTGCCGCCCTGAAAGCATATTATACTGCATATTTATTATTAAAGGAACATTTTCAGGAGTTTCTGAGCCCAATAGAGACACCCTCTGTAGAGGAGGTAGAGCCAGAAGCTGATGGGGGATCAATGCCCATTTCCCTGTGGGAGGTCACTGAGGTAGTTAAATAAGCAACTCTACAGTGGCAAAGCCCCCTGGGTGGATTGGGATGAGATCTGCAGTGTTGGGCTGTCATGGCTGACACACCTTTTCAACGTTGCATTGTCATCAGAAGCTGTGCCTTTGGAGTGGCAGGCCAGGGTGGTGGTCCCCATTTTTAAAAAGGGGGACAAGAAGGTATGCTCCAAAAATCAGGGGATTAAACTCCATCAGCCTCCATGAGAAATCTCATGACAGGGTACTAGAGCAATGTGGATTCCATTCAAGCTGTGGAATGGTGGACCAGCCCCTTTACCCTCATGAGGATTCTGGAGGGGGCATGGAACTATGATCAATTGCTCTAAATTTGTTTCATTGGACTTAAAGAAAGCATATGACCGTGTTCCTTGGGGGATTCAGAGGAGAGTGCTGGGAGAGTATGGGGTTCTGGGGCCCCTAATAAGGGTTATTCGGTCTCTGTATAATCACAGCGAGAGCGGTGTTCACATACTTGGAAAAACATCAGCATCATTTGTCTTCCAACCAATTTGTGATTTTCATGGACCGGATATCAAAGCACAGCTGGGAAGGGGACGGGGTCCTAAGAATTGCACCATTGCTTTTTGCAGATGATGTAGTCTTATTGGCTTTGTGGGGATGAGAACTCCAGCACAAATTGGCATGGATTGTGACAGTGTGTGAGGTGGCAGGGAGAAGGATCAGCACCTCCAAATATGAAGTCATGGTCATCAGTAGGAAAAAGGTGGACTGTCCTCTCTGAGTGGGAGGTGAGTTACTGCCTCAAGTGGAGAAGTTTAAGTAACCTGATCTTGTTTATGAGTGAGGGGAAAGAGATGATGAGATTGAAGGATGGATAGTGGTGGTGATCAGTTATACCGTCACTATAGCAATCTCTAGTGGTGAAGAAGGAGCAGAGTCAGAAGGCGAGGTTTTTTATTTACTTATTTTACATCCCTACACTCACCTATGGTCATGAGCTTCATGTAATGACCAAAAGAAAGATTGTGGGTGAAATCGGCCAAAATGGGTTTTCTCTAAAGGGTGTCTAGGTTCTCCCTTGAGACAATGTGAGAAGACCAGATATCCAGGAGAGGCTTAGAGCTGACCCTATTGAGAGGAGCCAATTGAGGTGGTTCAAGCATCAGATACAGATGCCATCTGGACACCTCCCTAGCTTGCTGAGAGGATAATATCTTAAGATGATCTGGGAATACCTTTGGGTCCCACAATATGAGTTGGCAAGTGTGGCTGAGGAAACAGATGTTTGGGTATCACTGCTAAGACTTTGGCCCCCGTGAGCCAGCTTTGGATAAGCGGTGGAAAATGGATGGATGGATGGATATTTATCATAATGACTGGTGTTAGAATTTCAAACAAAAATTCACACTGAACGAAGAAACAGCACAAAGTTCAGATAATTTCACCCATTAAATTATAAGAAGCCTGTGCCTTCCTAAAAACAATGTGGGAAACAATTTTAGACAGACACGAGTACATCAGATGTCAAAGTTAAGCACCCCCAGACTAGATCAGTTTGCAAGTGACAATTAATCTAAACATATTTGGGATATGGAAAGAAAATCAGAGTAAACAGAGGAGAATCTCTACAGACCCAGGGAGAATGCAGGCTTGAATGCTATAAAATAAGCAGAGAAAATTCTAAACTTTGTTTTTTTCATTGTGGAACTTATTTACTGTTTGGAAATGCACGGCATGGTCTCATTACACAGGTGCTATACGTGGGCATATTTTAATGTTCTAATAAACATGGCATTGCTTATTCGGCTGAGCCTTAATCCAAGGTAATGCAGTTCAGTTGTTTATGTCACATTTTGCTGTTGCAGCGCAGGCAGGACTAATGATTTTCTCAGGGGCAGACAGCGAGCTGAAGATATTAAATGAACTGGCAACCCTGTGGTTTAAAGTAGAACGTCTTAGCACACGTAAGTGCAAAATTCACTGCTTATCTTTAAGAGTTGATGCTTCCACTGCTTTGCTGGATTGTTAGAGTGAGATTATATTAAATGTAGCGCTGCCATTTTTACAAGTATAACTGGGCTAATGGTTTTTACTCACTTGACTTGTCCATAAATGTTTGACCTAGAACTCGTGAAGCAAACCTTAGAGGTCAAAGGAGGATCCTTTATGATTTAATTGAAAATGGAGCTCCTTATTGTTATTGTGGCAAAGGCGATATATAGGCATCAACCCGACACAGACTGACAACGGAGGCATGTGTAGAAATAAATGAAAAGGTTTTTAATTTTTCTTCCGCCGTTGGGCACATCTTCCCCATGTCCCACAGGCCCAACACAGTTCCAAAACAACACACAAAGTAAATCACCCCACACCACACTCTTCTTCCTCCACTACTTCTCCCAGGCAGCTTCGTCCTTCTCCTCCTCCCGACTCTGGCACCCGGACTGGTGACTGTCGGCCTCTTTTATAGCCCACCCGGAAGTGCTGCAGGTGCTCGTTGACCTACTTCTGGCTGTGTTCCCACCCAGAGGGGCTCGTTAGGCCGTGCAGCTCCCCCTGGTGGTGACCACGGAGCTCAACAGGAATGAGCTCCGGTGTTCCAAACTATTGGCCCCGATGCAACCCAGGGGGTTGCCAACAAGTGTACCGGAGGACGTAGTGTGCATCCCATGACTGCTCCCTCTGATCCAGTGTCAAAGTGGCGTCCCATCTGTCCACCACATTATATACCTCCTTCCTTGTTCTTTTGTTCACAGCCTCCATTTTCTTTTTAAATCTTCAGAGCTTCTCCCTTCTTTTCAGGAACCTGCCCATCTGCTAAATGCCTTTCACTGACTATCAGGTAATCTGCTTATTCCCTTCTTCAAAATCTGGGCTACCTTTAATTGGAGTCCCATTTTAATAAACATATGTTTTAGATATCCACCTCTTCATGTAATTGCAATTTGCTCACAGGTTATACTTAACCCTACCTTGGTAGTTTTTCATGGGAATTGCTCCAAATGTTTCCCACTATCATGGTTCTCCTAAAAATTAAATCATACTTTCTTGGCATGTTTTGGTCTGGTTTTTTTTTTTTTTGTCTTTTTCTTTTTGCTCTTTGAGGTAGGAACTGTGTTATCTTGTTTGACTTTGTCTTCATTTTCACGTTAGTAGCTGTGTTTGAGGAGGAGTTTTTCTGCATTTAATGTTTGTGTGTATAATCTCTATATATAATCTTCATTTGGATCTTGATCTTTGTTTGTCCGCGAATGAATTAGAAGAAGCAGCACTAGATGGCAGTAGAGAGACAGCTAAAACATAGGCATTGCATTAAGAATCTCCTCCAGGCTTATACTACTGAAGACTGTAGTACTCCAGTCACACCTCAAAACACAGACATTCAAACTAAACAAATTGTTGTGCTTTAAAGTAACTAATCTTTATATATAATCTTCATTTGGATCTTGATCTTTGTTTGTCCGTGAATTCCACGCATACGTAGAACACCTTCCAGTTTAGTACGCTGTTGTTACTCACGGATGTCAACAATGTGCCGGAATAATGAAAGGGGTGGTGGACAGTGTTACGCTGGTTAGCTCCTGAGGCCTTGTTAGAGAATGAGATTGCCGAAGATAAAAGGTACGTGCCTACGTAACATATGAATGAAAGAAAGGCAGTGGGTAAAATGAATGACAACGTAACAGCATGTTCCGGAAATTATTATTGTTACGTTGCAGCCGGCGAGTGCTGCGCGTCTCACAGTTGTACCGTGACTTGCTCACATGTCAGTGAAGTGATCCCTATTTATGCTTTAAAGAGCCTGGATACCTATGTGTCCCCCTTTTATAACCATTGCTCCGTGTATATTGCCTTACTCTTTGGATTGCCACAAAGCAACCTGCGAGATTGGAGAAAGGTTGAGAAGAGATCGTGAGAGGAAATGACAGCGTCGTGAAAATGAGACGGACTGTGAACGGAGAGAAGCAGAAATGCTCCTACACCACCACATAATTACTATTCGGACAGTGATTCCGAGTAGGCCGTTCCTATCGAATCAATGTCCAAGGGTTTTGTTTTGTAATTTTGTTTCCTTTATAAAAAATCATAATGCTGTGCGACGAAGGGCCCACTTCACGACTGGCAGCCGCATTTAAACAGGGAGCCCTTCACAGACAACTTTAACACACGCAACGTAGTTGGGCGCACATGGCTAGTTTGATATATAGTGAGGGAATTAGGTGTTTGAAGAGTTCATAGTTGTTGTTTGTAATAGTGTTTTTTTAAGTGGAGCAGGACAGTAGACTCAAACCGATGTGTTTTAGGATTCCAATGAAAAAATAGACTTAGCTTAACTAAAATGAGCCTTTACACTGATCTATTGTTCTTCATCAGAATATGATTCTTATAAAAGTTCACCACGTTAACTCTCTGTGATGATCCACACTGGTTCAAACTGGATACCAGTTCCATTACACCAATTTTGTTTCTCAACTGAGTGTGGAAATCTAAGTTAAATGAGGAAGACTACCTGCTTAAGCAAAGGTAGAAAGGCACCCATATGATAAATCAAACCAGTTTCTAAAAACTTTAATCAAAAATATACACATATTTCTTATTGTTTTAAAAACTTTTGAAGAGCATTGAAGCATAGATTGTAAAATAATTAGCGAAGGGGCCCACATGTAATATACAATGGTCATTGTGTTAGGTTCACTTATCTAGCAATACGTACAAACCCCATTTACCCTTACAATAGCGTTAATTCTCAGAGGCATGGATTCAGTAAGGTGTGGGAAAACATATTTTGGGGGATTTTGATCCATGCCTCACAATCGCATCAAGCGAGACTGGTGGATTTGCTATCACTAAACCATTTATTCCACCTCTTCCCAAAATGTCTCTATCAGATTGAGAAGTGCAATGATGCAGGCCATTAGTGCAAACTGCAACCCTGACCAAAACAAGCTGGTAGCAAGGTTTGGCAATATTCTAGAATAAGATAATCCTTTCTGTCTCATTCTTGTTAACAGTCGAAGATCTGCAGCTCTCCGGTCATTCCTCCTTTTTTCTTCTGCCCAGTTCAACAAGATACTTACTTGAACCTGTGCCTCATGATACCTTGCAGTACTTGGGTCTTGATAACAGCAAGTGTAAATGTCTTTTGTGTAGACGTTATTTTGGATTAATCTTCTAGTTTTAGCCAGACCCAGGAGTCCATGTAGCGATGGTGTAGCTGAGAAGGAATGTGGAGAGCTTCATGCTACTTCTGTCCAGTCATGTTTTAGACTTTTTTAATCAGCTCAGACTTGGAAGAAACTGAGCCTATAGAGATATTATCTTCTACATCACCAGAGTATGGTAATTTCATTTCCTTGTAATAGTAACTGCATCCTAAAGACAAAAAAAATATAAGTAGATCTGTATTCAAAATAAGTCATAGAAGAAAAGTTATTTTGAATTAAAATAGGAACTGTTGATCAAATTCACGAAATTCTACAAAAATTGGTAATAAATTTTTTTTTTTTTTTAACATGTGGACTTACCTAACTTTTTTTTCCAAAGTACACAGGCCAACACGGGTAATACAATAGCCAAGATAACAACCAAGACTTTACCAATAAACCTTATAGTCCCTAAAACTAAATGAGAAAACCAGCATTAATACATTTGTCTACAAAGACAATAGTTCTCTAAGTGCATTGTCACATAATTGAACATTTTCATAAAAATTGAAATGTACTACTAGTGTCAATATTTCAAAAGCTATAGGATAATTTCATGACATAACCCTGCCCTGTATTCATTTTTTCCTAGGATCAGTGGTTTAAGTATTAGTTGTGGGTTACAAAGACAAATGAGACTTAGATAACATAATCAAATAAGAACTGATGGTCCTGTGTCCTTTAAAACGTTTTGCCATCTACATACATTCTTGGGTGGCATGGTGGCACAGTGTTAATGCTGCTGCTTAGTGGTAAGAAGTCCAGGGTGTGTGTCCTTGAGCCTCCCCGAGTGGAGTTTGAATGTTCTCCCCGTGTCTGTGTGGGTTTTCTCCAGGTGCTCCAGTTTCATCCCACAGTCTGCAGACATGCAATTTAGGTGGATTGTCAAAGCTAAACTGGCCCTAATGTGTGTTTGGTGTGTGTTTGCAATGCCATGGACTGGCACACTGTCCAGGATTTGCCTTGTCACCTTGTGCTGGTTGGGGTAGGCTCCAGCACATTGACAGTCTGTTCAGGATTAGGTTTTAGAAAATGACGTGATATACATTCTTACAATGAAACAATAATTTGTTTTCCTAACCAATAATAAAACTGCAAAGCAAAATAGTCTACGTGTGTTTATTGAGACTTCAGACCATAAGGTTAGCACCATTCCAAACTTACTAACTTTACATTTTTATCTCTGTTTTGTCTTTGCAACAAGGGCACCAGGCTAGAATCTACTGAGCCATCAGTTTCTATAAGAAGACAATTCCTTGATAGATTTCCATTTAAAATGACTACTATAATTCTGCAGGTGTTCCTTCTGTATTGGCATGAAGACATATGCCATCCTTAACAGTGCAGGTTTCACTTCTCTTTCTTGAGCCTTGTTGATCCCTATCCCTGTCCTGTGCCAACTTTCCTGCATGTTCTGATCACACCATTTATTACTTTTTTTTTTTTTACACACAACACACACATACACATACCTACAAAATAATATTTAATGTGCCTAAAGTAAGAATTTATTGACATAGGGGTGTTTGAAAGGTTTCATTACAGGGAAAAATATTATTAAGACATGCAATACAACACTGCCTTCAACTACAAGCATTAATATGTTTACCCTCTCCATAGTTTCAAGCACAATCATGGAACTCGATCTCCATTTTACGAAAGTGTTTTTCAGACATCTGAATCATTGCTTCAAGCAACCTGGAAAAATCTGTTTAGATGTGTTACCTAACCAGAAGGAGATCTTTAGGAAAAGTTGTCCAGAATTAAGAAAGGGCCCAAATTTTCCTGTCCTGTCACTACTTACCAAGATGCCTAAAATTAATTTCCTGTTTTTCATCTGGATTCACAAGAGCTACAAAATCTTCATGTAAAAAAAATAAAAAAATAAAAACTATTTCACTAGGATAAGCAGTGAGAAGTCAAGCAAAATGACACCTTTTATTAGCTAACTAAAAAGATTACGATATGCAAACTTTCGAGGCAACTCAGGCACCTTCTTACCTTGCCTGAAGAAGGGGCCTGAGTTGCTTCGAAAGCTTGCATATTGTAATCTTTTTAGTTAGCCAATAAAAGGTGTCATTTTGCTTGACTTCTCACTACATCCATGATGGCTAACATGGTACACCACCCTAGTACTACTAGGATCAGCAGAATTTCAAAGGAAGCTTCCCATGCATACTGCTTGCTCCCTAACATAACGAGTCCATGTTCTGCTTTTTTCGGAGATATGAAAATAAAGAGGAAGAAAGCGGTCTCCCTACCCCCTTGTCACTTTCTAAGTGTGATTCCTTAACAGTGTAGAGAATGTGTAATGCTACCTTGCTTATTATAGCCAAGAGGAGGCAAATTAAATACTATTCAATTTAATTCATTTCTTTATATGCCTATATTTTATATCAGATGGTTGTGGTGAGCGCCCTCTTCTATGCGGTGGTGTGCTGGGGAGGCAGCATTAAGAAGAAGGACGCCTAATGCCTGGACAAACTAGTGAGGAAGGCAGGCTCTATTGTTGGCATGGAGCTGGACAGCTTGACATCTGTGGCAGAGCGACGGGCGCTCAGCAGGCTCCTATCAATTATGGAGAATCCACTGCATCCATTGAACAGGATCATCTCCAGACAGAAGAGCAGCTTCAGCGACAGACTGCTGTCACCGTCCTGCTCTACTGACACACTGAGGAGATCGTTCCTCCCCCAAAGTATGTGACTCTTCACTTCCACCCGGAGGGTAAACGTTTACATTATACAAAGTTATTGTCTGTCTGTATACCTGCATTGTTATCAATCTTTAATTTAATATTGTTTTTTGTATCAGTATGCTGCTGCTGGAGTATGTGAATTTCCCATTGGGATTAATAAAGTATCTATCTATCTATCTATCTATCTATCTATCTATCTATCTATCTATCTATCTATCTATCTATCTATCTATCTATCTATCTATCTATCTATCTATCTATCTATCTATCTATCTATCTATCTATCTATCTATCTATCTATCTATCTATCTATCTACTAGGGGGCTTCGCTCGCCAACCCCTGTGTTTGGTTAATTTCTTTGGAATTGTTTCAATTTCATTATTTGCACTTTTACTTTAAAGCTTCATTAAAAACAATTTTTTTTGGAGACACATTGTGACAATGCCCGTAAGTTTCTGTTTCTCTAATAAATAATCTGACTTTTTCTAATGTTTGTCTCAGTGATTTATCGATTGTCATAGCAAATGCTATTCTCACGGTAAACTGTAAACATTTTAATATGAATGGCATGTCAAGATCTCCTCTGGTGTGTAATGTTATTTGCGGAATATATACATTACCTTTCTTTTTGCCTGTTAAAATTTGCATCGCTTCTCTGTGATCATCAATATACACCTGACCGAATTGTGTATTCTTTGAAATTTAACTTGTTGTTGCTTTAACTGTTCCGGGACCACAGATTCTCATAGCGTATGGTCCATTATTGTGTAAATCCACGTTTTGTGCATTGAATGAGGCAAATGCGAAAAGACTTTGTTGTTTACTCTTTGCCTTTTATTTCTGACCTTGATTTGTCCTGCTATTTTTTCAATTACACCTGGCTCTGATGATTAATCACCTTCTGTTTGCGGTAATGCGATCGTTTCTATCTTTTCTTTGATACTGTAGCGACTGACATGATAAAGTGTCACAAAAGTTTTACTTGAACAATCGCCGACTTCCTAACCCCAAACACAACTTTCTAGCACCCTCTCCAACACCCCCCCCCCCCCCCCCCTTACCGCATCAATCAATATCCCGCTATCAGTCCTCCGTGCTGTACTCCGCTCTCCCTCCATCGGACCTAACAGTCACTTAAAACCAAACAGCCCTCAACCTGGCTGGGACGCTACAATACTTTTGGATTTCACTGCTTTCATATTCTGTACCTTTGTCTGCATGTGTATCGCGCCATTGTTTGTTGGAGCCTTTCGAATTCATAATCTCTTATCTGCCTTTTTTTCTCTCCAACGCCTTTGGGTCTCTACTCTCCGTATTGTCCTTATACGCTTTATATGTGCTGAGAGCACATGATCTGTGTGTACTACATGACTGAGTGTTTTTTGATGGGTGAGCTCTTATATGATATCTTTTGTAAGTAAGGCGTGTCTTGCAAGAATCTCGTGTTCCACGATTCACATATGCTGTGGAGTCCGTTGCTTTATTTTGTATTTCCGTTAGTTGAGCTTTTGCCGCCTGCGCACTATGTCTCCTGCGTCCATGGGCATGCCATGTACCTGTGTCCATATCCGGTTTACCATTCTCGGTTAGTAATATGAATCTATCTATCTATCTATCTATCTTCTAGGTTATTCATACATACTCAAGCCTGCTTAATCCATTTAAGGGCTGGTGGCCTGGAGTCTACCTGGGCAGCACTGGGAGCAAGACAAGAAACAGCCCTGGATGTCGTGCTAGTCCATAGCAGACAAACGAGAGCATGTTTCTATGGTCCTGTCCATTCTGTAAATCATTTGAGTGCCCAAGCCTAACTTCAGCCAACTGAAAAACTGAAAATGGACTTTTCAATTAGATTTCCAAAATCATAGGAACAGAATAAGGATACTGGTGATGTATAGCAGCAAACAGCAAATGAATTACAAGGATTTAAGGATTATTCTTGACTTACAATCATAACAAATCGCCACTTCAAATTTCTGGTTTGGATCTACAAGAAAATAAATACATAAACAAAAAAATACATAAATAAAATGAAGTGAAATATGTTGAAGCTTCAAAAAACAACATGATAACCTTGAGCCCTTCATTTTCATTACCACACAGTAATTCTGTATTTTTGCACCTACTAATTTCGATCAGTTACATTTTATTTGTTTTTTTTTTTCTTTAATGTTGAAAGTGGTATCATTATCACCACCATGTAAATAAACTAATGTAACAAATGGGTTTACACAACTGCCTGAAATGAAAATTCTTATTAGTATCTACCAGGTTGTTCTGTAACATTCTTGCTGTGTTTTTCATCTGGATCTAAAGGGGATAAAAATGTTCAATAATAATATATTGGTGCTTTTTATTTTCATTTATTAAAAGAAAAAAAAATAAGTAAATGTATGGTACAAAGGAACACTAGTAATATATTGGCAATAAAACTGTCCTAGGAAAACAATGGAGGACAAACATTTATGCTGTAGAAATATAGCCACTATAATAAAAATATAATAAAGTGGTTCTTATATACAGTGGATACAGAAAGTATTCAAACCCCTATCAGCTATTCACCCAGTGCAAAAAAGATGGGAGGAAAGATATAATGTTCCCCAATGACACAATGGGATTCAAAGACCTGAATGCATTAATGAGGGAGTGTGCCGTCCTTCAGAAGCAAAGTGCCTCAGGGGCTTCAATGGAGTCCTAGTCCTGGCCCTTTAAAGCCCATAGTAGCTCTAAGGCTAGAAAGACTCCAGCAGGCACCAAGTGGAGTTCAAGGCTAGTGTGTGTGGTCCAAATTAAGACCAGTCATTGAACTGGATATCAATCCTGTCAGGACTGTAAGCAATTCTCAAAGGTAAAATGATGCTTCCATCCAAATAAAAGAAGCTTTGAGTTGTGAGGGACATGTGCGGGAAATGCCTGAAATGCTGGGAGGAAGATTGACCAGTGATGGGCCAAGAGAGGTATGGGATGTATTATAAAGGAGTACTCTTTTAGAACTGTAGTGGGGTTAGATTGTCTTGTCACATTATTTAGAGAGGGGACTAACCAATGTACCGCAGCTAGGCCCAGATGGGAAAATGCTTTGTTATTTGCCCTTTGCTTTGTACTCTGTGTTTGTCTTATTTTGAATGATCCTTCCTTTATGTTTTATACATAAAAAAAAAGATTTTTGTGTGCTCGGTCTCATTCTAGGTTTGGAGCGCTGCAACGATAAATGGAAATAAAGAAGAGTTTGATCTCTCTCAGGCATGAACTTAGCTGAAGTACAGCAAAATGTTAACAATGCCTGTGAAACAAAGTACACAGTGTATAACGCAATGACTCCTTTGGAAGTTGATGCATTTTCTTGTTATACAACATTAAATACCATATATTTTGGCCTTTTTGACAATGAACAACAGAAAGAGTCTTTAATGTTAAAAGTAAAAACAGATCTCTGCAAAGTGGTCTCTGGCTTTTGCATTCCTTCTCTCTTCTCAGAAATTCAGTTATGTTTTACAAATCTACAGCAAAATTAGCCCCTTAAATAAATTACTCAAATCTTATGTCAAGAAAAAGCAAAAATCAAACTGGCTGATAAAGAACCAGAGTCATTTTTACAGGGAGAAGCAGAACAACAAAAGGGAATAAATATCCAGTCTAGGAAACCAATAAACTTGAGCTGGTGTCAAACCTCTGCCATGTTTTAAATAAAGTTTGCCTTTTTGGGCTTAATATTGGAATTACTACAAATGTTTCTTTTTTGTTTTTATTAAAGCTGCCACTTTACCTGACACTTGCAAATATATGTTCCCCTCATGATGGTCTCCATCGCTGATAAGCGTACACTCATAGGTTCCTGTATCTGACATTTGAAGATGTTCAATGTTCAGAACAAAATTCCCATTTTCTATATTCTGGTACATAAACTGAAATCGGTCATCTGCTGTTGTATTATTCTGATTTTCAAGTGGTGGATATGCCTGAAGTATGCGGTTATCTTTTGACCAGATGATTCTTTCTGCAGCACATTTACTCTCACATTTCCAGAAGCATCTAAGTGATGTATTGTACCCAACAGGCGTTTGAAGGTACTTTGGCTTGCAGATCACCTCAAAGGCCACTGACAGGTGCAAATAAATAAATAAAAAAAGTAAATAAAGAGTAATGAGCAGAGTTAAGAAAGTGTATTACATATGAAAGATGTTAACATTTAAAGTGGCAGTGGGAATGCCTTGCTAAAACTTACAAACTGGAGAGACGTAGGACAAAATGACCGGTACCAGTATCCAAGTGTGCATCCTGCAAAACAAACAGAAGCCAATTAAGGTAATTTTTTTTAGGGCAGCGACTCCTCTACCTGGTAACTGGGTCCTTCATGCACCCCATGCTTTTTTGTCTCTTTTGAACTTCTAACTTAATTTATTGGTTCATCCTAGCTTTTAGTGTATAACCATACATAGTGCTATTATAACACATCAAATAGGAGAACATGCTAACTCCATCCACACATTTGTATTTACACAGCTTACTTGTTGTGGGTTTGAAGGTGGCTGTGGAGCCCAAGTCATACATCTTCAGCCATAATGAACATTGACAGTGGGGGTAAATAAATCGTCTTCACTCTGCTGATAGAACCATTTCTCTGAGGCAGCTATCGGGTCTTCATGGAGACTCTCTTCAAGGTTTTTGGGGGACTTGTCTTATCACAGTCTGCTGAAGAAACTGGCCTTGTCCACTTTGCTCCAGCTGCAAGCCCGGCATGTGCAATGTTGGCTTTCATGCAGTGTTATAATAGGTCATTATAAAGGTAATAGGTCATTAGTTTTTCCAAAACATAGTCCCATAACACTCCATTCCAGGTTTGCTGACTCTAGTACTAAAGATGGTCAGTGCAAGAAGTTTGTCTCCAGTACGGTTTGCTTTCACTATGCAATCAAAATCGCTATAAAACCTTACTTTGGCTGCATCACCGAAGGCCATGGTAGGTGTAGAAGGATGTATCCTCAGGCACATAACACGACAAGAGGTGCTTAAGTGCTCATTAATGCAAAATGGAAGGTCTGATAGCTGATGAAGATATGAGGCTCTGAAGATGGGTTAAGCCTCATTCTCAGATTTGCTTTTACACTAAATGGTGTAACCTTCTATTAGTTCAGAAATGGATAGTACTTTTTAAAATTCTTAATGTCTGAGATGTGTTTTAGGGACATTCCCTTAATACAAGTCACTATATACTGATGCCTACATATCACACACATATTCATACACTCATTCTGTGCAGTCCTGGCCTGAACTATACAGTGGTGTGAAAAACTATTTGCCTCCTTCCTGATTTCTTATTCTTTTGCATGTTTGTCACACAAAATGTTTCTGATCATCAAACACATTTAACCATTACTCAAATATAACACAAGTAAACACAAAATGCAGTTTTTAAATGATGGTTTTTATTATTTAGGGAGAAAAAAAATCCAAACCTACATGGCCCTGTGTGAAAAAGTAATTGCCCCCTTGTTAAAAAATAACCTAACTGTGGTGTATCACACCTGAGTTCAATTTCCGTAGCCACCCCCAGGCCTGATTACTGCCACACCTGTTTCAATCAAGAAATCACTTAAATAGGAGCTGCCTGACACAGAGAAGTAGACCAAAAGCACCTCAAAAGCTAGACATCATGCCAAGATCCAAAGAAATTCAGGAACAAATGAGAACAGAAGTAATTGAGATCTATCAGTCTGGTAAAGGTTATAAAGCCATTTCTAAAGCTTTGGGACTCCAGCGAACCACAGTGAGAGCCATTATCCACAAATGGCAAAAACATGGAACAGTGGTGAACCTTCCCAGGAGTGGCCGGCCGACCAAAATTACCCCAAGAGCGCAGAGACGACTCATCCGAGAGGTCACAAAAGACCCCAGGACAACGTCTAAAGAACTGCAGGCCTCACCTGCCTCAATTAAGGTCAGTGTTCACGACTCCACCATAAGAAAGAGACTGGGCAAAAACGGCCTGCATGGCAGATTTCCAAGACGCAAACCACTGTTAAGCAAAAAGAACATTAGGGCTCGTCTCAATTTTGCTAAGAAACATCTCAATGATTGCCAAGACTTTTGGGAAAATACCTTGTGGACTGATGAGACAAAAGTTGAACTTTTTGGAAGGCAAATATCCCGTTACATCTGGCGTAAAAGGAACACAGCATTTCAGAAAAAGAACATCATACCAACAGTAAAATATGGTGGTGGTAGTGTGATGGTCTGGGGTTGTTTTGCTGCTTCAGGACCTGGAAGGCTTGCTGTGATAGATGGAACCATGAATTCTACTGTCTACCAAAAAATCCTGAAGGAGAATGTCCCGGCCATCTGTTCGTCAACTCAAGCTGAAGCGATCTTGGGTGCTGCAACAGGACAATGACCCAAAACACACCAGCAAATCCACCTCTGAATGGCTGAAGAAAAACAAAATGAAGACTTTGGAGTGGCCTAGTCAAAGTCCTGACCTGAATCCAATTGAGATGCTATGGCATGACCTTAAAAAGGCGGTTCATGCTAGAAAACCCTCAAATAAAGCTGAATTACAACAATTTTGCAAAGATGAGTGGGCCCAAAATTCCTCCAGAGCGCTGTAAAAGACTCATTGCAAGTTATCGCAAACGCTTGATTGCAGTTATTGCTGCTAAGGGTGGCCCAACCAGTTATTAGGTTCAGGGGGCAATTACTTTTTCACACAGGGCCATGTAGGTTTGGATTTTTTTTTCTCCCTAAATAATAAAAACCACCATTTACAAACTGCATTTTGTGTTTACTTGTGTTATATTTGACTAATGGTTAAATGTGTTTGATGATCAGAAACATTTTGTGTGACAAACATGCAAAAGAATAAGAAATCAGGAAGGGGGCAAATAGTTTTTCACACCACTGTATATGTTAAAGGCCCCATGTTAGTATATGACCTGGAATGGAGCACCTTCAAACCACACATTTCTACATGTGAATGTCTCTCTGACAATGCACCTGGTGGCACAACTTGACAAAAGTGTAAAACAGGAAGTTCTAAGGCTATATTAAAGGATAAGGCCTCGAGATGATGCAAATTTAAAATGGGAATAGTTTGTGCCTGAAAGACTGCCTGCATTGTTACCAATAATTAAATGAACACAGAAATAAAGTCAATGATCTAGAAAACAAAGATCAGAATATTGAGGAAGTCAAATGTACCTAACCAAACAGTGGTATGGGGTACATTATCAAACAATTCATTGTAGGTTGCATCAGAGTCATAAAGTCAATCTAAGGGTATAGGACTACTGCAATTAACTAGGTAGAAGTACATAAACAGGACATACTGGAGAAAATGCTCATTAAAGCCCTTGAAAAATTGACACCACAAGATCAAACAAACAGAACAGTCCTCAAATATCTGCCTTAACATAAATGTGAAGAAAACAGGGGCTGTAGTTATAAAGTTTAAAACGAATAAAAAAATATAATCCTTGATATTTAAATAAATTAAATAGCTGTGCGAGTCAAATCCTGAAACTTTTTGGAAATCCATGTTGATGATAATGGATATTTTCCGAATATGTCCTACAACGTTTAGGGAAATTTCTCAGAGTATTAAAATAAACAATGAGAAGTGACACTAAATAGCCACACGATGGCAGCACACCCATACCTTAAGAGCTCCACTCCATTGCGGAGGTTGTCGCTTTGCGTTGTACGTCACTGATGACACGTGCTTACACTTTGGTTATTATAATATTTGGGGGAGGAGTTATCGGCCCCATAAACCAAGTGACAAAAACATGCAGTCCAACTGGCTGTTCAGCGAAGCTACCGAATCAGGAAACTGCGGAGACGAGCAGCTTGACCATCTCAAAAATGCAGCAATTGCTGATTGGAACCTCGATTTTGTAAAACAGGGTGGAAACCTGGATTTGCTGTCCTAATTGATAGACTCGGTGTCTTTGATGTGAATTCTGCGCTCAGACATTGTCCATGTGGCAGATCAGCATAGTTCGTATTTAAACCAGTACTATACATAGTTCAAACACAAATCAATATTATACGCAAACAGTCAATATAGTTTATGTGCATTAAACCGTTATGATAAGCAGGCAATCAATTAAGTACGCATGAAAACAGTATTGAATAGACTGCACCGTGCGGTTCTTGAAGGAAGACACAGCAGAACAAGGAAGAGAATGCAAATCTGTTGACTCAGAACCATCTCAGAAGAATACACCAATGTAAACCAAAACGAACGCAATGCTTTTGAACTAGAACTATTTACAGTGATCTGTGAACTTGATTGCATTGCCATGAGATACGCTTTAAACCCAATTAAAAAAAAAAAAAAAAACCTGCCAATCCCGCCCAGAATCTCCAGTACCTCACTCGTCCCCTTCTCCTCCAATTCTTTACTTTGTTAACAGGAACCATCTGGAAATCCCCGCCTCTGTTTTCAGCTCCTTCGTTCAGGGCACCATCCCTTTTCTTCTTTACTGCGCCAGTAAATTGGATTGCAGCCCTCCCCGCTAGGAGTAGGTTGAACAGTCCTTAAGACGACCGAGATGTTACAGTATACCAACGTACACCAATAGATTATGCACACAAATAGATGAATTATGGCCTGTTTGGCCCCTCATGGTTTTAGCAAGCAGACGCTGCTTTTGAATTCCGTTGAATATCCATACTTTATTATCCGGCCTACTCTTCCAACATCTGATGGTGTTTTACGTAAGGATCGTAATGAATACACCATCCTCCGAAGCAGTCAAATGTTTAAAAATATATAAAATATCAGTGCCATAATTCTACACTTAGGAAGTAACAGTTAACGCGAAGCAAACAAAGTAAAACACTAATGCGCACAGTCAATTGTATAAAATAATCAGCACATCTGAAAGTTGCTTAATTTTCCTATGCGCCTGAAATAATAAAGCTGAAAAATGTCCTTACATGTTTAAAGTTTTGTTTGTGCCAGGTTCCTTTATCGCTGCGACGATTTTGAACAAAGAGGCAAGTCGGAAAGGGATTGCTGGTAAATCAACAGAAAAACCAGAAGGAGTGGTTCTGAATCAAATGACAGAAACTTCAACTGGAGCCAAACTATGGGGTGCCGTTTAGACCAGAAATCATTCTTAGCAGTACATACACTCTATACTGAAATGCATACTCTCTATAATGAAATACATACACTGTATACTGAAATGTATACATTCCAGAGTGAAATGCATACACTATACAGTAAAACGAGTACACTGTATATTGAAACACCTACAGTCGATAGATAGATAGATAGATAGATAGATAGATAGATAGATAGATAGATAGATAGATAGATAGATAGATAGATAGATACTTTATTAATCCCAAGGGGAAATTCACATACTCCAGCAGCAGCATACTGATAAAGAAACAATATTAAATTAAAGAGTGATAAAAAAATGCAGGTAAAACAGACAATAACTTTGTAGAATTTTAATGGTAACAAGATTTATGTATAAGGCAAGAGTTGGTTATGTTTTTACAAAATCTCTATAGTTCAATTTTTCAGTTTTTCTAACTACATGTAGTTGCCACTATCTTACAAATGAAGATATCTGTAATTGTAACTCAAGTGTTCTGGAGTTAATATAATCTGGAATGTGTGGAAGACCTACATTTGCAATAACAGCTGAGCAAATCCGTTATTTTTTGTCATTAGGACTGAGTTGGCAAAGAATTTCAAGGATTTTTGGTGTTAACAGAAAGACACCTATCGTTATAGAATACAAACTGGTGTACATTCTCAGTGGTTTTCTGAAGTTTCTGGTATCCATTTATGTAATATTATTAGAGAGATCCTGACTCGAACCCCAAATGCAGGTGAAACTTATGTAACAGGTAGCCTAAGATCTCATGGTTTTCATGTGCAACGTTGGCGCATTCGTCAATGTCTTCAGCATTTTGATCCAGTTGGGAGAGCATTTCGGGGAAGGCAAGCAATTAGAAGAAGAGCTTACAACGTGTTATGACCAAATGCATTGGTAAATATGTAATACATTTTAACATTTTTGCAAAACATCTCTTCCAGAAATGCCCAGACCCAACACCTAATCAGTTTCACTTCTTCTTCTTCTTTCAGCTGCTCCCATTAGGGGTTGTCACAGCGGATCATCTTCTTCCATATCTTTCTGTCCTCTGCATCTTGTTCTGCTACACCCATCACCTTCATGTCCTCTCTCAGTTTAATTAATGACTAATCAGTTTGTTTGTTTGTTTGTGGCATCTGATGCCGGCAGTAATATTGGTAATGTGGAATTAGGAGTTCAATGTTTTAATGACCATTGTACTGATATTTTGAATAAGATTGCTCCTCTTAAAATTAGGCAGCGTCCTGTTACCCACTCAGTTCCTTGGATGAATGACTCCATTCGTAATCTTAGGCGTTTCTGCCGAAAAGCGGAGCGCCTATGGAAGTCTACTAATCTGGAAGTTCATCATTCATACTTAAAGGATTTAATTGCTTCTTTTAATTCTTTGGTTAGGGATGCTAGAACAGCTTATTTTTCTAATCTTATTCAGACTCGCAAGCGTAATCCCAAAGTGCTATTTGATACTATTCACAATATTATTTCTCCATCTCAATCTATTACTCAGGTTTTTTCTGATAGTGATTGTAATAATTTTCTTACATTTTTTTGGGCAAGGTTAATGTTGTTTGGGCTAATATTGTTCCAGCTGTCTTACCTAGTGATCTCATTCACTCTGGTTCTGAGTCTTTTGTGTTCTCAGAAGTTTCACTTTCGGATCTTTCTGACTTGCTCAGGAAGATGAAACCTTCAACATGTCCTTCTGACCTGTTGCCAACATAATTAATGTTAAAATCTTTGAGTTGTTTAGGTCCGTGCCTTTTGAATATCATAAATTGCTCCTTGAGATCTGGTGTGGTTCCATCGTATTTTAAACATGCTGTAATTCAACCGTTGTTGAAAAAATCTAATTCTGATCCCTCTATTTTGAGTAATTACAGGCCAATTTCAAAACTACCTTTTATTGCCAAAGTTTTGGAAAAGGTGGTTGAACAGCAACTTTGTGCCTTCTTAGAAAAGCAGTGGTTCTTTGACTCTTTTCAATCTGGTTTTCGGGGGCGACATTCTACAGAAACAGCTCTTCTAAAAGTTTTTAATGATCTTTTAATTGCTGCTGATGCAGGCAGGTGCTCTGTGCTTGTGCTATTAGATCTTACTGCAGCTTTTGATACGGTGGACCATCGGATCTTAATTAATAGATCAGAGCTGTTAGGTGTCTCTGGCTCTGCTTTGGACTGGTTCTCCTCTTATTTGTCAAATAGGAGTTTTTCAGTCGGTGTGGCTGGCTTTTCATCTGACTCTGCTCCTTTGACATGTGGAGTGCCACAGGGCTCGGTTCTTGGACCTGGACTTTTCTCATTATATATTCTTCCCCTATCACAGATTCTTAACTCTTTTAAGGACATCTCGTATCATCTTTATGCAGATGATATACAGCTTTATTTTTCATTTAAGCCTAACCAAATTAATACTTTGGTCACTTTGGTTGATTGTCTGTCTCAGGTTAACGACTGGCTCAGTAGTAATTACCTGCAGTTGAATTCAGGAAAAACTGAGGTACTAATTGTTGCTCCTCCTGTTCTTCATTCTGAGATCAGTTTAAAATTATCTTCTGTCTCTTCTGTTATTAAGTCAAGTCTACGTAACCTTGGGGTTATTTTTGACCAGTCCCTGACACTTGATGAATATATAAGGTCAGTCAGCCGTTCGTGTTTCTTTCATTTAAGAAATCTCTCAAAACTAAGAAATGTTGTTTCAAAATCAGATTTGGAAATGCTTGTTCATTCTGTTATTTCTTCACGGCTTGATTATTGTAATGCTCTCTTTACAGGTTTGAGCAAGTCCTCTCTCTCACGCCTTCAGTTAGTTCAAAATGCAGCTGCCAGACTCATAACTCGTGCCAGCTGGAGTGATCATATCTCCCCCATTTTGCACACACTGCACTGTCTCCCAGTGTTTCATAGAATTCATTTTAAAGTTTTGGTACTTACTTTCAGAGCTTTGCATGGACAAGCTCCTGAGTACCTAACCAGCCTGCTCCAACACCATACAGCTTGCCGGACTTTAAGATCTGGGCAACAGGGCCTTCTCATTGTCCCACACACTCAGCTAAAAACCCGTGGGGATCATGCCTTTCAGTCTGTGGCACCAAGACTATGGAATAGCCTGCCTTGTGGTCTGCGTGGAGTCGAGTCTCTTAATTCTTTTAAAAAACAACTAAAAACATTTCTTTTTAAACAAGCTTTTAATCAGTGCTGAATAGTCCCATTGTTTTTAATAGTTTTGTTTATGTTTTGTTTTTAACTGTTGTATTTGTACTATATTTGCTGTTCAGCGCTCTGTGACCTTTTGTCTGTGAAGGGCACTATATAAATAAATAAACTAACTGACTAACTAGCTAACTCTCTCACCACATCCATAAACCTTCTCTTAGGCCTTCCTCTTCTGCTATTACCTGGTAGCTCTATCCTTAGCACCCTTTTCCCAATATACCCAGCATCTCTCCCCTGCACATGTCCAAACAAGGGCAATCTCACCTCTCTGACTTTGTCTTCCAACCGTCCAACTTCAGCTGACCCTCTAATGTCCTCATTTCTAATCCTATTCATCCTCGTCACAACCAATGCAAATCTTAGCATCTTTAACTCTTCCACCTCCAGCTCTGTCTCCTGCTTTCTGTTCAGTGCCACCATCTCCAGTCCATGTAACATAGCTGGTCTCACTACCATCCTGTAGACCTTCCCTTTCACTCTTGCTGATCGTCTGTCACAAATCACTTCTGATGCTCTTTTCCACCCATTCCACCCTGCCTACACTTTCTTTTTCACCTCTCTTCCACAATCCCCATTACTCTGTACTGTTGATTCCAAGTATTTAAACTCATTCACCTTCGCCAACTCTACTCCTTGCATCCTTACCATTCCACTGACCTCCTTCTTATTCACACACATGTATTCTGTCTTGTTCCTACAGACCTTCATTCCTCTCCTCTCTAGAGCATATCTCCACCTCTCCAGGGTCTCCTCAACCTGCTCCCTACTATTGCTACAGATGACAATGTCATCAGCAAACATCATAGTCCACAGGGACTAATGTCTAATCTCGTCTGTCAACCTGTCCATCACCATTGCAAATAAGAAAGGGCTCAGAGCCGATCCCTGATGTAATCCCACCTCCACTTTGAATGCATCCGTCGCTGCTACCGCAGACGTCACCACTGTCACACTTCCCTCGTCCATATCCTGTACAACTCTTGTGTACTTCTCTGCCACTCCCGACGTCCTTATACAATACCACAGCTCCTCTCGAGGCACCCTGTCATATGCTTTCTCCAGGTCCACAAAGACGCAATGCACCTCCTTCTGGCCTTCTCTAAACTTCTCCATCAACATCCTCAGAGCAAACATTGCATCTGTGGTGCTCTTTCTTGGCATGAAACCATACTGCTGTTCACTAATCATCACCTCACTTCTTAACCTAGCTTCCACTACTCTTTCCCATAACTTCATGCTGTGGCTCATCAATTTTATTCCCCTGTTGTTTCTGCAGTCCTTAGCTTTCACGTCCCTCAGCCTCCACAAGCCTCCAATGTTCAAGTATAGCTGCAGCAAATATTAATAAAACAAAGTTGCAATGCTTATATAAATTATTTAAATTAAGTTTATCTTTAAAATATAATCAATCCTATACCATGATGCAATAGATTTCACAGCTTTGCTCAAATTGGTAATTGAGGGGCTTGACACGGAAGTCTATTCTTACTGGCCGTGGTAAAGTCATTCGAGAAATTGGCTTTGTATTCTGAACAGTTATACAGCTTAATACTTCATATTAATGTCATTGTATGCTGTAGCAGATGTAGCGTTTGTCCATCTCTCGAACCCTCAGGTACCACTCTTGACACGAGGTAAAAGTACAACTATAATTCTTTTTATTATTGTACAGTGCACCAAGCACTCTCCTCACCACACTCATATACACAATAATCCTCTCTACAATAAACAATCCTCCACTCCCAGACACTTAGCCCACCTTCCTCCCAGCTCAGCTCAGTGTCTGGGCTTACCCAGAGTCCTTTTATAGCCCCTGACCCGGAAATGGTTCCATAGCCAAACCCACAAGTCCGTTTTCCTTCCGGGTCAGGGCAAACAGTCCTTTTCTTCATCCCGGGAGCACGTCACTTCCTTGAGTCACGTGACTGACATGCACTCCCGGGTTATAGGGCATGTAAGAGTTCACTAGCCCCTTCACAGCGACTCCTGGCGGCCCCCAAGGTATCCAGCAGGGCTGTGTATAGAAACTACAGAGTCCATGAGGCCCTGCTGGAACTCGGGGCACCAATATGCTGTCCGGAGGGCTCCTCCTAGCGGCCTGGGGGTGAGGGCCGGACTGGAAAGCCGGCAATCCTCCACAGTTCCCCCCTCTCAGCGAAGCCAACTGGGGCGGAGCGTTGATCCCCGCGAGGGACGTTCTCCTCCAAGAGAACGTGTCGTCCGGACCCTGGCGACGATGTCAAGACCCCCCAGCGAACCTTGGGGGAACAGTGTAACGGTTAACCCACCACTCCCCTGTCCTCCGGGGACAACTTCGCCATAGGTGGCCCGGTTGACGGCAGTTGTAACCCCGCCGCCGTCCTCCTGGTCGCCTCTCTTCTTGGGACCTAAAACACCTTGGAAACTCCGTTAGGGTTAGCTCCGACCTGTCCTCCACCAAGGAGGGAATTATAGCCGCTTTGCTGCTCTTTGCCCTTTTTTTTATTGTGTTAGGAGACCCTCGTTTTAATTCGGGGATCTCCTGCTTTTTCTGGGGCTTGAGCACAGCGTGAGGCTCTCTATGGAAAAGAGAGAGCCTCTTTGCTGTTTGCACACCCGTTGTCCTACGTAAACTCGGAGGCGGCGTCATTGGTACCGTATCGCTCCGGGTAACAGCACTATTCAGCTGCCCCAGGACGATCGGTACTTCCCCCGCCCCTTCAGTAACCAACGGTAAGCCTTTCATCAGACCGATCGGGGTCTGGAGTGGCGTCTCGTTCTGGGGACCTGCGTCAAACGCAAGCCCCGGATGGATCGCTTCCACCCCTGTCCAGTCAATCATCACGCCACACTCGACTGTCGGGCACACAACGCTTTGGCAACCGCAACTTATTAAACGCGGTGCCGATTCACACTGCGTCCCCTTATCATATACGGCGCAGATTTCACTCACCTGCACCGCCGAATCAATCGAGGCCGGGGCTTCACGGCCTAACCGCCGAAGGTATTCATGTAGTCTCCTCAGCGGCGCTTCGACCGTGGCTCCCAGCTCCTCCAGCCGTTTCCTCAGGTCATTTAGTCCCTGGAAGACAATATTTAGGGGCTCGAGATACTCATCGAGCTCCCCTAAGTTTATAAAGTTATTTGTCTCGGCCGGCAGTAAGGCTACTTCCTTATTTTGGTCACCTGCCGACCGGGAACCAATGAGCACGTCCACTCCTGGCACGTGCTCTGCTGGGCTTCGCAAGGCCACCTGGGATTTGGAGTCTTTAGAGGAACGGGTAGCCTCCCGCAGCTGGCTGCGGTCTGCCTTTTTAATTTTGCCGGCAGACACTACAGTCACTTCCCGCTCCTCTTTACCTTCAGTTACTGTTGGCGCTGCTTCGCTCGCCGCCCCCTTCCCCTTCAGGGAGCGCAGACGCGTTGGGGAATTATTGACCTCACCGACGGCTCCAAACCGACCTTCTTCCTGGTTGCCATCGCGTGAGGTCACGTGGACGCATCCCACGAATGGGTTGACCGCTTCCATCCGACTTCCAACCCGACTTGCCTTCTGGGTATCGCGGCCATCTTGCCACAGTACGAGGCAGGTATCCGATCCAGCGGTTGTTTTCCGAAGGCAGGCCTCTGCAAAATAGGAATTAAATATCCCCTGCCCATCGGGCGTTGCCCCGGCACATACCTCCGGATTTTCCCGCTGTATCCCCGATTCGTTCAGGGCTGTTGACGCAGCCAATTGCTGGCAGCCTACTTGCAACTGCGCCCTTCGGACTTGCTCAGCCTTTATCGGCTGCCGGTCCCCCTCACACCCAGTTAGGTAAGTCCAGTACAGCTCGGCGTCGGTCGCGGTCTTCACCCAGTTGGTGCTGGCCTTCTTTTTACCAGACCTTTTCCCCATTGCAGCTGACTGCGTGTCACGGCTCACAATAGCAACGCTCTTGGTCGCGGGTGGAGTTTTCACCTCCGCGGTTACTTGAGGGACCTTCTTAGGGTTCTCTGCCACAACAAATTTACTGTTATATGCAGATCCTCTGCCTCCAGACGGCCAGAGTATCCTGCCAACTACGCCAGTGTAGCAGATGTAGCGTTTGTCCACCTCTCGAACCCTCAGGTACCACTCTTGACACGAGGTAAAAGTACAACTATAATTCTTTTTATTATTGTACAGTGCACCAAGCACTCTCCTCACCACACTCATATACACAATAATCCTCTCTACAATAAACAATCCTCCACTCCCAGACACTTAGCCCACCTTCCTCCCAGCTCAGCTCAGTGTCTGGGCTTACCCAGAGTCCTTTTATAGCCCCTGACCCGGAAATGGTTCCATAGCCAAACCCACAAGTCCGTTTTCCTTCCGGGTCAGGGCAAACAGTCCTTTTCTTCATCCCGGGAGCACGTCACTTCCTTGAGTCACGTGACTGACATGCACTCCCGGGTTATAGGGCATGTAAGAGTCCACTAGCCCCTTCACAGCGACTCCTGGCGGCCCCCAAGGTATCCAGCAGGGCTGTGTATAGAAACTACAGAGTCCATGAGGCCCTGCTGGAACTCGGGGCACCAATATGCTGTCCGGAGGGCTCCTCCTAGCGGCCTGGGGGTGAGGGCCGGACTGGAAAGCCGGCAATCCTCCACAATGCGTTTATCTGTATTTGCAAATATATTTTTATGTAGTGTTAATAAAAATACGTAGAACAATATAATAACTAAAATTAACCACAATTTCCAGCCAAGTCTGTCTGTGATGTTTGCTCGAATAAAGACGTCCACATTTGTATAAACCACACAAACCACTGCTAAACAAGACAAGAGAGTCGGGGTCATCAGGCGCTATTGGTGAATACAGTTGTGTGTCGTTGCATAGCTGTAGTAACTCACATTATGCTTTAAGATAATCTGACCTAATGGAAGCATGGAGATCGAAAAGAGTAGTGGGCCCAGGATAGATAGAGAGGCCCACCCACTGGCTAAGGTGATTTATAATAATATTGTGATCAGTGTGGTATTAAATGCGGCACTCAGATCTAAGAGGATAAGAACAGATACACAGCCTCTGTCTGCATTTACCCGCAAGTCATTTACTACTTTAACGAGTGCAGTTTCTGTGCTGTGATTTGTTCTAAAACCTGACTGAAACTTGTCAAGAACAGAATGTTTATTCAGGTGATCATTTAGCTGCTTAATGACTGCCTTTTATAGGATTTTACTTAAGAAATGCAAGTTAGAAATACAGTGGTACCTCTGTATGCATCCTTAATCCATTCCAGATCCTTTGACTTATACCAAACAGGACATATACCAAACAAATTTTTCCCATAATAAATAAAGGGAAAATGATTAATCCGTTCCCATGAAAAAAAATCCTATTGTTATTGGCATATTATACATTGATGGGGTTGTATAAAATAATTTAAATAACCTGCTTAATACTAAAATACATAGCATACAAAAGCAATTAAATGAAATAAATGAAAATTTAATCTTACTTTACTTTTTAATAACGTCGTTTGTTTTTCACAATTGTAGATACCGTCGTACTCGGCATACGGTATGCAGCAGCCATGTCCCGGATACGAATGCCACCTTCATACTTTTCAACTTTCAAATTCAAATTTACGCAAAAAAACACAAAATCACGTGAAAATTCACAGAGTTATAGCACGGTTTGTTCACTGAATGCTAGCAACTGTCATACCGATGCTCGTTGGTAGTCGTAGCTTTGTCTCAAGAGAAGTAAACAAGGGTAGCGCGCAGTGTTATAGCACGCGAGTCGTATTCCAAACAAAGGTCATATACCAAGCAAAATTTTTCACTTCCAAACAGGACGTATACCAATTTGGTTACTGATACCAAAACGGACGTATACCGAGGTACCACTGTAGGTCTAAAATTTTCAAAAACAGAGCTGTCGAGTTATTTTTCTTGAGCAGGGGTTTAACAACAGCAGTCTTAACACAGTCTGGGAAGACCCCCATATCTAATGATGAATATCTCATAGTGGATAATCAATTTAGTGTTCTCTATTTACACTCAACTCTATGTGTTTATGTTTTCTTTAAATTAGACACTCTTGAGGTCTTCCATGGTATAACAATGCTGGAGGATTTTTAACTGTGTTTTCAGGAGTGACTATGTCAGTAGCAGCTCTCACTTTAGTATTCAAATTTTCCACCTTACTATTTACATTATCACTACTATTGTAGTAATCATTACAAATGGACTGGTTGCTTAAAATGTTTGTAAACTTTGAAGCTGCAGATAAATCAAAGAAGCATTTTTTTAGCAATATGCTTCTCATTAATTTAATCTATCAGTATTTCTATATTGTCTCACATCTACTTTTAGTCCTTTAGTAATCATTAAATCCAACGTGTGTCCTCCTTTGTGTCCTGGCTGACTAGCATGCTGGCTCAGATCAAAAGAGTTCAGGAGGTTCATGAATTCTTTTGTTTTCAGGTCACACTGATTATCGGTATGAAAATTAAAGTCACCAACTATTAGGAACCTGTCATATTTGGTAATTATAATCGACACTAAATCTGAGAATTCCTCAAAGAAAGACACATTATATTTAGAGATCTATACACAGACAATACTAGAGACTAAGAAATTCCATGAATAACAATGGCAAGATACTCAGACTTGAATGTACCATAGCCAACATCTTTATACTTTAACTGGCTTGAGCAAATATTTGTTAAACTGCCGCCTTTCTTACCTTGTGATAAGTAAAGCTGTAATTCGGAGGTGCAAATTTCTTTTTCCTTATGATTACAGTGGTTTTGTTTGGTTTTAATTTTTAGATTTTCTGATGTTTTAAGTTGTTTATAATTGTGTCTATTATTTATTAATTCATTTTTTGTTCGGTGTCCTTGAGTTCTCTGAAAGGTGCCTTGTATAAATAAAATGTATTATTATTATTATTATTATTAAAACTGCCGCACCATCAGAGCTAAGCCACGTTTCACTTAATGCAATAAAACTGATTTTCTGATTACTAAATAAGATCATTGATGGAAAACATCTTGTTGGTTAATGCTCTAACATTTAATAAGGCCATATTTAAGGTCTCAGAAGAGTAGAACTGAATTGTCAGAGCATTATGGCTGTTCGAAATGGTCATTAAGTTATTCATATTAGCACCGCTTTGTGCGGATTTGTTATTTAATCTATAATCTGTTTTTATCATTTTAATAAAGTGCACATCAAGAGGTGAAATGGTAATTAAATTATTCACATTTATGCCGCACTGTCCGGATTTTTTACATGAACTGAGGTTGGTTGTTAAAGTATTGATGCAGTGAACATTTGAGGAAGAGTTCACTACAGAGTTATTATGTCCTAGCAAGGCATTATGGAAAGAACTAGAATTAAAAGTACATAGTCAGCGGTAGAATGTGTAAGTGGTGCAGTGCTACAAGTACCTTGGGGTCCACATAGATGCCAAAATGAACTGAAGAGCCAGAGCAGACTGAACTTCCTGATGTGACTCGGGTCTTTTAATGCATACAGTGATCTAATGGAAAGTAAGTCTGCAGGGGGAACTATTTAAAAGTGTGAATTTATTTAAATAATCGAGGATCAGTGGTAGCCCAAGATGGACAATTTGACAAAGAGAGAATCTCCACGGAGTGCAATGTGGATAGAACAATTGGAAGAAGGTATCAGGAGCATTGTGTAACTGAAGAATTAAGGTGAAGGTTAAAGGTAAGGTTTTTAAGACAGTCGTAAGGCTAGCAATTATGTATGGAGCTGAGACACGGACAGTGAAGGGAGCACAGGAGAAAAAGTTGGATGTGGCAGAAATGAGAATGTGGAGATTGATGTGTGGAGTTACAAAAGAGGACAGAATAAGAAATGAGACTATCAGAGGCACAACAAAAGTGGGAGATATAATTAAGAAAGGACAGGAAAAGTAGGTTGAAGTGGTATGGAAATGTGATGAGGAGAGACAATGAATACATGGTCAAAAAGAATGGTGGGAATGGAAGAACAGAAGAGAAAGCAAGGGAGGGCAAAGTGGAGGTGGATGGATAAAGTAAAATAAGATCTGAAGGAAAAGGGCCTGACTGGCAAGGAAGTGCAGGTCCAAGCTGTTTGGATTAGGTTGATCAAGTTCATAGACTCTTGATAGCAGCAGTAGAAGAAGAATCAAGCTAATGTCAATGTTCTATCAGTCCATAGTAATCTGTGGGTTGTTCTATGCTATGGTGACCTTGGGAAGCAATTTGAGTTTAAAAAATGCACAACACCTAAACAAACTTAACTGGAGAGCTTGGTCCATCACAGGGCTAACCCTGGACATACTGGAAGCTGTTGTAGAAAAGAGGATGGTGCCAAAATAGGTGTTATCATGAAAAATCCCATCTGTCCTGTCCAGGTGGTGCTGTCTTGGAGCACTTTTAACCACAGGCTCATCCCACCACAGTGTCTTAAGCAAGCACCACTTGGGGTCTCTTCTCATCACTGCTCTCAGGCAATTAAATGCTTCCTCCTGAAATACCAAACTAAATCCGTATACTCTTAAGTTTCTTTTGTAATATCTGCACAATGAATATTTATATGCATTTGGTGATTGATTGATTGTATTTGTCGTGTGAATTTGTACCTTTATTTTTTTATGTTTTTGCTTCTGTATGCATCTAAATTTCCACATTTGGCATTAATAAAGTAAATCTAATCTAATTTCATTTCATTAATTCTCTTTGAAATATTTTTGACTTTTTGCATATGAAAATCAAACCTTATTTCAATTAACATAATATGTTGTCACAATAACAGTCCACAAACATTAAAAAGGTTTGGGGAAGCCATCCATATATTATGCCCTGACTACAAATGGGTAATTTTGGTTGAGATGTTGACAGGCTGGAGTCCAAAACAGAACTGATTTAAGAGTGAAAATATGGTGGCTTTAAAGGCTGGAACAGGAATTGAAGTCCTCGGGACCAGAAGTGATGTCATCAATAGCACCAGAACAGGAAGTAACATCATCAATGGTGGTGGTACCGGGAGTGATGTCATCAATGGTGTTGGTACTGGAAGTGACATCATCAGTGGTGCCGGGATCTAGCGGGATTTCCCTTGAATGGTCTGCAGAGGATTGAGAGAGAAAGTCCGTGCAGTTCACCACCCCCTGGTCTCCTCCAAATCGCACGTGTGTGACATGTTCATAAGTGTGATTGTGATAAGACTTGAACTCATTAACATTTGAACTGAAAGAAGTTCAGTAAATTTTTGTTTAACTTTAGAAAACTAATTTCCCTAGCAATTTGTTTTATTTTTTTCTTTGACTTTTTGTTTTGACTAAAAGCTTTTACAACTCTAGAACAACTCTAGGAAAGAAAGTTCTCAGAGTTTCCAAAGTTTGCAAACTTGCATGACTTATACTATGGTTTCAGCATAAAAGAGACTAAATGGAAGGGGAGTAAGGCCAGGTGAATCAGAGGTGGATTCAAATTGTTCTATCATGGTGTGGATGGGAGGAGAAATGGGGTAGGAGTTTTTCTGAAGGAGCAGTATGTCAAGAGTGTTTTGGAGGTGAAAAGAGTGTCAGGCAGAGTAATGATTATGAAGCTGGAAATTGGAGGTGTGATGATGAATGTTGTTAGTGCATATGCACCGCAAGTTGGGTGTGCAATGAGTAAGAAAGAAGATTTTTGGAGTGAGTTGATGAAGTGATGAACAGTGTACTCAAGGGACAGAAAGTGGTGAATCTGGAAAGAGGAAGGAGGAAAAGGAAACCTGGTGGTGGAATGAGGAAATACAGGAAAATATACAGAGGAAGAGGATGGCAAAGAAGAAGTGGGATAGTCAGAGAGATGCAGAAAGTAGACAAGAGTACATGGAGATAAGGCACAAGGTGAAGAGAGATGTGGCAAAGGCTAAAGAAAAGGCATATGATGAGTTGTATGAGAGGCTGGACACTAAGGATGGAGAAAAGGACCTGTACCAATTGGCTACACAGAGGGACCGAGCTGGGAAAGATGTGCAGCAGGTTAGGGTGATAAAGGATAAAGATGGAAACGTACTCACAAGCGAGGAGAGTGTGTTGAGCAGATGGAACGAGTACTTTGAGAGGCTGATGAATGAAGAGAACGAGAAAGAGAAGAGGTTGGATGATGTGGAGATAGTGAATCAGGAAGTCCAACAGATTAGCAAGGAGGAAGTAAGGACAGCTATGAAGAGAATGAGAAATGGAAAGGCCGTTGGTCCAGATGACATACCTATGGAGGCATGGAGGTGTTTAGGAGAGATGGCAGTGGAGTTTTTAACCAGATTGTTTAATGGAATCTTCGAAAGTGAGAGGATGCCTGAGGAGTGGAGAAGAAGTGTACAGGTGCCGATATTTAAGAATAAGGGGGATGTGCAGGACTGCAGAAACTACAGGTGAATGAAATTGATGAGCCACAGCATGAAGTTATGGGAAAGAGTAGTGGAAGCTAGGTTAGGAAGTGAGGTGATGATTAGTGAGTAGCAGTATGGTTTCATGCCAAGAACGATGTTGATGGAGAAGTTTAGAGAAGGCCAGAAGGAGTTGCATTGCGTCTTTGTGGACCTGGAGAAAGCATATGACAGGGTGCCTCGAGAGGAGCTGTGGTATTGTATGAGGAAGTCTGGAGTGGCAGAGAAGTACGCAAGAGTTGTACAGGATATGTACGAGGGAAGAGTGACAGTGGTGAGGTCTGCGGTAGGAGTGACAGATGCATTCAAGTTGGAGGTGGGATTACATCAGGGATCGGCTCTGAGCCCTTTTTTATTTGCATTGGTGATGGACAGGTTGACAGATGAGATTAGACAGGAGTCCCCGTGGACTGTGATGTTTGCTGATGACATTGTGATCTGTAGCGATAGAGGGGAGCAGGTTGAGGAGACCCTGGAGAGGTGGAGATATGTTCTAGAGAAGAGAGGAATGGAACAGGAACAAGACAGAATACATGTGTATAAATGGTGGAATGGTGAGGATGCTGGGAGTAGAGTTGGCGAAGGTGGATGAGTTTACATACTTGGGATCAACAGTATAGAGTAATGAGGATTGTGGAAGAGAGGTGAAAAAGATAGTGCAGGCAGGGTGGAATGGGTGAAGAAGAATGTCAGGAGTAATTTGTGACAGACGGGTATCAGCAAGGGAAAGCAAGTGAAAGGGAAGGTCTACAGGACGATAGTGAGACCAGCTATGTTATATGGGTTGGAGACGGTGGCACTGACCAGAAAGCAGGAGACAGAGCTGGAGGTAGCAGAGTTAAAGATGCTAAGATTTGCACTGGGTGTGACGAGGATGGATAGGATTAGAAATGAGTACAGTAGAGGGTCACCTCATGTTGGACAGTTGGGAGACAAAGTCAGAGAGGCAAGATTGCATTGGTTTGGACATGTGCAGAGGAGAGATGAGGGGTATATTGCGAGAAGGATGCTAAGGATAGAGCTGCCAGGGAAGAGGAGAAGAGGAAGACCTAAGCAAAGGTTTATGGATGTGGTGAGAGAGGACATGCAGGGGATGGCTGTAACAGAGTAAGATGCAGAGGACAGAAAGATATGGAAAAAGATGATCTGCTGTGGCAACCCCTAACGGGAGCAGCTGAAAGAAGAAGAAGATTAAATGTGTTTAGAATATAAGTGAAAGAATTTCAAACAAAAATTCACATTGAGTGAAGTAACACCACCAAGTTTTGATAATTTCATCCGTCCTGTTTCTATCCCTTTTCATTAATTTAAAATTTTAGGGAGCCAGTGCCCATCCAAAAAACAGTGTGGGAAACAATTCTAGAAAGACATGAGGCCATTAAAGGACAAAGTCAAGTATTGACACCTCCCAGACCCCTCCCCCCATCATCTGGGATCAGTTTGGAGTTGATAATTAATCTAAACATATTTGGGATATGGAAAGATAATTGGACTAAACAGAGGATAGTCTACACAGAGTCTGGGAGAATACAGCCACCATATGTTATAAAATACATTGGGCAGAGATTAAACTGTTTATTTCCACGTGGTACTTACAGTATTTACTGTTTGGAAATGCACAATGAGGTCTTGCCACAGGTGTAGTATGTGGACATACAGTATATTAATGTGCTTATAAACCTGTTATTGCTTATTTGGCTCATCCATAATCCAAGGTAATGCAGTTCAATTGTTTATGCCAGATTTTTCTGTTGCAGGACAGACAAGATTAATGATTTACGGGACAAAAGGCAAATTGAGGATGTTAAATCAACTGGCAAACCCTGTAGTTTAAAATAGAATGTCTTAGTCATTTTACCTCAATACCTGCGACATAGCATACACACTGCAAAATTCATAGCTGATCTTGAAAAGTTGATGTTTCCACTGCTGTGCTGGATTGTTAGACTGAGGTTCTATTAAATGAAATGCTGCCATTGTTCCAAGTATAACTGGGCTAATGCCTTTCAGTTTTTACTTACCTGTCCATTGATGGCCATAGATGTTTGTCACAGAACTCAAGAGGCAAACTTTAGAGCTTAATGGAAGGTTCTTTATGATTTAATTGAAACCGTGGCTCCTTCTTCTTATGTAAGTTTTAACTTGGATCTCCTTCCCTGTTCTTCTGCCCACAGCTCCATTTTCTCTTTAAATCTTATAGGCTTCCTTCTCCATTTCAGGAACCTGCCCATCTGGTCAATGCCTTTTAGCCTCTTATACTACTATTAGATAATGTGCTTGTTCCACTCTTCGAAATCTTGGATACCTATAGTTGGAGTCCCATTTTAAGAAACATTATGCTTTAGAAATCTACCTATTCATGCAATTTGTTCACAGGTTATACCTAACCCCATCTTGGCATTTTTCCATGGGAGTGCTCCATTTTCTGTTACTGTTCTCCTAAAAATGTGGTACTTGTTTGGTATGTTTTTTGACTACTTATTCTTTGTGGAAGGTACAGATTTAAATTTTCTGGCTTTGTCTTCATTTCACTATAGTAGGAGTGGTTGAGTAGGTTTTTCTTTTTTACCTTTAATGCTTCTAGAGTGAGGGAATTGGGTGTTGTTCGGAGTGTTAATGGCTGGTGTCTGTAATATTGTTTTTGTCTGTTTTAAATTAAAAAAAGAACAAAATGGAAAATAAAATTCTTGTACTTCAGAAGATTTTGGCAAGTAAACTTAAGTGTATGCAGTTCTGACTGTGGTTCAGTGGAGACCTCCAGCTTGAGGAATTACTCTATTGCCATTTTCCAAACTTATAGAAATCATTCATTTTTTCTTCAATTTTTTTTAGGGTTTGATTGTGGATAGGTGAACTTATTTTGAACTTATTATTATTATTATTATTATTATTATTTATTTCTTCCTTTTTTCTGAGTCTAAATATCCATTACAGGGTTATGCTAAGCCATAATATATCCTGACAGAACTGGCCTCAAATAAGAAGCCAATCTGGAATAGGATGCCATCCATCCATCCATCCATCCATCCATACATCCATTTCCACTTCCACTTATCTGAGGTCGGGTCGCGGGGGCAGCAGCTTGAGCAGAGATGCCCAGACTTCCCTCTCCCCGGCCACTTCTTCTAGCTCTTCCGGGGGAATCCCAAGGCGTTCCCAGGCCAGCCGGGAGACATAGTCCCTCCAGCGTGTCCTGGGTCTTCCCCGGGGCTTTCTGCCGGTTAGACGTGCCCGGAACACCTCACCAGGGAGGCATCCAAGAGGCATCCTGATCAGATGCCCGAGCCACCTCATCTGACTCCTCTCGATGCGGAGAAGCAGCAGCTCTACTCTGAGCTCCTCCCGGATGACTGAGCTTCTCACCCTATCTTTAAGGGAAAGCCCAGACACCCTGCGGAGGAAACTCATTTCAGTCGCTTGTATTCGCGATCTCGTTCTTTCGGTCACTACCCATAGCTCATGATCATAGGTGAGGGTAGGAATGTAGATCGACTGGTAAATTGAGAGCTTTGCCTTACGGCTCAGCTCCTTTTTCACCACGACAGACCGATGCAGAGCCCGCATCATTGTGGATGCCACACCGATCCGCCTGTCGATGAAGCAAACAGAACAACATCATCTGCAAAAAGCAGAGACCCAATCCTGAGTCCACCAAACCGGACCCCCTCAACATCCTGGCTGCACCTAGAAATTCTGCCATAACAGTTATGAACAGAATCGGTGACAAAGGGCAGCCCTGCCAGAGTCCAACTCTCTCCAGAAACGGATTTGACTTACTGCCGGCAATGCGGACCAAGCTCTGACACCGGTTGTACAGGGATCGAACAGCCCTTATCTTTGGGTCCGGTACCCCATACTCTTGGAGCACCCCCCATAGGATTTCCCAAGGGACACGGTCGAATGCCTTTTCCAAGTCCACAAAACACATATAGACTGGTTGGGCAAACTCCCATGCACCCTCAAGGACCCTGCCAAGGGTGTAGAGCTGGTCCACTGTTTCCCGACCAGGACGAAAACCACACTGTTCCTCCTGAAATTAAAGTTCGACTATCCGACAGACCCTCCTCTCCAGGACCCCCGAATAGACTTTTCCAGGGAGGCTGAGGAGTGTGATCCCTCTGTAGTTGGAACACACCCTCTGGTCCCCTTTCTTAAAGAGGGGGACCACCGCACCGGTCTGCCAATCCAGAGGCACTGTCCCCGATATCCATGCGATGTTGCAGATGCGTGTCAACCAAGACAGCCCTACAACCAGAGCCTTGAGGAAATCCGGGCGTATCTCATCCACCCCCGGGGCCCTGCCACCAAGGAGTTTTTTGACCACCTCGGTGACCTCAGTCCCAGAGATTGGAGAGCCCACCTCCAAGTCCCCAGGCTCTGCTTCCTTCTTGGAAGGCATGTTAGTGGGATTGAGGAGGTCTTCGAAGTACTCCCCCCACCGACCCACAACATCCTGAGTCGAGGTCAGCAGTGCACCATCCCCACCATACACAGTGTTGACACTGCACTGCTTCCCCGATCCTGAGAGGCCGGATGGTGGACCAGAATCTTCTCGAAGCCGTCAGGAAGTCGTTCTCCATGGCCTCACCAAACTCCTCCCATGCCGGAGTTTTTGCCTCAGCAACCACCGAAGCCGCATTCCGCTTGGCCTGCCAGTATCTATTAGCTGCTTCCAGAGTCCCACAGGACAAAAGGGTCCTGTAGGACTCCTTCTTCAGCTTGATGGCATCCCTCACCGCTGGTGTCCACCAATGGGTTCGGGGATTGCCGCCACGACAGGCACCGACCACCTTACGGCCACAGCTCCGGTCATCCGCCTCAACAATAGAGGCACGGAACATGGCCCATTCGGACTCAATGTCCCCCACCTCCCTCGGGACATGATCAAAGTTCTGCTGGAGGTGGGAGTTGAAGCTACATCTGACAGGGGACTCTGCCAGATGTTCCCAGCAGACCCTCACAATAAGTTTGGGCCTACCAGGCAAGATCAGCATCCTCCCCCACCATCGAAGCCAACTCACCACCAGGTGGCGATCAGTTGACAGCTCCGCCCCTCTCTTCACCCGAGTATCTAAGACATGTGGCCGTAAGTCTGATGACACGACCACAAAGTCGATTACTGAACTGGGGCCTAGGGTGTCCCGGTCAGTGGCGTAGTGTTTGGGGGGGTAAGGGGGCCACAGTATCCAGGGGGCGCCAAATTGATCTTACAAACAGGCAAACAGGAGAGGGCGCGAAATCTTCAGTTGTCCCCAGGTGCTGAAAACCCTAGCTACACCTCTGGTCCTGGTGCCAGGTGCACATATGAAAACCCCTTTGCTTGAACATGGTGTTCATTATGGACAATCCGTGATGAGCACAGAAGTCCAACAACAAAACACCGCTCAGGTTCAGATTGGGGGGGCCATTCCTCCCAATCACGTCCTTCCAGGTCTCACTGTCATTGCCCATGTGAGCATTGAAGTCTCCCAGCAGAACGAGGGAGTCTCCAGAAGGTATGCCCTCTAGCACCCCCTTGAGGGACTCCAAAAAGGGTGGGTACTCCAGACTGCTGTTTGGCGCATACGCACAAACAACAGTTAGGACTCGTCCCCCCACTTGAAGGCGGAATAGGATGCCAATTACAGTAAATGTAGGGTATGTAGACATATGTGTGTCCTTCCTCACACAGGGCAGACGTATACAGTGGGGCAAAAAAGTATTTAGCCAGCCACCAATTGTGCAAGTTCTCCCACTTAAAAAGATGAGAGAGGCCTGTAATTTTCATCACAGGTATACCTCAACTATGAGAGACAAAATGAGAAAAAAAATCCAGAAAATCACATTGTCTGATTTTTGAAGAATTTATTTGCAAATTATGGTGGAAAATAAGTATTTGGTCACCTACAAACAAGCAAGATTTCTGGCTCTCACAGACCTGTAACTTCTTCTGTAAGAGGCTCCTCTGTCCTCCACTCGTTACCTGTATTAATGGCACCTGTTTGAACTCGTTATCAATATAAAAGACACCGAATCCCCTTCCTGACAAAACCCTCTCCATTTATCCGGGCATGGGACTGGAACGAAGGAACACACTGGTTTGTGCGTTTCTCGTGCCTGACTTCTGCATTATTGTTGTGACAGTTATTTAATGCTATTATATTTGTTCTGTTTCTGAAACCACATACATCTGCAAATAAATAAATATTTAGCTTTACAAAACCATTGCGGCAAATACTTCTTTGGAAACGTTTGACAGTAAATTAAGACATTTTACTATAACTCTGGTGTGCGTCATCCACCTTGCCATTGATCAGGGTTTGGTACCAATAAACACACTAGTGTGACGCACGCACTGTTTAACAATATCCTTTGTAATATTTTGCTTTACTGTCTCCAAAATTAAATAAATCTTTATAATGATTACACAGTAATCAAACCATATATTGTATATGCTGAAAAGCATATACTTTATCACAGTTTTGTTTTTAATTTATTTTTTTACATTTTTACCCCACACTGTAAAAAATGTCAGTAAATTTAACGGTAAAAATACTGTAAATGGTGAAAGTAAAACACCTTTTCTGAAAAATAGGAAAGTTACCTTATGTTCTACTGAAAATTACCTGTATATCTTAAACAATACATTTCATTATTTTTTACAGCCAAGTTCTGTAAAATTGATATTTTTCTACCTTCAAAATATGGTAAATACCGTTTATTGGTGCATTACAGTTACACTGAAAAAATCTGTTAATTTTACAGTGTAAAACTGTTAAATAGCGAAGGTAAACAACCGTAAAATGTAAAACGGTAAATCACTGTTTCAGTAAAACCGGTTACGATTTTTACATAAGGACACTCCCCCTTTTACCATATTGTTCCTGGTGAACCGCATACCTTTGAATAGTAGAGAAAAAAACGTAACCTAAGTTAGCAGACTTATTTTTACCTGCGTGATAAAGGTTTTTTGAGGTTATGGAAGCTGATTTATGATGGGTTGTATTCGATAAGTAGGGCACCATTCACCACAAAAGCAAACTTTACTTCCCCACCAGACAATGTGCCATAACTTCCTAAAACACTGATTTTTTTTTTCATTCTCTTCTGTTGTAATTTGTTGCAAAGAGTAAATAGTTTTTACTACAAAATTATACTGTATACCTAAAAATATTGTCATTTTATTTATTACAGTAAAATTTTGGCAACCCAGCTGCCAGTATTTTACTGTAAATGTAACATTTTTTTTAAAGTGTACCGTAGACCAAGAAATATTGTCACCTTCTTTTTCACAGTAAAATTCTGGCGACCCCAGCTTCCAGTATTTTACCATAAATTTAACATTTTCTTTTTTTTACAGTGCAGAACCTACTAAAATGACCATGTTTTCTGAGGAATTAGGGGTTGGATAATATTATACAAATCTAACAATGCATTCCAAAATACAGTTGCGCTAGGGTCAGCCTGCACTGTATAGTGATTGACACTGTGCCTACCCATTTGACAACATAGTTGATAATACAGGCTTTTTTGTGCCAGGCTGTACCAAGCCCTGACCAAACCAATCTGGCAGCTAAGTTTGTTGATATTCCAGAATAAGTTAAGCCTTTAAGTCTTCTTGTTGTTAACAGTCAAAGATCTGCAGCTCTTGGTCATGCCTCCTTTTTCTACTGTCCAGTTCTTCAAAAAAATTACTTGAAGCTCTCAGCTGTGCCTCATGATACCTTGTACTACTTAGTTCTTTGTAACAGCAAGTGTAAATGTCTTTTGGTCAGATGCTCTTTTGGATTCATCTTCTAGTTTTATGCAGACCTGTGTGGCGCAGAAAGAATGGGGCCAGCTTCACCTTCTTTCTCTTCATCTTTTCCCACTTCTATATGGGGTTGATGTTTTATAGGTTCCGGCAGGACTTTTATGGTTGGGTGCCATTCTTGAGAACAATCCTTTCTATTTATATGGGCTTTGGACCTGCCCTTAAATGGACGGCAGGTTGAGGCCTTCCTCACACTTTTCTTTGTCCCACCATGTTTTACACTTTTTTCTATCAATTCTGAGTCAGAGGAATCTGAATCTGAAGAGCTATTAGACTCTTCTCCATCACCAGTGTATGGTGATTTCTTTTTCTTTTGACAGTGACTGGATCCTAAAGACAAAACATTGTAAGTATGAGTGCATTCAAGATAAGCTGCAGAACAAATGTTATTTTGAATTAAAAATTGATCAGATTTCATGAAATTCTACAAGAATTGGTCATAAAGATCTTTTACAAGTGGACTTACCTAATCTTTTCTTCCAAAGTGCAAAGGACAACACAGTTATGACAAAAACTAAGGGTGCTGCTGCTCCTGCTACACCAAGTCCTAAAATGGGTGTGAAAACCTGCATTAATACATTTAATAATAATAATAAATTTTATTTATTTGTAGGTGCCTTTCTAAGCACTCAATGACACGAACAATAGATAAAACACACATTATAAACAAAACTAAAATACAAAAATTAAAATCAGACTGAGCAATTGTAATCAAAGAGAGACAGCAGTCTTAAACAAATGAGTTTTAAGTTTAGAATTGAAAAGTGAGAATGATTCAATATTTCTGAGTTCCAGAGCTGGCAAGCAGAGCAACAGAAGGCTCTGCTCCCCATGGTGGTAAGACGGACGAAGGGTACAGTCAAAAGGATGGATGAAGAGGATCTAAGGGTGCGGGAGTTAATGGCAACATGGAGGAGGTCGGACAGATATGGACGGCCAAGGTTGTGAAGAGCCTTAAATATTAACAGAAGAATTTTGAATTGAATTCAGAACTTAACTGGAAGCCAGTGAAGCTGCTGAAAAATGGGAGTGATATGGTGGATAGAGGCGGCTCTAGTAATGATGCAGGCAGCTGAATTCTGGACCGGTTGAAGCTTATAAAGAGATTTGCGAGAAAGACGAAAGAAAAGGGAATTGCAATAATCCAGACGAGAAGTGACAAGGCTATGAACAAGGATAGCAGTGGTGTAGGTAGTGAGGGAGGGGGGGCGAATACGATTTAATGTTACGCAAGTGGAATTATGGAGACTGGGAGATGTTATTGATGTGGGACTGAAAGGATAAAGTACTGTCAAGGATGACACCTGTGGGGAAGGGGAGACAGAGGAATTATCAATAACAAAGGAAGAATTATCAGTTTTGGAAAATCATGATTTTGTACCAACGAGGAGAACCTCCGTTTTGTCACTATTTAATTTAAGAAAATTTGAAGAAAACCAGGATTTGATTTCTGCTATGCAATCGATAAGTGAGGAGGGTGGAATGGAAACAGTAGGTTTGCTAGTGAGATAGAGCTGGATGTCATCAGCATAACAATGGAAGCTAATGTTATATTTACGAAAGATATTTCCAAGGGGAAGGAGGTAAATAATGAAAAGGAGGGGCCCCAGGACAGAGCACACCTGAAGTAACAGTGGTGGGTTGGGATGTGAAAGTTTTAAGATGAATGAACTGAGTGCGGCCTGAGAGGTAGGATCTGAACCAGTCTAGTGGAGTGTGGGTAATGCCAATCGAAGATAATCTATCTAAAAGACAATAGTAAGTGCATTGTAACATAATTAAACATTTTTGATAAACATAGAGATGTACTCATATTGTCAATATTTTAAAAGCTAGAAGATAATTTCATGATATACAACTCTGCCCTGTATTTAATTTTCCTAGGATCAGCAGTTTCTGTACTATTCATGGATTACAAAGACCTTCCTAAAGATGAGGCTCAAACAACTTAAGCACCTAACACTGATAGACCCATGTTGTTTAAAAATGTTGCCATCTACACACACATTTTTAAAATGAACCAAATAATTTGTTTTCCTAACCAATAATAAAACTGCAAAGTAAAACAGTCTGTGTGTGTCTATTGAGATTTCTGTCCATGTGGTTAGCACCGTTACCAAACGTTCGATTTTGCTTTCACTTCTTAACATTTTCACCTGTTTCTTTTTTTTTTCTTTTTTTTGATCTCCTTCGTTCTTCATTTCTCAGCTGTTTATTTCATGATGGCAATTCCCTGGATAGCCATTCAGGTTTCTTATGATCAAAGACAAGGATAGAGCTGTAAAATCCTCATATGTATCTTCTCTGGTGTTGTATTTGACCAGTCTATTGGTTAAAAAAAACAACTAAAACTCTTGTTTCTTCCTTGGGTCTGCCTCCATATTTCTCAAACTCCTTGTGTAAAGTGTGATGTGGTTTGCCTAATTCCTACCTTTAAAGAAAAAAAGAAAAACTCTTCCTTTCTCACCTGTTCAAGCATCCTGCTAACCTCTGGGTTGTCTAGTGTGCTAAGAGAAAGCACTCCCAATTACCCACCGTGTTTCTTTCTCTATGACTTATGCTGTCTTTAACTTGTTCTCTCTCCCCACACACATTTTAGTGTTTTCTTCTGGTTCATCTCCTGACTCCCAGCTGAGACTATAGACTTAAAGCAGCCTTAGACCACATTCTCAGGTCACTTTAAAACAAACCACGGAAATCACCTCAAGGATCATGAGAAGTTCTACTTTTGTGACAAAGGCACCAAGCTAGAATCTACTGAGCCATCAGTTCCTACAAGTGGACCATGAATTGATAGATTTCCATTTAAATTAATAACTATAATTCTGAGGTCTTCATTTTGTATTGGCATGAAGACCTATACCTTCCTTACCAGTGCATGTTTTGCTTTTCTTCCTTGAGTCTTGTTGATCTCTGCCCCTATCCTATGACAACTTTCCTGCCTGTTGTTTTGACCACATTTATTACATTTTTTTATACACACACACCAACAATATATTTATCCAGACTTTTTTGCTTAAAGTAAAAATGTATTGACATTGTCGTGTCTTTCAGAGATTCATTACTGAGGAAAAAATATTAAGATATGCAGCAGAACATTGCCTTCAACCACAGGTACTAATATAATGTTTACTCTCTCCACGGTTATCAAGCACAATCTAGAGACTCAATTTCCAGATTACAAAAGTGTTCTTCAAACATCCAAATCAATGCTTCATGCAACCTGAGAGAACTTACTTAGATGTATTACCTCAAACAGAGGGAGGACAAGAAGAAAATTGATCAAGAAATAAGAAAGGCCCAAATATTTTAATCAAATGAGAATTCCTTTTACTACTTACCATGTGACCTAAAATTAGTTTCCTGTTTTTCATCTGGATTCACAAAATCTGCAAAAAAATCATAGAAATGGGTTGTTTAAAAAAAAAAAAACAACTATTTTACTAAGATAAGCAGCGTCTCAAAGGAAGCTTCCCATGCATTCTGCTTGCTCCCTAAAATAACTAAAGAGTCCGTGTTCTGCTTTTTCTCATATACGAAATAAAGAGGGGAAGACAGCTGTCTCCATACTCCCTTAGCACTTTCAAAATGTGATTCTCTGACAGTGTAGAGAATGTGAACTGCTAACCTGCTTATTCTGGACAAGAGGAGGCAAATTAATTAGAATTCAACTTAATTTATTTCTTTATATGTCTAGTTTTAATATATTCATTCCTACCTACATGCATTCAAAAGCCTGCTTAACCAAGTTAAGGGTCAGGGGCCTGGAGTCTACCTGAGCAGCACTACAAGCGAGGCAGGAAACAGCCCTGGATGTTGTGCTATGTCCACAGTAGTGCCCATTGTAATATGTTGTTAAAACCAATAAAATGTTTTTGAAATAAAAGGTAATTTTTGTCAAAATAAGACCATTTTTCTATGGTCCTGTCCATTCCATAAATCATTTGGGTGCCCAAGCCTATTTTCAGTCTCCTGAAAAACTGAAACCTAATTTTTCAATCAGGTTTCCATAATCATAGGAATAGAATTAGGATATCAGTGATGTATACCAGCAAAAGACAAATACATTAAAAGGATTTATGAACGTTTCATGACTTACCATAATGCTTAGATGAATTGTTTAAATTAATGTTAAATTTCTGGTTTGGATCTATAAGAAATAAACACATAAACAATAAATAAAACTAAGTGAAAATTGTTGAAGCTTAAAAAAACACACACAATAACCCTAAACCCTTCATTTCTCATTAAGACACAGCCACGCTTGTTGGTTCAAACTGAAATTCCATTCCATCAACATGTAGCCAGGGCAGCTTGCCTGAATCTGTCCAGTACTTTATCTATTACAGTTTTTTCATATCCATATTAAGATGTTATGCATCTCTTGAAAGCTTTCACTTGCTGAGTCCCTGATCACAAGATTTTATTTTTCAGCAATAAATGAAAGCTGTTCACTATAAATGTACAAACTGTTGTAGAGGTTAAATCTGTCAGGAAAGCCTCATCTCTTAGAAAAAGTTACATTTTGTGTTTTTTTTTTTTCTGTAATATTGAAATTCGTATCACTATCATCACCATGTAAATAAACTAATGTGGCAAAAGAGTTTACACAATTGCCTTAAATGAAAACTCTCTTTACCACCTACCAATTTGTTCTGTATCATCCTTTTTGTGTTTTTCTTCTGGATCTAAAGGAAAAAAATGAAAATAGGTGTTTATTTTTCATTTATTAAAAGAAACAATAACAAATAAGTAAATGTACGGTACAAGGAGCACTAGCAAATTCTTGGCAATAAAACTGGGCAAAAATGGATACTGTAAAAATATAGTCACTATAATAAAAATATAGTAAAGTTGTTCGTAAATACAAAAAGTATTCAGATTCCTATCAGCTATGCACCAAGTGTGAAAAAGATTGGAGGGAGGATATAATACTCCCCAATGATACTATGAGATTCATGGACCTTAATGCATCCATGAGGGAGTGTGTGGTCCTTCACAAGCAAGACACCTTGGCAGCACAGGGGCTTCAATGGAGTCCTAGTCCTGGCCCTTCAAAGCCCATACTAGCTCTAAGGCCACAAGGACTGCAGTAGGTACCAAGTGGAGTTCTAGGCTACCGTGTGCGTGTGGTCCAAATTCAGACCAGTCCCTGAGCTGGATATCATTTCTGTCGGGACTGGAAGTGATTCCCAAAGGTAAAATGATGCCTCCTCTAGAATACAGGGGGAGGCTTTGAGCTGTGAGAGACAGGTGTAGGAAATGCCTGTAATGGTGAGAGGAAGATTGACCAGTGATGGGCCAAGAGAGATATTGGAAGTACTGTATTAGATAGATAGATAGATAGATAGATAGATAGATAGATAGATAGATAGATAGATAGATAGATAGATAGATAGATAGATAGATAGATAGATAGATAGATAGATAGATAGATAGATAGATAGATAGATAGATAGATAGATAGATAGATAGATAGATAGATAGATAGATAGATACTATTATAAAGGAGGACTGGTTTAGTACTGTAGTGGTGGATCCACAAATCACATTATTTAGACAGGGGACTAACCAATGTACTGCAAGGAGGCCCAGAAGGGAAAATGCTTTGTTATTTTCCCTTTGTTTTGTACTTTCTGTATTTTCTTTTGAACAAACCTATATTTTGACATTTCATTAAAAAAACAAAAAAAAAAAACAATTGTTTTATGTGTCTCATTCTAGGTTTGGAATGCCTCACTGATAAGAAAAAATAAAATAAAGGAGAGTTTGAACTCTCTCGGGTATGTACTTGGCTAAAGTACAGCAAATTGTTAACAAAACCTGTGAAACAAAATACACTTTATAAAAAGCATTGACCCCTTGGCATTGGTCACATTTTGTTATACAACATTGAATCACCTTAAATTTAATCTGGCCTTTTCGACACTGTGAAAAGTAAAAACAGATCTCTGCCTTTTGTGTTCCTTCTCTCTTCTCAGAAATTCAGTTGTGTTTTACAAATCTGCAGCAAAATTAGCAGCTTAAATAAATGATTCAAGTCTAATATCACGAGAGCGCAAGAACCTCACTGGCTGATAAAGAACCTGAGTAATTTTTACAGGGATAAGCAGAAAAACACAAGGAAACAAACATCCTGCCTAGTAACCCAATGAAATTGAACAGAAAGAAGATCTAGCATCAAATCTCTGTCATGTTTTAAATAAAATTTGCCTTTGGATCTTTTTTATTGGAATTACAACTGTTTCTTGAAGCAACCACTTTACCTGACACTTGCAGATTTATTGTCCCCTGACGATAGGCTCCATCGATGATAATTATACACGTGTAGGTTCCTTCATCTGAATTCTGAAGATTTTTAATGTCCACAGAAATGTTCCCATTTTCTACATTATAGTACATAAATTGAAATCGGTCATTCACTGTTTGATTATTTTGATCTTTAGTTGGTATATATGACTGAAGTACATGGCCATCTTTTGTCCAGATGATTCTTTCTGCAGCACATTTACTCTCACATTTACAGAAGCATCTAAGTGATATATTACAGCCAACGTGCTTTTCAAGGGACTTTGGCTCGCAGATCACCTCAAAGGCCACTGACAGGTGCAAATAAACAAATAAAAAAGTAAATAAAGATCAATGAGCATAGTTAAGAAAGTGTATTATATATGAAAGAATTTAACATTTAAGGTGGCAGTGGGAATGCCTTGCTAATACTTACATAGAGGAGAGACAGCTTCCAAAATGACAAGTACCAGCAACCAAGTGTGCATCCTGCAAAACAAACAGCAGCCTAAAGAAAGTCATTTGTTTTAGTGCAGCCACCCTTTAACCTTGTAATTGCACCCTCTCAAGCTTTTTTGTCTCTGTTGAACTTCCCACTTAATTGGTGGTTTATCTTAGCTATTGTAATTATAGTTATTGCTATTATAACACTTAAAATTGGAGAACATACAAACTCCAGCCATAATGAATGTTGACAGTGTGGGAAAATGAATCATCTTGACTCTGCTGATAGAACCTTTTCCTTCAGGAAGCCTTAAGGTCTGAAGGTTGACTCACTTCAAGGATAATTTATTTTTTTGTTAAGGGTAACTTACCATGTCACGCTGAGTAAACTGGTCTTGTCCACTTTGCTCCAGCTGAAAGCCCAGCATGGGTGATGTTGCTTTTCAAACAGTATTCAGATTTTAACAAGGTCTGTTTGGGTTTCTTTTGCCCAAGGAAAGTTTGAAATACAGCAGCTGTTTTGGGTAACCAGAATATTCCATGCGGCTGACATGTCCTGTCCATCAGAGCCAAATATTCAAGACCATTCCTTTTGTCACTGCCTTGTTAATGACTTTTAGGTTTTTAACTTATTTTTGTCAGTAAATAAGGACTAATACTTTTCTCAGTCCTTATTGTAGTCTTCTGTGCTTGGCCCATGTTTCCCCAACTACTGTTTAAAAGAGACTACTAAGGACAGAGACTTTGTACACCTTGAGATTTTTAAAGTGCTGGATGTGTCAGTTGAACACACATAATCAAAGCCAGCAAAGGCTCTGGTTGTCTGAATTACCTTCTCCAAGAAGCAATCCTCAGAAAGAACACTACTGAGGTACTCAAAGTCATCCACTATCTTCTGATGTACTGCCTCAAGATGAATGAATGGGGAGAAGTGCTGATCCAGGAAATACATGAAATTGGACTTCTGGCTTATTCAGGCTGATTGTGACACCAAAGAGATGACATGGCTCTTCAAAGCTGTCAGTAGTACATTTGAGATTAGCTGTTATGTGGACCATAGGGAACATTTGTTGGCATAGAATGTTTCTAAAATTAATTTGACAGCTTCACTGGCCTATCATTTAGATGTCATAGGTCAAAGAGTAGTCCAAGGACACTCACAGTACTTCAGGTATGTTTTGTGTTCAATATCTGTGACTATGTATTTCCGTGAATATTTGATAAAGTGGTTAACAAGCACAGGAATTTACACTCACTCTGGTGTCACACCTTTTGAAATAATGAAAGGCTCAGAGATCGCTCCCTTTAAGTGGACAATGCATGGTATATTGTCATAAATGAGGTTTACAGTATGTATATGTGAGTGCATTTCACCTTTGGCAACATTGTCCACAGCACCTTCCACCTGATGATTTGGTGAGATGGTACAGTATAAAATGACAAAACAAATCCAAGCTCCCATGATTTACTTTTCATGGACCTACAAAGACCCTGTTGATGGTACTGTGGCTCAGGTGGAAATCATCAGTCTTGGTGAGGTCTATTTTTCAATCTAATCACTTTGTTGATTGCACTGCCAGAGTTTATAATAATAATAAAAATAATAATGATAATATTTGGGAGCATACACTGATGTAGCGTGTTGCTGCACCCACCACATGACAAACCACCTCAGGATCCCAATTTTAGGACCCAAGTGCAGCTGTGCAATGGATGACACCCCAGCACCACACTAGTTCAAATGGAATGGAACAGTGTGAGGTTTTTACAGTGACTAGGGTGCCAATCCTGACATCAACCCCCAAGCTTTCCCTACAAATTGATACTGGTCCAATATTTGAGTTGTACTACCATTCAGAGTTACACTTGATGTCAACTTATTGTTGAAGCTGGCTGTAAAGTGTTCATGATGTCCAATGATCTTCAGCTTCCTGGTGTTACGAAAATGCCTGATAACATTTGGCTTACAAGGACAGATCAGTCTAACATTCCACTCCACATGGGGCCTTTGCAATCTTGAAATCACAAATTTTGCACCTGTAATTGATGACAAAGTAAATAAAGTGTCACTCTTTAGATAAAGGATGTATCCATGTTGTTTTGTATTTATCAGCCTGTCTGAAGAGGGAGTTACTGACTGCTAGGTCATTTTCAGCACAAAGTGCAGCAGCAGTAGGGTATTGGTGTTTGTTTTTTCCAAACAGGTTGTAACGTGCTTGTTGACTTTAGTACTAACATTGGTCAGTGCAAGAAGTTTGTCTTCAGGACATTTTGCTTTCACTGTGCAATCAAAATCATTGTAAAACCTTACTTTGGCTCCATCACCGAATGGCACAGTAGGTGTAGAAGGATGCATTCTCAGGCACATAACATGACAAGAGGTGCTTAGTGCGTATTGCTTGTAAATGCAAAATGGAAGGTCTGATAGCTGATGCAGATGTAAGGCTTTGAATATGGGTTCCGCCTCATTCTCCAATTTACATTACCACAAAACAGTGCAACTTTCTTTCACCTCAGAAATGGATAGTGCTTTTTAAAATTCAATAATTTCTGAGATGTATTTTTATGGACATTCCCTTAGAAGAAGTCACTATATTGAAGCCTATGTATCACACACATATTCGAACACAGATTTTGTGCAGTCCTGGCCTGGACTCCATATGTCAAGGGTCCCATGTTAGTGTAGTATATGACCTGGAATGGAGTACCTTGGAACCACACATTTCCACACGTGAATGTCCCTCTGACATTGCACCTGGAGCATAACTTTACAAAAATGTAAATAGGAAGTTCTAAGTCTATATTAAAGGATATCAAAATATAAAGCCTTGAGATGATGGAGATTTAAAATGGGAATAGTTTGTGTCTGAAAGACTGCCTACATTGTAGCATGTAATTAAATGAACAAAGAAATAAAGTCAATGATCAAACAAAGCTCAGAATAATGAGGAATTCAGATGTTTTAATGCCTAGCCAAAAAAGTGGTATGAAGTGCAGTATCAAACAATTAATTGTAGGATGTATTGTAGTCATAGAGCCAATCTAAGGGTATAGGACTTTGGAAGATTTCTAGGAATAAGCTAAGCTAAGTAAATAGCTATGTACGCCAGCTGCACATACTGGAGAAAATGTTCATTAAACCCATTGGAAAAATTACACCCCAGGACCAAATAGCAGAACAATCCCAGATTACCTGCCTTAATGTAAATGCGAAGAAAGCAAGTGCTGTGGTTATAAAGTTTAAAATGGGTGAAAAAAATATAATCCTTAATACCTAAATAAAATCCTTATTTTTTTTTTTTAATCCTTGTTGATGATAATGGATATTTTCCGAATATGAACTACAACGTATAGGGACATTTAGAAGATTATTTATCATATATAAACAATGAGAAGTTATATGAACAGCCAGATGATGGCAGCACACCCATACCTAGAAGAGCTCCACTCCGTTGAGGAGGTTGTCGCTTTACATTATAGGCCTACGTCACTGATAAAACTTGTTTACACTTTGGTTTAGATGGGGGAGGAGTTATCTGATTCAAGTCAAGTAAAACAAGTATCAAAAACCTGCAATCCAACTGGCTGTTCATCGAAGCAACAGAATCACGGAACTGCGGAGGGTTGCGGCTGTAGTATCTCAAAAGTGCAGCAATTGCAGAGAGCAGCTAGAACCGTTGATTTGCTGGCCTAACTCGGCGTCTTTGATGTGAATTATGGGCTGAGACATTGTCTATGTGGAGTCTCCTTATAGATTAAGCAGGTTAGATAACGGCACGTCTGAGAATCATTGCAACCAATTTCTTTTATTTTGACATTTGAACACCACAAAAAAACTTTGGCCAGAATGTATATGCATGGCATAAAACTGTGGGAATATGATGTGCCGGCATCCCGTCCAGTGTTGGTTGACATCTCCTTAACTGTGCCCGAAAAGACAGAATATTGTTATTCGTTGTTTGGCTAATTATGCAAATACATCATTCTAAAGGATTTCCTGTAAACCACAAATGCTAAGTATTGTTACCGTATGTTACCGTAAATTAGTTTTGCACTACTAATATAGTTAAAGCTTAACATTGCATTGCATTAATACAAATTTTAGTAATGAATATAAACACATTTGCATGCAAAATCTTCCGTTTATTGTAACGGATAAGCGTCTACGCATTCTTGTAGGCTGATACGGAGGGCTACTCCTGCAGCATCTGGTACAAACCGATGCAGTTCACGCACAAACCAATAACAAACGCACTGGAACCAGTGATATACAAGAGCAAATCAACAGAGTTCATATTTAAACCAGTTGTGTACATATTCAAAATGATATAGTCACACACAAATACAAATCAATAATAAAGTAAAACCTTGGATTACGAGTAACTTGGTCTGCAAGTGTTTTGCAAGACGAGCTAAAATTTTTAATACATTTTAACTTGATAAACGAGCGAGGTCTTGCAACACGAGTAGCACTATACGCTTTGTCTGCCGAGCGTCATGTGATTACAATGCCTATGGTGGTTCTCGCTCCACAGGATTGGGGGTAATCGTCTCCCATTCTCGGTTTCAGTCGGCGTACCTCACTCATATAGTCAACATCCATATAAGAGTATACCATTTACTATAGCATTGTGACCACGTGTGTGTTGTAACGTGTGAGTCTCAGTACTTTAGCAACAACAACTTTATTTAGCTTGAAACAGGAACAGCATGGTTATTTATTGCAACGGGTTCTGCCACTCTGCTATACACAGACACAGCAATCAGGCAGGGTCATGGCCAGGTTAGTGCCCAAGTAATACTGTGCCCTGCATTTATACATTTTCCTTGTATCACCTATAAACGGCAGACGTTTATAGCATGTCTGCGATCTTTTCAGATTCACTTTTACGGAGAACTGCTACAGTGCTGGGAGCCTGCGGTTGCTTCGGGTTGCTCTTCCACGTGTCGTCCCGTTGGGTGGAATCCCAAAAGAGTTTAGAAACCTTACAGTGCGTAAAGCATATTTTTTTTATTTTGTGTCCAAGTGTAGTGACTCTTCAGGCAAAAGCAACTGTCATTGGATAGGTTCCTTGTTAAAGTCGCAAGAAAAGAAGAAGATTCCAGTGAGCCTACAGATAGCAGTGATTTCGTTAGTTAGAGTGAAAGTTGTTATATGCAATAACCCTCCTCCTCCTCTCTCTCTCGTCTCCCTCACACCAGCCACGATTCATTTCAAAGGTAAAGTGCAGGTTAATTTGTTTTATGTATTTTTACTTTAAATTTTGTATTAAAGATTTTTATATGAATAGTTTTGGGTTGTGGAACGAATCATCTCAGTTTCCATTATTTCTTATGGGGTAATTCGCTTTGATATACGAATGCTTTGGATTACAAGCACAAATTCGGAACAAATTATGCTCACAATCCAAAGTTCCACTTAAAACATTATGGAAACATTAATCAATTTAGTTTATATGCCTGAAACCAGCTATTGTACGCACGCAAACCAATGAACTATGAATGCAAACAGATGGTTTTCACATGTAAACCAGTAGATTATGCACAAAAATATGATTTATGGCCTGTTTCGCCCCTCAGTTTTCGTAGCCGACTTCTTTTTTAATTCCGTTGAATATCCAGACTTCATTATCCTGCCTACTCTTCCAAAATCTGATAGTATTTTATGTGAGGATCACAATGAGTACACCATCCTCAGAAGCAGGCACATTCTAAAAATTGTAGAAAAAAATATCACTGGCAGAATTCAACAACTAGGAATTATACAGTTAACACAAAGAAAAGGAAGTAAAATGCAGAAAAAGAGCATGGCCAGTTGTATAAAATAAACAGTAAACCTGACAGATGCTTAATTTTACTAAGCGCGTGAAATAATAAAGCAGAAAAAAATTCTTACATATTTGAAGTTTTGTTTATGGCAAGGTCCTTTGCAGCTGCGGTGATCTTCAAAAATGATAGCAAACTGAAAGGAACTGCTGATAAAGTCATCAGTAAACCAGAAGGTGGGGCTTCGAGTAAAACTGAAACTTGCCGAGTCAAAGGCGGAACAGAAAAAAAAAAGTACTTAAATTTCATACATTTTGGCAAACCCTGAAGCTAAACAAAGCACATCATAGTGTATATTGATGTTCATTTAGTGCTTAGATAACAAAATAGAGGAAATATTTTAGTTTTAGACAACTGAATACTGCATCTGCGTTGGGTTGGCACCCTGCCCAGGATTGGTTCCCTGCCTTGTGCCCTGTGTTGGCTGGGATTGGCTCCAGCAGACCCCCGTGACCCTGTGTTCGGAATCAGTGGGTTGGATGATGGATGGATGGATGAATACTGCATGATTTATAACGAACCAAACAAACTTGTAATGAAGTTGTGTGTAATCTATTGGTTTACATGTGAACGCTATTGGTTTATGACTATTTTCTATTGGTTGCCGTGCATACAGTATTGGTTTCATTCATATGAAATATATCGGTTCATGTCAGTATATTATCGGCTTGTATATGTATACTACTAGTTTGTATATTAATTCTGCTGATTTCCACTTGTGTATTGTTCAAATGAGTTTGTAATTGTAATTGGATCTGTTTACGATCGAATTCTGTCGTTTTGTATATGTGTAAACTACACTGGTTTTGCATATGAAATTTACAGGATATGCTTACTTATCCTGTCGCAGCTTTGTATCGGCATGCAAGCTGCAGTATATTGCCTGTTTACTCAATCTTCATCGGTAAAGGGAGGGGCAACAGTAAGGAATTCAAGAGATAACCCTCCCAAAAGCTGTTCTCATCCCTGCCACCTTCGCCATTACTTCCCCTACTTCTTCATATCTTAAATCATCCTTAGAGCAGGTTGAAGACTTAAGTGCCAGATTAAGTGAAAAATTAAAGAAAATGTACTAAGTAATTACAACACAAACACTGACTAAATCAGTTTTAATTAACACGAAAAGATGCTGATGAAAGAAGAGAAGAAGGGGGCTGCTAGGGTGGAAAAAAGAAGAGCTGCTCAGGAAACAGCAAGCGCACCTGTTGTATCCAGACAAAAAAAACTCGATACACACAGGTTTTGCCCAAACGTTTTTCTTACTTTTATTATTCTTTCTTTTACCCACCCCCCCCCCCCCCCCCCCCATATATTCCCATCCTGCCCCTTGTCTTTTTTGAAATCAACAATGTACAAAACTCTTAAAGAAACACAGGATTCAGTTGTGGACATAACATCCACCCCCCCCCTCCTTTCCCTTCTGTTACATAGTCACTGAGCCAATGCCAGGGAATGCGTGCTCTTTGGCGTCGATGATAACTTTGTGTAGAAGCAGGAAGGGTCTGGGAAGATAACCCCAAAGATGTAGCTTCTGGTGGAGGGCACTGCCAAGTGAGGACTGAAGTATCTGAAGGTGTAGTTAGGGAGCGTATGATAGAGTGTATCGTGGTGGAGCTGAGCATGAAGGCCTCAGGCCATTTTGAATACAAGTCATGCACAACCAAAAGGAATCTTACATGAGCCAGGGCCCCATGGAGTTCCCCACAAATATCTATTTCTAAGTGTTCCCAAGGGGATTCCAGCCATGCCACAGGTCTCAAAGAAGCTGGTGTGGGTCTCAGTGTCTTGCCACTCACTAAGCACCCTGAGCAGTTTTTCACCAGCAATTCCACATCACGGTCAATGTTTGACCACCAGACCAGGTTCCTGCAGCGTTGTTTTACCTTCATAATCCCCAGATGGCCCTCATGGGCCATGTGGAGTACTCTTGCCCGGAGAGATTCAGGGATTAGGGTTCGGTGGCCCCTTGCTACACATACCTCGTCCAAACAAGAGAGTTTGTCTCAGATCCAGTAAAAGGGAAGAAGTGCTGGCTCTACAGCTTTTGGCAATGCTTTCACAATATATTTTCGTATCACACAGAGTAGTTCATCATCACAGGAGGCCTGACGTAGTTCCTCCATGGCAACTGTGCCCTTAAGTGCTTCTTGCAGCATGTGAATCCAGGCCCTCTCCTTCTCTGAGACCACACCCACGGGCAGGGATAAGGAAACAGCCCTAGAAAATGTAAATCAGCAACTGTATTTTCATAGCCAGGTGTGAACTATAGTTTAAAGTTATACTGGTTTAACCGATCTGCCCACCAGAAGAGCCTGAGTGGCTTGTAACCTGAACCCCCCTTGCCCAGAAGAGTGGTTAATGCCTGGTGGTCAGTGTGCAAGGTAAAATGCCGGCCATAAAGATAAATATGCCAATGTTCACAGGCCCACAAGCAAGACAGCGCTTCTCTCTCTCCCACCGAGTACTTCTGTTCAGCTTCTGTGAGAGCATGGGAGGCAAAAGCAACTGGGTGCTCCATGCCATTAACTATCTGGGATAGAACAGCACCCAATGCCACAGCTGAGGCATCACATATGACCAGAGTGGGGGCAGCTAGGCTGAAATGAGCTAGTGTCAATGGCCTTGTGAGCTGTTGTTTGATATCATGAATTGCTGGTGTTCAAGCTGCAGTCCAAACCCATGTAGCATCCTTTTTCAAAAGGACCCTCAATGGTGCTGTTGTGTCAGCATAATGTGATAGAAAACAAAGGTAGAAAATTTGCCATACCCAAAAATGAAGCCAACTCGGTAGCTGATTTAGGCTCTGGCAAGGCTAATATAGCATCCACATTAGACAGCCAGGGCTGGATACCATTGCACGTAAGCTTGTGCCCAACAAAGTCAATTTCTGGAGCGCTAAAAATACACTTTTCAGCATTTAAGGTGGCCTGGCTTTGCTCTAGTCGGTGCAGTACCTGCTGCAAGCATATATCATGTTGTTCTTGTGTGGCGTCATGTACCACAATCTCATCTAGAAATAGCAACACACCAGGAATGTTTGCCGGTTATAGTGACATGATTTTTTGGAAACAGCTTGGAGCTGAGCTTAATCCAAAAGCCATCCATGTGAACCTGAAAACCCCCAAGTGGGAAACAAAAGCAGTCAAATCCCGGCTAGCAGCATGTAATGGCACTTGTAAATAACCCTGTGCCAGGTCCAATTTAGTGAAAATGGCTGAGCCCTGGAACTACATTATGAGCTCCTCTGTTGTAGGCAATGGATATTTATCAGGAATTATGGCTTTATTAACTTCCCTCAAATCCACACACAGGTGAATTTTGCCATTATTTTTCCATGCAATAACAAAGTTTGATATCCAGGGTGAAGCATCAACTGGCTTGATGAGGCCAGCTTCCTGCAACCTTTCCAACTCCTATACCTCCTCACTTAGTGCTAACGGAATCAGACAAAGGGGCTGAATCACTGGGGCTATGTCTGGGTTAATCGTTGGCTTGTGAACAAAGCCAGTGATGCAGCCAAGACCTGTGAATAAGGCTGGAAACCTCTGTAGCCAGGAGTCCACAACTTGCAAAATTTGGCAATCCTCAAAGTCTGATATTGCAAAGCTTAAAGCAAGGAAAAGATCAAGCCCCATGATATTAGCTCCACCTGTTGTGATGTGGAAAGACACTGCTGAAGTGGTTCTGTCTTTGTAACTCACAGTGAAAGTAACTGTACCTAGGACATTTATAGGAAACTGAATATTGGAGATGGAATATTTCAATCATGTGAGGTTTTCATTATAACCTCGGTTATAATTTATTCCATTGTAAATGAGCAACTACTAGTCTATAGGGTTACTGGCACTTGGACATGACATTTGACATGTACTCTAATAACGTGTAAGATGTGTTTCTAAATTATTTTTCATTAAATTTTATTTCTAAGTATGTTGTCAAATTTTAAGTTGTGTCTAAACAACAGTGCTCAGATTAAGTTTGGCAACCGTTTAGATAGAGTTCATATCATAGGCTCATAGCAAGATAGCGAACCACATACTCATCACAAATTTTAAGAAAATTACAATGAATAATGGGCCGTTGAGCTTCAGCTCTATCTAATTCCTTCTAAACAACATCAGATTGAGTTTTGCATGCCCTGTAGAATCCTACTTTCTAACACACTACTTGGTAGCTAATTCCATGTGTCTGTAGTTCTCTGTAATGCTTCTCTTTATTTGTGGTTACCAGTATTTTCTACATCAAATAAGATGCAGAAATGATCAGATATACGGATATCCACAACCTGCATCATGTGAAATTGTAATCCTTTTGAGATGACTAAAGCCTGGTTTACGTACTAAGATCAAATGAGTGCAGTAAGTTAATAAATTCTCATTTTAGGGTCACATTGGTTATCTATAGATAATAAGTCTGAGAGTTTCTTGAGAAAAGACGCATTATACTTTGGAGGTCTATAAATAGTCAGTATGAGAGACTGTGACACTCCTTGATAAACAATGGCAAAATACTTGCAAAATGTGAAAATATTTAGCTTCACAGTTAATTGGCTCAAAAAAATACTTGCTAAACTGCTGCCTTTTTTTACCCTGGTAAACTGAATGAACAAAATTGTAATCTGAAGGTGCTGTTTCTATTAGCGCTGCTGCACCATCACAACTAAATTATATTCCACTCAATGTAAGGAAGTCCAATTCCCTATCATTAATAAGATCATTCTTAATGGTTAACCCTCTAATATTTATTAAAGTCACAATTAAGGTCCTGGAAGATCACCCTTTTGAAAGGGTAACTAAGTTATTCACATTTATTCCACATTGTCTGGGATTTTTCGTTAGATTTAACTCCATTAATTATCAAATTGCAACATGGGATGATAGTGAACATTAGGACTAAAGTCATATAGTCAAACAAGACAGTTCAGTATTTTCAGAGAGGACCTGAGTGCTGAATCTGTTTGGATGCAGGCCACCACGTCTGCAGAAAAGTAGTCTTTCCCAGAAGACAGCCAAGTTGTCAATGAAGCTGAGTTCTCATCCATGTGTTTAGGGCAAGGTATTGATTGTATGAGGGATGTTCAAAAAGTTTCTGCACTTTTATATTTTGATTGGAAATGGTGAAGGCGGGAGGAGCAATTGGGAATTAAAAAGTTGGTATGGCGCTGGGAAAATTGCAACACAAACGAAGGAGACTATGTAGAAAAGTGACGTCATTTGTTTTTGAAATTCCTAATAAACAGAGTTAAAAAAAAAAGTGCGGAAACCTTTTGAATGTCCCTTGTAGGTTTCATCTAAGCAGCATGGGAAGTGGACTTAACACAACAATCCTCACAGCCAGGGTCCTCCCCTTGCTGGCCTGAATAAGGGATGTAAAGTATGTTGTCAAGAGTTCTGTCTGTTGATGACGAAAATCATTAATGCCAGCATGGACTACATTGTCACAACACTCCAGCCCTTGTGCTTTTCAAGGACAGTCAAGGCTGTCCTCTCCTCATCTTTAACTTGTGAGCTAGAAAAACAAGACACAAATGGTTTATGGTCAGTTAACTGAAAGTTCAGGATGTGCACAATTGACAAGCACATCACCGCTGTCTGCAGGCATGGAAGGGGAGCAGAGAGGGTCGAAGTGGTCATAAGTGGTAATGATAGCTTGAGAAAGTGGAGGTGACCTGGCCTTGGGCCCCTGCCTCTGCTGTCAACATTCTCAAGTTCTGTTAACATCATCATTGCTGTCAAAAGCAGAAACCAGAATAAAGCAGACTCAGTCTGGGATACGAGTGACATACCAAAGGTCCTGGACACCAATGAAATCTGTAAGAGATGTGTTATCTGATCCCTAAGATGCTTTTGTCTGGCAGGGAGCTATTGGATCTGCATCTGTATTGATTACAGTTCTACCGCAACACCCTGTAGCTCGTAGGCAGACATATTGAAAGAAAGTTGTATCACAGCAAGAGGAATACTGTCCAAAGATGGACTTCAAAATTTTAATCTCTTGTCATAACTCATCCCTTGCAGTCCCGTAATCAGCCTAGTTGTTCTTCTCTGGACTCTCTAGTACTTCTATGTCTTTTTTATAGCCCAAAGACCAAAACTACACATAGTACTCCAGATGAGGCCTTACCAGTTTTATAAAGCTTAAGCATAACCTTCTTTGACTTGTTTGTGACACATCATGCAATACAATCTAACATTCTGTTAACTTTCTCAATGATATCTGAACAGTGCCTTTGATTTGGAAAATATAATTCTGTTTGCGGGATATGCCTGTTGAAAGTAAAATAGTACAATCTTATTTAATAGAAAAGAATCCAGGATAATGACACTTTAAAACCCAACTTAATCCAATTAAGGTTTGTCGGAGCAGCACTGACTGAAAGGCAGGATGCTTCCCTAGACTGGACATCAGTCCCTAGCATAGCTTACTCATGAACAGAACTACATGCATTCACAGAGCTCCAGTTTACAACTGCCAATTCACCAAACATGCATGTCTTTGCTGATGTGTACATAAAAGCAGAGAACCTGGTGGAAAAATATAGAAACATGGGAAGTTTCAAACAGCAACCAAGCAGGGGACCAAAGATCATTTAGGCAATATTGCTAAATGCCATGCCAATGTGCTGTCCCAGGATTATATTATACTTGTTAATTACTGTAACATTGAGTCTGTAATCAATGAAGGGAATGGAACTATGCAAGAATAAATTAAGTTCACCTAAAATTAAATAAATTAAGCAAGGTCCCTGGACAAATTCACTGGATTAACAGCTGCATGGACAGCCCTGCATTTGTAACAAATGGTATCCTTTTCACCTTTCTTTAATATTTGTTTTTTATGCTTATGTATATGTACATACAAGTTGAGCCATTCTTTTTATGCAACTGCCAAGCACATTAATTCTAAATAACATAACAGCCTTCCTTTTATGAGCTAGCCTTTATGCAAATCAGAGCAATATTTTTAGAAACTGAAAATAAATTCACAATGGCACAGAAACTACTTATTCATTGTAAAATGCACAGGGATTGTCATACATGTCTTTTTTTTCCCCAGAAGTACTTTCAAGTGTGTCTTTTGTAGTGGGAATTATCTCTCCTTTAGGATAAATAAAGATTCATCTATCATGAAACTTACTTAATTGTCAGTTTTATTATGTGCATATTTTCTGTGAATAGCTCCCTCACAATCCAAAGCCACATTCCCTATAACGTATATTCTGGTGCAAAAGAAGAGAGGCCAGATAGATCTCTTCTAATATTACGACAACATCACTCTGGATATGTTAATATCACACACCTCACTGTTCATTTTTCTTTGTGAAAGTGTGCGGCATTTTACATAGGCGGAACAGGGAGATGACTTGCAATGCTTATTTTAGGAGCTATGGTGGAACACATTCTAATGATGTTTTTTAATGTCATTTAGTTGGTATGAAATCTTCAGAGGCTCCAGCATACAGTAATTGCACTCTTGTGACACTGTGGTGGTTGGTGATCACCATGCTCACACACTTTGGGAACAGATATACTTTGCAGATGCATAATTCATATTCAGTATGTGCCAGCACGTGACATCAACACAGCTACATTTTCCTTTTTTTATATTTAAAAAAAAAAAACACACACACAAAAAAAACTTTTACATATATGTCACTCTCTAATGTTTTGTCCCTCGTATTTGTTTGCAATAATTTACAGCTTTAAAATGCATTATTTTCACAGATACATTGTACAGTGAAATACATGTGCTGATTAACAAGCAACATATTACGCTATGGCACTATGATTAGTGAGCATAACTTTACTATTTATCCGTTTTTAATTATTTTTATTGCATATGTATTGTGTATCTTTTGTAGAATTTGTTTTGATTCCTCTGAAGTAAAATGTATTGTGGTGAAAAATAGCGCTTTTTTGTCAGTCAGTTAAATAAGACTTAGCATTTAATTTGTGTGAATATTAGTATTTTTATAGGATTATTTGTATAAAATGCAGTTTTTAAATGAATAAAACTGCATAAAACAAGAATGTTCAGTATATAAATCCCACAAGGGAAAGACAGCATTATTTTTGATTGTGTGTATTTAAACAAGAGTTTAACAAGCAAGTGTCCCTTAGAAAGAGGAATGGATGGGTCAGCAAGCACATGGCGATGAGACAAAGGATGACAGTGAGGTTTTTTCAAGAGAAAGAGGATTTTTGCATGCATGCAGAAAGTGTAGTATAATGGGAGATATACAAATGTAAAGTAAAATACAAAGATAGTGTAATGCTTAGTACATTGCATAAGATTTAATCTCTAACCAGTATGTTTATGCTTGTAGGGAGATATGAAGTAGGTACCTGGAACATTTTAGTTGACATGTTATTGTATTTTGCTCAAGTAGCTTCACTGACAAGTGATAAGATCACTGGCAATCATCAGTTGTCAGATATCAGCTAAAGCAACTATTACTAAATCTTGCACAATTAGCCACCAAGCTACTCTATAAAAAAAGAAGAGTTGGAAGCATATTTTTGACATCTTTGTCAAACTATCCATCTACAAAATTGTTACAACTGGCCTAAGAGGAAAACAAAGGTGCAGTGTTTTGTACTTTAAAGGGTTACCTAAAATGGATTAAGAAGGTAAAGGTTACAACAGTTGAAAGCCAAACTACCTGACACAAAGCTTGTTGTATTTATATCTAGTGTTTTATATGTCTGGTTTCTTTTCAAATAAACAGCTTTAGATTGAAGTAAAGTTTGATGTTATCTAACTGAAATGGTCTTGTTGTTTACTGGCACTAGTAGTCACGAGAGAGTTGGAGGTGCTATAAGATGAGGGACTAGATGTGGATAGGTTTTGTGGGATTCTACCTCAGGTCATAAGTGATTAAAGGCCCAGTAGTATACTAAGCTGTGCTTGTTCAGGTTAAATCCTTTCAGAGGGAGTGAACTAGGAACAGATGATGGTCTATACACCCGGAATGAGGAAGCTCCTGGTCTTTGAGTATTTATTGCAATCCTTTCAGGGTAGCCAGTCCCTGATAGAAATGGTTCAGCCCTTGTACTAGAGCAAGTTGAGAGCAAGGTTAGTCTCAGCCATTGTTAAGGCAGTTCTCTTCAGTTCTTGCATGAAAACAGCTCTGGCTGCATTACTTATCAATCAAAGTGTATAATTTGAGGAAGTAACTCTATAGAATTCTATACATCCATCCATCCATTTTCCAACCCGCTGAATCCGAACACAGGGTCACGGGGGTCTGCTGGAGCCAATCCCAGCCAACACAGGGCACAAGGCAGGAACCAATCCCAGGCAGGGTGCCAACCCACCGCAGAATTCTAAACATGTGCTAGCAATTATTATTATTTCATTGCAGAACAGAGTGCTTGAAAAGGGAACAGGTCCAACCAGATCTGGTAACTGTCTAAACAAAAAATACCAAACAAGAAAGAACAGGAATGAATCAGTTACCTTGCCTTTAAGTCTAATAACTTAGTGGAGGCATGCTTAGATTCACAGTCCTAATGTATGACAGATATCAAATGCCTAAACCGTGCATTTATAGCACTGAGATTAGACTACTGTATTGTAATCCCTTAGTTAATGGAACTCCAATTTCATTCTTAAATAAACTGCAGTATGTTTAAATTCTGCCACTTTTGGACAGTTTCAGAAATTCTTCCAGTTTTGGCCTGCAGAGTCTCTCCAATGGTCAAATATCATTAAAATAGGCTTCAGTCAGTTTTGAAAATGGATTAGATAGATAGATAGATAGATAGATAGATAGATAGATAGATAGATAGATAGATAGATAGATAGATAGATAGATAGATAGATAGATAGATAGATAGATAGATAGATAGATAGATAGATAGATAGATAGATAGATAGATGTGACTTTTAGTGTAATAAGCAGGATACCATAGATAGATAGATAGATAGATAGATAGATAGATAGATAGATAGATAGATAGATAGATAGATAGATAGATAGATAGATAGATAGATAGATAGATAGATAGATAGATAGATAGATAGATAGATAGATAGATAGATAGATAGATAGACTTTATTAATCCCAAGGGGAAATTCACAGTTTAAGTATTAAGTTATTTTCTAGAGTAAGAAAGAAAAATTTAAGCAGTTACTCAGATGTATGATTTCTTTTGTCCATTATGGTTTTGTGTGGGCTATTTCCACCCTTAGATATTACCAACATATTTTACCTAATCTGTAAATTTAAACCCCCCATTTACCTTCACAAAGCATGCTATTCTTTCCATCTGCCTTACTCTGCAGTATTGTTAAGTGGCTTTCTCAAAGTAACAAAGCGTTGGTGACAGGAATTAAACTTGAGCATCAAGACATTAATGTCTATAACGTTTGGCTGATGTTTCAAATGGAGTTTTCTTAAGACACTTATGAAAGGTAACATGACAGTTTCAAACCTGGTTAATCCAGTTCAGGATTGTGGGGCCACAGCCTTCTCAGCATCGGAGGAAAGGCGGGAACCAACTCTTCTCAAGTTGCACCTTCATCACTGGCAAACTGTGTATGCACTCACTCTGACCCAAAATTGAATCACCTACTAACAAACTTTGCATGTCTTTGAATACAGGTGCTGGTCATAAAATTAGAATATCATGACAAAGTTGATTTATTTCAGTAATTCCATTCAAAAAGTGAAACTTGTATATTAGATTCATTCATTACACACAGACTGATGTATTTCAAATGTTTATTTCTTTTAATTTTGATGATTATAACTGACAACTAATGAAAGTCCCAAATTCAGTATCTCAGAAAATTAGAATATCAATTAAGACCAAATCTAAAGGATTTTTAGAAATGTTGGCCAACTGAAAGGTATGAACATGAAAAGTATGAGCATGTACAGCACTCAATATTTAGTTGGGGCTCCTTAGGCCTGGATTACTGCAGCAATGCGGCGTGGCATGGAGTCGATCAGTCTGTGGCACTGCTCAGGTGTTATGAGAGCCCATGTTGCTCTGATAGTGGCCTTCAGCTTTTCTGAATTGTTGGGTCTGGCGTATTGCAACTTCCTCTTCACAATACCCCATAGATTTTCTATGGGGATAAGGTCAGGCGAGTTTGCTGGCTAATCAAGAACAGGGATACCATGGTCCTTAAACCAGGTACTGGTAGCTTTGGCACTGTGTGCAGGTGCCAGGTCCTGTTGGAAAATGAAATCTGCATCTCCTTAAAGTTAGTCAGCAGCAGGAAGCATGAAGTGCTCTAAAACTTCCTGGTAGAAGGCTGCGTTGACCTTGGACCTCAGAAAACACAATGGACCAACAACAGCAGATGACATGGCACCCCAAACCATCACTGACTGTGGAAACTTTACACTGGACCTCAAGCAACGTGGATTCTGTGCCTCTCCTCTCTTCCTCCAGACTCTGGGACCTTGATTTCCAAAGGAAATGCAAAATTTACTTTCATCAGAGAACATAACTTTGGACCACTCAGCAGCAGTCCAAAGGCGAGACGCTTCTGACGCTGTCTCTTGTTCAAGAGTGGCTTGACACAAAGAATGCGACAGCTGAAACCCATGTCTTGCATACGTCTGTGTGTGGTGGTTCTTGAAGCACTGACTCCAGCTGCAGTCCACTCTTTGTGAATCTCCCCCACATTTTTGAATGGGTTTTGTTTCACAATCCTCTCCAGGGTGCGGTTATCCCTATTGCTTGTCCACTTTTTTTCTACCACATCTTGTCCTTCCCTTCGCCTCTCTATTAATGTGCTTGGACACAGAGCTCTGTGAACAGCCAGCCTCTTTAGCAATGACCTTTTGTGTCTTGCCCTCCTTGTGCAAGGTGTCAATGGTCGTCTTTTGGACAACTGTCAAGTCAGCAGTCTTCCCCATGATTGTGTAGCCTACAGAGCTCGACTGAGAGACCATTTAAAGGCTTTTGCAGGTGTTTTGAGTTAATTAGCTGATTAGAGTGTGGCACCAGGTGTCTTCAATATTGAACCTTTTCACAATATTCTAATTTTCCGAGATACTGAATTTGGGACTTTAATTAGTTGTCAGTTATAATCTTCAACATTAAAAGAAATAAACATTTGAAATACATCAGTCTGTGTGTAATGAATGAATCTAATATACAAGTTTCACTTTTTGAATGGAATTACTGAAATAAATCAACTTTGTCATGATATTCTAATTATATGACCAGCACCTGTATGTGGGGAAATATGAGTACTTAGAGGAAAGCCAATACAGACACTGGGAACATGCAAACTCTACATGAAGAATAAACCAGTGTGCAACTGTAAGCTTGGACAGTTGATCTTGGGGACAGCAGAACTAATCACTATGCTGCCAACCAACGAGGTTACTTAAGCTTAAAGTATTAATGTTTTACTCACTAGATTAATTTAGCAGGAATTTAAAAAGGAGATGATATACCCTGCATCTAAGACCATAGAATACTGGCAGTTTCATGTTCCAGTTTTCTCATTTTCAGCTTTTTATTTCTTCTTTTTTTAATAATTTGCTTTCAGTATACTTATGGTGCAGTATCAAAGCTACAATGAACCAGATGGGGGGCCAGATCAATTTTTTTAAGTGGGCACACCAAAATCAGTAGCATAGGAGAATTTAAAACATGCAGCAATTTTATTGTACAATAACTGATGCTAGTAAAGATTAACATTCATTAATCTGATCAGTGCAAAAGTAATATGCTATCTAGAGCAATCAAATACAATAAATAAATTGCTGAAGTGAAAATCTGCATCATTTACATTGCATGCAAAATTAATGGAATTGTATCTTGGATCCAAGTTATTGATTTAAATAATAAATGCTAAAAACATCAATGATGTTTAACATTTACAAGCTACAAGCAGCATTCAAAAAATATGACCATGACTCTGTTTCAGGGCTAGAGAACAAAAAGCTTAATGAGCCTGCAGTTATGTTAATACTAAATTGTGAGAAGCTGGGCTATCAATGGCAGCCAACAACCTAGCTAGCCAAGTTACTTTCTAATTACTTCATGGGCAACAAAATTTAATTAGCTTGGAAAACAGAACTGTATAAGAAACACTCACTTGCTAAAACAAAACCACCTCAAGCTTCCAGTGTGAATGGAATTAGTCTTAAACATTTCACTTCAAATACAATGTGTATTTAATGGGAGGTAGAAAAACTAATGACACACTACTATTGGAGTCCCCATGTAATGAGCGTTTACAGGCCCATGTGTAAGTTCATAACAGAAGAAAAATAAATTAAATTTGAATGGCAGTGTGATCACAGGGGATACTATTTTATTTTGGGGTGCAATGCTACTTCCGCCCCACTTGGTGCCACTACAGAACACTGAGCATTGACTGCCCTTCATGATTTCTCAATAGTAATGACTGAAGTGCAGTAAAAGATAAAAATTAAATAAAGATTAAAATAACCTTTTTTCTTTACTTTTAAAACAAACACTGTCCAGCACACACAAGCTGATCATCATGTTTAAAATATCTAATGATAAAATTATAAATAAGGAAGGTAGTGTGTTCACTTTTTCCATAGATAGATAGATAGATAGATAGATAGATAGATAGATAGATAGATAGATAGATAGATAGATAGATAGATAGATAGATAGATAGATAGATAGATAGATAGATAGATAGATTTTATTAATCCCAAGGGGAAATTCACATACTCCAGCAGCAGCAAACTGATACAAAAAACAATATTAAATTAAAGAGTAATAAAAATGCAGGTAAAAACAGACAATAATTTTGAATAATGTTAACGTTTACCCCCCCTGGGTGGAATTGAAGAGTCGCATAGTGTGGGGGAGGAACGATCTCCTCAGTCTGTCAGTGGAGCAGGACAGTGACAGCAGTCTGTCGCTGAAGCTGCTCCTCTGTCTGGAGATGACACTTTTAAGTGGATGCAGTGGATTCTCCATAATTGATAGGAGCCTGCTCAGCGCCCCTCGCTCCGCCATAGATGTCAAACTGTCCAGCTCCATGCCTACAATAGAGCCTGCCTTCCTCAACAGTTTGTCCAGGTGTGAGGCGTCCTTCTTCTTAATGCTGCCTCCCCAGCACACCACCACATTAAAAGAGGGCGCTCGCCACAACCGTCTGATAGAACATCTGCAGCATCTTATTGCAGATGTTGAAGGACGCCAGTCTTCTAAGGAAGTATAGCCGGCTCTGTCCTCTCCTGCACAGAGAATCAGTATTAGCAGTCCAGTCCAATTTATCATCCAGCTGCACTCCCAGGTATTTATAGGTCTGTACCCTCTGCACACAGTCACCTCTGACGATCACTGAGTCCATGAGGGGTCTGGGCCTCCTTGGCTTTGCTGGTGTTCAGGTGTAGGTGTTTGAGTCGCACCATTTAACAAAGTCCTTGATGAGGCTCCTATACTCCTCCTCCTGCCCACTCCTGATGCAGCCCACGATAGCAGTGTCGTCAGCGAACTTTTGCATGTGGCAGGACTCCGAGTTGTATTGGAAGTCCGATGTATATAGGCTGAACAGGACTGGAGAAACTACAGTCCCCTGCAGCGCTCCTGTGTTGCTGACCACAATGTCAGACCTGCAGTTCCCGAGATGCACATACTGAGGTCTGTCTGTAAGATAGTCCACGATCCCTGCCACTAGGTATGAATCTACTCCCATCTCTGTCAGCTTGTCCCTAAGGAGCAGAGGTTGGATGGTATTGAAGGCGCTAGAGAAGTCTAGAAACATAATTGTTACAGCACCACTGCCTCTGTCCAAGTGGAAGAGTGATCGGTGTAGTGATCGGTGACCTGCTAGATGATGGCATCCTCCGCTCCCACCTTCTCATGGTATGCGAACTGCAGAGGGTCGAGGGCGTGTTGGACCTGTGGCCTCAGGTGGTGAAGCAGCAGCCTCTCCATGGTCTTCATCACATGTGACTTCAGAGCGACAGGCTGGAAGTCGTTCAGCTCACTAGGACGTGATACCTTTGGGACTGGGGTGATGCAAGATGTTTTCCAAAGCCTCAGGACTCTCCCCTGTTCCAGGCTCAGGTTGAAGATGCGCTGTAGAGGACTCACAGACCTTCAGCAGTCATGGCGATACTCCATCTGGGCCCGCTGCTTTGCTGGCACGAAGTCTCGTCATCTCTCTGCTCACCTGCGCTGCTGTAATTGTGGGTGGGAATGTCTCTCCTATGCTGGTATCAGCAGAAGGATGGGTGGAGGGTGCAGTACTCTGAGGTGAGAGTGGGTTAGGGTGGTCAAACCTGTTAAAGAAGTTGTTCCTTTGGTTTGCTCTCTTCACGTCTCTCTCGATGGTGGCACCCTGATTCGAGCTGCAACCAGTGATGATCTTCATCCCATGCCACACTTCCTTCATGCTGTTATTCTGCAACTTCTGCTCCAGCTTTCTCCTGTACTGCTCCTTCTCCGCCCTGAGCTGGATTCTGAGTTCCTTCTGCACGCGCTTGAGCTCATGCTGATCACCGCCTTTAAAAGCCCTTTTCTTCTGGTTCAAAAGGCCCTTGATGTCACTTGTAATCCATGGCTTGTTGTTAGCATAGCAGCGTACATTTCTTACTGGAACTGCAATGTCCATACAGAAGTTGATGTAGTCAGTAGTGCAGTCAACAACCTCCTCAATGTTCTCACTATGTGATCCCTGCAGGATATCCCAGTCTGTAGTTCCAAAGCATTCTCTCAGAGCCTGCTCTGCCTCAGGGGACCACGTCCTGAATGAGCGTGTGGTTGTAGGTAGGACCCTCACTCTTGGTTTGTAGTGAGGCTGAAGCAGAACCAGGTTATGATCTGCTTTCCCAAGTGCAGGCAGTGGGGTGGCGCTGTATGCGTCTTTAACGTTTGCATACAGTAAGTCATCAGTCTTATTTCCCCGTGTGTTACAGTCCACATACTGGGAGAAGGCAGGTAATGTTTTGTCCAGTGTCACATGGGTAAAGTCTCCAGCGATTAGCACAAGCGCCTCAGGGTGCTGCGTTTGTAACTTAGCAACAGCAGAATGGATGATGTCACTCACTATCTCCACTTCTGCCCGAGGAGGGATGTAAACAATAACAACAATGACGTGTCCAAACTCTCTGGGCAAGTAATAGGGACACAGACTTACAGCCAACAGTTTGATGTCCTTGCAGCAAGTGGAGACTTTGACGTTAACATGTCCAGAGTTACACCACCTTGTATTGACATAGAGAGCTAGACCTCATCCTTTGTGCTTCCCGCAGGTACTTGCGTCTCTGTCCGCTCTAACTGTGCTAAACCTGGGTAGCTCCAAGTTAGCATCTGGGATGGTGGTAGTTAGCCACGTTTCCCAAAAACACAACAAACTGTATTCTCTGTAGGTTCTGACATTTTTCATCAGCGCAGCCAGTTTGTCGATCTTATTTGATATTGAGTTCACATTTCCCAGGATCACAGAAGGCACTGAAGGCTTAAAACGCCACTTTCTCGCAAGCCGCTTCATTTTTAGCTTAGTGCAGGCTCTGCTGCCATGATACCGCCTTCATACCTCGTCGGGTAAATAGGGAACCACACCGGCACTGGCATTTGTTCTCAGCGCTCGAAGTTGACTACTTGAATAGATGAGTCTCGGCGTGTAAAAATACATGTCCACGTTAAAAAAGTAAGAGTGTCCAGGGAACGAATCCACATAAAAGAAAGTGATAGGAGTGATCAATAAAAAATAATAAAAAAGAGAAAAATAAACGGTAGAAAAATAAAGTCGGACATGGAGCTGCTGAAAAGGCTGCCACTCTCGGTGGTGCCTGAGTCAACTGTGACCACAACAAGTAACCACATTGTGTGTGTGTGTGTGTGCGTTAGAGAGAGAGAGAGAGAGATTGAGAGAGGAATTAGTGAAATGTTTTCAGAAATTAAGCCAATTTGTACAATAAAATTGTTTATTTTTGTCATTGAGTGTATTATTTCACTGTTAAAAGAAAGACCAGACTTCCAATTGCTGTCTTACTATTTTGACTTTTAGACATTGGTCAAGTTCTCATCTCAATAATTGCCATTATTAGTTTATAAATGGATATAAATACAGTGGAACCTCGGTTCACGACCATAATTCATTCCAAAACTCTGTTCGTAAACCGATTTGGTCATGAACCGAAGCAATTTCCCCCATAGGACTGTATGTAAATGCAATTAATCCGTTCCAGACCATACGAACTGTATGTAAATATATATATTTTTAGTTTTTAAGCACAAATATAGTTAATTATACCGCAGAATGCACAGCGTAATAGTAAACTAAATGTAAAAACATTGAATAACACTGAGAAAACCTTGAACAACAGAGAAAACTAACACTGCTATAGTTTGCGCTATAGCGCTACGAACCCATCCATCCATCCATCCTCTTCCGCTTATCCGAGGTCGGGTCGCGGGGGCAGCAGCTTGAGCAGAGATTCCCAGACTTCCCCCTCCCCGGCCACTTCTTCTAGCTCTTCCGGGGGAATCCTAAGGCGTTCCCAGGCCAGCCGGGAGACATAGTCCCTCCAGCGTGTCCTGGGACTTCCCCGGGGCCTCCTCCCGGTTGGACGTGCCCGGAACACCTCACCAGGGAGGTGTCCAGGAGGCATCCTGATCAAATGCCCGAGCCACCTCATTTGACTCCTCTCGATGCGGAGGAGCAGCGGCTCTACTCTGAGCCCCTCCCGGATGACTGAGCTTCTCACCCTATCTTTAAGGGAGAGCCCAGACACCCTGCGGAGAAAACTAATTTCAGCCGCTTGTATTCGCAATCTCGTTCTTTCGGTCACTACCCATAGCTCATGACCACAGGTGAGGGTAGGAACATAGATCGACTGGTAAATTGAGAGCTTTGCCTTATGGCTCAGCTCCTTTTTCACCACGACAGACCGATGCAGAGCCCGCATCACTGCGGACGCCGCACCGATCCGCCTGTCGATCTCATGCTCCATTTTTTCCTCACTCGTGAACAAGACCCCGAGATACTTGAACTCCTCCACTTGGGGCAGGATCTTGTTCCCAACCCTGAGAGGGCACTCCACCCTTTTCCAGCTGAGGACCATGGTCTCGGATTTGGAGGTGCTGATTCCCATCCCAACTGCTTCACACTTAGCTGCGAACCAATCCAGAGAGAGTTGAAGATCACGGCCTGATGAAGCAAACAGGACAACATCATCTGCAAAAAGCAGTGACCCAATCCTGAGTCCACCAAGCCAGACCCCCTCAACACCCTGGCTGCGCCTAAAAAATTCTGTCCATAAAAGTTATGAACAGAATCAGTGACAAAGGGCAGCCCTGGCAGAGTCCAACTCTCACTGGAAATGGGTTCGACTTACTGCCGGCAATGCGGACCAAGCTCTGGCACCGATCGTACAGGGACCGAACAGCTCTTATCAGGGGGTCTGGTACCCCATACTCTCGGAGCACCCCCACAGGATTCCCCGAGGGACACGGTCAAACGCCTTTTCCAAGTCCACAAAACACATGTGGACTGGTTGGGCGAACTCCCATGCACCCTCCAGGACCCTGCTAAGGGTGTAGAGCTGGTCCACTGTTCCGCGACCAGGACGAAAACCACACTGTTCCTCCTGAATTCGAGGTTCGACTATCCGATGGACCCTCCTCTCCAGAACCCCTGAATAGACTTTTCCAGGGAGGCTGAGGAGTGTGATCCCTCTGTAGTTGGAACACACCCTCCGGTCCCCCTTCTTAAAGAGGGGGACCACCACCCCAGTCTGCCAATCCAGAGGCACTGTCCCTGATGTCCATGCGATGTTGCAGAGACGTGTCAACCAAGACAGCCCTACAACATCCAGAGCCTTGAGGAACTCCGGGAGTATCTCATCCACCCCCGGGGCCCTGCCACCAAGGAGTTTTTTGACCACCTCGGTGACCTCAGTCCCAGAGATGGGGGAGCCCACTTCTGAGTCCCCAGGCTCTGCTTCCTCATTGGAAGGCATGTTAGTGGGATTGAGGAGGTCTTCAAAGTACTCCCCCCACCGACCCACAACGTCCCGAGTCGAGGTCAGCAGCGCACCATCCCCACCATACACAGTGTTGACACTGCACTGCTTCCCCATCCTGAGACGCCGGACAGTGAACCAGAATCTCCTCGAAGCCGTCCGAAAGTCATTCTCTATGACCTCCCCAAACTCCTCCTATGCCCAAGTTTTTGCCTCAGCAACCACCGTAGCCGCATTCCGTTTGGCCTACCGGTACCTATCAGCTGCCTCCAGAGTCCCACAGGACAAAAGGAACCTGGTAGGACTCCTTCTTCAGCTTGATGGCATCCTTCACCGCTGGTGTCCACCAACGGGTTCGGGGATTGCCGCCACGACAGGCACTGACTACCTTACGGCCACAGCTCCAGTCAGCCGCCTCAACAATAGAGGCACGGAACATGGCCCATTCGGGCTCAATGTCCCCCACCTCCCTCGGGATGTGGTCGAAGTTCTGCCGGAGGTGGGAGTTGAAGCTACTTCTGACAGGGGGCTCTGCCAGACGTTCCCAGCAGACCCTCACAACACGTTTGGGCCTACCAGGCCTGACCGGCATCCTCCCCCACCATCGGAGCCAACTCACCACCAGGTGGTGATCAGTTGACAGCCGCCAAATTTGATCATCGAACTGAGGCCTAGGGTGTCCTGGTGCCAAGTGCACATATGAACACCCCTATGCTTGAACATGGTGTTTGTTATGGACAATCCGTGACGAGCACAGAAGTCCAATAACAAAACACCACTCGGGTTCAGATTGGGGGGGGCATTCCTCCCAATCATGCCCTTCCAGGTCTCACTGTCATTGCCCACATGAGCATTGAAGTCTCCCAGCAGAACGAGGGAGTCCCCAGAAGGTATGCCCTATAGCACCCCCTCCAGGGACTCCAAAGAGGGTGGGTACTCCGAACTGCTGTTCGGCGCATACGCACAAACAACAGTTAGGGCCCGTCCCCCCACCCGAAGGCAGAGGGAGGCTACCCTCTCGTCCACCGGGGAAAACCCCAATGTATATGCTCCAAGTCGGGGGGCAATAAGTATGCCCACACCCGCTCTGCGCCTCTCACCGGGGGCAATGCCAGAGTGATAGAGAGTCCAGCCCCTTTCAAGGAGATTGGTTCCAGAGTCCAAGCTCTGCGACGAGGTGAGCCCGACTATATCTAGCAGGAACCTCTCGACCTCGCGCACTAGCTCAGGCTCCTTCCCCTTCAGAGAGGTGACATTCCACGTCCCAAGAGCCAGCTTCTGTAGCCAAGGATCGGACCGCCAAGGTCCCCGCCTTCGGCCACTACCCAACTCACACTGCACCCGACCTCCTTGGCCCCTCTCATAGGTGGTCAGCCCATGGGAAGAGTGCTACGAACCACTCGCTAAAAACACTGTTTTTTTTTAATGAGTTTTAAGCACAGGGAAAAAAAGAGAACATTTGAAAAATCCGTAATTTAATAAACCACCAAGAAAAGTAACATTGCAACAATGCACGCTATGAACCGATTGCTGTAAACAGAACTGAAAACAAAAACAAGCATTCTCTACCTTATGCGTCCAGCCCTCCCTCTCTCGCTCGCTCTCTCTTTCGTGTGTGCGTGTGTTTCTCTCGCGCGCCTGTGTGTCTCTCTCTTTTGTGAGCGTGGAGCGCCTGTATGTGTCTCTCTCGCGCACCTGTGTGTGTGCCTCTCTCTCGTGCGCCTGTGTGTGTGCCTCTCTCTCACGTGCCTGTGTGTGTATGTGTGTGTGTGTGTGTGTCTCTCTCTCTCGCACGCCTGTGTTTATGCGTGTGTGTGTGTGTGTGTCTCTCTCTCGCGCACCTGTTTGTGTCTTTCTCTCCCGCCTGTGTGTGTGTGTCTCTCTCTCCCACACCTGTGTGTGTGTGTGTGTGTGTCTCTCTCTCGCACGCCTGTGTGTGTGTGTGTGTGTGTGTCTCTCTTGTGTGCCTGTGTGTGTGTGTCGCTCGCTCGCTGCACAGGAAATGCATAGGGAGAGACTGAACATGTACAAACCGAAAGGGAAACTGGCTTGTTCGTAAACTGAGTGTGTGGTCGTGAACCAAGGCAAAAGTTTGGCAAACTTTTTGGTCGTAAACCGATTTGTATGTGTACCGAGACGTTCATGAACCGAGGTTCCACTGTAATTGCATTTAAACAATTCGCCAAAATCTGTTGTATGTAAACGATACTGTTTTAAACGTTCTTGTTTTTTTCATCAGAAAACCCGTTTTCCACATCTAACTGTATTAGTTTAAATGGCACTTTTGCCACTCGCAATATGGCGGATTCTCTGACGTATCGTGTCGACTGGGCAACACAGTGAATGCGGCGTCTACCTATATTTGTCTATGGTTAGTTCGGTGTCGTCTGAGCAGTAGAGTAGGAGCTTCATTTAAATATAAAAGTTTGCGGAATTATTTATAAAGTAAGTGAATTTAATTGTTTGTCCTTAAAGTATATTGTTTATGTGTTTAAATTTGTAGTTTGGGTACATATTTTAGTACAGTTTCTAAATATAGACGTTTGAGGAAGCTAAAGTATAGCTGAACAGACGCTATTTGGAGTTTTACACATATTGTTTGTTATAGAATTACAGTATTATGGTTTCCTCATGTATAATATGTATATATGTTAAGAATAATTACTTATTTAACTTGAGTAAATGCTTTATGGTTTAACGTTCTAGTAATTTCCTGATATTAATGTTATATTGAGTGTAGTATGCCATCTACTGGATAAATAAAGTACCTCTTAATGACTAATGTTAACATTGACAAATTTAAGAGAAAAAAAAATTGGGATAGCTAATTTATGTTTATTATTTTATTTAGACCATACCTTCACATTTGTATAAGTTTGGAAGAAATTAATAAATATAATTTGGACATCTTCATTCATCCTTGACCGGATGTGTGCAGTGGTTGTAATTTAATCTTGAACCAACTTAATTCTTCACTACACTTATGATCACTAAAGGTTACATTACAAATTGTAACATCATTCAAGGTAACTCCATAAGAAAAAAACAAATCCAATGTATGCCCCCCACTATGGGTAGGGCCAACATGTTGTACATAATTAAAAGAGTCGGTGATACACAGAAATTCGGAAGTCACACTACATGAAATATCATCCACATGGATGTTAAAGTCACCAAGCATTATTATTCTATACAGTTTAGTAATGTTGGATACAATATCTTGAAAATCAGCAAGAAAAGGACTAATCGCACCAGGAGGACCATAAATTAAAATACAGTATATTGGGGTTACACTCCCAACTTTAACAAACTGAAGTTCAAAAGTCTTATATGAAATGGTAGGAACAGAATGACAAAAATAATTTCTTAAAAACTACGGCGATCCCACCTCCACTGCCGGAGTGCCGCGGTGTGCTGATGAAAGAGCAGTTCTCAGGGCACAATTTTATCAGTTTAGTAAAATCAGAATTGCGATACCAAGTCTCCGTGAGGTACATGAAATCCAATTTATGACTAGTAAAAAAACCATTTCAAAATAAATGACTTGTTTGTGATACAGCGTACATTAATCACTGCTACCATAGCTGGTAGAGTCATAGAAACAGCGACCATTTTCATGTAATAAGAGGGATAGTACAGAGCAGTTTGGGATTACTCCCTCTGCAAACTCGGAGTGGGATACAACACTTCAGGTAATCCCGGCAGAACAGGTCTCCAGCACGTTGGGCTGCTTCAATAATCCTCAAATAAAGATGTAAGATCCACACCAGAAACACAACGCCATAGACGCCGAAACCTTGTATGCACACCTGCTCTTTTTCCTCCGAGGGGACCGCAGGTTGACTCGGGTACTGTTAATCAACAGTGGGAAAAAGCTGCTGAACAATGTAGCATTCACAAATGGCAGAGGAAAAAAGGTATAGATAGATAGATAGATAGATAGATAGATAGATAGATAGATAGATAGATAGATAGATAGATAGATAGATAGATAGATAGATAGATAGATAGATAGATAGATAGATAGATAGATAGATAGATAGATAGATAGATAGATAGATAGATACTTTAGTTGCAATGCTGAGAAAAAATTTCCATTACTGATCTAATGTTGATCAATGAAATGCGATCGTACACTAACACGGCTGGAAAACCGCATATGACTAGTGTCACAAAATAAACAAAAAAAATACAAAAATATTACACAACTGCAATGAGTGGGGCAAGACAAAGGCAAAGGCATAGCCTAACAGAGGTGCCATTATACTCTAGGAGTGTTTATAACGGTGGAAGTGAGGAGTGGAGGTTAAGTTTGGGGCCTTTTGAGTTTGGCACCACTGATGTATTAATCTGGCCTTGAGTTTGGTGGGGTGGATCTTTCAAAGGACCTGTCCAAATTCCCCCTGGCTACAGCCATGCAGAGTATTTTTTTTTTTTAATATATTTTAATTGTATTTTTCTCCAAAATGTTTGTCACTCCTTGATTTAGTTGTGTAACTGTAAAATACAAATCTTATCTGTTGAGAGTTGGGAATTTAAATTCTCAGTAATCCATGTGTTTCCACTCATTTTCATATCACAGCTGTCCCCAAGCTGAACCTCCATTACCAGACATCAAGTGAAAACCCCAACATCTTCCTCCTGACCTGCAGTGCTGTGGGCTTCTACCCTTCAAATATAACCCTGTCTTGGAACCACTCTCTGCATGAAGTGACCCATTCTATTCTGCCAGATGTCCCCACACTCCTTCAGGATGGCACCTACAACATCAGCTCTATTCTGCATGTCAAGACTTCCCTGTGGAGCCCAGGAGAAGAAATTGGGTGTGTGGTAAACCACAGCTCTCTGACACAGCTACTGAGGAAGATCGTTACACAAAATAGCATCCTCAAACCTGTTATGGTAGCATCAGGTACAAAGCAGGACTCAAACTTTGACCGACAGCTAATCCATACTCACACTGGGCCAGTTTTGTATTGCTAGTCAACCAAACAGGCATGTCAAGGATGCAGGAGTAAACTGGAGTACTCAAAAGAAGAAGAAGAAGAAAAAAAAACAGACACTGAGAGAGCATGAAGAGTTCACGTATACACCACAGGGCTCAGGAGTCAAATTCAGGAAGGTGGGATCAGTGCCATAGTAGTCCTAACCACTGTACTACAGTTCCAAATATAAATAGTGAAACTGTCCTCTTGTGATTAAGTAACAGTTAGACAAGCTAATTGTTGACTCTGAAACTTTGAAGAGAATAAAACAAACTGGCAGTGGTACCTGCTATTTCCTATCACTGTTCCTTTCCTTATTTGCACTTGTTTGTTGGTCAAAACTTGGAGGGCTCTTCATGAAAGAGGTGAGTCACATGGGTAAGTCTGAAGGGGAAATGCTAACCACAACATCTGAGCACTTGTCTCCATCTTCACCACAAAAACCTTTGTTTTAGGTAAACAGACATTGTACCTTTGATTCAATTAGACACCTACTTCAGGCCTACCTGTTTCCAGCCTCTGCACCGCATTTAGGCTAATAACATATATGAGAAGTTATGAAGATAATAATAAAATATATCGTGAATTGTCCTTATGCACAAGTTTATTCACTTGGCACTACTAAGGAAAACTTTGGCAAACATATAGGAATTTCAAACTGTATGATTTCAAAATCCTACTCAGTCCTATAAATGCAAAAAATAAATAAATAAATCACGGTCAGTACAACAGTCAATAGCAACTCTCTCTGAACTCCACAAAAAAAAAACCTCCACCTAACAAATATGAACGTTTCAGACAAACAGACAACCAAAAACCATGATTTCTATTAATTTCATTTGCTAAAAATTAGTTAATTAGGTGTTTCTTACTGAGATTCTTAAACTCTTTGAGGATTTTATTGGCACTCTTTGGGTTTTATGAAAATTGTATCAATAATTTATTTTGTAATAAACAGTTGGAGGAAGTAATATGATGTAAAATATACTAGTAAAAAAAATTTTCTACATCTGCACAATTGTAATTTATTTACGTAACACAAGTTTAGGACTTTGAGCATTGAAATTCTCATAATGAAGTTTTCCATTTTTCTGCTTCTGGCCTACAGAATTGCCTCTGCTCTGAGATGATGTGAACTATGAAAATGTGGGTAGTGTATGTCTTAAATATCTAAGGTTGATGTGGTTAGAATCTAGTAATATGAAAAGATGGGTTCATTGTATTTTGGCAATTTTTCATTAGAATGCCGATATTTTGAGTATTTTTTTATGTCATTGTAGATGTGTCAGAAAAACTGAAATGCCTAACATCCAAGGTCAAGACTCGATCTCAGGAGTCTGTGCTTATGTTTCACCATCATAGAGACATTGATTAGCAGCATAATGAATCAATCAATAACAACGTATTTATTAATCAAATAATAAAGTGAACAAACAATATTAAACAAAATGCATACGATAAACCCTCCGGATTCTCTGCCAGTGATAATTATTTAAAAACACAAAACTGAACAAACTATAAACTTTACTTAGTAAACAATTAACACTCACAATAAAGTCCAGCACAACAGTGGCGGCAGCAAATAACAGTGTGTGGCATGAAAAAACACATGACCAGCCTTCTTAAATAAACGTAATTTATTGCCCTACCTGATTCAAGTTGTAGCCTTAATATTTGGAATGCTTAACAGATGAAGACTTACCAAACCAAGATGAAATCACATGGACAAGTAGGTACAGGACAGCATATACAGTACACCGAGATAGAAACTGTAATCTATATAGGTTGTAGTCTCAATCTAAGTGTGTTTATGATGAGTAGAAACAAATTCAGGGAGATGATCCCGATACCCTCAGCATCTTTTTGAGTCCCTTTTAAAGAGCCCGCTTAATGGTTCTTCTTCCCAGCAACCCATGTGCCCTCCAAAGCTGCCCAATGGCGCAATACCTCCAAGGCCACTGCAAGTTGTAGGCAATTTTAAGTAGCGCTTCTGTGAGGTTTTCTATTTTGAATGTCGGTACGTCTTTAATTTTTAAATTTACTTCATCAAAATGACAGCTACCATTTTTTGTTGATTAAATATTTTATAACAGTGAATGGGAAATGTGTTTGAGATTTACAAAGACAGAAGTACATGCAAACACACACAGGTGACTCTGCTGCCTCTTACACACCACTTCTGCCCTCATTCATTGCTCAAGAATCCAGTCTTCATGTCAAATTCACAATATTATGGGAAAGATGTCTTTCGTATTGATCTTCAGTGCTGAGCTTTCTGGAAGTAACTGTTAATAATATTTTAGCAAACATGCACACATTGTTAAGGTTTTGAACATGTGAATGGATAACAGACATGTGGATTATGTGATACGAATTATACGATTTTTTTTTTTTTTTGCTGTTTATCATGGAGGTTTTTTCATTTTTTTTACCCTTTTTCCAGAATTGGTAACCATTTTGTTCAAATCAAGTTGAATGTTCACTATGTACTTTCATTTTTGGGTAGAAATTCCTTTAACTGTGGCCTTTTGAAGGGGAAAAAAAAGCCTCCCGTATTTAGGATTTATTTTATTAACACAGTGCATAGGGTTCCAACAATCCTTAAAATCCTCCTATGCTTATGAACTGTACAGATATTGTGGCAAAATTGGTCATTATTATGCAGTTTGTCTTTTTGTTTTTCTGTATGTTGAATTATTTCATTTATTTATTTATTTTTGTTTAGGCCGTTGAAATCATTACTGCTTCATGTGTGGCACATATCCTGACATTGGAATGCCTCAACAAAACTGTTATGACATTCTGATCATGGATTGGTTTCAGCCTGTGCCATTATACTGATAACTATAACATTTACAAAAAAAAAAAAATCAAAGAAAAAAGTCACAGTTGGAAAGAACATTTTTGAAAACCTTTTCCTTTGTTAATTTGAGTCTAAACAGTGGCTACTGTTGGTCACATTGCAGCCTGCCTGCCCTAATGCCACCCGCAGTTAAGATCAAAGCTGCTCTATGAACTATTGTGTTTAGTTGTGACTTGTTCTGTGCAGTAGATGGCACTATTGTGCCACAACCAAATCAAGGCTGCAATCGTTTTGAGATTAACAATAAAGATTTTTCAAAAAGAAAAAAAAAAGTTCAGTAACTCAGCATTGGCAAGGAGTTGCAGTTTACTGATGGATGGTCCAAATAAAACGACCCCAGGTACACTGGTGACACCTTTACTAGTTCTGAAACCTTCATATGCCGCTAAGCTTGCCATTCCTATTACCCTCACCTCCCGTTATTACACTTCTACTTCAAATATGTATTATGTATGTATGTAGAGCAGGTTGTACTTCAGTTCATAACAAATTGTTCTCAAACCTTCTACATCCAATTAAAGGTCACAAGAGTCCTGGACCTGTCCTGGTAATTTTTTGTTAATGTGTTATGACTTTAAAATGAATAGGATACAACAGCAGAGGACCACCCCAGTATCCACTCCTACCAGTTAAGATCATAAACATGAGACTACAGTAGGCATATGATCATGAAGATGAGATGATGGAAGATTGAGAAAATTTCACCCAGTTAGATATATCTCTAGTTACGGAGATATAAATATTTGGGTCATATATGTGGGATATGCAGCACAAGTACACAAATCTTTCCAGCATTGTGTCAACAGTACAGGCTGGCAGTGGTAGTCTAGTGATGTGGCAATCAGGCTTCTTAACAGCAGTTGCATATCATTTGAATGGACGGGCGTCCATAAAGGACTCATATTCTGCATAAAGTAAAATGCCCATTGAAAGTATATATTACAAGTATAACAGCCTAGCTGTTAGAAATGTTCCTATAGTTAAAATAAATATGTAATGTGTAAATACAGTTCCTAGAACCTACTTTGATTTCTCACATGGTTTTGTTCAGACTGAAAATTCTATGTTCTGCCTTTTTCTTAAGTGAAGTCAGTTTTCTCCGGCTTTACAGTCTAAATGCATAACGTACTGTTTGGTGGACTGGTACTCATTGTGAAATAGATAGGGTTATTGTACAAAATAATAAAAGTAAGACAAGCACCTGTTACTGTCAATGAGTGATACGACTGAGGAAATGTAATTACAGCCGATCTAAGTAAAGGTGTTCAACTCAATAAATGGAGTCGAATCTACAAGTCATGGGTTTAAGTCTATACATTTACTACACAGTCATCCCCTGCCACACTTCATCTCCATCTCCTGGACAATAGTTACAGGAATTAATTGTACAGATGTTAAGCATTTTTTGCAGGTCTATTCCTGCCTTTTGTTTATCTTCATGTTTTGCGGTTTGTTCTTGTTTAATGTATATTCTTGCAATTTTCCTTCTTTTATATTACTTTACTTTTTTAAATCAGATATTTTTAACTGTTTACTAATGCTGTTCTTTTTATTTAATTAATCTGCTCTGTGTATATTCTACTGTAATATGGAAAGTGTGTTTAAGATTGAAGCCAGGGATGGAAAGAGTTATATTATCTGGAGACATATAGTTGATGCAGAAACCTTGACAACCTTTAAGAAGAATCTGGATTAGATACTAATAAATACTAATGATAAATAATAATAATAATAATAGTAATAATAATGCACCTTTCCTATGCTCAAGGCGCTTCGTAGAGTTTCAGAAAGAAAAGCAGGGTATATGCAACATTGGATACAAATATTTTCTGCATAGAACACTAAAACAGATAAATACAGAATATACAAAACATAAATGGAAGACAAACCACAGCAAAATACTAAATTCAATACTAAAAATAAAGGTCTTAAGAAGTAACAATTTTTGATATAACACACACAAATTATCCCGAGCATCTGTACAGAGGGGTAAACTGAAAGAAGGGTCAGAATATTGGGTTAAGTTAAACACCTTCCTGAACAGATGAGTTTGAAATTGTTTTTTAAAAGAATGAATGGAGTCAGCTGATCTAATTAATTTCGGGATGTCATTCCAAAGTCTGGGTGCTATGGAGCTGAAGGCCCTGTCACCCATAGAGTGCAGGTTAGTGTGGGGCACAACAAGATTACCAGAACTGGGAGACCTTAATGGGCGAACAGGATCATAATAATGGAGAATATCACTGATGTCACTAAATGTATAAGGCCATTTAAAGCTTTGGAGTCAGAGGAGGTGAAGCAGGATGGGTGTTATGTACTCGCTGTTGCTGGTTTATGTAACGACTCTTGCAGCAGAATTTTGAATCAACTGGAGCTGTGATAGAAGATATGAAGGAGTATCTGCCAATAGGGAGTTAGAAAAATCAATGCAGGATGTGATAAAAAACCTGCTCCATCCAGGTTTTATTTTCACTGAGGCAAGTTGTGAGCTGAGAAAAGTCTGATGAAATTACACTTTTAACATTGAAATTGAGTTGAGTATCATCTGCATAAGCATGATAACTCAGTCTAAATCTACTTAAGGAAACTTTCAGTCCCTGTCTAATTGCTGCAATGCTGAGTCCTTTCCTTGTACTTTTTTCTGTTTATTCTAATTTCCAATTTTTTCTTTTATTTTTTTATTTGTTGAGCTTTGTGTGAATTTGTTTTCTTTTTAGGGATCCATTTCCTGGTAGCTTTCTAATTTAAAATTGCCTGAATGTTTCATTTCTTGGTTTAGAACAGTTTTTAGGTTTTTTGTTCATGCCTTTAGGATTTCTTCCTATTTGTGTTAATGATAATAATACAATTTATTTATATATATAGTACCTTTATACCTGTTGCTAAATAATGAGGAATTTCATACCTTGTCCTTGATCTCTTTACTTCAGATTATACTTCATACCATTAACAATGTCTTTTTGAGGTTGAATGCATTTATTTGAGGAACTTCTTATGATGTCCATTTCTTTTTCGAAAATAGTGATCATAACAGAATGTCCTCGCCATACTGAAGACAGAGCTGTCATTACTGTCCTCAGGCCAGGCAATCTGCTAAACCAGACTGGAAATTAATAATCTGTGCTACAGAGATGTACAATCAAATATGTATATTCATTTGTAACATTTCCTTGTCTAAATCTATTCAAGAACAATATTGATCTGGGTGTTTTAAATAATCCATTGGCCGTGGAAGTCTCTATGGATGAGCTTGTGTAGTTGCGGGGAGTTTATGAGGTAATTAGAGCTAGTCGCACCTGCATGTAAGGGTGCCATCTTTCCCAATTGCTTTATCGGCTTCCTGAGGTGCGTGATTGAGACGTTGTGCCCATGCACGGATAAGAACAATGTGGAACAGACAAAAGCACTACAGACAGACATCTGCAGATGTGCATACTTTTTCTCCAAAACATTGCTGAAGAAATTATCTGGTTGTGTTCGTTATTTGTTAACTGATGTCCTGCTCTTGTTTTGTTAAAGACCTGAAGGGTCAGATGCTGCCGAAAGGGTTTTCTGTTCTTTGCTCCTCAAAAATGGTAAAACATCCATTCTAAACTGTACTTCATGAAGAGATCATTTTTATTGGTAAATTGTATTTTGTTTGCCATCTGTTCAGCTATTTATTGTGCACTGTTACTATTGATGTTAAGGTAACCAAAAGGAAGAGGAAATGTCAGAGTGTAGTGTGAGGCTTTTAGTTGTGCAGACAAGAGATGAGCTGAACTGCAGAGAATGTCGTGGACAACAGCATTACTTTTGACCGCATATCTGACTGGTGAGTAACATAAAACTCTTTAGAAATGCCTGTGGTCAAAATCGTACAACAGAACAATGATCACTTGGTTAACGTTCTTTACAAAATTCTTGTTTAAGTCATATGACAAAATAGTATAGCTCTTAAAAGAAAATGAACAATTTCACAAAATGTGCTTTTTAATCTTATTATTTGCATAAATGTATTTAAATACATGGAAATAAAACATTTCTTTCAATATAAACTACCAAATTACTGGAGACATTCACGATAAACACAGACTCGTCTGCAAATGTATTTATTCATTTATTTATTATTTTAATAGTATTAAAACCAGCACTGGAATAAATTCAAATGACTAATTTGAATCTGAACCAAAAGAACACTAATCCAAAGATAACATATTTTGGCACAAACGTCTTATTTCTCTTACAGCTCTTATTTGGATTTTATAATCCCTTGAAAAATCTTTAAGTTTCTGTAGTATTTACGGATTTTGAAACTTTAGCTTTGAATCTTGAACACTAACCGGTCAAATTAAAATCAATTGAATTTTAAGATAAAAGCCGAATGCATGAACAAAGATGTTGTGTTCTTTACATCAACCACTATAGTTACTGATAAAGTGTGAAGATTGCGTGATGAATAGGGAAGTCGAAGAGAAACGTAATGTTTGGTTAAATATTTATACAACTTGAAACACTGAATCTCTTTCTTCCACCAACCGCAGAATAGCAAATCTATTTTTTTTACTTTTAGCAAATGGTATCTTTTCATTGTGAATTCTTAATTTTTTTAATTAATAGAAAAAAATCTAAAGGATCTGTGTAAAATGACACGCGTGGATTGTTGATTATAGACTTTTGTGTTAAAGCAAGTATTTGTCGTGCAATGTAATATATTAACGAGTGGGTTATCGTACCCTGCAACTGCGGTGTTTCTCGAGAACATAAGAATTCCGTTAAACTGGATTATATGTGAAAAGATATACATTACCTTCTTACATCACCCTTTTCTAGCTCTGCATTGCAAGAAATCATTATGATGGCCACGATAAAGAAAATCGCTCTTTTCATCCTTTTTTTCTATTCCATACTAATTAAAGTGGACCCCATCACGTTTAATTCACAGACAAAACGGTTACAATTCATACAAGCTACACGGCAGTAACGGTTTAGTCAGATTTTCAGAGGATAAAGTCCTCTGCCGTAACTATCTAATCCCCTGCCCAAGGTCACAGTCAGAGCATCTCCAATTTACTTGCCTGCAATTTCGCACTTTTCTGTCAAGGACTGACTCCATCCCCATGTCCCTGACTTATGAATTTTATTTATATATCCCCTTGACTATCGTCCCGCTTAGTTTTCTCCTGGCTTCATCTGCTACAAGGCAGGATTCTGACACATTTTACCCCGAGCCTTGGATTTCGTAATGTATCGAAAATTTACAACAAATGTCCCAGCGGTAAAAACTGCTTTCTTTCTAAGTGCATAATTGCTTTGACCAACTTTATGCTTTACTTAAACATTTTTTGAAAATATAGTAAATAAAAGATCACACGAAATGCAAACTTCATAGTATCTTCATTTGTTTTCTGATCATTCATTTCTTTCAGGTGTCTCCTTGAGTTTAGCTGACGATCTCTTCATCACCCCCCAGTTGGCCACTCGACTGATCGGACAGAGACTTGAATTAAACTGTAGCGTAAATAAAGAGAAAGACTGTAAAGATGCCCTGTTCTTCTGGCGGCACAGACACATTCATCAAAAAAGCAGTGAAGACGCGGAAACGGATATTCGGGGTAAAGGACGGTTTTCAATCAGCACTGAGTCTCAATGGAGCTCTCTGGTCATCACGGACTTGAACGTTACAGATTCTGGTTACTTCAACTGTTCTGTGATGTGTGGGACGATTAAAATAGAGTTTATATGGAAGAGCTCACAAGTGGAGGTGAGAGGTAAGTGACAACTCAAAATGTAGAAAAAAAAACATCTAATTTCACAGATTAATGTATACATTTTTTTAAATAAAATAAAAATCACATGTATATATTTCTACTTGTTTCTGAAAATGTCTACCTTATATGTTACTTGAAAGAATTTTTTTCAGCTACATGAAGTGGTGTCATTCCATTACAGACTACATTAATGCACACCCCCAGACTCATTAATACCAAGCCAATTTAGCATTTCCATTAAAATAATAAAATGTATGTAGTATCCTGTTGAGTTTAATACAATCTTTTGATAAATCAGTCCCTGTCAATCCTCTTAAATATTCCAGGCCATCATAGGACATGTCCATAATATTAACAAAGTTCAGTCATCTTAGTGGAGATAAGAGGAAGTCAGAGAAAAGCACATGAACATATAAAAAACTTACAGACTCCACACAAACAATTGGAATTTGAGCCGATAGAACTACAAGGCTGTCATTCATTCACAGTAAGCACAGTGAAGTTATCAATTTCAGAGCTGAGAGATTACAGGCTAAGTGGGCAGCATCAAGTTCAAGACAGACACTAAACCTGGTTGAAGAGACTATTATTTAAAACAAACACACAATGAAAAACAGACACATTGAGCCAATTAACATCCATGTCTTTGTTAAGAAAAGCTGGAGTACCTGCAAGAAAAGTCATGAAAAATTGGGAAGGCCGTGTAGACTCCACACAGGCTGGGATTTGGCTGAGGAACAGGACTTGAGATTTGAGTCAGCAAATATGACACAATTAAGTCTGATAAATACATCGATTCTTATCGCACCTTTCTGGTCATTCAGCAAAAGTAGGTGACTTGAATTTAGGTGGGTGATGCAGTAGACGTGTATCCCAAACATGAGAACAACAGTGCAGAGGGTATGGGACTTTTTTCCAAAACACAGAACTTTCAGTTTATTATTTTGTTAATTTTTAGTGTATACTATACTATATTTCTGTGGCCTAAGGATTTCTAATAAAAAGATTAGAAAAAAAAAAAGATATGATAGGCTGAAACAGTATTTATTTTGTATTATATTTAGCGCACAGCTTTGTTTCTCATTCTAATTCTTAAACCAATACCAAATAATTGTTAATTTCAATACAATATGCAGCCACATTGTTTATAGATGAACTAAACAAATAAACCCTGTAAAATAACTGTAAAATAGAACACAATATTTGACATTACTAACATAATACTGTCATAAATGTTCACATGTAAAGCTGAAGCAGCAACATAAACTTAAATTCTATTATTAACAGTAAGTGGCATTTTTAATCTTTGGTTTCTTCATGTAGCGGTGCTGTGGGGAAGCTGAAGCCTATCCCAGCAATCATTGGGCACAAGGCAGGAATAATCTGTGTTTTCAAGAAAGCTGATGGAATGTCCTTCCAGCCCACCCTGTGCCTTGTTTCCCAACATTATGCATTACCTGAAACACAATATAATCATGCATTTTACAAAATTGTACTGCAGTTTTTATTCATAATACAGAAATGGATTAAAACTGATTTAATAGCATATCAGAATTATTGTTTTTCCATTTTTGTTAGTAATTACTTTAGCAAGAAAACTGAATTACTTTGGCTTTATTCATTTAAATATAACACGTTCAATTTGCCTTTTCACACAAACTTATTTTAACTCATATTTTATGAACAGACTGTTTTTTGTTTGTTTGTTTTAAGCAGTAACTCAAACATCTAACAGTTCACTCACCTCAAGATGCCTTATACAATTGTTTAAACCATCGTCGACTATGGAGAAAAAGAAATTACAAAACGGTGCAATGAGCCAATTATTTTTTAACAGGCATAAGTCAAGGCTAAACCTTTCTCTCAAGACAAATTAGTTTTGTTTTTTTTCCCCAGGGTATTCCTCATTTTTTCATGAATTGTATACAGCACCACGGATGCATGGCTCTATACTCAAAATATATGAGGGAAGTTCAAAAAGTTTCCACACTTTCATATTTTAGTTGGAAACAGTGAAGGCAGGAGAAGGAGTAATTGGGCATTAAAAAAGTTGGTTTGCATCGCAAACAAAGATGACTGTAGAAAAGTGATTTCATTTGTTTTTGAAATTCTTAATAAACTAACGGAGTAAAAAAAAAAAAAAATTGCGGAAACTTTTTGAAAGTCCCTCATGCCACAATTACCTGCCTAATTTAGTACATCTGACTAATATTCCAAGTTTTTTTTTCTGAATTGTGAGGAACACACAACTGACTTTTATCTATACTTAACTTATGTTACCTAACAAAATATCAAGTGTTAGATAATGGTTTACTCAACGCTTTGTAATTTATTTAGCAAACTAGATGGCAATCTAACAATGAGCACAACAAGTCCAGTTGAAAGCCCAAGTACCTTGTCGTCTTCATTTCCAGATTAACTGTCCTGTTTTCTAAAACAAATCAAGACAACCAGTTAACTTTCCTTTTAGTTCCTCGCTCTTTTCATTTTGAAAAACTGGTTTGCCACAAAAGGTATAGGTCAGGGGTCCTCAACAGGGCTCTGGAGGGCTGCAGTGGCTGCAGGTTTTTCTTCCAACCTAATTGCTTAATAAGAAGCCCTTATTGCTCAAGTAACACTTCTGCTGCATTTTAGTTGTCTCGCTCGTTAAGATTTTTAACCTTTATTGCTAATTTTAGTCTTAAACAGCTGTATTCTTGGTTTTTAATTGTTCCTAATTAACAATAACATGCAAATGAAGAGACCAGCATTTCTCCATTTTGGCTTGTTGCCATTTACACCCCTGTGTGTATTTATTGTGCACTATTGGGTTTAATTAAATACTTGGAAGGAAAGTGAAGAGAAAAAAAAATGAGGGACTGAGAATTACTCGTCCATTTTAGCCTTCAAATCATTTGAATGATATCCTTAGAAAGGGGAAGAAAATAGATATGAGAATTACCTGACATAGCAGAGTTAAAGCACTAACAAGCCATGAAACTAAAATTGGGATGAATTGCTTTCTAATTAACAAAAACCTGCAAGAAATGTTACCTCCAGGACTGTTATTGAGGACCCCTGGTATAGGTAAAACAAGCTGATTCACGGCAGCTTATTTTATTTTTTGAGTATGTCCAAATACACAATCAGGGAGACTCTAGAGCTCACCCTGGGGCTCTACTCACAAAGGTGTTTTTGCATATGAAAGGGGAAAAAAAACTGCCTAATAAAAGAAAAATCCAAGTTTTACTGAAAGCAGACATTCATGGCAACACCATGGCAGCACCCACCACTACTCCACGTAAATCCTCAAGACTATAAACATGTCCAATCAGTCCTAAAAAAAAAATAACACTTTTAAAAGAAAAAGTACAGCTGGCTAAGGCATGATCAGAGCAGGTGTCATATAGTTCACATTTATGATAAAAGAGATTAATTGTGTTATTGTGTCATTAATTGTGAAATGTCTCATTTTTCCTAGATAGTACTTTACTGATATTTTGCAGGGCCTTGAACTAAGAGTGGGGGACAAAACTGAGTCAAAAATATGTGCAACAAAACATTCACATTCAAGGCATCGTGTTACCTTAACGATTAGGGGGTTCTCAATAGACGTGTCCCTTGAGGTTTCCATTTTGTCCTTCTTGGACAGTTGCTTTGTGGAAAAGTGTATGAATTTAATTTAGTAGCCAGTTTTGTTTTTTTTTTAAAAAAAAACAGGCTCATCTATATATTAAAATGTTAATTGCTTCAAGTCTTTTACCTTGTGATGGTATGTCTACTATGTCCAAACCAAGATATGTCTATAGCTTAACCAAAGCCTGCAATATTTAATAAAGATTTTTTTGACTTTAGATCAGTATTGACAGCTTACCATAGCAGCATTCAGTCAAAGGCTGAACTATTTTATTTTTTTTATTTTGTTTTATTTTATGATCTCCAGTTGCACAGTGTTGTATATTGAGTGCTGAGTTTCAGCATGTGTGTAAGTGCCACATATTTGATGGACACACCTGCATTTGTATTGTCATCATGTGTGAACCTGCAGTGTTGCACTCTGTATTACAAAGCTCTGCTTGCTCGTCTTTTTTGCTTAGGTACTCTGCGGCATATTTGCTGTGAAATTAAAATACTGTGGGATTAATTTGTACTGTAATCACATATCAGACCCCATGAAAATGCAGTGCCCCTCTGCTAAATTTATTTGGGCACCAACCCTGTAATGAACAGAACAGGAAATTTAAATTGACTCAAAATAATGTTTGTATTTTTTATTATACTACTTCTATGCCTGTACTTCAATTTTGACATTTATCGTGTTTATAATGGTGGAAGTGAGGAGTGGAGGTTAAGTTTGGGGCCTTTCAAGTTTGGAACCACTGATGTATTAATGTGGCCTTGAGTTTATGGGGGTTCAAAGGACCTGTCCGAAGTCCCCCTGGCTACAGACATGCAGAGTATTCTTTTTTTTTTTTTTAATATTCTAATTGTATTTTTCTCTAAAATGTTCGTCACTCCTTGATTTAATAGTGTACCTGTAAAATACAAACCTTATCTGTTAAGAGTTAAGCTATGTGTGTCCACTTATTTTCATGTCACAGCTGTCCCCAAGCTGGACCTTCATTACCAGACATCAAGTGAAAACCCCAACATCTTCCTCCTGATCTGCAGTGCTGTGGGCTTCTACCCTCCAAATATAACCCTGTCTTGGGACCATTCTCTTCATGAAGTGACCCACTCTATTCTGCCAGATGTTCCCACACTCTTTCATGATGGAACCTACAACATCAGCTCCATTCTGCATGTCAAGACTTACCTATGGGGCCCAGGGGAAGAAATTGGGTGTGTGGTGAACCACAGCTCTCTGACATGGCCACTGAGGAAGAACATCATGCGAGAAGGTGAGTGAGAGTGGCTTTAAAAAATGATTTCAAACTAACAGTGTAAGTGATGTTTATTTACTATCTAAAATTTTGCATGAATGTTTAATATGAAAATATTAGCCAAAATGTAAAAGGTAGTCTTCAGTGACACGTGCAACACTTATCTAGAAAGGCTAATAACTATCACTGATAGTCACCATCCTTCAGATGAAGATAACTGACAAAGTTGACAATTTATAGATTTTAAGAAAGAAAATAAATAAATAAATAAATGTTTGCATTCATCTCTTTCCAAACCTTCTACATCCAGACCCTATTATGGAAATGCTGAACAAAACGCCAGAACTAACACTGGACGGAGCAAAAGTCCACCATTGGGCTCACTCGCCAATTAAGGATGAACAATTGCTCAAACCTATACATCTTTGAGATGCAAGAAGAAAACAGAACACAAAGAAAAATGCACATGGCCAGTAGAATTGGTGCAATGAAAAAAATTATAAATTATAATCAAAGTGAGCTCCTGCAGCTTCTACACTCTATTATTAACTCTTTATTGTCACTTTGATGCTCCTTAATGCTGAAATATGGCTTAACTGTACACCCATCTTTGTTTTAACTCATCACAGCTCTCACTGATGTCAGTTTTTATTTATATGATGTACATTATTTGACACTCCTATATCCAGTTTGTATCTTCATCTATGTTCATTCATGTTTTGAGGATTCTAGTTATTCACTTCACTCTGCAGACATGTTCGGCTGATCAGTGAGGCAAACTTTTCACATTTGCTAGGACATCTTGTAAGCAACAAAAGTAATTGCAGTGCCCATAACAAGTATTCACCTCTTGGACATTTTCACAGTATATTCCTATTCATTAAATCACAATGGATTCAAGTAGTCTTTTTGGCACTGATCAACAAGGGGAAAAACACACACACACACTTCAGCAAAGTCTAATTTAATTACAAATTTAAAATGCAGTATAATTGAACATATCATTTTTCACCTGCTGGGCCTGTAACATCACTTCAAGAGAGGCAAATCAAATCAACAAATTAAAAAGGCTGGCTCAGTTACGAGTCCCTCTGGACTAAGTAGGGGAGGAGAGAAAGACAACACTGAGTGCCATTATGACCAACAGCAATACACCTGCATACTGCCTTACTGTGACTGCAAAGCCAGAAGTTTTCTTTTGTTTTAATTTTTAGTCATTCTTGTGTGCATTCAGACCATAGGTTTTATCTACTTATTCAGCTTCTTTAACAAGCCATACTCCCCACTGGGGAAAATAAAGTTCTAGAAAGCTCTATATTCCTTCCTCTTCTATCCAGTAGTTCTGTCTGATTTGTGCCTAAAGCAACAAAGATATGTTCTGGTAACCTGAAGTCCTACCATGAAGAAAATAGTTTAGAAATGGTGGATGGATTATTCTTTTTCTTAGAATGATTTAAGGTTAAATTAACAAAATATATAACTTTTAATTGAAAGAAAAAAAAAATAATTTTATTAAATTTTCAAATACAAAGTGCATTACACTAAATAGGTGGCTCATCAAAACTTATTCCATCTTATACAGGCATCATAGAAAACAGCAAGGGAACCCAACATAAACGCACATAGGTCTGCCTAAAAGGGTGCTATCACTTAGTCAAACCGAGAGTGTGGCGTTTCCTGTCTACCTCTCTACTATAACAATGTCACAATTTTGGGTGAACATCAGTCAGGTCATCAAGTGAGCCCCGTCTCCTAAATGGTGTTTTGCTGGGTTTAAGGTTCACATCACCAAGAAGGTCAAAACAGTGCGTGTGACAGAGGCTCAGCCAATTACATAAGCCACCTAAATATTAACACTACTAAACCCAAAAACGGTTTAACATCATCCTAGTCAGATTCGATTAATATGTAAAATCTTTTAAAAATGATAGAGACACCCCAATGTAAGTCTATTCGGACAATCTCAGAAGTAAATTCCAATTGTAATCATATGAAGCAAGCTTGTGCTATTTTATTTTAAAATGTACAAGCTTAAAGTCATCTGATTAAATACTAACATAAAAATATTAAGGCTATTAGGACGTCTTAATAATATGCACAAATTTTATTTAAGATCAAACTTTCCAATTAAATCATTACTTGTCATTATCTAATCTCTGGAAAAGTAACCATATCACTTACACAACATATCACTCACAGACCTGCTTAATCCAATTAATGGGTTCAGAAGGCTGGAATCTGTTTTGGTAGCATCAGATACAAAGCAGGACCAGACAGATCAAGAGGCAATCCATAACAGTGCTCATTCACATGCACATCCACACTCGCACAAGGCCAGTTTCACATTGCTTATCAACCTGTTCTGCACATCTTTAAGGATATGGGAGTGAACTGGAGTACTCGAAAGAAAAACCAAAAACAGACACTGAGAGCATGCAGACATCATATAACAACAACAACAACAACATTTATTTCTATAGCACATTTTCATACAAAAAATGCAGCTCAAAGTGCTTTACATAATGAAGAAAAGAAAAATAAAAGACAAAGTAAGAATTAAAATAAGACAACATTAATTAACATAGAGTAAGAGTAAGGTCCGATGGCCAGGAGGGACAGAAAAAAAAAAAAAAAAACTCCATACGGCTGGCGAAAAAAATAAAATCTGCAGGGGTTCCAGACCACGAGACCGCCCAGTCCCCTCTGGGCATTCTACCTCACATAAATTAAACAGTCCTCTTTGTATTTAGGGTTCTCAAGGAAGGACTTGATGATGATGGTCATGCAGACTTATGGCTTTTAATCCATCACTGTTGGAACATCACGGTGCTTTGCCACCACCACAAAGAAACCGGAAAAAGAAACAGAAGAGAGAGTAGGGGTTAATACGGATTTTAGAGCCACCATGAATAGTTATTATAATGAATTGGATATACAGAGTATCAGGATTAAATTACAGTGAAGTTATGAGAAGGCCATATTAAAATAATGTGTTTTCAGTAGTTTTTTAAAGTGGTCCACTGTATTAGCCTGGCGAATTCCTACTGGCAGGCTATTCCAGATTTTAGGTGCATAACAGCAGAAGGCCGCCTCACCACTTCTTTTAAGTTTAGCTCTTGGAATTCTAAGAAGACACTCATTTGAGGATCTGAGGTTACAATATTTATACAGTACAGTACAGTTATATATACAGTACAGGGCTCAGGATTCAAATTCAGAAAGGTGGATCAAAGCCATAGTAGTGCTAACCACTGCACTAAAGTTCCAAATAAAATAGTGAAACGGTCATCTTGTGGTTAAGTAACAGTTAGACAAGCTAATTGTTTTATTCTCTTCATAGTTTCAAAGTCAACAAACTGGCACTGGTACCTGCTATTTCCTATCACAGTTCCTTACCTTATTTGCACTTGTTTGTTGGTCAAAACTTGGAGGGCTCTTCATGAAAGAGGTGAGTCACATGGGTAAGTCTGAAGGGGAAATGCTAACCACAACATCTGAGCACTTGTCTACATCTTCACCACAAAAACCTTTGTTTTAGGTAAACAGACATTGTACCTTTGATTCAATTAGACACCTACTTCAGGCCTAACAGTTTCCAGCCTCTGCACTGCATTTAGGCCGATGACATATATGACAACCTATGAAGATAATAAAATATATTGTGAAGTGTTCTTATGCACAAGTTTATTTACTTGGCAACACTAAGCAAAACTTTGGCAAACATATAGGAATTTCAAAATCCCACTGAAGCCTAGAGAGGTGGTGGTGGTGACGGGGGTTGGGGGGGTATGGGGGGTAATGGAACACCATGATTTCTATGAATTTCATTTGCTAAAAGTTAGTTATTTATATGTTTCTTACTGAGGTTCCTAAAGGTAAACTGAGGATTTTATTGGCATATTTGGGTTTTATGAAAAATTTATTTTTTTTGTAATAAACAAGTAGAAGGAAGTAACACCATATAAAATATACTGGTAAAAAAATTTCTACATCTGCTCAATTGTAATTCATTTAACATAAGTTTTGGACTTTAAGCACTGAATTTCACATTATGAAATTTTCCATTTTTCTGTTTCTGGCCCACAGAAGTGCCTCTGCAATGAGGTGAAATAAACCTTGTCAAGGTGGGTAGTGTAGGTCTTAAATATTTAAGGTTGATGTGGTTAGAATCTAGTAGTATGAAAAGATGGTTTCATTGTATTTTGGCAATTTTTCATTAGAATGCAGATATTTTGAGTATTTTTTTATATCTACATGCCATTGTGGACGTGGCAGAAAAACTGGAATGCCTGGAGAAAAAAGTCATATTGGGATAAGGAACATGAGCAAATTCACAACATCCAAGTGCAAGACTCAACCTCAGGAGACTGTTCTTATGTTTCACCATCATAGATAGTACATATAAAATAATTGTACTGTTTCTGTAATCACATTTATTAAGTGTAATCCCTTTTAGAGTGTTTCTAAAATTTTTATTTTTTAATATATTGTCAGGATAAACATCCATTGGTTTACTAATGCATGAAAAGTATTCATTTCTCACTACAGATTTGAAGGATCGAAAAATAATGGATTAAGGATTTGGCAATAAACAAATACTTAAATGATTAATTATAAAATTTAGGATCTTTAGCATTTTGTTAATGTACTTCATTTTGACTAAAGATTAAGTACTTCAATAAGCAAATACATTTTTAAAAATCAAAATATATTACAAAACATCCTAATACCTTCATCATTTGCAGATCTTAGGCAAAGCATCTTAGGCAATATAACACAGAAATTTGACTTGCAAACAGAACAATGAAGCTTTATTGAATTGTTTGATTTTACAAACATTTAAATATAATTCGATAATAGTAAATAATAATAATAATAATTCATTACATTTATATAGCGCTTTTCTCAGTACTCAAAATAGATTATCCCATAATTTTACAAAGTGATAATAAGATCATCCCATATTTAAAATGCATTGTTTTGCACTGCTACATATTTACATTTCATTTCCAATCAAAAATAACTGGTTTGTAGTGTAAAGTCATAATTTAAATTTCACTTACAGAATATTAACATATTTTAATACTTTGAAACAAGGGAAAAAAACCAAAAAGGACAGAAAATGTTGCTATTTTTTATTTATTCTCTGCTTTATTAATAATAGTAGAAAAGTAAACACACTTATTTTTGAAGAAGATGTTAGAAAACGTATGCATGGCATACCATTCGGGAGTGTTTAGGGACTGGGTTGTAGTGGTCGCGAAGACGGAGGTTTGTTTATGTTATTACAGGGACACTGGAAACACTTCCAGCCTTGACCCAGTATGCACACACTCACTCACACAGAGACTCTGATAAGCAGCTTAATGAATGGATCAAAAATAACGTATATATTAATCAAATAATGAAAAGAAAAAACAATATTTAACAAAAACTGCCAGTGATGATAATTTAAAACAAACGAACAACAAAACCATCGACACTACTTAGTAAACAATTGACACTCACAATAAAGTCCAACACAATCGTAACCGCAGCAAATACCAACAATATGTGGCATGAAAAACCATGTGAACAGCCTTCCGAATTATACGTAATTTTTTTCCCTACCTGATTCAAGTTGTAGCGTTAAGATTTGGAATGCATGGGAATGCTCCACAGATGAAGACTTACCCAACCAAGATGAAATCAAACAGACAAGCAGGCACAGGACAGCATATACACCAAGATAGAAACTCTAGGTTGTAGTCTCAATCTAAGTGCGTTTATAATGAGTAGAAACAAATTGAGGGAGATGATCGCGATACCCTCAGCATCTTTTTGACTCCCTCTAAAAGAGCCCGCTTAATGGTTCTTCTTCCCAGCAACCCATGTGCCCTCCAAAGCTGCCCAATGGCGCAATACCGCCAGGGCCACTTCAAGTTGTAAGCAATTTTAAGTCACACTTCTGCAGGGTTTTCTGTTTTGAAAGTCGGTACGTCTTTAATTTTTACTTTACTTCATCAAAATGACAGCTACCGTTTTTTGTTGATTTAATATTTTATAACAATGTATGGGAAATGTGTTTGAGATTTACAAAGACAGAAGCACATGCAAACACACGGGTCACTCTGCTGCCTCTTACACATCACCTCTGCCCTCATTCATTGCTCAAGAATCCTGTCTTCATTTCAGATTCACAATATTATGGGAAAGATGTCTCTCCTCTGTGGTGGGTTGGCACCCTGCCCAGGATTAGTTCCTGCCTTGTGCCCTGTGTTGGCTGGGATTGGCTCCAGCAGACCCCCGTGACCCTGTGTTTGGATTCAGCGGGTTGGAAAATGGATGGATGGATGGATGGATGTCTTTCCTATTGATCTTCAGTGCGGAGTTTTCTGAAATTAATGGAATATTTTAGCAAACATGCACACATTTTTAAGGTTTTGAACATGCGAATGGATAACAGACATGTGAATTATGTGATACGAATTACAGGATTTTTTTTTTTTTTTTTGCTGTTTATCATGGCGGTTTTTCCATTTTTTATTACCATTATCCAGAATTGGTCAACATTTGGTCGAATTCAAATTGAATTTTCACTATGTACTTTCATTTTTGGGTAGACTATTCCTTTAACTGTGGCCTTTTGAAGGAGGCAAAAAGCCTCTTGTATTTAGAATTTATTTTATTAATACAGTGCATAGGGTTCCACCAACCCTTAAAATCCTCCAATGCTTATGTAGGCTCCTGTAAAGATATTGTGGCAAAGATGGTAATTATTGTGCAGTTTGTTATTATATTTTTCTGTATGTTGAATTATTTATTTATTTATTTATTTATTTATTTATTTTTGTTTAGGCCCTTGAAATCATTACTGCTCCATGTGTGGAACATATGCTGACATTGGAATACCTCAACAAAACTGTTATTACATTCTGATCAATGATTGGTTTCAGCCTGTGCCATTATACTGATAACTAGTAGGTTTACAAAAAAGAAAAAACAACAACAAAAAAAAAAGTTCAAAGAAAAGTCACAGTTGGCAAGAAAGTTTTTGAAAATTTTTTCTTTGTTAATTTGAGTGGCTACTGTAGGTCACATTACAACCTTCCTGCCGCAATGCCACCCCCAGTATATAAGATCAAAGCTGCACTATGAACTATTGTGTTTAGCTGTGCAGTAGAAGGTACTATTGTGCCACAACCAAATCAAGGTTGCAGTCATTTTGAGTTACAATAAGATTCTTCAGAAAGACAAACAAATTCAGTAACTCAGCATTGGCAAGGAGTTGTAGTTTACTGATGGATGGTCCAAATAAAAACACTCCAGATAAACAGGTGACACCTCTAATGTACGTACGTATATTAGAGCAGGTTGTACTTCAGTTCATAACATATTGTTCTCAAACCTTCTAAATCCAATTCAAGGTCACAATAGTCCTGGGCCTGTCCTGGTAATTTTTTTTTAATGTTATGACTTTAAAGTGAATAGGATACAGCAGCAGAGGACCACCCCAGTATTCACTCCTACCAGTTAAGATCAGCAACATGAGACTACAGTGGGGATATGATCATGAAGACAAGATGATGGAAGATTGAGAACATTTCACCGAATTAGATGCATCTCTCGTTACTGAGACATAAATATTAGGGTCAGAATTTTTGATAAGCAGTAGAAGTGCATGGATCTTTCCTACCTCGTGTCAAGAGTATAGGCTGGCAGTGGTAGTGCAGTGAAGTGGCAATGAGACTTTTTAACACCAGTTGCATATCATTTGAATGGACGAGCGTACCTACTCATTAATGATGACCATGTGCTTTCCCTTATGGCCATAATCTGCCTTTTTCAAATGCCTACATTCATCAGGATAAAGTACAAAAGCACAAAGCATGCATCATCACAAGATGGCTCAAAGCACATAACGGTGACTTCAGTTTACTTCAGTGATTTGAAAAGTCTGCAGATGTCAATCCAATATAGAGGTACTTTGGACCAAAATCCTATAATAAATGTTTCCAGCACCTGGATAAATTGATGCTGCAAAAGGATTCAGACTGTTGTGAAGGATAAAGGAGTCATATTCTGCATAAAGTAAAATGCCCATTGAAAATGTATATTGCAAGTATAACAGCCTAGCTGTCTCGTTTAAAAATGCTGTTTAAGTTCAAATAAATATGTAATGTGTAAATGTAGCTCTTAGAACCTGTTTTGATTTATCATATGGGGTTGTTCTGACTGAAAATTGTATGTTTTGCCTTTTTCTTACATAAAGTAGGTTCTCTGGCTTTACAGTCTAAATACATAACATACTGTTTGGTGGACTGGCACCCATTGTGAACCAGTTAGGGTTATTGTGTAAAATAATAAAATACTAGCACCTGTTTCTGTTGATGAGTGATAAAACTGAGGAAAAGTAATTACAGCAGATCAATATAAAGGTGTTCAACTCCATAAATGAAGTTGAATCTACAAATCATGGGTTTAAGTCTACAGTATATATTCACTACACAGTCATCCCCTGCCATACTCCAAATCCATCTCCTGGACAATAGTTACAGGAATTAATTGCACAAATGGTTTAGGTTTATTCCTGCCTTTTGTTTTTCTTCAGGTTTGCTATTTGTTCTTTATTGCAATTTCCCTTCTTTTATATTACTTTACTTTTTTTTAATCAGATTTTTTAACTGTTTACTAATGCTGTTCTTTTTATTTAATTAATCTGCTCTGTCTATATTCTACTGTAATGTGGAAAATGTGTTTAAGATTGAAGCGAGGTAGCACTTATTTATGGAAAGAGTTATTTTAACTGGAGATATATAGTTGACGCAGAAACCTTAACAATCTTTAAGACAAATCTGGATAAGATGATGATGATGATGATGATGATGATGATAATAATAATAATAAAGCACCTTTCCTATAATCGAGGCGCTTCACTGAATTTCAGAAAGAAGAGCAGGGTATATGCGACATTGGATACAAATATTTTTTGCATAGAACACTAAAACAGATAAATACAGGATATACAAAGCATAAATGAAATACAGTACAAGACAATAAACCAGAGCAAAATGCTAAATTCAATACTAAAAAGAAAGGTCTGAACAAATAACAATTTGTGATATAACATGAGCACAAATTATCCTGAGCATCTGTACAGAAGGGTAAACTGAAAGAAGGGTCAGAATGTTGGGTCGATTTAAACGCCTTCCTGAACAGAGGAGTTTGAAGTTGTTTTTTTTTTAAAGATTGAATTGAGTCTGCTGATGTCATTAATTTCGGGAGGTCATTCCAAAGTCTGGACGCTATACAGCTGAAGGCCCTGTCACCCCTAGAGTGCAGCTTAGTGTTAGGCACAACATTACCAGAATCAGAAGACCTGAAGGAGTGAACAGGAGCAAAGCAATGGAGAATGTCACTGACGTAGTCTGGTGTAAGGCCATTTAAAGCTTTGTAGGTTATCAATACAATTTCATATTCGATCCTGAGCGAAAACGGGATATGTTACGAAGGTGGAATTAAAGTTTCATAGTGTGATTTATGTGGTCGGAATAAGGGAGAAATCAAAAATGAGACCAAGATTCCTTGCATTAGAAGAAGGTTTGATGATTTTGTTGCTAAGAGTGACTGAAAAGGAGCAAATTTTCTTAAGTTGCGCTTTAGTGCCAAATAGCAAGAGTTCAGGTTTGTTGCAATTTAATTTTAAAGAGTTCTTCTCTATCCAGGTTTTAATTTCACTCAGGCAAGTTGTGAGCTGAGAAAACTCTGATGAAGTTTCACTTTTAAAATTGAAAAAGAGTGGAGTATTAATTGCATAAAAATGATAAACCACTCTAAATCTACTTAAGAAAACTTTCAGCCCCACACTAATTGCTGAAATACCTTTCCTTGTCCTTTTTTCTATTTATTCTAATTTCCAATTTTTTTTTTTTTTTTGATTAGTTTTCCTTTAAGGGATCCAATTCTTCATAGCTTTCTAATTTAAAATTGTGTGAACGTTTCATTTCTTGGTTTAGAACAGTTTTTAGGTTTTTTGTTCGTGCCTGTTGGGTGGTCCAGATCTAATTATGCAATTTTCATTACACTATAACTTATTAAGTTTATTACATATAAAATCACCCGAAAAATCCAGGACCATCAAGAAGTGTGAGAACTGACAACATGAAAAATCATCTTTGCACCGAACTGGAATCATCCCAGCATAAATCAAACTCATCCAGACGATCTTGATCACCCTGTAATTGTGTTAATGATAATAATACATTTAGCACCTTCATATGTTTTGCTAAATAATGATGAATTTCATACCTTTTCCTTGGCTTCTTTACTTTAGATTTTACTTCATACCATTAATCTTTTTGATGTTGAATGCATTTATTTGAGGAGCATCTTATGATGTCCATTCCTTATTAAAGAATAGTGATCATAACAGAATGTCCTCGCCATACTGGAGACAGAACTGTCATTATCATCCTCAGGACAGGCAATATGCTAAACCAGACGGGGAATTAATAATCTGTGCCGCAGTCAGAGTTGTACAATCAAATATTTATATTCATTTCCTTGTCTAAATCTCTTCAAGAACAAGAATGTTTGGGGGGTGGGTGGGGATCAACTTTTTTGTGATCAATATAATATGCAAATCAATGTTAGTGTAAGATTAAAATTCCAAACAACTCCTTGTATTAAAGTGTAACTTCAGTTAATAGCAGTTGATTAGCATTCGATTAAAGAGTGGGGGTGGGGGTCAGTGGGACCTGGTACTTTAGACAGAAATTGGAAGAGGTGCCAGTACTGTGCATCAGTGAATACTGGACCACTTCAAGCACTGACAACTATCCCACCTAAAGGAAGATGAGGAAAAAAGCCAAACCACATAGAACTGTACAAACTATATCTCCAAAAGTCCATATAATCCTGCCCTGCCAAGCTAAGTTTCAAGTCATGCCGGGTGGTGGAAAACAAAATGAACTGGAAGAGAAATAAATTAAAACACTGTTATCAAGAAGTAATAAAACTACAATCAACTCTCAACCATTGATTTATATGCCAATGTGGCTTTTTCTAAGACAGACATGGATTTAGACAAACTTCCTTAATGACTATGCGGTGGACTGGCATCCTGCCCGGGATTTGTTCCTACCTTGTGCCCTGTGGTTACCCTTTGTTAGGATATAGCGGGTTGGATAATGGATGGATGGATCCTTAATGACTAATGAAATATGCAAATAAAGGGATTTTAGATATATTTTAAACTTTTCAGCCATCAGAAGTTTTGTCAAGTTGAATAGAAGTGCAGGGTTTTCTGTGAAAGCTACAGAGAATGTTTTAATCTGTAGTCTATTTAAAACTTTAAGCAGCTACAACTTTAGAAAACTAACCATGGTTGAATTTAACAAGAATATTTGCTTTTGATAATTATTTTGTGAACATTTTCTGTTTTCTCTAAATATTAAATGTCAACTTATCCTCTTAAAAGCAATGCAAACTTTGGGCCTAATAACACAAAGGGGTTTTCCTGTATGGAAAGGTATGGAATTTTTGTTTTGTTTTTTTAAAAAAGAACATACTTGTCAGAGGAGACTCTCTCAACCCATTGATTTTAAAGTGTCCACAAAAGCTTTTTTTTCTTAGCAAGAAATCTGCCTTTTCATATTTCGCATGAGAATATATAACTTTGTTTGTAGTCATATAAATTGTAATAATGAAAAGTAACCTGGACATTAGATTTAATATCTTTCTGGGACTGCATGAAGATTTACTGAACTCACAATGTTTGATTTTAGTGTATTGCTTCATGTGTTTACTGTTACTGTTTTTGATGTATATAAACATAGTTTGTGATTGAAAAGCTTAAAGATAATACCTATCTGTGCAGGCATTGTTGAGAGTGCAAATTACGTGATGTTATTATTGTTAGTTGCATGGTTTCATTCTAAACAGGTGATGTTTACAGTGATTGTACCGATTTCATATCAAAATTGGGTCAAACTTGACTCAGGGATATTGCAGGAGTGAATACAGAAATGACACTGATTGCAACAGGTTGTTGACTTTTAGTTTTGACTTATCTTTATACATGGAAAGTCTTGAGAGACTAAGTAACTAATGCAGGCAATTCATTCATTCATTCGGTTTATCTTCTGTTGCTTGTGCAAAATTGCTTTTCCCAAAGAAATGTAATCATTAGTTAGATACACACACACACACACACACACACACACACACACACACGCACACACACACAATTAACAAATAGAGAATCACATTTCTGAAATCATTTAAAACAAATAGATATATAAATAAAACAGTTTTGCAGTGATTCATATTAAGACCACAGTAGCCAGCATTGAGTTTAGCCGGATCTGATCATTGAAACATTTTTCAGAAATTCCAGTCTTCCATTCATCTCTTATAAAACTTGTTAAATCCAGTTTAACGTGCATTGAAGTGCTGAACAAAATGTGGAAATTCTACATGGATGGAGCACTGGATTCAGGTCCAATAGTTACTCAAAACATATACATCATTGAGATGTGGACAGGAAACCCAGGAGAGAGAAAAAAAATACAAGCATAGGCAGCAGCATTGGTGCAAAGCAAAAAATAACATGCACATGTGCAATTCATAGTATAGCAATCTGAGTCACCAATTTACCTTTAATTTACATGCGCACTTTTGGACAGTTATAACAATATGGAGTAAACAGATTATATAAACCAACATGGAGAGGATGTGCAAACACAACACAGACACAAAGTAGGCTTATAAATCATAGATACTGTGTCAAGGCGGCAGGACCCCACTAACTTTTTAATGTCACTTTGACCCTTCTTAATGCTTATATAAGGCTTGACTGAACACACATTTTTCTTTTAACTGAACACAGTTTTCAGTGATGCCAACTTTTATTTCATGTACACTAGCTGACATTCTTATGTCAAACTCTGTGATTCCTAATATTTAAATAGTTTGTTGCAGTTGCTAAATTGTACCCTTTAAGATTCAGAATACAGGAAGATATGGAAAAAGATGATCTACTGTGGCAACCCCTAACAGGAGTAGCCAGAAGAAGATGTATATATTATACCGAAAACATACATCCGAGTGAAACATTTTATATTTTTCATACACAGTTGGAGGCAGCACCTGTGTCACAGAAGGTTGCAGTTTTGGTGCATTTTCTCTTAAATTAATATCTTCTTCCCTGTTCATTCATGTTTAGGGGATTCCAGTTATCTTCTTCACTCTGAAGACATTTTTATTGGTTAATACATACATATACACAACCATATAGCTACAGATATACCTCTACATTAAGATGATGCAAAATAGGTGGATAATGTGTGTCCTAAATATCTATCTAAAGGCTTACTTGACCACTTTCCAAATTCAGCGTAGTACTGTTCAGCGAGTGAAAATTAAAATGCAGTGTAATTCCTTGAGAACAATGTACTCCTAATTATCAAAGGCACTACTTAACGGACAGATGTGCACATGGTAAATCGCATTTTGTCTGTTATATGTTTAGCTATTTATTGTGCGCTGTAGGTTACTGGTGATGCTGTAGTGGAGCGGAATAAGTTAACCAGAAGGAAGAGGAAATGTCAGACTGTAGTTTGAGGCTTTTAGCTCTGCAGACACGAGATAAACTAAACTGCAGAGAATGTCGTGGATAAAAACAGGACTGATGACAGTATATCTGACTGGTGAGTAACTTCAAACTTTGGAAATGCCTATGGGCAAAATCGTACAACAGCACAATGATCAGTTGTTTATCTTGTTTACGAAATTCTCGTTGAGTACATATGACGAAACAGTAGCTCTTAAAAAGAAACTGAAAATGTCAAATGTGTTTTTAAATCTTATTTAGATAAATGTATTTGAATACGTGGAAATAAGATATTTCTTTCAATATACTGTAAATTACACACAATAAACAGACTCATCTGCAGATTTATTTATTCATTCATTTATTTATTTTGTAATCGAAAACAAAAAGAAAACTAATCCAAAATAATGTATTTAATACAAACACGTATTTAGATTTTATATTTCTTTGAAAATCCCTTAAGTTTATGTAGTATTTACGGATTTTGAAGCGTCAGCTTTGAATCTTGAACTGGAAACGGTCAAGTTAAAATGAACTTAATTTTTAAGATAAAAGCTGAAAGCATATATTGTGTTCTGTTCAACCACTTACTGATAAGAGTGTGAAGATTCCATCCATCCATCCATTTTCCAACCCGCTGAATCCGAACACAGGGTCACGGGGGTCTGCTGGAGCCAATCCCAGCCAACACAGGGCACAAGGCAGGAACCAATCCTGGGCAGGGCGCCAACCCACCGCAGTACACACACAAACACCAAGCCCAATTTAGAATCACCAATCCACCTAACCTGCATGTCTTTGGACTGTGGGAGGAAACCGGAGGAAACCCACGCAGACACGGGGAGAACAGGCAAACTTCACTCAGGGAGGACCCGGGAAGCGAACCCAGGTCCCAAAGTCTCCCAACTGCGAGGCAGCAGTGCTACCCGCTGCGCCACCGTGCCGCCAGTGTGAAGATTGTGTGATGTAAAAGAGGACAGTCGAAAAGAAACGTGGTATTTGATTAAATAGCTACTTTTTCACTTTTAAGCAAATTGCATTTTTTACTTTGCGAATTCATAAGTCTTTAAAATTACTGGAAAAAAATCTCACGGACTTGTGTAAAACGATACGCGAGTGTTTGTTAATCGGACTTTATACAGTATGTTAAGCAAGTATACTTTGTCGAGCGGTGTTATATATAATCGAGTGAGTGTTTCTCGAGAACACAAGAATTCAGTTAAACTGAATTGCTTATTCAAGAAGGTACGTATATTGTCTTCTGACATTACCTTTTTCTGGCTCTGCATTGCAGAAAACACTTGAATCTTCTTAATTCTTAACTTAATTATTAACACTTAATTCAAGACCAAAGTAATCGTCCATTTCATCCTTTACTTTATGCCGATAAAAGTAGACCCTATCACTTTTCATTTCACAGTCAAAACGTTTAAAATTCATACAAGGTACACGATTTTATCAGATTTTAAGGGGATAAAAAAATCCGCTGCCGGAACTATCTAATCCACGGAGGATGTTTTTTTCAGCATCTCCAACATACATGCCTGCAATTTCGCAATTTGTCAGGGTGGCAACATCCCCATCTCCCTGATTTAAGAATTAGGATTATGGGTATCTTTTATCTATTCCTTGACTATTGTCCCGCTTAGTTCTCTTTCAGAATGTACAGTATAAATCCTGGATGCATCGGCCGCAGGATTGTGATAATCACATTCTACCGACACACCCTAAATAGGATTTCATAATGTGTCGAAATTGTGCAAGAGATGTTCAAGCGGTTCTTAGTAAGCACATCATTGCTTTGTACAACTATATACTTTATAGTATCTTCTTAAGAAAATACAGTAAATAAAAATCGTCATGAAACGCAAACTTCAAAGTACCTTCATTTGTTTTCTGTTCTCTGATCATCGATTTTTTTCAGGTGTCTTCTTGAGTTTAGCTGATGATCTCCTCCTCACCCCCCAGTCGGCCACTCGACTGATCGGACAGAGTTTTGAATTAAAATGTAACGTAAATAAAGAGAAAAACTGCAAACGTGCCCTGTTCTTCTGGCGGCACAGACACATTCATCTAAACAGCAGTGAAGACATGGAAAGGGATATTCGGGGTAAAGGACGGTTTTCAATCAGCACTGAGTCACTATCAAGCTCTCTGATCATCACGGATTTGAAGATTACAGATTCAGGTTACTTCAACTGTTCTGTGATGTGTATGACGATTAAAATGGAGTTCATATGGAAGAGCTCACAGCTGGAGGTGAGAGGTAAGTGACAACTCAAAATGTAGAAAAAAAAACTTCTGCTTTAACAGATCAATGTATACATTTTTAATATAAAATAAATCACGTATATAATGCAACCTATTGTATGCAAAAATGCACAATTAGGCTATATGTTACTTGAAAGAAAATTTTATTAATAATCTGAACTCCTTTGATAATCCCCTTCTGGGTCACATGGGCTGGTGACTATCTGGCACAATGAGCGTGGCATCATTCCATCGCAGAGTACAAATATGCACGCTCCCATATTCATTAATACCAAGTCAATTTAGCATTCCCTTTAAAATGATAAAAATGATTAATATAGTATTCTGCTGAATTTGATACAAACTTTTGGTAACTCAGTGCTTGTCAGTCCTGTTAAATATTCCAGGCCATCATAATAGGACACATTCAGGTACATGCCCAAAATATTAACAAAGTCCAATTATTTTAATGGAGATAAGGGGAAAACTGATTAGCCAGAGAAAAAGCACATGGACATATGAAAAACCTTGCAGACTCCACACAAACAATGAGTGTTTTGGGATTTAAGCCCATAGAACTCTAAGGTTGTCATTCATTCACAGTAAGCACGGTGAAATTATCCATGTGTGAGTTGAGGGATTAGAGCCTAACCTCACAGCACCAAATTCAAGACAGGCATCAAACCTGGTTGGAGAGACCGTTATTTGCAGAAAATAAACAAACAATGAAAACCGTCAACACTGAGACAATTAACTTAGCATGCATGTCATTGGTATGAAAGAACCTGCAGGAAAATCCATGCAAACTTGGGAAGGACGTGTAGACTCCACACAGGCTGGGACTTGGCCGAGGACCAGGACTTTGGAGGTATTTATCAAACTTAATTGTGTCATTTTTAGAACTGCTGACTCAAATCTCCATTCTTATCACACCTTACTGGTCATTCAGCAAAAGAATGTGACTTGAATTTAGGTGGGTGATGCAGTGTATTATAAGTGTATCCCAAGTACGAGAACACTGCAGAGGTTAGGGGTCTATTTTACAAAACATGGAACTTTTAGTTTTCTATTTTGTTAATTTTCATTACATGTTATACTATATTTCACTGGCCAAAGGTTTTCTAGTAAAAAGTTTTTTTTTTGGGGGGGAGAAATACATGATAGGCCTATTAAAACAGTAACATTTTGTATTATATTTAGTGTATACAGTACCTTTCTTTCTCATCCTAATTCTTAAACCAATACCAGATTAGTGTTAATTTCAATACAATACAACAACAACAACAACATTTATTTCTATAGCACATTTTCATACAAAAAAGTAGCTCAAAGTGCTTTACATAATGAAGAAAATAAAAATAAAAGACAAAGTAAGAAATTCAAATAAGACAACATTAGTTAACATAGAAAAAGAGTAAGGTCCAATGGCCAGGGGGGACAGAAAAAACAAAAAAAAAAAACTCCAGACGGCTATAGAAAAAAATAAAATCTGCAGGGGTTCCAGGCCACGAGACCTCCCAGTCCCCTCTGGGCATTCTACCTAACATAAATGAAATAGTCCTCTTTGTATTTAGGATTCTGTAGCTAAAACGCAGCTACGGTGCTTATAACTGAACTAAACAAATACATTACAGGCTATAATACACAGGGTGTAATAAATGTAAAATTGAACATAATATTTGATAATACTAAAACATAATACGGTCAGAAATGTTCACATGTAAAGCAGCAACTAAAACCTAAATGGTATTAACAGTAAGTGGAATTTTTCAGCTTTGATTTCTTAATGTAGCAGAGCTACAGAGAAGCTGGCACCTATGCAGTAATTATTGGGGACAAGGCAGAAATGATCTGTGTAGTCAATAAATCTGTTGGAATGTCCTTACAGCCCACCCTGTGCCTTACCTCATTATATTATGCTTTCCTTTAAGAAATACAATGTAATCATGCATTTCACAAAATTGTACTGCAGTTTTTATTCATAACACAGTAATGGATTAACCCCCCATCCCTGAGTTGCAAGGAACACACAACTGAATTTTATCTACAGTTAAGTAACACTACCTAAAGCAAAATATTAACAAGCACTAGATAATGGTTTACTCAGCTCTGCAGCTAAGTGGAGCTGGCTAACTAGATGGCAACTTAACAATGTGCTGCAAAGAACCAAAGGTCCAGCTGAAAGCCCAAGTACCTTGTCTTCATTTGCGGAATAGCTGTTCTGTATTTTAGGGCAGCTCAAGCCAACTACTTAAGTTTTACTTCCTTGTTCTTTTCACCCCTTTTTGAAAAACTTGACGGCTACAAACTTATAGGTAAATGAGCTGATTCACAGCAGCTTATTACGTTTTTTGAACCGCTATCCATTTGAACATGGCCAAATATACCATTAGGCAAACTCTAATTCTCACCCTGAGGCCCTACTCACAAAGGAGCCTTTGCATATGAAAGGGGAAAAATGCCTAATAAAAGGAAAAGACCAAGTTTTACTGAAAGTACAGAAATTCACGGCAACACCATGGGGGCACCCATCACTACTTTACTTAGATCCTTATGACTATAAACCTGTCCAATCAGTCCTAAAAAAAAAAAAAAAAACCAACCACACACACAAGTGGGTAGAGCATGATCAGAGCAGGAGTTTATATAGAGTCACATTTATGATACAAGACATCAATTAAATTATTGTGTCAGTTGTGAATATTTTGGAGGGTCATGAACTAAGAGCACGGTACAAAACGGAGACAAAAACGCATGTGACGACAAATACATTCATATTCAAGGCATCGCCTTACTTTAACGATTGGGGGATCTCAATTGACTTTTGCCAGAAGGCTTGCAACAGTTATCCCACTGGTTTTACTTGTGGTTTTCATTTTCCTCCTTAAACAGCTGCTGAGAGGGGAAAAGTATATGAATTCAATTTAGTAGCCACTTGAAGAAACTAATGACAGGCTTATCTGCAGGTTAAAGTATTAATTGTTTCAAGTCTTTTACCTTGTGTTTGCAAGACCACTGTGTTCAAAACAAGATACTGTATATCTAGCTTAACCAAAGCCTGTAACACTTAACACAGATTTGACTTTATGAGCCACTGAGTAAGGCAGCACTGTATACTGAACACACCATAAATTTACCCCTTAATTACATGGATTTCCATTTTCTTTAAAATTGAGCAACAGTGTTATATTTCACTTTGTTATGTTTTAAAGTATCTTTCTAGTACACAATTTTGTGATAAAACCACTGTTCATAGAAGGCATATACATCATAATTAAAATAACTTTCATATGGATGCTGTATATAAAATGGAGAAATTATTACAAAGGGTTACCATGCCTTTTATGTTGTCGTCCACTGCAATTATGAGGATATGACTTTAGCTGAATTTCAGTTTATATAATCTTTAACCACTGAACTTACCATTTGAAGAGGTGAACTTAAACAAATGTATTACTAAACAATATCATGCATTTGCCTGTTGCAGTGTTACTTTAGATAGATCAGTATTAACTGCTTAAATTTGCAGCATGCAGTGGAAAGCTGAACTATTTTTTTTTTTTTTACATTTCGTTTTATTTTATGATCTCCAATGGCACAGTGTTGTATATTGAGTGCTGGGTGTTGGTTTTCTACATGTGTGTCACATATTTGTGGGACACACCTGCCTTTGTATTGTTATCGTGTGTGAACCTGCAGTGTTGTACTCCGCATTACAAAGCTCTGCTTGCACTCTTCTTTGTTGCTTAGGCATTCTGTGGCATATTTACTGTGAAATGGAAATACTGTGGGCTTAATTTGTACTGTAATCACATATCAGATACCATGAAAATGCAGTGCGCCTCTGCTAAACTTAAATTGACTCGATATAAAGTCTGTGTTTTTATTATACTAGGTCAATGCCTGTACTTACTGACATATGCAGTGTTTATGATGGTGGAAGTGAGGAATAGGGGTTAAGCTTGGGGCCTTTTAAGTTTGGACCCTCTGACGTATTAATCTGGCCTTGTGTTTGAGGTGGGTCAAAGGACCTGTCCAAACTCCCCCTGGCTACAGCGATGCAGTGTATTCCCCCCCCCCCCCCCCAAATGTTTTTATTGCATTCTTCTGTAAAATGTTTCTCTCTCCTTGATTTAGGAGTGCACCCGTAAAATAAATTCACAACTCTAAAACATAAAGTTTGCAAATTCTCGGTAAGCTCATTGTCCACTCATTTTCATGTCACAGCTGTCCCCAGGCTGAACCTCCATTACCAGACATCAAGTGAAAACCCCAACATCCTCCTCCTGACCTGCAGTGCTGTGGGCTTCTATCCTCCAAGTATAACCCTGTCTTGGGACCACTCTCTGCATGAAGTGACCCATTCTATTCTGCCAGACAACCCCACACTCCTTCAGAATGGCACCTATAACATCAGCTCCATTTTGCATGTCAAGACCTTTCTGTGGATCCCAGGGGAAGGAATTGGGTGTGTGGTGAACCACAGCTCTCTGACACGGCCATTGAGGAAGAACATCATGCGAGAAGGTGAGTGAGAGTGGCTTTAAAAAATAGCTTAACATTTTTTCATACTAATAATAGTGTAAACAATATTTATTTACTGTCTAATATTTGACAGGAATGGTTAATACAATAATATTAGCCAAAAATATGACAGGTAGTCTTCACAGTTATTATTTATATAGGAAGGCTATTAACTATCATTGATAATTTACTTCTTCTGAAAGAAGATGACTGACAATGGTGACAGTAGCCAGCACAAAAAAAAATGTTTTGTAGTTTATCTGACCATGTTTACATTTTCAGGGAGGAAGAAAAAAAAAAAACCCCAACAACATTTCTATTCATGCCTTATCCGACCTTCTAAATCCATACCCTATCGTAGAAGTGCTGAACAACATGCCAAAAGTAATGCTGGAGCAACACTCTACCATCGGGCTCAATCGAAAATTTACAATAAACAATTGCTCAGACAAACATATACATCTTTGAGATGTGGAAAGAACACAAAGAAAAATGCACATGACCAACTGAATTGTTAGCATGCACTTACGCTCATTCACAGTGTGCCAGTCTGAGTCACCAATTTATCCTCCACTTATAAGAACACTTTTAGAAAGCGAGAAAAATATGAAGTAAATGGAGATAAAATAAACCAATAAGGGGAAAAATATGGAAATCACATGCAGACACTAAACAGGCTTATAATCATAGTGAGCTCCTGCAGCTTCTTCACTATATTATTAACTTATTAGTGTCACTTTGATGCTCCTTAATGCTGACATATGGCTTAACTGAACAAATCTTTCTCTTAACTCATCACAGCTCTCCCTGATGTCTATTTTTATTTATATGGTGTACCTTAGCTGAATCTGGTCTCTGAAATTTGAATCTTTGTCTATGTTCACTCAGGTTTTGAGGATTAATGTTATCCTCTACACTCTGCAGACATGTTGCTTAGATCATCAGTGAGGTATACATTTTTTCACATTTGGTGTCTGGATTTGCTAGGACATCTTGTAAGAAATAAAAAATAAATACAGTGCCCACAGAAAGTATAAACCCCTTGGGAATTTTCACAGTGTGTTGCTATACATTAAATCACAGTGAACAAAAATTGGCTTATTGACACTGATGAACAGGAAAAAAAAAAAGTCTAAAATCGATTACAACTTTTAAATTCAGTATAAATTGACCACAATTTTTCACCTGCTGGGCCCATAACATCACTTCAAGAGAGGTCAATCAAATCAACAAATTAAAAGGGTTAGCTCAGTTACGAGACCCTCTGGACTTAGTAGGGTAGGAGAGAGAAAGACGACAACACGGAGTGCCATTATGACCAAACACAGCACATCCTCTCTCTGACACACTAACACTGGAAATCTTCAGACAAGAAATTATTCAGCAGAAGTTTGTTAGGAAATTACACTGGGTCATCTTTATACAAACAGCGATACACCTACATAATGCCTCACTGTGACTGCCAAGTCAGAAGTTTTCTTTCGTTTTAATTTTTCTTCATTTTTAATCATTCTTGTGTGCAATCAGACCTTAGGATCTATCTACTTATTCAGATTAACAAGCCATACTCACCACTAGGCAAAAAAAGTTCTAGAAAGCTCTAGATTTCTTCCTCTTCTATCCAGTAGTTCTGTCTGACTTATGCCTAAAGCAACAAAGATATGTTCTGGTAACCTGAAGCCCTACCATGAAGAAAATAGTATGGAAATGGTGGATGGACATTTCTTTCTTCTCAAAATAATTTAAGGTTAAATTCAGAAAAAGATGTAGTTATTAATTGACACAGGTGGCTCATCAAAACCTATTCCACCTTATACAGGCATCATAGAAAACAGCAAGGCAACCCAGCATAACCGCACATAGATCTGTCTAAAAGAGTGCTATCACTCAGTCAAACCGAGAGTGTGGCGTTTCCTGTCTACTTCTTTCCTGTAACATCACAACTCTGGGTGAACATCAGCCAGGTCATCAAAGGAGTCCCCTCTCCTAAATGGTGTTTAGTCAAGTTTAAGGCTCATAACACAGAGAAGGTCAAAACAGTGTGTGTGACAGAGGCTCAGCCAATTACATAACCCACCTAAATATTAATACTACTAAACCCAAAATAGTTTAAGAATATACTAGTCAAATTCCAATAAAATTAAAAAAAGAAAAAAAAAAGAATACCACACATGCTCCCCTCCCCCCAATATATGCCTATTCTGACAACCTCAGAAGTAAACTCTTCATAATCATATGAAGCAAGCTTCTGCTATTCTATTTTTAAAAAAAACTTACAATCTTAAAAATCTGATTAAATACTACCATAGATATATTAAGACTATTAGGACATCTTCATAATACACAAATCTTATTTAAGATCAATCATTCCAATCAATTCATTACTTGTCGTCATTATTAATGTCTGGAAAAGTAACCATAATAGTTACACAACAGAACATCCTCAAACCTGTTATTGTAGCATCAGGTACAAAGCAGGACCCAGACTTGGACCGACAGCCAATCCATAACAGGGCTCATTCAGGCTCATATCCACACTCGCACTGGGCCAGTTTTGCATTGCTAAATTAACCTAACAGGCACATCTTTAAGGATGTGGAAGTAAACTGGAGTACTCAAAAGAAAAATCAAAAACAGATACTGAGAGTGTGCAGACTTCATATATACACCACAGGGCTCAGGATTCAAATTCAGGAAGGTGGATAATGCTATAGTAATGCTAACCACTGCACCACAATTCCAAATAGTGAATCTGTCATCTTGTTGTTAAATAAAAATTAGACAAACAATAATTGTTTTATTCTCTTCAAAGTTTTACAGTCAGGGACAACAAACTGGCACTGGTTCCTGCGATTTCCCACCACTGTTCCTTTCCTTATTTGCACTTGTTTGTTGGTCAAAATTTGGAGGGCTCTTCATGAAAGAGGTGAGTCACATGTGTAAGTCTGAAGGGGAAATGCTAACCACAACATCTGAGCACTTGTCTCCATCCTCACCACAGCACCTTTGTTTTAGGTAAACAGACATTGTACCTTTGATTCAATTAGACACCTACTTCAGGCCTACCAGTGATAACATATATGAGAAGCTATTAAGGTAATATTAAAATATGTTGTGAAGTGTTCTTATGAACAAGTTTCTTCACTTGGCAACACTAAACAAAACTTTGCAAATATAGGAATTTCAAATTGTATTATTTCAAAATACCACTTAAGTCTACAAATATGTGGGATAAAAAAAAAAGACAGTGTGCCAGTTCACAGCCTGTCTCCCTGGGCACAGTAAAAAAAAAAGGCTAACCAAACACCATGATTTCTATGAATTTCATTTGCTAAAAATTATTTAATTAGGCATTGGTTATTGAGTTTCATAAAGGTAAACTCATTAAGGATTTTATAGGCACCCTTTGGGTTTTATGAAAATTGTACCAAGAATTTATTTTGCAATAAACATTTGAAGTAATATGGTGTAAAACTATACTGCTAAAAAATTCAGCATCTGGTCATTTCCAATTTGTTTAACATAAGCTTCGGACTGTGAGCGTTTAAACCCTCATAATGAACTTTTCCATTTTTCTGTTTCTGGCCTACAGAAGCGTCTCTGCACTGAGGTGATCTGAGCTATGAAAAGGTGGGTAGTGAGAGCCTTAAATATCTAAAAGGTACATGTGGTCAGAATCTAGTAGTATGAAAAGTTAGTTTGATTTTAATTTGGTAAATTTTCATTAGAAATTAAATACTTTCAGTATTTTTCCCCATATGTATGTTGTTGTGGATGTGGCAGAAAAACTGAAATGCCTAGAGAGAAAAGCAATATTGGGTTGGGGAGCTCGAGGAAATGCCATTTGCACAACATCCAGATGCAAGACTCGACACCAGGAGGCTGGGCTTATGACTCACCATCATAGACAGTACACACAAAAATAATTGTACGGTTTTTAGAATCTTGTTTATTAAGTGTAATCCCTTTTAGAGAGTGATTCTACTTCCCCCTTATAAATATCTTGTCAGAATTAACATCCATTGGTTTACTAATGCATGAAAAGTATTCATACATCACTACAGATATGATGAAGGATGGAAAAAAGAATAGATTAGGGATTTGGCAATGAACAAATAAGTTATAAATATATAAAATTAATTTTGGATATTAAGCATTTTGTGAATATACTTTAATTATTTTGACAAAACATTAAGGACTTCATTAAGCAAATGGATTTTAAAAATCCAAATATTTTAAAAAATATGCCCAATAACTTCATCATTTGCAAATCTTAGGTAAAGCATCCAAGGCAATATATAACAGAAATCTGACTTGCAAACACAACAGCAAAGCTTTGGTTGAATTGTTTGGTTTTAGAAACATTAAAATATTCTGATAATACTTTGTGAAATTATGGGATCATCAATTTACTAAGTGATAATAAAGATCATCCCATATTTGAAAGGCATTCTATTGTCCTGCCACATATTTATATTTCTCAAAACAAAAGTAACTGGTTTGTAGTATAAAGACATGATATACAGGTGCTGGTCATAAAATTAGAATATCATGACAAAGTTGATTTATTTCAGTAATTCCATTCAAAAAGTGAAACTTGTATATTCGATTCATTCATTACACACAGACTGATGTATTTCAAATGTTTATTTCTTTTAATGTTGATGATTATAACTGACAACTAATGAAAGTCCCAAATTCAGTATCTCGGAAAATTAGAATATTGTGAAAAGGTTTAATATTGAAGACACCTGGTGCCACACTCTAATCAGCTAATTAACTCAAAACACCTGCAAAAGCCTTTAAATGGTCTCTCAGTCGAGTTCTGTAGGCTACACAATCATGGGGAAGACTGCTGACTTGACAGTTGTCCAAAAGACGACCATTGACACCTTGCACAAGGAGGGCAAGACACAAAAGGTCATTGCTAAAGAGGCTGGCTGTTCACAGAGCTCTGTGTCCAAGCACATTAATAGAGAGGCGAAGGGAAGGACAAGATGTGGTAGAAAAAAGTGGACAAGCAATAGGGATAACCGCACTCTGGAGAGGATTGTGAAACAAAACCCATTCAAAAATGTGGGGGAGATTCACAAAGAGTGGACTGCAGCTGGAGTCAGTGCTTCAAGAACCACCACACACAGACGTATGCAAGACATGGGTTTCAGCTGTCACATTCCTTGTGTCAAGCCACACTTGAACAAGAGACAGCGTCAGAAGCATCTCGCCTGGGATAAAGACAAAAAAGGACTGGACTGCTGCTTTCTGATGAAAGGAAATTTTGCATTTCCTTTGGAAATCAAGGTCCCAGAGTCTGGAGGAAGAGAGGAGAGGCACAGAATCCACGTTGCGTGAGATCCAGTGTAAAGTTTCCACAGTCAGTGATGGTTTGTGGTGCCGTGTCATCTGCTGGTGTTGGTTCATTGTGTTTTCTGAGGTCAAAGGTCATCGCAGCCGTCTACCAGGAAGTTTTAGAGCACTTCATGCTTCCTGCTGCTGATGAACTTTATGGAGATGCAGATTTCATTTTCCAACAGGACCTGGCACCTGCACACAGTGCCAAAGCTACCAGTACCTGGTTTAAGGGCCATGGTATCCCTGTTCTTGATTGGCCGGCAAACTCGCCTGACCTTAACCCCATAGAAAATCTATGGGGTATTGTGAAGAGGAAGATGCAATACACCAGACCCAACAATTCAGAAGAGCTGAAGGCCACTATCAGAGCAACATGGGCTCTCATAACACCTGAGCAGTGCCACAGATTGATCGACTCCATGCCACGTCGCATTGCTGCAGTAATCCAGGCCAAAGGAGCCCCAACTAAATATTGAGTGCTGTACATGCTCATACTTTTCATGTTCATACCTTTCAGTTGGCCAACATTTCTAGAAATCCTTTTTTTTGCATTGGTCTTAATTGATATTCTAATTTTCCGAGATACTGAATTTGGGACTTTCATTAGTTGTCAGTTATAATCATCAACATTAAAAGAAATAAACATTTGAAATACATCAGTCTGTGTGTAATGAATGAATCTAATATTTCTAAGTTTGAATCTAAGTTTCACTTTTTGAATGGAATTACTGAAATAAATCAACTTTGTCATGATATTCTAATTTTATGACCAGCACCTGTAATTAACATTTCACTTACAGAATATTAAACACATTTTAATACTTTGAAACAAGGGAATAAGCATAAAAGGTACCATTAAAGATTTTAAGGACAGAAAATGTTGCTATTTTTAATTTTTCCTCTGCTTTATTAATAATAGTTATTATGCTTGAAAACGTATGCATAGCATACCATTCGTGAGTGTCCATGGACTGGGTTGTTATAGTGGTCGCGAAGACAAAGATTTGTTTATGTTATTACGGAAACACATCCAGCCTTGACCCAGCATGCACACACTCACCAAGAGACTCTGATAACCGGCTGAATGAATTGATCAATAATAACGTATATATTAAGGTGACCATCCGTCCCCGTTTTTCGGACAACTGTCCCCACTCAGAAACATGTCCCCGTTTTGTCCCCGGTTGTTCCTGTACGCTAGCACGTCGTAATGAAGCTGCATTTTCACAACCAGGCATGAATTCTTCTCGAAACGTATGTAGTTTACGCTCCACGAGCGCCCCATCTCCCCGGATTGCCCCAAAAATAGCCCATTGTCCCCGGATTGGCCCAAAAAATTCTGGTCACCTTAATATATTAATCAAATAATGAAAAGAATAAAACAATATTAAACAAAAAATTATACGCAAAAGCCCTCCGGATTCCCAGCCAGCGATAATTATTTACATACACAAAACCTAACGAACAACAAACTGTGACGTCCCGTCGAATAACACACTCAGGAGCCGCTTGTCCGCGGAAGCCTTCCAAAATGCCGACTGGCTTTTTATTCAATCAGCCGCGATATAAACGGTGCCCTACAGCCGCCCGTTGTCTGGGTCACGGGGACACCTCCAAAATAACAAGGACTAATTACCTTCGTCCTATCTACCTCTCTTACTCTCCAAACAGTTACTTCCCTTCCTTACACCTTATACTGTTCTCCCGCCTCCAACTCCAACTTCTGGCCACACACACCTTTTTATCATGCCCCATTAATTTACCCATATCCCTGTCACTCATCTCTCTCTAGGGAGGTGCCCCAAGCCCTTACAAACAGGGTTCCCTCAAGACTCCACCCCAACACTGCTTCCCTTCCCTATAGTCCATGCAATGGCAAGACACGTCACACTGCCCCCTCCTCAGCTCCTCGTCCCCGAGGAAGCACATAATCATGCAGATGTCTTGGCAGCTGTCTTCGCCGGCAAGTGGTATAACGTCTGAGCCAGGATTTGTGGAAGGTGTTGTGGCAGTCATGGGTGCAGGTTGTGAAGGAGCACAACCTCTGTAACTGGCCAGACGGTCCTGATGCAAAAACACTCTCCTGCCCGGAGGTGGTAACTGGACCCAGTACACAACCTCCCCCACCCGTTCCAATACTTGACAGGGTCCCACCCAAGGACTGTCCAGCTTTGGAGAGCGTCCCTTCTGTCTTTTTGGCCCATACACCCAAACTTGATCACCTGCTTGAAAAGGCTGCCCCAGAACCCTAATGTCATAGTGGCGCTTCTGTTTCTCTGCTGCTACTCTTATCCGGCCCCTTGCAAAGTTATGTGCCACCTCCAATCGATCCTGCAACTTGCGAGCATAGTCAGGGCCTGGAGGTTCAGCTGGGGTGTCAGGGGGAACACCATATACAAGTGCAGACGGTGTTCGCAGCTCTCGTCCTAGCATTAATAAAGCAGGGGTGCATCCAGAGGATTCCTGCACAGCAGATCGGCAGGCCATCAGAACCAGAGCCAGCTGTTGGTCCCAGTCCTTTTGATCCTTAGAGGTGGTAAGAGCCAGCTGTGTGGTCAGAGTCTGGATAAACCGCTCGGCTAGCCCATCACTCTGGGGGTGTAGAGGGGTGGTTCGGGTTTTCTGGATGCCAAGTCTCTCACATACTTTTTGAAAGACCTGGCTTTCAAAGTTTCTCCCTTGGTCTGAATGCAGTTCGACAGGCATCCCAAACCGACTAAAGAATCCTGTAATTAGGGCTTCAGCAACAGTCTCAGCTTCTTGATTAGGTAGTGCATAGGCCTCGGGCCACTTGGTAAAATAGTCCATTGCGACTAAAACAAACCGATTCCCCATAGCTGAGCAGGGAAATGGCCCAAGAATGTCAATTGCCACCCGTTCCATTGGAGCCCCTACCTGATACTGTTGTAGTGGGGCAGTAGACCTTCCTTGGGGTCCTTTCCTGGCTGTGCATAAATCACACCTGCGGCAGTAGTCCTCTACATCGCGCCTGCACTGTCCCCAATAAAACGCCTGCCTCACCCGCCTTAAGGTCTTGGTGACTCCAAAATTACCAACTCCAAGCGTTCCATGCATGTTCCTCAGGATCTCTTCACGCAGCTGTTGTGGTACAACGATCTGCCACCTCCCTTCTCCAGTTGCAGGGTCCCTCCATTGTCGCTTCAATATCCCCTCTTCCACAACCAAGCTGTCCCACTGGGACCAAAGACCCTTGACTGCAGGTGATTCAAGTGCCACTTCCTCCCAGCAGGGACGATGCTGTTCCTCTTTCCACTGGAGAACCTTCTTGACCTCAGGATCACATTCCTGACTAACTCGCCATTCTTGGGTACAACCTGGCACTGAAAGAGCTTGGCACTGAACCTTGGCATCCTCACAGCTCTGATCTTGACGCTCCCTTTTTTCACAATAGGCACATCCCTGATCTGCGCAGGGTCGTCGAGACAGAGCATCTGCATTTTTGTGTTGCTCACCAGGTCGATGCTCTACTTGAAAGTGGTAAGTCTGAAGCTCCTCCAACCAACGAGCAATCTGACCCTCAGGTTCTCGAAAAGACAGTAACCACTGAAGAGCAGCATGATCAGTGCGGACCACAAAAGAGAGGCCACACAGGTAGTGCTTGAAGTGACGAACAGATTCCACCAGGGCGAGGAGCTCCCTCCGAGTCACACAATAATTCTTCTCAGCTTTTCTGAGAGCACGGCTATAATAAGCCACCACACGCTCTCCCTCTGGGTGCCGCTGTGACAGCACAGCCCCTAAGCCCACATCACTGGCATCCGTGTCAAGGAGGAATGGTAGGTCAATATTGGGTGGAGCTAAGATCGGTGCACCGCAAAGGGCTTCTTTCAATTTACAAAAGGCGGTTTGTTGGTCCTCCCCCCACTGGAATGCTTCATCTGGGCTCAATAAACGATGCAAGGGTGCAGCAATAGTGGCAAATTCTGGTACAAATCGCCTATAGTAAGAGGCCAGTCCAAGAAATTCACGAATCTGCCTTCGATCCTGTGGCTCTGGCCACTCTTGCACAACAGACACCTTATCTTTCTCTGTGGTGACACCTCTTTGACTCACACGGTGACCCAGAAATGACACTTCTCTCCGGAGAAGGTGGCACTTATCAGGATGAAGTTTAAGGTTGGCCACACGAAGCTTCTGCAGAACTTCCCTCAAGGACTCCAGAGCTTCCTGGAATGTCTTGCCATGAACCAGTAAATCATCCAAGTAGACAAGGCATTGAGTACCAGACATACCTGCCAATACTTTATCCATTAACCGTTCAAAGGTAGCTGGAGCATTGCAAAGACCAAAAGGCATAACTCGGAACTGCCAGAGCCCCTTTCCTGTGGAGAATGCAGTCTTAGGTCGAGCTTCAGGTGTTAGCGGCACCTGCCAGTAGCCACTGCGCAGGTCTAGTGATGAAAACCAGGCTGATCCTGCCACCAAGTCCAGGGATTCATCAATGCGAGGCAACGGATAGGAGTCCTTGATGGTTACAGCATTTACCTGCCGATAATCAACACAAAATCGCCACTTGCCATCCTTCTTAGGGACAAGGACCACAGGAGAGACCCAGGGAGACTCAGAGGGTTCGATAATTCCGGCCTGTCTCATTTCCTGTAGAATGTTCTCAGCTGCTGTCTGTTTAGCTAGTGGCATACAGCGGGGGCGCTGTTTGATAGGGAAAGCACTCCCAGTATTGATGTCATGCTGCACAAGAGAAGTCTGGCCAACATCATCTGCAGAGGTAGCAAAACGGTCCCTAAAGTCATGTAACAACTGCCAGAGCTGGCGCTGTTGCTTGTGTGTTAACCCTTCCCTGTTGGCATTCCAAACAGTGCAGACAACCTTCATTACTGGTACGGTTTGAGTGATGTTAGTGAAAATAGGCACATGTTCTTCTTGGGGAGCCACCACTGGTGGTTCCCTCCTTCCTTGCTGGTGCCCTAACAAGGGGAGTGTCCCAATGCCTTGAAGATACAGAGTCCCCATCTGAAGATCTATTCGCGCTCCAACTGCTCGTAAGAAATCAAGTCCCAAGATACAGGAGTTGTTGATATTAGCCACCCAGACATCCTGCACCCACTGCTTCTTAGCAATACAAATGTCTATTTGTGCTCTACCTAACATGGGGGTCATCTCACCTGTCGCTGTCATCAACTTAGTAGAATCGGCTGCACATAGGACCGCCACATCCAACATGTCAGGATGGATAATAGATGCAGTTGACCCTGTATCCACCAGTGCCTTGCATACATGGCCGCCAACCAAAACTGAAAGGTGACAGTAATCTCCCTCACCCAACTGACCAACAGGGACTGTTCTTGGGGCCAGCGTTGTCCCTCCTACACTGGTCCCATGTCGTTTCCCGGTACAATGCTTAGTTGGGAGTCCTCTTGTTTAGCCCTACTGGGGCAGTCACGTTGTAAGTGTCCATGTTGTCCACAGTACCAGCAGCGGGGTGGGTGCATTAGGCGTGAAGGATTCCTGAATTTCTGTACGGTAGTCACTGGAGCCACTGCCTCATACTCTTGTTCTACATCTATGGCCTTAGTTTGGTGGATAGCTTCCGGTCTCCTCCCCTTGGTCGACTCTACTGATGCGAGAGGTGCTTGGCTGTAACCCTCTTTAAGTATTTGTTCTGCCTCCTGGGCTGCAGACAAAGCTTGTTCCAAGGTCTCAGGCTTAGCGAAACGGACCTGCTGTCGGAGATATGGTGGGCTCAAACCCCGCAGAAATGCCTCCTTAGCCAACTCTGCCTGCACGGATCTGTTAAAATGGGGATAACCCCGTCGCACCAGAGACTGTACATCTGCTGCAAATGCCCCCAGGGCCTCAGTTGTCTTGCGAACCCTCTGCTCCAGCTGTTGTCTTATTGTAGTCACAGCTTCTATATGGCCAAACCGTCGCTCCAATGCAATTTCCAAAGCATGGGCATTTAACAGCTCATCTTCTGGCACATCCGTCAGAACCACCAATGCATCACCATCTAATGCTGCAGCCAGCTGTACAGCTTGGTCCTCCAAACTCCAGCCATTTGCCCTGGCAATCATGTGAAAACGAGTGTTGTATGCTTCCCAAGACCCAGTTCCATCAAATCTGCCAATCTTCAATACAGTCCCACCCATCCGTTGTGTCTTTATTTCATCACTCACATGCACCGCCTCCCTAGCTGCCCTCAGCCACGTGTTGTCCATGCAGCATAACAGTTCTGTGTAGCCACGGCGCCCTTCGCGCAATCCTTCAGCCAACACGTTTATTGCCTCTCCATCTACATGTGCCAATAACTGCCCTGCTCCATAATCCTCCGTCCATCCGTACTTATTTGCTAAATAAAGGAAGCGCTGTTTAAATTCGGTCCACGCCAACACACTCGGGAAGCGCTGCAATTCTTTCGTTTCTATCGCTCCATCCGGCCTCGCATTAAATTGAGCGTCTTCCATAAAATGGGGTCGTGCTGCAGGCTCAACAGCATTCAGCCTCATAAATGCAAACTGCTCCGACGGAGGCTCTAAGTCGCCCTCTTGCTTCACGCGGGCTGAAAACCCGCCCTCCTCTATGAGTGCTAACTGCCTAGGCGAACTTATATGAGGCGTGAACGCTTCTTTAAATACACTCTCACCCGGACTTTGACTGCTGCTTCGTTTCATTTCCACACTGTCGCGACTCCGTTTGTCTAATAACCAAATCCCACTGCTGACACCAATGTGACGTCCCGTCGAATAACACACTCAGGAGCCGCTTGTCCGGGGAAGCCTTCCAAAATGCCGACTGGCTTTTTATTCAATCAGCCGCGATATAAACGGTGCCCTACAGCCGCCCGTTGTCTGGGTCACGGGGACACCTCCAAAATAACAAAGACTAATCACCTTCGTCCTATCTACCTCTCTTACTCTCCAAACAGTTACTTCCCTTCCTTACACCTTATACTGTTCTCCCACCTCCAACTCCAACTTCTGGCCACACACACCTTTTTATCACGCCCCATTAATTAACCCATATCTGTCACTCATCTCTCTCTAGGGAGGTGCCCCAAGCCCTTACAAACAGGGTTCCCTCAAGACTCCACCCCAACACTGCTTCCCTTCCCTATAGTCCATGCAATGGCAAGACACGTCACAAAACCATCGACACTACTTAGTAAGCAATTAACACTCACAATAAAGCCCAACACAGCAGCAGCAGCAAAAAACAACGGTATGTGGCATGAAAAACCATGCGAACAGCCTTCCCAATTAAACGTTTTTTTTTTTTTTTTTTTTTGCACGTGTAGCGTTAAGATTTGGAAAGCTTGGGAGCGCTTCACAGATGAAGACTTACACGGACAAGCAGGCACAGGCCAGCATATACACCTAGATAGAAACTGAAATCCAAGTAAGTTGTTGTAGCAATCTAAGTGCATTTATGATGAGTAGAAATAAATACAGGCAGATGATCGCAATCCCCTCGGTATCCTTTTTTTTTTTTTTTTTTTTTCTCACTTTTAAGGAACCCGGTTAATGAGTCTTCTTCCCAGCAACCCATGCGCCCTCCAAAATTACCTGACACAATTCCGGAATGACCGCTGGGAGTTGTAGGCAATTTTAAGTAGGCCTTCAGTAGGGTTTACTGTTTCGAAAGTTGGTGTGTCTTTCAACTTTAATTTAATTCATCCAAATGACAGCTACCATTGTTTATTGATTGATTATTTTATAACACTGTATGGGAAATGTGTTAGAGATTTACACAGACAGAAGCATGTGCAAGCACACGGGTGACTCCGCTTCCTTTCACACACCACCTCCGCCCTCATTCATGGCTCAATATGTATGTATGTATGTATTTATTTATTTATTTATTTATTTATTTATGTTTAGGCCCTTGAAATCATTACTGCTTCATGTGTGGAACATATGCGGACATTGGAATGCCTTAACAAAACTGTTGTTACATTCTCATCATGGATTGGTTTCATCCTGTGCCATTATTCTGATAACTATTATGATTACAAAAAATAAAATAAAAAAGTTCAAAGAAAAATCACAGTTGGAAAGAAAATTTTTGAAACCTTTTTTCTTCATTAATTTATTTGAGTCTAAACAGTGGCTACTGTATGTCACAATGCAGCCTGCCTGCCGTAATGCCACCCGCAGTTAAGATCAAAGCTGCTCTATAAACTATTGTGTTTAGTTGTGTCTTGTTCTGCACAGTAGATGGCACTATTGTGCCACAATCAAATCAAGGGTGCAGTCGTTTTGAGATTAACAATAAAATATTTTTCAAAAAGAAAAAGAAATTCATTAACTCAGCGTTGGCAAGGAGTTGCAGTTTACTGATGGATGGTCCAAACAGAAAGACCCCAACTACACAGGTGACACCTTTAATACTTCTAAAACCTTCATATGCTGGTATGCCTGCTATTTCTTTTACCCTCACCTCCCATTATTGCACTTCTACTTCAAATAATTGTATGTATGTATATATGTATATTAGAGCAGGTTGTACTTCAGTACATAACATATTGTACTCAAACCTTCTAAATCCAAATGAAGGTCACTAGAGTTCTTCGCCTATCCTAGCAATTTTGTGTTAATGTGATATGACTTTAAAGTGAATAGGAAACAGCAGCAGAGGACCACCCCAGTATTCACTCCTACCAGTTAAGATCAGCAACATAGACTACAGTTGGCATATGATCATGAAGATGGGATGACGGAAGATTGAGAAAATTTCACCCAGTTAGATGTATCTCCAGTTAATGAGACATAACTAATATTAGGGTCAGAATTTTGGATAAGCAGTAGAAGTGCATGGATCTTTCCTGCCTCGTGTCAACAGTGTAGGCTGGCAGTGGTAGTACAGTGAAGTGGCAATGAGACTTCTTAACACCAGTTGCATATCATTTGAATGGACGAGCGTACCTACTCATTATTGATGACCATGTGCTTACCCTTATGGCCACAATTTGCCATTTTCAAATGCCTACTTCTAGCAGGATAAAGTACAAAAGCACAAAGAGTGCATCATCACAAGCTGGTTCAAAGAACATAATAGTGACTTCAGTTTACTCCAGTGATTTGCAAAGTCTGCAGATCTCAATCTAATGTAGAGGTCTTTTGGAATAAAGTGAAATGTGGACCAAAAATACAAAGCAAATGTGTTACTTGATTGTGTCACCATGGACCAAAATCCTGTAATAAATATTTCTAGCACCTGGATAAATTCATGCTGCAAAAGGATTCAGGTTGTTGTGATGGATAAAGGAGTCATATTCTGCATAAAGTAAAATGTCCATTGAATGTATATACAGTATTACAAGTATAACAGCCTAGCTATCTCTGTTAAAATGTTGTTCAACTTCAAATAAATATGTAATGTGTAAATGAAGTTCTTATAGAAGCTGTTTTGATTTCTCACATGGTGTTGTTCTGACTGAAAATTGTTTGTTCTGCCTTTTTTTTAAGTGAAGTCAGTTTTCTCCGGCTTTACAGTCTAAATGCATAACGTATTGTTTGGTAGACTGATACTCATTGTGAACCAGTTAGGGTTATTGTGTAAAATAATAAAAGTAAGACAAGCACCTGTTACTGTCAATGAGTGATACGACTGAGGAAAAATAATTACAGCAGATCAATGTAAAGGAGCTCAACTCAATAAATGAAGTTGAATCTACAAGTCATGGGTTTAAGTCTATACAACACTACACAGTCATCCCCTGCCACACTTCAACTCCATCTCGTGGACAACAGTTACAGGAATTAATTGTACAGATGTTAAGCATTTTTTGCAGGTTTATTCCTGCATTTTGTTTTTCTTCATGTTTGCTGTTTGTTGTTGTTTAATGTATATTATTGCAATTTTCCTTCTTTTATACTACTTAACTTTTTTTTAAGTCAGATATTATTTTTAACCATTTACTAATGCTGTTCTTTTTATTTAATTATCTGTGTTTGCAATTTATCTGCTCTGCCTGTATTCTACTGTAATATGGAAAGTGTGTTTAAGATTGGAGCCACAGAGCACTTATTTATGGAAAGAGTTATTTTATCTGGAGACATATAGTTGACGCAAAAACCTTGACAATCTTTAAGAAGCATCTTGATAATAATAATAATAATAATAATAATAATAATAATAATAATAATAATAATAATAATAATAATAAAGTGCCTTTCCTATGCTCTAGGTGCTTCACAGAGTTTCAGAAAGAAGAGCAGGGTATATGCGACATTGGATACAAATATTTTCTGCATAGAACACTAAAACAGATAAATACAGGATTTACAAAGCAGACCTTAATGGGTGAACAGGACCATAGCGATGGAGAATGTCACTGATGTAGTCTGGTATAAGGCCATTTAATACTTTGTAGGTTATTAATACATTTTAATCTTCAATCCTGTAAGGAGTCAGAGGAGGCGATGTAGGATGGGTGTTATGTACTCGTTGTTGCTAGTTCATGTAATGACTCTTGCAGCAGAATTTTGAAACAACTGGAGCTGTGATAGAAGATATGAAGGCACACCTGCCAGTAGAAAATTAGAATAATTGATGCAGGATGTAATAAAAGCATGGACAAGTTTTTCAGCATTTAAAAAGGAGGGGAATGAGCGAACATGAGATATGTGATGGAGGTGGAAGTAAGAAAGTTTCCTAATGAGGTTTATGTGGGTGGACTTCATGAGGGTGGCCTGAGGGTCCGACGTCCTCTAGTGGTCCCTGTGCTCACTGCCCGCCCAGCACCATGGAGCTCGATTGGCATTTGCCATAGAATACCAGAACTGGCAGGTCCACCATTGGCAGGCGTACTGTGCTTTTCACAGATGATAGCAGGTTCACCCTGAGCACATGTGTCAGATGTGAAAAGGGTCTGGAGAAGTCGTGGAGAATGTTTTACTGCCTGTAACATAGTTCATCATGACCAGTTTAGTGGTGGGTCAGTGATGGTCTGAGAAGGCATATCCATGGAAGGATACACAAATCTCTAGAGGCTAGACAACAGCACCTTGACTGCCATTAGATATCGGGATAAAATCCTTGGACTCGTTGTCAGACCTTATGATGGAGCATTAGATCCTGAGTTCCTCCTGGTGCACGACAATGCCCTTCCTCGTGTGGAGAGAGTATGCAGGCAGTTCCTGGATGATGAAGGAATTGATACCACTGAATGGCCCCTGTGCTTGCCTGACCTAAATCCAATAGAGTACCTCTGGGACATTATGCTTTGGTCCATCCAACGACGCCAGGTTGCACCTCAGACTGTCCAAGAGCTCATTGATGCCCTGGTCCAGATCTGGGAGGAGATCCCCCAGGACACCATCTGTCGTCCCATTAGGAGCATGCCAAACATTATCAGGCATGCATACAAGCACCCGGGGGCCATACAAACTACCGAGTACGATTTGGAGTTGCTGCAATGAAATTTCGGCAAAATGGACTACCCTGCCTTCCGCATCATTTTTTCCCGTTGATTTTCAGGGTGTCTTTGAATTCAGCCCTCTGTAGATTGATAAGTTTCATTTCCACCAACCATTCATTCTTAACACATTACCCAGTCCATATCAGTAGAGAAATCCAGCAGGATTTTTCTTCCCACTGAGATCTGCTGTGTTTTCATATACATGAAATATATAGAATCATCTGAGGATTTCTGCAGATGACATGACCTGGTATTTTATTTGTAGTCTGAAGTGTACAGAGTGAAGATAAATGGAGATAGGACTGTTCCTTGAGGTGCTCCAGTGTTCCTCACACAGTCCTTGAATTTTCAACCTGAGGTCTGCCCGACAGATAGTCCATCATCCAGGACACCACAGGCTCATCCACCTGCATATTTCTGAGTTTATCCCTTAACGGAATTGGCAGGACGCTACTGATGGCACTGGAGAAATCACAAAACATCATTATCACAGTGCTGCCAGCTTTGCCCAGGTGAGAATAAGCCTTGTGGAGCAGAGAGATCATTGCATCCTCCACTCCAATCATTGTCCGATAGGCACACTGTAGTGGGTCCATTTGATCTACCACTAGAGGACTCATATAGTCCAAAACCAGACTCTCAAAGGACTTCATGATGTGAGATGTAAGTGCCACTGGTCTGTAGTTATTAGGTGCTTTCTTTGGAACAGGAACAATGTGTGATGTTTTCCACAACAGCAGCATTTTCCAGAACTTTAAGGACCCGTCGCAGGGAAAACACGGACACACACATCAAAAACACATTAGGGCCAATTTAGAGTCACCAATTCACCTCACCTGCATGTCTTTCAACAGTTACAGGAAACCTGAGCAGAGACACGGGGAGAACATGTAAACTCCACGCGGGGAGGACCTGAGTCACGAATACTGGTCTCCTTACTGCGAGGTGTCAGCGCTACCACTGCACTACTGTGCCACCCTGCCACATTCATTATACTTGAAAACTGACACACATATAAAATAAATACATTCAATATGCATTCTTTCAAAAAAATAAGTTCACTTTTTTTTTATTTATTCTGCCACAGGCAGGATGCCAGTCCATTTCAGATGTCACACCTACAAACATGGGGGGCCAATTCAGACTCTTTAACCAAAGTGAGAAAAAACATAGAATGTCAGATATATTTAAGGTATTACATGGAACTTTGGTTTCACACCTTTAGCATTTTATACTCAGCGAGTATAAAAATAGGGTGGCAGAAAGAGTTTATATATATATAAAATAAAAACAACTGACAGCTTAATAAAGCAAGAACATTGCTTTTTGTATTGCCTTACATGTTAGTCTGCACAAGATGGTATTAAATATATTGTGTTCCTTTAACACATTAATAAATCACAAAGGTTCTGTAAGTGTACTTTCTACATATTCCTTTAATCGTTATGAACTACACAAAAATCATGTGCAAGATTTATAACTGTAGTATGAAAAGAGTGGTGTCCAAGTACGCAAGGATCAAGTGTGAATGTTGGATTATTCATGGATATTCATCAAAGCAAATTCAAAGGAAGTACTATCAGCACAAAATACTTCTATGTAACCATTGATCTCTAAAGTCTTAGTGATAATAAACTTCATATGAGCATCAGTTCAAACGTGGAGAGTGTTAAAACAAAGCCCAAGGATCTTTGCCCAATATGGACGGAAGAACAATGGTAAGACTTCCTTTCAGGCTTTGAAATGACAAATTTGCTTTCTTTATTTCCAGAAAAGGGTGACAGTATAGAAAAATGAGCAAACCTAAACTCCACAAGCACCAAAGTGAGACATGGGAGAAATTTTAGAACACAGCATGCAGCTGAGAAGAATAAAGTACAGGATAGGCACAAGTAAGCAAGTTCAAAAAGAAAATAAAAACTATAGAAGGATCATGCCAGCAGAACATTTGGAATGTGTGAGCATTCAGCACAGATGAGATGAGAAGACATGGACAACTAAATTTCTTGGTCAAAGTTATGTAGGATGGAGCTTAATGATAGTACATTCATACTACATGCTCTATCTTGTGCCTACCTTGCTCCCTTAGACTCATCCACAGAGTCCCTGTTGATTTATTGCCATATCTTTGTGTCCACCATACAATGTGCTATAGCACTTCTGCTCAACAACCCTTAGAGATGGAACCATGATCATTTACTCAAAGCCATAGCTGAAACCACTGGCAATGGCACTTACCTCTGTACTAACTTTTACCACTTAACATATGTCATTTTGTTTAAGAGAATAAGGTAAAGTGAAGTTAGCATAATGGTTCTGATGCCTCTACAGTGATCACAGTAAGGCCATACACTGCATTGCTGTTTTAAGACCCAAAGGTGGTGATCGTGTTAGAAATCTACTGTTCCTTGGTGGAAGCCTTTAGTGGAGGTTGAGAGAAATAGTGACAGATTTGAGAACCTGGTGGACCAGCAATTGAGCAAAATGGAGAGCACATTATAAACCATTGAATGTAAGGTATGGAGTATATGCTTTAAAATCTTTTTGCTTGACCTACATTATCTTCACCTTCACAAATGTGTTCACCAAAAAGTAAAGCAGTGAACCCACAAAAGCAGATTTCTTTTCAGTCAAGAGAATTTATCCATGAGTGATTGTGCAACCAGGACATACTTTGATCATCCATGACTAAGTCACCTGGGAGGAGGTATCTAATGATAAGAAACATTTTTCTGATTACCTGGCTATATTCACAGTCAGGTCAGGTTTAGATTTATAATTTCACAATTGGTATCCTTGCCCTAACAAATGAAAAGGTCTATAAATTATTAAACATTTTCCTTTTAGCTCCATTCAATTGTGTGTTATGTAATATCCATTGATATACAGTTCTGTTCAGAATAACAGCAGTGTGTTTAAAAAAGTGAATAAAGCTCAACATCCTTATAAAAGCTTTTATTTCCACACAAGCAAATGCATTGGAGGAACTCTGCACATTCTATTCCAAATCAAAACATGAAGAAAAATTTTATTAAATTTGAGTTATTCGTTTACAGAAAGTAAAGAAAATGGAATAAAATACTGTTCAAAATAATAGCAGTGTGGACTTCAATTAGTGAGATCATTCATTCTGTGAAAAAACAGGTGTCAACTACAGCCCTTATTTAAGGAAGGCATCAAATATTGTACATGCTGGTTATTGTGCAATTCTCTCTGAAAACCTGAGTAAAATGTGTTGTTCCAGATATTGTTCAGAAGAACAGCGTACTTGGATTAAAAAGTTGATTGGAGAGGAGAAAACATTTAAAGAAGTGTAGAAAATGAAATGCTGCTCAGCAAAAATGATCACAAATACTTTAAAATGGCAACCAAAACCTGACAGATGAGGAAGAAAATGGAAAACTACCATTCAAATAGATCGAAGAATAGCCAAAATGGCAAAGACTCAGCCAATGATCAGCTCCGGGAAGATCAAAGAAGGTCTAACGTCACTTGCGAGTACTGTTATAATTACAAGATGCCTATGTGAAGCCAAGCTATCGGCAAGAAGCCCCCGCATAGTCCCATTGTTGAAAAAAAGACACGTACAGAAGAGGTTAAAGTTTGCCAAAGAACACATTGACTGGCCTAAAGACTGATGAAAGACCTCCTGCTCAGAACAAATAGACTGAAATCACACAAATCACCAGGACCAGAAAATATTCATCTTTGAATCCTTAAGGTGGTTGGCAAGTACATAAATAAACCCTTGATGCATATTTTTAAGAAGTCACTGTGTACTGGAGAAGTTCCGAAGGACTGGGAAATATCAAATAATATTTAATTATATTACAGGATGACTGTTGGCCAGTAAGCTTACTGTGCATCACAGGTACATTAATGGAAGGAATTATTATGGAAATTATTGAGCAACACAGAGCACGAAGAGGAGTTTTACTGAACAGTCAGCATGGATTCAGAAGTGGGAGGTCATGTTTTACTCAGATGCTGAAATTCTAAGAGAAAACAACAAAATGGTATGATCAAAATGAAGCATATGATATTATTTATCTTAACTTTCAGAAAGCAATTGATAAGGTGCAACATAAGAGGTTGGGCTTCAAACTAAAATAAATGAGAGTTCAGGGTGTGGTGTGTACATTGGTGCAGAATTGGTTCATACACAGGAAGTGGAGGATGATGGTGTGAGGAACCTTAGAGAACTGGCTGACGTTAAGTGTGGTATTCCACAGGGGTCAGTGCTAGGACCGCTGCTATTTTTAATATATATACATATATATATACATTATATATATATATATATATATATATATATATATATATATATATATACAGAAACCACAATGCAGCACAACACACAGGATTCCGCCTTTGTCACAAAACCCACAACACGTTTATTTACATTCATATTTACAGTTAAGTGCACCTCAAACCCCCAAAAGTCCCCAAAGTCCAGGCCAACTGGAATGCCTTCCTTCTTCAGGTCGCCTCCTTTCCTCTCCTCCCAAGCTCTGTCCTTCTCCACTCCCGACTCAAGCCAACGAACAGAGGGAGGTGGCCCCTTTTATAATCACCCGGATGTGTTCCAGGTGCCTCCCGACAATCTTCTGCCGGCACTCCCCAGTGTGGCGGAAGTGCCGGCTGCGTACCCGGAAGCACTCCGGGTGTCCCTGGTCTTCTTCCCCCCAGCACTTCCTGGGGATTAGCAGTTAATTTGGAATCTATTGGATCATTACAGAGGGACTTGGACAGATTTGTAGCAGATGAAATTTAATGTAAGTAAAGTATTATACATATGAAGTAAAAATGTTAGGTCTGAATACACAATTGGAAGTCTTGAAATCAAAAGTCCACCTTATGAAAAGGATTTAGGAGTCGTAGAGGACTCAACACTATCAACTGCCAGAAATTGTTCAGAAGTCATTAAGAATGCTAACAGAATGTGAGGTTATATAACACCTTGATGTGTGGAGTACAAGTCCAAGGAGGTTCTGCAAAACCTTCATAATGAACTGGTGAGGCCTCATCTGGTTTACTGTGTGCAGTTTTGGTCTCCAAGCTACAAAAAGGACATAGCAGTGCAAGTCCAGAGAAGAGCAACTAGGCTGATTCCAGGACTACAGGGGATAAGTTATGAGGAAAGATTAACAGGCCTAAGCCTTTTAAGTTTAAGCAAAAGGAGATTAAGAGGAGTCATGATTAAAGTTTTTAAAATTATGAAGAAATTAGTCCAGTGGATCAAGACGGTGACTTTAACATTAGTTCATCAAGAACATGGGACACAGTTGGAAACATGTTAAGGGTAAATTTCACACAAACATTAGGAAGGTTTTCTTCACACAAAGAGTCATAGAGGCAGGGCATTAGTGCTCAGTTAATGTGTTAGACAACAGGACTTTAGGGGCTTTCAAAACTTGATGTTATTTTAAAAGAATTAAGTGGATAGGACTGGTGAGATTTATTGGGCTGAATGGCCTTTTCTCATCAAAATCTTTCAAATGTTTTTTTGGAATGTGACAGTAAAACCAGAGTATCTAGTCATAAACGTACATGGAAACACAATACCACTGTGATACCCTGGTAAATAACATATTATTCATAATCTTGGGTATGTGCAAATAGTATTATGTCATAAGTTTTGTCATTCCATAGGGTTTATGGACACAAGATTAAACGGTGCATAGAGAAGGCTTGTCTTTTTTAAGAACCTAAGGACTGGAAATTTCTCTCTTTTTCTCCCATAGTCTGGAAGTTGCTGACATGGAATAAGAACAGTGGACCTTTCTTAGCTATGCCAACCAGTGTATTTTTTTTGTAAAGGCTGCCTAATCCAGCCAGCACCTGATTGTTTCTAGACTTTGTTTGAATGAGCAGCTAACTACAGTAAATGAGAGCAATAGCTGATGCTGGTAGTGAGCTAGTGAACACCTGAACCCACAATACCTATCCGAGTGCTACTTCTCTGACATTCCCTGGTTTTCATCATTATATTTTTTGTATTTTCCTCTGCTTATGTACCTGTAATTGTAATATGTGTTTGAAATGTTCTTTATTTACTCTTTATTTTGAAATTTTATTCTGATTTGCTCGATAAAATGCTTTGCTCATTGTATACTTTATGAATGCTACTACAGTACATACATTTAAAATTAATTAACTGGTTATTTTTTAAAATGATTTCTCAAGCCTGCACATACAGTATGCCTTCCTCAACGGTCAACTATTAAACCAAAAGCAGAAATGCAAGTGAATATTCAAATTTGTTTAACATTTTATTGAACAGGCGAAGTGCTAAATCATATTGTACATGAATAATAGGCATGAAATATGACAGTAATAATGGCTACTCCAAAATAGTGAGACATGTAAATTCATGCACCCTTACTATTGTGTCAGTCTTTTTAAAGGACTGTAGACTTAAAGCCCCCACAGTGGACCTGAAGCTCTCAGGCTGCACATGCATACAACTGAAGAAAACAATGGTGAGAACTTGGTAATAAAACCTGGTAATAAAATAGAGGCACCAGTCCCAGAGCAAATTTCACATACTTCAAAATGGCAGTTTCCTGTAGATAAAAAAATTGCAATTAACATATCATAGAAAACGGCAGCATGGTGGTGCCTTTCAGTTAGTAAACTTGGGTTTGAACTGCAGGTGTTCCTTGCAAGGAATCTGCATGTTCTCCCCGTGTCCTTGTAGGTTTGCTTAGATTCCATCCCACAGTTCAAAGACATGCAGGACAGGTTAATTAGTGATACTATATTGCCCCCCCTACTGTGTGTGTGTGGGTTTACATCCTGGTGCCCTGTTCAGGCGGTGCTCCTGCCTTGCACCTGACAATTACTAAGATAGGCGGCCTGGGATAAGTAGGTTAGCTGAATGGATATCATGGAAACTGGAATAATTAGATTATGACAGTTAAGTTCAGTTTGCTATAAACCTTTTAACGATATGTTATATTATTGAGTCACATTTGTTACTTATTTAATTTTTGCCCAACACCACCACCATTTGCTTTGTGATGGATGGCTGTGTCATTCCTGCCCTTAATGCAGAGATGCCACTGATGCTTTGTACATTTTCTCACAGCTTCAATAAAGCAAGATTTAAAGCTCAAGCCATTTTATGAAAATTCCATTAATGTGGAGATGTACCACAATAGGTAAAGTCACCTTATTTTAATATATAGCAGGTACTCTGGAGCTCTTAATTGCACCTGATTTAAAAAAAAATGTTCATTAAAGTATAAAATATAAAAGGTAAATGGGGCATTAGTCTAGAAAAATGAGTGCACTGACAAAAAATATACTGAACATGAATAAACCACTGAAACTAAACAAGCAAAGTATTTGACAAAATGGACAGCATGCTTCACAATACTCAGCAGTAGTAGTGTAATGCAAAACACCATTTTCTGCTTTTGTCTCTTTTCAAATACTAGCAAAGCCAATATGATCACATTCTTTGAATACACCAATGTAAATTTTGAGAATAAAGAATAGACATAAAGTCTAGAACGTATTTTACAAATGTCTTTATACACATGTTAGCGGTGCTTTTACTGGTCAACAAACTGAAGCATCAAAAGCGTCAAAATTTAGCAATAAAGTCACAGACGACATCCATCATCACTTAGGGTTATCCTTCTGGAGTGTTTGAATAATGCTCATCTATATAAAATACTTCACTCTTTGCCCTTCGCAAACATTAGTTAGAAAACTTTCACGCTGTCTCTTTGTTTCTTAGTCCTTTCTCTTCATTTCATAGCAGCTGTACAACCCAGAGAGACTAAGATCTTACAGCTTTGTTGGGCCACAATTTTTAAGAATACAGGTCACCGCAGTTACACTGAATTAAATTTTCCGGCCGTGGCTGAAGTTCAAAGTTGCATAGTTCACAGTGTCCTCGTTCATGTTAGACTTCTTCTGTTTCCTCTTGGCAGGTGAGAACTGGTCTGCTTTTTGTGCACATAATCTTTCTTTCTTCTTATCTTTCTTTGTTTGTTTTGTGTGCTGAATTGAAGCATAGCAGATCTCATCCTCCTTTAGAAAGAAATAAATAAAAATAACAACAGATTATATAAACAATGCAGTGATAATAAAATTGTGTTAGCAATGTAGTTTAATTACCTGTGATAAGCAGCTATTAGTAGTCTGTATGTTATAAAACCTATAATAAGCCTTATGATATAAAAGAGTGATAACTCATATACTGTATTTCAAAAATATCTTCCATGATAAATTATAATTACTAATAAGCATTTTTAAAAATGTGTTTATAGAGAGCCGTTTGATAGTAAATACCAAAACCAAAGCTTGACAAACATTACTTCATCCTTATGTATTAAACCATTTTGAAAACTTCTAATAAATGAGAGCATAGGACTGAGAGTCACTGGAGCATAAAAGAGAGAATGATTTCCTTCTCTATTCAGAAAGAATGACTAAAACAACAAGATAACACCAGGATTTCATCATTTGTAATGTTTGGTGGTATTTAAAATTTCATTTTTAATCACTTACAATTGTTTTGTTGATTCTTATTGCTGCTGATTATGTCACTGAAACCCATGTCATCAGTATGACACTGCATTGGTTCTGGGCACAAGTGTTGTTGTTGTGAAAGTAGGCTTGTTATTTAATACTTAAAGAGATTTACTTTAATTTTTGTTTTATGATCATGGTATCATTCTGTCACTATTCTGCATTAATGTTTTCTACTGGTGTCAACATTTGCACGTGGTTTCCTAGGTTATATCCTATAATCTTTAATTTAATATTGTTTTTTGTATCAGTATGCTGCTGCTGGAGTATGTGAATTTTCCCTTGGGATTAATAAAGTATCTATCTATCTATCTATCTATCTATCTATCTATCTATCTATCTATCTATCTATCTATCTATCTATCTATCTATCTATCTATCTATCTATCTATCTATCTATCTATCTATCTATCTATCTATCGTGCATCCGGAAAGTATTCACAGCGCTTCATCACTTTTTCCACATTTTGTTATGTTACAGCCTTATTCCAAAATAGATTAAATTCATTTTTTTCCTCAGAATTCTACACACAACACCCCATAATGACAACGTGAAAAAAGTTTACTTGAGGTTTTTGCACATTTATTAAAAATAAAAACACTGAGAAATCCCATGTCCATAAGTATTCACAGCCTTTGCTCAATACTTTGTCGATGCACCTTTGGCAGCAATTCCAGCCTCAAGTCTTGTTGAATATGATGCCACAAGCTTGGCACACCTATCCTTGGCCAGTTTCGCCCATTCCTCTTTGCAGCACCTCTCAAGCTCCATCAGGTTGGATGAGAAGCGTCGGTGCACAGCCATTTTAAGATCTCTCCAGAGATGTTCAATCGGATTCAAGTCTGGGCTCTGGCTGGGCCACTCAAGGACATTCACAGAGTTGTCCTGAAGACACTCCTTTGATATCTTGGCTGTGTGCTTAGGGTCGTTGTCCTGCTGAAAGATGAACCGTCGCCCCAGTCTGAGGTCAAGAGCGCTCTGGAGCAGGTTTTCATCCAGGATGTCTCTGTACATTGCTGCAGTCATCTTTCCCTTTATCCTGACTAGTCTCCCAGTCCCTGCCGCTGAAAAACATCCCCACAGCATGATGCTGTCACCACCATGCTTCACTGTAGGATGGTATTGGCCTGGTGATGAGCGGTGCCTGGTTTCCTCCAAACGTGACGCCTGGCATTCACACCAAAGAGTTCAATCTTTGTCTCATCAGACCAGAGAATTTTCCTTCTCATGGTCTGAGAGTCCTTGAGGTGCCTTTTGGCAAACTCCAGGTGGGCTGCCATGTGCCTGTTACTAAGGAGTGGCTTCCGTCTGGCCACTCTACCATATAGGCCTGATTGGTGGATTGCTGCAGAGATGGTTGTCCTTCTGGAAGGTTCTCCTCTGTCTACAGAGGACCTCTGGAGCTCTGACAGAGTGACCATTTTGTTCTTGGTCACCTCCCTGATTAAGGCCCTTCTCCCCCGATCACTCAATTTAGATGGCCGGCCAGCTCTAGGAAGAGTCCTGGTGGTTTCGAACTTCTTTCACTTAAGGATGATGGAGGCCACTGTGCTCATTGGGACCTTCAAAGCAGCAGAAATTTTTCTGTAACCTTCCCCAGATTTGTGCCTTGAGACAATCCTGTCTCGGAGGTCTACAGACAATTTCTTTGACTTCATGCTTGGTTTGTGCTCTGACATGAACTGTCAGCTGTGGGACCTTATATAGACAGGTGTGTGCCTTTCCAAATCATGTCCAGTCAACTGAATTTACCACAGGTGGACTCCAATGAAGCTGCAGAAACATCTCAAGGATGATCAGGGGAAACAGGAGGCACCTGAGCTCAATTTCGAGCTTCATGGCAAAGGCTGTGAATACTTATGTACATGTGCTTTCTCAGTTTTTTTATTTTTAATAAATTTGCAAAAATCTCGAGTAAACTTTTTTCACGTTGTCATTATGGGGTGTTGTGTGCAGAATTCTGAGGAAAAAAATGAATTTAATCCATTTTGGAATAAGGCTGTGACATAATAAAATGTGGAAAAAGTGATGTGCTGTGAATACTTTCTGGATGCACTCTATCTATCTATCTATCTATCTATCTATCTATCTATCTATCTATCTATCTATCTATATATCTATCTATCTATCTATCTATCTAAAAAGGTCACAGTTTTTTTAGTCTGCTTTTGAGCTATTTCTGAACTATTTTTGACATTGTTTTTTGGTCAGAATTTATTGTTTTGGTCATGAACTTCTTTATTTTTTGACTCCGACTGTAGAAGCTTGTCTGTTTAAGGATATTCTTGTATTGTACTTATCCACATTTTCAAACATGTTCCAATTTTTTAAATTATAAGTATGATGACTGTAAGTCTAACAAGGCTAATAGCTAAAAAAAAGTCTATTCTTAGAAAATTCACAGTAATTGACCTTCTCTCTATTAAACAATGATTAGTCAGATAATAAAACATTAAGGTCTGTGTGTGTGTCTGGTTTCTCAGAGCTATCTGGTTAGTTAGTTTTCATTTGGTGATAGGGTCAAAAGAGGAAGTATAAGTGTGAGATACTTGAGGAGGAAAAAGGTTGTAGGTGGAAAGTGGACAGTCACTGTCAAAAATGTGAAGTATAAAAATGGACATGATGCAGGTAAGGTGCCATGAAATGATATAGTCTAGAAGTAGACTTTATGGGAATGCACTGGACAGAGGGAACACCAGTCAAGTGAGGTTCAGACACACAAAAATACCTAGGAAAAGGCACTGAAGTACCATGTAGAACAAGAGGCATCAAATATTTTTTATTTTTTTCTATTACCTGCCTTCGACAGGTAACGCAGCTAATATCTTTATAAAAATCTTATTAAATAATAATAATAATAATTCTGTACATGTATTTAATTTTTTTCTCACTACTTAAAGCGTTTTACACAGTGAGTTGGGAGCCACTTCAACCACCACTAATGTGTAGCATCCTCCTGGATGATGTGGTGGCAGCCATTTTTCCACCAGTACGCTCACCATACGTGAGCTATTAGGTGATGTAATGGTCAGGGAGACAGCCAATTAGAGATGGTGGATGATTAAGGGGCCAGAAAGATTAGGCCATGGAAATCAATTTAGCCAGAACATCGGGCTATACTCTGCTCTTTAGGAAGGATTTCCAGGGATCTTTAATCTCCACAGAGCCAGAACCTCTGTTTTTTCATCTCTTCCAAAGGACGGCAGCCATTTTTACAGTACAGTGTTCCAGTCATTGCACAGGGGCATTGAGATCCACATTCAGACCATAGGGTAGGCGGACACTGCTGGCCTCACCAACACCTCTTCCAGCAGTAACCCAAGCTTTTCCTATATGGTCTCCCATCCAAGTACCAGCAGGCCCAAAAATGTCTAGTTTCAGGTAGATGACCTCTTCTGAAGTACTTGTGGTATGGCCGTTGGTTTGTGACATTGAGTGATGACATATGCATGCACATGCATAGTAATCATATTCATGTAAATGCAATGCCATACTTGGAATCCCAAATGCAAAACCAAAAGAACAAATATCTAAAACCACAAAATTCTAGCAAAAACAAATAATCGGAAAATTGCAAAAATAATACAAACCAAAAAATAAAATGTTGAAAATATGCCTCTGAAGGAGCACCAAAAATCCAAAATGCTAATTAAATGGAATATCAAATTACCTGTATACTAACTGAATGATTAAGGGTAATTTATTCAGAATTAAATAAAGGAAAGAAACCATGCAAGACATATAAACAGAAGTTTGCAAACTCAGAAACTTCTATATAAATCTTTAAGACAACCTAAACTGAAACCATAATCCAACATAATACATAAAATGTTACCTATAAAGAATTAGCATTAATAATATTTTCTTACTATTGTTAATATATTCAATGTATAATAATTTAATAATTGTTCGTAAAAGGTAGTTTGCTAAGACCTAATAAATGTTAATAAGTAAATGTTATGCTCAACAGTGTAATACAAACCTTTATGAATAAGGTGCTATATAAATACAATGTATTATTATTATTATTACAAAGTAACTAACACATTATATGTGTTAACTCAAAAGAGCTGACCAAAATAAAAGATATAAATACTGTAGATGACACCCTAGACACATTCAGGGCCACCATCATAGTGGAATGGAGGGCGAGATTGTGTTTTTAATATTAGTGCAATATTAGGACATTTGAACAATTAAATATAAACTGAGGCCCCCTACTCTTTTGTCCCATTCCACAATAGAGAGGAGACAAAACTTCCAAAGGGAAGAGGATGTTACAATAAGCACTTCCACATTCTGACAAACCCAAAATGCAGCCTTATTTGAGTGGCTCTAAATCCACATTCTAAGATGGATGACCAACATGATAAGATCCTGATGACTCTCAAGCCATGCAGCCTCATGATCTGATTTCTTCCTACTTCATATGCCCATGTATACATCAACCTGCTTCCACTCCAGTATTTAAACTCAAGTTTCACGATCCCCTGTCCACAGAAGTCAAGCATTTGCCATCAAATGAAGCTAAAGAACATTTACACTACAAAATACAGTATATGAATAATTTGTTGTGACAGGCAAGGAACTTCATGAAATTCAAATAAAAATTAAATTATTTTGAAGGAAACCTGTTTAGTCAATTCTTTACAAAACGCTACCATTTTGTAAATTCATTAGTTGACTTTTGACTGATTTAGATAAATGCCGCTGTTGCTATGTGAATATATATATATATATATATATATATATATATATATATATATATATATATATATATATATATATATATATATATATATCCATCCATTCATCCATTTTCCAACCGGCTGAATCCGAACACAGGGTCACGGGGGTCTGCTGGAGCCAATCCCAGCCAACACAGGGCACAAGGCAGGAAACAATCCTGGGCAGGGTGCCAACCCACCGCAGATATATATATATATATATATATATATATAATTGTGTTCCTTTAATTAAAATGATCTGATGTGTTGACAAGGGTGCCAATAATTATGTCATGGCAATCTTTCAATTTTAGTATTATAGTGTTTCCAGACAATTCTCTTTTTAATTGATATTGTTTGATCCTGTGCTGCTCCGTATTACCTACATGAGCACATGTACCAATGTGGTTTCACTGCCCTCTTTTCAGGAGGTATTCAATGGTGGAACGAACTTCCTCTTGCTGTATGAACAGCGGAGACCCACACTGTCTTCAAACGTCGTCTGAAGACACACTTCTTTAAACAGCACTTGGGGGACTAAAGTCCCCATACTTTTTTTCTACCCTTTTCTCAAAAAAAAAAAAAAATTGTACTAACAACTTACTATTATTTTCTTCTAGCAGGGTTTTGTGTACATCTTGGTCAGCGGTAACTTGTTTAATGACAGTAGATTTAATCCTAGCCTTAAAGACTGAAGAACAGTCGTAGACTACTAAGCACTGTTGTAAGTCGCTCTGGATAAGAGCGTCTGCTAAATGTTGTAAATGTAAATGTAAATATATATATAGGAAACTGTATACTAGCATGTGTAGCTAAGGTGTGATTTGGTAACAGCTATTGAGATAGAGCCAATTCTTCAGCAATAGCATGACCCAGTTATTTATTAGCTGACAAGAAATAGCAAATAATGACTGTTTACACTACCATCTAAACTGGATAAACGCTCCAAAAACATTTGATCTGCCTACAGTGTTGTAGTGAAACTCTTTCTCAGTCTTTGGTGAGTTTTGAACATTAGCTCAAACATGCCAATATAATAATAATACATTACATTTATATAGCACTTTTCTCAGTACTCAAAGCGCTATCCACACAGGGAGGAACCAGGAAGCGAACCCACAATCTTCCACAGTCTCCGTACTGCAAAGCAGCAGCAGCATTACCACTGCACCACCTGTGAGGACAAATTGTATTCAGATGCTCTACACTAATTCTTGAAATTCATAATGTACTTTTCAGCTCCCTAGGTAATAATACAAACACTGAATGATTTGAATAGAAGATGGAGCCCAAGCAGAAAAATAAAATGTATTTTTAATACTGCTTACAATTGTCAGAATTTCAAACCATTCTCTTCTCTTCAGCATTGTTATGATAAATAACAGACAATGAAAGTGACTTTTTTAAAGAACGAATCCATCATTTATTGGTAACTTATGTCTTGTGACTGCTAGGGAATTTACTAGGGATAATTGTGTTCCTTTAATTAAAATGATCTGATGTGTTGACAAGGGTGCCAATAATTATGTCATGGCAATCTTTCAATTTTAGTATTATAGTATTTCCAGACAATTCTCTTTTTAATTGATATTGTTTGATCCTGTGCTGCTCCGTATTACCTACATGAGCACATGTACCAATGTGGTTTCACTGCCCTCTTTTCAGGAGGTATTGTACTAGCTATGCCTACAATGCAGGGGGTGTCCATAATGCTGACCACAACTGTATTTGTGATTTATTTTCATTTAAGGAAAACAAAAGTTTTGAGGTAAGATAGTTATACTAAGTTGTCATTGTGCTGGGAATTCCAAAGTGTTCCATGCTAACAAGCACATGTAAGTAAGTTCGTACATGTCACAATAATGATCCTGTAAACATATAAATTCATCTAACAAATTGTTAATTAAGCTTGTTTGTAAAATATTAATTTTAGGTGACAGTGACAGAATTTTCTGATCACAAGAAAGAACTAAGAAATACACAAACCTCTGAATCTAAACAATAAACAATTACTGGACCATTAACAGTCTTGAAGCTAAATAATAATTCTTTCTACATTTCTCTCCCATTTTTCCAAAGTCTTTAGAATTTCATGTTTCCTTTGTTTTACGATTTAGTTTGAAATTTTAGCTTTAATAGTCTTTTCCTGTAACGGAAGCCATTTTGCATACCATTGTCAGGGTTATGTCCCACGTTTCTATGGGTGTGGTCTCCGGTGTTGTGGCATTGAATTAATCAGCACACGGGATAAAAGGTCAGCCTTTTGCACTGAGCCTTATCTGATCTACAGATAAAACTTTATTTGCATTTTTGTGTTCTCTTGTGATTATTGTTCGTCTGTCTTGCCTGGTTTTTAACTGTGATTTTTGCCTCTCGTCTAGGTTTTGGTCGCTTCGTTTTATTTTTACTGTATATTTTCGTGTGTTTTTCCTTTTGCTCTCATCTCCTGGTTTACTCAAGAAACTAGTTATCTGTCTTCCTGCTGAGTATATTTTGTATAAAGAAAATTGATACTACAAACACATTGCACTTAAGATAATGCAAAATAATTTAAATAAAAATTGGACACAAATGGACAAAAAAGCTCAAAAAAGTTATACATTTGAAAATTTCCTAAAATACAGTAGAAAAAGAAAAGTTTGAATATGACTAGACCATGACAATATATGAATTAGATATTTCAGACTCAAACCCACCTTTTCAAATTTTACTTCAGCACAACCCACAGGCACATCTGTAAGCCAGAAAAAGAAATTCATTAATTCATTAGGAGGATTTCAATCCCTAGGTTCAGAAACTTCCATGAAACAAACATGGAATTGAGTAACTGTTGGAAGTGATATACCATTATATGACAAATTGCATTACTGTATTGTACTGTTTAATACAAAAGAAATTCATGTAGCAGTTTTCATTAAACCAAATGGATATCTGTAAAACTCACACTAAAATCTTTTCATTTGCAAAAAGACCCAAGATTTTAATATATGAACTTTAGCAATAAATGTACAAATCCTTACAATTTTTTTTTTTTGCGGTTTTCTTATTTTGATTAACTGCATGCAAACTTTGAGTGACAGCATGAATTTTATTTATTAATAATAAGCAATGAAATTTACAAATATCAGGTTGGTTGGTGTAGCAGTTTTCTTGTTGTGCCATTCAAGTGTTACTGTGGATTGAAAACTGTATGTATCTGGTTGTCACTCGTTGTGATCTTTGCACAATATCTGGAGGAGCCTGAGCAGGATTTTGATATCATACACAATGAAAGTGTTTGTTGATTCAGTTTTCGGTGTGCCAGATTTGTTTTGGTTAGTGATACATAATGAATAAACCTGTTCAAGCGATCTCTTCACGGAATATTTTCAAATATCCAGTTGGCACTTGTTTATGTTTAACATATGCTATCAGCTTGAATAATAAAAGAATCCAAAGTCTTGTAGTAGCTATCTACTGTATTTGAATGCTTTGCACATTGTCCACTGACCTAAATGAAATGTCTTTTTTTGAAGATTTTCAGAAGTGCTCGTATAATGTGGTTAATTTTTCCCCTTCATATAAGGTGGAATAAGATGAGTATAATTAAGAATACGCAGTGTTTCCATCCATTTACTAAACCCACATAATCTAATAGGAGGTCACTTCAAGTCGACTGCTTCTGAGCTCAGTGACATACTGCAGAGAACTGGCTCTAATTCAGTTTTTTTTTTTTAATTCACTTTAATGTTAGTGTTACAATTAATACATTTGCATTTTTTATATAAGAATATAACTTGATTGTGTTATGTGATATCTTAAGTAATATAATATAAATTGTGAGGAAATTAATGTTGATATCAATTCAGTATATTTTGAAATATAGAGGAATATTGGAAAGTTTGCAAGAAATACCTAGAAATGATACTAAGCCATTCAAACCAATATATTACTTACTTTCAAACTGTGCTATAAAGTAATTATTTTAAAAGTGGAATACTATTGATCTTTGCGACTTACCTCTTTCAAGATGACCTCTGCACCTCTTCACTGACCAAAATGCACAAATGAGAAGTGGAAAAGTAAAAAGAAGGAGCAGATACCAGTGCCATTTTTCTTCTTCTTGGATAACGCCTAGAAAAGAACAAAACAAATGATTGTTGTATAAGTTATTTAAACATAATATAACAGTTTCACTATCCTGTGTAGTGGCACAGTAACACAACAGTTAGTAGTAATGCTTCCCAAATTCAAATTCTGGCAACTGGACAATGTTCAAGTGTAATTGGCATGTTTCCCAGTGTCTGTGGGGATTTTCATTCAGCTTCTCCAGTTTTCTCTTTTGTCTCAAATAGGTGTAGTTTAAGTTAGTTGACAATTCCAAACTACCCGGTGTGACTATGCAATAGATTGGCATGAAGTGCAACGCTTGTTCCTGCCTTGACCACAATGCTACTAGGATAGGTTTTGGCCTTCCTCAACTCTACAATGAATTAGGCAGGTTTCAAAAATGTATGTAATAAAATAATGCTAAACAGCAGATTGATTTCACTTTTTTCCCTCCATGCAAATTTACATTTCATTCTGATTTAGCCTTAAATTATCAGAAAAATAGATAGATAGATAGATAGATAGATAGATAGATAGATAGATAGATAGATAGATAGATAGATAGATAGATAGATAGATAGATAGATAGATAGATAGATAGATAGATAGATAGATAGATAGATAGATAGATAGATAGATAGATAGATAGATAGATAGAATCCACATACTCATTTTCAAAACTTCCCATTTCAAAGACAGTGCTGCATGTTATCAGAGCTGATGTCTGGCAACATTCGGCACAAGTGGGGAAAAATCTTTGAACGGAACAGGACAAAACATTACAATATCTGGAATGTCTGAATACCCATCTGTTTCTTTGTTTCCAATACATCCATTACAGATTCAAAAGCCCTGCTTTTAATTCTTTGCATGGTAAAAGAAAGTTGTTTGCTGATTCTTCTAGATTTATTTAGTAGGAGCACAAGGTGGATAGCAAAAATGTGGTGGATTACTTTCTTTCCTAATAATTTTACTGCTATTCCATGGAAGGAAAAGTTACAAGAAAAAACAATTCAATACCATTGATACTGCTGATTAAAACCATTGTGGACATTTTCTTAAGAATTTTATGATGGTATGGAATTGAAGTCATTTGTCCATATTGATTAAAATTGAACGTTTTCCAGTTAAGACAGTGCAGCACAAAAGGCCTTCTGGCAATATGACAGTCCACACCATACAACCTGGTATTGTTATATCTTCAGTACCCCAGTCGGCTCTGGTCTTAAGTTACTGTTCAGCATCTTATCCTCATCCACACAGTCATGGTGGTGGTGGAAGAACTTGATTAGCTCTATTTTATCAACTAAGTTAGCAAAAATGCCATTATGATATTGGAGTTCTGAGTCTAAAATTCATGGTAAGTGTGACTGGGCTTTACTTAAATTCAACTTTTTGTTACTATTGTCTGACTCTGACATGGGTAAGGCAGATGGAAAGAAAAAAAATCCTTTCAATACTTTCATCCACCTCTCAATGCAAATTTCTTGGAACTCTAGCAGCTAATATTTCTTGTACTGTATATAATGTTGTGATGGTGTCATGTAGTGGATATTATACCAAGAGAAATCCCTAGCAACAATGCTTTTTGATACCAAAAAATCAAGTTTAAGTTTAACTTTAAACCTCTTGAAGAAAGTCTCTTGAATGTCTTTGTATAGACAGTTGGAGAGGACTTCGAACTGTCCACACATCAATTTAATGGGGCATCTCTGAAATCCATCTTGAACTGGTTTACCTCAGTCTCTACAATGAAAACACTGATATTTGTGTCTGGTATATTCAGTTGTGCAATTTGCCTCTTTCTTGCCTAATTGTTCTCTGTCCCTCATCTAAATACTCTCTTGATTTGGCCAAGCTCCTAGGCTCACTGTGAAGATGGGGTGGGCAAAGATACTGGGTGCCATTTGGAGTATATACTTTTTTCCTTTTCCAGCACACATATTCTATTTATTATTATTATTATCATTACTATTACTATTACTATCCCCATCCTCATTTAAGCTTTGCTTGTCCTTCCTAAAAAATTTGTAACCAACTCGCCATCTCTATTATTTAGCCAGGTTTCCCGTTATTACTTTGATATCACAGTTATGCTCACTTATACATACAACTTGCTTGTTTGATTGTTGTTACTCCTATAGAATTAAAACATGCATATTTTAATGTATTACTTATTTCACTTTGGCTCTAGAAATGTTTAAATTATCTTGTGCATCTTGTGTGTCCCTTCATGCTATCTTCTAAATAAGTCTTATAGAATATTCTTCTAATCCCATTTGAATACTATAACCTGCGGTGGGTTGGCACCCTGCCCTGGATTGGTTCCCTGCCTTGTGCCCTGTGTTGGCTGGGATTGGCTCCAGCAGACCCCCGTGACCCTGTGTTCGGATTCAGCGGGTTGGAAAATGGATGGATGGATGGATGAATACTATAACAGACAAAGAAATATTCCATATGTATATTCATATTGATCCCGGATCCTCTTTTTCACGGATGACTTTAAAATAGTGTTTTGAAGGATGAAGACTATCAATGATTACTCCATTAGAAGTGTTAAATAAAATCAATGGAGGTTATTTTTTGCATTCATTATTCTGACACCATTCTAGTCAGATTTGGGACTGTAATTAAACATCAATAACATTATTATTACATATAACATTATTTTAAAATGTTCTAAATGCTCTTCCTCACTCACCTTCTCGTATGATGTTCTTCCTCAGTGGCCATGTCAGAGAGCTGTGGTTCACCACACACCCAATTTCTTCCCCTGGGATCCACAGAGAGGTATTGACATGCAGAATGGAGCTGATGTTGTAGGTGCCGTTCTGAAGGAGTGTGGGGACATCTGGCAGAACAGAGTGGGTCACTTCATGAAGAGAGTGGTTCCAAGACAGGGTTATATTTGAAGGGTAGAAGCCCAGAGCACTGCAGGTCAGGAGGAGGATGTTGGAGTTTTCACTTGATGTCTGGTAATGGAGGTCAACTTTGGGGGCAGCTGTGACACATAAGGAAAGCACATCAAATACTTTCTAATGTTCACAATTGTAACTGATACTGTTTTGTATTTAAGAGTAGCATCACTATGTAAAACAGTAATGAACTTCAACTAGGAAACAAATACAATTAATCCTTAATGAAAAGCACTCACTGTTGCAGCCCAGACATTTGTACCTCACTGCACCAATAATGTAAATTCAAGTTACATTAATATGATGAATGAAAAGTTTGATGAGGAAAACGTTTGATAAAAATGCAAGCAGTTACAAATGTCAGTGATAAATGGACAAAACATACTGACTAAATTTTTTAGAGTAATGTGTTTTTAAATTAAGCTTAGTCTCTGCCAGTGAGGAGTTTAAATGTTCCACCAGATCAGTTTTCATCTTACAGACGTAAGTGTTAAACTTATTGACTCAATGTGAGTGAGTTTCATTGTCTGTGTGAAATGAATCCTGCAATAGACAGGCACTTCATATCAGGGTGGCTTCCATTTTGCATCCAATGCTGCCAGGGTTAAGCTCTGACACTTCACCGTGGATTGAATAACTGAAAACAGATAATAGGCGGTTTGAATATAGTGAATGCATCTGCATGATATTAATCATACCAAAGCACTGAACAGCAACTGTTTCATGTAGAAAATCCAAAAAAATGTGCTTTTGATGTTTAGTTATGATCAGCTGATTAGCATTTGTTTTCATAATGGCAGTGCAAATTCACAGTTCTTAGCGAGGTTGATTTACAGTTTCTGAGACGGGGCGAGTTTCTTGAATTAGAATGTTAAAAGTTTCATTCATGCTCTACTGACTAGCTTCTCCTCAAGCTCTGTCATCCATTTCTCAAAGGCTTGTGGGAAGATTGGTGAGAAGCAAGAACCTCTCACTACCAAAATGAAACCACATAACCAAAACATTTCTCTCTAAGAGACATGGTCACCTAAAACTTTGAACAAAACAGCAGTTTAAAGCAGGGACTCTACTTGAAGCAATGCAAATTCAATTAGAATTCAAGAATTCGATTCTAGAAAATAATCTGAATGGCAACAAAAAAGAAAAGGAGGAGCAAGAAAAACAAAACTAACAAGCAAGGCATGTCAGAGCAACCAGGATTTGCATTTCTGTTGTCAGGGCACACTGCTGTCCTCTTGGCCTTTTAGCAAAATTTTGGTGTGTAAATGTCCTGTTTACACTGCACAACAAAGTTTTTGCTTCTTGAACACTGTTGGGTGTTTCTAATAGATTTTTGGGTGCTGATCACAAATATCACATTAAAATTTACCCATCACATACCGTTTCAGTTTTGACATGATTTTTTCTTATATTTGTATCCAAACATTTTCGCTCCTGTAAGTGACTTATCAACAACGGTTTGTGCAGCCTGGGCATGTCCAGGCATGGAATCAGCCAGATTGGAAGCTGTTCTGTCCTGAACTATCTTGACGCTGTCTCAGCATACTATAAAGTTTGCTTGCATACACCGATCCTGCTCATGTGGTTAATATAGATAGTCAGTGTGTATGTATAGTATCAGTATAGTAAAGTGTAGTATCTGTAGCAATATAACAGTAAGTAAGCTTGATGCTATAGATGTTTTGATGTCGGGCGATATGTCTCATCAATGTTGTAACAGCTGCGATACATTCTGTTATATCTGTGGTGAATATACATTTGCGCCTCAGAGGCGTTGGATGACTGCTCTTGTGAAGAAAGCTTATCATCTGTATTTTGGTTGCAAAATTGGTGATCAAGACAAGGAATGGGCACCTGACCTTTGCTGTGCGACATATGCTGTCAGTCTGAGAGCTTGGCTCAGAGGCACTTGAAAGGCGATGCCGTTTGCTGTTCCTATGGCGAGAACAGAAAGACCATGTGATGGACTGTTACTTCTGCTTGACTGATGTGTCTGATTTCTCTGCCCAAAACAAGAAGTCAATTGAATATCCTAATCTGCCTTCAGCAATGAGACCCGTGCTACATGACGACAGTCTTCCAATTCCGAAACCACCAGAGGATTGGACCTTAGACGAACCAGATGAAGAAACTGCAATGCAGGGTACTGACAGTGACACTGACCTGGATTTTGAACCGTGCTCATCAGGTGATCCACATCTGATAACACAGTTCGAATTGAACGATTTGGTCAGAGATTTGGGTCTGTAAAAAGCAAAAGCTGAGCTGCTGGGTTCGAGACTGCAGGAATGGTGTTTGCTGTCACCAGGTACGAAAATTTCTTTCGAGGCTGACATCATGATATAACCAAATTTTTTGCACAAGTAGACAGTCTCTGTTTCTGTTGTGACATTGAAGGATTGTTCTCGGCCTTGGGTTGTGATCACAACCCGGAAGAGTGGCGTCTCTTCATTGATTTGTCAATGTTAAGCCTGAAAGCTGTTCTGCTACACAATGGCAATGTTTATCCTTCAGTACCTGATGGCTATGCAGCACACATGAAAAAAAGTATGAGAATATGGAACTGTTGCTGAAGCACATCCAGTATAGCAGGTACAACTGGAATATCTGTGGAGATCTTAAAGTCGTTGCTCTGTTACTAGGAGTGCAGCTCGGCTGTACAAAATACTGTTGTTTCATCTGTGAATGGGACAGCCGTGCCAAAGAGTCGCACTATTCTCTACACTACTGGCCACTTCGTAAAAAGTTAGTTTCAGGACAGAAAAATGTGGCATATGAATCGCTTGTTGACCCGGCAAAGACATGTTTGCCTCCTCTTCACATAAAACTGGGGCTCATGAAGAATTTAGTGAAAGCACTGAACAAAGAAGGCAAAGGTTTTCGTAATTTAAGACAGATGTTCCCAAGAATAACTGACGCCAAGATCAAAGAGGGCATTTTTGTTGGCCCCCCAGATCAGACATGTTATGAGTGACAAGCGGTTTGAAGATCTGTTAGTTGGGCTGGAAAAAATTGCCTGGAAACCCTTCAAAGACGTTGTTGACAATTTTCTGGGGAATTACAGAGCCCCGAACAACATTCAGCTGGTAGACAAACTTCTCAAAGCATACAAGAAAATGAAGTGCCACATGTCACTAAAGATTCATTTCCTCCACTCACACTTGGATTTCTTCCCCGCAAATCTCGGTGCTGTCAGTGACGGACACGGTGAAAGGTTTCACCAGGACATTGCTACGATGGAGAGACGATACCAGGGTAACTGGAATCCATCAATGCTTGGTGACTACTATTGGACACTGCAACGTGATGCTCCAGACATTGAATACAAAAGAAAATCAGGAGCAAAACACTTTGAATTCTGTTGAATTTAATAGCTTATACGAAACATAAACGTGACTAAATATGTTATTGTCAGTAAACATATAAATGTCCATTTCTCAGAGTTCCTACGTGATGCCATAAAACCAAAACTATATTTGTGCATATCCAGGAGGTACCTGTTACAATTGGCAAAAACTTTTCAGGGAGCAAGATTTTTCAAAAAAATTGTTGTGCAGTGTTATTTAAACAATACTTTTTACTATTTCCTCCTTTCATGCTCTATAAATCTATTTTCAACTCTTTTCTTATTTTACCCACTTCTATGCTGTGTATTTAATTCTAATGAGAAAACTTTTGGCATTTTAAGAACATGGCGAAAACCAAAATGATAGTTTTCCATCTGCATATACACAGAGGACTGTATAGGTTCAGCTATTCAAAAGCTTCTCACCAGGTGGTGAGACAATACATCAATTCTCATGCATCACCATGTGTGTCACTCTTCTCACTGGCATAAGACTCAACATAAACCAGCCTTGGGTCTCAGCACTCGGCCTGTTCATTGTCTATGTGGTGTTAGTATGTTCTTTGTCCTGTATGTGTATAGCGATTTCCACTGGGTTCTTCAGATTCCCCTAGTAACATGACTGAGGATTGCTAACATTTGTAGACGTGTGTGAGTGTACCCTATACACTCTTAAAAAGAATGGTCCTTTAATGGCACAATACGGTTCTTAACTGGATTGTGTGGCTCCTTGTAAAACTATGGCATTACAAAGCACCATTTCATTCTAGGAAGGGTTCTTTGCCTATGAAGTTGTTTTTGTGCTTTGAAAAGTTTCCTAATATGTACAAGAAATCTGAAATCTTTAATGTATGGTAGGCTATCTAGTAGGACACTAACAAATTAAGAAAATCTGAACTTATCCCGTGTTACTGTAGGCAGCAAGAGTCCTTTTAAAATCATAACCCATTGGTGTTTCACTAATTTGTTACCATCTACTGATGGTTGTTTATTATATGAAGTCTACTACAGATCTAAATAAATAAATGTTCTTTAGAACCTTAATGTGAACTGTCATTTCAGAACAAAAAATGGTTCCCCTACGGCATCACTCTAAAGAACTACTCTGGCACCTTTATTTTTAAGAGTGTAGTGGAGGGCCATGAAATTGAAAATGTGACTCCAATCTTCAAGTATAATAAATAATTCTGGTAATGACAGACCACTAAGGTTTACTTCTGGACCATTTCAATCTGATGTTGTCATGCAGAATAAAGGTTATAAAAAAATGTATGACTTAATATAGCAAATGGTGACCAATACTGTATAATGGCAAACAATGTAAAAAACATTAATGGAAAAAAAGAAGAAGAAAGAAAGAAAAACTCACATTACTTGTGTCAGTTATCCAATCATATACTCAAAATATGCAAAACTTATGCATTTTGTTCTATAAAATACTGTTAAATACTTTTTGAAAAGTCATTGAATATCATAAACAGGAAACTAAAGCCTCATGGGAGTCATCTTTTGAATTGAAAGATAGAACTCTTTACAAATGAATGAAGGGGAGAGGCATGTTTCTAATTTGAAAACACAGCCACATCAGGCTTTAGTTTCCTGTATATGATGTGTTCTGGTTTCTTCTGAAAATATCTATTTAACAGTATTACAATATTTCAAAAACAAATGGCAAATGTTTTGTATGATTTGAGCATGACTAAATGACTGACATGTGGATTATTATGCAACACGAGTAACTTGAGACTTTTTTTCTTTTTGATTTTTGAATATTTTCATGACGTTTGTGGTTGTACAGCATTGTTAATCATTGGCACGTATTATAAACTTTTTTTAAATTTCCATTTTGCATGAGAACATAAGTTTCTTTTTTTCTCAGTACTCACTACAAACTATATGGGGTAAGTAATAGAGAGGTTAGGAGCACACACTGATACAGCACATTGCCGCACCCACCACACGACAAACCATCTCAGGATCCCAGATTAGGACCCGAGTGCAGCCATGCAATGGATGACACCTCAGCACCACACCAGTTCAGATGGAATGGAACAGTGTGAGGATTTTCATGGTGACTGGAGTGTCAATCCTGCCACCCACCCCCCTAGTTTTTCCCTGCATGTTGGAGGGCCTACATGCAGGGATGGATGCAGATTAACGTCATATACCCAGGACAGAAGGAAGTGACATATAAAAAAATATTTTTTTCTGTGGAGTACTGCTTTAAAGATAGCTCTGATTAAACTTTATTTAACACTTCGTAGTCAGTTATCTTTCCACTCTCTGAAGTGATTAATTGCTCTTTGGCTGCCATGATGTTTGTTTCTTATACTGTATATATCTTTGTAAAAGGAATTTACATGTCCGGTCTGAACAGTCTCAGAACTGACAAGTTCACTTGCTGTCCTCCTGCAGATCTGCTGTAATAAAAGAAACGTATACAGAACTATTGCAGAGTGATTTCAGTGATTGTTAAAAACGTATGAGAATAATACAGTCAAAAACAAAAACATATGTGTATATATTATATATATATATATATATATATATATATATATATATATATATATATATATATATATATATATATATATATAGGTAAAATTCCGTTACAACGAACTCCCAGGGACCTAAAAAATATTTCGTTGTGATGAAAATTTTGTTGTAATGAGAGTCTGTATTTGTTACTATAATGCTTTCTTTAACTTGCGTCCAGGCATTTGCAATCATTTCAATAGCTTCTTTCTCGTTAATTTTAATCTCCTCCTGCCTACAAGTTATGCTGATGAGAACTTTTCTCAGCATTTCCTTGTGATGATGCACTTTCAGGGTGCGAATGATGCTCAAATCCAATGGCTGAAGTGCTTGCTGTGCAATTGGGTGGAAGGAATTCAACGCGAACATTATCTAAATCTGGAAGCATGTTGTGGGCAGCACAGTTATCAACCAGAAGCCGAATCATCCTTTTTTTTCTTCAAGGTTTCTGAACCCTTTTGAGTACCCTGACACCCCTTCTCCCCACCCAACGGGAACGACACGCTGAAGTGCGTCCTGAAGCACGATTGCAGCGTCTGTGGAAGATTTTTTGTCCGTTTCTGGGGAAGGGCAATAGGAGGCTCACAGCGCTGGAGTGAAGCGCCACAGAAGCAAATTATAAAAGATCGGGGTCACACTATAAGTCCCTGTCTTGCACCCCAAAACACTAAGCTTAGTCTCAATATTTAAGCAAAACCAGCTTTATTCAGCTTGAAACAGGAACAAACAGTTATTTATTGTAGCGTGATCTGCCACTCTGCTATACACAGACACAGCAGTCAGGCAGAGTCATGCAGGTCAGTGATCAAGTAATCCTGTTATCTGAATTTACAATGTATGCTCTCCTAACCTTGCATCACCCATGGAGATCTTTTCTGTTTACTTTGGCGGACAGACACAGCATATCTGTCAGCCTGCTAATTGCTATTGCCCTGTACAGACACGGAGATTGCACTTCGGGACGCTCTTCGGCTTGCTGTCTAGTTGAGGGAGGTCCCAAGAGAGTTTACAAACCTCACATTTTCTTGATCGAGTGCGGTATTAATAGGAATGTTTCTTGAACAAGCATCACTGAACCACATAGAAACTGCTTTTTCAACGTCTTCAAATGCAACAGTTCACATACGTTTGCAACCCGAGATTTTTCTTCTTTTTTTGCTCTGTCTTTCAAGAAAGTTGACAGTGTCGATGGCAAAATTCCAAATTCCAAATTTTTTTTTCAAATATGAACTGTTATGGTTTTTTCGTATGTGTCGTTTCTATAGGAGGGTGACAATGAGTTAAATTCCAATGGATGTTTTTCAAATGTTGATAAGCAAAAGGTATCACTGAAAACCACAGAAAACAAAAACAGCAAAAAAAAAAAAAAAAAAGAAAGTAGTACGAGGAAAGTTCGAAGAAAGAAAAACAAAATGACAGTGTTTCTGTTTGGGGATTGTTGTGCACAACTGAGCTGCGGCCACAGAACTAACTGCTCTGTGGATGATTCATTCAGGCATTTCAAGGTCTTTTGTGCACTTCATTGTAATGAAAGTATCTGCTGAATGTACTTCGTAGTAACGAGATTTCAATAGACTCGTGTCATATGGGGAAGCTGTCTGGACCATAAAAATACTTCCTTGTAATGAAAACTTCGTTGTAAAGATATTCATTGTAATGGAATTTTACCTGTATATGTACCAAATAAATAAACCACACGCCGTGGCGCAACGTTAGGGGCATCGCCTGTGGCGCTGACGTCCGAGGTTCGATTCCCGAGAGGGAGTGCAGTGGAGTTTGTACGCCTGATGAGCCCAGAATGAGGGCGAAACACGTGTCGTGTACTCTTTGCATTTATTTGACAGTAAACTATTTCATATATATATATATATATATATATATATATATATATATATATATATATATATATATATATATATATATATATATATATATATATATACACACACATACACACACACATACATATATATGAAAATTATACATAAATTTATTTATTTTTATTCTTGTTTTATATTGGCAAATCTGAGCTGACTGTGTATTATTTAAAAAAAATCATATATTACTCCATTATTCAGGATGCAGAAATGTGTTAAATATTTCCCTCTTTCTTACAGATTTTGAGTTGTCTCTTACCTCTCACCTCCAGTTGTGAGCTCTTCCATATGAACTCTATTTTAATCGTACCACACAGCACAGAACAGTTGAAGTAACCAGAATCTGTAACGTTCAAGTCCGTGATGACCAGAGAGCTCGATAGCGACTCAGTGCTGATTGAAAACCGCCCTTCACCCAGAATATCCTTTTCCGCGTCTTCACTGCCGTTTAGATGAATGTGTCTGTGCCGCCAGAAGAACAGGGCACGTTTGCAGTTTTTCTCTTTATTTACGCTACAGTTTAATTCAAGTCTCTGTCCGATCAGTCGAGTGGCCGACTGGGGGGTGAGAAAGAGATCGTCAGCTAAACTCAAGGAGACACCTGAAAGAAATGAAAGGACAGTCAAATTAAAAGGAAACAAACGAAAGCTATTTTTGTCTTTATTAACAAATATTATTTCTCCAATGGCATTTATTTATTTATTTATTTATTTATTAGACAACAACAATACCTTGACCTTTATACAGCGTGAATAAATGCTGCAGACTTTTATCATTACCATTAGCATCAGTACCTGATTTCGAATTCGAAACTAATAATAATCATAATCAAAATTGTACAGCGTCATTCACACTGTAATAGGAACAGAGTAATGTAAAAAGGCTAAGTCTTTTCTCACATAAAAATCAGTTTAACGGAATCATTCTATCGTAAAATACTATAGTTGCAGTGCACAGTAACATAAACCGACACTTTAACGATATTACATTGCACCACAAAATTTTAAAAAATCTTAAAATTTACGAAAAGTATTACATTCCACCTGCAACTTAAAGAGTTTTAAATTCAAGATAAATGGTACCGTTTGCCAAAAGATAAAACCGCAAAATATAGCTGTGAATATCGTCTGATTTCATCTTAAAAGTCTCTTTATTTTAATTTGGTCGGTCCCAACATTTTATATGCAAAGCCGAAATGTTAAAACCCAAAGGATTAGAAGGATTTTAAAAGGATTGTAAAGTGCAAATATGAGTGGCAAGAAACATTATAGGCGTTTACATTAATTTTCGGACTATCTTTTCAATTTCCCTAAAATAAGAACCATGCATCATAGTACATTAAATATATTTCAGTGAGAGTTTTATAATTAGTAAAATAATTTCAAATAACCAATAATACAGGAACAAAAAAATTTCAATTAATTTTTAAGCCATGTTTGGTATAGTAGGATTTTTTGACAGTTAATTCCTAATATTCAGGAATACAAACAATAATAATAATAATAATAATAACAATAATAATAATAATAATACATATACTTTAACAACCGAGCTATTTCTGCATTTCAGCTGTTGACTTACAAAGCCTGAAGCACCAAAGACAATGGATATTGAACGCCAAATCGGTGATTTCTCTGTCAGACGATTTTGTACATAGATATCTCCAAAGAATTTTAAGTTACTCACTAGTGAAATACATGGTCCAAAGTCCTGTAAGCAACATTCTATTCCGCTCGTCTATTCCACACAACTGAACGCCCCAACTATATACACTGATGTTTCCACTTCCTTTCCGTTAACTTCTATAATTCTGTCCTGTCACCTACAGCGCACAAAAAAGATCTGAACAAACGTGGAACAAAATCCTTTTCAATAGCAAAACGTATTTGCCCATCAAATAATTTTTACAATAGAATCTGTTTTAGAGTGGCGGAGAGGTGGAGGCCATTCTGAATATATCTGACAGAAAATCTGATATGTAAAACTAAGTTATTCAGTAACCTCATGGCTTTTGCTGTATAAAATATACAGCATATGGCGTAATAAATTCATTGACTTGTTGGGAGTCGCCATATATATTATAGAAAAGGAGCATTCAACTATAAGGTTCAGTGGATAACTAATGCATATTGGTCATAATGAAATTTTGTTCGTTTACAACTGTTGCCTCTTTATTTTTATTTTTTTTACTGTAGTTTATTTGCCTACAGATGTTCAAAGTGGACCCTGTAGTCGGTGCCGCATTAAGAATTGTTTTCTGCCTTGCGCCCAGTTCTTCTGGAGAGGACTTTGGTTATATTATTAATTATTATTATTATTATTATTATTATTATTGCATGTGATCGTTAATTTAAGCAATCGGTTTTGAGAATTCTATTTTATGCAGATTAATAAATAAACCCGATTTTTACTGGCCAGTTGAAACTAAGTTTTCAAAATTTGACTCTGGGCAGGTTTCTCATGAGTTTTATGCTCACGTGTTCGTACTATTTTTTCACGCAGATCTTTCGTCCATTTTCCAAAGGCTTGCAAAGAGGTTGGTAATTAAGTGATTAAACAACTGGAAAACACTGGAATATCTTATTTATTAACGGAAGGAAGCTATCGCAAAGGCAACTGTGTGGTGAACGTACAATATCTGTACTAGAAAAGTCCACAAATAAAAGGTATCCATACAGAAGCGACGTAAAAGAGCCGGCAATAGTCGGTAAAAATTACTTTAGCTGGTAACTGCAAAACGATGAGATATAGTATCAGGAATAAAGCTATCACTATTTTTTTTAAATTCTGCAAGGCAAAATTTGACTGAAGAATGCTCCGATTAAACCAATGTTTGTCTCAATACTTCTGCTTGCACGGTCATTGTATATTTTCTGTCAAGGATGGTGGATTTTTAACAAGCGTTCCCAAGCAGAAAGTTAGTGGATACCTTCTTCTTCCAAAAGCTACCTAATATGAAATTTGTCCTCTTTTCCCAGACACGTTTAGCACCGCAGTTCGTATTTATCTCCGCATCTTGTTAAGCACCTGGCCACAACGTTCCTTATAATGTGTTTGATGGATAATTTGGACTTTTAGGGGACAATCTCGTTTCCAACGAAAATAATTTTGAGACCTTTGAGGTTTTTTTCTCTATGAGTACAACCAATAATACCATTCATATTTGAAAAGTCGAAAATTTCATGAAAACCTTGGACTCTACCTTGTTATGCACTGTTGTAAGATGATGTGTTTTTATTTTGTGGTTAGAGGCACAGAGAAGAGCAAGTTCAGTTTACAGCCCCATCGCTGTCACACACACACACACACACACACACACACACACACACACACACACACACACACACTGCTCCCTCTCAATATCTGTCACTCTTAGCTTTCGCGTCTCTCAACCAATACAGGCCTCCAATGTTCAGGTACAGCTGCGGCAAATATCAAGCAAACAAAGTTGTAATGCTTGAATAAATAATTTAAATTACGTTTATCTTTGAGCTTTGCTCAAATTGGTAATTGAGGGGCTTAACCTGGAAGCGTATTCTTACCGGCAGGGGTAAAGTCGTTCGAGAAATTGGCTTTGTGTTCTGAACTGTTATACAGCTTAATACTTCAAATTAATGTCATTGTATGCGTTTACCTGTATTTGCAAATATATTTTTATTTAGTGTTAATAAAAATATATAGAAAAATATATTAACCAGAACTAACCACAGTTTCCAACCAAGTCTGTTTGTGATGTCTGCTCGAATAAAAACGTCCACCTTTGTATAAACCACACAAACCACTGGTAAACAGTTTCAACTCCTTCCTCTCTGATTAATTTAAAAGAAATGATTATTATGAATAATTCGTTTTCCATTACATATTTTAAGGTAAAGTAGTAAAATATATCCCAAAAAAATGATTGTAATATGTTTACATATAAATCTACAGTTTAAAACGAAATCTAGAAGTGTGTATATGAAAACGTTATTTAAAGTGATGCACTTTTAATGGTTACCTTAATACCAAGAGAGTTAAATTAGGACTGGCGTTTAAATTTTGATTTGAACAAATTAATAGAATGTTTTAGCCAACGCACACACACTTTTTAAGGACGTGCAGCGACTGCCATATCTGTCCACATGAATCAAATAGACTCTCAAAGTACCGAATCTTTTTTTAACTTGATACACTTATTCTTCAAGGAAATATGTCTCAATAGTTCAATTTTTGTCGAGATATCTTAAGTAAAGCACGCTGTACATATTTTTGTAAAATCAAACGGTCGCATTGATAACCTCCAGAAAATGTGCGCAATTGTCTACTTTAAAACCGAGAATCATTCTGAGCGACTTCAACTACAAATCGCCTCATTGTCTCAGTTTTAACTTGAGACAGACTATTTTAACTATTTTTTCTCCTCCGCCAGTCGCTCCTGACAGTTGAACACCAGCAGTTGTGCACGCTCTACTTCATATACCTCACTGTAGGGCACGGGTTTTGGCCATATGCCATATATGAAAGGCAAGATATTAGCTTTCGCTCTCTCGCTCTCTATTTTATTTACAGTAATCCCTCCTCCATCGCGGGGGTTGCGTTCCAGAGCCACCCGCAAAATAAGAAAATCCGCGAAGTAGAAACCATATGTTTATATGGTTATTTTTATATTGTCATGCTTGGGTCACAGATTTGCGCAGAAACACAGGAGTTTGTAGAGAGACAGGAACGTTATTCAAACACTGCAAACAAACATTTGTCTCTTTTTCAAAAGTTTAAACTGTGCTCCATGACAAGACAGAGATGACAGTTCTGTCTCACAATTAAAAGAATGCAAACATATCTTCCTCTTCAAAGGAGTGTGTGTCAGGAGCACAGAATGTCACATAGATAGAGAAAACAATCTCTAGCAAACAAATCAAGGTGCTGTTTGGCTTTTAGGTATGCGAAGCACCGCGGCACAAAGCTGTTGAAGGCGGCAGCTCACACCCCCTCCGTCAGGAGCAGACAAAGAGAGAGAGAGAGAGAGACAGAGTTTTTCAGTCAAAAATCAACAAGTGCCCTTCGAGCTTTTAAGTATTCGAAGCACCGTGCAGCATGTCGTTTCAGGAAGCAGCTGCACAAAAGATAGCAACGTGAAGATAATCTTTCAGCATTTTTAGACAAGCGTCCTTATCGTCTAGGTGTGCAAACAGCCCCCCTGCTCAATCCCCCTACGTCAGGATCACAGATAATCAGCGCAAGAGAGAGAGAAAAGTAAGCAATCTAGCTTCTCAGCCATCTGCCAATAGCGTCCCTTGTATGAAATCAACTGGGCAAACCAACTGAGGAAGCATGTACCAGAAATTAGAAGACCCATTGTCCGCAGAAATCCGCGAACCAGCAAAAAATCCGCGATATATATTTAAATATGCTTACATATAAAATCCGCGATGGAGTGAAGCTGCGAAAGGCGAAGCGCGATATAGCGAGGGATCACTGGGACGTGCTCTGAACATTTCTGAACATTAGGAAGTTTATCAAGGTATAAAGAACCGACTTCTTATGGTGCTTTTTCAAGCAATGATTCTATGAGCAACCACACAAACCAGTAAAGAACCATTAAATGCCATTAAAGAACCAGTATTCTTAAGACTAAACCATACAAGCATGGGGCACAAGGCAGGAACAACCACTGGACAGGGTGCAGGCCCAACACTGTTTTTGTAACAATGAATCACATTAAGAATTTACACTGGTAATAAAATGCAGCCGGATGCATTACTCAAGAACATAATATACAATTTTAACATACTTTTTAATAACATTTAAACAATATCATTTAGTTAAGGTCTGTGCCCAAGTAGACTTGTGGGGAACTAAATATCTATCATAGACACTAGAGTCCAACTTATGTGATGTAAAAATGTCATTGTGATGTAAAAAATGATGTACAATTATTCACTGAGAGCTACGTTTTTACCATCCAGACAGGCAGAAATGACAACAGCAGCAGATTTTTTTTGCAGGCACACCTAAAATGTAATGGGCTGATCATGAGCACAAGTTGACTATAATAACTGATGTATAAAATCTTGGTATATACACATCCACAAGGCGACAAATACCTTTTCCAAATATATCTTTAAGAGTTACTTAAACACTACAACAGTTTATTTAAAACTGATTTTGTTTGATAATGGTGAAAGGAACCAAAGACAAACTCTCCAGCCCATTTAAATGAACTTTCACTCTTACATTAGCCTACTAGGAAATGTATATTTTCTCATTAACCTAAAATAGAGTACTTAGAGATAAACCCACACAGTTACAAAGACATGGACAAATTCTGCGCACAGCCAAGCCTCAAAGACAATTTCCTCATGTGGTGAGATTAGCAGCACTCACCACTGTATCACTTTACTACCCTATAATGACAATGGCTTCAGGAAGGGAACAAGAACAGAGCTAATGAACTGAAGCAGTTCTTCAACAGGTTTGACTCATTCTTGTCAGTCTAATTCTTGCCCCAACTCTGCTAGTGGCTGTGACTGAGTGGAGGAGGTTCTGGAATCCAAACTGCCATCTACCCTGCATAACCTTCACCACTGATTCTCCCTTTCCCTGAATTTGAAGAAGGTTTCCCACCTGTGGGAGACCAGATGCATATTCCTAATACCAAAGAAAGAACATTCCAGTGATCCCAAGGACTTTAGACTAGTTGCTCTTACGTCATACATCATGAAGACTTTTGAGAGACTGGCCCTGAAAGTGATCCTCTGCAGTTTGCCTATCAGGCACATATTGTGGAGGATGATCATCTCGGAGAGACACTTTGACGTCATGCGAGACTAGATATTACAACCTTAGGAAGCAAAACCCATGAGATGGTGACTTTTGCACGTCATGCCCTTACAAACAATTTAAAACAAATTCACGGACATCTAATCTCGCAGTTGTTCGAATGCTTTTGGCAGACACTTCATGTGCTCCCAGCTCTTAAAAAAGTTATAAGTTCTAGATGGCACGTGAACGACTGAGCGAAGAAGAAAGAGCAGAGAGTCAAAAAGAGACACGAAAGCATTGGAGAGAAAAGAAGGCAAAAAAGGATTCACAAGAGAACAATAAAAATCTGTGTGCAAATTCAGAAAATAAGGAAAGTAATAATCAGCCTGGACGTCCCGTGAGAGACACTTTAACGACCCACAAGACAAAACAGTGAGACCAAAGGACAGCTGCTATACACGCTTTTAAATGACTGATGCGCAGCGTGACAAGCACAACATGCAGCACGTGACAAGACAGCAGCTGATCCAACCGCATCCCCTTAGCGTGCATTCAGGATCCACCACCCCCCTTCACAACGTGAGTGGCAGAGATGCAAAGTGGAAGGCATTTAGCACACGCTGGGGAGGTGGTTTGTGGTGGGCTTGGAGGAGGGGGCACGCGAGTGCAGCAAGGAGATCTGCTGTACAGGCTTTGAAATGATCAACGCGCAGCATGAGAAGCAGAACACGCAGCATGGCAAAGGGAACAGTAAGCAAGCAGGTAATCCGTCTGCATCTCCAAAGCGTGCGTTCAGCCACCGCTTCACAACTCGAGCGGCAGAGACACGAAGTGGCTGGAGCGTAGCGCACCTCAGGGTGGGGGAGAGGGGTTGGGCTCACAAAACGAGCAGGGGCAGAGCTCCCTAGTATATATAATTTTAATATTTCCGGTGCCTTTAACACCATTCTTCCTCATCAACTGGGTAGAAAGCTCAAGGTTTTGCATTTCAATTCCCTTTACAATCTCCTGGATCATGGACTAACTGGACTACCTGGCAGTAGTTTGTGAGGCCCAGGGACTGTGTGTCAGAAATGGTGGAGTGCTACAGAGAACTGTTCTTTCTCCTTTCCTGTTTACCCTTTTAAAAATGGACTTCCGGTACAATGTAAGTTCTTGCCACCTGCATAAATTCCCAGATATCTCTTCAGTCATAAACTGCATTAACTTTTGTGTGGTTAACACAGTCCTCACAAAGACAGTGTGCTCTTTTCCCAATAACAAGCCATGGATTACAACAGAACTGAAAGCCCTACTGAACATGAAAAAGAGAGCCTTCAGGTATGGAGATAAGGAGAAAATCAAGTGGGTGCAGTTTAAACTGAAGACACATTGCAGCTCCATTTTTGGAAAGCTCACTACAGAGTAGTGATGGGAACTCCGGCTCTTTTCAAAGCTGCCGGTAAGACAGTGGATGCTGCAGCAGAAGTACTTGGCTCTTTTCCAGGGTCAGTGGATGGCAGGAGAGAGGGCACGCGCTCCTCCAGTTGCACGGATGGGTGGGTGGTTCTTATATGTCTGTGCAGGTTTGTTGTTGACCCTGCTCTAACGGATATTATCATATTACAAATTCTGCACTTAGCTTTGCAGTCTCCAATGTCATTGAAATGTAGCCAGATGCTGCTTCTTTTTCGGCTTTCACTCATTTCTTCGCTCTTCTTTTTTTCTTCACGATGCGCTTACATTTAAATCTGGCTCCTCGTCTGTCGCAGCGACAGGTACACAGAGAGACAGTGTCGCTCGGTGTACCTGGCCTGTACCAACACTCGCTGTCTTCGGAGCGTCTGCCCCCCTTTCTTCTTTCACATAATGGTACGATCCTAGTCCGATGTGTTGTTCGTGAACGAGCCGGCATTATGAGCCAATGTTCTGTGTGCCCATATAAGTAAAGTCCCGCCCCTGCCGAATGGATTTTCAGCAGAGCTGAGCAGGAGCCGCTGAAGCTTCGGCTCTGCTCGACGGGCATCGGCTCCTCTCGTTCGCTTCAAAGCATCGGCTCTTAGAGCCGGCTCGTTCGCGAACGACACATCACTACTACAGAGACAAAATTGAGCAAAAGTTACATCAAAAAACATGAATTAAGTGTGGAATGGTATTAGGATTATCACTGTGCTGCAAAATGCTAGAAATGCTCTATCACTTCATAGTAGCCAGTGTGTTGTTGTACATCACAGTCTCCAGGGAAAGCAATCTGAGCTCAAAAGAAGCACAATGCCTGAGCAAACTGATCAGGAAAGCCTTCTCCATCACAAGACACACTGGAAGCTTTTGTAGAAAAGAGGATGGTGGCAAAATTGGATGCCATCATGAAAATATCTCTCCTTCACACCCAGGAGGGTCTCTCTTGGAGCGCTTATAGCTACAGGCTCATTCCACCACGGTGTGCTAAGAAGAACCTCTGAGGGTCATTTCTGCCAGTTGCTTTCAGACAATTTAATGATTCCTTCCGGGGCACTCATTCATTTTGAAAAACCATTTTTACATCTTGCCCGAAGAAGAGGCCTGAGTTGCCTTAAAAACTTGCATATTATTATCTTTTCAGTTTACCAATTAAAGGTGTAATTTTGCTTGACTTCTTATTACATACATAATGGCTAACACCATACAACACCCTAGTACTACAGAAATATCATTTTGAAATATCTGCACAATACATTGTACATTTATTTATTTGTTTTCCATCCATCCATTATCCAACACGCTATATCCCAACTACAGGGTCACTGGGGTCTGCTGGAGCCAATCCCAGCCAACACAGGGCACAAGGCAGGAAACAAATCCCGGGCAGGGCGTCAGCCCACCACAGGGCACAGACACACACACCCACACACCAAGCACACACTAGGGACAATTTAGAATCGCCAATGCACCTAACCTGCATGTCTTTAGACTGTGGGAGGAAACTGGAGCACCCGGAGGAAACCCACACAGACACGGAGAGAACATGCAAACTCCACACAAAGAGGACCCTGGAAGCAAACCCGGGTCTCCTAACTGCGAGGCAGCAGCGCTACCCACTGCTGCCCGTTTATCTGTTTTTTGTTTATTTATTTAATTAATTGATTCATTGATTGATAAAGCGGCTGTATTGTTTGTCCTGTTAGTCTGTAGCCTTGTTTTGATGTTTCTGCTGTTGTATGCATCTGATTTTCCCATTTGGACTAATAAAGTTTATCTAATCTAATCTAATAATGGAGAGTAGTCAGAAGACATGAGGCTTAACATCAGCAAAACAAAAGAGTTGATGGTAGATTTCCAGAATGCCAAATAGCCTCTAAGACCAGTTACCATTCAATAACAACATTTATTTCTAGAGCACGTTTTAATACAAATGAAGAAAGAAAAGAGAAAAAATATAAAAATTTGGCAATACTATTATTACTAATTTAAAATTTTATTCTGTTGGCCTAGCCCTCTTTCTCAAGGGTGGGGGTTGATTTGTTTCCAACCTAGTTTTGTTAAACTTGACTTGCTTGTATGGAATGTTATTTTAATTTCAATAAAATCAATAAAATGCTTAAAAAATAGGCAATACTAATTAACAAATAATAAAATAAGATCTGATGGCCAGGGAGGACAGAAAAAACAAAAATAACTCCAGAGGGTGGAAGAAAAAAACAAAAATCTGCAGGGGTTCAACGGCCACGAGACCACCCAGCCCCCACTTGGCATTCTACCTAACATAAATGACCTCAATCAGTCCTCATGGTTTTCAGGCTTCATGTGGATGAATTAGATGATGATGGTTACGTGGACCTCTGGCCTTCAATCCATCAATGTGCCCTGATTAGGTGGTGGGGGTGCAGATCGCCACCACAGAAAACCAGAAAAAGAACAGCAGAGAAAGTAGGGGTTAGTACGGATTTCAAAGCCATGACAAAAAAGATAATTTAATACATATAAAGAATATCAGGGTTACACTAAAGTTAAGAAAGCCATGTTAAAGTAATGGGTTATTAACAATGTTTTAAAGAGCTCCACCGTGTTAGCCTGGCAAATTTCTATCGGTAAGCTATTCCAAATTTTAAGTGCATAACAGAAGAAGGCTGCCTTACCACTTCTTTTAAGTTTAGCACTATAAGCATACACTCATTTGAAGATCTAAGGGTACGATTTGGAATGTAATGTGAGAGGCATTCTGAAATATAGGATAGAGTTGATTATTTAAGGCTTTGTAAACCATAAGCAGTATTTTAAAGTCAATTCTAAGTGACATGGGTGAATGTAGTGACATCAAAACTGGTGTGATGTGCTTGGATTTTCTTTTCCTAGTTAAGATTCTGGCAGCTGCATTCTGCACTACTTGCAATTGATTGATGTCTTTTGTGGGTAGTCCTGAGAGGAGTGCGTTGCAATAATCTAGTCGACTAAAAAAAAAAGCGTGAAATAATTTTTCAGCATCTTTCAAAGTTATATGGTGCCTTTTTTTGCTGTATTGTAACAATTCGTCCCGCGTGCTAACATGAGATGATTGCTACCGCTAATCTGTCCTAGGTGACGGCAGATGATAAAAGGATAGGCCAATATCACACCCCAATAAATTTCCCGTATACCCTTTATTCTACACATTTCAGTCCCTTAATGCCGATGCATTTATAGCCCACAAAAAGCTAATAGTCAATCTCTATCATCACATTACATAAAATAAAAAAAAAAAACACAATCTCTTACACATGCACCCCCCCACCCTAAATAACCCTTATATTGTAGCGCCACAAATATACATATATATATACACAATAACAATATTCCTTCCCCCAGTTCCCCTTCCAGAGATGGTAAATAGATCCACAGTTGTCCACAATTCTGCCCCGATGATGCCGGCAGGCCAAACGAGGAGTTCTGACAATTGCGGACTCCTAGCACAATCACATCTTCGTCATAATAGACATACAGTCAGTCTTGTGCCATGATACAATACAATAAGTCCTTTGAAATAGCTTACCCGAGTCCGTAGGAATTAGCGGAATGTTCAATTCCCAGATCAAAAGAATCACTTCCACCTTCTGACAGGACTGTAGGAGCTCCTGGACTTCTTACATGGCCCGTGCAGTAGCTGATCTGTTTTTTATTATCTGATCTCTTTTTTTTTCTTTCCCTCCTCTTCTCCTTTCTCTCTTTAAAACGGCGCGCTTTATGCAAATCACTCCCCGAAACAAAACAGTAAAACTGGGAGTTCCACCACTGGGGCACCGCTGTCAATCTCCGGATATAAGAATGATCCCCACAACACCTGATCGACAGCAGAAAACATATTACCTTTATGTGGCAGTGCTACTGTATTTCTTAAGTGAAAAAATACTGTCCTAGTAAACAAACATTTAGGTCAGGGTCAATAATTAACCATAAATAACTTTTAAGCCTAATGGATCAGATTTATTTCAAATACTCTCATTAAATCCATTTTGCCAATCACTAAGATTTCTGATTTCTCATTATTTAGTTTGAGAAAATTACTACTTATTCATTCAGAAACATAAGTAAGACATTGTGTCAGTGAGACAAGAGAGTCGGGGTCATCAGGTGCAATTGATAAATACAGTAGTGTGTCGTCAGCATAGCTGTGGTAGCTCACGTGATGCCCTGAGATAATCTGACCTAATGGAAGCATGGAGAGCGAAAGAGCAGCGGACCCAGGATAGATCCTTTGGAACATCATATAGAATATCATGTGTTTTTGAAGTACAATTACCACAACTAACAAAGATTTTTCTACCTGTCAAGTAAGACTCAAACCAATTTAAGAAACTGCCAGAGAGGCCCACCCACTGACTACAGCGATTTCTAACATTATTATGATCAGTGGCACTCAAATCTAAGAGGATGAGAACAGATAAATGGCCTCTGTCTGCATTTACCCGCAAGTCATTTACTACTTTAATGAGTGCAGTTTCTTTACTGTAATTTATTCTAAAACCTGACTGAAACTTGTCAAGAATGTTTATTCAGGTGATCATTTCGCTGCATAATGACTGCCTTTTCTTGGATTTTACTTAAGAAATGCAAGTTAGAGATAGGTCTAAAATTTTCCAAAAACAAAGGAATCGAGATTATTTTTCTTGAGCAGGGGTTTAAAAATAGCAATCTTAAGACAGTCTGGGAAGACCCCCATATATAATGATGAGTATATCTCAAGAATACTATCAGTTAGCACATCAGATACTTCTTTGAAAATACTTGTTGGTATTGGGTCAAGGAATCAGGTGAATGGGCTCAGTGGAGAAATTATTTTATATAAATCAGGTAAATGTATCCTGGTGAAAGAATTTAATTTGCTTAAAATGGAATACCAGAGTTTAAGAGGATCAGTACTGGGGGGATGTACTATATTATTTCTAATACAGTATCATTATTTTTGTGATTTAAAATATAGTAAAAACCTCACAAGTGTCACTGGAAGTTTTTCGGAGGCATTTCATTGAGTGAACTAGGCTTTGCAAACGATCAATTGTAGAGAATAAGACACTGGGATTACTAGCATTGTTATTTATAATTTTACAGAGATAGCTCCGCTTCTCAAGACAGACTATGTTGTTGTATTTTGTTATTTTAGCCTTCAATATCTCATAGTGGATAATCAATGTAGCTTTTCCCCATTTACGCTCAGCTCTCCAGCATGTTTTCTTTAAATCAGGCACTCTTGGGGTCTTCCATGGTATAACAGTGCTAGAGAATTTTTTAACTGTCTTTTTAGGAGTGACTATGTCAGTGGCAGCTTTCATTTTAGTGTTAAAATTTTCCACCTATTTACGTTATTATCACTATTGTAGTAAGCATTACAAACTGACTGGTTGTTTAAAATGTTTATAAACGTTGAAGCTGCAGATAAATCAAAGAAGAGTTTTTTTTAGCAATATGCTTCTCATTAATTTTATCTATCAGTATTTCTATATTGAATAGTAAGAGAAAATGGTCTGATAAACAAATATCCTCGATCTGCCTCACATCTACTTTTAGTCTTTTAGTAATCACTAAATCCAACGTGTGTCCTCCTTTGTGTCCTGGCTGACTAACATGCTGGCTCAGATCAAAAGAGTGCAGGAGGTTCATGAATTCTTTTGTTTTCAGGTCACACTGAATATCGATATGAAAATTAAAGTCACCAACTATTAGGAACCTGTCATAGTTGGAAATTATAACTGACACTAAATCTGAGAATTCCTCAAAGAAACATGCATTATATTTAGAGATCTATTTACAGACAATACTAAAGACTGAGAAACTCCAAGAATAACAATGGCAAGATACTCAAAAGACTTGAATGTACCAAAGCCGACATCTTTACACTTTAACTGGCTTGAGCAAATATTTGCTGAACCAACCACCTTTCTTACCTTGTGATCCGCATGAGTAAAGCTGTAATTCGGAGGTGCAGATTCAATTTAAACAGCCACACCATCAGAGCTAAGCTATGTTTCAGTTAATGCAATAAAATCGATTTTCCTATCACTAATAAGATCATCGATGGAAAACATCTTGTTGGTTAATTAATGTTCTGACATTTAATAAGGCCATATTTAAGGTCTCAGAAGAGCAGAAAAGAATTGTTGGAATGTTACGGCTGTTCAAAATGGTAAATAAGTTATTTGTAGTAGCGCCGCTTTGTGCAGATGTGTTATTTAATCTATATTTGTTTTTCATAGTTTTAATAAAGTGCACATCTAGAGGAGAAATAATAATTAGATTAATTAAATTATTCACATTTATGTGGCACTGTCTGGATTTTTTACATGAACTGAGGTTGTTTGTTAAAGTATTGATGCAGTGCATTTTTGAGGAAGAGGTCGCTACAGAGTTATTATGTCGTAGCAAGGCATTATGGAAAGAATTAGAATTAAAAGTACATAGTCAGGGGTAGAATGTGTAAGTGGTGCAGTGCTACAAGTACCTTGGGGTCCACATAGAAGCCAAAATGAACCGAAGAGCCAGAGCAGACTGAACTTCCTGATGAGTCTCGGGTCTTTTAATGTATGCAGTGATCTAATGGAAAGTAAGTCTGCAGGGGGAACTATTTAAAAGCGTGAATAAATTTAAATAATTGAGGATCAGTTGTAGCCCAAGATGGACAATTTGACGAAGAGAGAATTTCCATGGAGTGCAACATGGATGGAACAATTGGAAGAAGATATCAGGAGCATTGTGTAAATGAAGAATTAAGGCGAAGGTTAAAGGTAAGGTTTTTAAGACAGTCGTAAGACTGCAATTATATATCTAATCTAATTTCATTTCATTAATTCCCTTTGAAATATTTTTGACTTTTTGCATATGAAAAACAAACCTTATTTCAATTAACATAATGTGTTGTCACAATAACAGTCCACAGACATCATAAAGGTTTGGGGCAGCCACCTGTATATTATGCCCTGGCTGCAAACGGGTTATTTTGGTTGAGATGTTCACAGGTTGAAGTCCAAAACAGAACTGATTTAAGAGTGAAAATATGGAGGCTTTAAAGGCTGGGACAGGAAGTGAAGTCCTTGGGACCAGAAGTGATGTCATCAATAGCACCAGAACTGGAAGTGACATCATCAATATTGGCGGTATTGGGAGTGATGTCATCAATGGCGTCAGTACCAGAAGTGATGTCATCAAGGGCTTCGGAATCTACCTGGATTTCCCTTGGATGGTCTGCAGAGGACTGAGAGAGAAAGTCAGTGCAGCTCACCACCCCCTGGTCTTGGGTGGTACAATTGTTATTCAGGCCCTTTAGCTGCCTCCCAATTGCATGTGTGTGACATGTTCATAAGTGTGACTGTGATAAGACTTGAGCTCATTAAGATTTGAACTGAAAGAAGTCCAATAATTTTTGTTTAGCTTTAGAAAACTAATTTCCATAACAACTTGTTTTATTTTTTTCTTTGACTTTTGTTTGTACCACTCTAGAACAACTCTAGGAAAGAAAGTCCTCAGTTTCCAAAGTTTGCAAACTTGAGATTTTTGCACGACTTATACTCTGGTTTCAGCATGAAACCCAAAGACATGCATCACAAATTAACCGTATAAATTTGCCATGCAATGGATTTGATTCCTTGAATTTTTGCTGATCTTATTAAATGTGTTTAGAATATAAGTGAAACATGTTTATTATCATGACTAGTGAAAGAATTTCAAACAACAATTCACACTGAGTGAAGTAACACCACCAAGTTTGATAATTTCATCCATCCTTTTTCTAACCTGTTTCATTAATTTTAAGTTATAGGGAGACAGTGCCCATCCTAGAAACAGTGTGGGAAACAATTCTAGGCAAACATGAGGCCATTAGAGGACAAAGTCAATCATTGTCACCCCCACCCCATCCTCATCTGGAATCAGTTTGGAGTTGATAATTAATCTAAAAATATTTGGGATATGAAAAGATTGGACTAAACAGAGGAGAATCTACACAGACTTTGGGAGAATACAGCCACCATATGTTATAAAATACATTAGGCACAGTTTAAACTTTAATTAATGTTGTCTTATTTTAATTTCTTACTTTGTGTTATTTTTCTTTTCTTCATTATGTAAAGCACTTTGAGCTACATTTTTTGTATGAAAATGTGCTATATAAATAAATGTTGTTGTTGTTGTAAATTGTTTATTTCCATGTGGTACTTACAGTATTTACTGTTTGGAAATGCACAATGAGGTCTAGCTACACAGGTGTAGTATGTGGACATACAGTATATTAATGTGCTGATAAACCTGTTATTGCTCATTTGGCTCATCCATAATCCAAGGTAATGCAGTTCAATTGTTTATGCCACATTTTTCTGTTGCAGGACTGACAAGATTAATGATTTACGGGACAAAAGGCAAGCTGAGGATGTTAAATCAACTGACAAACCCTGTAGTTTAAAATAGAATGTCTTAGCCATTTTACCTCAATACCTGCCACATGGCATACATTGTGCAGAATTCACTGCTTATCTTTACAATTTGATGCTTCCACTACTGTGCTGGATTGTTAGACTGAGGTTCTATTACATGTAGTGCTGCCATTGTTTTGAGTATAACTGGGCTAATGCCTTTCAGTTTTTACTCACCTGTCCATAGATGTTTGTCACAGAACTCAAGAGGCGAACCTCAGAGCTTATTGGAAGGTTCTTTATGATTTAATTGAAAATCTGGCTCCTTCTTCTTATGTAAGTTTTAACTTTGATCTCCTTCCTTGTTCTTCTGCCCACAGCTCCATTTTCTCTTTAAATCTTATGGGCTCCCTTCTCCATTTCAGGAACCTGCCCATCACATCAACATCTTTTAGCCTCTTTTAGTACTATTAGATAATCTGCTTGTTCCGCTTCGGAAACTGGGATACCTACGATTAAAGTCCCATTTTAAGAAACTTATTATGCTTTAGAAATCTACCTATTCATGCAATTTGTTCACAGGTTATACCTATCTCCATCTTGGCATTTTTCCATGAGAGGTCTCCATTTTCTGTTACTGTTCTCCTAAAAAGATGGTACTTTTTTTTGTATATTTTTGATCTAGTTTTTTGCCTTCTTATTCTCTGTGAAAGGTACAGATTTAAATTGTTTTGCTTTGTCTTCATTTCACTATTCACTATAGTAGGGGTGGTTGAGTAGGATTTTTTTTTTTTTTTACCTTTAATGTTTGTAGAGGGAATTGTTTGTTGTTCGGAGTGTTAATGGCTGATATTTTCAATATTGTAATACAAAATAATAATACAAAATGAAGAAGGGGCCTGAGTTCCCTCGAGAGTTTGCACATTGTAATCTTTTTAGTTAGCCAATAAAAGGGGTCATTTTGCTTGACTTCTCACTAAAATGGAAAATAAAATTCTTGTACTTCAGAAGATTTTCACAAGGAAACTCAAGAGTATGCATTTCTGACTGTGGTTCGGTGGAGACCTCTAGCTTGAGGAATTACTCTATTGCCATTTTCCAAACTTAGAACTCATTCATTTTTTCTTCAATTTTTTTAGGGTTTGATTGATGATGGGTGAACTTATTCTGAACTTATTATTATTATTTTTCTGAGTCTAAATATCCATTACAGGGTTAAGGTAAGTCATAATATATCCTGGCAGAACTGGCCTCAAATAAGAAGCCAATCTGGAATAGGATGCCAAAAAAATGTAGGGTATGTAGACGTTATGTGTGTCCTTACTCACACAAGACAGACGTATATAGAGTGTTTTTGGGATTGTGTCAGGAAGTCATAATTAACAGAAAAACCACCGGGTCTGAACTGGGGACTAAGTGCTGTGTGGCAGCAACAATAATGGCTCTCTTCATCTGTGCTCTGAAGGAGGAGATGTCTGAATTGAAATTAGAAGGAAAAAACATGACATGCAACCAAAAAGAAGATATAAAAAGTAATATAAATCAGTAACATAAAGTTTTATTTGTTATCTACATGTTGACATGTTTTAAAATATTTTCATACTTAAAAACACATGAAAGTTAAAGTACAGTAAACACAACATGTGACAATATTTCTAAAAATTGTTATAACAATTTACTTTTATAATTACTCGTAGCATATTATTTATAAAATATTTTAAATATATACAAAAATAAAATTAGATCATGTGATATTTGGAATGCAACTAGAATTACTTTCCTTAATCTGTCTTTAAAGTGCCACTTAGAATCTCTCAAAACAGAAAAAGTACATAATTCACTTTGAGATTCGATATTATCTGTACAAAAGTCTGAGCATGCTGTCCATTGCATCATTACGCACACTTCCAGGAATTTGCACGTTGTGTTTGATTAGTTGTTAACCCTGTGTGCGTCTGTTTTGCTGTAAGTTACATGTTTTATTTTTAGCTCCATTACAACATAAATTTTTTAAGTACAGTAATGGTAAAAGGTCTAACGATGTTTTACTAACGTGTTCACTTTAATGTTCAAAATCATAAAGGACGTTAATAAATGCTGCCCCTTTATGCATATATATATATATATATATATATATATATATATATATATATATATATATATGGTTGAAATAGTTTACTGTCAAATAATGCAAAGAGTACCCGACATGTGTTTCGCCCTAATTCTGGGCTCATCAGGCGTACACACTTACTGGACCACCCTACGGGAATCGAACCTCGGACGTCAGCGCTAGAGGCGAAGCCCCTAACGTTGCGCCACGGCGTTTGGTTCGTATATTTGGCAGCATGTAGATCGGGGTAATTATATTCACGGCATTCGTAGTCTGAATCACAATCTGATTGTATGGGTGGTTACCTACCAGGTAACGCTTATGGTTGGCCAGCAAGTCAGCTAACATCCGCCACGGTGCCTTCAGTTTGTGAGAAGCAGATCATAGAATGGTTGAAATAGTTTACTGTCAAATAATGCAAAGAGTACGCGACACATGTTTCGCCCTAATTCTATATATGTACCTCTAAAAAGAACCAGACATGGTAATTGCTGTTTAAGTAGTGACTGTGCTCCGTGTCTGAACAGCTTTAACATATTTTGTAACTGCAGTACTGTATCTGCTAACAACGGCATAGTGATCTGTTCACTTCCACCGCCATCTACTGGCCTTTTTGGGTATTACCTTTTTTAGAATTCTGTAGGGATTTATTTTTCAGACAGATCTTCTTGTCTGCATATTGATCTTGCAAAATTTTACACCGAATCACCTTCCTGACAAAACCCTCTCCACTTATCCGGGCTTGGGACCGGCACGAAGGAACACACTGGTTTGTGCATTTCTCGTGCCTGAGTTCTGCATTATTGTTGTGACAGTTAGTTATTGTTACTGTATTTGCTCCGTTTCTGAAACCACACAAATCTGCAAATAAAAATAAATATTTAGCTTTACAAGGCCATTGCAATAAAAACTTCTTTGGAAACGTTTGACAATTAATTAAGACATTCTACTAAAACTCTGGTCTGCTTCATCCAACTTACTGGGTATTAGGATCTGGTACCAGTTAAACACGCTAGTGTGACGCACTCTGTTTAACAATATCCTTTGTAATATTTTTCTTTACGATCTCCAAAATTTAAAAAAAAATCTTTATAATGATTAAACAGTAATCAAAACATATATGGTACATAGTGAAAAGCATATAATTTATCACAGTTTTGTTTTTATTTATTTAGTATTATTTTTTAAATCTTTACCCCAGAACCTACTAAAATGGCCATGTTTTCTGAGGAATTAGGGGTTGGATAATATTATACAAATCTAAAATAATAACAATAACAATAACTAACAATAATAATAATAATAATTCATTATATTTATATAGCGCTTTCTCAGTACTCAAAGCGCTATCCACACAAGGACAAACTGGGAAGAGAACCCACAATCTTCTACAGTCTAATCAATGCAAAGCAGCAGCACTACCACTGCGCCACGCATTCCAAAAGGTATTTGCACTAGAGTCAGCCTGCACTGTACATGATTGGCACTATGCTTACCTGTTTGACAGAACAGTTGATAATACAGGCTCTTTTGTGCCAGGCTGTACAAAACCCTGACAAATACAAGCTGGCAGCTGAGTTTGTTGATATTCCAGAATAAGCTAAGCCTTTAAATCTTCTTGTTGTTAATAGTCAAAAATCGGCAGCTCTGGTCATTCCTCCTTTTTCTACAGACCAGTTCTTCAAGAAACTTGAAGTTCTCAGCTGTGCCTCATGATACCTGAACTACTTGGGTCTTGCTAACAGCAAGTGTAAACGTCTTTTGGACAGATGCTTTTTTTGGATTCATCTTCTAGTTTTCTAGACTCTTCTCCATAACCAGTCTTTGGTAATTTCTTTTTCTTTTGAAAGTGACTGCATTCTAAAGAAAAAAACATTGTAAGTAGGAGTGCATTTAAGATAATGTTATTTGATCAGATTCATGAAATTCTACATGAATTGGTTAATAAAGACTTTTTTCCAGTGGACTTACCTAATCTTTTCTTCAAAAGTACAAAGGCCACCCCAATTATGACAATAACTAAGGCTGTTGCTCCTGCACCAACTCCTAAAATGGGTGTGAAAATCTGCATTAATACATTTGTATACAAAGACAATAGTTCTATAAGTGCATTGTAACATAATTAAACATAGAAATGTACTCATATTATCAATATTTAAAAAGCTAGAAGATAATAAAATTATCTTCATGATATATAACTCTGCCCTGTATTTATTTTTCCTAGCATCAGCAGTTTCTGTACTACTCATGGATTACAAAGACCTTCCTAAAGATGAGGCTCAGACAATTTAAGCACCTAACACTGATGGACTGTTTAATGTTTAATGATGTTGTTATCTACACACACATTCTTAAAATGAACCAAATAATTTGTTTTCCTAATCAATTAATAAAACTGCAAAGCAAAACAGTCTGTGTGTGTGTATTGAGACTTCTGTCCATGTGGTTAGCACTGTTACCAAATGTACAATTTTGCTTTTCACTTCTTAACATTCTCATCCGTTTCTTTTCTTTTTTTTTTTTTTTTTTTGAGCACCTCCATTCTTCACTTCTCAGCTCTTTGTTTCATGATGGCAATTCCCTGGATAGCCCTTCAGGTTTCTTATAATCAAAAACAAGGGTAGAGCTGTAAAATCCTCATACTTATCTTCTCTGGTGTTGTATTTGACCAGTCTATTGGATAAAAAAAACACTAAAACTCTTGTTTCTTCCTTGGGTCTGCCTCCATAGGTCTCAGATTCCTTGTGTAAAGTGTGATGTGGTTTGCCTAATTTCTAACTTTAATGAAAAAAAAAGAAAAGCTCTTCCTTTCTCACCTGTTCAAGCATCCTGTTAACCTCTGGGTTGTCTAATGTGCTAAGAGAAAGCACCCCCAATTACACACCCTGTCTCTGTCTCTATGACTTATGCTGTCTTTAACTTGTTCTCTCTTCCCCCACCCCCCATTTTAGTCTTTTCTTCTGGTTCATCTCTTGACTCTCAGCTGAGACTATGGACTTAAAGTGGGCTTAGACCACATTCTCAGGTCACTTTAAAACCAAGCCATGGAAAGCACCTCAAGGATTATGAGCAGTTCTATTTTTGTGACAAAGGCACCAAGCTAGAGTCTGCTGAGCCATCAGTTCCTACAAGTGGACCATGAATTGATAGATTTCTCTTTAAAATAATAACTATAATTCTGAGGTCTTCATTTTGTATTGGCATGAAGACCTATACCTTCCTTACCAGTGCATGTTTTGTTTTTCTTCCTTGAGCCTTGTTAATCTTTGCCCCTGTCCTATGCCAACTTTCCTGCCTGTTGTTTTGACCACATCATTTATTACATTTTTATACACACATACCTACAATATAGTATTAATCAGACTTTTTTGCCTAAAGTAAAAATGTATTGACATTGGGGTATTTTGCAGAGATTCATTACAGGGAAAAAATATTAAGATATGCAGCAGAACACTGCCTTCAATTACAGGTACTAATATAATGTTTACTCTCTCTGTAGTTATCAAGCAGAATCTAGAGACTCAATCTTTAATTTACAAAAGTGTTCTTCAAACATCCAAATCAATGCTTCATGCAACCTGAGAGAACTTACTTAGATGTATTACCTCAACCAGAGGGAGGACAAGAAGAAAATTGATCAAGAAATAAGAAAGGCCCAAATATTTTAATCAAATGAGAATTCCTTTTACTACTTACCACGTGACCTAAAATTAGTTTTCTGTTTTTCATCTGGATTCACATGATCTGCAAAAAAATTCATACAAATGGGTTGTTTTTAAAAACAAGTATTTCACTAAGATCAGCAGCATCTCAAAGGAAGCTTCCCATGCATACTGCTTGCTCCATAAAATAACTAAAGAGTCAGTGTTCTGCTTTTTCTCATATAGGAAATAAAGAGAGGAAGACAGCTGTCTCTATACTCCCTTAGCACTTTTACAATGTGATTCTCTGACAGTATAGAAAATGTGTACTGCTAACCTGCTTATTCTGTCCAAGAGGAGGCAAATTAAATAGAATTCAATTTAATTTATTTCTTTAAATGTTTGTTTTTTAATATATTCATACCTACATACATTCATTCAAAAGCCTGCTTAACCAAGTTAGGGGTCAGGGGCCTGGAGTCTACCTGGGCAGCACTACAAGCGAGGCAGGAAACAGCCCTGGAAGTTGTGCTATGTCCACAGTAGTAACCATTGTAATATGATCTTAGAACCAATAAATTGTTTTTGCAATAAAAGGTCATTTGTGACAAAATAACACCATGTTTCTATGGTCCTGTCCATTCCATAAATCATTTGGGTGCCCAAGCCTATTTTCAGCCACCTGAAAAACTGAAACTTGATTTTTCAATCAGGTTTCCATATTCTTTGGAAGAGAATAAGGATATCAGTGATGTATACCAGCAAAAGGCATATACAATAAAAGGATTTATGAACTTTTCATGACTAATTAATGCTTAGCTGGATTTTTTTAATTAATGTTAAATTTCTGGTTTGTATCTATAAGAAAATAAACACATAATAAATAAAACTAAGTGAAAACAGTTGAAGCGTAAAAAAACAACAACACGATAACCCTAAACTCTTAATTTCTCGTTAAGACACAGCCACTATTGTTGGTCCAAACTGAAATTTCATTCCATCAACATGTAGCCATGGCAGCTTGCCTGAATCTATCCAGTACTTTTTCTATTACAGTTTTTTTCAAATCTAATAATATTAAGAGGATATGAATCTCCTGAAAACTTTCACTTGCTGTTAACCACATTCTTAAGAATTAAGACTCCCTAATCACAAGATTTTATTTTTCAGCAATCAATGAAAGCTGTTGTCTTATTCACTATAAATACAGAAACCATAGTAGAGGTCAAATCTGTCAGGAAAGCCTTATCTCTATTTAAAAAAAAACAAACAAAAAACATAATATTGCATATTGTCACCTACTAATTTTGATCAGTTACATTTTGTGTTTTTTATTTCTTTAATATTGAAATTCATATCATTATCACCAGCATGTAAATAAACTAATTCTGTAAAAGTGTTTACACAACTGTCTGATATGAAAACTCTCATTACCACCTACCAGTTTGTTCTGTAACATCCAACATAAAAGTTGTTCGTAAATACAAAAAGTATTCAGATTCCTATCAGCTATGCACCCAGTGTGAAAAAGATGGGAGGGAGGATATAATGCTCTTCAATGATACTGTGAGATTCATGGACCTTAATGCATCCTTTAGGAAGTGTGCCGTCCTTCACAAACAAGGCACCTCGGCAGCACTGGGGCTTCAATGGAGTCCTAGTCCTGGCCCTTCAAAGTCCAAACTACCTCTAAGGCTACAAGGACACCAATAGGTACTAAGTGGAGTTATAGGCTAGTGTGTGTGTGTGTTGTGTGTGTGTGTGCGTGTGTGTGTTCCAAATTCAGACCCTGAGCTGGATATCATTTCTGTCGGGACTGGAAGGGATTCTCAAAGGTGAAATGATGCCTCCTCTAGAATACAGGGGGGCTTTGAGTTGTGAAAGACAGGTGTAGGAAATGCCTGTAATGCTGAGAGGAAGGATTGACCAGTGATGGGCCAAGAGAGGTATGTATTATAAAGGAGGACTGGTTTAGTACTGTAGTGGTGGATCCTCTTGTCAAATTATTTACACAGGGACTAACAATACAATACAATACAGTTTATTTGTGTATAGCCCAAAATCACACAGGAAGTGCCGCAATGGGCTTTAACAGGCCCTGCCTCTTGACAGCCCCCCAGCCTTGACTCTCTAAGCAGACAAGGAAAAACTCCCAAAAAAAACCTAGTAGGGAAAAATGGAAGAAACCTTGGGAAAGGCAGTTCAAAGAGAGACCCCTTTCCAGGTAGGTTGGGCGTGCAGTGGGTGTCAAAAGAAGGGGGTCAATACAATACAATACACAGAACAGAACAAAAATCCTCAATACAGTATAAAATAAAAAGTTATTTTAGAAGTAAAATAAAAAATAAATAAATAAATAAATAAAAATTTTAGAAGTATGGAGCAGAATTTAACAGTAAATGATATCACATAATAAGATTTGGATATTTTTTGAGTCCTGGAGCCCTCATCCATCAAGCTGTCTCCCCCATTTGGCCATTCCATGGCTGAAACAGTGCTGGGCCAGCCAATCTGATGAAAGGACCCCTCTTTCCCACGATTCCTGTGATCCTCCATCAGGGATGACTTTACCTTAGGCAGGTAAGGACTAACCAATGTACTGCAAGGATGCCCAGTATTTTTTTTTAATAAATCTACGTTTAATTAAAAAAAAAATAATAATAATAATTGTTTTGTGTACTCTGTCTCATTCTAGGTTTGGAATGCTTCACGGATAAAATAAAATAAAGGACAGTTTTAACTCACTCAGGTATGTAGTTAGCAGAAGTAGAGCAAATTGTTAACAAAGCCATTAAACAAAATACACTTTAAAAAAAGCATTGACCCCTTGGCATTGGTCACATTTTGTTATACAACATTGAATCACCTTAAATTTAATCTGGCCTTCTTGACACTATCAAAAGTAAAAACAGATCTCTGCCTTTTGTGTTCCTTCTCTCTTCTCAGAAATTCAGTTGTGTTTTACAAATCTGCAACAAAATTAGCAGCTTAAATAAATGATTCAAGTCTAATGTCAAGAAAAAGCAAAAAATCACACTGGATAATAAAGAACCAGTATCATTGTTACAGGAATAAGCACAAGAACACAAGGAAACAAACCTTCGGCATAGTAAGCCAATTAATTTAAACTGAAAGAAGATCTGGTGTCAAATCTCTGTCATGTTTTAAACAAAATTTGCCTTGGGGGCTTTTATTGAAATTACTATAACTGTCCCTTTTTTGTTTTTTCTTAAAGCAGTCACTTTACCTGACACGTTCAGATTTATTCTCCCCTCACGATAGGCTTGACTGATGAGAACTAAACAATTGTAGGTTCCTTCATCTGACAATTGAAGATTTTCAATGTTCAAAGAAACTTCTCCATTTCCTATATTCTGGTACATAAATTGAAGTCGCTTGTTCACTGTTAGATTTCTCTGATATTCAATTGGTGGATGTTCGTGAAGTATGTGATCATCTTTTATCCACATGATTCTTTCTGCAGCACATTTTCTCTCACATTTCCAGCAGCATCTAAGTGATGTACTGTTGCCAACATGCATTTGAGGGGGCTTTGCCTCGCAGATCACCTCAAAGGCCACTGACAGGTGCAAATAAATAAATAAAAAGTAAATAATGAGTAATAAGCAGAGTTAAGCAAGTGTATTACAGATGAAAGAAATTAACATTCAAAATAGCAGTGGGAATGCCTTGGTAATACTTACATAGAGGAGAAACAGATGCCAAAATGACAAGTACCAGCAACCAAGTGTGCATCCTGCAAAACAAACAACAGCCAATTAAAGTAATTTGTTTGTTAATGCAGCCATCCTTTTACCTTGCAATTGAGCCTTCTCATGCTTTTTTGTCTCTGTTGAACTTTTCGCTTATTTGGTGGCTTATCTTAGCTTTTGTAATGATAGTTACTGTTATTATAACAATTCAAAATTGAGAACGTACAAACTCCAGCCATAATGAATGTTGGCAGGTTTAGGAAAAGGAATCGTCTTGACTCTGCTGGTAGAACCTTTTCCCTCAGGAAGCCTTAAGGTCTGCATGTTGACTATCTTCAAGGTTTTGGGGGTGCCTTACCATGGCATGCTGAGCACACTTGTCTTGTCTACTTTGCTCCACCTGAAAGCCCATCATGGGTGATGTTGCCTTTCAAACAGTATTCAGATTTCAACAAGGTCTGTTAGCGTTTCTTTTACCCAAGGAGAGTTTGAAATACAGCAGCTGTTTTGGGTAACCAGAATATTCCATGCGGCTGACATGCCCTGTCCAGCGGAGCCAAGTATTCAAGACCATCCCTTTTGTCACTTTGTTAATGACTTTTAGATTTTTAACTTAGTTTTGTCAGTAAATAAGGACTAATACTTTTCTAGTCCTTATTGTAGATGTCTGTGTTGGCCCATGTTTCCCCAACTACTGTTAAAAAGAGACTACTAAGGACAGAGACTTTGTACACCTTGATATTTTTAAAGTGCTGATGTTGTGTCAGTTGAACTCACATAATCAAAGCCAGCAAAGGGTCTGGCTGTCTGAATTACCTTCTCCAAGAAGCAATCCTCAGAAAGAATACTACTGAGGTACTCAAAGTCAACCACTATCTTCTGATGTACTGCCTCAAGGTGAATGAATCGGGAGAACTGCAGATCCAGAAAACTTATGAAATTGGACTTCTGTCTTATTCAGGCCGATTGTGACACGAAAGAGATGACATGGATCTTCAAAACTGTCAGTAGTACATTTGAGATTAGATGCTATGCGGACCATATGGAACATTTGTTGGTGTAGAATGTTTCTAAAATAAATTTGTCAGCTTCACTGGTCTATCATTTAGATGTTGGCACACATGTGCACATGGGAGGCAGCTAAAGGGCTTGAATGAGGGTAATTCAGAGACAGACCGGAATGTGGCAGAGTGCACGGATTCTTTTTCTCACTTTTCTGCAGACCGTTCACCGGAAATTCCGCCTGGCCCTGATGATGTCAATTTTGATTCCGACCCCTTTAAAGTCACTTCCGAGTACGAGCCTATGGATGAAGACCCTTCTGGTTCCGGCCCCTTTGAGGTCACTTCCTATATTGGCCTTTAAAAGCCACCACCTTTCCCCTATCTCCTCAGTTCTGTTTTGGACTCCAATTTGTGCACATCAGTGCTATCACTTTATTCAATTTTGCAGCCAGGAAATAATATATTGGTGGCTGCCCCAAACCTTGCTATGGCTTTTTGTTGAGTTTGTGACAATGTCATAGGTCAAAGAATAGTCCATGAATTTAGGTATATTTTATATTCAATATCTGTGAATATATAGTTATGTGAATATTTGATAAAGTGGTTGACGAGCACAGGAAGTTACACTCACTCTGGTGTCACACCTTTTGAAATAATGAAAGGCTCCAAGATTGTTCCCTTTAAGAGGACAATGCATGTCATATTGTTGTAAATGAGATTTATGCATATGTGTGAGCATTCCACTTTTGACAACATTGTCCACAGAACCTTTCACCTGATGACTTGGTGAGATGGTACAGTATAAAATGACTACACAAATCCAAGCTCCTATTATTTACTTTTCATGGATCTACAAAGACCCTGCTGATGGTACAGTAACTCATGTGGAAATCACCAGCCTTGGTGAGCTCTACTTTTTGATCTAATGACTTTGCTACCAGAGTTTTATACTGGTCCCATTTCTGTGTTATGCTACCATTCAAATTTCCCTTGAGTGTCAATTTATTGTCAAAGCTGGCTGTAAAGGGTTCTTGATGTCCAATGAGCTCCAGCTTTGTGGTGTTAAGAGAATGCCTTATAATTTTTGGCTTACAAGGGTACAAGGAGAGATCTGACCAGTAAATGATCAGTCTAACATTCCACTCCACATACGGCATTGGTAATCCTGAAATCACAAATTTTGCATTCATACCTGATAACAGCATCAATAAAGTGCCACTGTTTAGATTTAGCATGTATCCATGTTGTTTTGTGCTTATCAGCCTGCCTGAAGAGGGTGCTACTGACTGCTATGTCATTTTCAGCAAAACGGGCATCAGCAGAAGGTCATTGGTTTTCAATTTTCCAAAACATGGTACCCTAATACTCTATTCCAGGTTGTAACATGTTTATTCTAGTATTAAAGTTGGTCAGTGCATGAAGTTTGACTCCAGGACATTTTGCTTTCACTGTGCAATCACAATCACTGTAATAATAATAATTATGCCATAGTAGGTGTAGAATGATGTATTCTCAGGCACATAAATAACATGATGAAAGGTGCTTAGTGATTATTAATATTTAATCGAAGGTCTGATAGCTTATGCAAATGTGAGGCTTTGAAGATGATGTCAGCCTCATTCTCATATTTGATTTTGCACAAAATGGTGTAACTTTCTTTCAGCTCAGAAATGGAAAATGCTTTTTACAATTCATTAATGTCTGAGATGTATTTAAGGGACATTCCCTTAATGCAAGTCACTATATTGATGCCTACATATCACACACATATTCATGCACTGATTCTGTGCAGTCCTTTCCTGAACTACATATGTCAATGGTCCCATGTTGGTATATGACCTGGAATGGAGCACCTTGAAACCACACATTTCTACATGTGAATGTCTCTCTGACACTGCAGATGGTGGGACAACTTTACAGAAGTGTAAATAGGAAGTTCTAAGGCTATATTAAAGGATGAGAAAGAATAAAACCTTGAGGTGATGCAGTATTAAAATGAGAACAGTTTGTGCCTGAAAGACTGCCTGCATTGTGACTTGTAATTAAATTAACATAGAAATAAAGTCAATGATCAAAAATAAAGCTCAGAATAATGAAAAAGTCATATGTCATAATACCTAACCAAAAAAGTGGTATGAGGTGCAGTATCAAACAATGCATTGTAGGGTGCATTAAAGTCATAGAGGCAATCTAAGGGTATAAGCCTTAGATCGCTGGGATTAAGTAGAAGTACACCAACTGCACATAATAATGTACATTAAACACATTGAAAAATTACACCCCAGAATCAAATAAACAGAATGGTCCAAAATTACCTGTCTTAACATAAATATTAAGAAAGCAAGGGCTGTGGCTATAAAATTTAAAAATGGTAAAAAATGTAATCCTTCATAATTAAATAAATTAAAAAATAGTTGAGTGAGTCAAATCCTAAAATTTTTTGGAAACCCACGTCGATGATAATAGATATTTTCTGAATATGTTTAGGGACATTTAGCAGGTTATTTTCATACATAAACAATGAGAAGTTATGCTGAACAGCCAGCGGATGGCAGTACACACATACCGTAAGAGCTCCACTCCGTTGAGGAGGTTGTCGCAGTACATTTGAGCAACTGCCATTTTGTAAAACAAGATGGAACCGTGAATTTTCTGACACAACTGACAGGAATCAGCGTCTTAGATGTCAGACATTGTCCATGTGGAGTCTCCTTATAGATTAAGTATGTTAGATAACGGCACGTCTGAGAATCAACCTAGTTCTTTCATTTTGACATTTGAACACCACAAAAACTGCGGCCAGAATGGATACGTGAAATAAAACTGAGCAAATATAATGTGCCGGCATCCCGTCCAGTGTTGGTTCCCGTCTCTTTACTGTGCCCGAAAAGACAATGTTGTTATTTGGCTAATTATATAAATACATAATTCTAATGGATTTCCTGTAAACCACAAATGTCAAGTATATATCCCAGCAGTCCGAGCAGTAGGCCTTTAAACTCACAAATACTGTCGGAATAGGTATCTGCACCCCCTCCATTTGCATCAGGGAAACACGGAGACTTATACCAACAAGGATGCAAGCGGAAATGATCCCTGGGCATGAAGACTGGACACCGAAGGGTGAAGACACACACGCACATCAGTAACCAATGTAGTTTCGCTTGTCCACTTTTACACTGTGGGAGCTAATATGCTCTCTGCGCAACCAGAAATTGAACCCCCGTCGCCTTATTGGGAGGAGGTAGCGCTTGCACTGCGCAACCGTATCTGTTACCATGAATTAGTTTTGCACCACTAATACAGTTAAAGCCATCAGGAAGCCTAAGTGAAGTTGCATTGAATGAATAAAAAAGTAATGAATATAGACATGTTTCATGCAAAAACTTCCTTTTATTGTAATAGGTAAACGTCTACGCGTTTCGGCACGTTGATACGGGTGCTACTGCTGCAAGCATCTGGCACAAACCGATACAGTTCAGTCAAAAACCAATAACAAACGCACTGGAACCAGTGATATACATGTGCAAATCAACATAGTTCATATTTAAACCAGTAGTATACATATTCAAACTGTTATAGTTCACGTACAAATCAATAATATACGCACACATTAATAGTTTAAATTAATAAAATCAGCTATTGTACGCACGCAATACAATGAAGTACGCAAACAGTATTCACATGTAAACCAATAGATTACACACAAAAATCTATGATTTATGGTCTGTATGAGTCCCTCATAGTTTTCGCAGGCAGCCAACTTTTTAATTCCGTGAAATATCCAGACTTCAGTATATTGCTTACTCTTCCAACATCTGATGGTATTTTACGTAAGGATCGCAATGAGTACACCATCCTCAGAAACAGTCAAATTCTAAACATTTTACAAAAAATAAGAAGCACAATTCTACGACTAGGAACTAACAGTTAACAACACGAAGCAAAGGAAGTAAAACGCAGAAATTGTTCTCGTTCAGTTGTAGTAAACCTGAAAGTTGCTTAATTTTCCTAAGCGCCTGAAATAGGCCAGGCAGAAAAAAAAATCCTTACATGTTTTAATGCTTTTTTGGCAGGTTCCTTTGTAGCTACGGCGAACTTCAACAAACAGGCGAACTAGAAGGGAGTGCCGTGAATCGTCAGTTAAAGCAGAAATGGAAACTTGAATAGAAGCGAAACTGCGGATGACGCAGACATGAAGTAAACAAGGGGGGTACTTTCATCCTAAGGTGAACCCTAAAGCTTAACAAAGCACACAATAGTGTTGATTGATGGAGTGCCTAAACAACAAGAGAGAACAATTTCTTTTTACACAACCTAACACAAAAGGATCTATAATGAAATAAGCTTGTAATAAGGCTGTGCGTAATCTTTTGGTGTACATGTGGACGCTAATGGTTTCTGAGTATTTTCTATCGGTCACTGTGCGTACAATATGAACTATACTGGTCCATGTCCGTATATTATCGGTTTGTATGTGAACTATATTGGTTTGTATATGTTTACTACTGGGTTACATATGAATTCTGTTGATTTCCACCTGTGTTCCACTGGTCCAAATTGGTTTGTAATTGCATCCGTTTACGCTCGAATGCTATTGTTTTGCTTATGCGTGAACTATGTTGGTTTCCCGTACGAAACTTAATGGCTTGCACCCTGTATCAGCTTTTTATCGGATCTGCGCTCGAACTGCAGCTAGTGATATGTTGACTCTTCTTGGAGAAATACAAGAGCCGAATCGTCAGCTACAGAGAATTCATGCGGCCAGTCACATGCAAAGACAGGCTGGGATCATACCATTATGTGAAAGAAGGAAGGGGGGAGGGGCAAACGATCCGAAGACAGCGAGTGAAGTGGTACAGGCCAGGTATATAGGGTGACAGAGACGGGGAGCCGGATTTATGTAACCGCGTCGGGAAAAAGAGAAGAAATGAGAGAAAACCGAAAAAGAAGCAGCATGTGGCTGCATTTCAATGATATTTGAGACTGCAAAGCTGAATGCAGAATTTGTAAAATTAAAATATCCGACAGAGCAGGGTCACCGACAAACCTTCATAGAAATCTAAAAGAAGCGCTGAGCCGTCCATACCGCTGGAGGAGAGCTCGCCCTCTGTCCTCCAGCTGCCATCCACTGACCCTGGAAAAGTATCCTTTTTTGAGCCAAGTACTTCTGCTGCAGCATCCACTGTCTTGCCAAAAACTGCAGGTACATCATAGCCTTCTGCAATTGCAACCAAAATAAGCACATTTCTTCCAAAACAAATGATACCAGCCAGACAGATGTTGATGAGGAGCTGGTTAAAATGATTGCCAGTGACTTTCAGCCACTTTCCGTTGTGTAGGACAAAGGCTTTAAAACTTTTGTCCAGGCCTTAATCCCCATGTATGTTCTCAGTAGAAAAACCTTGCACCAAACTATTATTCCACGACTATATAACAAGGAGCCTGCATTGTGGCAAGACAGGGTCAAAAAAGCTTCAGCAGTTTGCCTGACAACTGACTGCTGGACATCCAGAACGACCTGCTCACTTGTCACTTTATTGAAAACTTTAAGATGAAATCCTGCCTTCTTGGCAGTTGTGAGTTTGCCAAGAGACATACTGCAGAAAACCTGGCAGAGGAGCTACTGAGAGTGGCAAAAGAGTGGCAAGTAGACGGTATGCTGTGTTAGTGACAATGCAGCAAACATAACAAAAGCCATAAAAAGTTTGCAGTGGACCCACCACCCATGTTTTGTACACACAATAAACCTAATGACTAAAGACGTGCTGAGGGTGGTGAAGCCAACTGTGGACAAGGTGAAGCCTATTTTAGAGATTTTGCCACAGAAGCATGGTTGCCACAGAGAAGCTGAAATCGCATCAGCCCATCCAAGCTGAGGCATCTGGTATTTCTGAATGCCATCCTGCACTAAAGACTTTTATCTAAAGTGTAATAATGTGAAGACTTTGACCTTTATTTGTTTGATTTGTTTGCTGTGGTTGCTGTGGTTCTGTGTTCAGTTGTTCATTTAATAACTGTATTTTTTTTTTTTTTGTAACGAAAAAAATGTATAAAATAAGGCTTTTATGAAAACACTGAATAAAAAATTGCTTACCAACACACAAACCATTCATAATTGCTAAATCAGGCTAAAATAGAAGGCTGAGAGTGATACTAAATGAAAAGCCATTTGGGAGCCATAAGAGCCCGGCTCTTGTAAGGGAGCCAAGCCAAAAGAGCCAGACCTCCCATCACTAGCTACAGTGTATTGGCTGTTCACGTGATCTTCAATGGCAAAGGAAGGGGCAACAGTAAGGAATTCAAGAGATAACCCCCACAGTCCTAATCTTAAGCATACAGGGCATGTGATGGACATTCCGTAATGTTGGGGTATTACGTGAGTGACCGCCTTAATAATGCACTGTTGAAACTGAAACTCAGACAAGGGCCAGTAGAATCGTTTTAAGAGCATGAAGAGAAGCAGAAGCTCTCTGATATGCAAGTTACTTCATAAGGGCTGCTTCCAGTTTAATAAAGGAAGACTGAATCTTAGCTGCCAGATATCTCTGCTTCTCCATGGGCTAAAACCAGGTGGTTGCTTAGGTCCAGTCTTTAGGAGTTTGATCGTAGCAACCTAATGATATTCTAGAATGCCGAGATGAGACAGAATATCACGATGTAGTATCATGTAATTGTCTTATCCTATTTTTTAACCTTGACTTCAAGAAACGTGATGTTTCTTTGCTGATCAAGTAGAGCAATGCTACTTATCTCTTGTAATGCTTCTTTCATGTTAATATTTAACAGAAAATAGAGAATATTTCTCAAAATGTCTCTTAAAGGTCTTATAGGCATGTTTAAGTTTTACAAACAAGTCCTTTAATTGCTCTGGACTGTCATTGGCTTCTTCAGCAACTGTGCTTAGGTTGGACAGACAGTTAACTTTCTGTTCCAATATCATCTTGATAGCAACAATTTACCTTTTCCTTGGTGGGACTCCAATTCTAGTGAATGCACTGATTCCTGCTGAGACAAACTTCAATGAGTAGAGCTACATGAGAGAGAAAGTTCCAGGTCCTTCACTACACAGCGAGTCAAATACACAATGAAATTTGCAGAGAGCCCTTCATGTTGATACTTGAATGTAAATTCCTAAGTAAATTGCACAAAGACAAAGTTGGCAAAATAACCTGTAGTAGTTTGTTTGAGAAGTCCTTGGCTAGCTGTGTTTAAAGTGTGTAGTGCTTTAGGTATAATGTACATGCGTACCAAAGACACAGTCCTTTTCTAGTAGTAGAGTAACGAAAGTAGGCTTATATTAAACGGTTTGTTGATTAGCCCCTGGCCCAACACAATCTGGTTTCAGAAGTATGTGTTTTTATGAGGGACGTTCAAAAAGCTTCCACACTTTTATATTTTTGTTGGAAATGGTGAAGGTTGGAGTTGTAGTAATCGGGCATTAAAAAGTTGGTATGACGCTGGGAAAATTGCATCACAAAGTAAGGTAACTATGTAGAAAAGTAATGTAATTTGTTTGTGAAATTCTTAATAGAGTTTAAAAAAATGTGAGAAAACTTTTTGAACGTCTCTCGTTCTAATCCGTCCCCGAACGCCGTATTAGTGAGGCATCTCTTCTAAGACCCAGACCGTACTGAGTGTGTGTTGTCCCGCTTGTTGTAGTGACTTTGGACTGATAGCTTTACTCACCAAGAAAATCAAATGCTAAGAATCATTATACTGTCATGTAGGTTTTGGACAAGAAGTTATAAGAAGCATTAGCATGTGATAACTAATAACAACTTGAAGGTAAAAAGACGATAATCTCTTTAAGCTAAAGTACAATATGGCGGAAGGTAAAACTAAAACAAAGCAGAACCTAGCTAGGGACATACCAATATGTATCAAATAAAAAGGGGTGGAGGAAGAATATACCAAAGCTGGCTAATAATATTAGCACAGGCTGCTGTGGCACCCCACTTACTGTGGTAAATTATTTTATTCCACAGAAATTTGCCTTATTGGAACAATTTATGAATTCTCTGCAAACCTTATGCTTGTTAAGAACTGTAACTTTTCTTTGACAATAGCATGGCAGATTACCACCAACTACCTGACCTGGTTCCATTTCTACTTTTGTGTTTATTTCTTTGGTAATTAGCCCTTTAAAAAAAATCATTAAAGTATTATTTAACCAACAAAGTGCAAAACAGGTGTTTTTGGCTTTTCCTACTTTGACAGGCTAACAGAATTAAAACTCCTTAGTCCTGAGCACAGAAAGCTGCTTGAGAACCTAATTAAGGTACTGCATTCAAAATCCTCAAAGGCTTTGATCAAGTAGATCCAGCAACATTCTCTCGACTTAATCACATAATGAAGGAGATGAGTGGAAATTAAGGGGAAATGCATTTAAGAAAAGCCAGGCAGCATTCCTTTAAGCAAAGAATTGTGGGACACTGGAATAAACTACTGAGCCATGGAGTTGAAGCAGAGACCATAACAACATTTATGAAGAATCTGAAATAGGACAGATTGACTATTAGCTAAACAAACTGGCTTGATGGACTGAATGGTCTGTTCTCATTTGTCAAATGTTTTATGTTCTTATGTTTAATCAGAAAGAAAAAAAAATTGAGATATTGAAAGTTTCTAATCCTTTCTTATGCACAAGACATGTTCTTGATGTTCCCACAGGTGCAGAATTGCAAAATGACACAATAATGTCAATTATGATAGCAAAGAAAACAGTAATATCTACTTAAATGATTGATCTAATTTATTATTAAGAATGGTTTATAAATGAGAAACTGAAACTGAAAATTAAATACTGCATGTGGGTGGGAAGTTTAGTGCTAACCAAATTAAATTCTCAGAATGAAAGGTAGGTGTTTCCAGTCACCACCACATTTTTGGTCCCTTGTGCTAATCTCAAAGAAGTTGGTTGCTGTGCAGACTTCCTTCCCCTTCAGATTCTCACCACCTACTTCGTGTTTCTAGACATACTGAGAAATGTAGGATAACTGTGTCAATTGCACCCTTACCTGCCTCTTAATCTCCCACACCTCATCCATAACTCTCACTTAAAATTATAGGCATGCAGAAAAGACATATTATTCTTAATAAATCGCTAGTGTCTTAATGGTGCTGTTTCTGACTGCAGTTGTTCTCAGTTACCAATCATTCTGATGTTGTGAGTTGCAGCAGGACCCCAATTCAGCCTTCATAGGGTCCTCCTTCTAGGTTAGAGACATCCTGATCATGGAGAAAGGAAGACAATTTTTTACTATTTTTAATTTTAGACTACAATTCCTATTGTGTTCCCTCAAATTCATTCCCTATCATGAAAACAATGCAATCACACTCATGGCAAGTGATAATAACATTTCACCATACTTCCCAATTTATGTATGTCAGCAAAATATGCCGAGAGGATCTGAGAAGATTTAAGATGGTGAGTACTCTCCCTTGTGCTCAGTGACAACAGGCATCAGTGATAGAAGAGTGAAAAAAAGGGCATTTTAATTAAACAATACGATTTATTAAAACATGGAGCAGTTTAAAACAAAAGTGAGTTATTAAAAAAGACATGATAATGAGAAAATATTCATAGAGCAATCTTTATGTTGTGACTTCCACTTGTCTGAGATGGTGTCCAAATGGATACATCTGTGTTTGTTAATTGCCATCTTTTTGTGACTCATTATGTTTCAACTCTAAGTCAGCTGTCAGGTGCCAGCCAAGTCATCATATTGGCCTGAGTGAGGCCCTGTGATTCTGCTGTCATGGGCAGAACAGCACACACTGCATCAGCAGTAATTTGTGGTAACACAGTATACATAAGGTGGGACTCAGAGGGTGTTGGTCATAAAGTCATTCTTATTAGTCAGATATCCTTCTTTAAAAAGCATATGCTGGGTTCATGTCCAAATGTGTTAATGATGTTTTCATTTGACTGTCACGATTCAGCCAGTTCTGTGGCACTTTTGGTATTAGCCTTGAATTTTACATGCACTGTCGCCCAGTTAGTGTGTCTAGTTGAACTTGTATGCGCATATATCATAATTCATGGATCCTTCCGACAGGATTGTGATATTCTTGTAAACATGCTGTGAGTGTTTCAGACGTTTTTTCCCATGTATACAGCTGGGCATGAACTGCATAATATACTGTATACTGCGTTCTGTGTCTCTGATGCAGATTTCTTGCTTTTGGCATTAAAAAGAACAGTCTACAGAGTGTTTTCAGCTTCATTGGCTATTTTGATGCCTGACTTGGATAGGATGTGTGCTGTAATTTTCGATACACCACTGTGGTTGGGAAGGGTGTGCCAAGTAGGACTTGAGATCAGGTTAGAGTTGTTTGAAGAGATCTGTGGCATCTTGTTTTGCCTGCCTAAGGTAAAGTCATCCCTGATGGATGATCACAGGAATCGTGGGAATGAGGGGTCCTATCATCAGATTGGCTGGCCCAGCACTGTTTCAGCCACGGAATGGTCATATGGGGGAGGCAGCTTGATGGATGAGGTCTCCAAGACTATAAACAAATCCAAATCATATTATGTGATATCATCTACTGTTAAATTCTGCTACGCACTGAGAACATTTTTATTTTTATACTGTATTGAGGATTACTTCTGTTCTGTGTATTGTATTGACCCCTTTTTTTGACACCCACTGCACGCCCAACCTACCTGGAAAGGGGTCTCTCTTTGAACTGCCTTTCCCAAGGTTTCTTCCATTTTTTCCCTACAAGGTTTTTTTTTTGGGAGTTTTTTCTTGTCTTCTTGGTGTCAAGGCTGGGGGGCTGTCAAGAGGCAGGGCCTGTTAAAGCCCATTGCGGCACTTCCTGTGTGATTTTGGGCTATACAAAAATAAATTGTATCTTTTTTTTCCCGTCGATTTCAATGGTTTCTAGGACCCCATGCTTTTTACAGCACAGGCTTACACAGCTAGTATATACATTATTCCGCAGCATGTGTCCAGGAGGAGAAAGGAAAATATGGACCTGGCCATGGAAAAGTGGATCATGTCTTTGTCCATTGACAAATATGGATAATGTCAGAGGAGTTTTTCAGTTCTGGTTACATTAACTTTGTGTACATGGAAAAAACCTTGACCCCAGTGATATCAAGTGGAAAGTCCTACAAGATTATGAAATTCTGAGGCCACTTCTATTATAATACTCTTAGTCTGTAAATACATGTGTAGTTGACTTTAATCTGAATCCATTCAGTGTGGGCCTGATACTTTGCCAAGTGTTCATTGTGTAGCCGTTCCAGCTATGGTTTTCATGGACAGGATATGAAGGCATATCTGGGAATTGAAAAGAATTTAGAGAAAACCAATGACTGCTTCACTGATTATTATGGCTGATGTTATTCTCTTGGTTTCATCAGACTGAGGAATTCAGAATGCACTGGCCCAATTAGAATAAATAAGACAAATAAGCTGCATACATCAGCTATGGGAATTTCCAGGCTTACCACTTGAGAGATCACACCCTTGTAACTTTCTAATCCACATACCTTTCATTTCTCTCAAAATGCCAATTGGGTAACAGTTAAACATTAGCTCCAAAACAAACTACACATATTAAACATGTATTTCATAGCTATGAAAACAATATCACTGTAAAATCACATTTGTCTTTTTTTTTTGTAGTGGTATATTGAAATTAGGTGAGAGGCCAGTATTAGATGAGTCCTTAACTAATTTAGGCAAGGTCAGTCTCACACCACATGAAGCAAACTTAGTATGTCAGGCTTAACACCTGCACTTGCTGGATTTCATTATCTTTAGAATGTCAGATTACACAACCAGAAATCACAGAGGACAATGGATTACACAAATTCCTCACAGTTTCTCAGCACAATTTCAAATATCCTAGTGTTCCATGAACGTATGTTAGGTTGATGTTTGACAGACAATACAGAACATTTTTTCTTCTCAATTTTATCATGGTGCAATTAAGGTGAGACATCAAATAAATAGTTGAAAAATTGTAGTGAGGCTACATGATTAACGTCATCTTAAATGTATTGTGCCGAGTCACATCTTTAGTAGCGTTGTCCCATTTATGTAGTCTATCATGCGTCTGTGTAAATGTTCCACTGGAAAAAAAGAGGGAAAGGAGAACACTGCAGGACCGTGACCCCTCAAAGTAATTTTCCTATCTACCCATCAAGTCCATCCGGTTTTTCTTATTTAAATGAGAGGAGTAGAGTGTGTACGTGTTAGCCATAGATTGATACAGGAGAAAGTAGGGTGAAATGACACTTTTTATTGGCTAACTAAATAGATTACAAATGCAAGCTTTCGAGGCAACTAAGGCCCCTTCATCAGGCAAAGATGTAAGAGGAGGGAAGAAGGCAAGGGGATAGAGGGAGAAAAGGAGAGAAACCAGAATACAATACAGAAATGCATCAAGAAACAGAGAAACGCCGATCCGGGTCGTCACACACCTTTCCACAGCTTGCTGCTCTCAATCCCGGACCTGTAAACATCTCGCCATTCTCATAAAACCCCGGGGTTCTGTAGTAACAGGACATGCCGAGGATAATACGGTGAGACAGTTTCTTTTTATTTCGGGAAAGGAGCGAACAATCAAGTACTTCCATATCGCAATTACAGTTGGACAGTTTCTAACCGGATCAAGTTTATTATCATTAATCATTCTCTGGAAGATTTCCTGGATTTTACATGTGTTATGTGTTTCGTATGTGTCATATCTGTTTTATGTTCAGTGTAGGGTCAAGGAAGGGTTTACTCTGTATATTTATTGCTGCACCATATATATTATAATATTCCACCGTTCACTTGTGGGCTCGTATGTGTTAGGGGAGGAGGAGATAAGATATTTATACTTTTTGGCATTTTGTTTCACTTTTGTTCATCAAATATATATCCACTTTTGTAACTTACCTACTGTTTGCCATTTTCACCTATTTGATCACCGATTGGGGACGTAATTGGAAGAAGTACAGCAAGTCTAACGCCCCTCAGGTTGCGAAGCCATAGGTCTTGGCGGTATAGTTGGCAGTCCTGACAATTGGGCCGGCCATTACAAGATAAAAAGTTTACACGCATCAAACCTGTTTCCATAATTAAGAGTATCCAATTTCCTTCATTTATTAAGGCCAATTCGGTTCTCAGCTGTTTTCTTTCTTATAGATTTGAATGGACTCTTCTATTCTTGTAGGCATTGTACTTCTGGCTGGGTGCTTTGTTGTTAACTGTATGTATGGGAACCCACCCTTAAAACTTCATACAAAACCAAGCAAAAGCTGGCTTGACTTCGGCAGGGGTTGTCACAGAACACTATGATCGAAGCACTGGAAATCTCAAAGCACATGACCACAAGTCACACTGTGTATTCTGACAGTACTAAAATCACACTGAAAGATGTGTACTGTGACAGGGCTTTAAATAACCCACTTGAAACCGACACCTGGAAGGAGAGCTAATGTGACATTTCACAAAAAGAAGCTCATATTTTTCATCTCTACTATAGCAAGTGAATGCAGCATTAGCATCTACAAATCTAAGGTTTTGATGGTCCGGATGCAGAAAATAATGACTTTATGTAAGGGGTGAACAGTTGCCCCATGTGGAGTAGTTTAAATATCTCAGGGTCTTATTTAGAAGTGATGTAGAACCGATTATTAAATAAACCAAGAAATCTGTAAAGTTTACATCAATTAAAATGAAAACAGAAACCGATACGACAGTCAAGACTGAGCAGTTTTGATGCCATTGAGAGCCAAGTTTTTAGGGGAAACCTTCAATTTACCAGTACGTCTGCATCTTAGTCCTTATGTATGGTCACAAGCTCCAAAAATTAATAAAAGAATGAGATCATAAATACAAGAGGCCTAAAAATGGATCTGGTACAGGGATATTGGTCTCACTCTTCATGATCGCGTGAGGAGTCCAGCAATGCAGGAGAACCCCGAACTAAAATCTGTTGCTTCTTTAGTTCAAACAAGCCCTTGATGTGGTTTCTATATATAGACAGTATACTGTATATGATACAGTGCAAAAGTCTGGTTCCTGGATAGATCTACGGGAGAAGATCAAGGGTCGGACTCCGAAATTGCTGAAGGGATTATATTTCTCAAATTTCCTGGGTGGAATTCAGAATAGTCAGGGAGCTATAGAAGACTTGCTGAGGATAGAGAAAAATATATACACATACATACATACATACTAGCTGATTACCCAGTGGCTTCGCTCACTGAGTGCAAGGGAAAAAAATAAAATGTAGTATATAAATTATTAAACAGTAAAATATTAACATGTAAGAAGTAAAGATACATTGAGCACTACTGGAGTGCTTTCGGGTAAAGCACATTTTAAAGGTGCTATAACACAACAGGTAAGTAACACTAAAAGCAGCTTAAATGTATTTGGATCATCTGTCGGTAGTAGATCCCTTGTGAATGGCGCTACACGACCGCTGTGGTACAGAAATTACATTTTCTATGCGATCCTGCAAATTTGTGCCTGACAACCTTGCACTACGTGCCTGTGATTTAAGAGAAAAATTATTCTGAGAAATGTGGACGTTGCCCTTCCGTGCTTAACAGGCAGAAGGTCCAAACAATTCCCAAGTCCAAAATTTAACATGAAGAGGTCCGTACATCTTCTTAAAAGAATCCATCACAAAAGCAAACTTGAATGTTACGGGATTTTAGTGACCTGGACTCACTTTAAGTGAATATACAAAGAGTTTTTTGCTTTAATGGCGTCGATCACACTCATTCGCAAAGATTTCCACGCTCCCAGGAGCTGACGGGGCACGCGAAGTGTTGCAAAAAGTGCGAGAAGAGAGGACGCTGCCCGAAACTGCGAAGTTCTTGACCCAGCGGAGCAGCCCAACATTCCGCGCCTCCCAGCGTTCACTTTGTTCTCACGACCCCTCGCCGCTGAAGGCGGTCTCTTCTTTACATTGTTTAAAGCTCGGCACAGTTAAAAAGTACAAAGACGCAAAGCTGTTTTCATCATCTCTTCTACTATCAAGTACTGCCAATTAAAAAAAATTATAATGTGTCAGTTTCCGTGACAGTCACGTGGATGAATAAATAAAACTTTTCTGTCAGAACGCGCCTAGCGGCGGAAGGCTCAGTGCTGTAGTCCAGAGAGGTGAGCTGGGAGAGGGTGATGCGGGGCGGGCGCACTTCTATGGGATTGATCGGCGTGTTTGTGTTTACTTCTTTTCAATATCAGTAAAATAACTCTCACACAAATAATAACAATTCGTTAAGACGATATAAAAATGGCGTCCACAAACGAAGTGATTAGTTCCTGTATTATAATATGTTCTGTGGTAATATGTAATTTCCGTTTCAAACGTGAAAAGAATTTATTATATATGTGTGTTATGTTATCCAATGTTGGAAAACAAATCTAATTGTCTTCACCGGGATATGAATGATTGTTTTTTTCTCTCAACACACACAAGAATTCAGTAATATAACTCTAATGCAAGCATTCTGGGCCAAAGCTGAACTTTTTTGTTTGCTATGTTTGCTTTTTTTATCCATGTAATAAATAATAATAATAATACATTTTATTTATATAGCACCTTTCCCATGCTCAAGGCGCATGAATGTTAGTAAATGTCATTTTACTATGTTATATTTCATATGCCTTAAAGTGTTAAAAGTATCATAGAGAATGTTTCATGGTGTTAATCAGTTCGTTAAAACAGTTAGTTTGTTACTTCTCATTTGAATGTTTTATCTCTTCTAATCACAGAGAAAAGGGAAGAACAGATCAAGGGGATTTTTGCAGAACATGAATGAGCAAAAACAAACCTTTGTATGCAAGGAGAAATAAACTTTTTCAAATAAGTAGGGTTTGTAAAAGGATCAATACCTTAAATGGTAAAATGATCATTTCTGCTGTACATTCCATGAGCTGAAGAGTGAGATGCATAACCTTTATGTGAGCTGACAGAGTCTGGCAGATGACAATGGCCAAAAAGGAGCTAAAGGTGTTCACCTTCACTATGAGAAGCTTTAAAAAGTCAGCTGCTAGGACCACGAATAAGAAAACAATAGTTGGGGTTGTGGACATATATATGGGTCTGCATAATATAGGGTCTGGGTGCGGAAATGAAAGAATGTGTGTTTTAGAGTCGGAATCGGAGTGGCTTGAATGCCTTTCAAGTGAGCAATTAATGCCCTCTGTTCAAGTTCCAAGTTATGAAAGCAGGTCCCAGGAATCACATTCCTCTTTATATTTTTCTATTATCTGACATTTAATTTGAGAACTACCTCACAAACATGGAAAGGAAGAAAGCTCTAATGCTAACAGTCTTCAACAGAACTTTTCAGAATAATGCAGATTGTAAAAGACAATAATACAAGTAAGCCACTGGCTGTGTTAGAAAAAGCCACAGCCTTTTACCTCCTCTTATTTACTTTTTTTTTTTTAAATCATTTCCCTCCTGAAAGAATGTAATTGTAAAAAGTACCATAAGAAAACAGCTTCTAGGGTCATTGCTCTTCACTGTGTAACAAAGAAGTAATCAATGTTTTTATGTGGAAAGAGTATGATTAAAGAGTAAACATTTTAAAAGAAACTGCAGTACTAGCATGAATGGCTAGAGGTGCTTTTTTCTTCTGCCGTGTTAGCAATTTGAAATGTGACGAATCATGAAATAAACAGCAAAAGCAAGCAGAAAATAAAATTGGTAGTTGAGGTTACTATTGGTCATGGCTGCAGCTGTCTGTTGGTAGTTGAGGTTACTACTGGTCATGGCTGCAGCGGTCTGTTGGTAGTTCAGGTTACTACTGGTCATGGCTGCAGCTGTCTACTTCACAGACCATTTAAGTCAACAAATAGGAGCATTCTCTAGCTATAAATTAAACACTGCACTTCAAATGTAGTGATAGATGTGAAATAGATGGTGCTAAGCACTACAGCAGTGGGATACATACTGCTGCTGAAATGGATGGAACAGGAGATTAACCATGGGTTGAAAACGTCACAGGACGTAAAATACCAGCAAACTGAATACAGGTATCTATTTTCAAAATCAAAATTCAAAGTCACCATTGGAATGCCTCAAACCACAAAAAATTGTTATTGTAAATACTGATATCCAGAATATCATGTCATCAAGCTTTTACCATCATGTGACGCAACTGCTGTAAGCCTCAACCCTGAGAAAACAGCACATTCTCACAAAAACATATTGATGTAAATTGTGAAACAAAAGAGGAACTGTGATATAATATTAAGTACTAACATTGGTCCAGAAACAAACTGCATAAGAATTTTGCAGGGAAAAAATGACAAATAAGCACAACATTCATAATTAAAATGCTTCCTGGAAAGGTTGAGATCCAAGGCCACGTGGAAGAGACCAAGTTCATATTAAGGAGTTTGCCAAGGAGAAGGTTTGGTATGACAGCGTTAGTTTAACCAAAATCAACATCTAAAATCCTGGTATCCACATCAGGAGAGTCTAAATTCTGCACCTACTGGAAAGCCACGTTTGCCGCATCTTCATTTGGATTGTTGGCAACGTATAGTGGGTCAGGAAGAGATGTTGGAAAATTTAGACCTTCAAATGTCTTCATTGTTACAGAGATCAACACCACTTCAGTTGTAGTCAGTACTGGAACCCCAAAATTGCATTTTTTCATATGTTAATTACTCCTTGTGCTTTGTAGTAATGACCAAGAAAACATTTCAATCTCATGTTTTCCTGAAGAACAGAGATTAAAACACATTTATGGTGACCAATGCCGTAAAATGGATTACATGAATAAAGTTCATGTGAAGAAAAACAAAAAGTTACTAATCCACATGGCACTTATCCACTTTTATTCTTTTAGAATAAATAATCTTGGAAAAATCAACACACGCCATCAACAGGAAATGCAGTTCAGATGGGACTGAGCTTTTACTGTCGATCATATTGTTTAATTAGTAATATATATCCAGAGACAAACTGCAAAGGCACTTGTATAGGTGAAATAACTGATGCAACCAACCCTTACTAAAATATTTTTTTCTGAAACAAAAAAATAATTTTATTTGTATTGTAACATTAGCCAGATGTTAAACATTAGATGCAGCAACTAATGAGTGATGTAATACAAAACTGAATTTCCAGTGAAACATGAAGTTTCACTTCACCAAAAATTTGTGAAACAATATTTTACAACGATGTGCAGCAGCATGTCATCATTTATTACTGTGCACCACACGGAAAGGGGCCAAAGCTACTGAACACTTATCTGCAGGCTCTGCTAAAATCCGCTAACTTAGGTATGTTGCAGCCGACAAGCCTTTGGAAAGATCCTGGTTTGAATTAGTTTACAGAGTTGGAGGAAGCAAGGGAAAAAGGTGTTGCCTCTCCTCCCAGCAAATGTGCTTTAGTGAGTTATGCCTTTCACATTTGGGAAATTGCACACAAAACTAACTTTAACAGCAGTTTTGTGAAACCATACTCGAAACACTTTCACTCATCATTAGTAATAAGAGACATCTTTGAATCCTCCCTTTAATATTTAAACTATAATAATTCTTTACATTTATATAGCACTTTTCTCACTATTCAAAGCACTTTGCATAAAGAGAGTGAGGAGCCACTTCAACCACCACCAACATGTAGCATCCAACTGGAGGATGCAACGACAGCCTTTTTTTGTGCCGGTAGGCTCGGGAGTTATTAATCAATCGTATAAAAATTTAAAAAAAATAGTCAGATCATTCATAAATTGTATTTTTCTGGTGTTGGTTTTTGATTTTTCTTTTCAGTGTCTGCACTGGTATCTGGATAGTTGCTGGTTCAAATCTCGCTACCACCAGAAGGGATCCTATGCTGTTGGGCCTTTGAGCAAGACCCTTGACCTGAATAATTGCTCCACGGGTGCTGTACAATGGCTCGCCCTATATCCTGAGCCCCTGGGATTAAAGCTCATCAAATTTTTAAAAAAATTCCAAAAGAAGTTATTCCCTGAAGTTTTTTTTTTTTTAAATTAGGATCAAGCAGCAAATTAACATTGACCTCTGTTTTTCTCCCAAATCTCCAACATCAAATGTACAGAACACAGCAAGTCATAACTCATTGCTCCAAATGTCATGCGAAAACACAAATTTCCCCTCAAGGAAGTACAGTGTACAAACGGCTCCAAAGTTTCCCAACACCACATGATTACAGTATCACTTCTGATAAACTATCAGAATAGTGGATGCAAAATAATGAATGGATGTATGGGTGAAAAATAATGGTGACACTAGCTGTAGTATAAATATACATAAAAAAAGTTAACATTAACGGCAATTTTGCAATACCCAACCAGAATATGATATACAGGTGCTGGTCATAAAATTAGAATATCATAACAAAGTTGATTTATTTCAGTAATTCCATTCAAAAAGTGAAACTTGTATATTAGATTCATTCATTAAACACAGACTGATGTATTTCAAATGTTTATTTCTTTTAATGTTGACGATTATAACTGACAACTAATGAAAGTCCCAAATTCAGTATCTCGGAAAATGAGAATATCAATTAAGACCAATGCAAAAAAAGGATTTTTAGAAATGTTGGCCAACTGAAAAGTATGAGCATGTACAGCACTCAATATTTAGTTGGGGCTCCTTTGGCCTGGATTACTGCAGCAATGCGGCGTGGCATGGAGTCGATCAATCTGTGGCACTGCTCAGGTGTTATGAGAGCCCATGTTGCTCTGATAGTGGCCTTCAGCTCTTCTGAATTGTTGGGTCTGGCGTATTGCATCTTCCTCTTCACAATACCCCATAGATTTTCTATGGGGTTAAGGTCAGGCGAGTTTGCTGGCCAATCAAGAACAGGGATACCATGGTCCTTAAACCAGGTACTGGTAGCTTTGGCACTGTGTGCAGGTGCCAGGTCCTGTTGGAAAATGAAATCTGCATCTCCATAAAGTTCGTCAGCAGCAGGAAGCATGAAGTGCTCTAAAATGTCCTGGTAGACGGCTGCGTGGACCTTGGACCTCAGAAAACACAATGGACCAACACCAGCAGATGACATGGCACCCCAAACCATCACTGACTGTGGAAACTTTACACTGGACCTCACACAACGTGGATTCTGTGCCTCTCCTCTCTTCCTCCAGACTCTGGGACCTTGATTTCCAAAGGAAATGCAAAATTTACTTTCATCAGAAAGCAGTGGTCCAGTCCTTTTTGTCTTTAGCCCAGGCGAGACGCTTCTGACACTGTCTCTTGTTCAAGAGTGGCTTGACACAAGGAATGCGACAGCTGAAACCCATGTCTTGCACACGTCTGTGCGTGGTGGTTCTTGAAGCACTGACTCCAGCTGCAGTCCACTCTTTGTGAATCTCCCCCACATTTTTGAATGGGTTTTGTTTCACAATCCTCTCCAGGGTGCGGTTATCCCTATTGCTTGTACACTTTTTTCTACCACATCTTGTCCTTCCCTTCACCTCTCTATTAATGCGCTTGGACACAGAGCTCTGTGAACAGCCAGCCTCTTTAGCAATGACCTTTTGTGTCTTGCCCTCCTTGTGCAAGGTGTCAATGGTCGTCTTTTGGACAACTGTCAAGTCAGCAGTCTTCCCCATGATTGTGTAGCCTACAGAACTAGACTGAGAGACCATTTAAAGGCTTTTGCAGGTGTTTTGAGTTAATTAGCTGATTAGAGTGTGGCACCAGGTGTCTTCAATATTGAACCTCTTCACAATATTCTAATTTTCCGAGATACTGAATTTGAGACTTTCATTAGTTGTCAGTTATAATCATCAACATTAAAAGAAATAAACATTTGAAATACATCAGTCTGTGTGTAATGAATGAATCTAATATACAAGTTTCACTTTTTGAATGGAATTACTGAAATAAATCAACTTTGTCATGATATTCTAATTTTATGACCAGCACCTGAATACAGTGGTGTGTAGAAGTATTCAATTCCCTTGAAAGTCAAATATTTCTACATGACAAAAGATTTGTACACATTTATACATTCAGTATTTTTAATGTGAACTATTAGCTGTAACAATACATACATGTCAAAATAAACCATTTTCTGTAGATTTTTAACTTAAATGAAGAAAAACTCTAAAGTTTGTGTCGATCTTCCGTTCCCTTCTTCCTACACTTGTGAACATGACTCAGAGAGGTAAGAGGGGAATGAGAGATTAACAGATATTGTACCAGGCAGTCATGCTGAAGAGGGAGTGTCACCTTTTCAAGAAGCTCTCAGTTTACTGGTCAATGTACATTCCTACCCTTGCCTATGATCATAAGTTTCAAGTAGTGATTGAAAGAACTTGATCACAGATGCAAGTGGCATAAAGGAGTTTCCTTTGCAGGATGTCTGGGCTCAGCCTTAGAAACAAGGTGAGAAGAACCGACATTCAGGAAGAGCTCAAAAGTTGAGCCACTGCTACTTCTCCATATCGAAAGGAGACAATTGAGGTGGTTCTGGTATCTGATTAGAACGCTTCCAGGACTGCTCCCTTGGAGGATGTTTGGGGTGTATCCAATAGGAAGGACACGGGGCAGTAGACCCAGGACATGCTGAAGAGGTTATAACTCGGGGCTGGCCTGGGAACACTTTGGTATCCGCAGAGCCCCTGCTACCCAGAAAAGCAGCAGAAAATGGATGGGTTACATTGTGTTGCATCTCTTTATTAAATGACCATTTGTTTGAACTATTTTGCAGTTATACGCCTATCACCCCTCCCCCACCCCATTCCTTTAATTCAGAAAATTCTTTTTATATTGTCAATTGTCAAAAATGAGGTCAGTACCTTTTGTTATTTAAACTGAAATGCAAACTGGCATCTTTTGAAGCAGAGAAAAGGTTTCCAATTTCAATCCAAGATCAGATTAGCACGTCGCCAAGCATTAGTCACCATGGAAAATTTAACAATTCATGAACACCATCTGCTCTCACAAAGGAGAAAATCCCCTGGGCCTTAACTACCTGCTTTTGTATCATACATATTAATTTGCAGGTGTAAACAACCTGAAGTCACTCTATACACCTGTGGTTACCATCTTCTCTGTGACTGTGGAGGGGACGCTGGTGCACGCATGTTGCTGCCACTCGTCCCTGTTATCAACACCTTTACCAGTGGTGGTGCCACTGCGTTTACCCAGGTATAGTGCATTTTCCCCCAGCGCAAACTCCTAAATTGAATTTTCTCAAAAGGAACATGAAAACAAAATGTGCTTTCCTGTTCTGTTTTGGAGAGTATAATAGTTACTAGTCACAATTTGCCTTGACTACTGTAACAACTCAATAGCACGGGTACACTGGCATATGCCATCAAGCTACTGCTTCAGAATGCACCAGCAAGTCTTATTTTCAACTGCTTAAAATGGGTCCATATCACTCCCCTTCTCAGACCACAACACTGGTTCCTTATAACAGCAAGCAACACAAGTCATTGATGTGCCTACAGGTCAGTCAGTCTGGCTCATCACCTAATGTACTTATTTAGAAGCATTCATGAAGTCCTGCGTTCCTTCCCACTCATTCAGATCTGCTAATGAATGGTATCTGGTGATTTCACCTTTATGTGGCATTTAATTTTAATCCAGACTATGTGTAGACCTTTGCTAGTGGAATAGGCTGCCTTCCTCTAACCAAACTGTTCACTCCATCAGTGTGCTTAAAAAAACATTTAAAGACTTAACTGTTTTGCTATTTGCTAATGGTTTGGATACCTGGTTCTTTCATTATTTAATGCAAGGTGTATGTGTCTTGTGCTTTATAGTGGCAAAATTTGTTTCAAAACAGTCCACTAACTGATGTTCACTGGATTATGTTGACCTTATTTGTAAGTTCCTACGGATAAAGGACCTACTAAATGAACAAATGTAAATGAATAAATATAGTACGCCTGATTAAACAGGGAAAAAAAAAAAAATGTTTTCAGAGTGATACAAAAAATCTCCAACAGTGAAAAGAGAAAGTGATGCTAGGCTAGGCTCTAAGCTCCATTGTGACCCAGAATAGGATTTTGCAGGTCTGAGGATGTTCCATTATCAAAAATTATATTAAAGCTGCACAATAAATCATTAATTACAATTACAGGTGCAGAGATATACTAACAAATGAAAAGTGCACTCACTGCACTCCATTTAGTATCAATGCTCTGTCAGAGATTGGGCTTTCTCAGTTCCAAAGCACTTTAAACAGCAAATGAGCAATATAGACAGCATCAGCGAAATATAAGCACATTTGTAAACAGAAGCACTCGTACTTTACGGAATTTAAATACTTACATCTTAAAAAAAAAAACAAAAGTTAATTTCTCTCTTTTGTGGTTCCAGCCACCTTTTCCATGCTTTTGTACTAAAATGAAGAAAACATCATAATTTGGCATTATTTTGTATTCAATAGTGATGATGTTGATTAAAAATCCATACTTATCTGCAGCACTGCACTCAAACATTTATAAAGCCATCTAAAATTCAACCACCTAGTTTAGTGCATGAATAAAAGTTAATAAAAGCAGCAAGTCCTAGTAATGTTAGGTTTGTGACAACCTAAAGGTCTGCAAAATTAAACTCAGAAAAAAAATGGTTTTAAATTTGAAAAGATTTAACGAAAAGAAAAAATTGAATGTTCATGTCACATTTAAGTACAAAACTTAAAAGAAATTTAATTAAAATTTAACACATTACATAACGTATGCAATATTATAAACCAATTTAACTTGAAAATTTAGTCAATCTAATATTTATACATGCATAAACATTTTCTTACATACAACTTCTATAATTTTTTGGTTGGTGGCCAGTCATTTGTATATTTTTTCAGGTGTGTTGCAGTGAAGTCTGTTATCATACCGATAATCCCAACATCCCTAGTGCCTCCTTTCCGTGTCCTTGATTTCCTGACAATCTTTCACCCTGCTCTTCACTCACTGATCCAAGAATTTCAGGAAAAATTCCAAATGCAAAGCCAAAATCTGAACTTTGAGACTCATTCTGAAACCCAAACCCTTAAATTTAACTAATCAACTATTTAATTTTTCACAATTTCTCTATCATTCAGATATTTATCATTATCTAAAAACATAGAAATTACTTCTTTAAATAACATCCAAGCTTCTCGTTCCAGGATGTTCATTGCCACATCAAATTCTGCAACGTCAATCCGTGTTCTGATGTCAGGTCTGTCAAAAATGCCCACTTTCAATTTAAGCTCAGGCAAACCCATATATTTTCAGCACAAATGAATAAATCAGACTGGATTGTTACATAGGGTTTTGACAAACTGCTTCATTAAACCAAACCTGATATGTGGTAGCAGTACTTTATCTGGAGCTACCCAGAGGTCTGATGTTTTTAGCACCAAGCTGTAGCTTTTTTTTTCCTCCTTAATTGGCCATTTTTTATGAACCCAATGTCATATTTAAGTGTGCACTGATCAACTGCCCGAGTCAAACTAAGTGCGTGTTTATTACCATGATACTGTGATGTGTATCGTTGGTGAGGGAAAGAAAAGAACCAGACATGTTTCTAATGGCATCACATGCTAATAACCTGCTACTGTGACTCATCACCAGCTTCAGTTACAGCTATATTCTAACCTTACCAAATAAAACAAATCAATTTGTTTTAAATAGACAATATTTCAAAGCATAAAGGCAAACATTACTATTACAATAAAATCAACATTTATTGTTAGTGCAAAGACAAAAAAGTGATAATTGACAGCTAATACATTTTTTGTGAACAACATTACATGATGCAGAAAAAGTTTTATTTTTTTAATTCATTGCACAAAAATGGATAAAAATGACAAACTAATTAAAGCTTTTTCCAGTGTATACCTGTGTATAACCATTATCTGTTTACACTATAAGGCATGTCTGTATACAGCACTATTGAAAGTAAAAATCAGATAAAAGAGTCACTACATTCTATTTATCCAAAGACTCCCATTGAAACTGTACACAATGGTCTTTTAAAAAGAAAGAAAAAAAAAAAAAGGATCCATCACTCAGGTTAAGGGGTACGTCACCCCTCTTCTGAAGTTGCACTGTGTTTACTTTATTCCAAATGTTAAGCAATTTAAAAGGATCTGAAAGATGTGCCACTTTATGTAACCACAGCTGATATGTGGTTGACTATAACCATAGAAGAATATTTGAACATAATGGTTCACTATATTGATGAGGAAATTGCATAGAAAAGCCTATTTTCCTCAAGAACTGAGATAAGCTATTTAAGGACCAAGAGCTGCACTGGCCATCTGTGGCTTTATGGAGAAGCACCAGGTCTGTGTGAATACAGATAGCAGGATGAACTTCAGAATGCCACTGATGTGTATGTCTGAACAGCAATGCAGTCTTAATGTATGGGCACTGGCTGAGGACCCCAGGAGGCACAGGGGCCAACAATATTTCTGATGCTTATGTATGTTTCTGTTTTGCTATCAAAACAGGGGTCCCAGCACAACACTTTACCCAGGGGCCCATGATGCGGTTATGGCAACCCTGTGAACCAGATGCCAGTGCATAGCCAATTCTTAACAATTAGAAATATCCAATGGCATTTAAAAGTAAACATTACATGCATTGGTGGCTACACTGTTGCAACACTGACAATAGCTTATATGTGATAATGTGAAACTACCATATAACTACAGAACGATCTTGAAAAAGTATTTTGACACTGATGTTTTTTTTTTTTTAATTTGATGGTGCTGTATTTGTATTCTAGCACATTAAGTAACAAAAGCATCAGCATATAACAGGGGGTCACGTTATCTAAACAGATCTCTAATTTGCTATATATTATGTTTAATGCTTTTACAAACCTGAACAAAACTATCATGGTATACCCTGTATATGCATTTCCCACACAAAACTATTCAAAAGTTAAGCACTTTCCATAAATTTTTAAATCTTTCTTGCCTGCACTGGTGCTTTACAATTGATTTATGTGCCACAGAAGAAAAGCAAACAAAAAATGTCAGTTTTTCAAGAAATGACAGACAATGAGTTTTGATCCACACAATCCGTTTTCAGGGCATGTCTGTGACAACAAAAAAGAGGGAAGCTGGAAATTTTACTGCATATTCCTGGTACTATTTTTCTCTTGGTAAGGATGTGTTCAGTTTTAGCAAAAGAATATTAAGAGGTGACATGACTGAAGTGTTTAAAATTATGAAGGGAATTAGTCCAGTTGATTGAGACTGCTATTTTAAAATGAGTTCATCAAGAACACGGGAACACAGTTGGAAATTTAAGGGTACATTTCGCATAATTATTAGGAAGTTTTTCTTTAGACAAAGAACCATAGACATTTGGAATAAGCTGCCAAGTAGACACTAAGACTTCAGGGTCTTTCAAAACTTGACTTGATTTTTTTTGGAAGAAGCAAGTAGATAGGACTGGCAAGCTTTGTTGGGCTGAATGGCCTGTTCTCGTCTAGAGTGTTCTAATGTTCTAATATTTGCTTGTGCAAGTTCTCACATAAATGTGGAAGTAAATCAAAACCAAACCGAAACATGTGGCATGAAAAAAATTTGTGATTTGGTCTTCTGAGAAAGGGAGGGGGGCTGGTTGAAAGACTGTTGTGCAGGATGACTGATAGTTGAGCAGGGCTGGCCTTTTTATAAAAAGTGCTTCATTTTAGGACACATTTTCACCTGTCAAATGCATACATACCATGTTTGATTTTTCAAGTCAAAAGTTATTTCTTTACAAACATCCTTTAATACAGGAGACCTAAATTTAACATTCCCCACATTTTCCATTTTTGAATAGGGACCGGTGTTGATGGTAGGATTTCCAAACAATTGCATCTCTTCTGTAAAGGAAAAAAAATATTCTTGTTATACTTACTTTTTATAATGTTTTGAATAACTAATTTACAGAATTGTAAAACATTTTTACAGGTGGGCAGTATCTACTGTAAAAAATAAACATTTATACACAAAATTTTACAATCAACTAGTCCAGCATTTAACATTAACTAAGTGGTTCTGCTAAATGAAGGTTCTACTGTACTGCATCTACAGTATATAGACAATAGTATATGCAGTTGACAACATAAAATATGTACATCACTAGTGTTAATTGCAATTACAATATCAATGGTAATCAATTTTGTGGTAATCATGCACCCCTGTATTGCACTGTATCATTCTCAAATCCACTTATTCTAAAATTCAGACACACATGAGACCAAAGTTTCTGCTGCTCTTATGAATTGTGGGCTCTATTGCCATTACCTCCCATGACTTGCAGGATTCTAACAGTTTATAGGTTTGCTGGCGACTGTTTGGGATATTGGTTTACTTTATACCAACAGACCACACACTCTGCATTTGCCGGTGTTTTACAATTCTCCACATATTGAGGATGTACAAAGCTAACCATTTAGGACAAGACGTTTGTTCTTTTATGTTGTTTTTTACTTTTTAATTAATGACAAGTGGTGACACCCTGGGTGAGTAAAATCTAAGGATAGTGCTATGGTTGAGCATTCATTTCTGTACTCTCAGAAGTATGTCTTACTTACCAAGGTGTTTCCTATTATTAATTTGAAAGGTATTAAGTCCGAGGTTTCAAAGTTTGGTCCCTTGAGCCCACTGTGGCTGAAGGTTTTGATCCCAATCAACTTCTGTTCTTAAATTACTACCATCTTACTTTTTTATTTAACAATTCTATTAAATTACTGGGTTTGCAATTTTTTTTAAATTGGAATGTACAGTACAATGCATTTATGCATGACATATATAGGGATAATTTGTTTTTTATCATCTTTATTTTTCAGACTATCATCATCATCATCATCATGCTTCTCAATCCACTTTTCCATGTGTTCTGGTTATTTGTGCAATTTCTGCCTGTGAAGCACTTTAGTGGGTGTAACACAGTGTAAGCCAATACCTTTCAGGATTGAGCACTCTGCACTCGTATCTGGAAGAAGGTATCAGGAGTATTGTGTGATCAAAGAATTAAGGAGAAGATTAAAGTTTAAGGTTTTTAGGACAGTGGTAAGACTAGCACAGATGTATGGAGCCGAGACATGGGCAGTAAAGGGAGCACAGGAGAAGATGTTGATGTGGCAGAAATGAGAATGTGGAGTTTCAAATAAACGACAGAATAAGATGAGAAACAGAGGTACAACAAAAGGAGAGATGTCTAAGAAAAGACAGGAATGTAGGCTGAAGTGGTATGGACATGTGATGAGGACATACAATGAATATGTGGGCAACAGTGATGGGAATGGAAGAACAGTGGAAGAGAAAGTGAGGGAGGATGGAGCAGAGGTGGAAAAGGGCTGGAGGTGCAGAACCAACCTACAGTATATGAAAAAGGTTAATCAAGCACATCAACCTCACATAAAAGTGGGAAAGGATGAAGAGGAAGAAGTCGATAAACATTATGGCAAAACCAAATATTTCCACATTATAAATTAGGTTACTGCAGTGTGCCGACTTTAGCAGAAAGAAAAATAAAACACTAGCTAACAATAAAAAGATCTATTTCGGAGAATATGACTCATTGACTATGAAGCTATTTAACTATTAAGAACAAAAATCTACAGCTACACTAGGCCTTAAAAACTGAACTTAAGACCCACTCTGGTAAGTTTCACCACTGTCTAAGCAGGCAGATAAAAATAAAATGTCAAGTCAGTAGGCGTTCACTTTATACATCTTTATTGTGAAACCTACCACCTTTCCTATGACTGATGTGTGAATATTAAAGTTGGGAAATCTGTGTCACTGCTGATAATTAATGAAGGGGAAAATTCTGGTATACTTCAGGGACTGGTTAATTCAGGAAATTGCAGTTTTACACAAGGTTCTTAATTGAATTATATCTTTGGAATAATACTGCATTTCCAGTGCTTTATACAACATTTTCTAGCCATATCATTGTGCATCTCACATAACAGGTACTCCAGCGGATCACGAGTAGACCAAGACGACACTGGAAGAATCCTTTGACCATCATAAGAGCAACTGAGAATGACCCAAAAGTCCCAGGGGACTGCTGTTAAGGATAGAAAGACCAAAACTGTTACTCCTAGAACCTTACCAAGCACAAGCTGTAGAGTAAAATATATACAGTAATCCCTCCTCCATCGCGGGGGTTGCGTTCCAGAGCCACCCGCGAAATAAGAAAATCCGCGAAGTAGAAACCATATGTTTATATGGTTATTTTTATATTGTCATGCTTGGGTCACAGATTTGCGCAGAAACACAGGAGGTTGTAGAGAGACAGGAACATTATTCAAACACTGCAAACAAACATTTGTCTCTTTTTCAAAAGTTTAAACTGTGCTCCATGACAAGACAGAGATGACAGTTCTGTCTCACAATTAAAAGAATGCAAACATATCTTCCTCTTCAAAGGAAACAGAAAGGAAAGCAAACAAATCAATAGGGCTGTTTGCTTTTAAGTATGCGAAGCACCGCCGGTACAAAGCTGTTGAAGGCGGCAGCTCACACCCCCTCCGTCAGTAGCAGAGAGAGAGAAAAACAAAGTCAAAAATCAATACGTGCCCTTTGAGCTTTTAAGTATGCGAAGCACCGTGCAGCATACTTAAAAGCTGCACACAGAAGGTAGCAACGTGAAGATAATCTTTTATCATTTTTAGACGAGAGTCCATATCGTCTAGGTGTGCGAACAACCCCCCTGCTCACACCCCCTACGTCAGGATCACAGATAGTCAGCGCAAGAGAGAGAGAAAGAAAAGTAAGTTGGGTAGCTTCTCAGCCATCTGCCAATAGCGTCCCTTGTATGAAATCAACTGGGCAAACCAACTGAGGAAGCATGTACCAGAAATTAAAAGACCCATTGTCCTCAGAAATCCGCGAACCAGCAAAAAATCCGCGATATATATTTAAATATGCTTACATATAAAATCCGCGATAGAGTGAAGCCGCGAAAGGCGAAGCGCGATATAGCGAGGGATCACTGTATGTACTAAAGTAAATTGGCTTAAATGTTTAGTGACGAGTGAAACATGCATGTTTCAATTTGCATACAGTTTTGTAAATATGATACTAAAATTTATTTTGCAGGTGATTTTTCACTAAAATGACATTTTTGGAGGTTTTCAAAGCTTTTTGGGGTGGGAAAGCAAAGGGTGATTGTGTTTCAATTATATATTGTGTCCAACCTGTGAAAACAATTCCAAAGGTTTTTTTTTTTTGGTGACATTTTGCAAATTTTCCACAAAAACATATAGTAAAATGCACTAAACGAACCGAAGAATTGCCTCCCCCCTCATTTAGTTATCAAGAATCCTATCTTCAATTCAGACGATCAGTTCCAAGTGAATTGTATTTCCCCATTTATCCACATGGTTGTGGAAGCAATTATACAATTTTTTAGTTTTTTGAAAAGTGTATGTTTTGCACATTTTAAGCATACAGCAGCATAACTGACATATCTGGATTAGGTTACAAGAGCAACAAGATCCAACGTCCTACCACTATCCGCCTCGACATTTTTCATATTGTCTGCAGTGTAAAGCACTGGTCATCACTGACATGATTCTATCAAACTTTTTCATCTGCTTTCAGTTTGAAAACACAAGATTAAATTTTTTACTCAGTCATCACTACAAAGTTCATGATGTAAATGATTTGGGTAGAATATTCCTTTAACGTGTTTAGTGCCAATTTAAATAGATTACAGGTTTACACGGTAATTGCCATCACTTAAACAGAGTACAGTGAAGTTCTTATTTGCATGTGCTAATTAATGTGAAATATGGATTATCCAGTCCAAATAAATATTTAAATGACATTTAATCATTTCTACAGAAACATTTGTAGTCTTCACACTTTAAACACAAATTGAGCATCAGATCAATTAAATGTACTCAATTGTAGATTTAATTACAAATGCTAAATGAAAAGAAACTAAATGGAATTCCATTTATACTTTGTCTATATCAAGCAGAAGAACATGCATGGCACAATCTTATCAGCAGAATATTCCATTGGTTTAGTTTTAATCTTGTGTATTGGTGCACTCTATTAATCCCCAAGGGGGAACTGTTTTTTCGCATGACCTTTTTAGACATCTCTCTATTAAAGTTTCCCACCATGTCCATGTTATTCAGCCCTGACCACTCCCCTCCACACTGCTCACCCAATCCTTACTCCTACTACGCACATCCTCTTTCCGTACCACTCCGTTACACTTAGTGCTATGTTAACTCGCACTTCAGTGCAGTCAGTTATAATAGCAAAAAGCCAATTATCTATTCAAGAATATCAAATTTTTCATTGAGACAGAAAAGGGGCAGCAACAGTTGACAATTAACTAATTTTCTATCTATAAACGGTCTTCCTATATACCATCACTTTCTCCAAAGGAAGGGCGCTCCAATGCCCTTGAAGTGGCACAGCCCCAAGATAGCGGACGTCCAGCTCCCGCTCCTGACGGTTGGTGGACGAAGTGAGCAGAGGGCAGAGCCCCCTAGTTTACAAAAAAATCAATTTTCTTGCAGTTCAAAATTAAATTCTCTTATTGTGCTTTTTGCCAACTTAACCACAAAATCTTCAAAATTAATTATATTTACACTCCTTGAAGCTATGCCTGACCACCTGCACATTAGTACTTTATCACTCATTGTAAATCTTAAATTTAAGTTTAATGCATTTCAGAAGTGAAGAACTACATTTACAAGCTGCGCTGATAGCAGGTTAAGCAAGTGAAATCTTGAAAATTTCTATAGAAGGCTTAAGAAATAATGTCAGATCGAATAAATCTGCAAGTGCTTTAAAGCCATTTTTCTTTTTCTTCTGCTTCACATTCTGTTCTGCTTTGTCTAATGATTTTTCCTCAGTCTCCTCAAGCTTCCTCATCTTCACCTCTGTCTGCAGTCTTCTTAGCAAATATCACTAGGATATCGACCGACTTTCTTTTCCTGTTACTGGTTATAACATGAGCAGTGCATTCAAAACGTACTTGGACTCCATTTTTTGCACATTTTGTTATGTACGATTGGTGACCAAGACAAACACATCATGAACACAAGAGGCTGAAATGACGATCTGGCACAGGGACTCACTCTCCATGATGTCCTATATTGCTAAACTAGTCTTTCTAAATAGAAATACTGCTTTTCCAAATTAAGAAGAGCCCATTGTGGTGGTTTCTAAACAGACATATTGATACCCTGTAGTCATATCCCAGTCAGGGTTCAATGGGAGAAGAGACCAAGCAAGTGATCTCAGGATTTTCTGGAGTGATTGTACCTCTCAAATCAGAGTACAGTAAGGGTGTGCAAAAGTCAGTGCAGGAGGGCCACAGTTGCTGCAGGTTTTTGTTCCAACCCAATTGCTTAACTAGTCTTTACCAATAACAGATCTTTATGTTTATGGCTTTATAGAGTTCATCTTGCCATGTCGGGTCTTTATTGTTGGTTTATAGAAATATTTGAAACAGTACAGAACAGTCTCTTCCCTGTGTGCGTTTCTTTCAAAAACCAAATATTCAAAAGTCTGCTTAACTGTGAAAATCAGAAAAAAAAAATCTATGAATCTGGCTGTCAGATTTTTGGTCTGAAGTACTTTGTGGTCTGGAAATGGTTGCAGTTGGATGTTGCAACACCTCAGGGGCCTCAGCCTGCACAGGGCCAAATGATCCTGCAGTTGAATCAAGCCACTCTGCTGTAAAACCTAAAAAAAAAATATCACAGCTCAGTACTGGTGGTGAAGGTACCCAGCAGAGGCTACTTGCATGCCATTGAGAACCATCAGCAAGGCAAAACTGGCTTATTATTTTTAAAAAGGAGAGGACCAAAAATATTCCAACTTATGATCTCAGTGCAGCCTTCAGACCCTGACCCAAATCTGATAATTACGTCTGGCATTTTGGCCCACTGTAACCGATCAACGAGTAGCTTCATTTTATTCTAGTTTTTGCACACATTGTTGTGTGTAAGTACTGGAGTGGGCAGAGATGGTTGAGCAGTAGTGTTGATCAGCAATTTTCAGCAAACCGATATTCGCCCTTGTTCGTCAAATATGAACTTTTTGTTTTTTAACATGACATCGACCGTTGCTATAACTGCCAACATTGATGGGACTGCCCCCCACAAATATAATGCTAATCATTTGTATTACAGAATCTGTTGATGAGACATCTCTGCAGGTCAATCTTCAAGTTACTCGTCAATATAAGAGGAGGCGGCGTGTAACCTTTGCATGCATAATAATTAGCCACATTGCTTAGCGGGAGTACAGACAAACCTTGAAGGAGCCTGACGCCCCAAAACAGAGGATAAACTATGAAATAATAAAGGAAAATGTTTTACTATTTACAACACATTTCTATCTTTTTGATAGAAGTGCAAAGTATCAGCTTACACAGTTTAGAGAGCCTTCTGTTTCAATCATGACACACCACTTTGAGTTTTCTACCTTTAAAAGACCTATATATTTTTTCTGACTTTGACTACGATTTCAGCATTTCTGCTTTGTTTTGATGAAATTTATGATTGCGCGTCTCTGACTGCATTCTTTTATCTCACTGAGGCACAATAGTGCAGTGGTTGGCACTGCTGCTGCACAGCTCAGGTCACCTTTTTGGCCACAATTAAACATGCATAGCATAAACAAGTTATTGCGGCTTGTGAAGATGTAATGTATTATGGTAAACAGTAATGATTCTAAAATGCTAATCGTATCAATTGCAAGTATCCAAAGTGCTTAGCTAGACTGCGGCATAGAGTAGGTCCACTTAATTTTTTTAGTTGCAGCTGGCGTCTTTGAAATGCCAGCCGTCAACGGGGTTTGTGAGCAAATGGGATGATAGTTTTAAACTAACGTGACATCAAATACTTGACAGTAAAACTGTCGGACGGAAATGTATTTGCTTAATGGCTTTTAACAAGTTATTACCAGAACCAAGATGCTAAAACCAGAACACTTAGGTTCATAAATGGAAAGCTATGAGTCATTAACCAGAAAGTTTGTTGAAGGTTTGTCACCAATGTGGAGGTCAATCCTTGAGTGCCACATTAGTATTAGAGAAGATGGCGCGTGCCCTATGCATGCTAATAATAAGTCACATGGGAATTAAAAACAAACCTTGAAGGAGCTGGACACCACTCAACAAACCGAAGGAGAATCTATGAAATAAAAGTTTTATTCTATTTACGAGACGATTATCTTTTTGACAGCAGAAAAAGTGCAAAGCATCAGCACTGACAGTATGGAGAGCCTTCAGCACAACTACAAAAAAAAAAAAAAAAAAGCTTCAATCATGGCACGCCACTTTGAATTTTCTGTCTTTAAAAGACACACATTTGTTCAGACTTTTGACTAAGATTTTGGCATTTTCGCTTTGTTTAGACGAAATCTATGATTGTGTGTCTCCGATTGCATACTTTCTTCTTTGAGAACATGGAGGCACGGTGGTGCAGTGATTGGCACCTCATTGGCCACAATAATTCAGTCCAATATAGCTGGAAGACATTTCCTCAGGCCTCAGGATACTTTAAAGATGAGTGCACCATTATAATCCAATCAAATCTAGTTCAGTTAGTCCTTCCCCATTAACTCAGTTAACTCTGTAATGCAGTTCACCAAGTTCGGCAAATATCGCAAACAATTCCATGATTTCAGCGAATTCATGGCGAAGCGAACTTGGCAGTGTTCACTCATTACTATTGAGCATGCATATGATCCAGTGGAAACTGAAGTTCATGAACAACCATAAGAGCTGCAGGTGAACTGCCTGTACTTGAGTGCTGCGTAGCTCTGTAGTGAAGAAATGTTTGGAGAAATGACAAAAGAAATGTGCATCCATCTGCCAAATGTGCTCTAATGCCATTTTTTTTTATTTTGATGCTCTACTAACCAGTGCAGTGAGAGCTTGGTGGGCAGTTCCGAGTGTAAATATACGACCATACAGATACATGTGCCACCTTTCGCAAGCCCAGATACGTGCCAGTGCCTCTCTCCCACTGACTATTTCTGTTCACCAGGGCTAACAGCTCTAGAAGCAAATACCATACCATACCATTTTTTATTTGTTAAGCGCTTAAAAACACAGCATTACAACTGACCGAAGCGCTGTACAGTTAAAACAAGCAAGACTAAAAGCAAAATATTAAAAAACAAACATTAAGAGAGAATTAAAACAGAGACACTAAAAAACAGGTCAGGGGACCCAATAAAACAGAGAAATAGCAAAAAGCAAGTGGGAATAAGACAGGTTAAGAATTAAAAGCCAATGTGAAGAAGTGCGTTTTTAGGTGTGATTTGAATGTGGTGACTGAAGCGGCCTGCCTAACCACTAAAGGTAAGGAGTTCCAGAGCTTGGGTGCACAGACAGAAAAAGCCCTTTCACCACGAGCTTTAAAATGTGCCTTGGGAACGGTTAGGAGCAGCTGATCTGCGGATCTAAGAACACGAGGGGGATTGTGACGATGGAGCAAGACACTCAAGTAGGCAGGGGCTAGACCATTTAGTGCCTTATAGGTTAAGAGGAGTATCTTAAAATCAATTCTGAAGCTAACCGGCAGCCAGTGTAGGGTTTTTAAAATCGGTGTAATGTGTTGGCTTCTGCTGCTTTCAGTTAAAAGTCTTGCAGCCGCATTTTGAACCAATTGGAGTCTCGAAAGAGTGGCTTTACAAATGCCACAAGTTTCTCAATCCCCTCATGAATTTGAGACAGTACAGCCCCAAGATCAGCTCCAGATGTATCACAAGTGACTGGGGTGGGGCTATTGAGGTCAAAAAGTGTGCCAACAGAAGCAGTGAAATGAGCTGAGCCTTTAGTAACTGGAAAGTCTCTGCGCATGCTGGAGCCCATGCACAGGAAACATCTTTTTTCAAAAACTGATATAAAAGGTGTAGTAGTGGAGGAGTACTACTGTGGCAGGAAATGTAGATAGTATGTGGTCATACCCAAAAATGAAGCAACCTGTGCTACTAATGTGAGCTCTGGAATTCTCCGAATTGCCTCTGTTAGGCTGAAGTCACGATATACAAATTTGCAAGAAGGTTTTTGTGTTTATCCATAAACTAAGATGAATTAGATTTGATATATTGTACTTTAGTGATTCCCAAGGGAAGTGTTTGCCAGTGATGTCACATGTCAAGAGAGACAGGACCACAACAGGATCCTGGAATGGCAGCACCCATGGCTAAGATAAGATGGTCTCGGCTAATTTAAAACTGAATCCCACAAAAAAGGAAACATAAAATAATCGTAATTCGTAACAGTTGGGTGCACACTTGACCTATTAACCGAAATGGAAATTACAGCACCAGGGAAATCATGACCTAACAAATGCAGCCCAATAAACTATGCATGAATATATAAATTTAGGCCCCTAAAATAAATTTGATTAACCCAATACAGCTTGAATATCCCCACAACGGAATGCTGTAAAATTTGAGAGCTAGTTAAAGTACGCACATTTTGGTAATTCAGTGCAAATATGCAGCATTGGCTTTTTTAAAAGGTAACAACAGTAGACACTACACAATGCTTATTTATGAGGCTTAATATTTTTATCATATCAATAGACATTAACAGCTCAGTGATAGGAATTATTATACAGATGAGTTGTCATTTTACTGTTTTTAATGCATTTCCTTAGTTGATTAAGAGTGTCCCCAAGGTGTCTCCTTATGTATATGCAAATATTCAAACCTCCTAATGCATCAAAAATGCTTCTGGTCCCAGGCATTTCGGATTAGGGATACTTCTTTACAAAACTTGATTTTTACATTTAAGTAAAAAAATTTCACAGTTCCCATGATAAGATTGAACTTAAATATAATCATCACTAGTCATTATAGGCAAAATTCCTCAGAGTTTTTCTGCAGCAAATCTGCTAGGTTCACCAGTGACAAATTAATCCCTGGAAATGTGTGGTGCTGCTGGCTTAGACAAAGTAGCACCCCTCAGTGTCCTATGATGCTTTCGGAGGTCAGCGTGATATCACAGACCTGCAGCAGCTAATGCTGAATGGGACTTCCGAGTGCAACACTGACCACTTGCACCACAGGCTCTGTGGATATTAGGTTAGTTACAGTGATAGGAGAGGGGGAGACAAAGACAGATAAAGGACTCCGAGTACCATGCTATTCTACTGCAATTGCCTATTTTTCACAGTAGTTTGGGGGCCACTGGTATTTTTTTTTTTTTTTTTTTTTTTAAAACCACACATCATGCTAGTTTGTGGCCATTCGTCGTATTTTATTTTTGTGCTTATCGTTTCCTGCACATCCTATGTGGTTGTGCATAATGTATATTTTTTGTCTTCATTTCCTGTACATCTTGTACTGTTGTGCATACTTCTTAATTTTAGTTTGCTTTTTTGAGCAAGGCTTTTAGGTCTTTTAGTTTCGATTCTCATTGTATAATTTTCTTAACTTTTGTTTTGCATAAGTTTGCATAAACAAATTCAAAATAGACCAGTTAATTATAAGGCTGCAGGTTAGGCAGCTCTGAGAAAAGCTCAAACAACGTATGCAGCACACCTACTACCGGCTTTAAAAACTGGTTCTAAAACCAGTCATTCCACTACATAATTACTGGCAACCAAGGTTTCTCCCAAAACTAATGACTAAAATAAATGAAAAAATGCAGCACAGCATTAGATGCCAGGCTATTATAAACACCACTCACTCACACCAGTCCATTTTTAAACAAGGTAAAAAAGATGCCTAATTCAGTATTTATGCTTTTAATGGTAACTATTAATAAGCGCATCCTTAACATGTACCCATTAGAGTTAGAACAATCTATTAATGGCAGGCAGTGTGTAATTAAATATTTAAACTGACCCTGTCCTTGTGAGATTAAATCTATGTAACATTGCTATTGTAATTCAAAAGTACCCTCAACAGTTTTCACCTCTAACAATTACAAATACACATTTAAAAAGACTTTTTTTTTCCTTAAGGATAGACCACCGTTTTTCATCAAAACAGTGACTCTCGGGCAAAAACAATGGATTGGCCTTGTCAAAAAGCCAGACCACAATCAAATTTATAAAAAGTACCAGGATTTTTTATTCACCAAATGCTCCCAATCATTCTGAGAGCCTCATATGTCTGTAAACTAAATGGCCAGGCCTGTGTGGAAGAATACTTTTAGGTTAACATAGCTTTCATCTTAAAAAAAAAAATAGCTGAAAGAGTTAGTTACTAAAGGTCAGAAACCTTTTTAGGCATATCAGGAAACCAGATAAAGGTCAAGTGAACAACAAAATGTACTGAAAGACAACGAAGAAATCAGCAGATGTCCTGTAAAATAACCAGAATGGACAGTTATATGCACAGAAATTTCAAGGGTGGTGGTTCAACTCAAACGGCAACATGAATTTTTTGGCTTTTAATTGACATTTTTATAATGTTTTCCATTGTCCAGCACTGGCTACCATTGACATATATTATATAAAAACTTTTTTGCATCTGTTCTGCATGAAAACGAGAGATTGATTGAGGGGAAAAAAAAAAAATCATCGCTACAACATATATGGAGTATGTAACATTTAATAAAAATGGGTGGAGTGCAACCTCTTAAAACAGGAGTGAGGAACATCTGCCCTGGAGGACGACACTGGGTGCAGGTTTTTGTTCCAACCCAGGTGCTGAATTACAAAAAAAAAATCCTTGCCAATAACAGATCTTATTTATGTTCATGGCTTGTTAGTGTTTCAGCTCTGCAAAGTCCGGTTATTCTTGTATCGTACATTTTTCCTTTCCAAGGATATCATCCAAATGCTTTGAAGCCTAAAAGGGATAAGTAATTCTCAGTCCTTCACTTTTCTCTCATGTTCCTTCTGAAACATTTGATTAAACCAGACAGTTCACTACGTATATACACAGGTGTAAATGGGTTTAAAAGAAAAGTCGTTGAAGTGGTGAAAGAAATTGGTAACTGTGCTGCTGCAACAAAATTCCATGTGTCTGAGAAACTGGTGCAAGATTGGAGGAAGCTCCATGGTGGTTTAAAAAAGTGTCACATTTTTCAAAGGGCGTATAAGTCAGTCTGATTTTATGATCAATTTTTTGGTTTTCAAAACCCGACTTACACATGAATATAATTGATAATTTAATGTTTAAGGTAAGACTGAGTATTTACAAAGTAGGAGATCATCATGTCTGGTAATGATTTAGCATGTTCTTGCGGTTGGCAATTTATTCTTAAAAAAACATGAGTAAATAAAATTAAGTCATGAGGTGAAGTTACTTTCTGTGACAATGAGTGCTCCGTTTATTCTAGAAACCTGACCTTACTGTGCAAATCCATCATGTGAATGTGAGGGTATTTTGGTGTATACAATAAAACCTGTCTTGAGCAGTCAGCACAGCCTTCATGCAGGTGAAGTCAACAACAGGTCTGTTTTCATTAAAATTGCCCTGGGCATTACCCAATGTATTGTGTTGCCATTATAGATGCAATGAGAAGGCAAGCAAAATGATGCCTTGTAATGAGTAACTTTATAGATTACAATATTCAAGCTTTCGAGGCAACTCTGACCCCTTCTTCAAGCAGGGCAGGTTGTAATCAACTATTTGAAACCTGTCCTTGAGTATAAAATTTTGAAATAGTCTTCCAATAATTATGAAAAATACAGCAATTGCAAACAACAGTTGTTAACCATCCATGATGTTTTTCCTATGAAAAAAACATTGTCTAATGAAGTCCTCAATATTATTTTTACTTCTGGTTCAATTCAAAGTTTGCAGTACAAAACAAAACCGAACTGAAAGTAATGAAACATTCCCTAATTCAGAACAAAGCAAACAGACAGTGTGAAAACTCCTGGAAAAAAAAAAAGTGTTTTACAGAATTTAAAAGACATAAGAAAATATCCAAGAAAAAAAAAATTAAGCTATAAAACTCACAATGCAGAAAACAGACAAGTCTTAAAATGAGGGATAGCTAAGAATGAGGAAGAGCCAAGAAGCTTAAGCACAGGTGTAAGACAAGTTAATTTATTGATTAAGTCAGAAATAGTTTCTAAATTCAAAACCCATCACAAGCAGCTGGGAGCAAATCGAAGTTCAAGAACAGTCATTCTTTATAAGGCCGGGTTTATACTTCACGCGAGACGACACATGCTGCAGCGTACGCTCCTGCTACGCAAGTGTTGTACTGTTTATACTTGTGCTCGTACTTTACGTAAATATGGAGAAATCCACCAGGTGGCAGTGTGAGATATCACGGTGAGAACAGGTTCTGCTTTGCTGTGCTGTGAATTGCCTGAACACCCATTAAATTCCAATGACACCTTACCACAATACCTCTGAAAATGATGTTTAATGATTAAATCAATCAGGTCATCGCAAGGTGAATACAAGCACACACACACTAGCGCCATTTTAGTGTCCCCAAACCTGCATATCTTTGGAAGGAAACCAGAGAACACTGAGAAAACCCAGCAGGAAAACATGTAAACTCCAGGCAGGGAATATCAGCGACGTGACTCCCTGTAAGACAGCAGTGCTATCGCTCTGCCACCGTGTCACCCCCATGTGTATAACTAACAACAGTATTCATTATTTAAATGAAATTACAGATTTATCTGTAAAATGTAACACATACTTTAATGCATTTTATCATGAAAGTGATATCAAGTATAAATCTAAGGATTCTAAATGTGCAGAGAGATGTACATTTAATGTGCTCAGTGTGGCGATCTATTGCAGTTTGCCGCTGCTGTCAGGACCAGAGGAAGCCCTAGAAAAAACACAATATGTGAGACTTCTGAAATGTATCGTGTCATTACGATCAGGAATATGCAACACTTGAATATAAAAGCACCACGAATGCATCTGTATGTCGGCATTTTGCTTCACCACATTGAACCATTCATCAAACATTGAAGCATGCACTTTGATCTTGTAGGATCCGCAAAGCGGCTTTCTGTCACATGTAGACAGTAACCAGAGACACTGACATCACATTCCAACTTTTAGCACACTGTAATAGTGTTTACAGAACAATCATTAAAGGTCACATTACATCATCCTTCTGTTTTCTCTACTGGAACATATTTTTGTTAGCCCAGGTGTACTCAAATTTGTATTTCCATAGCAGACGAGTTTATTCAAAGCGACTCGAAAAACAGGTCAACATAATAAAGTAACCATAAGTCAAGATTGTTTAGCAACAAGTGTTGCAGGACAAATTCACAAAATTAATCATCAAAAGTGAAGAGGTTAGAACAAAACAGAAGCAAGTTATAATTTCTAAACTAGCAAAATACCCGCGCTTCGCAGCGGAGAAGTAGTGTGTTAAAGAGGTAATGAAAAAGTAAAGGAAACATTTTAAAAATAACGTAACATGATTGTCAATGTAATTGTGTTGTCATTGTTATGAGTGTTGCTGTCATATATATATACATATACACATATACACACACATATACAGATATATTATATATACATATACACATATATTTTTTATATATATATTTTTTATATATATATACACACATACATACATACATATACACACATAGATGCACTTACAATAACATAGAAATCAATATAAACAACATTAACATCATTATCATATGAGAATATGAATATATAAGAAGCACATTTCATATAAATATAAATTATTAAACAGTAAAATCTTCTTCAATAATTTGCTACCGTGGCTTTTCGTTGGTCTGTCCAGGATTTTAAATCACATGTAGCTTGCAAACCGTTTCACGTATTGACTTGAAATGTGGTACACATATAATACGTCACGTCTGCTATCCGCTTTATGGGTGATGAATGTATTACTCTTTTTATGTTTATTTTATTTTAGAATCAACTCCTATCTGCGCACACCAGGGCGGCCGTGGGCAGATGCGTATGGTGTATTCACTCCATGTTATCGTGCATTGCGCTGTCACTGGTATTTTGATAAAAGAATTTGAACAATATATAAGAAGCGTATAAATTATTAAACAGTAAAACATTAACATTTAAGAAGTAAAGTTACATTGAGTACTACTGCAGTGCCTTCGGGTATACCTCATTTTTTCTTTGCCCATTACATGCTTAAATGTATACATTTTTTGGTGTACCTACCCGAGAACACGCGACATATAACCGACCGTGGGAGAAGCATGGATTTTAAACACGCGTTGAGTTCATCTGCTGGTCTCCCCCGTGGAATAACTGGTAATGTTTGAGTAAAATGTACAGCGAGTAAAACGACATTACCTCCTTTTTTTTTTTTTTACGATCTCTGAGGTCTTGCTTTTTTCGGTTCAAGGCTTCATAAGCTTTTTTATGTTCAATGTTGTACTTAATAAGTACTAATTATCCCAAACCATCATCTTTGAATGTTGCAAGACTTTCGCCTTGTATGTAGATCGGGGTAATTACATTCATTGCATTCCTAGTCTGAATCACAATCTGATTGTATGGGTGGTTACCTGGCACTGTAGGGTTGCCTCCCGTCCTTTAAAATACGGAATCGTGCCGCGTTTGAGAATGAAATTGCGCGTCCCGTTTTGAATCAATACTGGACGGGATTTATCCCGTATTGTTTTTATCATTTTTTTTTTTTAAAGCAGCGTCTCATGCAAATCATCCCACACGCATTTTATGAAGATGCCTCCTTTCCTACTTTTGATTGGGTAATACTTGATGTCATCGTTAGTTTGATTGGTGTTTTTAACTGTCCAGTGAGGAGGGCGTGTCTTTTAAGTACAGTCTGCAAAGTGTTGGCACTGAGATGTTGCGTCAGCGGCATAGTTGAAGCCCCTAACGTTGCGGTCAGCAAGTCGGCTAACATCCGCCATGTGCCGTCTTTCAGTTGGGAGAAGCAGATCATAGAATGGTTGAAACTGTTGCCCCTAACGTTGCGCCACGGCGTGTGCTTCGTTTATACCTCGTGTCTTCTCATTAAACTTTTATCTCGCGAATATGTTATTGCAATCCGCAGCAGGAGCGTTTCTATGAACTTAATTTAAAGTTACGTTTTACACCGTGCTTTGTTTCCCTTATGAACATGCTTGTATGCTTAACTCGCTCCGTTCTCAATTGTTTAATTAATTTTTTGCTCTTCGCTGTTTGCGGCTGTTCCTCCATTTCCCCCTACTTCGTTCTTTTATCTCGCGAATATGTTATTGCAATCCTTAACGGGAGCGTTTCAATAAACTGATTGAAAATAGTTTTGCATTTACCTTTTTAGTAAAAGGCGAGCTTTTAAGCCTGAGAAATCACCCCGTAAATGCACACGTTTAATTGGACATGTGTTAATATGTATGGTTACACAGTATTAAAAGACAGTGAACAACGTCAGTTACCTTTCTTCCCGCGTTTGATAAAAGGTGAGCTTTTAAGCCTGAGAAATCACCCCGTAAATGCACACGTTTAATTGCACATGTGTTAATATGTATGCTCACACAGTATTAAAAGACAGTCAAAAATTAACGTAATTTACCTTCGTTCCCGCGTGTGACTCGTGCTGTAAATGTCTTCCTTGTTTTTAGTTCACGTGATTACGTAGGAGGCGTGATGACGCGATACGTGACTCCGCCTCCTCCATTACAGTGTATGGACAAAAAATATGTTCCAGTTATGACCATTACGCTTTGAATTTCGAAATGAAACCTGCCTAACTTTTGTAAGTAAGCTGTAAGGAATGAGCCTGCCAAATTTCAGCCTTCCACCTACACGGGAAGTTGGAGAATTAGTGATGAGTGAGTCAGTGAGTCAGTCAGTCAGTGAGGGCTTTGCCTTTTATTATTATAGATTACAAAAGCTAACAGCAAAAATTCACTAAACAAGAGTCTTCAAACACTTCTTAAACACATTGAGGGATTCAGAATTTTGAATGAAGGTGGTCAGCTTATTCCATCAGCCAGGAGAGTCTGGACTTAGATTTAATATCACACAGAGGAAGCATCACAAGACACCATTCAACAGCAAACCCGAGATGCTGAGAGGGAGCATAGGACCTTACATCCATTTTCCATCCCGTTATATCCTAACTACAGGGTCACGGGGGTCTGCTGGAGCCAATCCCAGCCAACACAGGGCGCAAGGCAGGAAATAAACCCCAGGCAGGGCGCCAGCCTACCGCAATAGGACCTTACAAGTGTCTCCAAATATATAGGTGTAGACCTAATGAGTACTGTGTACACAGTCATCAAGGATTTGAACTCAATACGTGCTGCTACAAGCCAGTGTAGCGATTTGAAGAGAGACGTTATATGCGCTCACCTTGGTTGGTTGAACACCTAACATTAGGCTGCACTTTACATCATTTGCAGCGGCTTGATAACACATTCCAGTACTCCTTCCAGCAGTGACTTGAACTAGTCTGCACATGACCAGACCAAAGCCAGGACAAGGATTTGTGCTGCATACTCTATTAGATAATCTGATTTTATAGGTATTGTATAGAGTGAATCTGCAAGACTGAAAAACAGTAGAAATGTGGTCCGTGAAGGACAAATGAACTCCATAAACCAACATAGGTCATCAGGTCATACCAAATTACCGACCACAAAGACAATTCTAACACATTTAACATCCATAAGCAAGCAAAATCAAAAGGATTTGGAAAAACTTTAAATTTGGGTGAATGTGGAGCAAGTTTAATGGAAATAAATAAAAACTTGACTCAGTTTATTCAAGTAATGTTGTCTTTATAAAGTACTAGCCAACTTGCGGCATGGCATACGCTGTATAATTATGTATTGATGGGTGAACACTTCCTGAAAGACACAGTTGTCCAAATGGGGTGGGTTTGAGGATACGACTGTAGGTGAATGAAAAGATGGAACTCTGGAGAGGGCAACATACAATTGTCCATGACTGAAAACTGGAGGACCGCCGTCGTGCCTCCACCTCCCAGAGAGAGGGACGGGGCTGGACGGCACTCGGGTGCGGAGGGCGGAGCGGGGGGTTTGGCGTGGGGGAGAGGGGAAGGATGCCCATTCTGCCCCGGCCCCCCCGCCATTCTAGTCTGCTGATTTCTTAGTCATCGTTCAGTACGTACTGCCTGCTCATGTGCCCACCCCCAACTCCTCACCTGAATTGTTTGTCTGTGTACAGTCCACATGCACTTGAGTCACGTTGACTGTTCATTTTCCAAACACCGCCTCAGTCGTTTTCGTCTCTGCTGCAATCCACATGCACCTCTGCGCCACGTTGACTTTTCATTGTTCTTTTCGGTTCCGGCTGCTTTTCTATATATAATCCACCAAGTCACCCGACCATGTTAGTAGCGACAGGGGGTGTGCACAAAGAGAATTCCTCGCTCGTGGGGAACAATTGCAAGCCCCGGTCTGCATCACGAATGGGGTTCAACGGCATACCCACGCCTCTCGGCGCCAGGTAGACACTTGATCCATTCAGTGTTGCACGCGTGCAGCACCGGACATCTAAGGGCATCACAGACCTGTTATTGCTCAATCTCACGTGGCTGAAAGCCACTTGTCCCTCTAAGAAGTTGGACGCCGACCGCTCGGGGGTCGCATAACTATTTAGCAGGAGGGAGTCTCGTTCGTTATCGGAATTAACCAGACAAATCGCTCCACCAACTAAGAACAGCCATGCACCACCACCCACAGAATCGAGAAAGAGCTATCAATCTGTCAATCCTCTCCGTGTCCGGGTGAGGTTTCCCCGTGTTGAGTCAAATTAAGCAAAAGGCTCCACACCTGGTGGTGCTCTTCCGTCAATTCCTTTAAGTTTCAGCTTTGCAACCATACTCCCCCCAGAACCCAAAGACTTTGGTTACCCAGTTGGCTGCCCGGCGGGTCATGGGAATAATGCCGCCGGATCGCCAGTCGGCATCGTTTATGGTCGGAACTATGAAGGTATGTGATCGTCTTTCGAACCTCAGACTTTCGTTCTTGATTAATGAAAACATTCTTGGCGAATGCTTTCACTCGAATTGTTGGTGGGCAGGGCTCTGTCTTGCTTGCCATGGACGTAGTGAATTCTGAAGAGTTGGTGGGCGTGGCTGTGAGTTGTCATCGTATCACATGGTCTTGGAGTTGGTGGGCGGGACTCTGTCTTGCTTGCCACGGACTTAGTGAATTTATATATAGCCACAGTTCACTTACTTTGACTTACAGCTACAACACTGAAATGGTAATAATGCTTACAGAATTTGTTTACACAAACAGAAATACAATTCATTACCTGTACCTACTTTGTTCAATCAAGTGTTATGATAGTCATAGCATGGTAGCAACAAGTACAATGGAAGAATCAACCATGTTAATATACATTTTCTTTAACAGAAGAACTAAGATTAAGGTCATTCTTGACCAAAAAAAAAAAAAATGTATATCTAAAGTGTTAATGGGCCTTTTGAACAATTGCAGTCTCAATTTTGCTGACCTAGGCCAACCGAATTCACAAAAATCAACTGTTCTGTATGCAATTTCCTGTATTCACTTTAAGAACAATGGAGACTTAACAGATCCCAAAAAAGGCCCCTGTTCTATGATGTGTTTTCTACTGTGCTTACTTCAATTCGGCACTCACCTGCATCACATAACACAATTTTTCCTGTGACTCAGAGGCACAGACTTTGTTTAATCTTAGTGAGTCGGGGAGAAGTCAAAACATGCTTCTGTGATTACTAGTTATGTAGTCAGAAAATCTCCAGAAACTAATTAAATCAGAGGGACAGGCTTGTGTGAAAAACTGAGGGGGTCAGCATGATACTTTTAAAATCTGGCAACAAGATTAACTACACTCTCCAAATGTGACATCCCATCCAACTAGAAATCATATGACATTAAATCTCACCTCTTGTTGTTAACCGACTACCTTATAATGTGGTTTAATGATAGCTTCCTTTATTCAATCCACAGTAACAGGAAAGTGTACTTAACGCTTAAGGAAACTTTAAAGATACTCTTCCTGCAAATTACTCGAACTCTGTACAGAATGTTGACCCAGTGCTTAAACATCGTACAGTTGTAGATTGATTTAATACCTCGTAGATTTGGAAAAGTCCTACCCAAACAATCTGACAATTACGAAGCATGTGCTATCTTGGCAGAGGAATTGGTCAGTGTGTCAATCCTCTAGCCAGCGATAATACTCCAAGACTAGGACACATTTCAGGATGCTGGTAATAACCAATGCATATTGTGTTACCAAAAGCATACTTTCTCATTCAGAAAGCATTAATTTGCCAAGATTAATGTCACTGAACAGCAGCAGGCAAAATTAATGCTACAACTCCTCCTGGTGGACACCGGTATGAAAAACATGAACACCCTTTAGTGTCATAAGTGCTTTCAGATTGATCAGCTATTACCCTGTTTATTTATTGAACCAAATAAATCATGCATTAGTCACAGGAATTCCAAAACAGACCTGAATCAGACAAATACTCAGTTATAATACAGCAAGCATGTGCCATGAGGGCACAGTTAATATTGTCATCCTGTAGGTAGGTTTAGAGATAGATAGAGAGATAGATGATATTATTAATCCCAAGGGGAAATTTGCATACTCCAGCAGCATCATACTGATCCACATAAAAGAAAGTGGTAGGAGTTAACAGTGAAATTGAGAAAAATAGAGAAAAAAAGGTAGAGAAAAGCCAAGCAAAATGACACCTTTTATTGGCTAACTAGAAAGATTACAATACGCAAGCTTTCGAGGCAACTCAGGCCCCTTCTTCAGGCAAGATGTATCTTGAGGTGAGTGAACTGTTGGATGTTTGAGTTACTGCTTAAAACAAAAAAAAGTCTGTTCCTAAAATATGAGTTACATCTCACCTGAAGAAGGGGCCTGAGTTGCCTCGAAAGCTTGCGTATTGTAATCTTTCTAGTTAGCCAATAAAAGGTGTCATTTTGCTTGGCTTTTCTCTACATTCATACTGGCTAACACGGTACAACACCCTAGTACTGAAAAAAAGGTAGAAAGATAAAGTCATACACGGAGCAGCTGGAAAAATTTTAGAAGATTAACACAAGTGCATGACTCAAGGCTGTTCATAACAGATTGTACACCGAGTTGACAAGTGGCACAAGATACAGCTAGTTCTTCCTCTGCCCTAGCAATGCAATTGAAGAGGCTTTCTCTCAAACATGAATTTAAATAATCTGAATTATTATGTATTAGGCAAAAGATGACAAGAACTTGAGTTAACTATATACAGGACATTTAGAAAAATATCCAGATGATTTTTTTCTACATCTTGCTGTGCAACAGGGCTGTTGGAGAACAATACCAAAAAGAATTTCAATTTTTTAAGCAGGAACTGGAAGGCTTGACTAAATTCAGGGAAAGATTAACAAACCAAAGTAGTTTAATTTATTTATATAGCGCCCTTCACGGACAAAAGGTCACAGAGTGCTGAACAGCAAATACAACAGTTAAAAACAAAACAAACAAAACCATTAAAAACAATGAATAAACAAACTGGGACTATTCAGCACTGATTAAAAGCTTGTTTAAAAAGAAATGTTTTTAGTTGTTTTTTTAAAAGAATTAAGAGACTCGACTCCATGCAGACCACAAGGCAGGCTATTCCACAGTCTTGGTGCCACAGACTGAAAGGCACGATCCCCACGGGTTTTTAGCTGAGTGTGTGGGACAACAAGAAGGCCCTGTTGCCCAAATCTTAAAGTCCGGCAAGCTGTATGGTGTTGGAGCAGGCTGGTTAGGTACTCAGGAGCTTGTCCATGCAAAGCTCTGAAAGTAAGTACCAAAACTTTAAAATAAATTCTATAAAACACTGGGAGCCAGTGCAGTGTGTGCAAAAAGGGGGAGATATGATCACTCCAGCTGCAACGAGTTATGAGTCTGGCAGCTGCATTTTGAACTAACTGAAGGCGTGAGAGAGAGGACTTGCTCAAACCTGTAAAGAGAGCATTACAGTAATCAAGCCGTGAAGAAATAACAGAATGAACATCCATCCATCCATCCATTGTCCAACCCGCTGAATCCGAACACAGGGTCACGGGGGTCTGCTGGAGCCAATCCCAGCCAACACAGGGCACAAGGCAGGAACCAATCCCGGGCAGGGTGCCAACCCACCGCGGACAGAATGAACAAGCATCTCCAAATCTGATTTTGAAACAACATTTCTTAGTTTTGAGTGATTTCTTAAATGAAACAAACACGAACGGCTGACTGACCTTACATATTCATCAAGTGTCAGGGACTGGTCAAAAATAGCCCCAAGGTTACGTAGACTTGACTTAATAACAGAAGAGACAGAATTTTAAACTGATCTCAGAATGAAGAACAGGAGGAGCAACAATTAGTACCTCAGTTTTTCCTGAATTCAACTGTAGATAATTATTACTAAGCCAGTCATTAACCTGAGACAGACAATCAATCAAAGTGACCAAAGTATTAATTTGGTTAGGCTAAAATGAAAAATAAAGCTGTATATCATCTGCATATAGATGATACGAGATGTCCTTAAAAGAGTTAAGAATCTGTGATAGGGGAAGAAAATATAGAGAGAAAAGTATAGGTCCAAGAACCGAGCCCTGTGGCACTCCACATGTCAAAGGAGCAGAGTCAGATGAAAAGCCAACCAGAAAGTACAGAAAGATCCTAAAGAAAATGCCTTAAAAGTGCTCTGGACCTCAGGATATTGACATGATTCACCTTCCAACACTAAACTCGCCCAAGGAACACAGTCAGGGAAGTGCCCGAGTAACCCTGGCAGAGCCCAAACCTGAACCTAACAGAACATCATTGAAGAGCCCTGAAACCAGCAGTACATAAAGACTCTAAATGCAGTCTAACAGAGAATAAGAGATTCTATAGAAGAAAATGGGAGAAAAGCCCCATATACTCATATGACCCAAGTTTGCAGCATCATACCCAAGACGACTTGAGGCTGTATTTCCTGCCAAGGATCTTAAATGCTTTTGGACAAGTGACATAAATAAAAAAAAAAAATAATAAAATAAAACTGCTCTGGGTACAGCGGTTATCCAAAAAAAAAATGTGGAAAAAATGGTTTGAATGTTTTGCAAGCGGAATGTACAAATTATACAATGTGCTTTTTATTAAGGTGAAGGAAAATGTCTAAGATTAATCGCTTTTAGACAGACAGACAGACAGACAGATAGATAGATACTTTATTAATCCCAATGGGAAATTCACATGTTTCCAGCGTCACATGGTTAAAGTCTCCAGCGATTAGCACAAGCGCCTCAGGGTGCTGCGTTTGTAACTTAGCAACAGCAGAATGGATGATGTCATTCTGTTTTGTGTTAATCCCAGCTGCCCTCTTCAGTTTGAATACGAGAAGCACACCACTCAGTCTGCTGCTAATCATTCATTCATTCATTCATTCATTCATTTTCCAAACCACAGAAAACAGTGGCATAAGGCTCAAGGCAGAAACCAGTTTATCACTGGCCAACTCACATTTATCCTGACCTAAAAACATCTGTCTGTTGGCTCTGGATAGAAAGAGTACAACTCAACAAAAAATCCCTTTCCGAACCTAAAGTGTACTCAAAGCAGTTTTTCTAAACTCCTTTCTGGTGCCCTTAAAGAATCGTTTTGAATCCGATTCTATCTCAATCAGTCTTAAACCTAAGATCCCAAACGGTTTCATGCAAAGGCTTTTAAAACAAATGGAAAACTGTCGCAATTCTGATTTTCCTTTTATCACAATATTTAAAAATCCCCGCTTTAAAGAGACAATGCGACGTGTAATGCAATTAGTCTCCATCTTATATGGCTGCTGCCAGTTTGACGCATAATATCTAAAACAATGAGGTGCAATTATAAACCTCAGGCCACCTATATTAAAATATTGCTGCACATTTAAGAGAGAAAAAAAAGGAAATTGTGCGGACCCTGACTTGATGCAACAAAGATCCCGAAAGCTACACAGGTGCCGACATCTTGCGTGACATATCAAAAATAAAACAACACCGCCTTTGACCTACCTCTTGCCTGTTCATTAACTTCGCTCGCTATTATCACACTGTCGCGGTTTTAATAACTGACCAATATTTCTCTTGATCCTTGTCAGGACAGCAAGACATAAAAACCGCCAAAAAAGGAGCTTAAATCCTTATAAGTCACAAGTTGCGGCTCCGCCCTCGCGGTGCCGCTGCAAATCACAAAATGCTTATGCCAATGTCGCCTGGGTCTTGCACCACCCAGCGTGTACTTGCGCGAATAACGTTACTTAAATACACGTCACAATACAGGTGCCCGAGTACCACTTGGAATCTAGAATCGTTAACTTTGAAAACGTATTTTTAATTGGAATATTCGAACCTTCTTTTTTGTTAACAACCTTAACAGAGAGAACTCAAACTCCACACTGACAGAGATGGCACCAAAATATAAACACATGGGTCCGTGTACTTTTTGGTATTTGAAATTTCAATTTAGATGCAAAAACTAATATGAAAGGAATTTTCAGATTTTGATTTTTGATTAAAGAATAAAATGAGGTTATGTATACGTTTTATTAGCAGTAAATCGAAAGGGACCTCCTGCAGAAAGGACGAAAATGGTAAAGAAAAGCGGCTATGACGGTGAGGGTTGGGATGGGGGAGGGGGGGGTGTTTATACGTTTACGCAAACATTTAAATAAACCTTATAATCCAAATTAAGTAAAAATGGAGCAAACAGACATACTCAAAAACAAATTCATAACTCAGCACCGATACGATGAGACACACAAGATTATTTATTATTTTCACTTCAGGTTGACTGGATGCTGACTTTTAAGGCTATGATGGGAAGATGATATTTTCCCGTTAAAGAGAAATAATGGCGCTGGAGAGTAGAAACTATTGCTACTACCACTACATTACACTGTAATTACACTGCTTCAGTCATATTTCTTACATTAGCTTTGCCATTCTAGTACCAATATTTTAAACTTTAGTCTAAAACGTTCTTTGGTCTCACTCTTACACTATACAAGAATACTTCTAATACCATACCATACCATTTTTATTTGTTAAGCGCTTAAAAACACAGCATTACAACTGACCGAAGCGCTGTACAATTAAAACAAGCAAGACTAAAAGCAAAATATTAAAAACAAACATTAAGAGAGAATTAAAACAGAGACACTAAAAAACAGGTCAGGGGACCCAATAAAACAGAGAAATTGCAAAAAGCAAGTGGAAATAAAGACAGGTTAAGAATTAAAAGCCAATGTGAAGAAGTGCGTTTTTAGGTGTGATTTGAATGTGGTGACTGAAGCGGCCTGCCTAACCACTAAAGGTAAGGAGTTCCAGAGCTTGGGTGCACAGACAGAAAAAGCCCTTTCACCACGAGCTTTAAAATGTGCCTTGGGAACGGTTAGGAGCAGCTGATCTGCGGATCTAAGAACACGAGGGGGATTGTGACGATGGAGCAAGACACTCAAGTAGGCAGGGGCTAGACCATTTAGTGCCTTATAGGTTAAGAGGAGTATCTTAAAATCAATTCTGAAGCTAACCGGCAGCCAGTGTAGGGTTTTTAAAATCGGTGTAATGTGTTGGCTTCTGCTGCTTCCAGTTAAAAGTCTTGCAGCCGCATTTTGAACCAATTGGAGTCTCGAAAGAGTGGCTTTACTAATACCATATAGGCAGGAATTAGAATAGTCGAGCCGGGACGTAATGAATGCATGGATTACTGATTCCAGGAGGTGGTAAGGCAGAATTGGTTTGAGTTTGGCAATTCGCCTGAGATGGAAAAAGCAGGATTTTACTGTGCTGTTGACTTGAGCATCCATTTTCAGGACCATATCCATTTTGATTCCAAGATTGGAAACAGACGAAGTTACTGGAATGGGAAGAAAGTTGAGGTCAAGGGGTAGGGTCTGTTTGCGGTCGGGACTAAAAACAATGACCTCGGTTTTTGAATCGTTCAGATGAAGGAAGTTTACAGCCAGCCAGTCCTTAATGTCAGATAAGCAGTTGAGAAGAGGTTTAGTGGAGTCAGTTGACTTGAGGGAGAAATAAATTTGGCAGTCATCAGCATATAGGTGATACGAGATTGCATGTTTTCTAAAAATTGCACCTAAAGGCAGGATGTAAATTGAAAAAAGTAGTGGCCCCAAAATGGAACCCTGGGGGACACCACATGGGAGTGGGACTGATTCAGATGAAAAATCGTCTAGCATGACTCTAAGAGTCCTGTTGCAGAAATATGACCTGAACCAGTCGAGGGCTAAGCCAGATACACCAACCCAGGATTCAAGTCGGGAGATCATGACGTCGTGGTCGATTGTGTCGAAGGCAGCAGATAAATCGAGAAGAACCATAATCACGTAGAGTCCTGAGTCCAATGCCAAAAGGACATCATTTAGGACACGTAAATGCGCGGTTTCTGTGCTGTGTTGGGGCCTAAAGCCTGACTGAAAAAGGTCCATTACCTGATGGTCCTGTAGGTGGTGAATTAATTGCTCATAAACTACTTTTTCGAGTAATTTTGACAGGAAAGGTAGTTTGGAAATTGGACGAAGATTGGAGAAGACGGCAGGGTCAAGATCAGGTTTTTTCACGATTGGATGTACAACTGCGTGTTTGAAAGCACAAGGAACTGTAGCCGAAGATAGACTACTAGTTATGATCTTTAAGACATCATATCGAATCACAGGAAAGACATCTTTCAGCAGTCTGGACGGCACCACATCGTCCGGAGAGCCTGAAGGCTTCATTGAGGCGACGATTTTTTCCAGATGGGGGAGCGAAATGGGTTCAAAGCTAGTGAGGGAGCCGTGTACAGGAACGGCTAAATCAACAGAGCCAGAAGAAGAAATGGAGATCTGGGATCTAATGTTCGTGACCTTATCCAGAAAAAACGTAAGGATCTGATTACAAAGAGCATTGGAGGGAGAAGAGAAAACAGTTGCAGCTGGAGAGAGGACAGCATTCAGTGTTTTGTATAAGACACATTGATTGCCAGAATTTTTTGAGATGATGTCAGTAAAAAAACGGTTCCTTGCACCTCTGACTGCTCTCTGGTATTGAGACCACATGTCTCTCATGCAGTCAAAGGTAACAGTGAGACCATCTTTCCTCCATTTACGTTCTAGCCGCCTACAGTTTTGCCTGATGGAGCGAGTTTGTTCATTTAGCCATGGGTCATGCTTGACTTTGGATTGTCTCTGTTTGAGTGGGGCTACAACATCCATCACAGAACAGCAGGAAGTATAGAAGGTTTGCAATAAAACATCAGCATCCGTGGATTCACATGATGTGGAGATTGATGAAAAAGCAGCTGCAAAATCTTCAGCAGCAGAAGGGGAAATGACACGGAAGGGACGGGTAGTGGTGGATTTACCATGCTCAGCAGAGACCAAATCCAAATTAAACAGAACAGGCGAGTGATCAGAAAAACTGGGAGGCAGAATGTCCAAGTCACTGATTCTGAGACCGCGAGAAAGAACCATGTCCAGTGTGTGAGCCTGTCCATGTGTTGGTCCATTGACTAGTTGAGAAAGACCAAAGGAGTCAATAATGTCCAGAAAGTCTTTTGCTAGAGGTTTAACGGGACAGCAAACATGGATATTAAAATCACCCATACAAAGGAAGCGATCATATCTGCAGGTAATATCAGCCAAAAAAGCTGCAAATTCGTCTAAAAAGTCCTTATTATATTTTGGGGGGCGATAGATGAATGTGCACAGCAGCGGTGGAGAACAGACAAGTTCAAACATACTGAGCTCAAAAGTTAAAGGGGAAAATGAAAGCGGAAGGGAAGGGCGTTTGCAGATAAAATCAGATTTAAATAAGGTCAATAAGCCCAAAGACGTCTTTTATAAACTTGAGTTATGCACAAGCAAATGCCAACCTCTGCGAAAGCGTATAAATATAATTAAAACGAAATCTGAAATATCAGGTTCATACCTTATTCACCTCCCGTTTTAATCCTTTGGTTCGGAAAGCATTCAGTACGTGATGCATCCATTAGTTTTCATTGCGATACCTTTTGCTTTCATATTGCGCAGTACATACCACAATAAACATTAACTTACTTCAAACTAGTGATGGGCCGCTCGATACTCAGGTTTCGACACTGTGTCGAGCTTTCGAAGCGCCGCTTCGAGGCTTGCTTCAAATGCGCCCGTCACGTGATTTTGAGTCACGCTTGCGTGATGACATCATTGATATCTGCGCAGTCAGCAGTCGACTTGGTAATTTACTAGTCTGTTAAAGCGCTTTGGCTCAAAGCGTAAAAGCAGTTGTTCTTGCTACAGCGATAAGGTTCGCTAACCCGAGATCAAATCCTAATTTAGGCTCGCATATGTTGAAATAAGGATTTTGTATAAAACAGTTAAGTAGTACTTGTCTGAAAGTTAACAGATATATTTTGGAGACATTATGAACGATTTACATGGGGCACCTTTTTCCTTGGTGTGGAATCGTGTCCACCTAGAATCTGTAACAAATTAATGAGCATATTTTGCGTAAGGTAGCACGTATTATAACAATCCAGAATCTACTCTACGCCATGTCGATCATATCAGAGAGGCTAAGAAACGCTTCACTAAAGCCGACGTGGTCATTACACCAGTATATGCGCAAGACACTCTCATTAAACGTTTTTACTATTCAGTGAGTCCCAGATCTGTAGCTGATTTGTATTACTGAATTCCAAAAAGCAATGTGTGTAAAAGCGTGTGCTGCATAACTAATCACAACTGTCTTCTGCAATTTTAGGAAAGTTTCGGGAGTTCTGCGTTAATGAGACAAAAACGTTGTAAAGAAACTTTGCGAATTCATCCAGAGGTGAACATAAAGATCACTCAAGTACTGACAAGAAGGAGCAGCTGGATAAGCACATCTGGAGCCAAACTTTCAAAAAAGCACCTGACTTTGTCAGTAACATCCTTTCCTTCTGAATGCATCTTATCAAAGGCTGCGCCGGGGGGGTAAATAAGTAATCTTCCGAACTGCAGCACAACGGAGTAAGTCATTGATGTAAATAAAAATATTGAAAGACTAAGCTTTTGTCGTTTCTGTATTCTTAAACCATCTTCCAGTCCCACAATCCCCCGCAGTCACTGTCACATTTAACGTTCCCTGCTCCTCACCTGTCGTGTCACCCAAAGCATCAACACTCAGTGTCATTCAAGGCTTTATCGTCCTTCCTTTCATAGACATAAAATAAGACACACATTCCCTCTACATACGTGTCCAATAATAATAGTAAACTGGCAGGAACGAGAAAAAGCACAAGATGGGAATATTCATGACAAGAGCCTCGGCATCAGGGTGAGGATGTGCCTTGTCACCCATTACGTGAGCTCGTCTGCCACCCTTCAGTTGCACTGGCACACCTTACACTCTGGGGCAAATGCAATGGAGAATACCGACAATGTACACCTTCAGAAGTGGAATAAATCGACTGTATAAGTAGAACATTTCAGATAAACTATGAATTTTCTTAATCATAAACAATGCAACATAACTATTATATGTGTTGTTACTTTTTATTTATTCTCACCAAACGTTACATATCTACATGGGAAATGAACATGGGTAATATGTTTATAATCATTCTCACTAAAATACACTGTCAAAATGTATTAATGAGCAAACTGAGACACATTGGCCTTTAGGAAATATCAAAAAGCGTATGCGCTGTCATTTAGGACACAATGCATTGTTAATTTGACGCACTCTCTACTGATGCGATGTCACAAAAAAAAAAGAAACAGCACAGTCCGTGCAAACTCATCGCCTCCTTGGTTTTTGACCTTATGATTGTCAACATCAAATCAATAAAGTCATTTTAAGAAGATGACAAGTCTGCTATAGTCAGTTCAATTAACGCTCCTTTTAAAAAAATTGCTTATACCGAATATAAATCAGAATCTCAATGATGCGGGACTCGCGAGTACTAACGAATAATATATGACACTGAGAAATTGTAATCCCTAATAACGGGAACAAGTAAAAACTACGACTTCCTAAAATGGACACTGTAAATGTAGGCATTTCAATAAATAATTTAGGAGACTTGTGTGTGCATTTCAATATCAATTTAAGAACTACGTAGGCTACCTGTTGTACTATAAACGCTACCTCAAGCAGCACTTAACAGTAAATAGTCTAACAAGACAATGACTGACTGTACGAAGATGCTGCGCCGCTACAATAAAGGTTCACACTGTCATTCTGCATGTTTAGAAGGCGCTGATTGGCTGAAACTGTTTATAGCGAATTGTCTTAAAGTGGTAGTGCCGTATAGCGATCAGAAACGAAAAGACACATTTAGGCATGCTGCACAGTAGTTTGTTTTTCTACAATACAAATTCAGTACGACACCAGGGTCTCCAAACACAAAAATATGAAGCTTATTACGTTTTACAGTGAAACTCTTTACATACACAATATAATTAGGGACGTGTGCCCCCTGCCCGTCTATGGCGGCCCAATCTTCCCTCGACAGCTCGATTCGCTCGCTATCCGTCCAAGCTGAAAATATTGTTAAATGGAGGAATTGAAAAAAACCTTTAACAAGTGGAGGATCGACGACGCGAACCGCTGGTGTTTTTACTGAGAGACAGTTGCGATACCATTGAGCCACCTAATCAGGATAATTAACGAGCTTCGCACAACTGAACTACTACTACTGTTCTTACTGCGGCGGATGTGGAAATATGTTGTTTGACATATACACGTTAAATTGGTTTAATTGACACGAGAGTATCATTGTTGTATTCTCCTAATGAAGACAAAAAAATTATATTTATAGATGTATACTATATGACGTACGGTTTTGAACAAAATTAAGTGTTCCATAAAAAGGTTGCACGATTTACCTAATCTTTTTATATATATAAAGTTGATATATGACAATATATCTTTGACACTATGCATCAGACAAAGGAAATCACAGCAATCCACAAGAACAATAATTACTTCTCAGCAACTACCTGAATTGTAGTTTAACTATATTAAGTGAAGTGTGTAATGTCAATACGAATTACAAAATATAACTAGAGAGTTAAGTGTCAGATAGACTCTCAGAATATAGAGGTCAATGCCTTTGAGTGTGTTGAGGCTTCACAAAGATTCAGTAACCAGTGACCATGTCTGCTCCAGACTTCGAAGCCCTATCATGATCCAATCTCAGTACTATGCATGTCTGAGGCTTCAGAGCTGCGTCATGAGCTCAGTACTACGCATGTCTGAAGCTTCAGAGCTCCGTCATGAGCTCAGTACTACGCATGTCTGAGGCTTCAAATCCCCGTTTGAAGCCCGTCATGACGCAATCTCAGTAGTACTACGCATGTCTGAGGCTTCAAATCTGCTCGAGGCTTCGAAGCCTCAGTTACCCCAGTGCGCATGTCTGAGGCTTCGAATCTGCTCGACGCTTCGAAGCCTCAGTTACCCCAGTGCGCATGTCTGAGGCTTCGAATCTGCTCGACGCTTCGAAGCCTCAGTTAACCCAGTGCGCATGTCTGAGACTTCGGAGCCAAGTCATGAGCTCAGTACTACGCATGTCTGAGGCTTCAAATCCTCGTTTGAAGCCCATCATGACGCAATCTCAGTAGTACTACGCATGTCTGAGGCTTCAAATCCCCGTTCGAAGCCCGTCATGACGCAATCTCAGTAGTACTACGCATGTCTGAGGCTTCGAATCTGCTCGAGGCTTCGAAGCCTCAGTTAACCTAGTGCGCATGTCAGAGGCTTCGGAGTCGCGTCACGATCTCAGTACTCAGCATGTCTGAGGCTTCAGCACCCCATCAGGATGCAATCTCAGTACTACGCATGTCTGCTCAGTGTATCGAACCGCAATGCATGGGGGCGGGACATTTCCACTCCTCATGTCAGCTTACTGCTTCGACCCGAGAGTTAGGAAGTTATATTAATTACATTACACTGCATATTCCACCACCAGGTTACAAAATTTCAACAGAGTTGTGATTGGTGAAACAAATCTTTCTGGATCATCAACACAACTGAAATTATTGTGCAGTAGATTACTTAGTGTCAAAATATAAAATGACAAATTTTGCATATTAAAATGCTGACTATTAGAATGCATAAGAACAGCTGTACTAATATGGTTCAAAACACTTCCTTCACCATAATACTCTGGCTGTTCTCATAAATATTCCAGTCTCTGTGTTGCACTGCCTCACTTCTATAGTGAACAGTGTTATGCGTGTATTCACTGAATATAGAAATCAACATACATATATAAAATCCGCGATATAGAAAGACCATATAAATAAACATTTTTATAGTTTAAGCCTTAAAAATACCCATCCCACATGCTTTAAACACATGTAAACTTATAAAACACACTTTGTTAACACATATGATATGTGGATGTCGGGCTAAGGATATGAGTAACATCTCACTATTATAAAACATTTTAACTTCACGCAAGACAAGACAGTGAGACAGGAAAATTGGTGATGTACAGGCTTTTAAATTATTGACACGCAGAGCGACAAGCAGCACAAAGCCAGCACAAAGTCCACTTCTCCTTAGCGTTCATTCAGCTCCCCACCCCCTTGACAATGCGAACTGCGCCTCCGGGGAGGGGGGTTTGAGCGAACGTGCGTTCAGCCCTCAGCCCCCCCACACACACACACTCCTCCCGCAGAGCGACAAGCAGGCATTTTGGCAGAAGCAGCACAAAGTCCATTTCTGCTCAGCGTGAGTTCATCTGCCCCCCTTCACAAAGCGAGTGCAGACACATTGACGTCTGATCGCAGCGTGCAGTGTGCAGTGTTGGTCTGCGGTGTTTAAGAATGCAGAAAGTGTTTAAGAGCATAGGAAGTGTTTATAAGAGCGTGGGAAAGGTTAACAAGAGAGTGAGAAAGGTTTATAAGAGTATGGGAAGGGTTTATAAAGCCTTAAAATATGTATAAATAATAAAATAAATATAGGTCGCTACTTCACGGATTTTCACCTATCGCGGGGGGCTCTGGAACGTAACCCCCGCAATAGGTGAGGGATTACTGTATATTTGCAGCTGGTGATCCACAAAGGGAGAAAAAATGTATCATGTATCATAAAGTAGTTTTTATTCCTGAGCTTTCAACCCCTGCCAGGGGTCTTCATCAGAGGATAATGCTTAGACTTGCAAGAATCAAAGGCAATATATAGCAAAACATTATGTGGATGGGGGGTGGCTAAATCAGTGTGATTGGGGGGGGGGTATTGGGTATACAGTTTATTTATTATGAACATGTTCTCCTTAAGTTTACATATGCTGGATTTACGTCCAAGTGTCTGTTGATGGCGTTCTCATTTGGTAGCCAAGATTCGGCCAGCTCTCTGCCACTTTTAGTACTGGCCTTAAATTTGACTTGTCCCAGTTAAATGTATGTCCTGTTGATTTAGTATGCGTGTAGATCAATGAAAGTGAGTCCTTTCTTCTGACGCCGTTGCGATGTTCCTGTATACGTGTTGCGATTCTTTTTGAAGTTTGTTCTATGTATACTGCTGAGCAAGAACTGCGTGGAATACTATAAACTGCATTTCGTGTTTCTGCTATCGATTTCTTGTTTTTAACATTAAAGAGGACCGTGCGCAGATTGTTCGTGGGTTTGTGTGCTATTCTGACGCCTGACTTGGCCAGGATGCCCGCTGTACCTTCTGACACATTGTGGTGATAAGGGAGTGAGTGCCAGGTGAGGTGGGGGTTCTGATTCAGTTCAATTGTTTGCTGAGTTTTTTGGCGTCTTCTGTGTAAGCTCCGATTAATGAATGGTTTTGAGTATCCGTTTGAAGTTAAAAGATGGAAGAGATAGCGTCTCTCATTCATTTTTGTTTCCTTCGTATTACAGTGGGTGTGGACTCTTCTGAATAGAATTTTAACACAGCTCCGTTTATGAGATACCGGGTGGTTGCTGGTGAAGTGTAATATCTTGTTTGATATTCTATATGTTCTATTTACTGTGTTATATGTTGTTTTTATACTGTTTGCTACGATATCACTGTTTCTGTCCCTTCTCATAAATATTCCTTTTCTTCCTCAGGTTCATTATTACTGCTATAATTACTGCATTAATGTTCAATATGTCTGTCAGTCTGTCAGTCATTGTCCAACCTGCTATATCTAAACACAGGGTCACGGGGGTCTGCTGGAGCCAATCCCAGCCAGCACAGAGCGCAAGGCAGGAACAAATCCCCGGCAGCATGCCAGCCCACCGCAGGACACACACATACACCAAGCACACACTAGGGACATGTTAGGATCTCCAATGCACCTAACCTGCATGTCTTTGGACTGTGGGAAGAAACCGGACCACCCGAAGGAAACCCACGCAAACACGAGGAAAACATGCAACCACCACGCAGGGAGGAGCCGGGAAATTAACCCGGGTCTCCTTACTGTGAGGCAGCAGTGTGATCAAGATGTATCTAATGAAAATATGTGTCTTGTTTCATGTGTATGATGAAATGGTAGATCTAGCTAACGTAGAGGGTTTCATTAGTTGTATTAGCTATATTATGTTACAATATGTAAACTGCAGGTCTTGTACTTTGAACGTTAGGTGATATACGTGTATCAAGTCTTATTTGCGCATGCTTCGAGATAAATGATTAGTATGGGCTGCTCTTACGGTAAACAAGAATAAATGTTTCTGGCAAAGACAGATTTTTTTTTAAATTACTATAAATATGGATAGCTGCCTGCTCTTTGTTTCCAGTGCATTAGTAGATCTTCATGTCGGCGTCTGTATCAATCGATGAAGAGTCTACAGCGTCGTCATTAACAAGGCTAACATGGGGTGAAGTAATTGACAGTGCTGATAAAAGTAAACACACGACATATCTCAGTGACATTTGGCTTTACCTCCCCTTCATCATCTCACGTGCACTTTTAAACAAGCTTCAAGGTGTCGTTTTGAAACATTTGTGCGTCAAAAGCTCAGCGTCTCATTTCCAATGCACGTGATGATGTGGATGTGTAGCGCCAGTTCGTATCAGTATAGTTATTGCAAAATTTAGTGACAGTTAGTGATGGACCAATCGCATTTCCACGAGGTGTAGTCTAGTTTGGTTGAAGAGTTTAATTCAAATACTGATATATGCTGGTTTTACATTGGAATTAGAATATGAATGTACATTATGCAGATTGAATTCCCGATTAGAAGTCTAACACCAACCAGGTTTTCAAGGAGCATTGCCGCATAATCGGAACTATCAATCAAACGCACCAGGCAACGGAAATCTGCAATCCCCAGACAGATGCTGACCAGGTTTGTTATTGAACACGAGACCTGGCGCTGTCCGACTGGCGTAATTGTTCAAGCCATACATTTACTTCTAAACAACGGTAATCCGTGCTGGCGCCTAACGTAACTAGTCAACGTTGATCCGATTGCTGCAGAATAATTACTTGCTAAGCGTATGTCGATTTACAATGCTTGACATTATTGCCAATTATAATTTTTGACTTCAAAGGTGTATATCACAACTTCATAGAGATTCGGTATTCGTCCACAATGCTCTAAGAGTTTACTGTTAAAATGTGCTGTTAATACAAATGGCCAGGAGGTGTCCCTAGAGAGGTGAGTGTCAAATGCTTCGAAGCTTCGATACGATTTCCGACACAATTGCTTCAAACGTGTTGATGCTTCATGAGGCTTCACTCCGCCCATCACTACTTCAAACTATCCGTTTCATTATAAACAAATGCATTTTACTAAGGTTAAATGCCCTCTTAAGCTTCAACAGAAGCAACGCTATCACAGCTTAAAAACAAGCGACTGCTCAAGGAGAAGCGCCGGCACCAACTGCGGAATCAAGAGACCAGCACAGCACTTCACGACTGCTTCCTGGCTTAACTTACGTCACAGCCGTTTACTAACGGAAGTTAAACTAAAATAAAGCAGGCAGTTGCAAAACTATTAAAACAGTTTTCATTTAAATTTCTAGTAAGAAATTTGTGTTTAAAATTAACTCTGCATTTAAACTCAATTTCCATCTTTGTTGTTGAATGCTTGGTTAGCCGAAGTCTGATTCGAGAATCGTAGATATAGAATTACTAGACGCCGCATGACCAACAGCATCGTACGTCAACGTCGACGCCATATTGCGAGTGGCAGTGCTGTGGAGTTAAGAAATGGATAAAGATGCCTCACGCTAAGCTACCAAAGCTATGCATTTATATGCTCAAGTGAGCCTCCATACTATGAGGGGCCAAACAGGCCATAAATCATATATTTCTGTGTGTAATCTATTGGTTTACGTATGAACAATATTGGTTTATGAATATTTACTATTGGTTTGCGTGCATACAATGCTGGTTTCAATCATATGAACTATATTGGTTCGTGTCCGTATATTATCAGTTTGTGCGTGAACTATATACATTTGTATATGCATAGCACTGGTTTGCATATGAACTATATTGATTCGCGTGTGTATATCAGTGGCTCCAGTACGTTCGTTATTGGTTTGTGAGTGAACTGCATTGGTTTTCGGTTGTATGTTATCGGTTTGCGTATGAACTGTATTGGCTTGCGTTCTGTGCCGATCTAATGATGGATTTGTGTATGCACTATATTGGTTTCATGCACGTCTTATACTGGTTTCATGTGGGTAACATATCGGTTTTGCGCTTGAACTCTATTGGTTGTATATGTGTTCCATGTCGGTTTCTCGCACGAAACATACTGGTTATGCCCTTTCACAAACATTAAGTGGCATACAAATGTATTCAATCCCCTTGAAAGTCATATTTTTCTGCAAGACAAAAGATTTATACACATTTATTCATTCAGTATTTTTCTTATGCTGTGACAAAACATTTCCAAAGACAAAATAAACCATTTTCTGTAGACGTTTAACTGAAGAAGAAAAACTCCAAAGTTAATGTTTGCATCGGTATTTAAACCTCTGTGCTTTGGAAGCTCCATCATTACACCAATGACAAATTAATTATAAAGGTGACAGTCATTTAATAGTCATAATTAAACATGATGAGGTGCTACTTGTGAGTCCTTTCTGTCTCTCTGGATATAAACAGCCCCCTTTGTAAGGGCCGTAATCTTTGGTGGACAGTCACTGCAAAAATGAAAACAGAGGAGCATTCTACTGATGTGAGAAACAAAGTTATTGAAATGCACAAGACTGGGAATGGCTATAAAAATATCAAAAGAGTTTGAATGTCCCATTGCGCACTGTTGCATTCATCACCAGAAAGTGGAAGGTTCATCAAAGTACACAGACTCTGACTAGAACAGGCTGTCCCTCAAAACTCAATATCAGAGTGAGACATCAACTGGTGGGAGAGGCTACTAGAAATCCAACTGTCACTCTCAGACATCTGCGATGATCTTTAGCTGGAGTAAAGGTGCAGGGGTCCACAATTTCAAGAGTTCTCCATAAAACAGGCCTCTATGGGAGAGTAGCATGAAAGAAGCCATTCCTTAAGAAGGTCCACATAAAACAACGTATGGCGTTTGCCACAAAGCATGAGAAAGACCCAGTTAAAATGTGGGAGAAGGTTTTATGGTCATATGAGACCAAAATAGAAGTTTTTGGACAGACTTAAGAGGTATGTGAAGTGTAACACTAACATTGCCCAGGCCTCAAGAAACAACATTCCTACAGTGGAATATGGTGGTAGCAGTCTCATGCTATGGGGATATTTTTCATGTGCTGGGTCTGAGAATCTTGTCAGAGTTGAAGGGACAATGGATGGACACATATACTGCACAATTTTGCAAGAGAACTTGTTCCAGTCTGCTATGAAAGCTCAGGAGAAGATTCATCTTTCAACATGATAATGACCTTAAGCATTAGGACAATGTGACACTGGGATAGCTCAAAAACAGAAAGGTGAATGTTTTGGAGTGGCCAAGTCAAAGCCCTAAGCTTAACCCTGTTGAGAATCTGTGGCACTGTTTGAAAACTGCTGTTCAGATGGGCTTGAATACTTAATGCAAACACCAACTTTGGAGTTTTTCTTCTTCAGTTAAATATCTACAGAAAATGGTTTATTTAGACTTTGGAAATGTATTGTTACGGCACAAGAGTTCACATTAAAAAGAATGAATGAATAAACATAGAAAAATCTTTTGTCATACACTTTTAAAGTGATTGAATACTTTTGCATGTCACTGTTTGTTTCTGAAAGGGCTTGGTGGTTATTATTTTTAACAGTATTTTCCTGTAATTCTGAAATATTCACGGGGCTGACGTTAGGTGCACATTCTGCTGGCTTTTTATTCAATCCTAGCTACATCCAGTATATGCTTGCAGTCAGCTACTTATTCAAACAGCTTTTGCACACCAGCTTCTTATTCTATTTTAACAGCATGGCAAAATATTCTACAGCGTGTACATTAATCAGAATCATTACAAACTGATCAATTATTTGAAAAAATAAATATTCCACATTTTGGTTCTGCACAGGTCAAAAATGTTAAACACAACTTTAATTTAACAAAGGAATCTGTCTTGTCACAAAACTGTGAAAATTAAGGTGGCCGAACGTGATTTAACACTTTACAGTGCCCATTAATTAGCACAATAAATCCTATTTATCAGATATTGGAGTGGAAATACGCAGGTACTCGCACCAAGCAGGGCAAAACTCGGCTGCATCTTAAAAAACGCATATGCCTTGTCACAAAACTGTGAAAGGTAAGGTGGCCCAATATGATGTAACTTATATATACTGGTCCTAAATATGGAACGTTTAGCTTTTCAAAGAATGGACACGATCATATCATGTCAAATAATATGCACGTTGCAGATGTGCAAGCAGTGGGGCATTGTGGTTAGGGCTTTGTCCTCTAAACCCTACATTTGTCGGTTCAAGTCCTGATAGTGACACTGTGTGACCATGAGCATGTCACTTCACCTGTCTAAGCGGCACGGTGCGGGATCACTGGGCATAAGAAATGTAACCAGCAGTAACTAAATGTTATACTGGATAAAAGCTTCAGTCGTAAATGTAGAATATTTTGCCTTTAGAATAAGTAACTAGTTTGCAAAAGCTGTGTGAAAAAGTACAGTCGCGGGTTGGAAGCGAGCATGTAGCTGGAAGTGAATAAAAAGACGACCAAATACGTACTTAACTTAAGCTTTGTGTTCATTACACACTCAATGGCAGATTCTATTAATCGATTCTATTAATTAGTAATAATTATCACCAAGTCCTTTCCCAAACCTATTGTGCGGAAAAAAATACGGCGCTGTTTAAAGTAAACCCAGATCCGTCTCCTGTCAGCTTCTCTACACGTTTCATCATCTATAGTTCGCACGCAGAACCGATATATTTCATACACAACACTGCAATAGTGTGCGTTCGCAAACCAGTATGTTTCCTACGCAAAACCGATATACTGCACACATAAATCCAGCATGTTACATTCACAAAGCCGGCATAGTACGCACACATAAAACAGGTGGAAGACTCACAAGGACTCAATGTAGTGCATACACAAAACCAATAGCGTTCATATGCGAAACCGATATTACCCACGTGAAACCAGTATAGCGCATATGAAAAACCAGTGCTATACGTAAGCAAACCAGTAGTATACGAACACAAGCCAATATAGCTGATACGCAAACCAATTGCATACGCACGCAAACCAATGCAATTCACTCACAAACCGATAGCAAACGCACGTGAACCAGTAATAAAGTTCAATTCAATACAGTTACCAAAAGCATACGTGTACAAGCCGATAGAGTTCACGCACAAACCGATAATAAATGGACACGAACCAGTGCAGTTCATATGAATGAAACCATTATTGCACATACGCAAACCAATAGTAAATATTCATAAACCAATAGTGTTCACGTGTCAACCAATAGGATACGTTCATAAATATATGATTTATGGCCTGTTTTGACCAAACAACGTTTTGGCTAAACGTATTTAATCACTAACTATGCAGATTGTTGTTAGCTTTTAACATTTCTCAAACTTTGAAGGTTTCCCAAAGAAATCCACCTCAGGAAGCAGTGGGAGGTAGCCCTTAGATGGGATTTTGAGAAAACTATCCTGTGATGTGTGCTGTGCTAGTTTGGTAACAGATGTTGTACCGGCATCATATGATCAAAGCTACCACTCGCTCACATTAAAAAACAAAGGAGGTTTGATGATTCTTTCTGAGGGTACAGTCAAGGTGGTCAAAGTAGCTGAGCATGTTATCCGACAGTCGACATTAGGGCAGCTGTCAGTGTATCTTTGATCAATCAGTTGGTTCGGGGTGATATTGGTTCAGATGAAGTGTTTTTTCTCAAGGAGCACATTGAGGAAACACGGTTTGAAATTGACAGCCATCATTTTATGCTCATGTCTTTAGTTGTGTCTGTCTTCCACAAACTAAGGCTGCACCATATTGCCAGACTGAATACTATCAAATTACAGGACTGAGTGAGCGAGAGGGAGTGTAAGTCTGTAGGAGATCAGTGAGATAGGAGGGAGCAAGACTGTGGACAGCTTTAAATGTTAAGAGCGGTATTGTGTATTGTATTCTGTAGTTAACAGGGAGCCAGTGAAGTTGAGAGAGAATAGGTGTAATATTTTCAGTGGATTTAGAACAGGTTATTATCCTGGCAGCAGAATTTTAAAGAAGTTGTAAGCGATAGCTACGTTTTTGTGGGATGCCAGATAAAATAGCATTTCAATAATCTATACGTGAGGTGACTCAGGCATTAACCAATGCTTCAGTACTGTGTTGTCTAAGAAATGTTTCAGATAGAAAATGTCTAGAAATGTTTCGGAGATGGAAGAAGGCAGTCTGAGAAATGTTACTTATATGGGAGGAATTATTTAATAATAATCTTCTTCTTTCGGCTGCTCCCATTAGGGGTCACCACAGCAGATCATCTTCTTCCATATCTTTCTGTACTCTGCATCTTGTTCTGTTACGCCCATCACCTGCATGTCCTTTCTCACCACATCCATAAACCTCCACTTAGGCCTCCCTCTTTTCCTCTTCCCTGGCAACTCTATCCTTAGCATCCTTCTCCCAATATACCCAGCATCTCTCCTCTGCACATGTCCAAACCAATGCAATCTTGCCTCTCTAACTTTGTCTCCCAACCGTCCAACTTGAGCTGATCCCAGTTTCTCCCGCCCTCACTAACTACTTTGCGTAACATCTGTTTTAACATTTGATGAAATCATTCCATTAACCCGTCTGTCTGGGGGTGATGGACCGATGTTTTCAGATGTTTTTTTCTGAGTAATTTAGCCCTCCCTGAACGTCTTAGAAGTGAAGGGAGTCCCTTGGTCCATCAGAACCTCTTTGGGGATCCCTACCTGTGTGAATATCCCTACTAATTCCCGTGCAATGTTTTTTGAAGTAGCTGAGCGCAGGGGAACAGCTTCTGGAAATTGAGTGGCATAGTGTACTAGAACTAAAATATATTTATAGCCTTTAACAAGGGTTCTAACGGTCCTACAAGGTCGATACCGACTCGTTCAAATAGTACATCAATATGGGGAAGGGGAACAATAGGAGCACGGTCCCTCCTAGGAATCTGACGAAGTTGGCATTCTGGACAAAAAGCACAAAATTGTCGGACCTCCTCATTTATCCCTGGCCAATAAAATCGGAGCTTTATTCTCTCCAATGTTTTTTCAGAGCCTAAATGGCCTCCTGGAAGGTGAGCATGCACTAGTTCACATACTTTTCGCCTATAAGTACGTGGTACTAGAAGCAATGCCCTCATTTCACCTCCGTGTTCTTCCACTCAATACAAGAGTTCATTTTTTATTACAAAGAAAGGCATCAGTGGCATGGGATCTAGGGTTGTATGACCCTTGGTAGACACTATTGTATTCCTCGCAAATTTTAAGGAATCATCATTTCATTGTTCTCTTTTAAAAGAAGATGGGGTAATTAGAAATTAGGCCGATAAGTTTTGAATAGGGTCTCTACTGACCTCAATGGGAGGGGCTTCTGCCACCACGTCCTCTACGTTAACTGCATCAGTTCCTGCAGAGAACGATGGGACATTGACTCCCTCATACTGAGTATCTGTATGGGCCCTAGTGACCGTTGTACATGGCGTGGAGGCAGTCGGAGTAGAAGAACCCTCCATTATTAAGCCCAAATTCTTTTTAGGAACAGTTGCATTTCATTTTTACCACTGTTAATTTTTTCCCAATCTCTCCCTAATATGACTGGGAATAGGGGATCCGGTAGTACTGCCATGGTTAGTTTGGTCATGATGTGATCTACAGAAATCACGCAGCTAGCATTCTTATAATAATGGATATCCCCATGAATACAGTTTAGACTAGTTTTTATTCTAAGCCATTGTCGCGGTAAAATGAATCGGGAAGCAACAATGGAAATGTTACTCCCGGAATCGAAATTGCCCTTACCTTCCTGCCATTTATAACAACTGCACCTGTATAAGGAAGAGACAAAGGGTTAATCACAGTACCTTTCTTCCCTAACCAGTGAGCAATCCATGGGTTCATTGGTGCAATTTGGGGACAGATGACCAACCTCCCCACACTTGAAACAGTGGGGAAGGCTGAACTGTTTGTCCCTTTTACGGACGCAAGTTTGGGAACTTGTCGAGAGGGCTCAGGGGCTACCCCACATGCCTGTTGGTTATGGCGAGAGAACCATTCCAATCGCCCCAATTTGCAAGCCGCCCAGTGACGTTCAGCGACCTTGATCAAGGTGTCCATGTTTTCAAAATTTTGTTTCTGGATTTGCTCGGCAATATTTTCAGGGAGGGCATAAATTAAAGTCTCACACGCCAAGAGCTCGGTCATCTTGTGGGAGGTGTTAATATCGGGCCTTAGCCAACGACACACCTTACTCCACGCCTTGAACGCCTGTGTTCTTAAAGGTCGTTTGGAATCAAATTGCCACTCCCTCCATTCTCTCGCCTGCTGTTCCGGAGAGATGCCATAGCGTTTTGAACACCTCCATTTTCAGAATGTCATAGTCTGCGGCCTGCTCCTTGGTTATATCATAGTAAGCCCTCTGCACTATCCCCTTCAGGTAGGGGGCCAGTAGTTACACCCATTCCAACCTTGGCCATGCGTTCCGCTTCGCGGTTCACTCAAAAACCAAAAAATAAGTCTTGATATCATCGTCCTCAGTTAGGTACGTTAACTGGGTCAGTAATGACCGAGCGGTCTCCGTGCGTACTGCGGCTGCAGCACGAGCCTTTGACTCGGCTAGCTGTGTCTGATTTCGCCCATCTGCACCTTCAAAGTACGAAGCTCACCCATAATCATGGAAAGTAAAGTATTGAGGTCCTGTTTTTCTGTAATCTTCGAAAAAATATATCCTGGCAGCTACACCAATTATGGAAATAATGAAAAAAAGAAGCTCCACAAAAATAAAGTTTTGGAGATAGATAGATAGATAGATAGATAGATAGATAGATAGATAGATAGATAGATAGATAGATAGATAGATAGATAGATAGATAGATAGATAGATAGATAGATAGATAGATAGATAGATAGATAGATAGATAGGTGGATACATTTTGAACTCATTAACATACATAACATATATATAAAATCCTAAGCCTAAATATGCAACGATTTTATGTCACTTTTTTTGTTACGCTTTAAATCAGGCTTATTTTAAAACATACATATGTTTAGTATCATTCTTTTCAGAATTTATTAAACTTTAATATGATGTTGTTAGATTTACATGTTCTTATTCCATTTTTAAACTATAAACTAAAACGGGGCCGGAAATTAAAAACAAAGAGTAGGACAGCTGCTGTACAGGCTTTTAAATGTTTGAAGCACCACGCGAGATGCAGATCATGCGACACGGCAGCAACAGCAAGGCAGTAGCTGATCTAGCAAAGTGGAGGTAAAAAAAAAAAAACTATTTGTTTCCCATTGTATCACCATTTAAGAGGGGTTTCAGGGGAGTGACCACATACCACATCTCCTTGGGGTGCGTTCAGCCCCACTCTTCACAACATGAGTGGCAGACTGGCCGCAACTGGGGGTTTGACACCAAAGTCACCACGGGGGGTTGCCCCCTAGTGTGTGTATATATATATATATATATATATATATATATATATATATATATATATATATCTGTAAGTTAAAAAAGTTTGGTTGCTATAATAGTTTTTTGTTTGTTTATTTCTTTTTACTAAAACATGAATTTATTGAAAGGTAAGTAATAACCATGAAAGGAAAATTGAAGAACTTAATGAAAAGGGCATAACTTCATGATTAAGAATAAAGACTACACTAGATTAAATATTCTTTATTAATTTATTCCTTTACTAATCCGCAATGGGAAATTTAATTGCATATTTTAGCTGAATAACCATAAAATACAGACATCGACTCAAAGTATCATATAACTCAGTCAACAAAGAACATATAATTGTGATATAGCAAGTCCGAGGGAGGAGGGGGTGGAGGAGGTCAGGACGAGGAATCATCAGCGCTTGAAGGACAGATTGTACTCACTGATTGTGTGACAAGTGGGTATGATTAAGGTGGCGTCCTCTCCTGGAATCCGAAGGACAACTGAGTGTGCAAGAAGAAGGGCAAGAGGACAACCGACCCCGAGCGGTCTGGCAGACGCCAATGGAGCCAACCTAGACGGGGGTCAGTAGTGAGTGGACCATGGCTATTGAAGTCTCACCAGTTGAGTGAACCATGGGTGAGCTTGGGAGACATGGAAGGAGTTGTGCTAGGCTTGTTTGGCCCAAGGACTGCTGCTGGTTTTTTATCCTTGTTTTTAGTCTAGTTTTTAACATTTGGATTTTCATTGTTTTAAGGATTATTTATAAACTTTGAAAACTGCACTATTTATTTGTACAATGTTTAGTTTTGATTTTTTTTAATAAAAGCACTTGCACACTTTACACTTTCCCCTTGCTCTAAGTGTGATTTGTCCTCATTGCAGAGTTCATTAGGCTGTGTTACGATGGTGTTTGGTTTGAGAGGCTCCCAGAAGAGAAGAAGGAACATGGAGCCAGACCTACACTGTCCCAATAATAAAATAAATATTATGCTTAAAAAGTAGACTGAATCTGTACTATTTTCTTATAGCTTCTGGCTTAAGTGAAGGAAGGAATATGGAGAGAAGAGATTGAACTAACTACTGGCCATAGGCAGAAAAGATCGCCGGAGGTGGTGCTTATTACACTGTGGAGAAATGAGCCTAAGAATAAAAGTAATCCAAGAGACGGCAGGTAGAATTCTTGATAATGGCATCCAGTGTCCAGAGTCAGTCCTGTGATGGAAAGGACTTTACTATCAAGTTTGTTCAAGTGTTTTACATCATCTGAACTCAAGTTGATTTCTCAGGAGACCACAGCATAATAATGCACAATAGCTACAATAGACTGGTGAAACATTTCCAGCACCTGGCTGAAAACATCAAAAACCTGAGTCCCCTTAGTTTGTACAATTTACTCTGGTTCTTCTTATACAATGCTATTGTGCTGTCAGACCAGTCCACTTTGCCATTCATATTGACCTCAAGGTACTTATAGCTGTGCATCACCTCCTGGAGGAGAACTGGTCTCAGGGAATCTTTGACCCACATATGTCCAACAGCTCTTTTGTCTTGTTGATGTTGATCTTCAGGTGGTTCTCCCTGCACCACAAGTCAAAGTCCTCCACTAGCTTCCTGTACTTTGACTTGTTTCGATTATCAATATAACCTATAATGGAGGAGTCAGAGCTTCTGTTGATTGCAAGCACTGGATTATGGTGGAAGTCTGTTGTGTAGAGGGTAAACAGGGAGGTAGACAGGACAGTTCCTTGATGTGACCCAGTGTTACACACCACCATTTCTGACACGCAGTCCCTGAGCCTCACAAACTACTATCTCTATGTCTAATAAAAATGCTAACAGAAGAGGAGAAAAAAAAAGGTGGACAGACAAAGCCAAAACACAAATGATGTGCTATTGTTCTCTTTAGGAGAATAGTAGCTGTACAGTAAAGAAGTTAAAATATTTTGTTAAGAGGGGTATTTTTAGCATGAAAAAGGACAAAAGACATTCCCAGTCAGTGAAGGAGTCTGCTGATAGAAGTCCCTGGAGTTGAATACAGGCAGTGAGACACTTAAGAGGTTACACAGAACAGGTATAGATATAGTTTTGACATTTCTTCCATTACACAATAAAACACACCTTTCACATCACAAAAGATTAATCCAACAATGGAATGCTGGTACGTGGTCTATTTTGATTTGCATCAGATCCTTTTGATACTATCTGACAAAATTCAGCCATACATATTTAAACACTAAGTAAATTGAGAGCCTCACAACTACATGCTACTCAGGAAATCTCTTGGCTATGAACTGTCTAAATTGAAAGTTTAGAGCCGAGTGACTCCGAAGTGAAAAAGGACAAGCAATAATAAAGTACCTATTGTACACACTGCATATTAAGTAACAGTGCTAAATTTTTGCGTGCCCAAGATTTTGCCGGTCAGCACATGGCCAGCAAACAACTGAATTTTTTTTTCTTTTTTAACACAGACATGTCTGTTATTTCTCACCAGGATTCTTCACTTCTTTTAAACAAGAGCATAGTATTGCTGGCTTCTTTTCCATGAAATGAAAGGAAAACACATGGCCTTTGTTGGTGGCTTTTCAAATTTAGTGTGGTGGTCTTTAACAGTGAGTGAAAATCAAGATGCAGGACAATGTCTCATACAGACACACACACACAGGTATTGAGAATACTGCAGGGCCAATTAGTACACCCCCTTAATAAGAAACAGCCTCACAGCATCTGCCACGGTAGGCAGTTTTACAAATAAAAACCTAGTTTTGTTTTTTTTTATTTTAATTTTTTAAGTACTATAAGAGATTAACTTTGCATGGTGTTAATGAACCGTGAACAATCAAAGTACTCTAAAAGGAGTGTAACATCAAAATTAACTCGAATTGTGACATTATGGCACTTTCCTAAAAGCTTTTATATTTCTGAGCTCAGAAGGTGATATTTAGGATGTTTTTATGGGTTATGAGCAAACAAAATAGCCTAATGGAGTGGAACAGACAAAAACACTACAGACAGACAGATCTGCACATGCGTTTTCTCCGAACAATTGCTGAAGAAATTATCTGGCTGCTCGTTCTTTGTTAACTGATGTCCTGCACTTGGTTTGTTAAAGACCTGGAGCGTCACATGCTGCCGAAAGGGTTTTCTGTTCTTCGCTCCTCAAACATGGTAAAACATCCATTCTAAAATGTACTTCATGAAGAGATCATTTTTATTGGTAACTTGCATTTTGTTTGCCATCTGTTCAGCTAGTTATTGTCCCATGTTACTACTAATGCGGAATCTTTAAGTTAACCAGAAGGAAGAGGAAATGTCAGAGTGAAGTGTGAGGCTTTTAGTCGTGCAGACACCAGAAGAGCTGAACTGCAGAGAATGTCGTGGACAACGCATTACTTTTGACCGCATATCTAACTGGTGAGTAACATAAAGCTCTTTAGAAACTCCTATGGTCAAAATCATATAACAGAACAATGATCACTTGGTTAACGTTCTTTACAAAATTCTCGTTTAAGTCATATGACAAAAATAGTACAGCTCTTAAAGGAAAATGAACTAATAATTTCACGAGCTTTGTAATCTTATTATTTGCATAAATGTATTTAAATACTTGGAAATAAAACATTTTTTTCAATATAAACTACCAAATTTCTGGAGACATTCACAATAAACAAACACATCTGCAAATGTATTTATTCATTCATTTATTATTTTAATAGTTATAAATCCAGCACTGAAATAAATTCAAATGACTAATTTGAATCTGAACAAAAAGAACACTAATCCAAAGATAACATATTTTTAATACAAACGCCCTAGGATTCTCTTACAGCTCGTATTTGGATTTTATAATCCCTTGAAAAATCTTTAAATTTCTGTATTTATGGAATTTGAAACTTTAGCCTTGAATCTTGAACATTAACCGGTCAAATTAAAATAAATTGAATTTTAAGATAAAAGCCGAATACATGAACAAAGATGTTGTGTTCTGTACATAAACCACTATAGTTATATAAAGTTATCGTCTGTTTTTACCTGCATTTTTATCAATCTTTAATTTAATATTGTTTTTTGGTATCAGTAAGGTGCTGCTGGAGTATGTGAATTTCCCCTTGGGATTAATAAAGTATCTATCTATCTATCTAGTTACTGATAGAGTGTGAAGATTGTGTAATGAATAGGGAAGTCAAAGAGAAACGTAATGTTTGGTTAAATATCTATACAGCTTGAAACACTGAATCTCTTTCTTCCACCAACCGCAGAATAGCAAATCTGCTTTTTTTACTTTTAGCAAATGGTGTCTTTTCATTGTGAATTCATAATTCTTTAAATTAATAAAAAAAACAAACTTATGGATCTGTGTAAAATGACACACGTGGGATTGTTGATTAGACTTTTGTGTTAAAGCAAGTATTTGTCGTGCAATGTAATATATTAACGAGTGGGTTGTCGTACCCTGCAACTGCTGTGTTTCTCGAGAACATAAGAATTCCGTTAAACTGAGAAATATACATTACCTTATACATCACCCTTTTCTAGCTCGGCATTGCAGGAAATCATTATGATGGTCACGATAAAGACAATTGCTCTTTTCATCCTTTTTTTTTTCTATTTCGTACTAATTAAAGTGGACCCCATCACGTTTCATTCACAGACAAAACGGTTTCAATTCATACAATCTACACGGCAGTAACGGTTTAGTCAGATTTTCAGGGGATAAAGTCCTCTGCAGTAACTATCTAATCCCGTGCCGAGGTCTCAGAGCATCTCCAATTTACGTGCCTGCAAATTTACACTTTTCTGTCAAGGACTGACTCCATCCCCATGTCCCTGACTTATGAATTTTATTTATATATCCCCTTGACTATCGTAGCGCTTAGTTCTCTCCTGGGTTCATCGGCTACAAGGCAGGATTCTGACACATTCTACCCCGAGCCTTGGATTTCGTAATGTATCGAAAACTTACAACAGTCCCAGCGGTAAAAACTGCTTTCTTTCTAAGTGCATAATTGCTTTGACCAACTTTATGCTTTATTTAAACATTTTTTGAAAATATAGTTAAAAAAAAAAAAAGTTCACACGAAATGCAAACTTCAAAAGTATCAGAAAACATTTGTTTTCTGATCATTCATTTCTCTCAGGTGTCTTCTTGAGTTTAGCTGACGATCTCTTCCTCACCCCCCAGTCGGCCACTCGACTGATCGGACAGCGACTTGAATTAAACTGTAACGTAAATAAAGAGAGAGACTGTAAAGATGCCCTGTTCTTCTGGCGGCACAGACACATTCATCTAAACAGCAGCAAAGACGCGGAAAAGAACATTAAGGGTAAAGGCCGGTTTTCAATCAGCACTGAGTCGCTATCGAGCTCTCTGGTCATCACGGATTTGAAGGTTACAGATTCTGGTTACTTCAACTGTTCTGTGCTGTGTGTGACGATTAAAATAGAGTTCATATGGAAGAGCTCACAACTGGAAGTGAGAGGTAAGTGACGACTAAGTTTAGAAGCAAAAAAATCTACTTTAACAAATCAATTAAAAAAAAAAAAATCACATGTATATATTTCCACTTTAGTTTCTGAAAATGTCTACCTTATATTACTTGAAATATTTTTTTTTTAGTAATCTGAACTCCTTCCATAAACTCCTTCTGGGTCACATAGGCTGGTGGCTATCCAGCTACATTAAGTGGCGTCATTCCATTACAGAGTACATTAAAGCACAGTCCCAGACTCATTAATACTAAGCCAATTTAGCATTCCCATTAAAATCAGAAAAAAATCTATAGCAGTAGTGAGTTTAGTTCAATCTTTTGGTAAATCAGTCCTTGTCAGTCCTGTTAAATATTCCAGGCCATCATAGGACATGCCCAAAATATTAACAAAGTTCAATCATCTTAGTGGAGATAATAGGAAAACTGAGTAGCCAGAGAAAAGCACATGAACATATAAAAAACTTACAGACTCCACACAAACAATTGGAATTTGAGCAGATAGAACACCAAGGTTGTCATTCATTCATAGTAAGCACTTTGAACTTATCCATTTCAGAGCTGAGAGATTGCAGTCTAAGTTGGCAGCACCAAGTCCAAGACAGACACTAAACCTGGTCGATGAGACCGTTATTTGCAGAAAACAAACACACAATGAAAAACAACCACATAGAACCAATTAACTTAACATGCATGTCTTTGTTAAGAAAGCTGAAGTACCTGCAGGAAAAGTCATGCAGACTTGGGAAGGACGTGTAGACTCCACACAGGCTGGGACTTGGCTGAGGAACAGGACTTGAGATTTGAGGCAGCAGTTCTAAATATGACACAATTAAGTCCGATCAATACCTCGATTCTTATTACACCTTACTGTTCATTCAGTAAAAGAAGGTGACTTGAATTTAGGTGGGTGATGCAGTAGACGTGTATCCCAAACATGAGAGCAACAGTGCAGAGGGTATGGGACTTTTTTCCAAAACATAGCACTTTTAGTTTTCTGTTTTGTTTATTTTAAATATATGTTATACTATATTTCTCTGGCCTAAGGATTTCTACTAAAAAGGTTAGAAAAAAATGGATATAAGTAGATAGGCCTACTGAAACAGAATTTATTTTGTATTTTATTTAGCACATAGCTTTGTTTCTCATCCTAATTCTCAAACCAATACCAAACTAGTGTTAATTTCAATACAGTATGCAGCCACATTGTTTATAAGTGAACTAAGATAACTGTAAAATAGAACACAACATTTGATAATATTAAAACATACTACTGTCTTAAATGTTCATATGTAAAGCTGAAGCAGCAACATAAACCTAAATTGTATTATTAACTGTAAGTGGCATTTTTCATCTTTGGTTTGGCCTATCCCAGCAATCACTGGGCACAAGGCAGGAATAATGTGTGTTATCAAGAAAGCTGTTGGAATGTCCTTACAGCCCATCCTGTGCCTTGTCTCCCAACATAATGCGTTCCCTGAAAAAATGCAATATAATCATGCATTTCACAAAATTGTACTGCAGTTTTTATTCATTATACAGTAATAGATTAAAACTGATTAATAGAGTATCAGAATTATTGTTTCCATTTTTGTTAGTAATTACTTCAGCAAAAAAGTGGAATTACTTTGGTTTTATTCATCTAAGACATAACACCTTCAATTTGCCTTTTCACACAAACTTTTTTTAAGTAACTCTTTAGTACTAGGGTGTTGCACCATGTTAGCCATTATGAATGTATAGTGAAAAGCCAAGCAAAATGACACCTTTTATTGGCTAACTAAAACGATTACAATATGCAAGCTTTCAAGGCAACTCAGGCCCCTTCTTCAGGTGAGATGTAACTCATATTTTAGGAACAGACTTTTTTTTGTTTTAAGCAGTAACTCAAACATCCAACAGTTCACTCACCTCAAGATACCTTATACAATTGTTTAAGCCACTGCCGCCTATGGAGAAAAAAAAAATTAAAGAAATTACAAAACAGTGCAATGAGCCAATTATTTTTACCAGGCATAAGTCAAGGCTAAACATTTCTCTCGAGACAATTTAGTTTCGTCTTTTTTTCTTTTTAGGGCACTCCTCATTTTTTCATGAATTGTATACCACACCACGGATGCATGGCTCTATAATAAAAATATACAAGGGAAGTTCAAAAAGTTTCCACACTTTTCATATTTTCGTTGGAAACTGTAATGGCGAGCATTAAAAAGTTGGTACAATGCTGGGAAAATTGCATCACAAACGAAGGTGACTGTGGAAAAGTGATGTAATTTGTTTTTGAAATTCTTAATAAACAGCGTTAAAAAAAAACAAGTACAGAGATTTTGGAACATCCCTCGTATATATTGACATAACCCGCCTAATTTAATACACCTGAATTGCTTTATAATTAAGCAACTGAGTTAGAACAAAAACCTGCAAGCAATGTGGTTCTCCAAGACTGTTATTGAGGACCTCTGGTATAGGTAAAATGAGCTGATTCACGGCAGCTTATTACATTGTATTTTTTGAACTGCTAACCATTTGAACATGTCCAGATATACCATCAGGCCGACTCTAGAGCTCACCCTGGGGCCCGACTCACAAAGGTGCTATTGCATATGAAAGGGGAAAAATGCCTAATAAAGGAAAAATCCAAGTTTTACTGAAAGCAGATATTCATGTCAACACCATGGCCGCACCCACCACTACTCTACTTAAATCCTCATGACTATAAACATGTCCAATCCGTCCAAAAAAAAAACTTTTAAAAGAAAAAATACTAGTGGGAAAGGCATGATCAGAGCAGGTGTCATATAGTTCACATTTATGATATAGGAGATTAATTGTGTCATTAATTGTGAAATGTCTCATTTTTCCTAGAAAGTACTTTACTGATATTTTTCAGGGTCTTGAACTAAGAGTAGGGGACAAAACTGAGCCGAAAATGCGTGCAACAATACATTCGCATTCAAGGCATCGCCTTACCTTAACGATTGGGGGTTCTCAATTGATGTGTCCCTTGAGGTTTCCATTTTCTTTCTTGGACAGTAGCTGTGTGGAAAAAGTGTATGAATTTAATTTAGTAGACTTTTTTTTTTTAAACTTTAAAAACTAAGACAGGCTCATCTATATGTTAAAATGTTAATTGCTTCAAGTCTTTTACCTTGTGATAGCATGTCTACTATGTCCAAAACAAGATATGTCTATAGCTTAACAAAAGCCTGCAATATTTAATAAAGATTTGACAGCTTACCATAGCAGCATGCAGTCAAAGGCTGAACTATTATTTATTTATTTTTTGTCTTATTTTATGATCTCCAATGGCACAGTGTTGTATATTGAGTGTTGGGTTTCTGCATGTATGTCAGTGCCACATGTTTGATGGACACACCTGCCTTTGTATTGTCATCGTGTGTGAACCTGCAGTGTTGTACTCCGCATTACAAAGCTCTGCTTACACTCATCTTTGTTGCTTAGGCACTCTGCGGCATATTTGCTGTGAAATGAAAATACTGTGGGCTTAATTTGTACTGTAATCACATATCAGACCCCATGAAAATGCACTGCCCCTCTGCTAAATTTATTTGGGCACCAACCCTGTAATGAACAGAAAAGGAAAGTTAAATTGAATCGATATAAAGTTGGTATTTTTTATTATACTACTTCAATGCATGTACTTAATTTTTGACATATACCATGTTTATAATGGTGGAAGTGAAGAGTGGAGGTTAAGCTTGGGGCCTTTTAAGTTTAGAACCACTGATGTATTAATCTGGCCTTGAGTTTGGGGGGGCTGTTGGACTGGGGTAAAGGTTCTGTCCGAAGTCCCCCTGGCTACAGCCATGCAGAATATTCTAATATTTTAATTGCATTTTTCTCTAAAATGTTTGTCACTCTCTGATTTATTAGTGTATCTGTAAAATACAAAACTTATGTGTTAAGAGTTGTGAATTTTAATTCTCGGTAAGCTATGTGTGTCCACTCATTTTCATGTCACAGCTGCCCCCAAGCTGAATCTCCATTACCAGACATCAAGTGAAAACCCCAACATCCTCTACCTCATTTGCAATGCTGTGGGCTTCTACCCTCCAAATATAACCCTGTCTTGGGACCACTCTCTGCATGAAGTGACGCACTCTATTCTGCCAGACGTTCCCACGCTCCTTCAGGATGGCACTTACAACATCAGCTCCATTCTGCATGTCAAGACTTCCCTATGGAGCCCAGGGGAAGAAATTGGGTGTGTGGTGAACCACAGATCTCTGACACGGCCACTGAGGAAGATCATCACGCGAGAAGGTGAGTGTGAGTGGCTTTAAAAAATTTCAAACTAACAGTGTAAGCGATGTTTATTTACTATCTAAAATTTTACATGAATGGTTAATACGAAAATATTAGCCAAAATGTGAAAGGTAGTCTTCAGTGACAAATGTAACATATTTATCTAGAAAGCCTAATAACCATCATTGACGGTCATCTTCCTTCAGATGAAGAAAACTGACAAAGTTGACAATTTATACATTTTCAGAAAGAAAAAAAAATCATTGTTTCCATTCATCTCTTGCCAAACCTTCTACATCCAGACCTTATTATGGAAATGGTGAACAAAACGCCAGAACTAAATCTGGATGGAGCAAAAGTCCACCATTGGACTCACTCCCCACTTAAGGATGAACAATTGCTCAAATCCTATACATCTTTGAGACGCAAGAAGAAAACACAGAACACAAAGAAAAATGCATATGGCCAGCAGAATTGGTGCAATGAAAAAAATAGCATGCACTTACGCAAATTTAGTGTGCCAATCTGAGCCACCAGTTTACCCTCAGCTTACAAGCACACTTTTGGAAAGTGAGAAAAATATGTAATAAACTGAGATAATATAAACCAACAGGAGGAAAGAAAATATAGAAATCAAATGCAGACATTAAGCAGGCTTATAATCATAGTGAGCTCCTGCAGCCTCTACGCTGTATTATTAACTCTTTCGTGTCACTTTGACGCTCCTTAATGCTGACATATGGCTTAAGTGAATACCCATATTTGTTTTAAATCATCACAGCTCTCACTAATGTCAATTTTTATTTCTATGATGTACATTAGGTGACAGGGGGGGAGGGAAGGTGTCACAGTGGGTAGCACTGCTGCCTTGCAGTAAGGAGACCTGGGTTGGCTTCCTGAGTTCTCCCCGTGTCTGCGTGGGTTTCCTCCCACAGTCCAAAGACATGCAGATTAGGTGCATTAGTGATCCTAAATTATGCTTGGTGTGGGGGTATGTCCTGCGGTGGGCTGTCGTCCTGCCCGGTGTTTGTTCCTACCTTGCGCCCTGTGCTGGCTGTTTTAGGATATAGCGGGTTGGACAATGACGGACTGACATTAGGTGACACTCCTATATCAAATTCTGATTCCTAATGTTTCAATAGTATGTTTTAACTCCTAAATTGTACCCTTGAATTTGTGTAGCTATTATACCAAAAACATTTTTTAATGAAGTGTTTTACTTTTATATTTACAGTTGGAGTCAACACGCATGTCACAGAAGGTAGGACTGTTGTTTTGTCGTTGTCTCCGATGTTCATTCATGTTTTGAAGATTCCAGTTATCCTTTACACACATGTCGTTTGATTGATCAGTGAGGCAAACATTTTTTCACATTTAGTCTCCAGATTTGATAGGACATCTTGTAAGCAAAAAAAGTAAATACAGTGCCCACAGAAAGTATTCACCCCTTGAAAATATCCACAGTGTATTAAATTCATTAAATCACAATGGATTAAAACTGGCTTTTGTGGCACTCATCAACAGAAGATAAAGACTTTAATGACCTCACCAAAGTCTAAATTGATTACAAATTTAAAATGCAATATAAATGACCACATAATTGTTCACCTGCTGGGCTGGTAACATTACTTCAAGAGAGGCCCATCAAATCAGCAAATTAAAAGGGTTGGGTCAGTTACGGCCCTCTGACTTTAGTAGGGGAGAAGAGAAGGAAGACAACACTGAGCACCATTATGACCAACAGCATTACACCTGCATAATTCCTCACTGTTGACTGCAAAGTCAGAAGTTTTCTTTTGTTTTAATTGTTCTTCATTTTTAGTCATTCTTATGTGCATTCAGACCATAGATTATATCTACTTATTCAGCTTCTCTAACAAGCCATACTCCCCATAGGAGAAAATAAAGCTCTATATTCCTTCCTCTTCTCTCCAGTAGTTCTGTCTGATTTGTGCCTAAAGCAACAAAGATATGTTCTGGTAACCTGAAGTCCTACCATGAAGAAAATAGTATGGAAATGGTGGCTGGATTATTTCTTATTTCTTAGAATGATTAATGGTTAAATTATAAAAATATAAAACTTTTAATTGAAAGAAAAAAATAAAATTTTTATTAAACTTTCAAATACAAAGTGCATTACACTAAATAGGTGGCTCATCAAAACTTATTCCACCTTACACAGGCATCACAGAAAACAGTAAGGCAACCCAACATAACCGCACATAGGTCTGCCTAAAAGGGTGATATCACTTAGTCAAACCGAGACTGCGGTGTTTCCTGTCTGCCTCTTTACTGTAACAATGTCACAACTTTGGGTGAACATCAGTCAGGTCATCAAGTGAGCCCAGTCTCATAAATGGTGTTTTGTCAAGTTTAAGGCTCACAACACCAAGAAGGTCACAACAGTGCGTGTGACAGAGACTCAGCCAATTACATAAACCACCTAAATATTAATACTACTAAACCCAAAAACGGTTTACCATCATCCTAGTCAGATTCGATTAATATGTAAAATCTTTTAAAAATGACAGACTCCCCCCGCCCCCAAATGTAAGCCTATTCTGATAACCTCAGAAGTAAACTCCAGTCATAATCATATGAAATAAGCTTCGGCTATTACATTTTAAAAAATTTGCAATCTTAATCTGATAAAATACTACCATAAACATATTAAGACTATTAGGACATCTTAATGATATACAAATCACATTTAATATCAGACATTCCAATTAATAAATTACTTGTCATTATCAAATCTCTGGACAAGTAACCATAATAGCTACACAAGATAACTTCGATACTGTTATGGTAGCATCAGGTACAAAGCAGGGCCCAGACCTGGACCAACAGCCAGTCCATAACAGTGTTCATTCAGGCTCATATCCACACTTGCACTGGGCCAGTTTTGCATTACTAATCGACCTAACAGGCACATTTTTAAGGATGTGGGAGTAAACTGAAGTACTGAAAAGAAAAATCCATACAGACACTGAGAATGTGCAGACTTCATGTATACATCACTGGGCTCAGGATTCAAATCCAGGAAGGTGGATCAATCCCATAGTAGTGCTAATCACTGCACCACAATTCCAGATATAATACTTAACCACAAGAGGACAGATTCACTAACAGTTAGACAAGCTAATTGTTTTATTCTCTTGAAAGTTTCAGAGACAAGAAACTGGCACTGGTACCTGCTATTTCCTATCACAGTTCCTTTCCTTATTTGCACTTGTTTGTTGGTCAAAATTTGGAGGGCTCTTCATGAAAGAGGTGAGTCACATGGGTAAGTCTGAAGGGGAAATGCTAACCACAACATCTGAGCACTTGTCTCCATCCTCACCACAGCACCTTTGTTTTAGGTAAACAGACATTGTACCTTTGATTCAATTAGACACCTACTTCAGGCCTACCAGTTTCCAGTCTCTGCTTTGCAATTAGGCTGATAACATATATGAGAAGCTATAAAGATAATAAAATATGTTGTGAAGTGTTCTTATGCACAAGTTTATTCACTTGGCACTACTAAGCAAGGCTCTGGCAAAACGTAAGAATTTAAAATTGTAGGATTTCAAAAATCCCACTCAAGCCTACAAAAATGTGGGGAAAAAAAAGACACAGTGTGCCAGTTCGTAGCAAAGTCTGCCTGGTCACAGTAAAAAAAAAAAAAAAAAAAAAAAAGGTACCCAAACATAATTTCTATTAATTTAATTTGCTAAAAATTAATTAGGTGTTTCTTACTGAGATTCATAAAGGTAAACTCTTTGAGGATTTTATTGGCATGCTTTGGGTTTTATGAAAATTGTATCAATAATTTATTTTGTAATAAACAGTGGAAGGAAGTAATATGATGTAAAATATACTGGTAAAGAATGTTCTACATCTACTCAATTGTAATTCATTTAACATAAGTTTTGGACTTTGAGCTTTGAAACTCTCATAATGAAGTTTTCCATTTTTCTGTTTCTGGCCTACAGAATTGCCTCTGCACTGAGGTGATGTGAGCTATGAAAATGTGGGGAGTGTGGGTCTTAAATATTTACGGTTGATGTGGTTAGAATCTAGTAGTATGAAAAAATGGTTTAATATTGTATTTTGGCAATTTTTCCATTAGAATGTAGATATTTAGTATTTCTTTACATCTACATGTCATAATGTGTCAGAAAAACAAATGCCTAGAGAAAAAAAAAAAAAGTAAAAAAGCAAATTCACAACATCCAAGGGCAAGACTCGACCTCAGGAGTCTGTGCTTATGTTTCACCGTCAGTGAGACACTGATTAGCGGCGTAATGAATCGATCAATAACAAAAGTATTTATTAATCAAATAATGAAAGGAAACACAAATATTAAACAAAACGCATACGATAAAGCCCTCCGGATTCCCAGCCAGCGATAATTATTTACATACACAAAACCTAATGAACAACAAACCATCGACACTACTTAGTAAGCAATTAACACTCATAGTAAAGCCCAACACAGCAGCAGCAGCAAATAACAACGGCATGTGGCATGAAAAACCATGCGAACAGCCTTCCTAATTAAACGTATTTTTTGCACTACCTGATTCAAGGTGTAGCGTTAAAATTTGGAAAGCTTGGGAGCGCACCACAGATGAAGACTTATACGGACAAGCTGGCACAGGACAGCATATACACCAAGATAGAAATTGTAATCCACATAAATTGTAGTCGCAATCTAAGTGCGTTTATAATGAGTAGAAATAAATGCAGCTGTATGATCACGATCCCCTTGATGTCTTTTTGGCTCAATTTTAAAGATCCCGGTTAATGAGTCTTCTTCCCAGAAACCCATGCGCCATCCAAAATTACCCAATGGCACAATTCCGGAAGGACCGCTGGGAGTTGTAGGCAATTTTAAGTAGGCCTTCAGTAGGGTTTACTGTTTCGAAAGTTGGCGTGTCTTTCAATTTTAATTTACTTCACCCAAATGACAGCTACCATTTTTTGTTGGTTCAATATTTTATAACAGTGTATGGGAAATGTATTAGAGATTTACACAGACAGAAGCACATGCAAGCACACACGGGTGACTCCGCTTCCTTTCACACACCACCTCCGCCCTCATTCATTGCTCAATATGTATGTATGTATGTATGTATGTATGTATGTATGTATTTATTTATTTATTTTTGTTTAGGCCCTTGAAATCATTACTGCTTCATGTGAGGAACATATGCGGACATTGGAATACATCAACAAACTGTTTATACATTCTGATCATGGATTGGTTTCATCCTGTGCCATTATACTGAAAACTATTATTATTACAAAAAATAAAATAAAGTTCAAAGAAAAATCACAGTTGGAAAGAAAATTTTTGAAACCTTTTTTCTTCATTAATTCATATGAGTCTAAACATTGGCTACTGTATGTCACAATGCAGCCTGCCTGCTGTAATGCCACCCGTAGTTAAGATCAAAGCTGCTCTATGAACTACTTTGTTTAGTTGTGTCTTGTTCTGCGCAGTAGATGGCACTATTGTGCCACAACCAAATCAAGGTTGCAGTGGTTTTGAGATTAACAATAAAGATTTTTTAAAAACAAAAAGAAATTTCAGTAACTCAGTGTTGTAAGGGAGTTGCAGTTTACTGATGGATGGTCCACATAAAAAGACCCCAGGTACACAGGTGACACCTTTGTTACTTCTGAAACCTTACTATGCTGGTATGCTTGCTATTTCTTTTAATCTCACCTCCCATTATTGCACTTCTACTTCAAATAATTGTATGTATGTACAGTGGTGTGAAAAACTATTTGCCCCCTTCCTGATTTGTTATTCTTTTGCATGTTTGTCACACAAAATGTTTCTGATCATCAAACACATTTAACCATTAGTCAAATATAACACAAGTAAACACAAAATTCAGTTTTTAAATGATGGTTTTTATTATTTAGGGAGAAAAAAAATCCAAACCTACATGGCCCTGTGTGAAAAAGTAATTGCCCCCTTGTTAAAAAATAACCTAACTGTGGTGTATCACACCTGAGTTCAATTTCCGTAGCCACCCCCAGGCCTGATTACTGCCACACCTGTTTCAATCAAGAAATCACTTAAATAGGAGCTGCCTGACCAAAAGTAGACCAAAAGCACCTCAAAAGCTAGACATCATGCCAAGATCCAAAGAAATTCAGGAACAAATGAGAACAGAAGTACTTGAGATCTATCAGTCTGGTAAAGGTTATAAAGCCATTTCTAAAGCTTTGGGACTCCAGCGAACCACAGTGAGAGCCATTATCCACAAATGGCAAAAACATGGAACAGTGGTGAACCTTCCCAGGAGTGGCCGGCCGACCAAAATTGCCCCAAGAGCGCAGAGACAACTCATCCGAGAGGTCACAAAAGACCCCAGGACAACGTCTAAAGAACTGCAGGCCTCACTTGCCTCAATTAAGGTCAGTGTTCACGACTCCACCATAAGAAAGAGACTGGGCAAAAACGGCCTGCATGGCAGATTTCCAAGACGCAAACCACTGTTAAGCAAAAAGAACATTAGGGCTTGTCTCAATTTTGCTAAGAAACATCTCAATGATTGCCAAGACTTTTGGGAAAATACCTTGTGGACTGATGAGTCAAAAGTTGAACTTTTTGGAAGGCAAATGTCCCGTTACATCTGGTGTAAAAGGAACACAGCATTTCAGAAAAAGAACATCATACCAACAGTAAAATATGGTGGTGGTAGTGTGATGGTCTGGGGTTGTTTTGCTGCTTCAGGACCTGGAAGGCTTGCTGTGATAGATGGAACCATGAATTCTACTGTCTACCAAAAAATCCTGAAGGAGAATGTCCGGCCATCTGTTCGTCAACTCAAGCTGAAGCGATCTTGGGTGCTGCAACAGGACAATGACCCAAAACACACCAGCAAATCCACCTCTGAATGGCTGAAGAAAAACAACATGAAGACTTTGGAGTGGCCTAGTCAAAGTCCTGACCTGAATCCAATTGAGATGCTATGGCATGACCTTAAAAAGGCGGTTCATGCTAGAAAACCCTCAAATAAAGCTGAATTACAACAATTTTGCAAAGATGAGTGGACCAAAATTCCTCCAGAGCGCTGTAAAAGACTCATTGCAAGTTATCGCAAACGCTTGATTGCAGTTATTGCTGCTAAGGGTGGCCCAACCAGTTATTAGGTTCAGGGGGCAATTACTTTTTCACACAGGGCCATGTAGGTTTGGATTTTTTTTTCTCCCTAAATAATAAAAACCACCATTTACAAACTGCATTTTGTGTTTACTTGTGTTATATTTGACTAATGGTTAAATGTGTTTGATGATCAGAAACATTTTGTGTGACAAACATGCAAAAGAATAAGAAATCAGGAAGGGGGCAAATAGTTTTTCACACCACTGTATATATGTATATTAGAGCAGGTTGTACTTAAGTTCATAGCATATTGTTCTCAAGTCTTCTAAATCCAAATCAAGGTCACAAGAGTTCTTCGCCTATCCTAGCAATTTTGAGTTAATGTGATATGACTTTAAAGTGAATAGAATACAGCAGCAGAGGACCACCCCAGTATTCACTCCTACCAGTTAATATCAGCAACATTAGACTACAGTTGGCATATGATCATGAAGATGAGATGATGGAAGATTGAGAAAATTTCACCCAGTTAGATGTATCTCTAGTTAATGAGACTTAACAAATATTAGGGTCAAAATTTTGGATAAGCAGTAGAAGTGCATGGATCTTTCCTGCCTCGTGTCAACAGTTTAGACTGGCAGTGGTAGTGAAGTGAAGTGGCAATGAGACATCTTAACACCAGTTGAATATCATTTGAATGGACGAGCGTACCTACTCATTATTGATGACCATCTGCTTCCCCTTATGGCCACAATTTGTCTTTTTCAAATGCCTACTTCCAGCAGGATAAAGTACAAAAACACAAAGAGTGCATCATCACCAGCTAGTTCAAAGAACATAATAGTAACGTCAGTTTACTCCAGTGATTTGCAAAATCTGCAGATCTCAATCTAATGTAGAGGTGTTTTGGAATAAAGTGGAATGTGGACCAAAAATCCAAAGCAAATGTGTTTCTTGATTGTGACACCATGGACCAAATTCCTATAATAAATGTTTCCAGCACCTGGCTAAATCCATGCTCCAAAGGATACAGACTGTTCTGAAGGATAAAGGAGTCATATTCTGTATAAAGTAAAATGCCCATTGAATGTATATACAGTATTACAAGTATAACAGCCTAGCTATCTCTGTTAAAATGTTGTTCAAGTTCAAATAAACATGTAATGTGTACATGTAGTTCTTAGAAACTGGTTTCATTTCTCATATGGGATTGTTCTGACTGAAAATTGTTTCTTCTGCCTTTTTCTTAAGTGAAGTCAGTTTTCTCCGGCTTTACAGTCTAAATGCATAACGTACTGTTTGGTAGACTGGTACTCATTGTGAACCAGTTAGGCTTATTGTGTAAAATAATAAAAGGTAAGACGAGCACCTGTTACTCTCAATGAGTGATACGACTGAGGAAAAGTAATTACAGCAGATCAATGTAAAGATGTTCAACTCAATACATGGAGTCAAATCTACAAGTCATTGGTTTAAGTCTATACATTCACTACATGATAATCCCCTGCCATGCTCCAGCTCCATCTCCTGGCCAATAGTTACAGGAATTAATTGTACAGATGTTAAGAACTTTTTGCAGGTTTATTCTTGCATTTTATTTTTCTTCATGTTTGCGGTTTGTTCTTGTTTAATGTATATCTTGCAATATTCCTTCTTTTATATTACTTTACTTTTTTTTTAATCAGATATTATTTTTAACCATTTACTAATGCTGTCCTTTTTATTTAATTAATCTGTTCTGCCTATATTCTACTGTAATATGGAAAATGTGTTTAAGATTGAAGCCAGGGAGCACTTATTTATGGAAAGAGTTATTTTATCTGGAGACATATAGTTGATGCAGAAACCTTGACAACCTTCAAGAAGCATCTTGGTGATGATAATAATAAAAATAAAAAAAATAATAATAATAATAATAAAGCGCCTTTCCTATGCTCAAGGTGCTTCACAGAGTTTCAGAAAGAAGTGCAGGGTATGTGCGACATTGGATACAAATATTTTCTGCATAGAACACTAAAATAGATAAATACAGCATATTCAAAGCAGACCTTAATAGGCGAACAGGACCATAGCGATGGAGAATGTCACTGATGCAGTCTGGTGTAAGGCCATTTAATGCTTTGTAGGTTATTAATACATTTTTATATTCGATCCTGTAAGGAGTCAGAGGAGGCGAAGTAGGATGGGCGTTATGTACTCGCTGTTGCTAGTTCATGTAACGACTCTTGCAGCAGAATTTTGAAATAACTGGAGCCGTGATAGAAGATATGAAGGGGCACCTGCCAGTAGAAAATTAGAATAATTGATTTGGGATGTAATAAAAGCATGAATAAGTTTCTCAGCATTAAAAAAGGAGGTGAATGAGCAAACATGAGATATGTGATGTAGGTGGAAGTAAGAAAGTTTCCTAATGTGGTTTATGTGGGTGGACTTCATGAGGGTGGCCTGAGGGTCCGACATCCTCTAGTGGTCCCTGTGCTCATTACCCGCCCAGCACCATGGAGCTTGATTGGCATTTGCCATAGAATACCAGAATTGGCAGGTCCACCACTGGTGCCTTGTGTTTTTCACAGATGAGAGCAGGTTCACCCTGGGCACATGTGACAGAAGTGAAAGAGTCTGGAGAAGCCTTGGAGATTGTTATGCTGCCCGTAACATCATTCAGCGCAACCGGTTTGGTGCTGTGTCAGTGATGGTCAGTCTGGGAAGGCATATCCATGGAGGGACACACAGACATCTACAGGATAGAGAAAGACACCATGACTGCCATTAGGCATTGGGATGAAATCCTTGGTCCCATTGTCAGACACTTTGCTGGTGCAGTGGGTCCTGAGTGCCTCTTGGTGCACAACAATGCCCGGCCTCATGTGGCAAGAGTGTGCGGGCAGTTCCTGGAGGATGAAGAAATTGATACCACTGAATGGCCCCCGTGCTCACCTGACCTCAATCTAATAGAGTACCTCTGGGACATTATGCTTTTGTCCATCCAACACCTCAGACTGTCCAGTACCTCAGTGATGCCCTGGTCCAGATCTGGGAGGAGATCCCCCAGGACAACATCCATTGTCCCATTATAAGCATGCCCCCCTCCCTCGACATTGTCAGGCATGCATACAAGCACCCGGGGGCCATACAAACAACTGAGTACAATTTGGAGTTGCTGCAATGAAATTTCGGCAAAATGGATTACCTTGCCTGCCACATCATTTTTTCCCTTTGATTTTCAGGGTGTCTTTGAATTCAGCCCTCTGTCGATTGATAAGTTTCATTTCCATCAAACAATGTGGCATCCACTAGTTCCTAACACATTACCCAGTCCACATCAATAGAGATATCCAGCAGGATTTTTTTTCCACTGAGATATGATGTGTTTTCAAAGTGTTCCTTTAATTTTTTTGAGCAGTTTATATATATACAGTATATATTGTCACACACTTGCACATGGGAGGCAGCTAAAGGGCTTGAGTGAGGACAGTTCCGAGACATACCGGGATGTGGCAGAGTGCACTGACTCTTTCTCTCCCTTGCCTGCCGACCATTCACGGGAGATCCCACCTGGTCCTCTTGACGTCACTTCCGGGACCAAGCTAATGGAAGGAGACCTTGCCGGCTCCGGCCCCTGTGATGTCACATCCGGGCTCGCACCAATGACAGAAGACCTACATGAGCCCGACCCCTTTGACTTCACTTCCTGTCTTCCCCTTTAAAAGTGCTCTGACATGAACTGTCAACTGTGGGACCTTATATAGACAGGTGTGTGCCTTTCCAAATCATGTCCAATCAACTGAATTTACCACAGGTGGACTCCAATTAAGCTGCAGAAACATCTCAAGGATGATCAGGGGAAACAGGATGCACCTGAGCTCAATTTTGAGCTTCATGGCAAAGGCTGTGAATACTTATGTACATGTGATTTCTCAGTTTTTTTATTTTTAATAAATTTGCAAAAATCTCAGGTAAACTTTTTTCACGTTGTCATTATGGGGTGTTGTGTGTAGAATTCTGAGGAAAAAAATAAATTTAATCCATTATGGAATAAGGCTGTAACATAACAAAATGTGGAAAAAGTGATGCACTGTGAATACTTTCCGGATGCACAGTATATATATATATATTGTGGCAGGTGGCCGGGTGCGGCCCTCAATCAGCCGCCTATTTAAGGAGCCGCCGCCCTGCAATCAAGGCTGGAGTCGGGTGAGGAGGTGGACAAGGTCTGAGGAGGCAGCAGGAGGAGCCCTGTGTGTGTTGTGTAAAGGAAGAAGAAAGTGGCTGGTGAAAGCCTGGACTTTGGGGGACTGTGGGGATTTGGTGATGTGCACAGTAAGGACATTGTATATAATAGTTGTTGTGTAAAATAAACGTGTGGTGATGGACTGCAACGTGTCTGCCGCACGTACCGGGCTGTACCCCTCTACAGTGGCGTAGCCGACAGGATGCTGCACCTGGCACAAGGTGCGGACCTGCATTCAACAAATTGTCTGTGGAAGGCCCGGCACAGCAGGCGAGCTCACCCACGTGCCGCAGGGGCGGCGTGCACCGAACCCCGCAGGGGAATACAGTGTCGCGGACCGTTAGCGGTCCAGTGTCGGACTTTGTATTGCAGGGGTGGCTCACGGACGCGGCAGCAACAAAAGGCGCTGCCAGGAACGAGCTGCTGCAGCTGGGGAAACTACAGCAGCAGTGGAGCTGCCCGGAGAGACGCTCTCCTGAGAGAGAGGAGAGCGAGATGGCCGCCAGGAAGTCCCTCCTCGTTACAGGCACGGGATTCGACAGCGTGTCCTGTTCTCTCGCCAGTGAGTGGTCGGAGGCGAGAGCAGGGAATGTCCGTCCCGTGCTTCACAGAAACCCGAGTGGGCCGCAGGGAAGCGCCCACAGAGAGCAGTCGGTGAGTGGAACTACTCGCAAGGTAAGCCCACCGCCGGCTGCTTCTCTCTTTGGCGGTGATTTTACAGGAGCTGCAAAAACAGCTGCGCCTTGTGCTGTTGCCGCCGGCCGAGCGATGTGCCCTCCGGGCGGAGACGCTGGACTCAGGAGGGATAGCAGTGGCGTCGGATCGAGAGCCGCAGAAGAGGATCGGCGCACTTCAGGAGCTCCTGGACGGAGAGGCACAGCGGGGAAGGTAAGGGAGACCGACCCCGTGAAGCTCCGGACGCCAGCGGGGCTGGGTCTGCCCTCTTACAATGGGCAGATCCGAACCGTCGTGGCGTCCCAAAGTAAACGGAGGAAGCGGCTTGGGGAAGCCAGTTCCTCTGATAAGCGAGGACATGCTGCTGGGTGCGCGTGTCCCGCAAAGGGCCGTCCTCTGCGGAGGCAGAAGAGAATCCCGCAGCTGGAGAGGTGGAAACAGAGCGTGATCCCACTGGTGATTCTGTGGCGGGGAGCACGGACTGCTCGGGCTGGGAAGCCGAGAAAGGGAGCATCGGAATGCCGATCGGGGCCGAGAGCATTGGCCCAGCTGAGGACGAGCCGAGGGGCTGCGTCAGGGCAACGCCTCCGCCCTTGTTTTTCTTTTGGGTTTACAGGATCGGGCCCTAGGCTACAGTGTGTCGGCTTGCTGCCGAGGGGTTCCCGTCCTCCCGGAATGGTTCGCTGGTCCCAGGAGGTCTCAGCTAGCGGTGGAGTCATGTGGCAGGTGGCCGGGTGCGGCCCTCAATCAGCCGCCTATTTAAGGAGCCGTCGCCCTGCAATCAAGGCTGGAGTCGGGTGAGGAGGTGGACAAGGTCTGAGGAGGCGGCAGGAGGAGCCCTGTGTGTGTTGTGTAAAGGAAGAAGAAAGTGGCTGGTGAAAGCCTGGACTTTGGGGGACTGTGGGGATTTGGTGAGGTGCACAGTAAGGACATTGTATATAATAGTTGTTGTGTAAAATAAACGTGTGGTGATGGACTGCAACGTGTCTGCCGCACGTACCGGGCTGTACCCCTCTACAATATATATATATATATATATATATATATATATATATATATATATATATATATATATATATATATACACACACACACACAGTAGCGAAATATTTCAAATTTTGACTCATCAGTCTCAGAGCACCTGCTGCCATTTTTCTGCACCCCACTTCCTGTTTCGTGCATACTTCAGTCACTTGGCCTTGTTTCCACGTCGGAGGTATGGCTTTTTGGCTGCAACTCTTCTATGAAGACCACTTCTGGCCAGACTTCTCCGGACAGTAGATGGGTGTATCTGGGTCCCACTGGTTTCTGCCAGTTCTGAGCTGATGGCACTGCTGGACATCTTCCGATTTCAAAGGGTAATAAGCTTGATGTGTCTTTCATCCGCTGCACTAGTTTCCTTGGCCGACCACTGCGTCTATAATCCTCAACGTTGCCCGTTTCTTTGTGCTTCTTCAAAAGAGCTTGAACAGCACATCTTGAAACCCCAGTCAGCTTTGAAATCTTTGTCTGGGAGAGACCTTGCTGACGCAATATAACTACCTTGTGTCTTGTTGCTGTGCTCAATCTTGCAATGACATGAAACTGTCTTCCACAACCTCACCTTGGTAGCAGAGTTTGGCTGTTCCTCACCCAGTTTTAAGCCTCCTACACAGCTGTTTCTGTTTCAGTTAATGACTGTGTTTCAACCTACGTGTGACATTGATGATCATTAGCACCTGTTTGGTAGAATTGGTTGATCAGACACCTGACTAGAATCCTACAAAATCCCTGACTTTGTGCAAGTGTACCTAGAAGAATTGATGGTGGTATGAAGGCAAAAGGTAGGAACACCAAATATTGATTCGATTTAGATTTTTCTTTTGTTCACTCACTTTGCATTTTGTAAATTGGTAACAATAAACAATCATTATTTATATTTCTGAAAACATTCCTAGTTTACAGCATTTTTTCACACCTGCCTAAAACTTTTGCACAGTACTGCATATATATTTGCAGCTGGAGATCCACAAAGGAGGAAAAAAATTAATCACGTATCATAAAGTAGTTTTTATTCCTGAGCTTTCAACCCCTGCCAGGGGTCTTCATCAGAGGATAATGCTTAGACTTACAAGAATCAAAGGCAATATATAGCAACAAATTACGTGGGGAGGGGGGATTAAGTCAGTGTGATCAGGAGTGGGGGGTATTGGGTGTACAGTTTATTTATTATGAATATGTTCTTCTTAAGTTAGCATATGCTGGATTTATGTCCAAGTGTCTGTTGATGGCGTTCTCATTTGATAACCAGGATTCAGCCAGCTCTCTGGCACTTTTAGTACTGGCCTTAAATCTTGTACATTGTCCCAGTTAAATGTATGTCCTGTTGATTTAGTATGCGTGTAGATCAATGAAAGTGAGTCCTTTCTTCTGACGGCTTTGTGATGTTCCTGTATACGTGTTGCGATTCTTTTTGAAGTTTGTCCTATGTATACCACTGAGCAAGAACTGCATGGAATACTATAAACTGCGTTTCGTGTTTCTGCTGTCGATTTCTTGTTTTTAGCATTAAAGAGGACCGTGCGCAAATTGTTCGTGGGTTTGTGTGCTATTCTGATGCCTGACTTGGCCAGGGTGCGTGCTGTACCTAAAGGCACATTGTGGTGATAAGGGAGTGAGTGCCAGGTGGGTTGGGGGTTCTGATTCAAGTCGATTGTTTGCTGAGTTTTTTGGCGTTTTTTGAGGATTTCTGCAGATGACATGACCTGGTATTTGTAGTCTGAAGTGTACAGAGTGAAGAGAAATGGAGACAGGACTGTTCCTTGAGGTGCTCCAGTGTTGCTCACACAGTCCTTGAGTGTTTCAACTTGAGGTCTGCCCAACAGATAGTTCATCATCCAGGAGACCACAGGCTCATCCACCTGCATATCTCCGAGTTTATCCCTTAACAGAATTGGCTGGACGCTACTGATGGCAACTGGAGAAATCACAAAACATCATCATCACAGTGCTGCCAACTTTGCCCAGGTGAGAATAAGCCTTGTGGAGCAGAGAGATAATTGCATCCTCCACTCCAATCTTTGTCTGATAGTCACACTGTAGTGGGTCCATTTGGTCTATCACTAGAGGACTCATATAGTCCAAGACAAGACTCTCAAAGGACTTCATGATGTGAGATGTAAGTGCCACTGGTCTGTAGTTATTAGGTGAAGAGGCGCCTGCCTTCTTTGGAACAGGAACAATGTGCGATGATTTCCACAACAGCAGCATTTTCCAGAACTTTAAGGACCCATCGCAGGGTGAACACGGACACACACATCAAAACACATTTGGGCCAATTAAGAGTCACCAATTCATCTAACCTGCATGTCTTTCAACAGTGACAGGAAACCCAAGCACAGACAAGGGAAGAACGTGTAAAGTCCACACAGGGAGGACCTGGGACACAAATACTGGTCTCCTTACTGCGAGGTGGTAGCGCTACCACTGCACCACTGTGCCACCCTGCCACATTCATTATACTTGAAAACTGACACACATATAAAATAAATACATTCAATATGCATTCTTTTAAAAAATAAGTTCACTTTTTTTTTTATTCTACCCCAGGCAGGATGCCAGTCCATTTCAGACTTCACACCTACACACATGGGGGGCCAATTCAGACTCTTTAACCAAAGTGAGAAAAAACATAGAATGTCAGATATATTTAAGGTATTACATGGAACTTTGGTTTCAACACCTTTAACATTCACATATCAGAGCGAGTATAAAAATAGGGTAGCAGAAAGAGTTTACATATATTAAAAAAAAAAAATGACAGCTTCATTTTGGGTATAAGAACATTGCTTTTGTATTGCCTTGCATGTTAGTGTGCACAAGATGGTATTGAATATATTGTGTTCCTTTAATGCATTAATAAATCATAAAGGTTTTGTAAGTGTGCTTTATACCTATTCCTTCCATCGTTCTGAACTAAACAAAAATCATGTGCAAGATTTATAAACTGTATTATGAAAAGAGTGGTGTGTCCAAGTATGCATGGATCAAGGCTTAAGTGTGAATGTTGGATTATTCAGGGACATCCATCGAAGCAAATTCAAAGGAAGTACTATCAGAACAAAATACTTATATGTAACCTTTGACCTTTAACGTTCTAATGATAATAGTGGAAAAATTTCATATAAGCATCAGTTCAAACCTGGAGAGTGTTAAAACAAAGCCCAAGGATCTTTGCATAATATGGACGGAAGGACAATGGTAAGACTTCCTTTCAGGCTTTGAAATGACAAATTTGCGTTCTTTATTTCCAGAAAAGGGTGACAGTATAGAAAAATGAGCAAACCTAAACTGCACAAGCACCAAAGTGAGACATGGGAGAAATTTTAGAACACAGCATGCAGCTGAGAAGAATAAAGTACAGGATAGGCACAAGAAAGCAAGTTCAAAAAGAAAAAAACTATAGAAGGATCATGCCAGCAGGACATTTGGAATGTGTGAGCATTTAGCACAGATGAGATGAGAAGACATGGACAACTAAATTTCTTGGTCAGAGTTTTGTAGGATGGACCTTAATGATAGCAAATCCATGCTACATGCTCTGTCTTGTGCCTACCTTGCTCCCCTAGACTCACCCACAGAGTCCCTGTTGATTTATTGCCATATCTTTATGTCCACCATACAATATGCTATAGCACTGCTGCTCAAAAACCCTTAGAGATGGAATCATGATAATTTGCTAAAAGCCATAGCAGGAACCACTGGCAATGGCACTTATCTCTGTACTAACTTTTACCACATAACATATGCCATTTTGTTTAAGAGAATAACTACTACAGCTATAACAAAATCCATCAACATAACATCAAAATATGGTAAAGCGGAGTTAGCATAATGTTTCTGATGCCTCTATAGTGATCATGGTCAGGCCACACATTGCATTGCTGTTTTAAGACCCAAAAGTGGTGATCATGTTGGAAATCTGCTGTTTCTTGGTGGAAGCGTTTAGTGGAGGTTGAGAGAAAGAGTAACAGATTTGAGCACCTGAAGGACCAGCAATTGAGCAAAATGGAGAGCACATTATAAACCATTGATGGTAAGGTATGGAGTATATGCTTGTAAATCTTTTTGCTAGATCTACAATATCCTGACCTTCACAAATGTGTTCAACAAAACATAAAGCAGTGCACCCACACCAACAGATTTCTTTTCAGTCAAGAGAATTTATCCATGAGTGATTGTGCAACCAGGACATACCTTGATAATCCATGGCTAAGTCACCTGGGAGGAGGTATCTAATGATAAGAAACGTTTTTCTGATTACCTGGGTATATTCACAGTCAGGTCAGTTTTAGATTTATAATTTCACAAATGGTATCCTTGCCCTAACAAATAAAAAGGTCTATAAATTATTAAACATTTTCCTTTTAGCTCCATTCAATCGTGTGTTATGTAATATCCATTGATATACAGTTCTGTTCAGAATAATAGCAGTGTGCTTAAAAAAGTGAATAAAGCTCAAAATCTTTAAAATAGCTTTTATTTCCACACATGCAAATGCATTGGAGGAACTCTGCATATTCTATTCCAAATCAAAACATGAAGAAATATTTTATTAAATTTGAGTTATTCCTTTACAGACAGTGAAGAAAAGGGAATATAATACTGTTCAAAATAATAGCAGTGTGGAATTCAATTAGTGACATCATTCATTCTGTGAAAAAACAGGTGTCAACTACAGCCCTTATTTAAGGAAGGCATCAAATATTGTACATGCTGGTTATTGTGCATTTCTCTCTGAAAATCTGAGTAAAATGTGTTGTTCCAGACATTGTTCAGAAGAACAGCGTACTTGGATTAAAAAGTTGATTGGAGAGGAGAAAACATATAAAGAAGTACAGAAAATGATAGGCTGCTCAGCTAAAATTATCACAAATACTTTTAAAATGGCAACCAAAACCTGAAAGATGTGGAAGAAAATGGAAAACTACCATTCGAATAGATCAAAGAATAGCCAAAATGGCAAAGACTCAGCCAATGATCAGCTCCTGGAAGATCAAAGAAGGTCTAAAGTCATCTGCGAGTACTGTTATAATTACAAGATGCCTATGTGAAGCCAAGCTATCCGCAAGAAGCCCCTGCATAGTCCCATTGTTGAAAAAAAGACACGTACTGAGGAGGTTACAGTTTACCAAAGAACACATTAACTGACCTAAAGAGAAATGGCGCAATATTTTGTGGACTGATGACGGACCTCCTGCTCAGAATAAATAGACTGAAATCACACAAATCACCAGGACCAGATAATATTTATCTTTGAATCCTTAAGGAGGTTGGCAAGTACATAAATAAACCCTTGATGCATATTTTTAAGAAGTCACTGTGTACTGGAGAAGTTCTGAAGGACTGGAAAATGTCAAATATTATTTAATTATATTGCAGGATGACCAGGCAGATCCAAGTAACTGTAGACCAGTAAGCTTACTGTGTATCATAGGTACATTAATGGAAGGAATTATTATGGAAACTACTGAGCAACACAGAGCATGAAGAGGAGTTTTACTGAACAGTCAGCATGGGTTCAGAAGAGGGAGGTCATGCTTTACTCAGATGCTGAAATTCTAAGAGAAAGCAACAAAAGGGTATGATCAAAATGAAGCATATGATATTATTTATCTTAACATTCAGAAAGCAATTGATAAGGTGCCACATAAGAGGTTGGGCTTCAAACTAAAATAAATGAGAGTTCAGGGTGTGGCGTGTACATTGTTGCAGAATTGATTCATACACCGGAAGTGGAGGGTGATGGTGTGAGGAACCCTATAGAACTGGCTGATGTTAAGTGTGGTATTCCACAGAGGTCAGTGCTAGGACCGCTGCTATTTTTAATTATATATTTATATATTGTCACACAAGCATGTTTAGAAGACAACTAAAGGGCTTGAGTACATGTGATTCCACGCCGGACCAGGGGGTGGCAGAGCGCACTAATTCTCCCTCTCGATCTTTTGCAGACTATTCTAGGGAAATCCGGCCCAGCTCTGGGGCAGCCAGTGATGTCACTTCCAGTTCCGATCCTGATGACATCACTTCCTCCACTGGCCTTTAAAGCTGCCATCTTGTGTATTGAGAATCAGTTATGTTTTGGACTCTGTTATGTGAACATGTTAACTTTGTTAAATCAATTTTGCAGCCAAGAACAATTACAGTGAGTGCATACTTGTGAATACTTATGTACATGTGATTTCTCAGTTTTTTTATTTTTAATAAATTTGCAAAGACCTCGAGTAAACTTTTTTCACATTGTCATTATGGGGTGTTAGGTGTAGAATTCTGAGGAAAAAAATGAATTTAATCCATTTTGGAATAATGCTGTAACATAACAAAATGTGGAAAAAGTGATGTGCTGTGAATACTTTCCAGATGCACTGTATATGGGTGGCTGCCCCAAACCTTCTCAATGTTTCATGTCCCCGATTCCGCGGGCGCGGCCCTCACTCGGGATTGTGGCGGAATGTAAATGGAGAGAGAGGGGTGGATTGTGTGCACTTTCAAAGCCCTTGTTAATGGCTCATACGGGAGAGATAATAGTCAATGATTTCAAAGTGGAAGCTCTATTTGATTCCGGCAGCAACATTTCTATTGTTGATCGCCGATACGTACTACCGCGACAATGGTTAAAAATAAAGACCAGTATTACCTGTGTACACGGAGATATCCGCTTCTATAAATCCTCCCGATGTTTCATCAGCTACGGAGGATCACTTAAAATAATCACCGTAGCGGTCCTCCCAAATCCACCGTTCGCTGTGATAATAAAATCGGTTTAGTACTGATCCCTCCTAATCCTAAATTGGGCCTAGTTACATACGGGAATCCTTCGTCTAAGATTGTCTCCACACCTTGTACTCAGCCGGTGGAGAGAGATACGGGAGACCAAGAGGAAGATGGGGAGCTTCCTGGACCACTACGTCATCTTTCTGCGTCTAGCCAGAACGGGATGACTCTCCGCCCCTTGAGGCCAGACCAGACCCTCTCTCAGATCTAAGCTTCCAATTTAGACAAACACCGGCCTCGTTTAAAAGGGAACAATGGAATGACGATTCCCTTAAATGTGCAAAGAATGCAGTGGTTCTCGTCAACGGCCAAAGCACTCTTCAGCCCATGCCACAGGGGTCCCACTTTGTTATAGAAAATAATTTATTATATTGGGTCAGTGAGCCCGGGGGGGTGGTTTGGGGTTCAGAAGCTGCTGCTAATCCCACAAATTTTCCGGCGGCAAATTTGTGATTTAACGCACGCCCACCTCCTAGGAGGCCACCTGGGCACCGACAAAATATTACAGCGTATTAAGCTCCGTTTCTATTGGCCGGGAATTAACGACGAGGTTCGCTGCTTCTGTATATCGTGTCCAGAATGTCAGCTGTGGCAAATTACTAGGAGAGACCGTACTCCTCTTGTTACCCTTCCCTTAATTGATGTCTCGTTTGAAAGGATAGGGGTCGACATAGTGGGACCCCTGGAACGCTCGGCCCGATGACATAAATATATATTAGTCCTCGTGGATTATGCGACCCGATATCCAGAAGCTGTTCTGTTGCGCTCAGTTAATTCTAAAGCAATCGCACAGGAACTAGTGGAGGTCTTTGCGCGAGTTGGGGTTCCTAAAGAAGTCCTTACGGACCAAGGGACGCCATTTTCCTCGGAGACGTTCAGGGAAACGGCTAAATTACTTAAAATAAAGCACCACGGCGTGTGGTTCGCTTCGCCTATAGCGCTGATGTCCGAGGTTCGATTCCCCGAGAGGGGGGTGCAGTGAGTGTGTACGCCTGATGAGCCCAGAATTAGGGCGAAACACATGTCGTGTACTCTTTGCATTTGCATTATTTGACAGTAAACTATTAAACCATTCTATGATCTGCTTCTCGCAACTGAAAAGAGGGCACCGTGACGGATGTTTGCCGACTTACAGACCAACCACAAGCGTTACGTGGTAGGTAACCACCCATACAATCAGATTGTGATTCAGGCTACGAATGCCATGAATATATGTGTGTGTGCGTGTGTGTGTGTGTGTGTGTGTGTGTGTGTGTGTGTGTGTGTGCATGCGTGTGTGCATGCGTGTGTGTGTGTATACTATATATACATCAGGCACGATGTAACTCCGAGATGCCTACGATTCAAGCCACCAACGAACACCCCGAAAATGTCAACCATCATGCAACAGTTTACTAAACGAGTTTTGTATGAACTTATCACGGAAACACACCGCCAACGAAACTTTTACCGATCTGTAATTATGGAGCAACACGCTAAACTAATCACAACATGTGGACAAACGGTTACGGAGGAATGGACTAAAAGGATCCAGGACACCGCTTCCAAAAACCGTATTTCTAAACGAAATACACTCAACAAAAAATGGGGTAAACTCACTGGAAATCAATTTGTGAACAACCCCCAACCCGGAGTACACAACCTATCCAAAAGACGGCTCTCCACCACAGAACACAATATTCTCTCCAGAGGATTAAAATTCAATTATAAGGACGCATCTAACATGAACTTCCTCGGTTCGTTAGAACATATCTTAGCAACTGAAAAAATACCAACAGAACAGGCACAAGAAATAAGATGCAACGTCGCCAGCCAGCTACACACAAGACAACCAACCACACGTATTCTGGCAAGTGAACAGAAAGCTTTAAGATCTTTACGGAATGACAACAGCATTATTATTACACCAGCTGACAAAGGAGGCGCAACTGTTATCCTAGACAGAGAACAATACACCACAGCCATAGAAGAAATGCTTTCGGACACTAATACCTATCAACAGCTAAATAACGACCCAACAAAAACCACACAGAATAAAATAAACTATACTCTGACAAAACTCCGAAATGGTAACCGCCTAGATGTACAGAACTTTCACAAAATGAAATCCAATGATGCTAACTGCCCGGAATTTTATGGACTCCCAAAAATACACAAAACACCACTAAAATACAGACCAGTGGTTAGCCTAATAGGCGGACCATCATACAACTTGTCAAAAAGACTTTTCCAACTACTTAAACATTTAACGGACGACTCGGATTATTCTGTCAACAGCGCGGAGTCGGCATTACAGCGCTTGAATGACGCATCCATCGCCGAGGACGAGGTCATGGTCTCGTTTGATGTTATATCGCTATACAGTAATCCCTCCTCCATCGCGGGGGTTGCGTTCCAGAGCCACCCGCGAAGTAGGAAAATCCGCGAAGTAGAAACCATATGTTTATATGGTTATTTTTAGAATGTCATGCTTGGGTCACAGATTTGCACAGAAACACAGGAGGTTGTAGAGAGACAGGAACGTTATTCAAACACTGCAAACAAACATTTGTCTCTTTTTCAAAAGTTTAAACTGTGCTCCATGACAAGACAGAGATGACAGTTCTGTCTCACAATTAAAAGAATGCAAACATATCTTCCTTTTCAAAGGAGTGCAAAGCAAGCAGTCAAAAAAAAAATCAATACGGCTTTTAAGTATGCGAAGCACCGCCGGTACAAAGCTGTTGAAGGCGGCAGCTCACACCCCCTCTGTCAGGAGCAGGAAGAGAGAGAGAGAGAGAGATAGCGAGAGACAGATAAAAAAAATCAATACGTGCCCTTTGAGCTTTTAAGTATGCGAAGTTCCGTGCAGCATGTCCTTCAGGAAGCAGCTGCACACAGCCCCCCTGCTCACACCCCCCTACGTCAGCGCAAGAGAGAGAGAGAGAGAGAGAAAGTAAGCTGGATAGCTTTTCAGCCATCTGCCAATAGCGTCCCTTGTATGAAATCAACTGGGCAAACCAACTGAGGAAGCATGTACCAGAAATTAAAAGACCCATTGTCCGCAGAAACCCGCGAAGCAGCGAAAAATCCGCGATATATATTTAAATATGCTTACATATAAAATCCGCGATGGAGTGAAGCCGCGAAAGGCGAAGCGCGATATAGCGAGGGATCACTGTACACCATGATCCCGACCCAACTGGCCACAGAAACATTATTAATGAAACTGGATAGTGACCCCACCATAGAGACAAGAACCAAACTGTCCATCAAAGACTTAATGCACCTAATATCACTTTGCCAAAAAACGCACTTTCATTTCAACGGCAAGTATTACACACAGAAAGAAGGCATACTGATGGGATCACCGTTATCGGGACTCCTAGCTGAACTGGTAATGCAACGATTTGAAAACATAGCTTTATCCCAGATTACACCCAAAATTTGGATACGCTATGTAGACGACACATTCGTCATATTAAGAAAGAACCAGCTGAATGAATTCTTCAATCATATTAACACAATATTCCCTGCAATCCAGTTCACAATGGAAAAAGAAAATAATCGACACATCAATTTCCTGGACATTTACATCAAAAGAAATAGTGACGCCACCCTGACCACAAGTGTTTACCGCAAACAATGCCACGCAGACAAGATTCTACACTTCGCCAGCAATCAGCCGGTATCTCATAAACGGAGCTGCGTGAAAACCCTATTTAAACGAGTCCACACGCATTGTAATACCAAGGAAACAAAAATTAATGAGAGACGCTATGTTTCAACTTTTCACCTCGAACGGATACTCAAAATCATTCATTAATCGAAGTCTACACAGCAGGCGCCAAAGGAATCAGCATACAAGCGACGTACATCAGAACCCCCACCCCACCTGGCATTCACTCCCGTACCACCATAATGTGTCAGAAGGCACGGCACGCACCCTGACCAAGTGGGGCATCAAAATAGCACATAAACCCACCAACAATCTGCGCATGGTCCTGTTTAATGCTAAAAACAAGAAATCGACAGCCGAAACACGAAACGCAGTTTATAGTATTCCATGCAATTCTTGCTCAGCTGTATACATAGGACAAACGTCAAAAAGAATTTCAACACGTGTACAGGAACATCGCAACGCTGTCAGAAGAAAGGACGCACTATCTTTGATATATGCACATACTAAATCGACAGGACACACATTCAACTGGGACAACGTGAAAGTAAAATTTAAGGCCAGTACAAAAAGCGCCAGAGAGTTGGCCGAGTCTTGGCTATCAGATGAAAATGCCATCAACAGACACTTGGACATAAACCCAGCATATGCCAACTTAAGAAGGACATATGCACTTTAATTTAACGATAACCCCCCCCCCCCCCCCCCATTTTGATCATACGAACTTAGTCACCTCCACCGCCCCTGAATGTGTTGCTATATATTGCCTTTGATTCTTGTAAGTCTAAGCATTATCCTCTGATGAAGACCCCTGATAGGGGTTGAAAGCTCAGGAATAAAACTATTTTATGATACGTGATTCGTTTTTTCTCCCTTTGTGGATCTCCAACGGCAAATATGCAAACCGTATCACAGACCTTCTCTTCCATATATATATATATATATATATATATATATATATATATATATATATATATATATATATTTGTATATGTGTATATGTATATATATATATATATATATATTGTATATGTGTGTGTATATATATATATATATATATATATATATATATATATATATATATATATATATATATATATATATATATATATATATATATATATATATATATATATATATATATATATATATTCTGACGGGTGCTCAGCAGGCTCCTATCAATTATGGAAAATCCACTGCATCCACTAAACAGTGTCATCTCCAGACAGAAGAGCAGCTTCAGCGACAGACTGCTGTCACCGTCCTGCTCCTCTGATAGACTGAGAAGATCGTTCCTCCCCCAAACTATGCAACTCTTCAATTCCACCTGGGGGGGTAAGCATTAACATTATACAAAGATATTGTCTGTTTTTTACCTGCATTATTATCAATCTTTAATTTAAAATTGTTTTTTGTATCAGTAAGGTGCTGCTGGAGTATGTGAATTTCCCCTTGGGATTAATAAAGTATCTATCTATCTATCTATCTATCTATCTATCTATCTATCTATCTATCTATCTATCTATCTATCTATCTATCTATCTATCTATCTATCTATCTATCTATCTATCTATCTATCTATCTATCTATCTATCTATCTATCTATCTATCTATCTATCTATGGAAGAGAAGGTCTGTGATACGGTTTGCATATTTGCAGCTGAAGATCCACAAAGGGAGAAAATGAATCACGTATCAAAAGTAGTTTTTTATTACTGAGTTTTCAACCCCTGTCAGGGGCCTTCATCAGAGGATAGTGCTTAGACTTCCAAGAATCAAAGGCAATATATAGTAAAAAATTACATGGAGAACATCGCAACGCCGTCAGAAGAAAGGACTCACGATCACTGATCTACACACATACTAAATAAACAGGACATACATTTAACTGGGACAATGTACAAGTAAAATTTAAAGCCAGTACAAAAAGTGCCAGAGAGCTGGCCGAATCCTGGTTATCAAATGAGCACGCCATCAACAGACACTTGGACATAAATCCAGCATATGCTAACTTAAGAAGAACATGTTCATAATAAATAAACTGTACACCCAATACCCCCCCCCCCCCCGATCACACTGACTTAGCGCCCCCCCACTTAATTTTTTTACTATATATTGCCTTTGATTCTTGTAAGTCTAAGCATTATCCTCTGATGAAGGCCCTGACAGGGGCTGAAAGCTCAGGAATAAAAAAATACTTTTGATACGTGATTCATTTTCTCCCTTTGTGGATCTCCAGCCTCAAATGCATGTGTTTGTGTATATATATATATATATATATATATATATATATATATATATATATATATATATATATATATGTGCAGCTGGAGAAAAAAACTATTTTATGATACATGATTCTTTTTTCTCCATTCGTGGATCTCCAGCTGCAAATATGCAAACCGTATCACAGACCTTCTCTTCCATATATATATGTGTATGTATATATATGTGTGTGTGTATATATATATATATATATATATATATATATATATATATATATATATATACACACACACACACACACATTATATATATATATATATATATATATATATATATATATATATATATATATATATATATATATATATATATATATATATATATATATATACACATATATATATATATACACAGAATTAAATTCTCCGGCCGTGGCTGAAGTTCAAGGTGGCATAGTTCACAGTGTCCTCGTTCATGTTAGACTTCTTCTGTTTCCTCTTGGCAGGTGAGAACTGGTCTGCTTTTTGTGCACATAATCTTTCTTTCTTCTTATCTTTCTTTGTTTGTTTTGTGTGCTGAATTGAAGCATAGCAGATCTCATCTTCCTTTAGAAAGAAATAAACAAATAAAAAAAACAACAGATTATATAAACAATGCAGTGATAATAAAATTGTGTTAGCAATGTAGTTTAATTACCTGTGATAAGCAGCTATTAGTAGTCTGTATGTTATAAAACCTATAATAAGCCTTATGATATAAAACAATGATAAATAACTAATATATTTCAAAAATATTTTCAATTATCAATTACCATTACTAATAATTGTTCTTAAAAACATGTTTATAGACAGCTGTTTGATAGTAATTACCAAAACCAAAGCTTGACAAACAATACTTCTTCCTTATGCATTAAACTATTTTGAAAACCTCTAATGTAAGCAAACAAAGAGCATAAGACTGAGAGTCACTGGAGCATAAAAGAAAAAATGATCTCCTTCTCTAGTCAGAAAGAACGACTAAAACAGCAAGATAACACCGGGATTTCATCATTTGTAATGTCTGGTCGTATTTAAAACTTTATTTTTATTCACTTTTTGTTTCTTCTTATTGTTGCACATTATGTCACTGAAATCCATATCATCAGTATGATACTGAATCGGTTCTGGGTACGTGTGTTGTTGTGAAAGTAAGTTTGTCATTTAATATGTTATGTTTTTTCTGTTACAGGTACTTAAGTGATCTGTTTTATTTAAATTTTGTTTTATGACAGTATTTCCATTCTGAATGAATGTTTTCTACTGCTTTCCACATTTGGGTGTGGTGTGCTAGGCTATGTCCTATGTTAAGAGGGTCACACTTTTTCTAGTCTAGTTTTGAGCTTTGCCTGAACTATTTTTGACATTGTTATTTTGTCAGAAATTACTGTTTTAGTCATGGACTTTTTTATTTTTTTACTCCCAGACTGTAGAAGCTTGTGTATTTTAGACTATTCTTCTACTTAGTCACATTCCCTAATATATTTTCTTTGAAAAATTTTTTTGCTTTTTTTTTTAATCATGTTTCAATAATGGCTGTAAATCTAACTGGGCTAATATGTGGATATATATTTTGTCTTGGTAAACAGGAAACAGTAAATTAGCATATATAGCTAAGGTGTGATTTGGTAACAGCTAGTTGAGACAGAGACAATTCTTCAGCATTTGCATGACCCAGTTATTTATTAGCTGACAAGAAATAGCAAATAATGACTGTTTATACTACAAACTAAACTGGATAAATGCTCCAAAAACATTTGATCTGGATACAGTGTTGTGGTGTGACACTTTCCTAGTCTTTGGTGTGTTTTGAACATTTGCTCAAACATGCCATTGTATTCAGATGCTCTGCACTAATTCTTGAAATTCCTAAGGTAATTTTCAGTCCCCTAGGTAATAATACAAACACTGAATGATTTTTGCAGGAAAATGTATTTTTAATACTGTATACAATTGTGGTTAGCTCCTCAGACAGTTCTCTTCTCTTCAGCATTGCTACGATAATTAACAGACAATGAAAGAGACTTTTTAAAAGAATTAACAACATTGCTAACTTATGTCTTGTGGCTACTGGTAATTTCACTGCTGTGATAATTGTGTTCCTTTAATTAAAATGGTCAGAATTGTTGAAAAGGGTGCCAATAGTTACATCATGACAGTCTTTCAGTTTTAATACTATTTCCAGACATTTCTCATTTTAATCAATAATGTTTGCTCCTGTGCTGCTCTTTATCAAATAAATTATCAAATATAGACCAAATTGATTTCACTGCACACTTTTCAGGAGGAATTGTATTTGCTAAACCTGAAACGCAATGGATGCCCATAATGCTGGCACAGTGGCGCAGTGGTAGCACTGCTGCCTCGCAGTTAAGAGACCCGGGTTCGCTTTCCGGGTCCTCCCTGCGTGGAGTTTGCATGTTCTCCCCGTGTCTGCGTGGGTTTCTTCCCACAGTCCAAAGACATGCAGACTAGGTGGATTGGCGATTCTAAATTGGCCCTAGTGTGTGCTTGGTGTGTGTGTGGGTGTGTTTGTATGTGTCCTGTGGTGGGTTGGCACCCTGCCCAGGATTGGTTCCTTCCTTGTGCCCTGTGTTGGCTGGGATTGGCTCCAGCAGACCCCCGTGACCCTGTGTTCAGATTCAGCGGGTTGGAAAATGGATGGATGGATGCCCATAATGCTGACCATAACTGTATGTTGTGATTTATTTTCAGGTAAGGAAAACAAAAGTTTCAAGGTAAGATGGTTAGACTAACTAATCATGGCTTTAGGAATTCCAGCGTGTTCCAAACTAACTAGCACATGTAAGTAAGATTTGTACATGTTGCAATAATTATCTTATAAACTTATAAATATATTTAATAAGTCGTTAATGAAGCTTATTTGCAAAATAACAATTTTCGGTGCCAGAAACTGAATTTTCAGATCACAAGAAACAATTTTAGTAAGCAAGGATCAAGTACAAAACAACTAAGGAATACATAAACCTCTGAATCTAAACAATAAACAAGTTACTAAACCGTTAATGGTCATTATTATTATTATTATTAATCTAAATAATAATTCTTTCAACATTCCTCTCTCTTTTTTCCCCAAGCGATTCGAACTTCATATTTCCTTTGTGTCATAATTTAGGTTGAAATTGAGGTATTTAAACCTTTTCCTGTTATGGAAACCATTTTGTGTACAGGGTCAGGTCCCACGTTTCTAGGGGTGTGGTCTCTGGGGTCATGACCTTGAATTAATCAGCAGACAGCATAAAAATGTAGTGTTTTGCATTGAACCTTAAATTACATTTTTTTACTTCTCTCGTGATTATTGCTCATCTGTCTTGCCTGGTTTTTTTGACTTATTGCCTCTATATTGACTGTGATTTTAGCCTCTCATCTGGATTTCGGTCATTTTGTTTTATTTTTATTTTCATTTGTTTTCCTGCTTTACTCAAGAAACTAGTTATCTGTCTTCCTGCTGAGTCAGAACACTTAGTATGAAGAAAATTGATACAAGGAACACATTGCACTTAAGATGATACTAAATAATTAAAACAAAAAATGGACACAAATGGACAAAAAAGGCTAAAACAATTCATAAATTTAAAAATTTCCTAAAATACAGTTAAAAAATTTAAAATGTGACTAGACCATTCTAATATACGAATTAGATATTACAGACTGCGACCAACCTTTTCATAGTTCACTTCAGCACAACGCACAGGCACTTCTGTAAGCCAGAAAAAGACATTCATTAATTCATTAGGAGGATTTCAATTCCTAAATTCATAAACTTCCATGAAACAAAGTGGAACCGAGTAACTGTTGGAAGTGATATACGGGTAAATGACAAATTACATTACTTTATTGCACTTCTTATTACAAAAGAAATTCATGTTTTGGTTATCTGTAAAATGCACACTAAAATCTTTTCATTTGCAAAAGGACATATGATTTTAATCTATGAAATTCAGCAAAACATATATACGGCTCATTATAAAATTTCTAGTCTTTTTTTCCTATTTCTCTATTTTGATTAACTGCATGCAACTGCGAGTGACAGCAAAAATATAATTTATTAACAATAGGCAATAAAATTTACAGATATCAAGTTGATTAGTGTAGCAGTTTTCTTGTTGTCCCGTTCAAGTGTTATTGTAGATTGAGCACACTTTACTGTATGTATCTGGTTGTCACTCGTGGTGATCTTTGCACAATATCTGGAGGAGCCTGAGCAGGATTTTGACATCATAATCAATGAAAGTGTCTGCTGATTGGATTGTTGGTGTTCCAGCTTTGTTTGGGTTAGTGGTGCATAATGAACAAACATGTTCAAGCAATCTCTTCACTTAATATTTTTAAAATATTCATTTGGCACTTGTTTATGTTTGACATATGCTATCAGCTTGAATAAAAAAAGAATCCAAAACCTTGAAGTAGCTGTCTATTTGAATCCTTTGTACATTGTCCACTGACTTAAATGTCTTTTGTTGCAGATTTTCAGAAGTGCACGTATAATGTGGTTAATTTTTCCCCTTCATATAGAGTGGAATAAGATGAGTATAATTAAGAATATGTCTGATGTTTCTATTCATTTACTAAACCCACATTTCATAACATAGGGTCACTTCAAGTCTAGCGTTTCTGAGCCCAGTAACATACTGCAGAGAGGTGGCTCTAATTCAGTATTTTTTTATTCACTTTAATGTTAGTTTTACAATGAATACATTTGCATCTATTGTATAAGAATATAAGTTGATTATGTTAGGTGATATGTACAGTAAAATAATAGATATAAATGTGTAGTTTAAAATATAAGGAAATGAATGATTATTTTAATTCAGAATATTTTGAAATCTAGAAGGAATGTTGGAAAGTATGCAATAAATATCTAGAAATGATATTAAGCTATTCAAATAAATATAGTGTGCTATGAGGTAATGTTTTTAAAAGTGCTATACTGTTGATCTCTGACTTACCTCTTTTTGTATGAGCCCTGCACCTCTTCACTGACAAAAATGCACAAATGAGAAATGGAATAGTAAAAAGAAGGAGTAGACACCAGTGCCAGTTTGTCCCTGAAACATTGTATAGAACAAAACAAAACACATAGTTGCTGTATAAGTTATTTTAAACATAATATGACAGTTTCACTATTCTGTGTAGTGGCACAGTAAGACAACAGTTAGTAATAATGCTTTTCAAATTCTGGCAACTTGACAATGTTCAAGTGTAATTTGGAATGTTTCCCATTGTCTGCATGGATTTTCATTCAGCTCCTCCAGTTTTCTCTTTTGTCTCAAATATTAAGTTAGTTGACAATTCCAAACTACCTTGTGTGATTATGTAATAGATTGGCATGAAATGCAATGCTTGTCCCTGCCATGACCACAATGCTACTAGGATAGGTTTTGGCCTTCCACAACTCTACAATGTATTAGGCAGGTTTCAGAATTTTATGTAATAAAATAATGCTAAACAGCAGATTGATTTCACTTTTTCCCCTCCATGCAAATTTACATTTCATTCTGATTTAGCCTTAAATTATCCAAAAAAAAAAATAATCTTCACACACATTTTCAAAACTTGTTATTTCAAAGACTGGGCTGCATGTTATCAGAGCTGATTCTGGCAACATTAGGCACAAGTGGGGAAAAATCTTTGAACAGGACAAAACACTGCATTAGCTGAAATGTATGAATACCCATCCATTTCTTTGGTATCACTACATCCATTACAGGTTCAGAAGCCCTGCTTTAATTCTTTACATGGAGGAAGAAAGTTCTTCACGGATTCTTCTAGCTTTATTTAGTAGGAGCACAACGTGGATAGCAGAAATATGGCCAATTACTTTCTTTCCTAATAATTTTACTGTAACTCCATGGAGGGAAAAGTGACAAGAAAATACAATTCAATACCATTGATACTGCTGATTAAAACCATTGTGGACATTTTCTCAAGAATTTTATGATAGAGTCATTTGTCCATACTGATTAAAAATGAATGTTTTCCAGGTAAGACAGTGCACCACAAAAGGCCTTCTGGCAATATGACAATCCGCACCAAACAACCTGGTATTGCTATATGTTCAGTCTCCCAGGCGGCTCTGGTCTTACATTACTGTTCAGCATCTTATCCTCTTTCACACTGCACATGCACCTTAGTCTTGGTGGTGGTGGAAGAATTTGATTAGCTCATTTTTATCAACTAAGTTAGCAAAAATGCCATTATGATATTGGAGTTCTGAGTATACAATAGCTGAGTGTAAAATTCAAGGTAAGTGTGACTGGGCTTAACTTAAATTCAACATTTTGTTACTCTATTCCACAATGATGGACATCCTGACTCCGACATGGATAAGGCAGGTGGAAAGAAAAAAAAAATCCTTTGAATACTTTCATTCACCTCTCACCGATGTGAATTTCTTGGAACTCTACCAGCTAATATTTCTTGTACTACATATACTGTTGTGATGGTGTCATGTGGTGGATATTTTGTTGGTTAATTTTGTTTACCTTTCTATGTTTATGGATATTATACCAAAAGAAATCCCTATCAACTATGTTGTCCGGCACTAAAAAAAAAATCAAGTTTAAGTTTAACTTTAAGTCTCTTGAAGAAAGTCCTTTTGAATGTCTTTGTGTAGACAGTTGGAGAGGAGATCCTCTTAAAAAAAATCTAATCCACTTCAAACTGTCCACATTTTAATTTAATGGGGCATCCCTGAAATTCATCATGAACGGTTTACCTCAGTCTCTACAATGAAAACACAGATATTTGTGTCTGGTGTATTCAGTTGTGCAGTTTGTCTCTTTCTTGCTTAATTGTTCTCTTTCCCTCAACTAAGTACTCGCTTGATTTGGCCAAACTCCTAGACTCACTGTGAGGAAGGGGTGGGATGAGGTGGACAGAGATACTGTGTGCAATTTGGAGTATATACTTTTTACCTTTTCCAGCACACATGTTTTATTTATTATTGTCAGAGGGGGACACTTTTTACATTTTTTTTTGTGCACTGGGTGGTTCCATTAGGCACCCACTGTTGGGACTGGGGGATGAGAAGTTAAAAGGCTGTCTGTACTTATTAATGGTATTTGCTGTCTTGCAAGGGAGTCACTGCTTTGAAGTCTGGCCTTGGTAGAATGTCTGTATTACCTGGCTTGGAAATATTGGTTCCTAATCAGCATATCTGTACTTATTAATGTTTGGTAACCATACATTTTGCTAACTTGTGTTTTTATTAATTGTTAAACCCAGGCAATTTAGATGTGCCATTGATTAAACTGTTTGTCCAGGACTGACAACAGCAGGGACTGAAGTAAATATAAACTTCTGGGCAGCAGAAGGCAGGGGGGAGAGTCCACAGGAAACGCTGCCAAGACACTCGGAGAGGGCACAGGGGCCTCGCAGGCAGACAAGGGTACCTGGCTGGCACGACATGAGGCACAAGGACGGCAACATATACTTCCAGGGAGGAAGAGACAGCTTCACAAGGAGACGCCAGTTGTGGGTCCAGCGAAAGAGGGAAGCCACATGAGAGGACCAAGCGAAGCTGACAGACGAGGAATGAGGCGTGCCTAGGTCCCAGCAACACAAGGAGCCCAGAGTGGAAGAAAAAGGAACAACAAAGAGACGCTGACAGGGAGTCAACAATTTGACACAGCCTTCTGCCGGGTAACAGAGTGCATCCATGAACAATTAAGTGTTGGGGTAACACAGTGCCCAAACTGGACTCTGCACCACTAAAGGTTGTATCCTACAATTCTTGTTTTTACGGACTTTTAGAGTGTGGACTATGTATTTTCCTTTTAAAAAAAAGACATTAATTCCTGATACGTTTAGGTTCTGTTATGTTCGTTTATCTTTTTAATGTACCTTATATTGTCTTGTACAATAGAACTTACTGTTGCTTTTTTCTAAATTACTGTTGTGTATTTCATTGTGTGTTTACTCACCGCCCAATTTAAAGAAACCTGTGTGCTATTATTGGTAAATTTCAGGAGTTCCCAGTCTCTTAATAAAACTGGGTGGCGTAGTCGGATATTTTAATGGTGTCTAAGTTAGATTACCTACAAGTGTGACAGGACACCTGTGACATTATTATGATTAGTAGTAGTAGCAGTAGTAGTAGAGTAGTGAAAAGAAACAAAAAAAATACCTGGGGCCTCATGTATAAACAGTGTGTACGCACAGAAATGTTGCGTATGAACGTTTCCACGCTCAAATTGCGATATATAAAATCTAAACTTGGCGTAAAGCCACGCACTTTTCCACGGTACCTCATGCCCTGGCGTACGCAATTTCTCCGCTTGGTTTTGCAGACTGGCGGCACCCAGCGTCAAAGCAGTGCTACTGTTCCTGTGTGGTCACCCTTTCTTTCTTAGACCCACATTCCTGACGCGGCTTTATAAATACACTGAAACTAACTGCATATTGTTTATTAGTGTAATGCATCTGATTGTAATTAACCTGTAGCAATTTAATGGTCCAGGGAATAGCCATAGTATTCCAAATACCATAACTGCTTTAGTGTTGTTACTCTCACTGCATCTTCTTCCTCTTTCAGCTGCTCCCGTTAAGGGTTGCCACAGCAGATCATCTTTTTCCATATTACTCTCACTGCACCAGTCGGAGTATTTATATCACTGTATCTGAGTGGGGAATCACAGCAGCAGCTGATCGGAAAGATAATTATCGGTATACAGCATGAAGCAGACGCTGCCTGAGCCACGGCAAAACGTTTCAGAGACTTTCCTGTACGGACTTCGCGGTTTAGAAAAAGTTTCATCCCAAGAACTATAAACACACTCAATCAGTCCATCAAGTGCTCCTTGTAGAACTATTTGTACTTATAGGTACAATTACCTCACTGTAAACTTGGGATACAGTTAAAATATTGCACAACCTGCTCCACTTTATAAAGCGCGTATTTACATATGATAACAATATCATTTTTAAGATGAAATGCAGCAAAATATGTTGATTATATTATACAGATAAAACTTTAACTTCATTTAAATAATCTGTATTGTTAATAATTAAACATGTGAGGACACGGTGCCGCAGCGCTAGCTAGTTCAGGGATTGTTCCTGCATTGCGTTGTATTCTTGCTCGTGCTGACGCGACACTGGAAGGATAGATGGATAGAATAATTAAACATGTACTATGAAGATATTTCAATGTTCCTTAAAAGTTTTGAAGAATCGGCGTTCTAAGCTTACAGATGGCTTCACGTCTATTACAGAGCTGATTGTGTGGCGATTGGGTATTTGGAGAAAGAAAAGTAAGGACAGGAATTGGAGGTTAGTACGTTTGAAAGAGACAGTACTGCTGCAATAAATTATTTCATCGAAGGTCGCGCATGGCGCAGCAAGCCTCTTGCGTGAGACATGAACAAGCACTGTGCCACCATGTTCCCATGTTTAATAACATGCTTTAACTCCTATCATCATGAAAAAGATATCACGTATACATCTCAGTATTTTAATTATTCAGTAAGCTGTAATATCACGAATGTAATGGATTCTGTGTCCTGTCGGAGAAAAAGAAAGCCAGTTTAAGAAGCAGGTAGTGATTCACACACAGAGCACATAGAAGATCAAATACAGAACAAAGCATTTAACGTGCTACTTTAGTTACAATGGGATTTGAGAAACTAGTAAATTAAACGATTTTAAGATGAAGTTTATGATGTTCTACTTTAATGGCAAAATAAACTACGTGACTATAGTGGAAATTTCGAGATTAAAGTTGACATTTCGTGCTTTTTTTCCCCACTGTGTGCCTATTTTTTTTGTCTGTACCCTAATAAGCTTTCATATGACACTCAGACGGTGGGCTACGACTTGCCTTTTCACGGCGAATTTGATATGTGATTTCTTTTTTATTTCGGGTACTGTGCGACTTTGTGAACTTGAGTTTTCGAGTTTCTCCGACACTCTGTCACTCGATAAACTTCATTTTGTTGATTATACCACTGTTTAAACCAACAAATAGTATGTTTTTCCTTTGCCTCCATTTGGCATTCGCTGAAATTCTTAAATTTTCTCCCATGCTTTTCCCATTGTCTTTTCACAGAAGGCTTAGCTTAAGGGCTGTTTATATTTATTTGCATATTCAAAGAGGTGTAATTCTGGGAGGAGTTGGAGTGGGACAGAAGGCGCGGGCACGTGCGTTACTTTTCACGCTGATCGGAATTTATGTAGCGGAAGAACGTGGAAGTTTGCGTACGTACAGATTCCTGTATCTGGATTTTTAGGTGCGTACGCACATTCCTGCTTTTGTGCTTACGCCATGTTATAGTGTGAGTTCTACGCACGGTGTTATGCATGAGGCCCCTGGTCAATGAATTGTGCTGATTGGGAGGAAGTGACCTGCTGGAAGGTACTTTGTTATATAAACAATAATTTTATTTCAGCCAGGGACTGATTTGGTGCAATTCTGTCTGGGGTTTGGCCACTCTAGTTAATATTTGGACAATTCAAATCTCCATGCTTATAATGTTCCCTTTAACGTTGTCTTTTTAATATTATTATAAAAATGCACATTGAAAGTACTTTCTGCATTGTGGGATCTAAAACAGACTCCTAACATCAAGCCTCTATTCCGAGCGTAGAATCCGGACATCTTCATTGAGATATGGCTTGTCATCCAAATAAAGAAGGTGTGTATTTAAATTCTGCCTTCCATAAACGCCGCCCCATCCTCATGTAAGTTTTGCTTGTCCTTCCTAAAAAATGTGTAACTAGCTCCACATCTCTATTATTTAGCTAGGTTTCCTGTTATTACTATGATATCACAGTTATGCTCACCTATGTACAACTTGCTCGTTTGATTGGTAATACTCCTATAGCACTAAAACATGCAATTTTAATGTATTACTTATTTTACTTTGGCTCTAGAAATGTTTAAGTTACCTTGTGTACCTTGTGGGTTCCTTCATGCCAACTTCTAAATAAGTCTTATAGAATATTCTTCTAATCCTATTTGAATACTACAACAGACAAACAAATATTCTATATGTATTCATATTGATCCTGGATCCTCTTTATCATGGATGTCTTTAAAATAGTGTTTTGAAGGATGAGGACTATCAATGATTACTCCATTAGCAGTGTTAAATAAAATCAATGGAGGTTAGTTTTTGTAATCATTATTCTGACACCATTCTAGTCAGATTTTGGACTGTAATTAAACATCAATAACATTATTATTACATATGACATAATTTTAAAATGTTCTAAATGCTCCACTCTCACTCACTTTCTTGCGTGATGTTTTTCCTCAGTGGCCCTGTCAGAGAGCTGTGGTTCACCACACACCCGATTTCTTCCCCAGGGCTCCACAGAGAAGTCTTCACATGCAGAACAGAGCTAATGTTGTAGGTGCCATCCTCAAGGAGTGTGGCATTGTCTGGCAGGATAGAATGGGTCACTTCATGAAGTGAGTGGTCCCAAGACAGGGTTATATTGGGAGCATAGAAGCCCACAGCACTGCAGATCAGGTGGAGGATGTTGGGGTTTTCACTTGATGTCTGGTAATGGAGGTTCAGTTTGGGGACAGCTGTGACATTTAAAAAAGCACATCAAATACTTTCTAACATTCACAATCGTAACTGATACTTGTTTGTATTTAAGAGTAGCAGCACTATGTAAAACAGTAATGAACTTCAACTAGGAAACAAATACAATTAAACCTTAATGAAAAGCACTCACCATTGCAGCCCAAACATTTGTACCCCACTGCACCAACAATGTAAATTCAAGTTACATTAATTTGATGAATGAAAAGTTTGATGAGGAAAACTTTTCACAGAAATGCAAGCAGTTACAAATTTTAGTGATAAATGTGCAATGCATACTGACTGAAATTCTTAAAATAATGTGTTTGAAATGAACCCTTGTCTCTGCCAGTGAGGAGTTTAACTGTTCCTCTAGATCAGTTTTCATCATAAAGACGTGTTAAACTTATTGACTCAATGTGAGTGAGTTTCATTGTTTGTGTAAAATGAATCCTGCAATAGACAGGCACTTCATATCAGAGTGGCTTCCATTTTGCATCTGATGCTTCTAGGGTTAGGCTCTGACACCTCACCTTGGATTAAATAAGTGAAAACAGATAAAAGGCGGTATGAATAAAATAAATGCATTTGCAAGATATTAATCACACCAAACCACTGAACATCAACTGTATGATGTACAACATCCTAAAAATGTGCTTTTGATGTTTAGTTATGATTAGTTGTGTAGCATTTTTTTTCCATAATGGCAGTGTGAATTCACAGTTGTTAGTGAGGTTGATTTACAGTTTCTGAGATGGGGAGCGTGTTTCATGAAAAAGAATGTTGAAAATTTAACTCATGATCTTCTGATTAGTTTCTCCAAGATCTTTCTTCCATCTCTCAAAGACTTGTGGGAAGATTGGTGAGAAGCGAGAACCTCTCACTACTAAAATGAAACCACACAACCAAAACACTTCTCTTTAAGAGACATGGTCATCTAAAACTTTGAACAAAGTGGCAGTTTAAAGCAGGGACTATACTTGAAGCAATGCAAATTAAATTATAAAACGTTGAGGATATTTGAAATATCAATGTAGGAAAAATTGTACTTAATGAAATATGCATGAAATGAAAAAATCTAGACTCTAGAAAATAATCTGAATGGCAACAAAAAAGAAAATGAAGAAAAACAAAAACAAAACTAACAAGCAAGGCATGTCAGAGTAGCCATGATTTTCTTTTCTGGCATCAGGGCACACTGCTGTCCTCTTGGCCTTTTAGCAAAAGTTTTATGTGTAAATGTGAAAGAAGTGTTTCAGCACTTTTTATTTATGCACTTCTATGCTGTGTCTTTAATTCTAATGAGAAAACTTTTGGTGTCTTAAGAACATGGCGAGAACCAAGATGACAATTTTCCACCTGCATATACACTGAGGACTACAAAGGTTCAACCATCCAAAAGCTTCTCACCAGGTTCCTCCAAAGCTGGTTGTAAAACTGAGCAGGATGGGTCTGAACACCACCCTCTGCAATTGAATCCTGTACTTCTTGGCAGAGAGGCCCCAGTCAGTTTGGATGGGCTACAACACTTCCAGCATCATCACAATGAGCACTGGAGCACTGCAGGGCTGCGTGCTTAGTCCACTGCTGTTCACCCTGCTGGCTCACGACTGCACAGCCACGCACAACACCAACCATATCGTCAAGTTTGCGGATGATACAACGGTGCTGGGACTGATAAGAAGGGATGATGAAATAGCATACAGAGATGAGGTGTAACAACTGTCTGCATGGTGTGAAGACAACAATCTATCTCTCAATGTCGACAAGACAAAAAGAGATAATCGTGGACTTCAAAAAATCACGTCCTGCCCACATCCCACTCAGCATCAACGGTTTAGATGTGGAGACTGTTAGGCGTACCAAGTTCCTCGGTGTGCACATAACTGAGGAACTTACGTGGACGCATAACACCTCATCACCAATCAAGAAAGACCAGCAGAGACTACACTTCCTGAGGCGACTGAAGCGAGCAAGTCTTCCCCCTTCCATCCTCACCATGTTCTACAGAGGCACCATTGAGAGTGTTCTCACCAGCTGCGTCACTGTCTGGTATGGCAACTGCAACATATCCAACCGCAAGCGCCTGCAAAGGATAGTGAAGACAGCAGAGAACATTATTGGGGAGCCTCTCCCTTCACTACAGGACATATTTTACTAACACAGTGTCCGCAAGGTCTGCAGTATTGTGTAGGACCCCTTACACCCCTCACATGGACTTTTCACATTTCTGCCATCCAAGAGAAGATATTGCAGCATCAAAGCCAGATCTGCCAGGCTGCAGGAGAGTTTTTACCCCCAAACTATTAGACTCCTTAACACCAGGCTGCCCCCTGGGACCTTTCACATGGCCTCAACAACGTCTAAAAACAGAACTTTTATACACGCGAGCCACTTTCCTGCAAAGACGAGTGTGCATGTACAGTAGAAAAATCTCATACTGACCTTTAAGTATTTTGACACTCTTTGATATCCTTCTGCTGTGAAACATTCTGACCTGTCATTGTTTACACACAACTTAAACAACTATGATCATACACTGATAATTTCTGTATTATCTATATCTATTATTTTTTATTTATTTATTATATATCTTATACATCAATATTGCTGCTACTTCTTTGTCTTGTCTTTGCACAATGTCTTGTCTTGTTTGTATTTTAATTTTAAATTTAAATTTTAATTCTATTTTTAATTTATTATTTGCATATCATGTTGTTACACTGTGGACCCTGAGCTTCGCAATTTCGTCTCTCTGTATACTTGTATATGGTTGAGATGACAATAAAGTTCACTTTGACTTTGACTTTGAGGTGGTGAGATGATAAACCAGTTCTAATGTATGATCATCTTCGTTACTCTTTTCAAGAAAGACTGTGATAGTTTATTCTCTTCTCACTAGTGTGAGACTCTACATAAACCAGCCTTGGGTCTCAACACTCGTCCTGTTTATTGTCTATGTGGTGTTAGTATGTTCTTTGTCCTGTATGTGCATGGGGATTTCTACTGGGTTCTTCAGATTCCCTTACTATTAACACGATTGAATAATAATAATAATAATAATAATAATAATAATAATAATAATAAGTTACATTTATAGAGTGCCTTTCACAAACCCAAGGTCACTTTACATGCAGAGTAAATTAAAAAAAAAATAGATTGCTGCCATTTGAGGACATGTGTGAGTTTGTACCCTACACACTCTTAAAAGAATGGTTCTTTAATGGCACTTTATGGTTCTTTACTGGGTTATGTGGTTCCTGGAAGAACTATTGCTTTATAAAGAACCATTTCATTCTGGGAAGGGTTCTTTGCATATGAAGTTGTTTTTTGGGCTTTGAAAAGTTTCCTAATATGTAGAAGAAATCTGAAGTCTTTAATGTATGGTAGGTAGGTGACATAGAAACATTTTTCTGTGGAATATCGATTTAAAGATAGCAATGATTAAACTTTAATTTCTTTAATACTTGATAGTCATTTATCTTTCCATTCTCTAAAGTGATTGATTGCTTTTTGGCTGCCGTGATGATTAATTTCTTACACCGTATCTTTATAAAAGAAATTTTCATGTCCAATCTAAACAGTTTCTGAACTGACAAGTTCACTTGCTGTCCTCCTGCAAGTCTGCTGTAATAAAGGAAACGTGTACAGAACATTTGCAGAGTAATTTAATTGATTATTTAAAAAGTACGACAATAATAGAGTCAAAAACAGGCTGTGGTTAACCAATTAATTTACTATATACATATACATATGTATCTATACATATATATATACACATACACACATAAATATATATATACACACACACACACACACACACACACACACATTATATATATATATATATATATATATATATGAAAATGATATGTATTTTCATTGTTTTAAATTGGCAAATACAAAACTGACCATGTATTATTATTTTTTTTAAATCATATGTTGCTCCATTATTCAGGACGCAGAAGATGTCTTATATATTTCACTCTTTTCCAAAATTTTCAGTTGTCCCTTACCTCTCACTTCCACTTGTGAGCTCTTCCATATGAACTCTATTTTAATCGTTCCACACATCACAGAACAGTTGAAGTAACCTGAATCTGTAACCTTCAAGTCCGTGATGAGCAGAGAGCTCGATAGCGACTCAGTGCTGATTGAAAACCGTCCTTTACCCAGAATATCCTTTTCCGCGTCTTCACTGCTGTTTAGACAAACGTGTCTGTGCCGCCAGAAGAACAGCGCACGTTTGCAGTTTTTCTCTTCATTTACGCTACAGTTGAATTCAAGTCTCTGTCCGATTATTCGAGTGACCGACTGGGGGGTGAGAAAGAGATCGTCAGCTAAACTCAAGATGACACCTGAAAGAAATGAACAGGCAGTCAAATTAAAAGGAAACAATCGAAAACTATTTTTGATTTTATTAACGAATGTTTTTTCTCCAATGGTATGTATTTATTTTAGTTATTTATTATTAGACAACAACAATAAGCTTGACTTTTATACACCGTGAATAAATGTTAAAGACTTTCATCATTACCATTAGCATCAGTCCCGGATTTCGAATTCAAAACTAATAATATTCATAATCATAGTTTCACCTCGTCATTCACACTGTAATATGAATGTAAAAGGGTGATATAAAAAGGCTTAATGCTTTCTCACATTAAAAATCAATGTAACGGAATAATTCTTCTTTCTTAAATTGCTAGTTGCACAGTAACATAAACCGATACTTTAAAGATATATGACATTGCGCGACAAAATTGAAAAAATCTTATCTATGAAAGTATTACACCCCACCTGCAACTTAAAGAGCATTGAACTCAAGATAAAAAAAGTACCGCTTGGTAAAAGATAAAACCAAATATAGCTGTGAATATCGTCTGATTTCATCTTAAAAATGTATTTATCTTAATTTGGTCATTTTATATGCAAAGCTGAAATTTTGAAATCCAAAGAAGGATTTTTAAAGGACTGTAAAGTGCAAATATGAGTGGCAAAAAACATTATAGGTGTTTATAGTAATTTTCAGACTGATTGTCTTTTCAGTTTCGTTAAAATAAGAACCATGCATTAGTCCATTAAATTTATTTCAGTAGGAGGTTTATAAATTACTAAAATAATTTAAAATAACCAGTAATACAGAAAAGACTTTGAATCCATATCTTTGGTTTAGTATATGGGATTTTTTTGGCAGTCATTTCCCACTACTACTACTTCCACTAATAATAAATAATACATAATAATAATAATCACCAAAATAAATAAAAAATGCATATAGGCCTACTTTATCAAGCCAGCTATACTTCTGCATTTCAGCTGCTGACGTACAAAGCTTGAAGCACCAAAAACAAATGGATATTGAACGCCAAGCCGGTGATGATTTCCCTCATTTCCAAAGAATGTAAAGTTACTCACTAGTCAGATACATGTTCCAAAATCCTGTTTTAATAAGCAACATTCTATTCAGCTCGTCTCATGCCCACACAGCTGAAAGCCCCCACTACACTCTGATGTTTCCGCTTCCTTTCCGATAACCTTCTATGATTCTCTCCTGTCACCTACAGCACGCAAAAAATATCTGAACCAGCGTCAAATAAAATTCCCTTCAATAGCAAAACGCATTTGCCCTTCATATAATTTTTAGAATAGAATCTGATTTAGAGTGCCGGAGATATGTGGCCATTCTGAATATATCTGACACAAAATCTGATATGTAAAAACTAGGTTATTCCGTAACCTCGAGGCTTTTGCTGTCTAAAATACATATTGCTTGATAAAATAATAACTTGTTAGGATCCGCCATATATCCCATAGAAAGGAGCATTAAACTATTAAGTTCAGCAGATAATGCATATTGGTCACAATGAAATATGCTTCTTTTGCAGCTGTTGCCTCATTTTAGCATCATAATTTTATTTATATTTAATTTTTACTCTAACTTTCCCACCTATTTGCCTACAGATGTTCAGAGTGGACCCTGTACTCAACTAATGCCGCAGTCAGAGTTGTTTTCTTGCGCCCAGTTCTTTTAGAAAGGACTTCGGTTGCATATCACCCTTAATTTAAGCAATGTTTTGAAAATTCTATGTTATGCAAATAAACAAATAAATAAATAAATACACACTTTTCTTTTTACTGGCCAGTTGAAACCAAGTTTTCAAAACAAGACTTTGCAGGTTTCTCATGAGTTTCACGCTCATGTGTCGTACTAATTTTTCACGCATCTTTTAAACATTTTCCAAAGGCTTTCAAAAAAGTCGGTGAATATGTGATTAAACAATTGGAAAACGCTACAAAATCTTATTCATTAACGGAAGGAAGATGTTTCAAATGCAACTTGAACGTGCAATATCTGTACTAGAAAAGTCCACAAATAAAAGATGTCCATACAGAAGCGACGAAGAGCCGACAATAGTTGGTAAAAAAAATTACTTTATAGCTGCAGGTAGCTGCAGAACGATGACATAATATCAGGACTCTAACAAAGCTGTCAGTAGTTTTTCGTGAAAATTCTGCAGGGCACTATTTGACTGGAGAATGCTCAGATTAAACCAATATACGTCTCGTTGACTTGTGTTTGCAAGGTCCGTTATTTATAGGTTTTCAAGAGTGATAGATTTTTTACAAGCATTCCCAACAAGAAATTATGTGGACACCCTCTTCTTCCAAAAGCCACCTAATATGGAATTTGTCCTCTTTTGCCAGACACGTTTAACACCGCAGTTCGCACTTATCTCCGCATCTTGTTTAGCATCTGGCCACAATGTTCCTTATAATGTGGTTGATGTCGCAGATAATTTGGACGTTTAGGGAACAATGTCGTTATCAACGAAAATAATTTTTGGTAATGTTTGAGGGGATTTTTCTTCATGAAGTACAGCTGATAACAGCATTCATATTTGAAAACTCGAAAATTTCATGAAACTTTGGACTCTAAGTTATGCACTATTGTAAGATGTGTTTTTATTTTGTGGTTAGAGGCACTGAAAAGAGCAAGTTCAATTTACAGCCCCCTCTCTGTTACACACACCCACACATTGCTCCCTCTCAATATTCGTCTCTCTTAGCTTTCTTGTCCCTCAGCCACTACATGCCTGCAATGTTCAAGTATAGCTGCAGCAAATATTAAGCAAACAAAGTTGTAATGCGTGTATAAATTATTTAAATGAAGTTTACCTTTAAAATATAATCAATCCTATACCATAATTCAATTCACAGCTTTGCTCAAATTGTTAATTGAGGGGCTTACTAAGTAAGTGGTTTTATATGCAGAACTGTTATACAGCTGAATACTTCATATTAATGTCCTTGTATGCATTAACCTGTATTTACTAATATATATTTAGTGTTAGCCTGGGGCTCGGCCGGGCACAGCCCGAAGAGGCAACGTGGGTCCCCCTTCCCATGGGCTCACCACCTATGGGAGGGGCCAAGGAGGTCAGGTGCAGTGTGAGTTGGGTGGTGGCTGAAGGCGGGGACCTTGGCGGTCCGATCCTCGGCTACAGAAACTGGCTCTTGGGACGTGGAATGTCACCTCTTTGAAGGGGAAGGAGCCTGAGCTAGTGCGCGAAGTTGAGAGGTTCCGGCTAGATATAGTCGGACTCACCTCGACGCACAGCTTGGACTCTGGAACCAATCTCCTTGAGAGGGGCTGGACTCTGTACCACTCTGGAGTTGCCCCCGGTGAGAGGCGCCGAGCGGGTGTGGGTATACTTATTGCCCCCCGACATGGAGCCTGTACATTGGGGTTTACCCCGGTGGACGAGAGGGTAGCCTCCCTTTGCCTTCGGGTGGGGGGACGGGTCCTAACTGTTGTTTGTGCGTATGCACCGAACAGCAGTTTGGAGTACCCACCCTTTTTGGAGTCCCTGGAGGGGGTGCTAGAGGGCATACCTTCTGGGGACTCCCCTCGTACTGCTGGGAGACTTCAATGCTCACGTGGGCAATGACAGTGAGACCTGGAAGGGCGTGATTGGGAGGAATGGCCCCCCCGATCTGAACCCGAGCGGTGTTTTGTTATTGGACTTCTGTGCTCGTCACAGATTGTCCATAACGAACACCATGTTCAAGCATAGGGGTGTTCATATGTGCACTTGGCACCAGGACACCCTAGGCCTCAGTTCGATGATCGACGTTGTGGTCGTGTCGTCGGACTTGCGGCCACATGTCTTGGACACTCGGGTGAAGAGAGGGGCGGAGCTGTCAACTGATCACCACCTGGTGGTGAGTTGGCTTCGATGGTGGGGGAGGATGCCGGTCAGGCGTGGTAGGCCCAAACGTGTTGTGAGGGTCTGCTGGGAACGTCTGGCAGAGCCCCCTGTCAGAAGTAGCTTCAACTCCCACCTCCGGCAGAACTTCGACCACATCCCGAGGGAGGTGGGGGACATTGAGTCCGAATGGGCCTTGTTCCGTGCCTCTATTGTTGAGGCAGCTGACCGGAGCTGTGGCCGTAAGGTGGTCGGTGCCTGTCGTGGCGGCAATCCCCGAACCCGTTGGTGGACACCGGCGGTGAAGGATGCTGTCAAGCTGAAGAAGGAGTCCTACCGGTCCCTTTTGTCCTGTGGGACCCTGGAGGCAGCTGATAGGTACCGGCAGGCCAAGTGGAATGTGGCTTTGGTGGTTGCTGAGGCAAAAACTCGGGCGTGGGAGGAGTTTGGGGAGTTCCATGGAGAACGACTTTCGGACGGCTTCGAGGAGATTCTGGTCCACCATCCGGCGTCTCAGGAAGGGGAAGCAGTGCAGTGTCAACACTGTATATGGTGGGAATGGTGCGCTGCTGACCTCGACTCGGGACGTTGTGGGTCAGTGGGGGGAGTACTTCGAAGATCTCCTCAATCCCATTAACATGCTTTCCAATGAGGAAGCAGAGCCTGGGGACTCAGAGGTGGGCTCCCCCATCTCTGGGACTGAGGTCACCGAGGTGGTCAAAAAACTCCTTGGTGGCAGGGCCCCGGGGGTGGATGAGATACGCCCGGAGTTCCTCAAGGCTCTGGATGTTGTAGGACTGTCTTGGTTGACACGCCTCTGCAACATCGCATGGACATCAGGGACAGTGCCTCTGGATTGGCAAACCGGGGTGGTGGTCCCCCTCTTTAAGAAGGGGGATCGGAGGGTGTGTTCCAACTACAGAGGGATCACACTCCTCAGCCTCCCTGAAAAAGTCTATTCAGGGGTCCTGGAGAGGAGGGTCCGTCGGATAGTCGAGTCTCGGATTCAGGAGGAACAGTGTGGTTTTCGTCCTGGTCGCGGAACAGTGGACCAGCTCTATACCCTTAGCAGGGGTCCTGGAGGGTGCATGGGAGTTTGCCCAACCAGTCTACATGTGTTTTGTGGACTTGGAAAAGGCATTCGACCGTGTCCCTCGGGGAATCCTGTGGGGGGTACTCCGAGAGTATGGGGTACCGGCCCCCTTGATAAGGGCTGTTCGGTCCCTGTACGATCGTTGCCAGAGCCTGGTCCGCATTGCTGGCAGTAAGTCGAACCCGTTTCCAGTGAGAGTTGGACTCCGCCAGGGCTGCCCTTTGTCACCGATTCTGTTCATAACTTTTATGGACAGAATTTCTAGGCGCAGCCAGGGCGTTGAGGGGGTCCGGTTTGGTGGGCTCAGGATTGGGTCACTGCTTTTTGCAAATGATGATGTCCTGTTTGCTTCATCAGGCCGTGATCTTCAGCTCTCTCTGGATCGGTTTGCAGCCGAGTGTGAAGCGGCTGGGATGAGAATCAGCACCTCCAAATCCGAGACCATGGTCCTCAGCCGGAAAAGGGTGGAGTGCCCTCTCAGGGTTGGTAGCGAGATCCTGCCCCAAGTGGAGGAGTTCAAGTATCTCGGGGTCTTGTTCACGAGTGAGGGAAGAATGGAACGTGAGATCGACAGGCGGATAGGTGCGGCATCCGCTGTAATGCGGGTGTTGCATCGGTCTGTCGTGGTGAAAAAGGAGCTGAGCCGCAAGGCGAAGCTCTCAATTTACCAGTCGATTTATCTTCCTACCCTCACCTATGGTCATGAGCTATGGGTAGTGACCGAAAGAACGAGATCGCGAATACAAGCGGCTGAAATGAGTTTCCTCCGCAGGGTGTCTGGGCTTTCCCTTAAAGATAGGGTGAGAAGCTCAGTCATTCGGGAGGGGCTCAAAGTAGAGCCGCTGCTCCTCCGCATCGAGAGGAGTCAGATGAGGTGGCTCGGGCATCTGATCAGGATGCCTCCTGGACGCCTCCCTGGTGAGGTGTTCTGGGCACGTCTAACCGGGAGGAGGCCCCGGGGAAGACCCAGGACACGTTGGAGGGACTATGTCTCTCGACTGGCCTGGGAATGCCTTGGGATTCTCCCGGAAGAGCTAGAAGAAGTGGCCGGGGAGAGGGAAGTCTGGGCATCTCTGCTCAAGCTGCTGCCAACGCGACCCGACCTCGGATAAGCGGGAGACAATGGATGGATGGATGGATATTTAGTGTTAAAATATGTAGAACAATACATTAACCAAAATTTACCACAATTTCCAACCAATTCTGTCTGTAATGTCTGCTCGAATAAAAATGTCCACCTTTGTATAAACCACACAAACCACAGCTAAACAGTTTTAACTCTTTCCTTTCTTATTAATTTAAAAGAAATTATTATATGAATAATTCATTTTCCATTATATATTTTAAGGTAAAGTGCAAAACACACCAGAAAAAGTCAATTTAATATGTTTACATATACATCTCCACTGTAAAATGAACTCTAGATGTGTGTATATTGAAACACTGAAGAGATGCACTTTTTTATATTCCCTGCTTTGTGCCCCTATAAATACAAGTTATCGCCAGTATACTAGCAACCCAATTGTGCTTCACTCACTCAGAATATGGAACCAATGTAGGAAGCATTTTAAGATAGAGATGCTTTTATCTGTGGCACCTCTGCACGAGAACCACCTTTTTCCACCCACTCCAACATACAAAGTTTTTAATGTCTGGAAAACATTTGGGATTAAGTCCCCTAGAGATCTGTACATAGACAACGTCTTTGCATCCTACGAACAATTACACTCCAAATTGAACGTTTCAGCAACACATTTCTTTCACTACCTTCAAATTCGAAACTTTGTTAGAACCTGCACAATTTTCCTCACCTCCCACCTCCCTCTATGCTGTAAAAAATATTGGTCAGTTTTGAGGACTCAAACAGCATTTCTGTAATATATAAAATTATTTTACAGTCCCTTCCTTTCAAAGATCCCAGAGTACAGTGGAAAAAGGATCTCTTACTCAACATCTCAGAAAAGGTGTGGAAGGTAGCAATGCACAGAATTCACTCGAGCTCCATATGCACAAAGCATAGAATCATTCAACTTAAAATTATATATCGAGCACATCTGTCTCGTTTAAAACTGTCCAAAATGTTTCCAGGGCAAAATTCAACCTGCGAACTCTGCAATCGAGCTCCTACCTCACTGGGCCACATGTTTTGGGCCTGCACCAAGTTAACATAATTTTGGACCAAAATCTTTAAATGCCTTTCAGACAGCCTTGGTGTCACAATCCCTCCTAACCCATTAACAGCAGTGTTTGGTGGGCTCACAGAGGGGCTTCAAGTGGAGAAGGACAAACTGTAATTGCCTTTACTACAGTATTGGCACATAGACTTGTCTTGTTCAACTGGAAGAATCCTAGCTCTCCTATTTTAAGTCAGTGGGTAACTGAAGTTATTTATTATCTGAAACTGGAAAAAATCTAATTCACACTTGAAGGATATGTACAAAACCTTTTCAAAACCTGACAGTATCTAATCAATAATATTTTATAATAGGCATTTAAACTGAGGAAGCAGATTCTCTCCCCTCTTTAACTCCATTTATCTTTATTAATTTATTAGTTTATATATTCACTTATCTTTACTAGCAAAAGGTTTTACACTGCTGGCCTAGCTGTCTTTCTTAGAGGTGGGAGTTGATTTGTCTAGAACCTTCTTTTTTTTTGTAAAACTGGAGTTATTTGTATGGGAAGTTATTTGATTGTAATAAAATCAATTTTCTTCTTTTTTCAGGTGCTCCCATTAGGGGTCGCCACAGCGGATCATCTTCTTCCAAACCTTTCTGTCCTCTACATCTTGCTCTGTAAAACCCATCACTTGCACGTCCTCTCTCACCACATCCATAAACCTTCTTTTAGGCCTTCCTCTTTTTTTCTTCCCTGGCAGCTCTATCCTTAGCATCCTTCTCCCAATATACTCAGCATCTCTCCTCTGCACAGGTCCAAACCAATGCAATCTCACATCTCTGACTTTGTCTCCAAACCGTCCAACTTGAGCTGACCCTCTAATGTCCTCATTTCTAATCCTATTCATCCTCATCACGCCCAGTGCAAATATTAACATCTTTAACTCTGCCACCTCCAGCTCTGTCTCCTGCTTTCTGGTCAGTGCCACCATCTCCAGCCCATATAACACAGTTGGTGTCACTACCGTCCTGTAGACCTTCCCTTTCATTCTTGCTGATAGCCGTCTGTCACAAATCACTCCTGACACTCTTCTCCACCCATTCCACCCTGCCTGCACTCTCTTTTTCACCTCTCTTCCACTGTCCCCATTACTCTGTACTGCTGAGCCCAAGTATTTAAACTCATCCACCTTCACCAACTCTACTCCCTGCATCCTCACCATTCCTCTGACCTCCCTCTCATTTACACAGATGTATTCTGTCTTCTTCCTACTGACCTTCATTCCTCTCCTCTCTAGAGTATATCTCCAACTCTCCAGGGTCTCCTTGACCTTCTCCTTACTATCGCTACAAATCACAATGTCATCAGCAAACATCATCGTCCAAGGGGACTCCTGTCTAATCTCGTCTATCAACCTGTCCATCACCATTGAAAATAAGAAAGGGCTCAGAACCGATTCCTGATGTAATCCCACCTCCACCTTAAAAGCATCTGTCACTCCTACTGCAGACCTCACCACGGTCACACTTCCATCGTACATATCCTGTACAACTCTCACATACTTCTCTGCCACTCCCGACTTCCTCATACAATACTACAACTCCTCTCGAGGCACCCTGTCATATGCTTTCTCCAGATCCACAAAGGCACAACGCAGCTCCTCTTGGCCTTCTCTATACTTCTCCATCAACACCCTCAGAGCAAACATCGCATCTGTGGTATTCTTTCTTGGCATGAAACCATACTGCTGCTCACTAATCATCACCTCACTTCTTAACCTAGCTTCCACTAGTCTTTCCCATAGCTTTATGCTGTGGCTCATCAATTTTATCCCCCTGTAGATACTGCAGTCCTGCACATCCCACTTATTCTTAAATATCGGCACCAGTACACTTCTTCTCCACTCCTCAGGAATCCTCTCACTTTCCAAGATTCCATTAAACAATCTGGTTAAAAACTCCACTGCCATCTCTCCTAAACAGCTCCATGCTTCCACAGGTATGTTATCTGGACCAACAGCTTTTCCATTCTTCATCCTATTCATAGCTGTCCTTACTTCCTCCTAGCTAATCCATTGCACTTCCTGATTTACTATCTCCACATCATCCGACCTTTTCTCTCTCTCATTCTCTTCATTCATCAGCCTCTAAAAATACTCTTTCCATCTGCTCAACACACTCTCCTTGCTTGTGAGTACATTTCCGAGTACATTTCCATCTTTATCCTTTATCACCTTAACCTGCTGCACATGTTTCCCAGTTCGGTCTCTCTGTCTAGCCAATCGGTAAAGATCCTTTTCTCCCTCCTTAGTGTCCAACCTTTCATACAACATATCATACGCCATTTCTTTAGCCTTCGCCACCTCTCTCTTCACCTTGCGCCTTATATCCTTGTACTCTTGTCTACTTTCTGCATCTCTCTGACTATCCCACTTCTTCTTTACCATCCTCTTCCTCTGTATACTCTCGTGTACTTCCCCATTCCACCACCAGGTTTCTTTTTCCTCCTTCCTCTGTCCAGATGTCACGCCAAGCACCCTTCTCGCTGTCACCCTTACTATATCTACTGTAGTTTCCCAACAGTCTGGTAACTCTTCACTACAACCCAGTGTCTGTCTCACCTTCTCCCTAAACTCAATCTTGCAGTCTTCCTTTTTCAACTTCCACCATTTGATCCTTGGCTCTGCCCTCACTCTCTTCTTCTCCTTGATCTCCAACGTCATCCTACAGACCACCATCCTATGCTGATTAACTACACTTTCCCCTGCCACCACTTTGCAGTCTTTAATCTCCTTCAGATTGACTCTTCTGAATAGGATGTAATCTACCTGTGTGCATCTTCTTCCACTCTTGTACGTAACCCTATGTTCCTCCCTCTTCTTATAATACATATTCACCACAGCCATGTCCATCCTTTCGCAAAATCCATTATCCTCTGACTTTCTCCATTCCTCTCCTTGACACCATACCTACCCATCACCTCCTCGTCTCCTCTGTTCCCGTCACCAACATGTCCATTAAAATCTGCTCCAATTGCCACTTTCTGTCCTTTGGGTACACCGTTCATCACTTCATTCAACTCACTCCAGAAATCTTCTTTCTCATCCATCGAACAATCAACCTGCGGGGCATATGCACTAACAACATTCATCATCACACCTCCAATTTCCAGCTTTATAATCATTACTCTGCCTAACACTCTTTTCACCTCCAAAACACTCTTGACATACTGTTCCTTCAGAATAACCCCTACTCCATTTCTCCTCCTATCCACACCATAATAGAACAATTTGAATCCATCTCTGATCCACCTGGCCTTACTCCCCTTCCATTTAGTCTCTTGCACGCACAATATATCAACCTTCCTTCTCTCCATCATATCTGATAACTCTCTCCCCTTACCAGTCATACTGCCAACATTCAAAGTTCCTACCCTCAGTTACACTCTCTTTACCTTCCTCATCTCTTCCTGGCTCTGGACACATCTCCCCACTCTTCTTCTTCTTGTTCTTCAGCCAACAGTAGCCCAATTTCTGCCAGCACCCTGCCAGTTAACAGTACTTGTGGCGATCGTTGTTAAGCCGGGGCTCGACCAATTCGGTATGGAAATTTGTATTGTTGTCCGCATATTTTAATAAAATCAATAAAATTATAAAATAAAAGTAAAGTGATGCACTTTTAATGGTTACCTTAATACCATGAGAGTTAAATTAGGATTGACATTTAAACTGTGATTTGCACACATTAATAGAATGTTTTAACCAACGCAAACACAATTTTTAAGCAAGTGCAGCGATAGCCATGTCTGTCAGTATGAATCAAATGGACTCCTAACATACCATAGCATATTGTACACATTTTTGAAAATTCATAAGGTACCACTGAAAGACATTGGCGAATTTGCACACTTGTCTACCTTAAAACCGAGAAGCATTCTGATCAACTTCAACTATGAATTTGTTTATTGTTTCAATTTTAACTTGAGGGGGCTATTTAAACTATTTTTTCTCCTTCATCAGTCGCTTCTGATGGCGCTATACTTGATACAGTATATCTCATTATAGGGCATGGGTTTTGGCATAGATAGATAGATAGATAGATAGATAGATAGATAGATAGATAGATAGATAGATAGATAGATAGATAGATAGATAGATAGATAGATAGATAGATAGATAGATAGATAGATAGATAGATAGATAGATAGATAGATAGAGTGCATCCGGAAAGTATTCAGAACACATCACTTTTTCCACATTTTGTTATGTTACAGCCTTATTCCAAAATGGATTAAATTCATTTTTTTCCTCAGAATTCTACACACAACACCCCATAATGACAACGTGAAAAAAGTTTACTTGAGATTTTTGCAAATTTATTAAAAATAAAAAAATTGAGAACGCACATGTACATAAGTATTCACAGCCTTTGCCATGAAGCTTGAAATTGAGCTCAGGTGCCTCCTGTTTCCCCTGATCATCCTTGAGATGTTTCTGCAGCTTAATTCAGTTGGTTGGACATGATTTGGAAAGGCACACACCTGTCTATATAAGGTCCCATAGTTGACAGTTCATGTCCGAGCACAAACCAAGCATGAAGTCAAAGGAATTGTCTGTAGACCTCCGAGACAGGATTGTCTCGAGGCACAAATCTGGGGAAGGTTACAGAAAAATGTCTGCTGCTTTGAAGGGCCCAATGAGCACGGTGGCTTCCATCATCCGTAAGTGGAAGAAGTTCAAAACCACCAGGACTCTTCCTAGAGCTGGCCGGCCATCTAAACTGAGCGATCGGGGGAGAAGGGCCTTTGTCAGGGAGGTGACCAAGAACCCGATGGTCACTCTGTCAGAGCTCCAGAGGTCCTCTGTGGAGAGAGGAGAACCTTCCAGAAGGACAACCATCTCTGCAGCAATCCACCAATCAGGCCTGTATGGTAGAGTGGCCAGACGGAAGCCACTCCTTAGTAAAAGGCACATGGCAGCCCACCTGGAGTTTGCCAAAAGGCACCTGATGGACTCTCAGATCATGAGAAAGAAAATTCTCTGGTCTGATGAGACAAAGATTGAACTCTTTGGTGTGAATGCCAGGCGTCACATTTGGGGGAAACCTGGCACCATCCCTACAGTGAAGCATGGTGGTGGCAGCATCATGCTGTGGGGATATTTTTCAGTGGCAGGAACTGGGAGACTAGTCAGGATAAAGGGAAAGATGACTGCAGCAATGTACAAGGACATCCTGGATGAAAACCTGCTCCATAGCGCTCTTGACCTCAGACTGGGGCGACGGTTCATCTTTTAGCAGGACAACGATCCTAAGCACACAGCCAAGATATCAAAGGAGTGGCTTCAGGACAACTCTGTGAATGTCCTTGAGTGACCCAGCCAGAGCCCAGACTTGAATCTGATTGAACATCTCTGGAGAGATCTTAAAATGGCTGTGCACCGACGCTTCCCATCCAACCTGATGGAGCTTGAGAGGTGCTGCAAAGAGGAATGGGCAAAACTGGCCAAGGATAGGTGTGCCAAGCTTGTGGCATCATATTCAAAAAGACTTGAGGCTATAATTGCTGCCAAAGGTGCATCGACAAAGTATTGATCAAAGGCTGTGAATACTTATGTACATGGGATTTCTCAGTTTTTTTTATTTTTAGTAAATTTGCAAAAACCTCAAGTAAACTTTTTTCACATTGTCATTATGGGGTGTTGTGTGCAGAATTCTGAGGGAAAAAATGAATTTAATCCATTTTGGAATAAGGCTGTGACATAAGAAAATGTGGAAAAAGTGATGCGCTGTGAATACTTTCTGGATGCACTGTAGATAGATGGATAGATGGATATATAGATAGATAATCAATTTGTTCAATTCGCTAATACTCACATTCTGTCATTATTTAATATGTTAGCAATGATATTATTTGTTCTATTATTTGTTCATCACCGTCCTTTACCGTACGATCTGCCTTACCACGGGGCTTTTGTGGGATATTGATGTAATCAGTCAGGAGGTAGAGGTCGCTGTGAGGAAAGGGGTGGAAGGAAGAAGGGAGAGGGGAAGAGGAAGTGAAAATTAAGTTAAGGAAGAACTGACTACATTGCATGGTCTATTTATTTCAACAATAAATATAACATATTGGCGACGAGGATGGCAACTTTTGGACTCTCGCCCCCTCCTGTGTTTCTCGAAACTCCGGGTGAGCCTGCAATACCGTTTAATTCTTGGCTAAGGATGTTTGAGAACTATGTGCTAGCTCTTACTGACACGCCTTTGCATCTCGTACATTGTCAGAATGTGAAAGACAGTACTCTACTATTGAAAAAGAGGCTCTTGCGTGCATGTGAGCCACAGAGAAATGGCGTACCTACTTGTGGGGACGTCATTTTACCTTATGCACTGACCACTGTCCATTAACCACACTACTTAGTAGCAAGGGGCTTGGACGAGCAGGCATGAGAATTGCAAGGTGGTCAGCGCAACTTATGTCATTCAACTACAGTATTGAGTATAAACCTGGGCATGAAAATATCACTGCTGACTGCTTATCACGCTTGCCACTGTCTGAGACAGTATCAGAACAAGACCCTGATTTGGAATTGGTTGCACTGGTGTCTGTTGACTTTGCTGCAGTGACTGCAGAGCAGTTTCAAAGTGCTTGTGCCTCGTGCCCCATTCTACAAAAGGTCAAGACTTATATTACTAAAGGTTGGCCTTGTACTTCAAAAGGACTTGAATCTGATGTTATTCCATATTTTATAATTCAGACAGAGTTGGCAATACAAAATGAACTTATTATTCGTGGCACTCATCGGGTCATTGTCCCATCAGAATTACAGTCTAAGATAATTCAGCTGGCACATTCTACCTATCAAGGGATTGTACGAACGAAACAGAGACTCAGGGATTTATATTGGTGGCCTGGCATGGACTCCCAAGTGGAAGATGCTATCAAATTATGTACAACTTGCATACAGCATGATATAACTGCTAACACAAATACAGCTCCATTACAACCAGATGCCTCTCCCAAATTCAGCTTGGAACAAACTTGCCATTGATATTGTGGGGCCATTCCAAACTGCACCATATGGCTATCGATATGCCATTACACTTATTGACTACTTCAGTAAGTGGCCAGAGGTTGCTTTTGCATCTGCTGTGACTTCGGAAACCATTATACATTTTTTGTGCACTATTTTCAGTAGGGAAGGAAATCCACTGGAAATTGTTACTGACAATGGATCTCAGTTTACGTCTTCTGACTTTGAAGCATTTCTTAGCAATAGGGACATCATACACACTCGCAGTTCTGTTTACTATCCACAAGCAAATGGTGAGATAGAGCGTTTTAACAGGGTATTAAAGGACTGTTTGCAAACGGCAAATATTGAAGGAAAGCCTTGGAAGTCATTTGTAACTGAATTTTTACAGATATATCGTGCTACTGCACATGCAGTAACACAAAAGTCACCTGCTGAGCTCTTACATGGTCGCCCAATGATAACTAAATTAAACATTAGAGACCTGCTTCCAACTTCGCCTTTGAAGCAACATACTACTGTGGCGCAGCATGTACAACGGAAACAAGAACAAATGAAAAAATATACAGATATGCGTCGCAGAGCAAAATCACCTTCTTTCACTTGTGGGAGTTTTGTGCGTATTAGGAAGCCGGGCATAGTTCAAAAGGATCACATCAAATTCAGTCGCCCTTACCAGATAATTGCTCAGAAAGGCCCTGCCACATACCTGTTGTCAGATGGCAAGATCTGGAATGCAGTTCACCTCGCTCCAGCTACAGCTGTACAATCCAGTCTGACTTCAGACACACAACCAGGGGACGTTCCAACCCGTCCAATTCAGTCGGCTGCTATTTCTATTGGTACACCTGGGCAGTCTTTTTCAAATATACGGAGAGGTAGAGTGCGACAGGCTCCGGTGTGGACAAAGGACTATGTCAAATAAAGATTTACAGCATTTGGAAGCTACACGTGTTACCTTAACAGTTATAAAGGAATGGGATAGTTTAATTAGTTGGTTAGTATAATGTTGAAAATTAGAGATTACAGTTTCTCTTATTATAATGTTTTAATATTATTAATGATTTTTTTTTGTTTTTGTTTTTTTTCTTCAAAAGGGGGTATATGTGGGATATTGATGTAATCAGTCAGGAGGTAGAGGTCGCTGTGAGGAAAAGGGTGGAAGGAAGAAGGGAGAGGGGAAGAGGAAGTGAAAATAAAGTTAAGGAAGAACTGACTACATTGCATGGTCTATTTATTTCAACAATAAATATAACAGCTTTTCTCTACGGCTGCACGGCATCTTAGTGCTGACTTTAGTCAGAGCAGTTTACTTATTCTGTTCCTTGAAATACTGTAGAATCAGGTAAGTGGAAACTGAAGCATGTAAGTGACATGGTGTTTAATTTTACAATGGTTGGAAAAAAAACACACACAATTTATGTATAAATGAAGAACAGATATCTGGGTGACACTTTATGCTGCAGTAACTAACAACCTCGGGGTGCATTAAAGATCGTAATTATTTTTTTTTGTTTTATGACACTTTAAATAATCAGCAAAGCACCACAATGATTTCACTACCTATCATGTTCAGATGCAATCAACAATTTAAATGAGTTTGATACAGAATGTGTCACCATTTGTAAGAAATTTGAACTACAATTTGCCAGAGACCCTCCATATTCAACAACAACTGACAATACCACGTGAATCTTTGCATCACTTGAGTTGGAGTCTGAGGTCTATAAAAGAAATTTCAGCCACATGAAACTGTAAAATGATATTAAAATATATTTTATATTCAATATAATTCTGTTCTATTACCACTGTTATTTTGGAATGTTACTGTTACAAAAATATGTAATAAACAAAGTTTTGATCAGCCATTCTTTAAAATCTAAAAATGATCCAACTTCCTACTAGCTAACTAAGTCTCCAAACACCATGCATACTTTCTTTCTTGTTAATGTTTATTAAAAAGCCTTTGTCATGACAATATTGGACAACAGTATATGAATGAATGAAGAGCATAGAGGTTAGTCATTTATACTGAAGTCTTTCCTCAGCGTAAAATAATTCAAAATGAAATAGCAACAACTTTTCGCAACATATTGCATCAGTTCAGATACTGTACATTGAGGTTTGTTTGGAGACTTAGCTGTGGGGAAAGCTGGGGAATTTTTAATTTTTGCTTGTATACTTCATCAAAGACTGAGTCTATTTTTGTTTATGAAATGTTTTTGTAATATCCATCCATTTTCCATACCTGTTCTGTCCTGAGCAGGGACACGTGAAAGCTGGAGCCCATACACTCTTAAAGGTAAAGGTGCCAGAGGAGTTCTTTAGAGCAATGCCATAAGTGAACCATCTTTGTTTCCCAAAATATTCATCCACGTGAAGGTTCTAGAAAGAACCTTTATTTATTTAGATCCTTAACAACCTCCCTATAGTAAATGACCATGAATACATGAACAGATTTGTGAAATACCAATAAGTCATAAGGTTAAAAGGATTTGTCCTGCATACATAGAGTAACACATAAGTCCAAGTTTTTTAATCTGTTAGTGTCCTGTAGGGAAGCCTACCATGCATTAAAGATTTCTGTTTTATTTTCTAAATATTAGGAAGTTTTTCAAAGTACAAAGAACCAACTTCTTGTAGTGCTTTTTCAAGCAATGATTCTATGAGCAACCACACAAACCAGTAATGAACCACTAAATGCCATTAATGAACCAGTATTTTTAAGACCATATCATACAACCATATAGGGCACAAGGCAGGAACAACCACTGAACAGTGTGCAGGGCCAACACTGTTTTTGTAACAATGAATCACATTAAGAATTTACACTGGCAATAAAATGCATGCATGGATGCCTTACTCAAGAACATAATATACAGTATGCTTTTTTACTCATAACATTTCACAATATCATTAAGTTAAGGACTGTGCCCAAATACAGTAATCCCTCGCTATATCGCGCTTCGCCTTTCGCGGCTTCACTCCATCGTGGATTTTATATGTAAGCATATTTAAATATATATCGCGGATTTTTTGCTGGTTCGCAGATTTCTGCGGACAATGGGTCTTTTAATTTCTGGTATATGCTTCCTCAGTTGGTTTGCCCAGTTGATTTCATACAAGGGACGCTATTGGCAGATGGCTGAGAAGCTACCCAGCTTACTTTTCTGTCTCTCTTGCGCTGACTTTCTCTGATCCTGACGTAGGGGGATTGAGCAGGGGGGCTGTTCGCACACCTAGATGATACGGACGCTCGTCTAAAAATGCTGAAAGATTATCTTCACGTTGCTATCTTTTGTGCAGCTGCTTCCTGAAGCGACATGCTGCACGGTGCTTCACATACTTAAAAGCTCGGAGGGCACGTATTGATTTTTGATTGACAAACAAACTCTGTCTCTCTCTATCTCTCTCTGCTCCTGATGGAGGGGGTGTGAGCTGCCGCCTTCAACAGCTTTGTGCCGCGGTGCTTCGCATACTTAAAAGCAAACAGCCCTATTGATTTGTTTGCTTTCCTCTGTCTTTAATAATAATAATAATAATTTTTTGCATTTATATAGCGCTTTTCTCACTACTCAAAGCGCTCAGCAATTGCAGGTTAAGGGCCTTGCTTAAGGGCCCAACAGAGCAGAGTCCCTATTGGCATTTACGGGATTCGAACCGGCAACCTTCCGATTGCCAGTGCAGATCTCTAGCCTCAGAGCCACCACTCCGCCACTGTCTGTCTGTCTTTCTGACAGACTCTGCTCCTGACACGCACTCCTTTGAAGAGGAAAATATGTTTGCATTCTTTTAATTGTGAGACGGAACTGTCATCTCTGTCTTGTCATGGAGCACAGTTTAAACTTTTGAAAAAGAGACAAATGTTTGTTTGCAGTGTTTGAATAACGTTCCTGTCTCTCTACAACCTCCTGTGTTTCTGCGCAAATCTGTGACCCAAGCATGACAATATAAAAATAACCATATAAACATATGGTTTCTACTTCGCGGATTTTCTTATTTCGCAGGTGGCTCTGGAACGCAACCCCCGCGATGGAGGAGGGATTACTGTAGATATTTAGTTCCCCACAAGTCTATCATAGACACCAGAGTCCAACTTAAGTGATGTAAAAATGTCATTGTGATGTCAAAATTGATTTACAGTTATTCACTGAGTGCTACATTTGTTTCAAGCAGTCTGGCAGAAATGAAAACAGCAGCAGATGTTTTATGTAAGCACACCTAAAAATGTAACAGGCTGATTATGAACACAAGTGACTATAACACTGATGTATAAAATCTTGGTATAGACATTGTGAGACTTGCCCGGACACCACCAGATGGAGACTACATCTTTATAAAAGCACACGTTTATTTTTCTCCAAATAACACAGTCCCGCACATAGCACATAGTGCTTCCAGCACCAATCACCCCTATTCCGGGCTTCTGTTTCAATGTCCGTGGCCACCTTTCCTCTCCTCACGGGAGCTTTGTCCTACTCCCACTCCCGACTCAAGCTCAGCTTGCTGGGTTTGCCATAGTCCTTTATATAGTCTGTGACCCGGAAGTGCTTCTGTCCTTCTGTCCATGTGATTCCATAGCACTTCCGGGTCAAATGAGAGCTCTTATTTTTTCTTAAGCCCGGAAGTACTTCAGTTCTTCCGTCCCCGTGACTGGGGAGTACTTCTGGGCTATAGGTAAAATAGAAATCCCTGTGTCTCCCTGCAGCGTCACCTGATGGCACCCACGGCACCAAGCAGGGCTGTGAAGTAGAACTCCATCTCCCACGATGCCCTATGGGAATCCGGGGCAACTCCATGCTGCAGGGAGGACTCCATCTAGCAGCCTGGGGGTGCTGGCCAGGATAAACTGCCGGCCATCTCTCACAACATATAAAGTATATATATATACAGTGGAACCTCGGTTCACGAACGTCTCGGTACACGTACAAATCGGTTTATGACCAAAAAGTTTGCCAAACTTTTGCCTCACACACTTGGTATACGAACAAGCCAGTTTCCCTTTCGGTTTGTACATGTTCAGTCTCTCCCTGTGCATTTCCTGTGCAGCGAGTGAGCAAGCAAGAGAGAGAGAGCATGACACACACACACACGCACACACACACACACACACATGCACACACACACACACACACAGGCCCGTGAGAGAGAGGCACACACACACACACACAGGAGCACGCGAGAGAAAGGCGCACACACACAGGAGCATGCTAGAGAGAGATACACACACACACAGGCGCTCCAGGCTGGTGAAAGAGAGACACACGCGCAAACACACACACAGGCGCACGAGAGAGACACACGCACACATGAAAGAGAGAGCGAGCGAGAGAGGGAGGACTGGACGCATAAGGTAGAGAAGGCTTGTTATTGTTTTCAGTTCTGTTCAGTTCAGTTTACAGCGATCGGTTTGTAGCCTGCATTGTTGCAATGTTACTTTCTTGGTGGTTTATTAAATTACGGATTTTTCAAATGTTCATTTTTTTTCCCTGTGCTTAAAACTCATTAAAAAGAAAGTGTTTTTAGCGAGCGGTTCCTAGCACTATAGCGCAAACTATTGCAGTGTTAGTTTTCTCTGTTGTTCAAGGTTTTCTCAGTGTTATTCAATGTTTTTACATTTAGTTTACTATTACGCTGTGCATTCTATGGCGTAATTAACTATATTTGTGCTTAAAAACTAAAAAAATATATATTTACATACAGTTCGTACGGTCTGGAACGGATTAATTGTATTTACATACAGTCCTATGGTGGAAATTGCTTTGGTTCACGACCAAATTGATTTAAGACCAGAGTTTTGAAACGAATTATGGTCGTGAACCAAGGTTGCACTGTATATATACAGTGGGTAAGGAAAGTATTCAGACCCCCTTCAATTTTTCACTCTTTGTCATATTGCAGCCATTTGCTAAAATCATTTAAATTATTTTTTTCCCTTGTTAATGTACACACAGCACCCCATATTGACAGACAAAAAAAAAGAATTTTTGAAATTGTTGCAGATTTATTAAAAAAGAAAAACTGAAATATCACATGGTCCTAAGTATTCAGACCCTTTGCTCAGTATTTAGTAGAAGCACCCTTTTGAGCTAATACAGCCAGGAGTCTTCTTGGGAAAGATGCAACAAGTTTTTCACACCTGGATTTGGGGATCCTCTGCCATTCCTCCTTGCAGATCCTCTCCAGTTCTGTCAGGTTGGATGGTAAACGTTGGTGGACAGCCATTTTTAGGTCTCTCCAGAGATGCTCAATTGGGTTTAAGTTAGGGCTCTGGCTGGGCCATTCAAGAACAGTCACAGAGTTGTTGTGAAGCCATTCCTTCGTTGTTTTAGCTGTGTGCTTAGGGTCATTGTCTTGTTGGAAGGTAAACCTTCAGCCCAGTCTGAGGTCCTTAGCACTCTGGAGAAGGTTTTTGTCCAGGATATCCCTGCACTTGGCCGCATTCATCTTTCCCTCGATTGCAACCAGTCGTCCTGTCCCTGCAGCTGAAAAACACCCCCACAGCATGATGCTGCAACCACCATGCTTCACTGTGGAGACTGTATTGGACAAGTGATGAGCAGTGCCTGGTTGTCTCCACACATACCTCAGTGCAAGACACATGACAGCCCGCATGGAGGTTGCTAAAAGACACCTGAAGGACTCTGAGATGGTGAGAAATAAGATTCTCTGGTCTGATGAGACCAAGATAGAACTTTTTGGCCTTAATTCTAAGCAGTATGGGGAATGGGAATGAAAGGAGCTCTATCCTTGCTAGGAATCTATACTAATAAAAGGCAAAGCCCTCCCTCCCTCCCTCCCTCACTCACTCACTCACTCACTCACTCACTCACTCACTCACTCACTCACTCACTCACTCACTCACTCACTCACTCACTCACTCACTCACTCACTCACTCACTCACTCACTCACTCACGCTCCAACTTCCCGTGTAGGTGGAAGGCTGAAATTTTGCAGGCTCATTCCTTACAGCTTACTTACAACAGTTAGGCAGGTTTCATTTCGAAATTCTACGTGTAACAGTCATAACTGGAACCTACTTTCGTATACTATATACGGCCATAGTGGGCAGCTCGTTCGCCGTGTGAGGCGGTTGCGTCTTGCGTCTTGCATCATAATGTCTCTCACGTGATTGAGTGCCTGCCCATATAAGGTAAATATTCGCGGGTGAAGGACTGTGTTTAGCATATTCATAAGCAAATCCACAAGTTCATAGGGATGCTGTGGCTAAATACTCGCAAGCACATCCACAAGTTAATAGGGACACTGTCGCTATATTCATAAGCAAATCCACAAGTTCATAGGGACGCTGTGGCTAAATACTCGCAAGCACATCCACAAGTTAATAGGGACGCTGTCGCTAAATACTCGCAAGCACATCCACAAGTTAATAGGGATGCTGTCGCTAAATACTCGCAAGCACATCCACAAGTTAATAGGGACGCTGTCGCTAAATACTCGCAAGCACATCCACAAGTTAATAGGGACACTGTCACTATATTCATAAGCAAATCCACAAGTTCATAGGGACAGTGTGGCTAAATACTCGCAAGCACCATCCACAAGTTAATAGGGACGCTGTCGCTAAATACTCGCAAGCACATCCACAAGTTAATAGGGATGCTGTCGCTAAATACTCACAAGCACATCCACAAGTTAATAGGGACGCTGTCGCTAAATACTCGCAAGCGAATCCACAAGTTCATAGGGACGTTGTCGCTAAATACACAGAGGCAAATCCACAAGTTAATAGAGCTTCTGTTTCTAGATACGATCCCAATAATGAAAAGCGGACCATACGAAAACAACAGGTTTGGCTCAAAAAACCCAATTGTGGATTTGCGTACGACCCAAACATACATTATGAGTCTGACAAAACAGTACACATTGGATCCATGGATGTTCACTGTGACTATTGTCAAGCTCAGAAGTGGAAATACGAGTCTCCTGGTTTGTGCTGTAATGGTGGTAAAGTCTCTGTCACTCTTTTACGTAAGTTTCCTGACCTAATTATGTTCACTTAAAAGATGCTATTGACAAAAACGACACTGATTTAATAGAATTTGGTCAAGCTGTGATATTACCATCTTCCTTCACTGGAGGACCTCACTATATGCACGAGCGTACACAAGACGCAATGACATACGTACGTCATTATGGACGCCCTGACTTATTCATCACATTTACTTGCAATCCTAAATGGCCTGACATCACTGAAATTCTCCTTCCACGTCAAAAACCTCACGATCGCCACGACCTTATCAGTCGTGTATTTCATCTCAAGATTCGCAAAATGATAGACTTGCTCACGAAGAGTAACATTTTCGGCTGTACAAATTGCTACATGTACACCATAGAGTGGCAAAAGCGAGGTATTCCCCATGCACACATTCTATTGTGGCTAAAGGGTAGGATTAAACCAGCTCTCATTGATCAAGTCATCCGTGCGGAAATTCCTGATCCACAGACTGACCCTGCCCTACACAAAATAGTAAAATCCACCATGATATTCGTTTGTTCAAAACCTTAAATCTCCGAAAGTTCTTCACCGATTGCTTTGAAATTTTGCCACAACCTTGCATTCAAATACGCGCGTGTTTTTATATACATATTATATAGATGTCACACCTGTGACAGGTAAAAACATGCTTTTTTAAAAAACACAGCGCCATCTGTTGGACGTAAATGCAACACACGCCATACTAAATATTTTACGATTCTATTTCAATGTTTCGATCAAATACATTTGTAAGTACGTGAATAAAGGCAGCGACATGGCAGTTTTTGGCGTGCAACTACAAAGAAATGATAGGAATGAGGTCATACATATCGATGAAATCGCACAGTATTAGGCTGGAAGATACATAAGCATCAGTGAAGCTGTATGGCGAATTCTTTCATTTCCCATACATGAACGAAGTCCAGATGTTGTTCACTTAGCAGTACATCTAGAAAATGGACAACGCGTTTATTTCACAGCTGCAAATGTGCAACAAATAGCCCTGAATCCACCGGCTACAACGTTAACTGCTTTCTTTACGTTATGTCAAAATGACGCGTTTGCAAAAACACTGCTGTATTCGGAAGTGCCTACGTATTACACATGGAATGCGAGTAGAAAATCATTTGAACAACGCAAACAAGGAGAGCGAGTCAACGGACAACCTGGCATATTCAAAGAAACTAAGATAGGCAGACTGTACACCGTGCATCCCAATCAAGATGAATGCTTCTTTGTTCACATACTGTTGGTAAATGTGCCCGGTCCAACGTCTTTCCAACAATTGAGAATTGTCAACGGCGTTACACATGCCACTTTCCAAAGTACATGTCAAGCTCTGAATTTTTTGGAGAACGACCGATACTGGGATGTATACATTAATGATGCGTGCAACACGTCACATCCAGATCAAATTCGTGCATTGTTTGCAATCATATTGACCACCTGCTCTCCTTCATCTCCAACACAGTCTTTTGTCGTATGTGCAATCAAATATTCCTAAGCTAACGCTTCAGCAAAAAGGCATTTACAATCAAATAATGCAAACTGTCAATAACGGAGTTGGAGAAATCTGGAAATTGGGAACGGAAAGGTGCCGGTTGATCTGACCTCAGGACGAATTTCATTGCCTCATAACTTCTGCAATTTAGTGACGTCAAAAGAAGAATTGGTTGAAAAAGTATTTCCCAATATTCAAACCAATTATAAGAATCACGACTGGCTGAGTGAACGAGCTATTCTTGCGGGCAAAAACAAAGACGTCTACGAACTTAACAATATTATTCAGTCTAACATTCTGCACAGACAATGGAACAACAAAAAATATTGTATACCCACAAGCATTGTGAAATTAAGCATATTAGAAACGTGCGCTTTCTCTTTTCTTTCTTTTCCATTTAACCACACTGAGCCAGAGCAACGCGTGGCCGGGTACAGCTAAATATATATATATATATATATATATATATATATATATATATATATATACACTAATAAAAGGCAATGCCCTCACTCACTCACTCACTCACTCACTCACTCACTCACTCACTAATTCTCCAACTTCCCGTGTAGGTGGAAGGCTGGAATTTGGGAGGCTCATTCCTTACAGCTTACTTACAAACGTTAGGCAGGTTTCATTTCAGAATTCAAAGCGTAACGGTCATAACTGGAACCTCTTTTTTGTCCATATACATTAATGGACGGCAGCTCGCTGGCCGTGGGAGGCGGGGTTGCGTATCACGTCATCACACCTCACACGTAATCACGTGAACTGACTGTGAAGGAGAAAGGATGGCCTTATATGCCGTTCATTTATAAAACAGCGGACAGGCTGTGTAAAGTCAGCTTCACAAAAAAACAGATCCTTAACAAATTGTTATTGGTATATTTTCCCTCAGTTTAAAAAGGTTTTCTTTTCTTCTTAATAAAAATTTAAAAGCAGAACTTCGCCGCTGCAAAGCGCGCCTGACTTTATTGAAAAGAAACTAAACTTGCAGCGCCGCTGCTATTCAATGACACTTGCCTAACGCCTGACTTTATTGAAAAGAAACTAAACTTGCAGTGCCGCTATTCAATGACACTTGCCTAACGCCTGACTTTATTGAAAAGAAACTAAACTTACAGTGCCGCTATTCAATGACGCGCCACTATTCAATTACACTTGCCTTACGCCTGATGAGCCAAGAATTAGGGCGAAACACGTGTTGCGTACTCTTTGCATTATTTGACAGTAAACTATTTTCAACCATTCTATGATCTGCTTCTCACAACTGAAGGCACCGTGGCTGATGTTAGCTGACTTGCTGGCCAACCATAAGTGTTACCTGGTAGGTAACCACCCATATAATCAGATTGTGATTCAGACTACGAATGCCGTGAATATAATTACCCCGATCTACATGCTGTCAAATAAACTAACCACACGCCGTGGCGCAATGTTAGGGGCTTCACCTCTAGCGCAGACGTCCGAGATTCGATTCCCGTAAACGAGTGCAGTGAGTGTGTATGCCTGATGAGCCAAGAATTAGGGCGAAACACGTGTTGCGTACTCTTTGCATTATTTGACAGTAAACTATTTCAACCATTCTATGATCTGCTTCTCACAACTGAAGGCACCGTGGCTGATGTTAGCTGACTTGCTGGCCAACCATAAGCGTTACCTGGTAGGTAACCACCCTTACAATCAGATTGTGATTCAGACTACGAATGCCGTGAATGTAATTACCCCGATCTACATGCTAGAGAAAACCTCAATGAAGAAGAAACAGTGTGTAAGCATACATATTAACACGTGCAATTAAACGTGTGCATTTACGGGGTGTTTTCTCAAGCTTAAAAGCTCGCCTTTTATTAAAAAGGTAAATGCAAACTGTTTTCATTCTGAAGGGCACAAACCACGTTGGATTTCAGCCGTTAAACGCGCAAAAATGTCCGTGCACCAGATAAATAAGCGCAACATATTATCAGTTGTATTGTATGCTTACAATACATATAGAAATGTGTTAATTGTTAACTAATAGTATGGGATGGTGTTTTTTCGACTCGCGCCTTGATTTAAACGATTCCATGTCTTGGTGGGTTTGCATAGCTTATTGTCAATATCTTTACACCTGTTTTTAAGACTTATTGACTGAAACGGGCTTTCACGAAAAAAGTTAGGGCTTTGCTACAGGATACACCCTCCACAAGTTAAGGAAGTAAAAATAAAGGTATATATTTCTGTTTTATTTAAACCTTTTAAGTTTGTATGCATACGAACTTGGCTGTTTTAGTTTTTTTTTTTCTTTCTTCAGTAATATTTAATCTCCTTAAAGAAAAACAACATATGCGTTTTACTTTTTTTGTATCTCTTTAGTAATATTTTAGTGTAAAAGGATAACCAGTATTTAAACCTTTTATGTTACTTTATAAAGTTATTTTACACAATGTTGAAAAATTAATAAGAAAGCTACATATTTTGGCAGCTGCTGCTTTAATTTTCAATGAAATGAAAAAAGCTCTCCAAGAGAAAACCTCAATGAAGATGAAGATCTAAAAAGGAGAAACCCTCATTTATAAAGGTTTGCTGCAGATGACTTAACTGAAAATAAATGAATAGTTCCTATGTGTATAATACATATTTATCTATTTGACTTATGCCTTTATTCCAGCAACTTGCAACATCTGAGGTACAATTTGTTACATTACTTTTGTTTTTTGCAGCACAAGCAGGTGAAGTGACTTCCTCAGTGTCACACAGTGGTGTCAGTACCAGGATTTGAACTGACAAGCTCTGGGTTTGCTGAAATATTACTGAAGAAAGAAAAAAAATGAAAACGGGCAAATGGGGCTATGCATACAAATGTCCATCCATCCATTATCCAACCCGCTATATCCTAAATACAGGAGCCAATCCCTGCCAACACAGGGCACAAGGCAGGAAACAAACCCCGGGCAAGGTGCCAGCCCACCGCAGGGCGCACACACCCACACACACCAGGGACAATTTAGAATCGCCAATGCACCTAACCTGCATGTCTTTGGACTGTGGGAGGAAACCGGAGTACCCGGAGGACACCCAGACAGACACGGGGAGAACATTCAAACTCCACGCAGGGAAGCGAACCCGGGTCTCTTAACTGGCACCTTTCACTGCGCCACCATACCGCCCTCTTACAAACTTAAAAGGTTTAAATAAAAGAGAAATATATACCTTTATTTTTACTTCCTTAACTTGTGGAGGGTGTATCCTGTAGCAAAGCCATTACTTTTTTCATGAAAGCCCCTTTCAGTCAATAAGCCTTAAAAACAGGTGTAAAGCTAAACTTGCAGCACCGCTATTCAATTACACTTGCCTAACACCTCTCCTAAGGGGAGATACTGTGGGATCTGGGCATCAGTCAAAGCACCAATCACAGGCCCGATTAGAAAGCGGGAAGCTGTGATTTGTCGTCTCCCTCCCATGTAACAATCACAGCCCGTGTTACAACGCACTATGTATGTATGTATATATGTATATATATGTATATGTAGATATGTGCATATGTAGATATGTATATTGTAAAAAAGACACAAAATGCAGATAAAGGTTTGGGGTTTTCCAGCCCCGTATACTGTAGGAAAGTGCAGAATATTAATTGTAAACAGTACAATGATTTCATAACACCGTCCGCCATCATGGCAGATGGGGGGAACATTTATGAAGGGGGACCGGAAATGGTTGAATGGGCTGATGGGAAGGAACCGAGAAGGATGGTGGGATTGCTGACGTCATCAGGGTGAGACAGAGGTAAGGCGGAAGTGGCGTGTTGAGATTCCGTGTTCAGGAAGATTCATGGCGGTGTTGTGTCTTTCTTTCTGTTGAGATAAAGAGAGAGAGGTTAGTACCCTGCCATTTCCGTCTGGTATATGTTTTCGCGTTACAGTTTAGATCGTTCTGCGGCTCCCTAATCGCGCGTGCGTGACAATATATGTATATGTATATATATGTTTACATAACCTCTTTAACACACTACTTCTCCGCTGCAAAGCGCAGGTATTTTGCTAGTATATATATATATATATATACATACACACACACATATACAGTATACATATACATCTATACTAATAAAAGGCAAAACCCTCACTGACTCACTCATCACTAACTCTCCAACAACCCGTGTAGGTAGAAGGCTGAAATTTGGCAGGCTCATTCCTTACAGCTTACTTACAAAAGTTAAGCAGGTTGCACTTCGAAATTCTACACGTAACAGTCATAACGGTCGACAACGTCCACCATGATACTTTCTTATTTATGGCCCCATCTTCACGAAATTTGGTAGGTGGCTTCCCTGCGCTAACCGAAACCGATGTACGTACTTATTTCAGTGGTATGACACCACTGTCGGCCGCCATATTGAACTTTCCAACGGTCTTTGTTACTCAATGGGCCCATCTTCAAGAAATTTGGTACGTGGGTTCTCAACGCTAACTGAATCCTACTTACGTACATATATACGTCCATAGCCTGCAGCTCGGTTCACACTCTGAATCCTCCAGGCACTCCTGAGTATAATCTAATTTTGAAGGTTGGGGCACCAATAATGTTACTGAGAAACTTACAGCCACCGAAACTTTATAATGGCACAAGACTTCAGGTCACATGCCTGCAAAAGAACCTAATTGAGGCAACTATTTTTACTGGCGGTGGCTCAGGGGAGAGAGTTTTTATTCCTCGCATCCCCGTTATACCCTCTGATTTCCCATTTCAATTCAAACGCCTCCAATTTCCAGTAAGGCTCTGCTTCGCAATGACAATTAATAAGTCTCAGGGACAATGGCAATGATTTGAGGCAAGATTGCTTTTCACATGGCCAACTATACGTTGCATGCTCAAGAGTAAGCTCAGCGCACAGCTTGGTCATATTACAACCGGAGGGCCGAACTGACAATGTGGTATACAAAGAGATCCTTAACAAATAATTATTGGTACATTTTCACTCAGTTTATTATTTAAAATTTTAAAGCAGTACTTCACTGCTGCGAAGCGCGGGTATTTTGCTAGTCGGCCATAATTGGCACTCCGGTCAAGAGATGCAAAAACAGTGAACCTCCTCATTAATTCCCAGCCAATAAAATCAAAGCTTAATACGCTCTAAAGTCTTTTTGGTACCCAAATGGCCTCCTAGGAGGTGGGTGTGTACCAATTCACAGACCTGCCACCAGTAGGTTCATGGGATTAACTACAACTTTCGTACCTCCCCCTCATACTCCGCTACCCGCTATAATAGGTAATTTTCTATCACAAAGTGAGGACCGTGTGGCATGAGCTGATGGGTGCATTGGCCATTGACTAGTACCACTGCATTTTTTGCAAATTTCAGGGAGTCATCGTTCCACTGCTCCCATTTGAAAGAAGCCAGTGTCTCTCTAAATTGAAATTTCATCTCAGAGATAGGGTCCGGTCTGACCTCAAGGGGCGGGGAATCCTCCTGGCTTGTTGAGGCACGGAGTGATGATGTTTCCACCTGCAACGATCCAGGAATCTCCCCATCCGCCTCTTGGACTTCCATATCTCTCTCCGCCGGTGATTACATGGCATGGATATAGCTTGAGTTGGGTCATTCCCATCTATAACTAGGCCTAAATTATGATCGGGAGTAGCCAGTACTACACCGCATTTATTGTTAGACCAGTCCCGCCCTAGAAGCACCGAAAAAGGTGGGTAGGGGAGGACCACTACAGGAAATTTATTTAGCGATCCTCCATGGCTGATGAAACATAGGGAGGTTTCATATTTACTTATTTCTCTGTGTATATACGTTATACTGGTCTTTACTTTAATCCACTGTCGTGGTAGTACATATCGGCGATCAAAAATGGAAATGTTGATGATGGAATCAAGGAGTGCTTCAACTCTAAACCCGTTTACAACTACTACTCCCATATTTGATATCATCTGGGGATTTGTAAGCACATATTAAAACCTCCTCTCTCTCTCCACCTGCATTCCTCCTCGTTCCTGAGTAAGTTGCGCACCCACGGGCCCGGGGACTTCGGAACAGGCTCTGGTTTGCATGAAAGAGACAGAGTTTGTGGGACGTAATCCCCACAGAGTCCACCTAAGGACCATTCTGCTCCCTCAGATTGCGAGGCTGCCTTAGATGTTTCTATGAGCTTGATAAGCTCCTCCATGTTTTTAAAGTCTCCCCAGACCAGCTGGCTGAGCTATTTGGTAATACTCTGCAGTTACAGGAAGCAGGCTACCTGCTGCATGATCTGGAATGTCATACATTCGAATGGCCATAGCCATTGTGCTACTTGTTTCCAGAGAGCAAGGGCTTGCTCCTGGGTCGACCGCTCTGGGTCTAATTCCCAATTTTTCTACCTGCTGGCCTTGGGATACCCCACATTTAGCTGGGATCTTGACCCAAGTGGGGTGAACAGCTATCTCTTCCGAGAGAGCTTAATAAGCCCCTTTTGTTTCTCCATAGGAACCAGCCCACTTCCGTGTGTCTCTCCCACATATTCCCTTTGTCTCGTTACTAGCCTGGTTGTGTATATTGGAAGCGAAACCTGCACAGGGTCTTTCCAGACCACAGGATGAACCCCCCACTTGGAAACTCAGCCCCAGTACTCTCCCACCTGGTTATACTTCAGGTCCTGTCCCGGTTTCTTCTGGGCATTAAGCATCCTGTCCACTATGCCACTGTCACAAAAACGACACAGAGTCATCAAAAGGTTCGTGGCAGCGATCCATATATATTGTTCCTTAGCTGCAAAATGGTTAAATAATTGAGAGATGTTCACAGGTATGACTCCAAAACAGAACGGATTTTGGTTGCTAAAGATGGCAGCTTTATATACTAAGACCGGAAGTGACGTCATCAGTAGCGGTGGAACCGGATGTGATGTCATTAGTGGTGTCAGAACCCTATGGGATTTCCCGTGGGTGGTGTGCAAGGGATTGAGAAAGAAAGTTAGTGCATCTCGCCACCCCCTGGTCTGGCGTGGAATTACTATCATTCAGGCCCTTTAGCCGTTTCCCAATCGCACGTGTGTGACAATATATATTTTTAAAAAATATTTCCAATGCCTTTAACACCATTCTGCATATCAACTGGGTAGAAAGCTCAAGGTTTTGCATCTTGATTCTCTTCACAATCTCCTGGATCATGAACTATCTATCAGGAAGTAGTTTGTGAGGCCCAGGGACTGTGTGTCAGAAATGGCGGAGTACTACAGAGAACTGTCCTGTCTCCTTTCCTGTTTACCCTATTAAATATGGACTTCCAGTATAAAGTCCATTCTTGCCACCTACAGAAATTCCCAGATGATTCTTCAGTCATAAGATGCATTAAGTTTTGCATGGATAACACAGTTCTCACAAAGACAGTGTGCTTTTTTCCTTGTAACAATTGATTACAACAGAACTGAAAGCCCTACTGGACATGAAAAAGAGAGTGGAGATAAGGAGAAAATCAAGTGGGTACTGTTAGAACTGAAGAATCAGTTCCATTTGAGAAAATCTCACTACAGAGACAAACTTGAGCACAAGTTACATCAAAAAAACAAAGGAAGTGTGGAATGGGATTGGGATTATCAATGTGCTGCAAGATGCTATACAAGTTCTATCACTTCATAGTAGCCAGTGCGTTGTTCTACATTGCAGTCTCCCGGGAAAGCAATCTGAGCTCAAAAGAAGCACAATGCCTGAGCAAACTGATCAGGAAAGCCTTCTTTATTACAGGGCAAACCCTGGATACACTGGAAGCTTTTATAGAAAAGAGGATGGTGGCAAAATTGGATGACATAATGAAAAGTTCTCTCCATCATATCTAGGAGGCGCTATCTTGGAGCACTTTTAGCTACAGACTTATTCCACCTGGTGTGCTAAGAAGAACCTCTGAGGGTCTTTTCTGCTGATTGCTCTCAGACAATTCAATGATTCCTTCTGGGACACTCATTCATTTTGAACTACCATTTTTACATCTTGCCTGAAGAAGGGGCCTGAGTTGCCTTAAAAGCTTATATATTATTATCTTTTTAGTTAGCCAATAAAAGGTGTCGTTTTACTTGACTTCACATTACATCCATAATGGCTAACACCGTACAACACCGTAGCTCTACAGAAATACCATATCTGCACAATACACTGTACATTTATTTATCCAACCATCCATCCATTTTCCAACCCGCTGAATCCAAATACAGGGTCACGGGGGTCTGCTGGAGCCAATCCCAGCCAACACAGGGCACAAGGCAGGAACCAAACATTTATTTATTTGTTTGTTTATTTATTTAATTGATTGATAGATTGGTTGTATTATTTGTCCTGTGAATATTTATCCTTGTTTTTACATTTCTGCTGTTGTATTCATCTGAATTACCCCTTTGGATGAATAAAGTTTATCTAATCTAATCTAATAATGGAGAGTAGTCAGAGGACATGAGGCTTAACCTCAGCAACACAAAAGAGTTGATGGTGGATTTTCAGAATTCCAAATAGCCTCTGAGACCAGTTACCATTCAGGGGTAGAATAAGGAAATGTTGCAGTGCTACAAGTACTTTGGAGTCCACATAGACACCAAAATGAACTGACACCACAGCAGAGTTGTACAAGAAGGGCCAGAGCAGACTGAACTTCCTGATGAGACTCAGGTCTTTAAATCTATGTAGTAATCTAATGGAAAGTAAGTCTGCAGGTGGAACTATTGAAAAGTGTGAATAAATTTTAATAACTTAACGGGAGTAGCCGAAAGAAGAAGAAGAATCAAGGATGAGTGGTAGCCTAAAATGGACAATTTGATGCAGAGATAATCCATGGAGTGCAATGTGGATGGAACAATTGGAAGAAGGTATCAGGAGTATTTTGGGACTGAAGAATTAAAGGCAAAGTTTAAAGGTAAGGTTTATAAGACAGTCATAAGACTAGCAATGATGTATGGAGCTGAGACATGGATAGTGAAGGGAGTGAAGGAGAAGAAGTTGGATTTGGCAGAAATGAGAATGTCAAAATCGATGTGTGGAGTTACACAAAGGACAAAATAAAAAATGATACAATCAGAGGTACAACAAAAGTAAAGGAAAAGTAGATTGAAATGGTATGGACATGTGATGAGGAGAGACAATGAAGATGTGGGCAAAAGAGTGATGGGAATGGAAGAACAGAATAAGAGATTGAAAGTGAGGCCAAGTGGAGGTGGATGGATAAAGTAAAAGAAGATCTGAAGGAAAAGGGCTTGACTGGCAAGGAGGTGCAAGACCGAGCTCTTTGGAGAAGGTTGATCAAGCACATAAACCCTTTACAGTAGTAGTAGTAGTAGTAGTAGTAGAAGTAGAAGAAGAATCAAGCTAATGTAAATGTTCTATCAGTTCATAGTAGTCTGTGGGTTGTTCTATGCTATGGTGTCCTTGGGAAGCAATTCGATTTGAAAAAATGTACAATAACTGAACAAACTTATCTGGAAAGCTTAGTCCATCACAGGGCTAACACTGGACATACTAGAAGCTGTTGTAGAAAAGAGGATAGTGCCAAAATGGGTGCCATCACAAAAAATCCCCTCTTTGGAATTTCTGCACAATCAACATTTATAATCATTTAGCGATTGATTGATTGTATTTGTCATGTGAATTTGTATCTTTGGTCTTGTTTTATATTTTTGCTGCTGTATGCATCTAAATTTCCACATTTGGGATTAATAAAGATCATCTAATATAATTTCATTTCATTAATTCCCTTTGAAATATTTTTGACTTTTTGCATTTGACAAACAAACCTTTTTTCAATTAACATAATCTGTTCATAAGTGTGATTGTGCGAAGACTTGAGCTCATTAACATTTGAACTGATAGAAGTCCAGTAAATTTTTGTATAGCTTTAGAAAACTAATTTCCCTAGCAATTTGTTTTATTTTTTTGACTTTTTGATTTGACTAAAAGCTTGTATGACTCTAGAAAAGAAAGTCCTTAGAGTTTCCAAAGTTTGGAAACTTGCGACATTTGCATGACTTATACTCTGGTTCCAGCACGCAACCCAAAGACATGCATCACAGTTTAACCGTATAAATGAGTACAAATTTGCCATGCAATGGATTTGATTCGTAGATTTTTTGCTGATTGTATTAAATGTGTTTAGAATATAAGTGAAAGCATGTTTATTATCATGACTAGTGAAAGTATTTCAAACAAAGTGAACAGAGTGAAGTAACACCATCAAGTTCAGATAATTTCAACCACCCTTTTTCTAACCCGTTTCATGAATTTTAAGTTATAGGGAGCCAGTGCCCATCCTAGAAACAGTGTGGGAAACAATTCAGGACAGACATGAGGCCATTAGAGGACAAAGTCAGGCATTGACAAATCGTCCCCCACACCCCCAATCATCTGGGATGAGTTTGGAGTTGATAACTATTCTAAACATATTTGGGATATGGAAAGATAATTGAACTAAACAGAGTAGAATCTAAACAGACTCTGGGAGAATACGGCCACCATATGTTATAAAATACATTGGGCACAGTTTAAACTGTTTATTTTCATGTGGTACTTACAGTATTTACTTTTTGGAAATGCACAATGAGGTCTAGCTACACAGGTGTAGTATGTGGACATATACTCAAGTGCTACTAAACCTGTTATTGCTTATTTGCCTCATACATAATCCAAGGTAATGCAGTTCAGTTTTTTATGCAATATTTTTCTGTTGCAGGACAGACACGATTAATGATTTAAGGGACAAAAGGCAAGTTGAAGGCAAACTCTGTAGTTTAAAGCAGAATGTTTTAGCCAGTTTACCTAAATGCCTGCCACAAGGCATAAATAGTGCAAAATTCATAGCTGATCTTGAAAAGTTGATGCTTCCACTGCCGTGCTGGATTGTTAGACTGAGGTTCTATTAAATGTAATGCTGCCATTGTTCTGAGTATAACTGGGCTAATGCCTTTCAGTTTTTACTCACCTGTCCATAGAAGTTTGTTGCAGAACTCAAGAGGTGAACCATTGAGCTTAATGGAAGGTTCTTTATGATTTAATTCAAAATGTGGCTCCTTCTTCTTATGTAAGTTTTAACTTGGATCTCCTTCCGTGTTCTTCTGCCCACAGCTCCATTTTCTCTTTAAATCTTATGGGCTTCCTTCTCTATTTCAGGAACCTGCCCATTAGGTCAATACCTTTTAGCCTCTATAACTACTATTAGATAATGTGCTTGTTCCATTCTTCGAAATCTGGGATACCTATAGTTGGAGTCCCATTTTAAGAAACATACTATGATTTAGAAATCTACCAATTCATGCAGTTTGTTCGCAGGTTATACTTAACCCAATCTTGGCATTTTTCCACAGGAGCGAACGCTTTTTCTTTTATCATTGTTCTCCTATGATAATGATACTTTTTGCTATGTTGTGATCTAGTTTGTTGTCTTCTCATTCTGTTTTTTTTTTTTTTTTTGCTCTTTGTGGAAGGTACAGTTTTAAATTGGTTGGCTTTGTTTTCATTTCACTTTAGTAAGGGTGGTTGAGTAGGATTTTTTTTTTACCTTTAATGTTTGTGTATATGATTTGATATACAGAGTAAAGGAATTGGGTGTTTGGAGTGTTAATGGCTGATGTTTGTAATATTACTTTTGTTTGTTTTAAAATAAAAAAATACAAGATGGAACATAAAATTCTTGTATTTCAGAAGATTTTGGTAAGGAAACTTAGGAGTATGCATTTCTGACTGTGGTTCAGTGGAGACCTCGAGCTTGAGGAATTAATCTATTGAAATTTTCCAAACTTATAGAACTCATTCATTTTTCTTTAGTTTTTTTAGGGTTTGATTGAGGATGGGTGGTAAAATGAAATGAACATACACTATTACATATTGACTAGGCTTAAACACTATAGTAAATCAGCTGTTGGATAAAGTTTTAAAAACTAGGCAAAATCACACATAAATTGCATCTTCTATAACCTGTAACATCAGGGATGGGATTTCTGAAAATTCTGAAATTGAGAAACTAACATTAAGGTCCCATTAAGTTTGTTCAGAAAATATCAGGTTTAAATCATCAACCACAGGGAAGCTATAGACAGTGTATTTGCCTTTTAAGGATTTTTCATTTTTAATATACATTATGTGGTGTGGATTGCATATACAATTAATCATTTCTTACCTCTCAAATTTCATAGTTTTAACTATTGTTAGGGAGACTAAAGTGGTGTAGTATAGTAGATCAAACCAAAGAGTTTTAGGAATCAAATGAAAAAATGGACTTAACTTGATAAGTTAAAAGACTGAGCCTTTACATCAACCTATCATTCTTCAACAGAATATGACTGTAATTACAGGTGACACCATTTTAACTCTCTGTAATGATCCACACTGGTTCAAACTGAATACCAGTTCCATTATGAAATTTCTTGTTTTTAGACTGATTGTGAAAATCTAAGTTGAATGAGGAAACCTACCTGCTTAGGCAGAGGTAGAAAGGCACCCATATGAAAAAAAATCAAACCATTTTCTAGGAACTATTTACAAAAATATATTCATATTACATGTTTACTTTAACACCTTTTTTTATGTTTATTTAATTATTTATTCATTTTTATTGTAATCATTCCATACAAATATATCAATTTATAACCAAACAAAATTGAAGACAAATCAAACCCCACCCCTGAGAAGGAGAGCTTAGCCGAAGGAGAATTGCTTAGAGCTTTTTAATAAGGCAGCAATAAACAAAAGAAAGGGAGAAATTAATATATATGTAAATAAGAGATGGAGAAGGGAATTAAATGCGGTAATAGTTATTTCTCTTATTCCAATATATTATTGATTAGATCCTGCCAGGTTTTGAAAAAATTTTGTACAGATCCTCTAAATGAGATTTTGATTTTTTCCAATTTCAAATAATATAAAACATCGGTTTCCCACTGACTTATCAGAGGAGAGTTAGGATTCTTCCAATTTAACAGAATAAGTCTGCGTGCCAAAAGTGTAGTGAATGCAATCACCGTTTGCTTGTCCTTCTCCACTTCAAGTCCACCTGGAAGGACACCGAACACAGCTGTTAATGGGTTAGGAGGGATTGTGATACCAAGGCTGTCTGAAAGGCACTTAAATATTTTGGTCCAAAATGATGTTAGTTTGGTGCAGGCCCAGAACATGTGACCCAGTGAGGCAGGAGCTTGGTTGCAGCGTTCGCAGGTTGGATCTTGCCCTGGAAACATTTTGGACAGTTTTAAGCGAGACAGATGAGCTCGATATATAATTTTTAGTTGAATAATTCTATGCTTTGTGCATATGGAGCTCGAGTGAATTCTCTGCTTTGCTACCTTCCACTCCTTTTCTGATATATTGATTAAGAGATCTTCTTCCCAATGTCCTCTTGGATCTTTGAAAGGTAGGGACTCTAATAAGATTTTATAAAATGCGGAAATAGTGTTTAATTCCTTGAAATTGAGCAGTATTTTTTCCAGCATTGTGGGGGGTGCGAGGTGGGGGAAATCGGGCAATTTCTGTTTAACAAAATTTCTAATTTGAAGATAGTGAAAGAAATGTGTAGCTGGGAGGTTGAATTTTGAACGTAATTGTTCAAAAGATGTAAATATGTTGTCAATATAAAGATCTCTGAGCATTTTAATCCCAAAACTTTTCCAGGTATTAAAAACTGGATATGTTTGCGAGGGTTGAAAGAGGTGGTTCTCTTGCAGAGGTGCCACCGATAAAAGATTTTCCATCTTAAAATGCTTTCTAATTTGGTTCCATATTCTGAGTGAGTAAAGCACAATTGGGTTATTAGTATATTTGTGATAACTTGCATTTATTGAAAAGCAGAGCAGGGAATATAAAGAAGTACTACAGGATTTTACTTCTATTGCGGGCCAAGCCTGTGTATGTTCATTTATTTGTGTCCAGGTTTTTATGGCTTGTATGTTTGCTGCCCAGTAATAAAACTGAAAATTAGGTAAAGCCATGCCACCTTCTGCCTGAGGTCTTTGTAGGGTCACTCTTCGGATACGTGGGTGTTTTGAGTTCCAAATGAATGAGGTTATTGTTGAATCTAACTGTTTAAAAAATCATTTATTGATATATATTGGAATGTTTTGAAATAAAAAACAAAGTTTAGGAAGGATATTCATCTTAACAACGTTAATTCTACCAGCTAGAGTGAGATGGAGGGTTGACCATCTATTCAAGTCTTGCTTATTTTTTTCCATACAGACGGCAAAATTTTGTTGATAAAGAGCTTTATGTTTACTTGTGATATTTACCCCTAGGTATTTAAACTGATCTGCTATGGTAAAAGGTAGGGTGTCCAATCTAATATTATATGCTTGTGAATTCACTGGAAAGAGTATACTTTTATTCAGATTAATTCTAAGACCAGATATCTTTTGAAATTCTGTTAGTGCTGTTAAAACTGCAGGGACAGTGTTTTCTTGGTATGATATATATAAAACCATATCATCTGCATATAGAGAATTTTCTGTTCCAGTCCTTCTCTGACAATCCCCTTTATCTGATAAGAATTTCGGCAGTGAACCGCCAATGGTTCAATGGCGATTGCAAACAGCAGTGGCGACAAGGGACATCCTTGTCTGGTACCACGTTCTAGTTTAAAGTAGTCTGAGCAAATGTTATTAATACAAACCAAAGCTTCTGGATTGGTATACAGTAGTTTGATCCATGCACAAATATTCGGGCCAAACCCAAATTTCTCCAATGCAATGAAAAGGTAGTTCCATTCAATCATATCAAATACTTTATCTGCATCTAATGATAGTAATATCTCTGGGGTGTTTGATTTTGCTGGTGAATATATAACATTAAACAAGCGTCGGAGATTGGAAGATAGGTGTCGGCCTTTGATAAATCCAGTTTGATCCTGTGATATTACCGAGGGCAACACTTTCTCCGTCTTTCTAGCTATAATATTTGAGAGTATCTTAACATCATTATTCAGGAGTGAAATTGGTCTGTATGATGCACATTGTAACAAGTCCTTATTTTGTTTAGGAAAGACGGTAATTAATGCTTGATGAGATGTTTAAGGTAGTATTTGGTTGTCTCTAGGTTCTGTAAATGTTGCCAATAAAAGGGGAGCTAGCTGAGTGGAGAATTTCTTATAAAATGCTACGGGGTAACCATCAGGGCCTGCTGATTTCCCGCTTTGTAATAACTTTATAGCATCTAGTAATTCTGTTAGCGTTAGAGGTTTATCCAGTTCCTCAGCACTTAAAGCATCTATTTGTGGTGTCTGTGATGTATCCAGAAATGCATTAGATTATGTGTTGTCTTCTTTGAGCTCAGTAGAATATAAGGATTTATAATAATCTCTAAATGCGTGCATTATATTTTTATGGTCAAAAATTTCTTCTCCATTCGTGTTGGTGATTACTGGTATTGCATTGCGAACTTCTTGTTTGTGAATTTGTTGAGCTAAAAGCTTATTAGCTTTCTCTCCGTGTTCATAGTAATGATGTCTTGACTTATAAATAAGTTGTTCGGTTTCTTTAGTTGTTAAGATGTTAAGTTCTGTATGCAGGGCCTGCCTTTCCCTGTGAAGAGCTTCACTTGGACGCCTAGCTTGTTCTTCATCTATTCTAGTAATTTTGCTTCTTAGCTCCGACACTTTCTTGGTTTCTAATTTATTTCTGTGGGAAAGAAATGAAATAATCTGTCCTCTTAAGAAGGCCTTTAGAGTTTCCCAGAGTATTCCTGCAGAAACCTCTGTGGGCGTGTTTGTCTCTAGGAAGAAGCTGATTTGTTTGGATATAAATTCTGTGCAGTTCTCGTCTGCCACTAGAAGAGGGTTAAGACGCCATTTGCGAGGTGAGTGTGAGGGGCTTAATGATTTTAGCTCCAAGTCTAGAGGGGCATGGTCGGAGATAACAATTTTCATATTTGCATGATTTAATTGTAGGCAGGAAATTATTATCTATAAAAAAATAATCAATTCTTGAGTAGCTATAATGCACTGGTGAGTAGAATGAATATGTTCTTGAGTTTGGGTTAAGAAACCTCCAGGGGTCTGAAAAGTTGTGATCATTTAAATACTGTGTACGTGTCTTTGCAGTATTAGATGTTGTCCCCCCTGTCACAGGAGTCCTATCTAAGAGTGGATTTAAAACACAATTAAAATCCCCAGCCATTATAATTTTATGAGTGTTCACATTGGGAATGGATGCAAATACATTTTGCATGAATTCCTTATCATCCACATTGGGTGCACAGACATTTATCAAAATCATTTTACTGTTATATGAGTTGCCCATGGCCATCACATATCTCTCTTCAGGGTCTGATACTATATCTGATGCTACAAATGGAACTGTTCTGTGTATGAGAATTCCCACCCCTCTAGTTTTCTTTATAAAGCTAGAATGGAACATTTGGCCAGTCCAGTCTTTTTGTAGTCTGAACTGATCCTTGCTTAGTAAGTAGGTCTCTTGTAAAAATACTATTTTAGCATTTAAGCCTGTTAGGTGAGAGCATACTTTCTTTCTCTTTAAATCGTGATTCAGGCCTTTAACATTCCAGCTCACAAAGTTAACTGTCCCATCATGGAGACATTGATTCTGATTTTTTAATGTCATTTTATAGTCTTAACTGGTAATGAGGCAGTTTTAATCTTAGTTTCAAAATTCCCCGTGAGTTATTACATTTTAGCCTATTGTTGCATTGATATTTATAGTTATAGGGATTAGAAGAATAGATTAGATATAGCCTGCTCTCCTTCTTTCCCCCTTTATCCCCCACCCCCCCATTTTGCCTCCCCACATGAGGCTTGATCCCACTTCGCGATGTCCCGGTCCTCTGACATACGAAGAGACAGAGCATGTCCAAAACAAAACAAACCCCACCCTGCAGTGGCGTTACAGAATTAAAACAAAGAGATATCTATTGCAGCTGAATTCTTAATACTATCTGCTGAAAATATAATCATTAACAGTCTTTAAGCTTAAAATAATCTTCAGCAATTTTAAGATATTAAGATAAAAAAAAGAATGAACCCTGGGAATGATTTTAAAAAGTAGTCTAGGATAAACATGGTAATTCCTACTGTAATAGTATAATGTAATAGTATAAATAGTATAATAGTAATAGTTTAAATGTAATAGTAATGTAATAGTAGAAATAGGAATAAACCAAGAGTATGATGTTAAACAGTCTACTTTAAGGTAGTAAAACAAAAAGAAAAAAAAACAAATCCTACTTTAATTACTTCCACACTCACGTGTATAACTCTAATTAAGACATAAACATATAATGTTTACTTTAACACCTTTTGAAGAGCATTGTACCATAGATTATAACTGAACTAGCCAGGAAGTCCACCAGTAATAAAGAATGGTCATTGTATAAGGTTAGCTTATCTAGTAATAGGTACAATCCCCATTTGCCATCACAATAACTTTAATTTTCAGAAGCTTGGATTCAGCAAGGTGTGGGAAACATTATTTTGGGATTTTGCTGGCACCATCAGATTAAACAGGTCTCATGGATTTTTTAGCACTAAATCACCCATTCCACCTCTTTCTAAATTTCTTCATTAGACTGAGAGGCCATTAGTGCAAAGTAAAGTCACTGCCATGTTCATGGGATGAGTTTGTGATGATACATCTCTGTGACTTGGTGATTTATTAACATAGAAGTATAAATTTGAGGAATTGTAGAATGTGGCCATAACAGAATGGACAAGGTTGCCATTAAGGCTTAAGCATGCTGTGGTAGTTCAAATGACCCTGAGGTGGTAATAAATGGCCTAATGTGTATAAAGAAAACATTTCCCACACCTTCACACTACAACCATCAGTCTGTAATATTGACAAAAAGCTGGCCATTTACTGTAAATGTTGACCCTACCTCCAATATTTTGGAGCAGAGATAAACATTTGTCATACCCAATGATATATCTGAAGGAAAAATTAGAAGGAAAAACATGACATGCAATCATTAAAGAAGATATAAAAAGTAATATAAATCAGTAAATTAGTAATATGAAGTTTTAGTTGTTATCTGCATGTTGATATGTTTTAAAATATTTTCACACTTAAAAGCACATGAAAGTTAAAGTACAGTAAACAACACATGACAATGTTTCTAAAACATGTTATAACAATTTACCTTTAGAATCACTTGCAGTAAATTATTTATAAAATATTTTCATACTTAAAAGCACATGAAAATTAAAGTACAGTAAACACAACATATGACAATATTTCTAAAAAAAGTTATAACAATTTACCTTTAGAATCACTTGCAGTAAATTGTTTATAAAATATTTTCAATGTATACAAATTAAAATTAGATTATGTGATATTTTTCAAATGTAAATGGAATTACTCTCCTTATTCTATATTGAAAGTGCCACTTAGAATCTCTCAAAATAGAAAAAGTGTGTAATTCACTTTGAGATTCGATATGGCGCAGTGGTAGCGCTGTAGCCTAGCATGAAGTAAGGAGACCTGGGTTCAATTTCCTGGGTCCTCCATGAGTTGAGTTTGCATGTTCTATGTGTGGGTTTCCTCCGGGTGCTCCGGTTTCCTCCCACAGTCCAAAGACATGCAGGTTAGGTGCATTGGCAATCCTGAATTGTCCCTAGTGTGTGCTTGGTGTGCCCTGCAGTGGGTTGGCACCCTACCCGGGGTTTGTTCCTGTCTTGCGCCCTGTGTTGTCTGGGATTGCCCAAGCAGACCCCCGTGACCCTGTGTTAGGATATAGCGAGTTGGAAAATGGATGGATTCGATATTATGTGAGAAAAGCCTGAGCATGCTGTCCGTTGCGTCACTGATTATGCGCGAGCCTACGAAAGTGTTAGTTTTGTGCCCGATACGCTGAAACACTGCACTTCCAGGAGTCTGCACGTTGCCGCATGTGTATTATTAGTTGTTAACCCTGCGTGCGTCTGTTTTGTTGTAAGCTACGTTTTATTTTTAGCTCCATTAGAACACATTTTAAGTAATGGTAAAAGCTCTAACGGCGTTTTACTAACGTGTTCAGTTTAATATTTAAAATTGTAAAGTACGTTAATAAATGTTGTTTCTTTATGCATATATATGTACCTCTAAAAACAACCAGACATGCTAATTGCTCTTTAAGTAGTGACTGTGCTGCGTGTCTGGACGGCTTTAACGTATTTAGTAACTACGGTGTCTTTGCTATCGAAGGCATGTCATAGCGCTCTGTTCACTTCTGCCGCCATCTACTGGCTGTTTGGGTATTACCTGTTTGTAGTATTTTGTAGGGATTTGTTTTTCTGACAGATCTTCTTCTTGTCTGCATATTGATCTGCAAAATTTTACACCCAATGCCCTTCCTGACAAAACTCTCTCTATTTATTCGGGTTTGGGACCTGCACGAAGAAGCACACTGGTTTGTGCATTTCTCGTGCCTGAGTTCTGCATTATTGTTGTGACAGTTAATGTTATTGTATTTGTTCAATTTCAGAAACCACACACAAATGCAAAAAAATAAATATTTAGCTTTACAAGGCTTTTGCAACAAACACTTCTTTGGAAACGTTGGAAACTTTGACAGTTAATTAAGACATTTTACTATAACTCTGGTCTGCTTCATTCGCCTTACCGGGTATTAGGGTCTGATACCAATAAAACACACTAGTGCGACGTAGGCACTGTTTAACAGTCTCCTTTGTAATAGTTTGCTTTACAATCTCGAAAATTAAATAAATCTTTATAATGATTACACTGTAATCAAAACTTATATAGTATATACTGAAAAGCATATACTTTATCAAAGAGTTTTGTTTTTATTTATATTTTTAATTTTTACCCCAGAACCTACTAAAATGGCCATTTTTTCTGAGGATTTAGGGGTTGGATAACTATATACAAATCTAACAATGCATTCTAAAAGATTTTTGCACTAGGGTCAGCCTGCAGTGTGCAGTGATTGACACTTTGCTTACCTGTTTGACAGCATAGTTGATAATACAGGCTCTTTTGTGCCAGTCTGTACAAAGTCCTGACCAAACCAAGCTGGAAGATAAGTTTGTTGATATTCCAGAATAAGTTAAGCCTTTCAGTCTTCTTGTTGTTAACAGTCAAAGATCTGCAGCTCTGATCATTCCTCCTTTTTCTACGTCCAGTTCTTCAAGAAACTTACTTGAAGTTCTCAGCTGTGCCTCATGATACCTTGTACTACTTAGGTCTTGCTAACATAACAGCAAGTGTAAACCTCTTTTGGACAAATGCTTTTTTGGATTAATCTTCTAGTTTTATTCAAAACTGGGAGTACATGCAGCAGTGATGTGACTCAGAAGGAATGGGGTCAGCTTCACCTTCTTCCTCGTCACCTTTTCCCACTTGCATGTGGGGTTGATGTTTTATAGGTTTTAGCATGATTTATATGGCCAGGTGCTTTTCCTGACAACAACCCTCCCCATTTATCCAGGCTTGGGACTGGCTCCAAAATGGAGGCTGGGTTGCGGCCAGGTTAACATTTTTTTCTGCCCCATCATGATTTAGAGTTCTTTTTATCAGTTCTGATTTGGAGGAATCTGAATCTGAAGAGCTATTAGACTCTTCTCCATAACCAGTGCTGGGTAATTTTTTTTTCTTTTGACAGTGACGGCATCCTAAAGACAAAACATTGTAAGTAGGAGTACATTCAAGATAAACTGAAGAACAAAAGTTATTTTGAATTAAAAATTGATCAGATTCATGAAATTCTACAAGAATTGGTAATAAAGATCTTTTTTACAAGTGGACTTACCTAACCTTTTCTTCCAAAGTAAAAAGGACAACACAGCTATGACAAAAACGAAGGCTGCTGCTGCTGCTCCTACTACACCAAGTCCTAAAATGGGTGTGAAAACCTGCATTAATACATTTGTATACAAAAACAATAGTTCTGGAAGTGTATTGTAACATAATTAAACATTTTTTGATAAACATAGAAATGTACTTATATTATCAATATTTCAAAAGCTAGAAGATAATTTCATCATATATAACTCTGCCATGTATTTATTTTTCCTAGGATTAGCAGTTTCTGTACTATTCATGAATTACAAAGACCTTCCTAAAGATGAGGCTCAGACAACTTAAACACCTAAGCACTGATGGACCCATATTGTTTAATAATGGTGCTATCTACAAACACACTCTTAAAATGAACCAAATAATTTGTTTTCCTAATCAATGATAAAACTGCAAATCAAAACAGTCTGTGTGTGTCTATTGAGATTTCTGTCCATGTGGTTAGCACCATTACCAAACGTAAAATTTTGCCTTTCACTTCTTAATATTTTCACCTGTTTCACCTTTATTCTTTTTTGAGCACCTTCATTCTTCAATTTTCAGCTCTTTGTTTCATGATGACAATACCTTGGATAGCCATTCAGGTTTCTTATAATCAAAAACAAGGGTAGAGCTGTAAAATCCTCTTATGTATCTTCTCTGGTCTTGTATTTGACCAGTCTATTGGATATAAAAAAAAAAAAAAAAAATCTCTTGTTTTTTCCTTGGCTCTGCCTCCATATTTCTCAAACTCCTTGTGTAAAGCGTGATGTGGTTTGCTTAATTCCTACCTTTAAAGAAAAAAAGAAAAGCCCTTCCTTTCTCACCTATTCAAGCATCCTGCTAACCTTTGGGTTGTCTAGTGTGCTAAGAGAAAGCACCCTCAATTACCCTCCCTGTTTCTGTCTTTATGACTTATGCTGTCTTTAAACTTGTTCTCTTTTTTCTCCCCATTTTAGCCTTTTCTTCTGTTTCATCTCTTGACTCCCAGCTGTGACTATGGACTTAAAGTGGGTTTAGACCACATTCTCTGGTCACTTAAACCAAGCCATGGAAATCACCTCAACGATCATCGGCAGTTCTATTTTTGTGACAAGGGTACCAAGCTACAATCTACTGAACAATCACTTCCTACAAGTGGACCATGAATTGATAGATTTCCCTTTAAAATAATAACTATAATTCTGAGGTCTTTCTTCTGTTTTGGCATGAAGACATATACCTATATACTACAAGCGAGGCAGGAAACAGCCCTGGATGTTGTGCTATGTCCACAGTAGTAACCATCGTAATATGTTCTTAGAACCAATAAAATACTTTTGCAATAAAAAGGTCATTTTAGACAAAATAACATCATGTTTCTATGGTCCTGTCCATTCTATAAATCATTTGGGTGCCCAAGCCTATTTTCAGCCACCTGAAAAACTGAAACCTGATTTTTCAATAAGGTTTCAATAATCATAGGAAGAGAATAAGGATATTAATGATGTATACCGGCAAAAGGCAAATGAATTAAAAAGGATTTATGAACTTTTCATGGCTTACCATAACGCTTAGCTGGATTTTTTGAATTAATGTTAAATTTCTGGTTTGGATCTATAAGAAAATAAACACAATAAATAAACCTAAGTGACAATTGTTGAAGCTTAAAAATAAAAACATACAATAACCCTAAACCCTTCATTTCTCATTAAGACACAGCCACTATTGTTGGTCCAAACTGAAATTTCATTCCATCAACATGTAGCCAGGGCAGCTTGCCTGCATCTGTCCAGTACTTATCTATTACAGTTTTTTCAAATCTAACTCGCATATCCATATTAAGAAGATATGAATCTCCTGAAAGCTTTCACTTGCTGTGGACCACATTCTTATGAATTAAGACTCCCTGTTCACAAGATTTTATTTTTCAGCAATAAATGAAAGCTGTTGTCTTATTCACTATAAATACACAAACTGTAGTAGAGGTCAAATCTGTCAGGAAAGCCTTATCTGTATTTAAAAAAAGAAAAAAAAACAACATTGCATTTTGGCACTTACTAATTTTGATCAGAGTTACATTCTGTGTTTTTTTTCTTTAATACTGAAAATCATATCATTATCACCACCATGTAAATAAACTAATTCTGTAAAAGTGTTTACACAACTGTTTGAAATGAAAACTCTCTTTACCACCTACCAGGTTGTTCTGTAACATCCTTGTTGTGTTTTTCATTTGGATCTAAAGGAGAAAAAAAATGTAAAGAGGTGTTTATTTTTTATTTATTAAAAAAATACAATAACAAATAAGTAAATGTACGGTACAAGGAGCACTTGCAAATTCTTGGCAATAAAATTGTCCTAGGAAAATAACAGAGGGCAAAAACGTATGCTGTAAAAAGATAGCCACTATAATAAAAATATAATAAAGCTGTTCTTAAATACAAAAGTATTCCGATTCCTATCAGCTATGCACCCAATGTGAAAAAGATAGGAGGGAGGATATAATGTTCCCCAATGATACTATGAGATTCATAGACCTTAATAATAATAATAATAATAATAATAATACATTTCATTTATATAGCGATTTTCCCATGCTCGAGGCACTTACAGAATATAAGAAAGAACGGCAGGGTACACAGTATATAGCATTGTACAAGCCAGATAAATAAAGAAGATTAAGACAGTAAATTCAGAGAAAAGCCTAACAGACAACATAACTGATGGTCTGCACAAACACATACAGGTTACATGAGCATCTTGACAGAGAAGTAAACTGAGAGAAAGGTAATAAAGTCAAGTAGAGCTAAAAGCCAAACTGAACAGATGAGTTTGGAGTTGTTTTTTAAAAGAATTCATGGAGTCAGCTGACCTGATTAATTTCGGTAGGTCATTCCAGAGTCTGGGCGCTATACAGCTGAAGGCCCTGCTGTCACCCATGAAGTGTAGATTAGTGAAGGGCACAACAAGATTACCAGAATCAGAGGACCTTAGTGGGCGGACAGGCACTTAGTGATGGAGAAGGTCACTGATGTAGTTTGGCGCGAGGTTATTTAAGGCTTTGTAGGTTATTAGTAGGATTTTATATTTGATTCTGTAAGAGACAGGGAGCCAGTGAAGACGGAGCAGGATGGGTGTGATGGGTGTCAGGTCTCTTGCAGCTGAGTTTTGAATAAGCTGGAGCTGTGATATAAGATTAGAAGGGGCACCTGCCAGCAGTGAGTTACAATAATCGATGCGGGATGTGATAAAAGCATGGACAAGTTTCTCATCATTAGAAAAGGAGAGGAAAGAGCAAACACGGAATATGTTACTGAGGTGAAAGTAAGAAAGTTTCTTAATGTGATTTATGTGGGCGGAATAAGAAAGGGAGGAATCAAAAATGACACCAAGATTCTTTGCAGTAGAGGCAGGTCTGATGAGATCACCGCCAAGATGGACTGGGAAGGAGCTCATTTTCTTAAGTTACATTTTAGTCCAAATTTGCAGGAGTTCAGTTTTATTGCAATTTAATTTTAAAGAGTTCTGCTCCATCCAGGTTTTAATTTCACTGAGGCAGGTTGTGAGCTGAGAAAGCTCTGATGAAGTTCCACTTTTAACATTGAAGTAGAGTTGAGTATCATCTGCTTAAAAATGATAACCCAGTCTATAGCTACATATAATATGGCCAAGGGGAAGCATATAAATACAGAAGAGAAGAGGGCCGAGGACAGAGCCCTGAAGAACTCCTTGTGTGACTGGCGCTGAGCTGTATCTGCTGTCACCAAGACTAACAAACTCTTGCCTATCAGTCAGATAGGACTTGAACCACTGGAGGGCAGTGCCAGAGATACCCAGGTTATTCTCCATTCTAGACAGTAGAATGTCATGTCTGACAGTGTCAAATGCTGCACTGAGGTCTAACAGAATTAATATGTTGGTTTGTCCAGAGTCTGCTGCCATAAGCAAATCATTGGCTACCCGTAGTAGAGCAGTTTCACAGCTGTGCTGCACCCTGAAACCAGACTGAAAGGGTTCCATCAAGTTATTAGTGGTTAAGTAATTGGTGAGCTGGGAGGCTACAACACGCTCAAGAGCTTTTGACAGGAAAGGTAAGTGGGAAATTGTTAAGATTGTCAGCATCAAGACCAGACTTTTTTAACATTAGGGTTACAGAAGTGATTTTAAAAGTGAGCGGCACAGAGCCAGTGTCAAGGGATGAGTTTATTATTGTTGTAACAGTCGAGATTATGGCATGAAGGCAGGATTTAAGTAGTGTGCTGGGGATGGGGTCCAGTACACAAGTAGTCGGCCTAATCTTACAAAGCAGGTTATTAACAAACGCAGATGTGACTGGTGAGAACTTAGCGAAGGAGCTGGATGGAGTGGGAAGACAGGGAAAGACATAAACAGATAATGTATTTATGTTAGTTGAATTATTTAGATCTTTAATTTTGTTACGGAAAAAGTGGAGGAATTCCTCACAGACTTCAGCAGAAGAGGTAGTTGGGCCAGATGTGGGTTGGAGTAGTTTATTAGCTACAGAGAACAAAACCCTTGGGTTATCGTGGCCACTTTCCATTATTCTACCATAGTGGGTGTTCTTGGCAACAGTTAGTGCTTCTCTGTAAGCTCTTTGGTGGTCAGAGAAAGCCTGGATGTGCACGGTGAGGCCAGTCTTACGTGACATTCTCTCAAGGTGTCGGACAGCTGCTTTCATAGATCGCAATTCTGAATTATACCAAGGAGCTGAATGTTTAAAGGAAACCTCCTTATGTTTTAAAGGAGCTGTTTTATCTAAAGCTGAATGAAGGGCTGATTTATAGTGGTCAACAAGACTATCTAGTGTTGATGGAATAGGTGCAGACAGTAAAAGATCAGAAATGGATCCAGAAAGGATAGAGGGACAGATATTTTTAAGGTTTCTGTAAGAAATTTATCATTTACAGGTAAGAGGTGGGAGAGGTAATGAGACAGTGAAAAATGCTGCTTTATGGTCAGAGAGTCCCAAATCAGTGCTGTAAATGTTGGCAACAGATAGTCCAGAAGTACAGATCAGGTCCAATATATGACCGCCAGAATGGGTGGGAAAATCAACATGTTGTGTCAAGTCAGTAAGGATAGGAATTCATTTCTCAGCTTAGATGTAGTAGTGTCAATATGGATGTTGAAATCACCAAGAAGGATAATTCTTTGAGAATAAAAGCTTAGGTGGGTTAAAAGTTCAATCAGATCAGATAAGAAGGATGCATTGTATTTTGGTGGACGATAAAGAACAATGAGTGATACAGGACCTGATTCCGTTATTAGTTTAAGAGCCAGGCACTCAAAAGACAATGGGCAGTCAATTGGGATTCGTTTGATATTTAAGTCTGCTCTGATAATTATTTCTAGCCCACCTCCTTGTCTAGAGTTGCAAGGTTCTGTATGGAAAATGAAACCAGGTGGAGTCGCATCCGTGAGAGACGTAAATTCGTTCGTTTTTTGCCAAGTCTCCGTTAGACACAGTATATCAAGTTTGGTGTTAGTGATGAGTTCTGACAGCACCAATGCTTTGCCATTAAGAGATCTCGAGTTAAACAGTGCAATATTACTTAATAAGGCTTCTTTTTGCACAGAGCCGTGATCAGGGTTTATTTCCACATAATATAAATTTGGCACACTGACACTTCTATTTCCAGAGCCATGAGAAGGACGGCTTATTCCTGAACAAATGCTGCCGGTTGTCTTTTCATTCGCAGCTCGGCGGTGGCGGCGACCTGACCCGCGATGTACATATTTTGGGCGCTGCAAAATACCGGCGTCTTTAAGGATGTTCCAGTCAGACCATGCTCTGGTAGGACAGGCGGGTATGGTAGCATAGATGAGAAGAGCGGCGATAGCAAAGCAGCAGAAAGCATAGCAGGAGGAGGTAGCAGGATTTGGAGGTTCCAAAACACAGCCACAAACAGTAACGCTTGGTAATTCCAGGCGTGATCGCCCCGGAGCCATAAGCCAGGTTAGTATGAACATCAGATCAGTTCCCAGTCGCAGAGTATTGTAAGATGAAATGGGAGCAGATCAGCATAGCGAATATATTCACGGAGACAGATCATCCAGAGGTCCTAGATCGCCAGGTACAAAGACATGTTCGTAGGTCTCGTCCCGTGATCCACAGACTCAGCAGTTCCCAGTCATAGTAGAGTCCATAAAATCTGTAAATATTAAGTCAAATCCATGCAATTCGAGTCAGCTGTATCCACGAACTATACGTACAATAAAAGAAATAAAACAAGCGTGAGAAAGTGTAGAATTAAGGCGAAGTTTGCGAAAAGTGTTGTTAACAGGGAGGAGCGGCAGCAACTTGCGTGCGCCAGCGTCCCCTCTCTCACCTTAATGCATCCATGAGCGAGTGTGCGGTCCTTCACAAGCAAGGCACCTCAGCAGCACAGAGGCTTCAATGAAGTCCTAGTCCTGGCCTTTCAAAGCACAAACTAGTTCTAAGGCTACAAGGACTCCAGCAGGTACCAAGTGGAGTTCTAGGCTACAGTGTGTGTGTGTGTGTGGTCCAAATTCAGAACTGTCCCTGAGCTGCATATCATTTCTTTCGGGACTGGAAATAATTCTCAAAGGTGAAATGATACCTCCTCTAGAATACAGGGGGGCTTTGAGTTATAAGGAACAGGTGTGGGAAATGCCTGTAACAGTGAGAGGAAGACTGACCAGTGATGGGCCAAGAGAGGCATGTGTTATAAAGGAGGACTGGTTTAGTACTGTAGTTGTGGATCCTCTTGTCACATTATTTAGACGGGACTAACCAATGTACTGTAAGGAAACCCAGATGGGAAAATGTTTTGTTATTTTTCCTTTGTTTTGCACTTTCTGCATTTTTTAAATAAACCTTCATTTATGTTTTATATTTGTGTACTCTGTCTCATTCTAGGTTTGGAATGCCTCACAGATAAAATAAAATAAAGGAGAGTTTGAACTCTCTCAGGTACGTAGTTAGCTGAAGTACAGCAAATTGTTAACAAAACCTGTAAAATAAAATACACCCTACAAAAAATCATTGACCTTCTTGGAAATGGTCACATTTTATTGTTATACAACATTAAATCATCATAAATTTAATCTGGTCTTTTTGACACTGTCAAAAATATAAACAGATCTCTGCTTTTTGTGTTCCTTCTGAATTCTCAGAAAGTCAGCTGTTTTTTTAAAAATCTGCAGCAAAATCATCAATTTAAATCTGGGGTTACTGTAAAGGACACTTAAGCAGGGCTTGAATCACAGCGTTTGCGTGACTTTTATTTTGACAAGTTATTGGGTGTCTTTGGTTTGCATAATTAATTGTGCAGTTTTGCCGGGAACAGTAAAAGGAAAATGGCGACATATGGGGTTAACAAACAAGCACCTTGCTGAAAAGTGAACAAGGTATTAATTTCTCTGTTATATGTAAAACAAAGGTTACGAATGTTTATGTTAAGTTATTTACATGCTTTTTATTTTGTACTTTGCCTTTTATAGCTCTTACGGTGTGTTTATGAAACAAGGTCACGGAAACGATAATAAAATTCATAAACCATCAGTCTGAGAGTTGACCATCATTCAGCTGGGGTCGCTACAGTTGCCAAACTTGGTCCTGGGGACCCCCTGTGGCTTCAATGTTTTGTTCCAACCAGCTTCTGTTTTTAATTGGACTCCTGGGCTAATTAAGTGACACGTTATTTCCCAGATTATGTGTTTTAGGAACAATATAGAAATTAGAAAACTAAGTTTGGTTAAAAAACAATGTAAAGATTAAACTGTACTAAGCAGTTATATGGGAATAATGTTGTTTTTTCCTCTTCTAATTTTCCAAGTGTTCTAATTGTTTAATTAATCCATTATTTACTAACTAGTGGGACTGATGCTAAAGTAGGTGCAGCCTTTCATTATTCAGTGTTGTTGCCTGGGTGTCTGCTCTGCTCATTTTAAACTGACATTATTAAGATAAAACAAAGGGAGCAAAACTGCACAAAGAAAGGGCAGAATAGAATGAAGTTAAGCATTGAAATCTATAGCAAAAATAGAAATACTTCTAAATGTTTTCTAAGTGTAAAAATCATGCTGTTGTACTTTTCTGAACATAGAATAAGAGAAAATATATACAAGGTAATTAAATGAGATCAGTTGTAATCTATTATGAATCTGGTTGAAATGACAACCTACAGCCACAGTGGGTCCCCAGGACCGAATCTGGTAACCCCTGGCTTAAATAAATTATATAAATCTAATGTCAAGAGAAAGTAAGAATCTAACTTGCTGATAAAGAACCAGAGTCATTTTTACAGGGATAAGCAGAAGAACACAAGAAAATAAACATCCTGCCTAATAAACCAATGAACTTGAACTGAAAGAAGATCTAGTGTCAAATCTCTGTCATGTTTTAAATAAAATTTGCCTTTGGGTCATTTAATTGAAATTACTACAACTGTTATTTTTTTTTGTTTTTTTCTTAAAGCAGCCACTTTACCTGACACTTGCAGATTTATTTCCCACAGACGAAAGGCTTTATCAACAATAACTGTACACTTGTAGGTTCCTGCATTTGACATTTGAAGATTTTCAATGTCCAGAGACACTTCCCCATTTTCTATATTCTGGTTCATAAATTGAAATTTGTCATTCACTGTTTGATTACTCTGATTTTCATCTGGGGGATGTTCCTGAAGTACGTGGCCGTCTTTTGTCCAGATTATTCTTTTGGTAGCACATTTAGTCTCACATTTCCAGAAGCATCTAAATGATGCATTGCAGCCAACAAGCATTTGAATGGGCTTTGTCTTGCAGGTCATCTCAAAGGCCACTGACAGGTGTAAATAAATAAATAAAAAGGTAAATAAAGAGTAATGAGTAGAGTTAACAAGTGTACTACATACTGTATGAAAGAAATTAGCTTTTAAAGTGGCAGTGGGAATGCCTTGCTAATACTTACATAGATGAGAGACAGATGATAAAATGAGAGGTACCAATATCCAAGTGTGCAACCTGCAAAACAAACAGAAGCCAATTAAGGTTTTTTTTTTTTTAGGGCAGCGACTCCTCTACCTGGTAATTGAGCCCTTCATGCACCCCCTGTTTTTTGTGTCTGTTGAACTTCTCACTTAATTTGGTGGCTTATCTTATATTAGAAATAACTATTATAAACGCTAACACTTCAAATGGGACAGCATGCCAACTCCATACACATAATCTGCATCTGATATTAACATTTGTACTAATACAGCTCACTTGTTGTGGGCTCGAAGGTGGCTGTGGAGCAGAAGTCACAAGTTTTCAGCCATAATGAATGTTGACAGGGAAGAAGAATTGTCTTGACTCTGCTGATAGAACTATTTTTCTATGGAAGACATTAGGTCTGCATGGTGACTATCTTCAAGGTTTTTGGGGGGTTTGGAGGCATTGCCTTACCGTGTCTTGCTTATCAAACTGGTCTTGTCCATTTTGCTTCAGCTGAAAGCCCAGCATGGGTGATGTTGGCTTTCACACAGTGTTCAGATCTCAACAAGATCTGTTTGGGTTTCTTTTGTCCAAGTAGAGTTTGAAACACAGTAGATGTTTAGGGTAATCAGAATCATCCATGTCCTGTCCATAACAGCAGAGTATTCAAGACCATGCCTATTGTCACTGCCTTGTTAATGACTTTTACATCATTAATGTAATCCTTCATACTTAAATAAATTCAAAATAGTTGAGTCAAATTCTGATTTTTTTTTTTTTTGGGGAAATCCATGTTGATGATAATGGATAGTTTCCGAATAAGCCATATAACGTTTAGGGACATTTAGCTGATTAGAACCTGGTTGCACGGCTGGACCCTGATTAACTGTCATACCCAGGACGAAGTAATTGCAGGAGATTCGCTTTCATCAATGAGAAGTTATACTGAACAGCCAGCTGATGGCAGCACACCCATACCTTAACAGCTCCACTCCGTTGAGGAGGTTGTAGCTTTACATTATACGTCAGTGATGACACTTGTTTACACTTTGGCTAAAATAAGGGTTGGAGGAGGAGTTACCTGACTCAATTCAAGTAAATCAAGTGACAAAAACCTGAACTCCAATTGGCTGTTTATAGGAGTTACTGAATTACGGAACTGTGGAGATGTGCTGCTGGACCATCTCGAAAATGCAGCAATCGCAGAGAGTAGCTGCCATACTCAGCATCTTAGATATGAATTCAGAGCTCAGACATTGTTCCTGTGGCGCCCAATCCCATGGATTAAACAGGTTAGATAATGGCATGTCTTAGAATCATTGCAGTTTATTTGTTTCATTCTGACACCACAAAAACTGTGGCCAGAATATATACACGATAAAAAATTAAGGAAATATGATGGTTCCCGTCTCTTCACTGTGCCCAACGAGATTTAGAATATTGATATTTGTTGTTTAGAATTATGTATTTACATAAATAGCCAAAGGATTTCATGTAAACCACAAATGCCAAGCATACAGTATACAGATTCTCTGTAGCCCGGGCTGTAAACATATAAATTCAGAAATACTGTCCGAATAATCTGCACCCCATCCATCTGCGTCAGAAAGACACGGAGGTTTATACCAGCAAGGGCGCAAGGCAGAAATAATGCCTGGACGTCGAAGGGTGAAGACATACACACATCAGGGGCAATTTTAGCTTTGCCCGTCCACTTTACCTGTATGTCTTTGAACTGTGGGAGGTAACATGCACTCTACGCACCCAGAAATGTAACCCCAGTTGCCTTCTTGCAAAGAAGAAACGCTTGCACTGCATCACGACATCTTTTACCGTGAATTGGTTTTGCACCACTAATACAGTTAAAAGTCACCCGATAGATTAAGTGAATCTGCCTTGCATAAATACATTTTTAGTAATGAATATAAACACATTTTGCATGTAAACTCATCAGTTTACTGTAATGGGTAAACATCTGCGCATTTCTGTAGGTGGATACGGAGTCTTCTGCAGCTGGGTCGGGCATAAACTGATACAGTTCACTTACAAACCAATAACAAATACACTGGAACCAGTGATATACACCGAAAATCAACATAGTTCATATTTAAAGCAGTGGTATACATATTCAGTCTAGTATTAGACATATTCAAACTGATACAGTTCGCACACAAATCAGTAATATCGCACACATTAATCAATATAATTCATATGAATTAAACCAGCTATTGTACATACGCAAACCAATGAAGTATGCGTGTAAATATATAATAATCACATGTAAAGCAATTGATTACGCTCAAAAATATATGAATTATGGTCAGTTTGATTCCCATACAGTTTTCTCAGGCTGACTGCTTTTTAGTTTCATTGAATAACTCCTGGGGGGCACGGTGGCGCAGTGGGTAGCGCTGCTGCCTCGCAGTTGGGTGATCTGGGGACCTGGGTTCGCTTCCCGGGTCCTCCCTGCGCCTCCTCCCGGCGCTCCGGTTTCCTCCCACAGTCCAAAGACATGCAGGTTAGGTGGATTGGCGATTCTAAATTGGCCCTAGTGTGTGGTTGGTGTGTTTGTGTGTGTCCTGCGGTGGGTTGGCACCCTGCCCGGGATTGGTTCTTGCCTTGTGCCCTGTGTTGGCTGGGATTGGCTCCAGCAGACCCCCGTGACCCTGTGCTCGGATTCAGCGAGTTGGAAAATGGATGGATGGATGAATAACTCCTCCCTGCGTGGAGTTTGCATGATCTAACCCGTGTCTACGTGAGTTTCCTCCGGGTGCTCCGGTTTCCTTCCACAGTCCAAAGACATGCTGGTTGGGTGCACTGGAGATTCTAAATTGTCCCTAGTGTGTGTGTATCTTGCGGTGGGCTGTCGCCCCGCCCTGAGTTTGTTCCTGCCTTGCGCCCTGTGCTGGCTGGGATCCAGCAGACCTCAGTGACCCTGTGTTAGGATATAGCGGGCTAGACTGACTATCCAGACTTCAGTATCCTGCCTACTCTTCAGCTGATTGTATTTTATGTGTTGTATGAGTACAAATGTGCACGTAATGAACAGTAAACCTGAAAGTTTCTTAATTATCTTAGGCGCCTGAAATATAATAATATATAAAACAAAGTAGAAAAAAACCTTACATGTTTAAAGTTCTGTTTATGGCAGGTTCCTTTGTAGCTGCGATGATCTTCAAAATGAGGCAAACCGAAACGAGCTGCTGTGGAAATGTCAGAAGAAGGCGGGGTTTGTAGTGTTGGTATTGGCAAAGAAAGAAAAAAACCATGTAAGGTAGGCCTAGTTAAATTTTAATCCAGTTGTCAAACCCGGGAGCTAAACAAAGCAAACATTGGTGTCAATTGATGTTCACGCAGTGCTTAGACAACAAAAAAGAGCAAACAATTTCTTTCTACACAACCGAATACAGTGGGGTTTATAACGAACCAAGCAGAGGTTGTAATGAAGTTGTGCGTAATCTATTGGTTTATTAGTATATTCTGTCGGTTTGCATACGTACAATACTGGTTTCATTCATAAGATCTATATTGGTTCATGTCCGTATATTATCGGCTTATATGTAAACTATATCGGTTTGTATATGTATACAGTACTATTGTTTCCATATGAACTGTATTGATTTGCACTTGTGTATCACTGGTTCAAATGCGTTTGTAATTGTAATTGAATCGGTTTATGCTGGAATGCTATCGTTTTGTGTATGTGTGAACTATGCTCACCCAACCTGTCGTAGCTTTGCAAAGTTTCTGCTTGCGACCTACAGCATATTGGCTGTTCACGTGATCTTCAGCGGCATAAGGAGGGGCAATAGTAAGGAATTCAAAAAATAACGAGAAAGTTGTGGCTGCAGGTCGAAGACTCGGCCTTCCACAGTGCGTCCCACAGTCCTTAGAAAGAGAAGAAGAGCTACTGTACAGTTTTTTCAATTCGAAAAACAAAAGGAGCTGAAAACGTTTTCCGACACGGAATATAGGCACAATAGAATCAGTATGGACTCACAGATTAAAAGGCCCAGTATATGTAAAGAAACTTTAGATCCATTAAACAAAACTAATGAAATGTACGATTATATATAACGAATCCAAGTATTTTGTGTATATCGTCATTACTGATATATCCTATTTTTAAGCATATTGTTTTAATTATTTTTTCCTCCGTGTATTTCTTTTTAACATTTGTCATCTTATTTCATCCATATTAACTTTTTAACTTATTTATCAGATGTTATGTATCGTATCTACAATGTTAGTGTATAATATGAAAAGTATTTATGTTTATCGTCGTCATTAACGTTTGTTAAATATTTTATTTAACTAGATTTTTCCGTAGTTAAGTTAGCTACTTGTAAAAGCACTATAGGGCTTGCTGCCAAATTAGTATTAGTTTTAATTCTTTTTGTCCTGATTTCCACAGCCACGTTTCTCCATAAAGGCAATATAAATATAAAATCAAGTTTGATTACATTGATTAAATATCAAAATGAATGCAAGTGCCCTCTTTGTAAAAAGCAGGAAGACCACATCATCTTTCTGCTCACCTTCAGGGCCATGAAGCACATGTTGTAATGTATGCAGGTAATGCCAGTAGTGTATCTGTGTGTGTTTTATTAAAAAAAATTACACTAAGCAACTTTACTTGCAAACATTGAGATTTCTGAAAGGCATTGGTAAAGCAGATCCATAAGAATTCTTTTTAACTTAATGATAAATCACAAACACAAGGCCACCATTGGAAATTAAAGGTAAGTGCAATTAGGATTGAAGCCAGAAAGCACTTCTTTATGCAAAGAGTTGTGGGAATATGCAGTAAAGTACATAGCCATATGTACTTTATGTTGAAACTGAAACATTGACAGTGTTTAAGAAGAATCTGGATGAAATGTTGGGATAACTTAACTATTAACTAAACAAATAAGCCTTATGGACTGAATTGTCCTTCATTTGTCACATTTCTTATGTTCTTAGGTTCTTATACACATTCTATTCTGCATATGCTTATTTGGTTAACTTGTATCTTCATTAATGAAATGGACACACTCCTTCACAGTGCATTTTAGGAAAATATTGATCTACCAGCTCTTTGATCGAAAGCTTTACTAAGAAAACATTTTAAAAAATTTCATTCTTTCCAGTTTTGGTAAAATATTAATATTAATAGTAATACAACTATCAAAAAGAACAAGTGTAATATGTAGAATCCACAAACTATAACCCATGTTCAAACATATTTAAATACAATATGTTATACTAGCCGACGCCCACCATAGCATACGGCGGTGTAAGAATAGGAACAGAAAATGGTGAGAAAGGAATTCAGAAATCAAGAAGAAATAAATACTTCTTGAAAGACGCAGTGTGCATGTAGACTTTCCGGCCAAGCAGGATTAAATGTGAAAGTGATAAATAAATCAGGCTTTCCAAATTTACGTACGATGGCCATGGCATCCTGGTAGTTTTGTTGCATGTATCTTGGACTTCCTGCAAATGTGGACGGTAATATGATCATTTTGCCTACACAAACGTTGTTATTTTCAGCGTTTGCTTGCAGTGCGTCTGATAGTTCGACGCGCAGATCTTGTTGATGTAATCAGAGATAGTTGAGATGTGCGCCCTCTGTTTTAACATACGCATCTACGACATACTGTTGGAATAGTTTGCCGCTGGAGTGCAAAATACTAAATGTATTCCTCATTGCTAATCTGTACGTGTAAAACTGGCATTGAGTAAGCCTTATTCGCTTGCCGGTTCTTTTATTGGGAACATGTTGTAAATCTTTGTGCCAGCCAATGTCTCCGTAAGGGAATAAAAGGTGGGTAAACCATAGGATCGTAATTCATATTGAGCATGGAAATCTGTTTACAGGAGTTGCCTATGGGATAGATGCAAATGTCCCTTTCGGCAGGCGTTTCGCCATCTTCTCCAACGAAAATCGCTGCAACATCGGTGTGATATGTCGGGGCATTGTATCGTCATAAATCCTGCCCAGGGGTTTCCTTGAAAACCATTCATACAGATGCTGTTGGATTGGACTGAGTGATTTCATGCACGTGTTTGTATGATTTAGCGAAGGGGTTGATGGTTCTGAGCATGGAACCTAGCTGGAGAAGTACATTTTCACTGCATGCACAATTTGCTTTATTTTGTGAGCGTACTTTAGTAGCTTGCGCTGTGTCAAAAACATACAACTGTCCATATTCTGGAGAGGTAGAAGTGTTAGCATATAGTGGAGAGATTTGGTGATAAATTTGCCCGTGTATTTTAAAACAGTATGGTCCGTGGCCAGGAGGTTGAGTTATCTGTGCACCCATGGACGCAAACGCTAGAGAAGAGTTGAATTCTTGAATCTGTTCACAATAATTTTTAGCTTCTGATGTTTGCTGTGTAAGAAGCTATTGTAAAGACACAGGTGGCTCCCGCAAGGGTGGTAAAGCCACTTTACCATTGTGGCAGCACCTCGAGTACTTGTTGGATGTATTACGTTCAGCAGGCCAGTATAGTGCATGACATGGAAGAGGACGAATAGGAATCGAGAAATGCCGTGTCGGCTGTGTGTGGGCAGGACTGGTTTTGAAGTGGAAGCAGGACGAACCAGAAGAGAAATATATATAAGAGATACTTATTTCCTTCAGTATTTGAAAGTTAACTTGTGGTATATTTAAAAGGTTTACTACCTACAAGGACTACAAAAGTATTCACCCCTTGGAAGTTTTCACATTTTATTTTTATGCAACATTACATCACGATAAATTGAATATTGTTTTTTTGACACTAGTTAAAAGAAAGACTCTTTACAGTAATGTCTAAGTAATAAAAAAATAATTGATCACATAAGTACTCACTCCCCTGAAGTCAATAATAGATGATGAGCCTTAAGCATCCATGACAGCCTTAAGTCTGTGTGCACTCACATAGGAATGAAAAATATCTTTTTGGTTTTTCCTAGACATCAATGAGATCAGAAAGAAATAAAATGGAGATGTGTTTTTTTGTCTCATACATTTCCTGAGGAAAAAATAACCTGGTATTCTTACAAGCATCTTCTCTTGAGTTTTAGCAGAGATCTCAGTAAAGTCACACAATGGGTTCAGATTTTCCAAGTAGTCTCTTGACATTGTTTTTGGAATTTGCAGTTATGACTAACTTATGAAACTAACCAAACATACAAAACCAGCTTTACACTGTCTAACTTACCAGATTAGCTATTTAAAAATATCTGGAAATTTTATAGACTCTGAAATAAAGGAGACACCTCAGAACAAAACTAAATTATCAATTGCAGTTAACACAGGCCATGGCTAAGTCTGCGTACTTCATAGTAATTTCGTGGTCGGAAAACAGAAGTATTTTTTTAACCATAATGGAAGAGGTGCGATTAGGTGGTAGTGGAACAGCAGTGAAAAAGATATTGCCCAGCCCTGCAGTGGTGGACAGCCAGTGTTATGCACCTTTAAATGCAGTAGGAGACATCTTTGTACATGTCCCTCTTTAGATCTTAATCTTTATTTTTCAGCTTTGCATGTCTCATTTTATTTATTTCTTTAATGGGACCTTGTGATTCAAGTGCATTGTGCGAAAATGTTTAGAAAACAATAGCAACAATGGAAGCAGCTAAGAGACACCCAATGATTATTTTGCATATGCTTATGTTATTACACTTTTATTCATTTTTCAGTGTGTCCTGATTACCCCTGTGTGAATTTTCTCAATTTCCATTGAAATTACAGCTTTTTTTGGGTTCATAAGATTAACTTATGAACGCTTTGAAATCACTTCAGCTTTTCTTGTCCAGGACTTCCTGATGCACCAGCATAAGAGATCCCCACATATGATATACCCTTAAAATTGTCTTGAGGTCTAGTTATGCAAACTGGTGAGCTTTATGTGGCTTCTCCCTATTTTTGGCCCTATAGACAGACAAAAAGCCTCAATTTCTAGGCCATTGTAGGCCATATTGTGTGCAGAAAATTTCACCCTTATGATGAAAGAGTAAACCAGTGAGTGTCTTCAGCAAAAATTGTCAGAAGGACTTGAAGTTGTGCATGCCACATCAACTGACAGGAAAACGGTGGATGCTGAGGAGCAAAGTTCTGGTTCCTAATCTGCCACATCACACAGGAATACTTTGTTTTGCATTTACATTTACAGCTGCACACGTCTTCCTTATCTGAAATAACTTCCTTGCCTCAACAAGTTTTAGTCATCTTCACATGAAAAATCATGGAAGATACATTATTTGTCATTTGGGAAATGATTGTGCATTCATAAGAAAATGCTCTGGTATCCTTCTACAATCAAAAGACATGTAGGTTACATGAACAGAAAGTGTTAAATCAGCCGTGTGTGCGTGTGTGTATGTCTGTGTGTGTTTAGTTTGCGTTGATGTTGTGCCCGATGCTTGCTCTAGCTGCCCGGTGACCCAGCCCTAGATTAATGTGTTAAGAAAATGGATGGATGGATAGTAAAAGCTTCTTAGACTGCTAGCAGTTATAGTCAGGGGTACTCTCTTCCATATAATATCATAGATTTTTGATATTATGGGGAAATCCTTGTCAAACCTCATTCCTAGTGATGAGTGAACTCCTTGGAATTCAGTGAAATCACAGGATATAATAAAGTTGATGGGGAGAAGGAACTGAAATAGTGTTGAGTGGATTAATTGTGCAATTGTCATTTAAGTGTACCTGAAGTCTAGAGAAGTGTACGTTGGACTGATTATTGTGGCTAAAACTGTGACCTGAACTGTGAGGCAATAGTGCTAACTAAACAAAAAAATGCAGAAGTAACAGTAACATTAGAACATTAGAAAAATGTCAACAAGAAAAGGCCATTCAGCCCAACAAAGCTTGCTAGTCTTATCTACTTAATTCTTCCAAAATAACGTTGAGTTTGGAAGGTCCCTAAAGTACCACACTCTACCACACTATTTGGTTCCAACTCTGTCCCTGTGTTCTTCCATCCATCCATCCATCCATCCATTTTCCAACCCATTGAATCCGAACACAGGGTCATGGGGGTCTGCTGGAGCAAATCCCAGCCAACACAGGGCGCAAGGCAGGAACCAATCCCAGGCAGGGCACCAGCCCACTGCAGTCCCTGTGTTCTTGTTGAACTCATTTTAAAGTAACAGTTTTATTCCACTGGACTAATTCTCTTCCTAATTTTAAACACTCCAATCAGATCTCCTCTTAATCTTCTTTTGCTTAAACTGAAAAGACTCAGCTCATCTTTCCTCATAACTCATCCCCAGTAGCCCTGGAATCAGGCTAGTCGCTCTTCTCTGGACTTTTTCCAGCAATGGTTTGTCTTTTTTGAAGCCTTGAGACCAAAACTGCACACAGTACTCCAGATGAGACTTCACCAGTGCATTATGAAGCTTCAGCTTAACCTCCCTGGACTTGTAGTCTACACATCAGGGCGCTATATAACTTCACATTCTGTTAGCATTTTAATGGCTTCTGAACACTGTCTGGCAGTTGATAGAGTTGAGTCAACCACAATTCCTAAAACCTTCTCTGTACTTTCGATTTTCAGACCTCTCATTTTGTATTCAAACCTCACATTTTTACTTCCTACATGTAATACTTTATATTTACGTACATTACATTTCATCTGCCCAAGCCTGCATGCTGTCCAAGTCCCTCTGTAATGACTCAGTGGATTGTAGATTATCTGCCACTCCATCTATCTTGGAATCATCTGCAAACTTAGCCAGTTTGTTTTTTATGTTCCTATCCAAGTCATTAATATATATTAAAAATAGCAGTGGATCTGCACTGACCCCTGTGGGACACCACTGTTAACACCAGTCAATTCTGATGAGGTTCCTCACACCACCAACCTGTGCTTTCTGTGTTTTAGCCAATTTTGCACCCATCTACAAACACCACCTTGAACTCCCAATTATTTTAGTTTGATGCCCAACCTCTCATGTGGCACCTTATCAAATGCTTTCTGAATGGCAAGATAAATCATATCAAATGAACCACTCTTGTCATATCCTTTTTTTGCTTCATCCTAAAATTCCTGCATATGGGTAAAACACAATGTAATTCTTCTGTTCAGTTAAACTCCTGTTCTTGCCATGTATTGCTCAATCGTATCCTTAATAATTCCTTCCATTAATTTACCTGTGATGCACATTAAGGTTACTGGCCTATTGTTATTTGGATCTGCTCAATTGCCCTTTTTATATAGCAGGATAATATTTGCCACTTTCCAGTTTTTTGGAACTTCCCCAGTGCACAGTGAATTCCTAAAATCATGAGTCAAGGGTTTATATACATACTCCCTAACCACCTAAAGCATTCAAGGATAAATATTATTTGGTCCTGGTGATTTGTTTGATTTCACCCTATTTAAACTAATCAGTACTTCTTCCTATACAATTTCCAAATCACTCAGTGCCTCCTTAGTAGTCCTTTTTACCATTCAGAGGTTACATTTTTCCTCACATGGAGACTTTAGAAAAATGCAAGGTTAGAGCATCTGCTATTTCACTGTGTATTTAAAACTCCCCTTTTACTATTCCTGATACACTTCACCTCCTCTTTGATGGTTCTTTTACTACTAAAATACTGAAATAATCTCTTTAATCTTTCACCTTATCTGCTACATTAGGCTTCCCTAATATCTTAATGGTTGCCCTCATGTTCTCAAATGCCTCACAGTTCACATTGGAGTAATATATTCCTTAAATTGGAGGAGGTTTATATTCGTTATCTGTCTGTTTTATCCTTTGCAGCTTCTTTTTTATCTCCTTACTTATCCATTGTAGAGTTTTGTTTTTTTAATGGCCTACTAATTCTAAATTTTGGAATGTTCAAAACTTGCCTTAGAAAAGTGAAAAACTTACAGTAACAGTTTTAGATTTCCATCCACACTCTCCCGAAACACTGAGAATTCCATTATATTATGGCCACTTGACCTTAGCGGTTCAATCACCTTAACACCCTCAATTTTATCCTGTTTTTTTTTTTGTTTTTTTTTTTAATACAAAATACTAAATCCAGACTGGCTTCCCACCACATTGATCCTTAAACAAGCTGTGTTGAAAAAAAAACAGTCTCTGATTATATCTTAAAACTTCTGTTCTAGTACTTTGCTATTTGAAAAGTTATCCCAGTCAATATTTGGGTAGTTAAAGCCTCCCATAACTATAATATTCCTCTGTAAACTTGACCTATTAAGATTATTAAAAAGATATGCATTGAAATTACGGTCTGCTTTGAGGGAATCTATACTGTAGTACATTCCCAAAATAAGGTGTATTTTCTTAATGCTTTCCAGACTAATCCAAACATTCTCATTAAGACATGGCTCATCATCCAACTGAAGAAGACTTGTATTTAAATTCTGTTTTACATAAACAGCAAACTTCACCCCTTCTCTTTTCTCTATCGTTCATAAATGCATACTCACTAATGCATCTCCTGCAGATGTAGCCTTCAAGGAGGACAGGCTCTGTCAAGTCATCCTCCAAAAAGTCAATCATTCAATAGGACTTGTATTGCACTGGCCACATTTTTAAAATTGGCTTTGAATACTCAAATGTTTTTATTAAATTTAAACAATTTAACTTAAATCATTAGAATGAATAGATTAAAGAACTACTACAGTTAACACTTTCTGGTCCCTTTAGCTTCTGTAATATTCTCCACCTCGACTGTCTGCCATGTGTATTTTTTGAAGTTATTCATTTTTGTTTTCCCCTGTCTGCTTTCCTAACTTTGTGCCCTTCTCCACTTGTATTATTTTGTATTAATGAACCCTTACACTGTCACCCTCTTCCTTCTTAATTGTGCTGACTTTCGTGACCACTAAGAACTAAGAGGAATTTTTTATCCTCTATTTTCTTCTTGCTTCCTAAATATTCACCACTAGTTATTTACTTATTCTCATTTGTTTCTAATGCTGTGTGCACCTGACCAGCACTCCCTTGCCAGAAGCTTGTCTACATAGCACTGAGCCCATCTCTTTACTGCTTTCAAGTCAGCCTCCTTCCTGTGCTGAAATGAAATGCTTTCTTCTTATGGAACAAACACATACTGTATGCCCTATCTTTGTACTAGTGCTGACAGTTAAATGTATGAGTACTGTATAGTGCTAAATCAAATTATTCTTCATGTCTTAACTTCTTTCCACTAAGTTTTCACATTTATTTTTAACTATGTGTCATAATGACACCCGTTATTTACTTGCAGAATTGCAATGTTTCTATAATTACTTTTACCACATGCTTCACCACCCGTGCAGTTACCTTTGATGCTGTGTATGTGGGGAAAAAAAAAATTCAAAAAACCCTTCTAAAGGAAACCTTTAAAACTTCCCACACAGCTTCTTAGCAGCAACCAAAAAACAAAGTTTTCAGAAACACAATATATATTTTAATCTACTCTCACAGAGCAGCACCACAAAACACTCAGCACTACTTCTTTCAGTTCCACTTGGAAAGATGACTCACTCACTCACTCACTCACTCAATTAATCCGAAGGGGAAATTCACATACTCCAGCAGCAGCATACTGATAAAGACAATATTAAATTAAAGAGTGATAACAATGCAGGTATAACAGACAATAACTTTGCATAATGTTAACGTTTAACCTCACCCCACCCCCACCCCCCCTGGGTGGAATTGAAGAGTCGCATAGTGTGGGGGAGGAATGATCTCCTCAGTCTGTCAGTGGAGCAGGACTGTTACAGCAGTCTGTCTCTGAAGCTGCTCCTCTGTCTGGAGATGATCCTATTCGGTGGATACAGTGGATTCTCCATGATTGACAGGAGCCTGCTCAGCACTCATCGCTCTGCCACGGATGTCAAGCTGTCCAGCTCCGTTTGTTTGTTCGTTTGGGTTTGTAGTGAGGCTGAAGCAGAACCAGGTTATGATGTCAATACATCCAAATCTCCAATAGTCAGTCTTTTCTCAGCCTCCAAAAGGTAATCGTTAACAACAAACACAATAAAACAAATATCCACAAACTAAAAATATTCTAGCTGTGTAAGCCCGGGCTTTTTAGAAACCTTGGATTCTGGCACTTCAGTCAATCAATTACAACAGTTGTGCATTAGTGGTTAAGCGAGATTCTCTTTTAGGCAGTTTTGTTTTGCTGACGTGCTCGCCTCTGTTGTCTATCAGTGACTAAGCAAGTTTCTTTCTCTTCGGAGGTTTTGTTTTGAGGATGTGCTCGCCTCGCTTATGTATCAGCAGCTAAGTGAGTTTCTCTTTTTTCTCGGCGGTTTCATTTTGGCAACAGAGTTGCTTTCTTTGCACTTCATGCTGTAGCCTCACAGTTTTGGGCCGGACAGACAGACACACACACACTTCCATGCAAGACATTTATATATAACATATATATATATATATATATATATATATATATATATATATATATATATATATATATCAATATACAGTCATCCCTCACCTATTGCGAGGGTTATGTTCCAGAACCACCCCGCGAAAAGTGAAAATCCGCGAAGTAAAAACCATATGTTTATATGCTTATTTTTATATATTTTAAGCCCTTATAAACTCTCCCACACTCTTATAAACATTTCCCGCACAGTTATACAGTATAAACCCTTTGCATTGTCTTAGATATTATGTAAAATTCATTGAAATTATGTATGTAAACACACTGTTTATATACAGTAAAACCTAAATATTATAGATAAGATATCGAGCGTCTCCAATATCACATATGTTACATGTTATGTTACAGCCATTGCGATAGACAGGCCACCAGCAATAAATACGTACAACGCAAGAAAATTGTATACAGTAATTTGTATGTACAGTGACACTAAATGTACTGTACGTAGAAAATGAATTATGGTTACTCACCAACAATGACACGACGACTTGTCCGATAACGATGAGTTTAATTTTACTGCAGAACAAAGGATAGCGTTACAGCTCTTCTAAAGGAGCCTCTTCAGGCGACTGTGTAGCACCGCCGTTGTTCTTCTTCCGGCAGTCTTCAATCCAAATCCCTAAAGCAGATTCCATCCAGACTACTGCCTTATTACATCCACTTAGAACTCATTTTGCGCCCTGGTTAAAGGACACTGCAGCCGTAGATCTTATATTCTTTTCCTCCTTTTCAAATAAAAAGAATCGTGGACTCATTGATGCCGTAATGGCGTCCTACAGCGGTGTAGCTGTTCCCTTCCTTCAACATATCCAAAACTTTTACCTTTTTGGCAATCGTTAGCATCTTCCATTGGCACTTGGGCACGGTCCCTGAAGCAGTAGCAGGAGAAGATCATTTTGGAGACATAACGAAGGGCTTGACTATGCACAAAGATAAACACAAAAGAGCACAAAAGTTAACTCTTTACACAGCGAAACACGTTGATGCTGAATGAGCAAGATGAGACTTCCTGGTTAATGCAGCGGAATCGAATTTGTGCTGGCATCATGCTCTTCAAGGGGCTCCCCTCCCAACTACCTTCCTCCTCCCTCTCTACCATTCCTAACCTCCATTTCTCTCCATCTGTTCCTTTCTAATCTTTTTCTCATTTGTTTCTCCTCTTCCAGCCATGCTGGCTCCTCATATAATCGCCTGCCTAATTATGCGCGCAGATGTGAACAGGCTGATCCCTCCGAAGCAATAATGTGTCCCCTGGATGATTCTTGCATTACATGTGTATGTGCTATAAGCCAGGCATCCCAGCCTCCCCTGGGAGTGAAGCATGAGTGTCACCACATGCCCGATAGGAACATGAACCTCACAGGGTGCAATTATATAAAATCAGCACAGCGCCATGGAACACTCATTAACCTTTCCTGTGTTATGAACTTGATCAACATCAGTTGATAATATCAGTTCTTTCTTTATAATAATCTGCAGATAATATTTTTCAGTTAATTCAGGATTCTATATGCTTAAATAATTGCTTTCTCCTATTTATCTCTAGAGGAGTGACTTTTTTGTATTCTATTAGTTAACTTACCTAACACAGTAAGAGAAGAGCTCTGCTTTTTTAGCTGTTTGTGTACATGTGCACGCTCTGCCCATATGGACAGACAGACAGACATGTGCTTTTGCAGTAGGTGCCTCATGTATTATATACAAAAGCACAAAAAGATTTGGTTTTATCTTTAATTGGAATGCCTTTTTTGATTGTTGTTTTCTTTTGTATTGTGTGATTTTTTTTTTTTCATATTTTACATGTAGTCTTGGTATAGTGTTGAAAAGAATTACTTATGAGGGCTTTAAAATCATGTTCAGGTCCTCTAGACCTCTAGTTTCTTTGCAGCCTTTGTCGATTTTCGTAAAGCGTTGTCCTGTGGGACATCCTGAGGGTTCACTGGATCCCCTCGAGGTTGCTGGATATCATGGCCGGCCTGTACACTGGTACTGTGAGTGCTGTGCAGAGTGGAGGTAGAACCTTTGTGTTTTTCCCAGTTGATTCTGGAGTTCATCAGGGGTCTGTTCTGCTCCTACTTAAATACTTGTACGGACTTGGTGTTGGGCAAGGTCGTGAGGTCCAGCGGCTGTGGGGCATCTAAGATTCACGGATCTTGACTTTGCTAACGATGCTGTGATCTTCACAGAGTCAGTGGAGGCTCTGATCGGGGCAGTCGAGAGACTGAGTGAGGAGTCCAAGTGTCTGGGCTTGCGAGTGTCCTGATAAAAACCAAGAGCCAGGCCTTTAATGACCTCTTGAGCACAGCCATCAGCAGTGTGTGTGTTTGAGAGAGAGTGTTGATCTTGTTGAGAGGTTTACTTACCTTGGCAGTGACATTCATGTCTCTGGTGACTCTTCATATGAAGTCAGTAGGCGGATTGGGAGAGCATGAGGGGGCATGAGGTCGCAGGAAAGGGGGTAGTGGCGCTCCTTATATCTATGCAAAAGGACGAAGGTCCAAGTCTTTAGAGTCCTGGTGCTTCCTGTCTTGCTATATGGTTGTGAGACATGGACGCTATCAGTGACCTGGGACGAAGACTGGACTCCTTTGGTACTGTGTCTCTTCAAGGAATCCTTGGGTCCCATTGGTTTGACTTTGTGTCGAATGAGCAGTTGCGCATGGAGTCCCGAATGAGGCACATTACCTGCATTGTGAGGGACCGTCAGTTATGGCACTACGGCCATGTGGCGCGTTTCCCCGAGAGTGATTCCGCTCATAAGATTCTCATTGTTGGGGACCCGAGTGGCTGGACCAGACCAAGGGGTCGCCTACGTAACACCTGGCTGCGGCAGATAGAGGGTCATTTCTGTAGGGTGGGAGTGGACCGCGCGTCTGCCTGGGGGGTTGCCAACAGGGATCCTAAGTTGTTTCATCGTGTGGTGGGTGCGGCAATGCACTGTAACAGTGCATACTCCCCAACTTGACTTAGACCTGAGAAACCCTCATTTTAATCCATTTTTTGGACCAAATTTGTGTGAAAGGAGGTGAGCCTTTATTAGCAGTATACCAACAGGTGTCTACAGCAAAAATGTTGAGAAAGATCTGAAGTTTTCAATGCCACATCAACTGATCCTACAGGTTTAACTCTTAAATGGAGGGGCCAAAATTACTGTTTCACAAAACCACAAAACTTAAAAATAATAATAATAATAATAATAATAATAATAATAATAACAAAAAACAAAATGGAGATTAGCATGTGGAGTGCTGTTTTATGTTATTTCAAGGTTTCTGATCACAAATGTAATATTTTTGAAATGTGATTCTTTACTGTCGGTCCTAGCCCTCTAAACACCACTTTCAAAAGGCTAAATGATAAAATTCAAACATAAACATGCAAGATACTATTTTAGACTATTTCAAGGTCAGTGATTATTAATGTTATTTTTTGATCTTTTACTAAGAACCTAACCCTCAATAGACCTCTACTAGATGGTATAAAATGACCTTTTTTTATTACAATCAAGACTATTTAGACATTAAACATTAATATTTAAGCACACATTTTAATGTTGTTTATCATGTACTTCCACATCATTAAGTAAATCATTACTTTTCTTATAAACAACCCAAATTATGGTATCTTACGCTAGTTAAGACTTTTTGAGAATGTTACTTTTTTTGGGGGGAAGAGATTTTTTTAAATTATTGAATTTTGTGTACACTTTTGAGTTCTTTTGGATTCATGTTTTGTGTTTCAAACAGTTTTGACAGCAGCACTGCCTGTACATGATTTACTCTTTAATGTGTATAGCCGAGATACTGCAGAGGGCTTTCCTTTTATAATTACTCACCGTTAATATTTTGACAACATTCAGTGTTTGACTTTGCATCTCTTTTGAGCAGTAAAGGGTTTGCTCAGAATGTATTAGATTAGATTATTAAAGCATATGCATTTAGTATGTTTGGATTGGATTCAATCAATGAACCTAATGTTACCTATTAAAGCCACTTTATCAAGTCAGCAAGAAGTAGAAGGAAGATAGATAGATAGATAGATAGATAGATAGATAGATAGATAGATAGATAGATAGATAGATAGATAGATAGATAGATAGATAGATAGATAGATAGATAGATAGATAGATAGATACTTTATTAATCCCAAGGGGAAATTCACATACAAAAGTAATAAAAAGTGTCCAGGGAACGAGTCCACATAAAAGAAAGTAGTAGGAGTGATCAGTGAAACAGAGAAAAAGGTAGAAAGATAAAGTCATACACGGAGCTGCTGGAAAGGCTGCCATTCATGGCGGCGCCTGAGTCATATTACTACATGCTATACACCTTTATTTAGTATTCTAGACCCTCCTCAGAGGAGAAATGCAATATTAGTGATGATAGAGGCACAGTAGTACATTGTATTTATTCTAGCATTAACAGTGCAGGGAAGACATTCATCCACTTTCTAGAGCTGAAAATTTCTATTAACAAATTACAGAAATCCTGAGAAAAGCAGGAGGCAGATCTGGAAGGGATCTCTATTGCTGGTCACTCTCACACATACACACACAATTGCAAATGTCTGGACAGTTTAGAGTCATTCATTAGCCTAATATCTTTGGGAGGTACAGTATTCTGGGAATTTTCATGTGAATCACAGCCACAGCACCAATTATGTATGAAATACACATAATTCCAAGTTCCAAAACTAGTAGCAATACTGCAACATAGGTGACTTGCTCCAGGTCATGCATCCTGTTTGAGATGTATTGTCAACAAAATTATACATTACATCAGGAAGTTTGTCTATGCGAACCAAATATTTTGCCAAGGTGAAATCAATAATGGCCATGTCATAATTTGTTTAGGCTTTTATTCATTTATTCCTGTACATTTTGAAATGTGTCCATGTATGGACCTTAGGGAATGGGAATATCTGGAGAAGTGGACTATACAGGTGACCCCGTGAACAGCAGAGGGTTGGGGGGCTCAGGTACAGCACTTAAAAAGCACTTTGATTGGACATGTCTTCTGGCTGCTGAAGCTGGCGATCCTCGAACTGGACCCTGGACTTGGGATGGCTCACAGAGAGCCAGGGAATAGTGTGGCATGCAGGTTGCCTGTGACCTCAGGTAAGGCAGAGCCAGGCGGCATGTATAAGCACCAGAAGGGTCAAAGCAGCTGGAAGCGCATGTTGCCCCTGAACATATAATAAGGGTGGAGTGGTGGCTCTGAGGCTAAGGATCTGCACTGGTATCCCGATGGTTGCCGGTTCGAATCCCTGTCACTGCCAAAAGAGATCCTACTCTGCTGGGCCCTTGAGCAAGGCCCTTAACCTTCAATTGCTCCAGGGGTGCTGTACAATGGCTGACCCTGTGCTGTGACCCCAAGGGGTACGTGAAAACTAACAAATCCCTAATACGAGAAATTGTATAAAGCGAAATCAAGAATAAAAATAAATAAATAACAAAACAAAAAATAATCGGTGAGCAGAAGTAGCTTAACTGTCATTTTTAGAGCCACTCACCAGAAATCAGCATAAAGTGGCTAATTCCATTTCTATATCTTCCACACCCCACTGGGTTGTTGCACTATTAGTGAGGCAGGCTGCACAATGGCACATTGGGTAGTGGATTTCAGCTTATGGGCTTACATTCCAGTCAAGGAAATTCCTGGGTATAGTTTGTACGTTTTTTTTCTAGGTCTATAAGAGTTTTTCCATAGAAGAAAGGAACTTTTAAATTAAAATGTTTTTATTATTACTCCCCCCACCCACACACAGACAGATTTAAATGTCAAACACTCTTATTTTAAGTAAATTTGTAATTCTAATTTGCCCCATATGAAAGTGTTTGGATGCATTCATGAACATGCACTTACTGAGATGTTGCCCTAACTTGCATGCAATGCTACTGTGATCTGCTAGTGTTGGCTCCAGTTTCCTTAAACTGGATGAACAAGCAGTTGATAATTTTAATAAACTACGTTATTTTATAAAAAAACATTTAATGATTTACATCTGTTACTGTCTCCTGACATTCCCCAATGTTGGGTTAAATCAAAATCTAATTTTACTTGTCACATACAAATTATAAGTTCAGTCCAACGTGAAATGATTAGTTTCTTGACTCCAAGACTGGGCATTAAAATAGAATATATGAAGACAATAAAGAATAAAATGCAATCTTAAAAAATAAATAAAATTATTGTTCAATGACAGCCATACCACATATGTTAGAAGAATAAATTATAAAAATATGTTGTAACTAAATAAGGTACTAATAACTGGTGGTTGATATCTCTGATAACTTTCTTCACCCTGGTTCAATATCAGCTGGTGTAGTTGTCCTGGAAGTTAAAGACAGTACACCCAGTGATGCGTTCAGCTGACCACACCATTCAGCAGAGCTTGCTGTTTCCCAACCAGGTGGCAATATATCTTGTCAGGATAGTTTTGATGGTGGATATGTAAATGTTTTATAGTACTTGGGAGGGCAGCCTAAAATCCCTGAGGCATCTGAGTTGGTAAAGATGTTGTTGTACCTTCTTCACCAAGGTGCTGATTTGCTTGGACCAGGACAAGTCCGCTGTGATGTGGACACGTAGGTATCCAAAACTGTCCACTTGAGGGCTGTTAATACAGAGGTGCGGGTAGTGTCTCTGTTGCTTGTCACAAAATTCACAGTCAGATCCTTTGTGCTGATGACATTCAGGAGTAGACTTGTCCTGACATCAGTTTGGAAAACTCTCAACTTTATCCACATAAGCCTGATTTGTGGTGCTATTGTGCATCACTATTAGCAATAGTCCAACCTCTGTGTAGATCGTGGCCAAGATAGACTTTGCATTGGACAGAAACTGCAACTGAATAAAGAGACTTAACTTTTGTTTCCAAAATTGAGATTCAAACATTAGCTCTATTTAGATGGCACAGTTAGAATGCATAATTATTGCTCTTAAATCTAGCATTATAAATTTCAGTAGAATGCTTTTTTTCTTTTTATTTTCAGGTTACATTTCTTGTAATGGTTCTACAGTCTCTGTTTCTGTTCAGTTTCTAAGTGGAGGTTTTGAAACCTAACCACAATGTTTATCAAAATGCTATGACGCTGAGGCAGCTTGTAATCTGCAAACATGCAGCTACATGTTCACCTGCTTATTACTAAATTGATGTTTGCTTGAATGATTATTAGCATTAAAACACAGTTAAGCAAGAGAGCGATCCATTTTAACCCTCTTTTATACTACAAGGTCATGAGAAACTAAAGCCTATCCTGACAGTAAACAATCTAAAACAGGGGTCTAATACTCAAATTGGGCTTCAGGCCACTGCTGGTATTGTCATTTCATACAAGGGCCACATGAATGTTCAAGTACAACAAGAGATAGTAATATTCTTTAAATTTATTTTTATTTCCATTACTAACATATTTTTTCAAAATGCAAACTGTACTCTAAATACATTACTTTTAAATATGAAATTCTTTTTTCATTAAATTAAGTTCAATAAATTAACAAAACTTTGCATTAACCTAATCCATGCAATACTGAATGCATTTGAACTTATATTCTATTTCTGTCCACAAACCAGGCAGCATTTCTGCTCACACAGCCTTGCCACATTTGCTCTAATGGTGTTTACAGTGGAAACTCTGAGTACAGCTTCAAGATTAGCATCAGTAAACCTACACTTGCCTTTATTAAAGTTCATAGTTGAGAAAAGTTTCTCACACAGATACAGTATGTGCTTCCAAAAAGCCACGTTATCTGCCTGAACACGTTGGACAGCTCTGGAAGGGATGGAGGTAATTTTCTTAGAAACTGTCCAGTCAAGTCTGCTTTTCCCTGTGTCTCTCTGAACTTAGATTTAACGCATTATTGCACTGCAAGTCAATAAGTTCCATTTGGAACAAACATGGAACCCTCTGCAAATCAGCTGAAAAGGGGTCTGCAAACAGCTGGAAGGTGTTGCTGTGTGATCTAAAGTTAGCAAAACGGTGATCAAATTGCTGCAGTAGGTTTTCAATAGCATCTGTATATATATCATTCCTGAATGCGGTGCCATCCTCCACAAGAGATCTACATGTTGGGACATGAGTGAGATTTTTGGCAGAAAATTGTGTTTTCCATAATTTCAATTTTGCGGTGAAAGCTTTCATAAGCTGCTGTGATAAACTGATCAGGGGCCCTGGAGCTTCAAGTTAAATATGTTCAGCTCTTGTGTAATCCATCCATCCATCCATTATCCAACCTGCTATATCCTAACTACAGGGTCACGGGGGTCTGCTGGTGCTAATCCCAGCTAGCACAGGGCGCAAGGCAGGAAACAAACCCTGAGCAGGGTGCCAGCCCACCACAGGGCGCACACACACTAGGGACAATTTATAATCGCCAATGCACCTAACCTGCACGTCTTTGGATTGTGGGAGGAAACCGGATCATCTGGAGGAAACCCACTCAGACACAGGGTGAACATGCAAACTCCATGCAGGGTGGACCTGGGAAGCTTGTGTAATCTCCACTAAGAAAGCAAGGTCCATGACCCATTGTGGATCTTCCAACTCAGGAACATCCATTCTGCCATCTGCCATGAAATTGTTCACCTCTGTTCTCAACACAAAAATATCACTTCAGGATATTTCCCCTTCTGAACCAGCACACCTCAGTAAAGTACATCACCATAAGTTGACTCAATTTCTTCTAAAAAGGCTCTGAACTGGCAATGCTGTGAACTCCTTGACCTGGTGTCATTAATACATTTTCACAGACATGACATGTTCAAATTTTAAGCTTTTTCTGCACAGTGCTTGTTGATGAATAATGCAGTGTAAAACTACTGCTGAATCAGCTTTTTTTCTCTTCTAATTTTTTTTTGAACCAACACTACCAGTCCATTTTGTTTGCCTGCCATGGATGGGGCTCTGTCTGAAGTGAGGCCTATCAGTTTGTTCCATGGCAAACCAGCACGCTCAATCACATCACACAGAAGCTGCTATATATCATTGACTGTGGTGCGGCCATGCATCAGACATAAGCTTAGCAATTCTTCAGTCACATCAAAGTGGGAAGTAACGCCCCTAATGAAAATCACTAGTTGAGCAGTGTCGGTTTTGCCGGTGCTTTCGTCAAGCGCCACAGAATACACAGTAAAAACTTTAGCTTTATTGCATAACTGATCATAAATGATATTCGATAACTCGCCTATTCGCTCTGACAAGGAGATATTTTTGAACAAGCCCATCTTTTCTGGACACAATATTTCAGCGACTTTTAACATACAGCTCTTAACAAACTGCCCTTCAGTGAATGGCTTTTCTGCCTTAAGTGATTAACTTACCACATAACTTGCTTCCACTGCACCATCAGCATCCTTCTTTGTTTTGCGAAAAAGATTTTGCTGTAATTTCAGGCCTTTGTGTTGCTGCATAGCTAGTTTTCTCCTCTCTTCTCCCTGATACTTATCATACTGTTCTCCGTGTTTAGTTGAGTAATGACATTTGAGATTATATTCCTTCAAAACAGCAACTTTTTCTTTGCATATAAGACAGGTGGCATTTCCACCGAATTCCACAAAAAATACTGTAATGTCCATCTTTCTTCAAATTGTCTGCATTCAGCACCCACCTTCCTTTTTAGTTTGGAAAGAGACATTGTTTTTTATTGACAACCAAGCAAATGAATTCCAAAAAAAATTAACTTGCTTTCTTTTTAATCATAAACAGCACATTTGCATCAAAAGACAGAACTGAAAGATTTATGTTAATTTGAAATTATTTTTTAATTTAAAATTATTTTTAAACTATTTTGGACTTAAATGAGTAAACAAAGGAAGTAGGCAAAAACAGTTAAATAAATTTACCATTCGCAGGCTGGATTGCATTATTTTGTTGACGTCCTATATGAGAGGGTGGGAAGGGGGGCTGGAAAAGTTAGAGACCCCTGATCTAGAACAAAGTGCCAGTCTGTAACAGTGGCCACTCATTCACATCAGGCCAAATATCCAAACACTGCAGGATTTGACAGAAAATTAATTATCTGGATACACTAACTAAAGGGAAAGAATCAGTTAACTTTTTATTTTTTATGTGCGTTCAAATTAAATTGATCCTTCAGGAAAAATAAAGAACAGGAATCTCTGGATGGCCATGTCCAACTTTCCTTCTCAAGCCTTCATTTTCAGTATCTGACTTGTTTTCTTCTTGGGTGTGAAAAGCTAGTGGTATTTACAAAATTAGAAAAATATTTTGATGAGAACAGGTTCAGCCCCACCCAATTCATTCTAAACATCAGACTGAGTTTTGCATGCCCTGTAGAATCCTTCTTTCTATGATGCTACTTCGTAACTTATCCCATGTGTCTGCAGTTCTCTGTAATGCTTCTCTTTAGTTGTGGTTACCAGTATTTCTACATAAATAAGATGCAGAAATGGTCAGATATACACATACTGCATCCACGACCTGCATCATGTCGAATTTTAATCCTTTTGAGATAATTAAAGCCTGACTGATGTGCGAAGATCAACAGAGTGCAGTAAGTTCATAAATTCTCTTGTTTTAGGTTCACATTGGTTATCTATATGAAAACTGAAATTGCATGCAATTAGGAACCTGACATAGTTAGTTACTACTATAGATAAGTCTGAGAGTGAGATACACTACAGAATGATCAAATCGTATTAAAGGATTATAGTGAACATTAGGACTAAGGCCATATAGTCAAAAAAGACTGTTTAGTTTTCAGGTATTTTCAGAGAGGAACTGAGCACCAAACCTGTTTGGATGTAGGCCATCACATCTGCAGAAAAGCAGTCTCCCCCCCAGAAGACGGCCAAGTTGTCATTGAAGCAGAATTCTCATCCATGTGTTTAGGGCCAAGTATTGATTGTAGGTTTCATCTGATCTAAGTAGCATAGGAAGTGGGCTTAACACAGCGATCCTCGCAGCCAGAGTCCTCTCCTTCCTGGCCTGAATGAGGGATGTGAAGTCTGTCGGCAGGAGTTCTGACCATCAATGATGAATATCATTAATGCTAGTATGGATTACAATTGTCCCAACACTCCAGCCCTTGTGCTTCTCAAGGACAGTCAGGGATGCCCGTTCCTCATCTTTAACTTGTGTGCTAGAAAAACAAGCCGCAAATGGTTTATGGTCAGTTAACTGAAAGACCAATATGTGCACAATTGAATCTCCTATAAGAAGCACATCACCACTGTCTGCAGGCATGGCAGGGGAACAGAGAGGGTAGAAGTGGTTGTGAGTGGTAATGATAACTTCAAAAAGTGGAGGTGACCTGGGCTTGGGCCCCTGCCTCTGTTGTCAACATTCCCAGGTTCTGTTAACATCATCATTGTTGTCAAAAAGAGAAGCCCGAATAAAGCAGACTCGGCCTGGGCTACAAGTGGCACACGAAAGATCCTGGACACCAATGAGATCTGTAAGAGATTAATTTTCTGTTCACCAAGATGCTTTTGTCTGGCAGGGAGCTATTGGATCTGCATTGATTACAGTTCTTCCGCAACACCATGTAGCTCGTAGTCAGCCATATTGAAAGAAAGTGATATCATTGCAAGAGGAATACTGCCCAAAGATGGCCTTCCATCTTTAATCTCTCTTCATAACTCATCCCTTGCAGTCCCGTAATCAGCCTGGTTGCTTTTTTCTGGACTCTCTAGTACTGGTATTTTTTTTTTTTTTATAGCCCAAAGACCAAAACTACACATAGTACTCCAGATGAGGCCTTACCAGTTTTATAAAGCTTAAGCATAACCATCTTTGACTTGTGCATGACACATCATGCAATACAACCTAACATTCTATTAAATTCCTTAATGATATCTGAACACTGCTTTTGATATGTAAAGTATAATTCTGTTTGTGGGATATGCCTGTTGAAAGTAAAATCTTGTTTAATAGAAAGGAATCCAGGATAATGACACTTTAAAACCTAACTTAATCCAATTAAGGTTTGTCGCAGCAGCACTGAGTGCAAGGCAGGATGCTTCCCTAGACTGGACATTAGTCCTTAGCATAGCTTACTCACGACACAACTACATGCATTCACAGAGCTCCAGTTTACAACTCCCAGTTCACCAAACATGCATGTCTTTGCTGATGTGTTAAAAGTGGAGAAGCTGCTAGACAAAGTATAGAAATATGGGGAGTTTCAAACAACGACCATGCAGGGGAGATATGGATAAATAACATGCCAACGTGCTGTCCCAGGATTACATTATACTTGTAAATTAGTGTAAACATTGTAACGTCTGTAATCAATGAAGGGAACTGAACAATGTAAGAATAAAGTAAGTTTACCAAAAATTGAATAAATTAAGCAAGGTCCCTGGACAAATTCACTGGATTAACAGCTGCATGGACAGACTTGTATTTGCAGCAAATGGTATCCTTTTCACCTTTCTTTAATATTTGTTTTTTATGCTTCTTATGCACATGTACATACAAGTTGAGCCATTCTTTTTATGCAACTGCCAAGCACATAAATTAACTCGAAATAACATAACAGCCCTCCTTTTATGAGCTAGCCTTCAGGCAAATCAGAGCAATATTTTTAGAAACTGAAAATATATTCACAATGGCACAGAAACTACTTATTTATTGTAAAATGCACAGGGATTGCCATACATGTCATTTTTTCCCCTAGAAGTACTTTCAAGTTTGTCTTTCGTAGTGAGAATTATCATCTCAGAATTATCATCTCTCCTTTTGGATAAATAAAGATTCATCTATCATGAAACTTACTTGTCAGTTTTATTACATGCATATTTTCAGTGAATAGCTCCCTCACAATCCAAACCCACATTCCCCATAGTGTATATTCTGGTGCAAAAGAAGTGGCCAAATAGCTCTCTTTCCTAACATGACCACACTTGATCACTCTGGATATGTTAATATCAAACACCTCATTGTTCATAATTCTTTGTGAAAATGTACAGCATTATACATAGTGCAGTTTTTCAGTGAATAAAACTGCATAAAACAATGTGTAGTATATAAATTCCACGAGGGAAAGACAGCATTATTTTTGATTGTGTGTATTTAAACAAGAGTTTAACAAGCAAGTGTCCCTTAGAGAGAGGGATGGATGGGTTAGCAAGCACATGGCGATGAGACAAAGGATGACTGAGTTTTTTTTTTTTTCCCCAAGAGAGAGAGGATTTTTGCATGCATGCAGACAAAGTGAAGTATATTGGGAGATATAGAAATGTAAAGTAAAATACAAAGATATGCAATATACTAATCATTACACTAAGATTTAATCTCTAACCAGAATGTTTATGCTTGTAGAGAGACATGAAGTAGGTTCCTGGAACATTTTAGTTGCCATGTTATTGTATTTTGCTCAAGTAGCTTCACTGACAAGTGATAAGATCACTGGCAATTATGAACAGACAGACAGACAGACAGACAGAGATACTTTATTAATCCCAAGGGGAAATTCCACTCCAGCAGCAGCATACTGATACAAAAAACAATGATAGATAGATAAGATAGATAAGATAGACTTTATTAATCCCAATGGGAAATTCACATTCTTCAGCAGCAGCATACTGATACAATAAATAATATTAAAGAATGATGATAATGCAGGTGAAAAACAGACAATAACTATGTATAATGTTAAATGTTAACGTTTACCCCCCCCCCCGGGTGGAATTAAAGAGTCGCATAGTTTGGGGGAGGAACGATCTCCTCAATCTGTCAGTGGAGCAGGACAGTGACAGCAGTCTGTCACTGAAGCTGCTCTTCTGTCTGGAGATAATCCTGTTCAGTGGATGCAGTGGATTCTCCATGATTGACAGGAGCCTGTTGAGTGCCCTTCGCTCTGCCACAGATGTTAAACTGTCCAGCTCCATGCCAACAATAGAGCCTGCCTTCCTCACCAGTTTGTCCAGGCATGAGGCGTCTTTCCTCTTAATGCTGCCTCCCCAGCATACCACCGCGTAGAAGAGGGCGCTCACCACAACTGTCTGATAGAACATCTGCAGCATCTTATTGCAGATGTTGAAGGACGCCAGCCTTCTAAGGAAGTATAACCGGCTCTGTCCTTTTTTGCACAGCGCATCAGTATTGGCAGTCCAGTCTAATTTATCATCCAGCTGCACTCCCAGATATTTATAGGTCTGCACCATCTGCACACAGTCACCTTGATGATCACTGGGTCTATGAGGGGTCTGGGCCTCCTAAAATCCACCACCAGCTCCTTGGTTTTGCTGGTGTTCAGGTGTAGGTGGTTTGAGTTGCACCATTTAACAAAGTCATTGATTGGGTCCCTATACTCCTCCTGCAGCCCATTCCTGATGCAGCCCACGATAGCAGTGTCATCAGTGAACTTTTGCACATGGCAGGACTCCGAGTTGTATTGGAAGTCCGATGTATATAGGCTGAACAGGACCGGAGAAAGTACAGTCCCCTGTGGCGCTCCTGTGTTGCTGACCACAATGTCGGACGTGCAGTTCCCAAGACGCACATACTGAGGTCTGTCTTTAAGATAGTCCACGATCCATGCCACTAGGTATGAATCTACTCCCATCTCTGTCAGCTTGTCCCTAAGGAGCAGAGGTTGGATTGTGTTGAAGGCGCTGGAGAAGTCTAGAAACATAATTCTTACAGCACCACTGCCTCTGTCCAAGTGAGAGAGGGATCGATGTAGCATATAGATGATGGCATCCTCCGCTCCCACCTTCTCCTGATATGCAAACTGCAGAGGGTCAAGGGCGTGTTGAACCTGTGGCCTAAGGTGGTGAAGCAGCAGCCTCTCCATGGTCTTCATCACATGTGATGTCAGAGCAACAGACCGAAAGTCATTCAGCTCACTAGGACGTGATACCTTTGGGACTGGGGTGATACAAGATGTTTTCCAAAGCCTCGGGACTCTCCCCTGTTCCAGGCTCAGATTGAAGATGCGCTGTAGAGGACCCCCCAGCTCCGATGCACAGACCTTCAGCAGTCGTGGCGATACTCCATCTGGACCCGCTGCTTTGGTGGGACGAAGTCTCCTCAGCTCTGTGCTCACTTGCGCTGTTGTAATTATGGGTGGGGATGTCTTTCCTATGCTGGTATCAGCAGAAGGATGTGTAGAGGGTGCAGACAATAACTTTGTATAATGTTAATGTTTGCCCCCCCCCCCGGGTAGAACTGAAGAGTCACATAGTGTGGGGGAGGAACGATCTCCTCAGTCTGTCAGTGGAGCAGGATGGTGACAGCAGTCTGTCGCTGAAGCTGCTCCTCTGTCTGGAGATGATACTGTTTAGTGGATGCAGTGGATTCTCCATGATTGACAGACGCCTGCTCAGCACCCGTTGCTCTGCCACAGATGTCAAAGTGTCCAGCTCCATGCCAACAATAGAGCCTGCCTTCCTCACCAGTTTGTCCAGGCGTGAGATGTCCCTCTTCTTAATGCTGCCTCCCCAGCACACCACCGCGTAGAAGAGGGCGCTCGCCACAACCGTCTGATAGAAAGTGACTATTACTAAATCTTGCACAATCAGCCACCAAGCTACTCTATAAAAAAAGAAAAGAAGAGTTGTAAGCACATTTGACATTTTTGTCAAACTATCCGTCTACAAAAGTGTTACAACTGGCCTAAGAGGAAAACAATGGTGCAGTGTTTTGCACTTTAAAGGGTTACCTAAAATGGATTAAGAAGGTAAAGGTTACAACAGTTGAAAAGCCAAACTACCTGACAAAGCTTGATGTATTTACGTCTTGTGTTTTATATGTCTGGTTTCTTTTCAATTAAACACAACTTTAGATTGAAGTAAAGTTTGTTATTTCACTGAAATGGTCTTGCTGTTTACTGGCACTAGTAGTCACCAGAGAGTTGGAGGTGCTACAAGATGAGGGGCTAGATGTGTGTAGGTTCTGTGGGATTCTACCTCAAGTCATCTGTGATAAGAGGCTCATTAGTATACTGAACTGTGCTTGTTCAGGTTAAATCCTTTAAGAGAGAGTTAACTAGGAACAGATGGTGGCTTGTACACCCAGAATGAGGAAGCTCCTGGTCTTTGAGTATTTATTGCAATCCTTTCAGGGCAGCCAGTACCTGATAGAAATGGTTCAACCCTTGTACTAGGGCAAGTTGAGAGCAAGGTTGGTCTCTGCCATTGTTAAGGCAGTTCTTGCACGCACACAGCCCTGCATTACTTATCAATCAAAGGGTATAATTTAGGGAAGTAGCTCTATAGAATTCTAAACATGTGTCCGCCGTTGTTATTATTTCATTCCAGAACACTGAGTGCTTGAAACAGGTTCAACCAGATCTGGTAAATGTCTAAATAACAGATACCAAACAAGAAGGAACAGGAATGAATCAGTTGCCTTGCCCTTAAGTCTAATAACTTGGTGAAAAGTCACATTGTTTTAAGGAGACATGCTTAGATTTACAGTACTAATATATGACAGATATCAAATGCTTAAACCGTGCATTTATAGCACTGAGACTAGACTACTGTAATCCCTTAGTTAATGGAACTCCAATTTCAATCTTAAATAAACTGCAGTATGTTTAAATTCTGCCACTTTTGGAAATTTTCAGAAATTCTTCCAGTTTTGGCCTGCAGAGCCTTTCCAATGGTCAAATATCGTTAAAATAGACTTCAGTCAGTTTTGAAAATGGATGTATTAAAGTTATTTTCTTGAGTAAGAAAGAAAACTTTAAGCAGTTACTCTGATGTACGATTGCTTTTTGTCCAATATGGTTTTGTGTGGGCAATTTAACCCATAGATATTACCAACATATTTTAGCTAATCTGTAAATTTAAACCCCCCATTTACCTTCACAAAGCATGCTATTCTTTCCATCCTCTGCAGCATTGTTAAGTGGCTTACTCAAAGTAACAATGCATTGGTGACGGAGGTTTAACTTGAGCCTCAAGACATTAACGTCTATACCATTTGGCTGATGTTCAAATGGATTTTTCTAAAGACAATTATGAAAGGTAACATGACAGTTTCAAACCTGCTTAATACAGTTCAGGATTGTGGGGCCACAGCCTTCTCTGTCAGCACCGGAGGCAAGGTGGGAACCAGCTCTGCTCAAGTTGCACGTTCATCACTGGGCATACTTTGCATACACTCACACTGACCCAAACAAACTTTGCATGTCTTTGAATATGTGGGGAGTTCCTGGAGGAAAGCAAATATGGACTGGGAACATGCAAACTTTACATGAACAATGAACCAGTGTGCAGCTCTAAGCTAGGACACTTGATCTTGGAGGCAGCAGAACTCATCACTAAGCTGCCAAACTATGAGGTTACTTCAGCTTAAAATATTAATGTTTTACTCACTAGATCTAGCCAGAATTTAAAAAGGAGATAATATAGCCTGTGTCTAAGACCATAGAATACTGGCAGTTTCATGTTCCAGTTCTCATTTTCAACTTTTTTTTTTTTTTTTTTAAATAATTTGATTTCAGCAGGGAGCATTCGTTTCACGATGGACCAGGTTGTCTGCTACAAATCCTACTGTGGAAATGTTGTTCTGCTTATAGTGCAGTATTCAAAGCAACAATGAACCAGCTGTGGTCCAGAAAAATGTATTAAGTGGGTACACCAAAATCAGTAGCATAGGTGAATTTAATGCATGCAGCTATTTTATTATACAATGACTGATGCTAGTAAAGATTATCATTCATTAATCTGATCAGTGCTAAAGTAATATACTATCTAGAGCAGGGGTATTCAACTAAAATCTAAAGAGGTCCAATTAGAGAAAATTTCTTGAAGCAATGGTCCAGAATATCATGTTGTCTAACTATTTAGTATCATATATATTTAAGTAGCCTAGTAGTTGTATCAGCATCTGCATGTAATCAATACCAGACTTTCAAATCAAATTAGTTCAGTACAATTCAAAAACTTTTTGACAATATTTATTGTCACGTAACATAGAACTGAACGTGCATGTATGACTGCAGATATGTATAATGTTCCGTCACAGTATATAATGTTCTTAAATTTACCAAATAAAAGTAGGGCTGCATTTCAAAATAAGACAAAATAAATAAAATGTGAAAAACGTGCATGTTTAAATAAAGTGCTTAACTTCAGAAAAATAAAATAAATGGAGAAAAAGCTTGAATTTCCCCTTTTCTGTTTCACATCTTGACTCAACAGTTTCAACCAATTTTACAGATAATAAATCTCAACACATCTTAACAATTAAACAGTTTGAAATGCTCACTTTCTTCACCTCTTATGTTCATCACCCCACTTTTTTGCTCAGTGAGAGAATTGAGCTCTAGCTTTTCCTGCCTGGATTTTAAACATGGGCTTGAATGGAGAGAGAGCCATTCTCATAGACATGTGGAGGTTTTCATTGGTGAGCCTGGAACAATATTTAGTTTTGATTATGTTCATTGTGGAGAAAGCTGCCTCACAGTTGTGTGTGGAGCCAAACATGGTCAAGATGTACACGGCTACTTTCCTCAGACCTGGGAAAGCTGTCTCGGGGACCACTTGGAGCCAGAAAGTGGAAGGGTCAGTTCTTCCACACTGCTCTTTCAGGACAACATCTGCTTGCTGACATGGGTATTTGCTTTATTTTATCACACAGCTTTTGTTTTTCCTCAAGTAGTGTTTCAGATACTGCACTCATGCATTCTTGTACAACCCCTCCATCAGTAAATGGCTTTTTATGTTGACCCAAAATCCAAGCAACTCTGAGGGGACACTCATAAGCATGTTGTTGGGCAGTGAATGTGTGGCTCAGGATCCTGGTGCACTGGTCATATTGGGCTCTGAGACTAATTATTTTCTGTGATCTCACTTCGGATTTGAGTGGGTATGTTTGTTTGAAACCTTTATGTTTCGTCTCATAATGTTGTTTCATATTGGCACTTTTAACAAGTGCCACGGTTTCTGAACATATGAGACACACTGGTTTAGTGCTCCCAGGGGGAAGTATGAACAGAAATGAGTTTGTCCATTCTGGATTAAATACCCTATTTTCGCTGTCCACTTTCCTTTTTTGGAGAGCGTCATTTGTTCCTTATTTTTCTGTCCCTTTCTCCGTCTCACCTATCTTTTCTTTTTCCAGCGCAGTCATCTGTATCTCTCACTTTCTTCGGCTTATATTTCCCTTTATTTTTTCTACATGTATTGCTATCTTTCTTTTTCTTTCTACCGTCTCTCTTCTTTGCCTCTAACTCTCTCATCTGTCAGTGTCTGCGCTGTAAAGTAAAGCAATGTTCACCACCTAGAATCCACAGACTTGATTGGCTGAGTGGTATCACGTGAAATAGCTTAACGCGCATACAACTGGTCTGTGCATTTCCTCATCCGCTAAAACATTACCGTAAAGACTACAAAAGCTATGTCAGATAAAATAGAACCGCTCCATCAGGTTTTAAAATAAATCATAACCTTCTGTTTTGGCTGTAAGTCTGGGTCCGGACCTGGACCACCTGTTAGTGACCTCTGAGAGCAATCAAATATATTAAATAGTTTTTGCTGTAGTAAAAATCTGCATCATTTACATTGCAAAATTAACGATCATTGTATCTTGGATCCAAGTTTGCATCATGTTAAGTTGTTAATTTAAATTATAAATGCTAAAATCATCAATGATGTTTAACATATACAAGCAACAAGGAACATTTAAAAATATAACCATGATTCCGTATCAGGGTCAGAGAACAAAAAGCTTAATGAACCTGCAGTTATGTTAATACTAAACTGTGAGAAGCTGGGCTATCAATGGCAGCCAACAACCTAGCTAGCCAAGTTACTTTCTAATAACCTCATGGGCAACAAAATGTAATAAACTTGGAAAACCAGACCTGTATAAGAAACACTCACTTGCAAAAAACAGAACCACCTCAAGCTTCCAGTGTAAATGGAAATAGTCTTCTAAAAAACAAACTCAATGACACACTGCTATTGTAATGAGCATTAAAAGGCACACGTGTAACTTCATAACAGAAGAAAAATAAATTAATTAAATTTGACTTGTAGTGTAGCCACGGAGGATACTATTTTATTCTGGGGTGTCATGCTACCCCAGCCCCACCTGGTGCCATTGCAGAACACTACCCTTGATGATTTCTCAATTGTAATAACTGAAGTGCAATAAAAGATAAAAATTAAATCAAGATTAAAATAACTTTATTTCTTTACTTTTTAAAACAAACACTGTCCAGAACTCACAAGTTGATCAGCATGTTTAAAATATCTAATGATAAAATTATAAATAAGGAAGGAAGTATTCATAAAGACTGACTCTGAGCTGCAGGATGCTTGGTTTACCGGATATTCTATCCTAAAGTTGTTTAAGTTAGGCTGATTGGTGATTCTCAATCAGTGGATGTGCCTATAATGCACTTATGTCTTGTTCTTGATTACTTTCTGCCTTTTGCCAGATGTAGTTGAGTTAAGGTCTGTTTACCTGTGGCCTTAAAATTGGAATATCAGCAAGTTGATGGATGCAGAGGTGCATTTCTCAGGCTGTCCTGGCATTAGCGATGGTGCAATGTTTAGTGCAGCTGTCTCATTGCTTGGGTAATGCAGAGATAAATAAAAATAATACCAAGGGAAGTAAATAATCAGTAAAGCTTCTTCATTTCTTCCACTTCTATGTGGTCTCAATGTGTCTGATCAACCTTCTCCATCAGCTCAGTCCTGCACTGCCTCCCCATTCAGACCCTTTTCCTTTCAATCTTTTTACTTTATTCATCCACCTTTGCTTCAGCTCCTGTCACTTTCTTTTCCCCGTACTTTCATTCCCATCACTCTTTTGCTAATATATTCATTGTCTCTCCTCATCACCGGTCCATACCACTTCAACCAAGTTTCCTGTACTTTCTCAGATATCTGTCCAACTTTTGTTGTACCTCTGAATGTCTCATTTCTTATTCTGTCCTTTTTTGTAACTCCACACATCCATCTCAATTTTCTCATATCTGCCACAACTAATGTGTCCTGCGCTCTCTTTACTGTACATGTTTCAGCTCCACACATCATTGCTGGTCATACCGCTGTCTTAACTTTACCATTAACTCTCTGTTTAAGTCTTTGATCACACAATACTCTGGATACCTACTTCCCATTTCCTCTATCCACACTACACTCTATGGGTTATCACTGCATCTAATTTTCTGTTTTGGGCTACCACTGATCCTACATATTTAAACTTATCCACACTTTTCAGTGGTTCACCCTGCAGTTTACCTTTTGACTCCTGATCATTATTATATCTCATATATTCTGTACTTTCCCTATTATATTCAATCCTCTGTCTTCCTAAGCCCGTCTCCATTCTTCTAATTCACTCGCCACTTCTTTTCTGGTGCTACGCAACAGGACTGTTGTTTAATCCCATGACTCAACATATCTCAGTAATCTGATGACCCAAAGCTTCAATTACAAAAGCTCATTTCTATTCTTCTATCAGATTTCATCTTTTGTCTAACTGCTCATAGTATAGATCACATTTGATAATGACAGGTCTGTGTATGCTGAGCCAAACACCTGCAGAGACCAATATGACCAAATGAATGACTATATAGTGCAATACAATCTGCTTGGATTTAACCTTTCTAGGGATGGTGGTATGTTGCTTTGACCTTTTGGTTTATGCCACATTTTAAATGAATATTTTGATCCATCCATCCATTATCCAACCCGCTATATCCGAACACAGGGTCATGGGGGTCTGCTGGAGCCAATCCCAGCCAACACAGGATGCAAGACAGGAACAAATCCAGGGCAGGGCACTAGCCCACCGCAGTATTTTGATAGGAGAAAATACTAGTAATTAGTTTGAATTCAAAGTCTTGATATGTACTGTATTATTAAAAGAAATGCATATTTTAATAAGAAAAATTAAGTATATTAATAATTTTGTAAAGTAGGGGAACTACTGCAATATATTATTCTTTAAATTCATCTTTTCTTTTAAAAACTATTCGGTTAGACAATTTAGAACTTAAGTACAGTCCACGTTATACTCGCTTATCATGGCACTACAGGGTTGAAAATTTATGATACATTCGAGCATAAATTTAAATTGTCCCTCTCACAGTGTCCATGGCTGTTTAAGTTTGTGGGTAAGTTTTCTGGGTAAATGAGAATAAAGTAGAACAGAGAAGTATGGTCTGAGACTTGTGACTGCTGCCTGCTTCTTTTATGCTTTTTCATCATATTACTGTGGTTACACCCTGTAGCAACAGTGGCTTGTACCTGGCCCAGGTCCACTTAGGCCTGAGGCCGGTAACACAATCATTGTAAAGAGAGACTTAAATGGCTTGGCCATTGCGGAAAGTGTTAGAATATAGTGTCTTGAGAAGAATTATATATGGTAAACAAGAAGGAAGACCCATGCTGAGATGGCTTCAGAGTAATAAGGAAAAACCTCAGGAAGATGGAAATGAGAACAAGAAGATTAAGAGCTAGAGAGCAAAGTGACTAATGCATGATTGTTGAGGGGGCCCAAGTTCTTCAAAGATCATAGCACCCCTGAAATGCATGCATGATAGACACTTTTAATACCAATTGTAAATGTTTCTGGATAAAGTATATCTGAATACAGTCCAGATATAATGAGACACGATTTTTTTAAAATTATCTAATGGAAACAAAATCCCAATTAATCAAACAAAAATTTAATGTAACACTATACTAAATGTTAAAACATCCAAAATTTATATTTTTTTTACAGCTATTGTACATTGAAACATTACCAGAAAAATTGACACCCTTGAGATTTCCAGATATGAATTCAATATTGCCATGCAAAAAAAAAATTAGGAAAAGTCGAAAAATGGGATAAACTTTGTAGTCAGTATTCAAACCCCACCTCCTACATGTTGTGTTCATGCAGCTGTTGAAGTATATGTGGTGATAGGCTGGGTTCAGACAGTTGTGGCTAAACTGACTGATTAATTACTTTTATTCTTGAGCCTCAATAAAGGTCTTAAATTAATCATCACTTTCACAATGGAATAATTCATCTGAATACAGCTCAAAGTTTGCCTCTGTCTCTAACGTTAGTCACTTTTAAAAGGAATGAACAACATGATATCATACTTCAAAGGCAAAGATTACACATTGCACTTTAAAAACAAAATCTAATGGCCAAGAGTGTAATTTTACAATATGCAGTACACCTGGGGAGATTTAGAATATAAAACTACTTCAATGGAAAATATCTTCCTTTTTCCCTTTTATATTTTTATTTTAGAACACAAATAAAAAGAATATGGCAGCACGTAGAGACAGAGATATTATAATGATGATTTGCTCATAATTTGCAGGTATATGAATAAAACTGACATACCCTAGCCTGTGGAAGTGCTAAGAATTGCCCTTCAGACGCCAGAAAAGACGCCCTTTAATCTGAAGAATGTGTTTGTCTTCTCAAGACCACATATAAGCACGGGAGTAATTCCTCTGATCTCAGACTGTCTGGCTGGCTGGCTGCACACAAACCAAGCAAAAATCTTTTGTACAGCACAACAAGGAGCAGATCTTCTATGAAACAACTGAGGGCTCCAGTACTGACTTTAGTCCTCGTTGCTTAAAAAGCTTGTGCATCTACTGTATATGAAGAGCTTTTTCAAAAAATGGTAAAAATAGTTTAATCCAGTTCAGAAATTTTAATTAAAATAGTTAAGTTCTTAAAAAAATTGTAGTGATCTGTCGTGGAATAAACCCTCCGAAGCAGAAAACAGTGGTTACCCAGACATTGTTGCTGGTAGCAAAGGGGCCCCCATAACAGTTTAAGCTTCAAGGCCCCAAAAATGTACGCCTGCCACTTAGCACACCACCATTTTTGAACACAGGATTCTACCAGAATGCTTTAAGAAGTGTCATTCAGACCTTAGGAGGAACGATTTGTAGTGCATAGTGACGTCAGTGAAAATAATATTCTGTTTGTACACTGAAAAAGGAAATATTCAGAAAGTCCCTGACATCCCGTATAGGGCAATATCTGCTAAAAGCAGTAGTCACTACACATTTATTTTGGTATCTATGTATTACTTCTTAATGTTAAAAACAGTGGTAACACGTTTTATATCTGCAGACTTTTTTTTTTTTTTAATCCTTGTTGAAAGTGCTGCCCTTGCACTTCCACAGAGGTGGAGATTTTCTAACCCAAGTCCATTGTCTGGAATTTATACCAGTATCAAACTATCTAGACAGATTGTGATCATCTCGGAGAGACACTTTGAAGTCCTGTGAGACTACTTGCATGTCACACCCTACTTACAAACAATTTCTCGGAGATACTTCAACGTCCCACAAGACAAGGAAGTGAGACAAAAGGACAGCTGCTGTATATGATTTTAAATGATCGTCACACAGCGCGACATGCAGATCACGCAGCACGGTGGCAGCAGCTGCTGTACAGGCTTTTAAATGATCAACGTGCAGCACGACATGCAGATCACGCAGCTTGGTAGCAGCTAGCAGCAAGCCAGCAGCTGATTCGTCTTTACCGTGTGTTCATCAACCCCCCCCCCACAATGCGAGCGGCAGAGACGCAAAGTGGCTAGCATGAAGTGCCCCCCCAGGGGTAGGGGTTGTGGGGTGGGCGAGCAAAATGAGTAAGGGGGGGGGGCACAGCCCCAGCCCCCTAGTGTATATATAATAAAGGTCATTCATAAAAGCTAAAAAATCTGGCAAAGTCATATACCAACACTGCTGTGTCACCCTGTTTACTTTACTCAAGGAAGCATGGGATGTAGATCACGTAAACGGCTTACTTAAAGCAATATCCATTCATAAGATTTCGTTTTTCTAACTAATGATGTATTGTATTGAATGAAATGTTGCAAATGTGACTCCAATCATCAAGAAGGGTGACAAAATGGATCCAGGTAATGACAGAACAATGTGTCATGAGCACAGGATGGAAAAGTACCTGTATGAAAAGAATATTGTAAATACCAGCCAGCATGGGGTTTATGAGAGGAAGATCCTGACATTTATTTTTGTATATGCATTTGGAGTGGTTAACAAAATTAAAGCATATAAAATCATTTACTTAGAGACTTACAAAAAAAACTTTGATACAGTCCAACACCAACGAGTAATTCTAAAACTAAAAGCATTAGGCATCAGAGGTGACTTTCAAGTTAATTAACCAGCAAGAGAAAAAGAATAAATGAATAAAAGGAGAATGGTCCACGTGTAGTGAAGTCATCAGTAAAGTCCTTCAAGAGTCTGTCCTTGGACCAGTACTTTTTCTGATTTTACTGTGGAAAAAGATTACATTTTAATTGGTAAACTTGTGAAATTTGCAGAGGATACTAAAACTGAAAGAATTGCAGACACTAAGAAGGCAGCAAAATTTTTCAAAAAAGGCCTGGACAAGCTTCAGAACTAGATAAACACCTGTGAACAAGAGGGAAATCAATACTAAATATAAGAAGGTAGACGCTGTTCTACACTAAGCAACCCCTGATGGGAATGTATGGGCTTATACTGACAACATTTTAGATAGATAGATAGATAGATAGATAGATAGATAGATAGATAGATAGATAGATAGATAGATAGATAGATAGATAGATAGATAGATAGATAGATAGATAGATAGATAGATAGATAGATAGATAGATAGATAGATAGATAGATAGATAGATAGATAGATAGATAGATAGATAGATAGATAGATAGATAGATAGATAGATAGATAGATAGATAGATAGATAGATAGATAGATAGATAGATAGATAGATAGATAGATAGATAGATAGATAGATAGATAGATAGATAGATAGATAGATAGATAGATAGATAGATAGATAGATAGATAGATAGATAGATAGATAGATAGATAGATAGATAGATAGATAGATAGATAGATAGATAGATAGATAGATAGATAGATAGATAGATAGATAGATAGATAGATAGATAGATAGATAGATAGATAGATAGATAGATAGATAGATAGATAGATAGATAGATAGATAGATAGATAGATAGATAGATAGATAGATAGATAGATAGATAGATAGATAGATAGATAGATAGATAGATAGATAGATAGATAGATAGATAGATAGATAGATAGATAGATAGATAGATAGATAGAGAGATAGTTTATTAATCCCAAGGTGAACTTCACAATCTAACCAATGTGCAGAATCAATTAAAAAGGTAAATAAAACATTAAGTTATATCATAAAAACTGTTAAATGTAAAGGTGCTAAGACTACATAGTGTATTAATGAGACCACATATGGCTTATTGTGTGAAGTTCTGATCATCTCAATACAAAAAAAGAAACCAATGAACTGCACCCCAGGACTTAAGGCAATGCCCAATTCTATTTTTATTCTTGAGCAGAGGGGACTGTGTGGGGACCATATCCAGGTCTTGAACATCCTCAAAGGCATCGATAAAGTAGATTCCAAAGAATTCTTTCTACTAAACAGTGAATCAGATACTCAAGGACACCACTGGAAATTAAGAAGTGCATTTAGGACTGAAGCCAGGAAGCACTTCATTGCTAAAAGAGTTCTGGGACAGGAACACACTATACTACCAAGACATGGAGTTGAAGAAGAAACCTTAACAACCTTTAAAAGGGTTCTGGATGAGATATTGGGACGGCTTAGCTATGAGCTAAACAAACAAGCTTGATGGAGTGAATGGTCTACTTTCATTTGTCCTTCTGCTGTTCTGTTTTCTTGCTTGTGTTCATGTGAGCTGATTCACTTTAAAGAACATTTAACTGTAACGGCATATGTTCAGTAATGAATGTCACAGTTGAAGTTTAGACATTTTCTTCTTAAATAATTTAATTTTGTTGAGATGTAAAACACTAGTGGAAAGGCTTAGCTTTTATGTTGTGCATTAGAATTCATGTGGACTACAAATTCACAGCACAGTAAAACATTTTGCTAGTAGTGCAAACTTTAAGTGAATAAAAAAAATCAATTTCTTCATATAGGTAAATCCATCCAACCAAGGTGTGTTAGAAATGAAGATAGGTCCTAAAGAATTGCTTTAAGAGACTGATGTAGCAGAGAATGGTGTCTTTCAGGAACAAACAGTGAAAGGTGTTAAGGGACAGTCCAAGGGTTGGAATATATAATACTGTCTCGACAATTTGCCAAAGTCAAACTATGACCTAGCTTTACAGTCAAAATTCAAAATTATGAGTCAATGCCAAACTAAGCCCTAATTGTTCTTTAGGTGGACTAGTTTCTAATTAGGTTGTTTCTTTGTTACAAACTCAAAACCAAAGTGCACCACCATCTTTAATAGGGGTGAAGGCTGTCTTCACGCCATGTCCATTGTCATCCCACAATCTAAAAATAATGTGGCACAACTTATGAACAACAATGTACAAAATGCCAGCGCCCACACCAAGTGCAGACTTACTTACATCAGCAACATTATAAAAATTAATAACATTTAAAAACTAATCATTCAAAAAGAAGCAATATGGCAATATGCAACATCGGTTTACAAAGCGGACATCCAGCAGATTTGCCATTAGTTGTTGGTGACTTATGGTTACTATTAACCAAGTAGAGCAGAGTAAATAAAACTAAGTCACAAGACAGAGCTTCTACAGTGGTGTGAAAAATTGTGTGCCCCCTTCCTGATTTCTTATTCTTTTGCATGTTTGTCACACAAAATGTTTCTGATCATCAAACACATTTAACCATTAGTCAAATATAACACAAGTAAACACAAAATGCAGTTTGTAAATGGTGGTTTTTATTATTTAGGGAGAAAAAAAAATTCAAACCTACATGGCCCTGTGTGAAAAAGTAATTGCCCCCTGAACCTAATAACTGGTTGGGCCACCCTTAGCAGCAATAACTGCAATCAAGCATTTGCGATAACTTGCAATGAGTCTTTTACAGCGCTCTGGAGGAATTTTGGCCCACTCATCTTTGCAAAATTGTTGTAATTCAGCTTTATTTGAGGGTTTTCTAGCATGAACCGCCTTTTTAAGGTCATGCCATAGCATCTCAATTGGATTCAGGTCAGGACTTTGACTAGGCCACTCCAAAGTCTTCATTTTGTTTTTCTTCAGCCATTCAGAGGTGGATTTGCTGGTGTGTTTTGGGTCATTGTCCTGTTGCAGCACCCAAGATCGCTTCAGCTTGAGTTGACGAACAGATGGCCGGACATTCTCCTTCAGGATTTTTTGGTAGACAGTAGAATTCATGGTTCCATCTATCACAGCAAGCCTTCCAGGTCCTGAAGCAGCAAAACAACCCCAGACCATCACACTACCACCACCATATTTTACTGTTGGTATGATGTTCTTTTTCTGAAATGCTGTGTTCCTTTTACGCCAGATGTAACGGGACATTTGCCTTCCAAAAAGTTCCAACTTTTGACTCATCAGTCCACAAGGTATTTTCCCAAAAGTCTTGGCAATCATTGAGATGTTTCTTAGCAAAATTGAGACGAGCCCTAATGTTCTTTTTGCTTAACAGTGGTTTGCGTCTTGGAAATCTGCCATGCAGGCCGTTTTTGCCCAGTCTCTTTCTTATGGTGGAGTCGTGAACACTGACCTTAATTGAGGCAAGTGAGGCCTGCAGTTCTTTAGACATTGTCCTGGGGTCTTTTGTGACCTCTCGGATGAGTCGTCTCTGCGCTCTTGGGGTAATTTTGGTCGGCCGGCCACTCCTGGGAAGGTTCACCACTGTTCCATGTTTTTGCCATTTGTGGATAATGGCTCTCACTGTGGTTCTCTGGAGTCCCAAAGCTTTAGAAATGGCTTTATAACCTTTACCAGACTGATAGATCTCAATTACTTCTGTTCTCATTTGTTCCTGAATTTCTTTGGATCTTGGCATGATGTCTAGCTTTTGATGTGCTTTTGGTCTACTTCTCTGTGTCAGGCAGCTCCTATTTAAGTGATTTCTTGATTGAAACAGGTGTGGCAGTAATCAGGCCTGGGGGTGGCTACGGAAATTGAACTCAGGTGTGATACACCACAGTTAGGTTATTTTTTAACAAGGGGGCAATTACTTTTTCACACAGGGCCATGTAGGTTTGGATTTTTTTTCTCCCTAAATAATAAAAACATCATTTAAAAACTGCATTTTGTGTTTACTTGTGTTATATTTGACTAATGGTTAAATGTGTTTGATGATCAGAAACATTTTGTATGACAAACATGCAAAAGAATAAGAAATCAGGAAGGGGGCAAATAGTTTTTCACACCACTGTATGTTTTGAGAGGGAGTTCTTTGTTTATTCTAAAAACCAGCTGCTATATGTATGTATTTAAGTACCTGTCTGTTTAATATAAACAGTACAACTTGTTCTTCTTAGCCAACACAGTCTCCATGCTAATGTGTAAACACAACAGAAGGTATAATGAACTCTGTCATGAAGTGCTCCTGGGTCTAAAGAGAATGCCAGGTTGGAAACCAATTTCCATAATTTTTAAAAATTAATATTGCTACTCACTGTACAAATGAATATTGAAATATATATTAAATTGTCTGACACAAAGGTAAATTCATTTATTAAAATCTTAAACTATTAAATAGTTTAACTGCACGCCATTCAATAGTCTAAGCCACAATAAGAACTAAGGTCTTCTAAAGGGTGTAACTGGGGGTGGCTGGGGGGTTGGTAAATAAATAACTTAATACAATACAATGATAACTGGTTAACAGTGGTGAGGTTTCTTACAGGTTACCTCTCTATTTAATATTCTTTATCCTTTTCTGGTTTAGCACAGTTCTTCCAACCATATATAGTCATAAATGCTCACAATGGTCTCATCTCTCAATATATTTTTCTGATATATTTCATTGATTATTCCTATGACCAGAACAGTCATACAGTGAAGTTGCCCTCCTTCTAAGGCTCTGAAACACACACTGAGAAATTTTAAATAAAGAATATACTGAATAAAGCATATGCAGGTTCATGATTTTCTCCATTTAAAGTAGTGAATCTTTTAACAGCCTGGCATTTTAAAGATTACTGAGGATATAATATCAATAGAGTACTTGCAGGAGAGATGAAAGCAACCTAACATCTGGTTATAACAGGTGGTGAACCTTTACCACACTCCTTTGTGATGTTGACCTTCTCATTTTTCAATCAATGATACTCTGTTTTCAGTGTCTACAATGCCTTCAAATAGGCAGGTGTCACTGATGGGGGGCATTTGTATGCATGAATCATTAGCCAAACACACCTGCAACTGTTCTTTAGCTATAAGATCAAGCAAATCATTCATGAGACAGAATACTGGACACAATAATGTAACAAAATAAAGATGATAAAAAGGAGTATATAAAGATAATGATGATTATTATCGAGGGACAATAAATGTCTACTGAACACACAACATATTTTCACACAAATTAATTTTAACTTAATGCAGCCACTTTCATCTCACCATATTCAGAATCTTGTATAAAATTCTACTGCTCTGTTCATTTTCAGATCTGTTTAAACAAGCCTCCGCTCAACAGTTGAGTGGAGGCTTGTTTAAACAGATCTGAAAATGAATAGAACAGTAGAGAGTTTGTTTTTAAGATAAAACTTCTGAATGATTCTCAGACAATACAAGACTTGCAGTCATAACCCAATTAAACTCCAATAATTCTTTGTCTTTAGAAGTTCTCAAAGACTAGATGCCTTCCCTGGTACAATACTGTCTTTTAAGGTAGTGACATAATTATGCTGATGATGTGTGGTGCAGGACAACAGCCGACTCTCTGAAATTAACAACCCAGTGACTGTGATCGACCCAGACTGTTAGTTATATATTAGAGAGAGGAGGCTAGGGAAAAAGAAATTGGCTGATAGATAAAAGACAATGTTAGATACCCATTTTGTTAGGACAAATTCTTAAAGAGAAATGTAGAGTACGTGAGGTATCCATGTAATATTTTCTAACCATCCTTGTGGCCCTCATGAACGCGAGGAGATCTACAGGTTCACTATACTAGATAAATTTGCTGCATGTGCCTCACTTCAGATGTCATAGTGATCATTACAATAAATTGAAGTATTAAAAGTGTACATGTGTGTTTAAACAAATGTATAAAAGATTAAGGCCAGGTTCATAATTCATGCGATGCTTGCTCCTGCGGACGCTATTACTACACAAGCAGCTTACTGTTTATACTTGCACGCATACTTTACGTAAATCTGGAAGATTCCACCCAGTGGCAGTGTGAGATATCATCATGGTGAGAAAACAATGCTGGACTTTGCTGTGTTGTGGATTGTCTGTAAGCCATAACATCCATTAAATTCCAAGGACACCTTGCCACAAGATATCTGGCAAGGGTGGATTTTTAATGATTACATCCATCAATCCAAGGATGGGCCCATTTCAGCAAGCATCAGGGATGGGGCATCAGCTTATTGTAAGGTGAATACAAGCATACATATACACTAGAATCAATTTAGCATCACCACATCCCCAAACCTGCATATCCTTAGAAGGAAACCAGAGCACACTGTGGAAACCCACCAGGAAAACATGGAAACTCCAGACAGGGAACACAAGGTATGTGACTCCCTGAGAGGCAGCAGCGCTACTGTTTCGCCAGTGTGCCGCCCCCACATGTGCAATTATTAACAGTATTCTTTATTTAAAAGACGTTAATGATTTATCTGTAATATGTAACATACATGCTTTTAACACATTTCATCGTCAAAGTGATATCAAGTATAAATTTAAGGATTCTAAATGTGCAGAAAACTGGAATATTAACAGAACAAGATGCAGAGGACAGAAAGATATGGAACAAGATGATCCGCTGTGGCAACCCCTAACGGAAGCAGCCGAAAAAAGAAGAAGATGAGCTGGAATATCAAATTGAATGTGTTGTGTGAAAATTGCTGCCTCCTGCTCAGTGCTGTGGGAAGCCTGAGAACCATGTAGTAATTAACAGCTGGGTCAGAGGTGTAACTAGACAGAATGGGGTCCCTAGGATTAGGTACATCAATATACATATTATTATTATTACATATAAAATATAACTATGTAATGTAACTAACACACAGTTTGATTTCTAAAGTCATTAATTACAAGTGATGTCATTTGCACTAGATTGCCTTACCCAATTCGTATTGCTACTAATGTGTGCATCATTTATGAAATGGCTCACATAATTTTTATAAATATAAAAGTATTACAATACTTAACATTTATTGTAAAATTATATATTGCAAATACTGATAGTAATCATCACCAAAAAAAATTTCATCACAGGTTGAAGTTATAGGAAACTCACCTTTAGTATGCAGTACCAGTACGTGTACGTTACGGGAACCACTGTTGTCAAATGTTTTGTAAACCTGAAAATGAAATGACATTGATTAAAAATAAACAATACTGCAGTAGCGCTGGCATCAATGTAAATTTAGAAAGAAATATCACTATAATTATGTAATTTGTATACGATACAAAAAAAAGAGAAATGATCTATAAGGAACGGTACTGCATACTAAAGGTGGATTTCACTATAGGAAAAAACAACAAAAACAAGAAATTTTAATATATACTCCTCTTTCAGGTTTTTAATTTGGCAAAATCTTCTATTTTTATTATACTGTCAACCATTTAATTTGTTCACAAGTGTACACCCATAACAAATGATAAAAAAAATACCTTAGGCATGGCCATGGAAGGGAAAAATAGAAAATATCGCATTTCTGGAATTTATTTGGACAACAATCAAATCGGTCTTAACCAGCTGTCACCTAATGACATTTCTAATGTATGATCCATAAATATTTCAGATTTTGGCTGGCTGCGGAATAAAATTTCATGTCTTATCTACTGCAGTTGCCTCGCAGTTAGGAGACCCGGGTTCGCTTCCCGGGTCCTCCCTGCGTGGAGTTTGCATGTTCTCCCCGTGTCTGCGTGGGTTTCCTCCGGGTACTCCGGTTTCTTCCCACAGTCCAAAGACATGCAGGTTAGGTGCATTGGCGATTCTAAATTGTCCCTAGTGTGTGCTTGGTGTGTGGGTGTATGTGCCCTGCAGTGGGCTGGCGCCCTGCCTGAGGTTTGTTTCCTGCCTTGTGCCCTGTGTTGGCTGGGATTGGCTCCAGCAGACCCCCGTGACCCTGTAGTTAGGATATAGCGAGTTGGATAATGGATGGATGAATATCTACTGTAGTACTACATGTTTTGCTATTATATTGACATTTATTTTGCTGTCACATTAACACCTGATTAATGCTTATAAATTCCTGATTACATCTGTCATTTATAATTTTGACGTTAGAAGTTTTGATGACATATAAAATCCAAGTTAAGACATGAACCCTAAATCTGAAATTTTTTGGAATTATACGATAATTTGTGAATTTCCCCCTGGGATTAATAAAGTATCTATCTATCTATCTAATTTCAAATAAACAAACGTGATTTTTAATGACCATGCTTGAGGTATTTTTTTTATGAATCAGTCCTTATTTTTCAGCTACCTATATATTTGTACATTTGCAGAATGCCATACTGATAACATAACTTACATGCATATTAGTATCTATGGTTTCAAACACGCTATAAAAGTTATACTTACTACTTTTGACTAGAAGAGTAATTAATTCAAACCCATCTGACATTGTAACAGACTATCACAAATTACCTGACCACTTTCATTTTGAAATGTCACTACCGTCATGTTCATTTGCACAATTGTTGACTGAAATGGCTGATTGCAAAATTGATTAAGGATGCGTTCAGAAACAATCCTAGCAAATCTGCGCTGACTGCGTTCAGTTTAACATTAATTATGTTTTATTTTAAAGCCCGCAGAATAAGTCCAAATCAACACCTGGGTTACTCGGATAATATTTGGACTTTTTTTTTTCCCCCCTTTGTATTTATTATTGCTTTATCTGAAGATTTATTTTAATTTTCATGTGTTGCTGGGGCCCCCTGAACGCTGGGGCCCGTGTGATGTCACACTCTACTCAAATGGTAGTTATTCCCCTGAACTGGGTCAGTTTTAAGATGCTGTTTACAACATTCTACTTTAATGACAAAAATAAACTACGAGGTCAAAGTCAAAATTTCTACTTTAATGACAAAATTGGCCTTTTTTTCATCTCACTGTGTCCCTATTTTTTTTTTCTCTGTGGCTCAAATACGTTTCCATACATTCTGATGCTGTTGTGATGGTGAAAAAAAAGGCACAGATTATGGTTGAAAAGAAAAGCTCAACGAATACATTTGTATATCAGCATTTAAGATTGATGATTTGCTTCACCATATTGACCCATTAATCAAACATCGAAGCACGCACATTGATCCTGTAGGACCTGGAAAGCGGCTTGCCGTCACAAGTTCGATAGTAAACAAAGACTCTAACATCAAGCAGTAGTATTTTAGCATAATGCAACAATTTGGAATGCGATAGGAAAAGTACAAGACTCAACTGTCACTGACTTACTGCACTGAGAGAACATCTACTACAGTAATCCCTCCTCCATCGCGGGGGTTGCGTTCCAGAGCCACCTGCGAAATAAGAAAATCTGCGAAGTAGAAACCATATGTTTATATGGTTATTTTTATATTGTCATGCTTGGGTCACAGATTTGCGCAGAAACACAGGAGGTTGTAGAGAGACAGGAACGTTATTCAAACACTGCAAACAAGCATTTGTCTCTTTTTCAAAAGTTTAAACTGTGCTCCATGACAAGACAGCGATGACAGTTCTGTCTCACAATTAAAAGAATGCAAACATATCTTCCTCTTCAAAGGAGTGCGCGTCAGGAGCACAGAATGTCACATATAGAGAAAAGCAAACAGATCAATAGGGCTGTTTGGCTTTTAAGTATGTGAAGCACCGCGGCACAAAGCTGTTGAAGGCGGCAGCTCACACCCCCTCCGTCAGGAGCAGGGGGAGAGAGAGAGAGAGACAGAGTTTGTTTTTCAATCAAAAATCAATACGTGCCCTTCGAGCTTTTAAGTATGCGAAGCACCGTGCAGCATGTCGTTTCAGGAAGCAGCTGAACAAAAGATAGCAACGTGAAGATAATCTTTCAGCATTTTTAGACGAGCGTCCGTATCGTCTAGGTGTGCGAACAGCCCCCCCTGCTCACACCCCCTACGTCAGGATCACAGATAGTCAGCGCAAGAGAGAGAGAAAAGTAAGTTGGGTAGCTTCTCAGCCATCTGCCAATAGCGTCCCTTGTATGAAATCAACTGGGCAAACCAACTGAGGAAGCATGTACCAGAAATTAAAAGACCCATTGTCCGCAGAAATCCGCGAACCAGCAAAAAATCCGCGATATATATTTAAATATGCTTACATATAAAATCCGCGATGGAGTGAAGCCGCAAAAGGCGAAGCACGATATAGTGAGGGATCACTGTATACATTAGATGAATAACACTTTTCCAGACATTTAATGAGAAAAGCCATACAGCAATTGTGCTGTGACATGAGATAAATCTCCAGGGAGGTCTGGAGGGAAGGCACCAGAAGTAAGAAAAAGAAAGAAGAGGAGATGGAAGGAATTTCCCCAGCCCCCTATACTTGAGAGCATAGTGAGACTTAATGAATTCCAAGGATGATGTGTATGGAGGGACTGGTGGGAACCACAGATATAAGCAAATTAATGAAGAACAGGGCAGGAAACTGGACCACACAAGGCCCGCAGCAGATTTTTTATCATTGTTTTTTCTCAGATGACTAACACTATTAAGAGGGGATGCAATGGCTCAAAATATTGAAAACATCTCTGATGTTAATTACCCCAGCGATATACAAATACATGGAGAGCAGTGAAGGTATGCCAGGGAACAGAACAGGAGTTCCTCAAGTTGATGGGTGGTACCCATTTGTAATGCTCAGGCGAGATCTTTTTGGGAAGCAAGTCAGAGAGATTTAATGCATTTTTTAAAATATACTTGTTTTATTTGGCAGCAAAAGAAAAGATCTCACAGATTAAAAACAAACAGGAAAAGGAGTTTTTCAAAAACAACACAAAAAAAGAAAAACAATTGAAAAGAGCCTTAACTGTGAACAAACAAAAAGCACAAGGCAAAACTACCACAATGCATTGGTTTATAACATGACCACCATGATGTCACACAAAATATCACAAGATGTTATTTTCCACTTTGTGTTTTGAGATCAATACAGAAATTACAAAATTTAGTTTGGAAATGGTTAATAAAAATCTTACTAAGCAGTTATAGGGGGGATTAGGTAGCGATTTTTTAAACAATATTTTCTGGTTGTTTAATCCATTGTTTATTTATTAGAGGGTCTTACATTGAAGTAGTTGTAGCCTTTCATCATTCTTTGTTATTTGCTCAGGTGTCTGCAGTACTTGTTTTTAAATTTTCATTATTAGACTAAAATCCATCCATCCATCCATCGTCTCCCGCTTATCCGAAGGTCGGGTCGCGGGGGCAGCAGCTTGAGCAGAGATGCCCAGACTTCCCTCTTCCCGGCCACTTCTTCTAGCTCTTCCGGGAGAATCCCAAGGCGTTCCCAGGCCAGAAGAGAGACATAGTCCATCCAGAGTGTCCTGGGTCTTCCCCGGGGCCTCTTCCCGGAACACCTCACCAGGGAGGCGTCCAGGAGGCATCCTGATCAGATGCCCGAGCCACCTCATCTGACTCCTCTCGATGCGGAGGAGCAGTGGCTCTACTCTGAGCCCCTCCCTAATGACTGAGCTTCTCACCCTATCTTTAAGGGAGAGCCCAGACACCCTGCGGAGGAAACTCATTTCAGCCGCTTGTATTCGCAATCTTGTTCTTTCGGTCACTACCCATAGCTCATGACCATAGGTGAGGGTAGGAACATAGATCGACTGGTAAATTGAGAGCTTCGCCTTGCGGCTCAGCTCCTTTTTCACCACAACAGACCAATGCAAAAATGAATGGAGCAATTGTTTAGGGTCTCCTGTGGTCAAAACCTGTTCTACTAACACTACGCTCTTTTCAGTTTTAACATTATGAGTCTCCTGCCTTCCCCTATATCACTTCCAGTTTAATTACTTAAAACCGCCATCTTTTCAAACCTTCGTCAGTTCATGTCTGGACTCCAAATCAATCACTTCTTTGGAACACCTAACCCATTGCAGCCAAGAATAAAACACGGGTGGCTGCCCCAAACCTTTTTAAGTGTGTGGAGTCTGATCTTTTTACAAAGTCTTTTCCAACAAAAAGAAGTCTATGAAGCCCCCAACAGGTATGGAAGTGGATTTCTATCTAACAAGGCAGATGATGGCGAGGATGCCTACTAATGCTGGAGTCTCTCACACAGTACAAGAATACGGACCCCCTCATTTACTGCTGTCTACAGTAGCTGTTTTTAGTCCACATTTTTTGACTTGCACAATCCCAGTATTCAGGTTCACTTCTGAAAAGCACTCCTTTTTCTATACCAAGAATACACACTGGGAAGTTTCTAGCAAAATAGGTCTGTTTCATTGTTGATGGGTTCCTTTTTCAGCCCTCTCATTGTTCCTTATCCTTGACATTCAAATGGGCATAACAATAGCAGCCACAAATGGATAATATGTCATGAAGTAGGAGTTCCTATGCACAAAAGTTCCATAAACGGTTGTGAAAAGCCCCAGAAGTAGAAGGATCTGCCCCCCTTTACACTGAATCAAAAAAGGGAAATCAAAGAGTGTTTAATTTATAAAGATTTATTTTCAAAAATACTCAAACAAGAACTCTCCAAAGAACACACAGGCAATCCAGGGCATGAAAGCCCCCAAAAACACAAATCTGGAGCACAGAAATCAAAAACATCCAGAGAATCAACAAAATACAAAAATCCTAAGAGAACACATTACCACCACTTTGTGCATTCAGTGAACCAGAAGGGACTTACCAAAAGCAAAAATATTAACAGACAAAAGAATTAAAAAAAATGAACAAAACTAGACACTTAAAAAGGAATTTGAAGACAAACTAGGGGAATAACCTTGGCTGAACCAGAAAACAGGGAGTGGCCAATTTCAAACTAAGTTTCATTTCTAGCAAAGTGAGAGATTTCTAAGCTATTACACCATCTCAATAACATTTTATGACACAGATTGCTTCAGAGCTAAAAAATTAAATCAACATCTTGAAAGATACATTGTGTGTGTGTGTGTATATATTACTCATGTATGCAGTGTCAGGTAAGTAGTACTGATTGTGAAAATACTTTGGCAAATTTGACCAGTCAAATATTTTTTCTGGAAATTTGGTGTGCTTCCAGCTTAGGCAAACATTTTTCCCCAATATCTCATGATACCTTCATGAGGCCAAAATGAAATCACAGAACTGTAGAAGTCATGTGCAGGACTTTCCCACATGCCTACTGCATGATCATTGCTAATCTGCTTCACACAAATGTAATATACAGATGGGGTCATGACACTAGTCAGAGGTTCATCCGGCATGTGTTGCAGATACTTTCCTAGCCCTCAGAGACACAAAAAAGACCACTGCACCATTGCAATCAATTCAAGAAAGAACACATACACAAAAGACAAGCACCACATAAAATGAAAAGAAGCAGGAGGTGCTATATGAACTGAGGTAGACAAAAAAATGCCATCTAAAATAAGCAAGTTTAATGCACCCCCTCGCCGCACCAACTGGTTCATGCCCTGTGTCTCATACTATCATAATAGGCACTGATCCTTTACAGCTGTATGGAATGTGAATAATAAATGCAACAAACTAAAATTAAGCAGCCAAATTAGATAGTAAAAATATTACATGAATTATAAAAATAGGACAACGACAGAAGACATAACTTTCCTTCAATCTCAACGTCCTCTGATCCCTCTATGGGGTACAAAACTAAGATTTTCTTTAAAAAGGTTGATTATGAAAGACCAATAAGCTTTACATGTAGGTTGTGTAGGTTAGCAGTTTGTGGATGATGAAGACATCCAACCAGATCAACCTCAAACATGTGGGAGATCAAAATGGAATACAAGAAAGGTTTTCAGGGGAAGAGACCATTCAGAGCAAACATACAGTAGCTTGTCACATCTTATCCTAATTAAATTTCCAAAAAAATCTCAATTTTAAAATCTCAGGGTCTCAAAATGATACTTTCAACTACACCCTATAGTAACTCCCTTCTAGCCTGAACTTGATTGAGCATATTTGAAAATAGATAATTACATTATGTAACGGGCAATCAGGAAAGCACTGAGAGTTTCATGATGGAACACATCCTGACTGTCTGGCTGAGTCCCAGATCCTTGGCTGAGGAAGCTCTTCAAAACAGCTGTAATAATATAGGCCACTAGTTAGCAGCAACACTCTCCTGAAGGAATCCAAGCTCCCACATGGGTTCCTGGGACTTGTACTTTTATGTTGTCTCTACCCTTTCTACACCCACTGCCCAGATTGCACCGTGCATATGCAGAAGTTTCACTAATGTGTACTCTACAGTTCTGTACATTCATGAAGCAAATTGGCCATGGGACAAAGATTAGTTAGCAACACGCATTGGATGTGCTCCTGAAATGACAGATGAGTTTGAAGTCAGTAGAGGAGTAAAGCTAGGGGTTCACTTGCATTTGTTATTGCATCACACTCAGTGCTGCCAAGAAAAGACTTCAGCTCTCATGCGACCACATATTGCAATAAGCAGTTTACTAGAATAAGTAAATGGCTTACTATTTATTAAAGACATACAGTGCCTTTCGCATATTGATCTGGCCGATTGGCTACACAGAGGTTACTGAGCTGGGAAAGATGTGCAGTAGGTTAGGGTGACAAAGGATAAAGATGGAAACATTTACATTTACATCATTTAGCAGATGCTCTTATCCAGAGCGACTTACAACAGTGCTTAGTAGTCTACGACTGTTCTTCGGTCTTTAAGGCTAGGATTAAATCTACTGTCATTAAACAAGTTACCGCTGACCAAGTTGTATACAAAACCCTGCTAGAAGAAAATAGTAAGTTAGTACAAAAATTTTTTTTTTTTTTTTTTTGAAAAAAAAGGGTAGAAAAAAAAAGTATGGGGACTTTAGTCCAAGTGCTGTTGAAAGAAGTGTCTCTTCAGGCGACGTTTGAAGACAGTGAGGGTCTCCGCTGTTCGTACAGCAAGAGGAAGTTCGTTCCACCACTGAGGAGCCAACACTGCAAAGAGTCTTGATGCATGTCGTCCTCTTCTTTTAAGTAAGGAAACACACTCACAAGTGAGGAGGATGTGTTGAGCAGATGGAAAGAGTATTTTGAGAGGCTGATGAATGAAGATGAGAGGGAGAGAAGGTTGGATGATGTGGAGTTAGTGAGTTAGGAAGTGCAATGGATTAGCAAGGAGGAAGCAAAGACAGCTATGAAGAGGATGAAGAATGGAAAAGCTATTGGTCCAGATGATATACCTGCGGAAGCTTGGAGGTGTTTAGGAGAGATGACAGTGGAGTTAACTACATTGTTTAATGGAATCTTGGAAAGTGAGAGGATGCCTGAGGAGTGGAGAAGAAGTGTACTGGTGCCGATTTTTAAGAATAAGGGGGATGTGCAGGACTGTAGTAACTACAGGGGGATAAAATTGATGAGCCACAGCATGAAGTTATGGGAAAGAGTAGTGAAAGCTAGGTTACAAGTTAGGTGATGATTAGTGAGCAGAAGTATGGTTTCATGCCAGGAAAGAGCACCACAGATGTAATGTTTGATCTGAGGGCGTTGATGGAGAAGTATAGAAAAGCCCAGAAGTTGAATTGCGTCTTTGAGGACCTGGAGAAAGCATATGACAGGGTGCCTTAAGAGAAGTTGTGGTATTGTATGAGGAAGTCGGGAGTGGCAGAGAAGTATGTAAGAGTTGTACAGGATATGTACGAGGGAAGTGTGACCGTGGTGAGGTCTGTGGTAGGAGTGACGGATGCATTCAAGGTGCAGGTGGGATTACATTAGGGATCGGCTCTGAGCCCATTCTTATTTGCAACGGTGATGGACAGGTTGACAGACAACATTAGACAAGAGTCCCCTTGGACTATGATGCTTGCTGATGACATTGTGATTTGTAGCAAGAGTAGGTAGGTGGTCAAGGAGACCCTGGAGAGTTGGAGATATGCTCTAGAGAGGAGAGGAATGAATGTCAGTAAGAACAAGACAGAATACATGTGTTTGAATGAGAGGGAGGTCAGTGGAATGGTGAGGATGAGGGGAGTAGAGTTGGCGAAGGTGGATGAGTTTAAATATTTGGGATCAACAGTACAAAGTAAATGGAATTGTGGATGAGAAGTGAAGAAGAGAGTGCAGGCAGGGTGGACTGGATGAAGAGTGTCAGGAGTGATTTGTGACAAACCGGTATCAGCAAGAGTGAAAGGGAAGGTCTACAGGACGGTAGTGAGACCAACTATGTTATACGTTAGGGATAGTGGCACTGACCAGAAAGCTGGAGACAGAGCTGGAGGCGGCAGAGTTAAAGATGCTAAGATTTGCATTGGGTTTGATGAGGACGGACAGGATTAGAAATGCGTACATTAAAGGGTCATCTCAGGTGGGACGGTTGGGAGACAAAGTCAGAGAGGTGAGATTGAGTTGGTTTGGACATGTGCAGAGAAGAGATGCTGAGTATATTGGGAGAAGGATGCCAAGGATAGAGCTGCCTGGGAAGAGGAAAAGAGGAAAGCCTAAGAGAAGGTTTATGGATGTGGTGAGCGAGGACATGCAGGTGATGGGTGTAACAGAGCAAGATGCAGAGGAGAAAAAGATATGGAAGAAGATGATCTGCTGTGGTAACTCCTAACAGGAGCAGCGGAAAGAAGAAGAAGAAGAAGAAGTGCCTTTGAAAGAATTGCAAAGTTCAGTCAATGTGCTGTTTAATGAACAAAATAAAGTTATAAAAGTGAAGATTAAAGTATCAACTGAAGATGGCCTTTTCCTTTGGAGGACAGTTCCAAATACAAGATGCTGTAGAAAAAAAAAATCATGGACCCTTGGTGAACTGAATGACTGAGAATTTCTTTTACATAGCATAGAGATGAAGTGTTAAGGGACTGGAACCACATGTCGTCTCTGACCTATGTCTGAATTATCACTGACTCATTTTATCTCAAGAGAAAGACAAAGTTAGTCATTATCATAACTTGCAAGTAAATGGAAATACCAATCATTTTGCAAAAATCATTTTGCAAAAATGACTCGTATGACAGAGATGAGTTATAGATTATATGCCCATTTTCAAAACTTAAAGATTGAAACAAAAATTAAGTTTTTTTAACAATCTTGCAAGCATTGCTTCTTTCTGTCTCCCTTCCTTAGACTGAACTGACAAATATTTTGTTAAAAAAACTTTGCTTCTTCGCCAAGCATGTATTTCAACAGGGTTCTTAAAACGAAAGAATTGGCGTTTGTTTGGCAGAGATGGCAAGAAATATAGCTCTAAATTATGACAAAGGAAAACAGAAGTGTTTTGACGAATAAAAATATATAGAAATTTACAGAAACTGGAATATTATTGAAATACATACGTACAATTGTTTTTAGTGTTGGGCTCCGTGGGGGAAGTTTCACAGCCATCCGTTTAGTACAAAAGTACCAAATATTCCATTTCCTTTTGTTAATACTAAAAAAAAAATCGGGAGTGGTCTCCCTCGACTTTCTAGTATACTCAGATATGGGGATGGATATTTGTAGATTAAATCGACATTGATTACATTTTTATATTATGTAGGCCTACATTAAAGAACCATCAACAACAAATCAATTTAATAATTTATTGAACAATTATTTAAAAAGAAAAGTTTAATAAATCAGACTCTGTAGCTGCATGAATAATACTAAAAAACAAATCGAGTATGTGTTCAGGTACCACTTGCGGTTAGCGGAAATAGCCCAAAAGTTGATAGAAATCTACGTTTTGTACCCGATACATGTATGCAAAATTTGGTTGACCCAAGTGAAAGCATACTCAGGTTATCGTGTTTATATATACACATACATACATAATTCCAAAAATTGTATTTTCGGACTTCAGGAGGTCTAAAACGTCGACATTCGTCAAAATCTCGAAATGGAATTTTGGACGACTATAATACTTCCCCTATACAGTACTTAATAATAATAATTCTTTGCATTTATATAGCGCCTTTCTCACTACTCAAAGCGCTTAGCAATTGCAGGTTAAGGGCCTTGCCCAAGGGCCCAACAGAGCAGAGTCCCTTTTGACATTTTTACGGGATTCGAATTGGCAACCTTCTGTCCTGCCAGTGCAGATCCCTAGCCTCAGGGCCACCACTCCGCCTCTTCTTCATTGTACGAGAAATTAAAAACAGGCCATTTCGGATAAATCATGTGACTTGTTTTTAGTGTTGTGTGAATCCCTGCTGCCATCTACATTTTAAAACAAGAAGCGCATAGCGCAACTTGTGCGGCCATTCATTCATTTTCCGAACTTACTTTTTTCAATAAAATGGCCAAAAGCAGCAACGGGCTCAGGATAGCCATTAAAGTCAATCGATGACACACTCACACAGATATTTCTAGCTTCACTGGGAAAACCTACAACAATAAAAATTCAAACTCCACTCTGACAGAAGCAGCACCAAAAGTATAAAGCAGTGGTTCTCAAACTGTGGGGCGATGTGAAAAAAAGAAAACAAGAATCGAAAATATGAAAAAATACATCTATTGAAACCAAAACAAATTAACTTAAACTGCATTCTGGTACTAGAAAAGTAAATATAGAGTTAGATAAATGTCGATAAAAGTTAAGTAGGTATAATAAAATATGCAGCTATGATATCATTAATTAAAAAAAGAACAAATTGGTATTAGTGGGCTTGTTTCAAAAAAACGCTAGGGGGGCGCGACTAAAACTGTTACGAAAACTCGGGTCACAAATATTTAAAGGTTGAGAAACGGTGGTATAAACCAAGGCCTACTTACCACGGCGCCTCTATAAAAACACAATCGCTAACGAGCAACAAAACAATACGTAATAAGTGCTTACACAAGCAATGACATTATGGAAATATAAATCAGTATAATGCTGTTGATGTTTATTTAAAATTACTTTATATTGATTCGGTCATATTTGTCTTAATAGTGACATATCTATTGGTTGGCCTTGGTATACCTATATTCATTGTATTCGAATGCCATAATATGCTTGACTTATACATGTTAATCTACAGGACAACACATACTTCTAAATACTGAAAACGTCTCTCACAAGTTTCTGTCAGTATTCCCAAATGAAAAATACTAACATAATTTATAAATGTAGTTACAAGTCTTACCTGGTGCATCTCTTTGACTCTGCAGTTTGTTGTGCAAACCCTTCTACACGTGGTGCATTGCTCATCCCGGTTTCAGGTGCCTCGCGTATTTCCAAGGATTTCCTTATTATTCCTCACTACTGTCCTATAATATGCCAAAACATGTATGTAATTAGCAATCAGTAAAATATTTTATCTCATTTTCATTATAAGAGAAAATACTTCCAAACGTCCCAACCTCTGCAGCGCCATTGCTAAATGAAAACAACACAGCTGATCTCAGCTGGAGAGTCTTCGAAGTGGGCGTGTTCCCGAAGGTTTGCTTGACTGTGTCACTAAAGGCACGATGAAATCGACTTCGACGATTCATTGCTGCCATCTACAGGACCAGGACTAATATCGGCTTATTCCATGTACAGTATTTCACTTTGATTCTCTGACCGTTATTTCGAGTTTCTTGCTTTATTTATAACAACAACAACAACAACATTTATTTATATAGCACATTTTCATACAAATGATATACAGTAGCTCAAAGTGCTTTACAGGATGAAAAAAGACAAAATAAATAAAATAGAATTGGGGAACACTAATTAACATAGAGTAAAAAGTATAATCCAATGGCCTGGGAGGACAGAAAAAAAAACAAACTCCATACAGATGGAGAAAACAAAAATAAAATCTGCAGGGGTTCCAGGCCACGAGACCACTCAGCCCCCTCTAGGCATTCTACGTAACATAAATGACCTCAATCAGTTCTCATGGTTTTCAGGATTCACATGGAAGAACTTGATGTTGATGACAGTCATGTGGACTTCTGGTCTTTAATCCATCAATGTAGGGACATCACGGTGCTTTGAACAGGTGGTTGTGGCACAGATCACCACCACAGAAAACCGGAAAAAGAACAGCAGAGAAAGTAGGGGTTAGTATGGATTATGGAGCCACCAGGAATGATATTGATAATTAAATGCACATACAGAGTACTGTATCAGGATTAAACTAAAATGAAGCTATGAGAAAACCATGTTAAAATAATGTGTTTTTAGCAGTTTTTTAATGTGCTCCACTGTATTAGCCTGGCAAATTTCTATTAGTATGTATCCTGGAATTTTAAAATCCAAAACTAAACGTCAGAAAAAGAGAAAAAATATGCTCTTCTTCTTTCAAATAAAACTGATTATCCATCAGTGTTAATGGAAACAGCTCCCTTTTTTTTAAATAATTATATCCAAGAATGCTTGACCTTTCACTCACTTTTCCTGAATCTCACACAAAGAACAGATGTTTGTGTGTCTACTGTCTCCTGTTTTATGTACCAAAACAAAAGGGTAACAAAAACGAGACAGACTGCAGCTGAACTTACCATATTTGTTAACTATTCCATCAGCCAGCAGAAAAAGGGGCAAGCCTGATATGTTAGAAAGAAAAAAAAACTAAAGTAATAACACAAAAGACATTCCTTGTCTCCTGGACACTTACATTTGGAAAGCTGCACTCCAGTAGGAACAAAGAGAGAGAAAACTTTATGAGAGCACAAACCTTCGGTTTTAAACACATTGTTATAAAAACTAAATTTTCTTTTGCAGAAACTTGAACAACATAACTCTGCATATCTGTAGCAGAAAAACTGCAAGTAACACTATCAGTGATTATAAGGGTTAAAGCAGAATTTCTGTCTAAGACTGATATGGTTTCAAGGATTTTTAATCTACTAGAATAAATCATACTAGAATATAAGACGCAGTGAAATGTTTTTTGCCTAGCAGATCCTGGGCCACATTCAAAGCAAAAAAAAGCTAAAACTGAAACATTATCAGAAAATTCAGCATAGCAATACTCAAAAAAAACTAATACAATAGCAATACATAAATCAATTAATGGTGTTTATTTAACAATCAGATGGCATACTGGGTAAAAGCTACTAAAGGATCTTTCAGTCAGAGTTTATAGGCTGTAGACTCATCTTCCTGACTTCAGCAGCTTATACAGTTTATTACTGGGAGGACTGGAGTCCCCGATTAACCCAAGAGATCTGACCAAGTGCCATCTGAAGAAGATATCATGTAGAGCAGGAATTGAAGTCTCAATGATGTGCTTCACTAGGCACACCACCCTCTGTGAAGATTTCCACAACCAGACAGTGCTACTATACTAGGCAGTGGTGCACTCAGTAAGGACGTCTTCAATGACTGCAGAGTAAAAAGCCTTTAAAATATACAGTGGAGTGGGGTGTTAAACTTTCTTCAGCTGCTCAGCTCAGGTGATAAACTCTGTCTGGCTTTACTGATGATGTTAAGATTTAGATTAAGGATCAATATGCCTTGTCATTGGTTTTAGATCTACTGACTATTAAAATCAGATTCTTGACACCTTTGTTTAAGTGGTGTCACTATTATTTTACAGGCCTCTGCTTTTGTTTTTAATGTGTTCTGTTTGTTTTTCACTTGCCATGTTTTCCATGAACCAAGGACAATGTGTTTTTTGAGTAAACAAGCTTTTGTTTTGGGACATGTTGGCTCTGTTGGGCCCTCTGGCTGACTAAAGACTAAACAAGATTCAAAAAAGCCTTCACGGCCCTTAAACGTAAAGTGGTTTAGGTGCTGTTTTCTAAAATTTCCTGAACTTTTAAACTTCAGATTGGCTAAACATTTAAAGAGTTTTTATTCACGTCCCTAATATTAAACTAATTCATGGTAGTGGAATGCCAATACCTATCCTGACAGCATCGGATGCAAGCAAGAAACCCAGCTGTACATGGAATGTGTCTGTTCATTACAAGATTTGCACAACCACATACTGTATACCTAGCCAATTAACACAACTGAAAGGGGCAAATTATGAAGGAATTTAGTATGAAGAAGCCAGTTCTTGAAACAAATTCTTTAAGAAGAAGACAAAAGACATATGATTTCTTTTAACTGTGATTGTTGCTCAAGTGGGAGAAAGTACTTCTTTGTGTAGAAACCGTATGTTCAGGAAATAGCTGAAGGTAACATATTCAGGATCTTTACATCTCAACAAGGTTTATGACTTGTGTTCATGTTTTAATCCACAACAGTTTTAAGCATAAGGTCAAAAAAGTTAGAGAATGTGAGACAGGGTATGCATGGGGCAATTCATTGATTTTCTGCATTTGAGACCTTATGTCCCTATACTCCCTACTACATGTTAAAGAGTGAAAAAAAGGTAAGAGGGAAGAAAGTACATTTGAATATGTTTATATACTATAGTGTAGATCAGGAGAAAAAATTTTCATATTTGAACGTCCTTCTATTTTTGCTACAAATCATACACTGCTTAAAAAGCAAAGAATTATAAATCAAAGTACTTAAAAATTAACTTGTATTTTTTGTGTAAAATGTTTAAAATATTTATACATGGTGTAGATGGGAGGAGAAATGGGGTAGGGGTTATTCTGAAGGAACAATATGTCAAGAGGTGAAAAGAGTGTCAGACAGGGTGATGTCTATGAAGCGGGAAATTGCAGGTGTGATGATGAATGTTGTTCGTGCATATGCCCTGCAAGTTGAGTGTGCAATGGGTGAGAAAGAAGATTTCTGGAGTGAGTTGGATGAAGTGGTGGAGCGTGTACCCAAGAGGGAGAGAGTGATGATTGGAGCGGATTTCAATGGGTATGTTGGTGAAAGGAACAGAGGGGATGAAGATGTGATAGGTATGGTGTCAAGGAAAGAAATGCAGGTCAGATGATAGTGGATTTTGTGAAAAGGATGGTCATGGCTGTGGTGAATACATATTTTAAGAAGAGGGAGGAACATAGGGTGACATATACGAGTGAAGGAAGATGCACACAGGTGAATTATATCCTATGGAGGAGGGTCAGTCTGAAGGAGATTGTAGACTGCAAAAGATGGCAGGAGAAAGCGTAGTTAGGCAGCATAGGATGGTGGTCTGTAAGATGACATTGGAGATGAAGAAGAGGAGGGGAGTGGGGGCAGAACCAAGGATCAAATAGCGAAGGTTGAAAAAGGAAGACTGCAAGGTTGAGTTCAGGGGGAGGTAAGGCAGGCTCTGAGTGGCAGTGAAGAGTTAGCAGAAAGCTGGGCAACTACAGCTTAAGTAGTAAGGGCAACAGCAAGAAGGGTGCTTGGTGTGACATCTGGACAGAGGAAGGAGGAAAAGGAAACCTGGTGGTGGAATGGGGAAGTACAACAGAGAATACAGAGGAAGAAGTTGTTGAAGAAGTGGGATAGTCAAAGAGATGTATAAAGTAGCTAGGAGTACAAAGGGATAAGGCATAAGGTGAAGAGAGAGGTGGAGAAGGCTGAAGAAAAGGTGTATGATGAGTTGTACGAGAGGCTGGACACTAAGGAGGGAGAAAAGGACCTGTACTGAATGGTTGGACAGAGGGACCAAGCTGATAAAGATGTGCAGTAGGTTACGGTGATAAAAGATAAAGATGTAAACGTACTCACAAACGAGGAGATTGTGTTGAGCAGATGGAAAGAGTACTTTGAGAGGCTGATGAATGAAAAGAATTAGAGAGAGAGAGAAGGTTGGATGATGTGGAGATAGTGAATCAGGAAGTACAATGGATTAGCAAGGAGGAAGTAAGGACAGCTATGAAGAGGATGAAGAATGGAAAAGCCGTTGGTCCAGATGATATACCTGTGGAAGCTTGGAGGTGTTTAGGAGAGATGGCAGTGGAGTTGTTAACCAGATTGTTTAATGGAATCTTGGAAAGTTAGAGGATGCCTGAGGAGTGGAGAAGAAGTGTACTGGTACCAATTTTTAAGAATAAGGGGGATGTGCAGAGCTGTAGTAACTACAGGAGGATAACATTGATGAGCCACAGCATGAAGTAATGGGAAAGAATAGTTGAAGCTAGGTTAAGAATGGAGGGCATGATTAGCAAGCAGCAGTATGGTTTCATGCCAGGAAAGAGCAACACAGATGTAATGTTTGATCTGAGGGTGTTGATGGAGAAGTATGGAAAAGCCCAGAATGAGTTGCATTGCGTCTTTGTGGACCTGGAGAAAGCATATGACAGGGTACCTCAAGAGGAGTTGTGGTATTGTATGAGGAAGTCAGGAGTGGCAGAAAAGTACATAAGAGTTGTACATGATATGCATGAGGGAAGCGTAATGGACAGGTTGGCAGACGACATTAGTCCCCATGGACTGTGATGTCTGCTGATGACATTGTCATCTGTAGTGATAGTAGGGAGCAGGTTGAGGAGACCCTGGAGAGGTGGAGATATGCTCTAGAGAGGAGAGGAATGAAGGTCAGTAAGGACAAGACAGAATACATGTGTGTGAATGAGAGGGAGGTCAGAGGAATGGTAAGGATGTAGGGAGTAGAGTTGGCGAAGGTGGAGGAGTTTAAATACTTGGGATCAACAGTACAAAGTAAAATGAGGACATTCTCAAATGAAGCCAGGGGATATTTCCAAAAAGTGCAAAAGTGCTTTTATTAAAACAATAATCACAGTGTCCAAACAAAAAGTGCATCAGGTTCAATAAATAAATCATTAAACCAAGTGTTCAGTGAGGATAAAAAAACCAAATAAATCCTTTAAAATCCGAGGTTAAAAAAGAAGTTAAAATGCAATCTCTCTCTCTCATTACTCTCTTGTCCACCTCCGTCTCTCATTCTTCTCGGCTCACCCATTGCTCCCACAGCTGGCGGAGACCCAACAGACATGAGCTCCTTTCGGCCAACCTCCATCTTAGCTGCCTGCATGCATCGCTGCCAGACCGTCCAAGGTTGGCTCTCCTCCCTTCATCCTCCCGTAGTCACTCCTCAGATCCCTCGGGAGGACACCTATCTTGCTCACCCCACTCACTCGAACATTCAGTGGGGTAGACTAGCCCCAAGAGTGCCACAACCAAACGCTCCTTCGCGGGGCCCCAGCTCGTTCTGTGTCCTGCTTCTAGGTGGCCAGATCCTGCTGCTTAGATTGCTCTTTCTCGTCCTTTAACCTCAACACCTCCACCTCCACCTCCACCTCCACCTCCACCTCTACCTCTACCTCTACCTCTACCTCTACCTCTACCTCTACCTCTACCTCTACCTCTACCTCTACCTCCACCTCTCCCTCTCTCTCTCTCTATATATATATATATATAGCTCCATCTCCCTGCGCCTCTGTGGCCACAGCGCCTTAATCACACGCCGCAGGAAGCCATTGAAGCAATTGAGAATGAACACACCCACACGTGCAGGTGCGACTCGCTTCAACTACCTCATTAACTCCCCGCGGTCGTGCAATAGCACCCACGAAGAACGACACAGCTATACAGATTAAAACATGGCCCTTTTTTTGAAGCCGCAGACCCGCTATACCACAAATACAACACACAAAATAGATATTAGCAAAATATATATAAGCAAAAAAAAGAAATGTATAAATTCTGCGCCACTTCTTTTAAACTCCTGAGGATATTAAAATATTTCAGATTGAATGCAGAAAGAAATTTTCTGTTTCTCTCATCCTGCAAGTTCTCTAAATGCTTTGGAAGTTTCAAGCTTTATATTGCCAGCTGGAGGGCAACTGCCCTTTTTAACTAAGTACTCATACATTGAAGTTAAGGAGAATTTAACATACTGTACATTGTACAGGTTAATAAAACCTTAATAACATTCTAAAATTAAGAATGTTTTATAAAATTACATAATCAATATTCTGTAAAAATATTCAAAATGCTGTTTGAAAATCCAAAAGATAAACACAAATATAACGAATCAGGTAACTATGAAATATAAGTCAGCCATTTTGATCTTGTGAATCTTGCACTATGGCAAGGTTGTATGAATAGTGTTATGCAAAATTTTAAACTTTGAAAAGAGTAATATATAAATAAGGAACATAATGTAAATGTAAGTCTTACAGATCATAATTGACATTGCACTATTATTTTATAATGTTGAAAAAATAAATGCTGGACGAAAATGACGTCTGAGACGATCACCTTGTCGCCTCAAGTAATGGTCCTTATCTGCAATAAAATTTTTATTAAGAATTTAGGGACTGTCTAAAATTAAATTTTTTGATTAAGCTTAGGCTAGGACAGGGGTGGGCAAAGTCAGTCCTGGAGGGGCGCAGTGGCTGCAGGTTTTTGTTCCAACCCAGTTGCTTAATTAGAAAACAGTCCTTATCAATAATTTAATTTCATTAGCAGCAGTAAATGTTTCTTTTTATGCAATTGGGTTGAAACAAAAACCTGCAGCCACTGCAGCCCTGCAGGAACAACTTTGCCCACCCCTGGACTAGGATCATTGGAGTTAGGAGATGTCCCCATTAAGTTCAGACATCAGAATTCCCATGTTGAAAAGAATTCAGCCAATTATTCTCTGATGAGCTCTGGCAAACAAAATATGGCCAAACGCTAGTAAATGTGTGGTAAGGGTGGGTAGTAATCATCCTGATAGAAAAGTTTTACTGTTCAAAGTTGATCTTCGATGGCCTGTGAGACTTAGAGATTCTCATTTATGTTTTGTTTAAGACTAACGTTGTCACAGATGTTTCTCCTAAAATTCCTCAGGAGAAATAGCTTTAGACAAAAATGAGACATGAGATGCAACTAAAGTAAAAGGAGTCTAAATTGAAAATTTGGTTTGAAAAGCATGTCATATATTTTTAGAGCTCTTTCTAGTGTTGTTTTAATCTCTTCCAAGATGTTGTTTATTTTTCTTTATCCAAGGTGACGTTCAACATTTGTGATACGATTGGTTACATTTTTTTTATTTTTCCAATTGGGTCACAGGCAGATGAATTGACTTTCTTGTGGTCGCAGAATGTCAGCAGTGGGATCTGGACAACTTCAGGGTTTAATGTCCAACACCTTAACCACTATGCCACACTGCCTGCTTTTTTCTTCTACAATGACTAAGATCTAACTGGAGCACAGCAATATAAATTAAAGCAACTAATAATAGTATTGTTCAGAAGCAAGGACTACAGTTTTGAAATCATCATAAAGTGTTTTATTGGCACAAACAACTGTCCATATATTTCATCATAAATTACTAAATACACAAACATTTTCAAATTGCAAAAAAATGTCAAGATCCTATTTGGAAGATCTGAGCCCATCATATGACTTTGCTGAAATCTCTGCTGAAACTTACAACAAGACACTTGTGAGAATTTTGTCTCAGGAGGGGGAATTTAATTTGAGACATAATTCTAGACAGTGATGATAACGATGGGTGCCATCTTCAACAAAGTTTAGGAGAAGCAAGTGTCAATCACATTGAGTGGCTAGTTTAAGTTGAGATACGGAACTTTGAGTACCGCAAGCACTGGTAAGGCTTGTATTCCAACTTCAAAGTAATTGCAGTGATCAAAAGATGGGGCCCCAAAAAAGGAAACATTTTAGTTAATGACAAATGTGAAAGAAGAGGCCTCATTGATGCTTGAAGAAGTACCTACTGAAGAACTACTGGAGGCAGGCAGGCTAATGACTCATTGTGCTAGTAGCTTTGGTAAACAAACTTAACCAAGATACTACAGTACCTTGAGCATTAACCACAATTTAGAGTGCCATGTCAATGCGGTTAGAGGTTTACATCCAGCTTGTGCAAGCAGACTTGCTCAAAGTATCTTTCTTGAGAGGTTTTACAGCAAAATGCTCTTTAACAGTGAATCTGTTTTGTCAGGATGCCAATGTTGGAGTGAGTACTTGCAGAAACAGTGAAATCAGAGTCAATTTTGATAAAATAAGGAGAGACACATTACTTGGAGATAGACATGGAAGAGAAGGTCTGAAGTCTCCTTTAGACTGACCCTTCTTATAAATAAAACCAACAGTAATCCCCACGGTGCTGAGGCCAATCTTCTTTGGCAATCTTCTTTATCGTGCTTCGCCTTTCGCGGCTTCACTCCATCGCTGATTTTATATGTAAGCATATTTAAATATATATCGCGGATTTTTTGCTGGTTCGCGGATATCTGAGGACAATGGGTCTTTTAATTTCTGGTACATGCTTCCTCAGTTGGTTTGCCCAGTTGATTTCATACAAGGGACGCTATTGGCAGATGGCTGAGAAGCTACCCAACTTACTTTTCTCTCTCTCTCTCTCGCGTTGACTTTTTCTGATCCTGACGTAGGGGGATTGAGCAGAGGGGCTGTTTGCACACCTAGACGATACGGACGCTCGTCTAAAAATGCTGAAAGATTATCTTCACGTTGGCTACCTTCTGTGCAGCTGCTTCGTGAAGTGACATGCTGCACGGTGCTTCGCATACTTAAAAGCACGAAGGGCACGTATTGATTTTTTTATCTGTCTCTCTCTCTCTCTGCTCCTGACAGAGGGGGTGTGAGCTGCCGCCTTCAACAGCTTTGTGCCGTGGTGCTTCGCATACTTAAAAGCCAAACAGCCCTATTGATTTGTTTGCTCCTTTGAAGAGGAAGATATGTTTGCATTCTTTTAATTGTGAGACTGAACTGTCATCTCTGTCTTGTCATGGAGCACAGTTTAAACTTTTGAAAAAGAGACAAATGTTTGTTTGCAGTGTTTGAATAACGTTCCTGTCTCTCTACAACCTCCTGTGTTTCTGCGCAAATCTGTGACCCAAGCATGACAATATAAAAATAACCATATAAACATATGGTTTCTACTTCGCGGATTTTCTTATTTCGCGGGTGGCTCTGGAACGCAACCCCCGCGATGGAGGAGGGATTACTGTACAAGCAACTGGGCCATGTGCAGAGCTACTGTCAAGTCCTAACAACATCTCCAGTGAAAGCAAATATGGTCCAGACAACATTGAATGTGAGCTACTTTAGGGTTGGGTACCTCTGAAATACCTATACCTGCGACCAAACAAAAATAGTACTGTATCTCTTTACATATTAGACACTACGAAGATCAAATGAACTCTCAACACTGTTTCAAGACAGGTATCTATGAAAATGACGTGTTCTTTACTTCCATCAAAGACTTATATTAATTCTAACTAGAAACGCTTTTGTTTAAAGAGAGCCCAGATGAACGTCTGCAGCAAAATCCTGGTATTTGAGTAGGGCCCATTATTCCAACTGTTTGGGTGTTGCATGTCTGAACTAGTAATTGTCCCAATGTTCCATCACAAAGGTGCAAGGAACCACAAAATGATACCTGTGATAGCAAAAGTATGTGGCACTACACCTACTGTATGTAGAGGTCTTGTAGCAGTTAGATCCAAAAAAAGGATATGCTCGGTATTTTTTCTACTACACCTCCCAACGAAAAATTCGTAGGATTTCAATTCCATATTCAGTCATTATCTGCATGAACTTCACATTTTCTCCTGGTACTATAGTTTTCATTCCTAGAGATCCATATTTTTAGGTTGCTCTACACTTTGCCAGTGTGTGAAGAAGTGTCCAGCAATGGAGTGAAAATAGAGATAAAGAATGACCAGATGCAACAATATAAGAAATTAACTTCTAACTTCAACTATAAGACAAGAACAACTTATACAAATCTTGTGAAACAGATAGATAAGCCTTGTTGTATTTTGTTGTCTGCATATTTATTACATGCTGTTTTTGCAATAAACATTTCCGAGTACTAAAAATAAAGCAATAAAAAGACAGCAAGTTTATCATTGTTTTGCAATGTGGTAGTTTTTAATTTTTGTTGTTAGACATCATTGATGTTAAGGAATGTATAGCAGAGCTAAAACTATCCTTATGTTCATTAGGAATGTCTTCATTCTTTCAAACCAGATACACATCTTTTGATGTTTTCACATATTGAACTGAAGTATACAAGAGGTCCTTCTGCCAAAAATAAAAGCATAGATATTAGTTTTTGTTCTCATGTGCATTATATGATTTTGATGATATATATAATACAAAAGATATACTGTATACAGTCATGCAAAGTAAGTACACCTCATTGAAATTGTTGACTTTTTCAACATATTTGAACAGGCAGACATTAAATTTTCATGTAAACAGTGCCATAAGAAAAAGGTGATATACTTAAATAAAAGGAAAATTTGACTTTTCAATCATTTATTCAACAAAAAAAATTAATAGATGCTGTGGCCTACTGGAGAAAGTCCTCCCTTGGCCTCAGAAGCTGGTATTTCTCCTTTTACAAAAAATATTCTTCTAGATGTTTTGCATTTTCTGCCCATCAGTCTCTTAATATCAGCTCTGTGACATTTTTGACTACTCCCTCATGCAAAATTGCTTCAGTTGCAAGAAGTTTGTTGGTTGTCTTGCATGTTCTACATGTTTCAAATCCCCACACAACATTTCAAGAACATTCAAATCAGGGCTCTGACTAGATGAGTAAATAACCCTTCATTTCTTCTTCTTGAGCCATTCCTTGGTGGATTCGCCAATGTTCTTCAGACCATTATTGTGCTGAAAGGTACATTTCTGGTTCAACTTCAACTTACTGACAGATGTCCTAACATTCTTCACAAGCACAATTTGATATAATGCAGAGTTAATAATTGACTCAATGACTGCAAGATAGCCCGGGCCCAGAGGCAGCAAAAACCCCAAACTATAACATTTCCACTACCATGCTTCAAAGTTGGTATGAGGTTCTTCTTCTGAAATGCTATCTTCGGTTTGCACCAAACACGTCTACTGTTACTGTGGCCAAAAAACTCTCTTTGATTCATTTGTTCAGAGCACATTGTTCTGGAAGACCTGGTCTTTGACTAGATGTTCAATGGCAAACTGTAGTCTTCCTTTTTAGACAGCAAAAGCTTTTTCCTGGCATACCTCATATGCAGGTCAAACTTGTAAAAACCTGTTTCTGAATGTAGATATATGCACTTTGACACCAGCTATTGCAAAAGTTACCTGCAGATTCAACAAAGAAATTTTGGGGTTCTTGGAAGCTTCTTTTAAAGGGAAGGGTCAGTTCTTGGGCTGAATTTGCTGGGCCAGTTAGTCCTTAGCAATTAACATTATTTTGAAATCTACACCATCTGTAGATGATTTTCCTTACAGTGGAATGATTGATTTCAAGTAATTTGATAATCTCTAAGACTCATAGGCATTCACAGCCTTCTTTCTGAATGTTTCTGATGTTGACATGATGATACCACACGTCAATAGCAAAGAGAGCACCAGACCCCGGAGGTTTAAATGAGATAGTCAGGTCCACCTGTCAACACTTCAAATTTCCTAATGAGGATCTAATCAGTGGCACCAAATCTGGACACACCTGATTCTAACTGGATGGATTTGAAGTGGTTTAGAGGTGTACTAACTTTTATTCCCTGTAATATTCAAATATTTTGAAAAAGTCAGTAATTTCCATGGAAAGATCTTATTTTTGTATGACTGTACATATTAAACCATTTCAAGCACACTGGATTAGTCGGTATTGCTCTTGTCTTACTGTTCCAGAGTTCAGCTTTGGTTACTAACCCATCCACTGTTTACATGTTCACCCTGTGTTGACATATTTATTGTTGGTGTCCTCACACATCACAAACACATGCTTGTTAAGTGATACCTCTAAACTGGGCCTGATATGAGTAATGATGCTTTGCCCAATGTTTGTTCCTGCATAGCACCTAATGTGTCAGAACAGGCACCAGTTCAGTGTTACACTGTTCTAGAATTAGAAGGTGGTGAAAATGAATAAATATATGAATAATGATAACAACCTAGTGCATCTACCAGGGTTAATTTCTGACTCTAATTGATGCTGCTGTCAAAGACTCTGTGATAGGATAGACTATATGATTTGGAAAAAGATACATGATGAAGAGCTTAACTGGAAGGTAACATTGAAGATAATCTTTAGTATGCACATTAAAAAATGTGTCAAGTGTCAATTCAAAACTGAAATTAGAATTTTTAAATTAATTTCAATATGTTATTAAGTCAAATTTTTCTCACAATGCTCTATTAGTTTAGACTTTTCCTGTCGATAAACTATAACATGATGCTAATTTCCCATTTAGTTCTTGTACATGGTGTACAGTTCAACGTCTAAGGTTTTTTTTTTTTTTAATCCATTCAAAAGATTCTGGGACTGCTTGGGAAATTTTGGGATCCTCTGCTTGTAAGCAGAGGGCCATGTAAATTTTAATCTCAGATGTAATATGAGGACAATCATTAGGTATCTTATTCAGATTGTTTTCCTGATTTTCACTTTGGGGACATTGCACCTGACATTTAATTTGGCAATGCTTAATTGAAACAGACTTTAGCTCACTGTATGTCCGCATCTGAGTGAGTGTGGGTCTCACAGGTACACTCAGATAGGATCTTGTGGTCTGAGGACATGTGTGCTTCATTCTGAGAACAAAGTTTATTTTGTCAGCATTAATGAGACACATATTAAGTAAAGTGTAAACTGTTAAATGTCATGCAAAACATATATAAAAGCTTCCCTGCTCTCCCTGTGAACACACACAAAGATTGCAGCTAGGGTCACTGTGTGTGTGTGTGTGTCAAATAAAATTCTTACTTTAGACAACTGATGGTAACAGGGTATGTGGTTTATTGTTATTTAAGTGAATTCTTCATGTATTATAAGTCACGTGTTGTCAAATGTCCATACTACTACTACTACTACTACTAATAATAATAATAATGGTATTATTATTTTATTGTATTCTGAAAAACCCATTAAATAATTAACTGTATAGTACAGTATATATAAAATAGCTTCAAACAAAATACAACCAGAGTGTCATTGTATTATTAAGTAATTATTAAGTAAATCATTTAGAAAAAAATGAGAATGAAACATTAAAATAGACAGATAAAAGAGTTCTCAAACAATCCACTCCAGAAAACTTATACATCTTCCATTCTTTAAAATTTATATTCACCCAAAGGAGCAAAAAAAAAAATGATACAAACTCACACTTCTTTCAAGATTGTAATGATATTCTAATTTAGAAAATGCACTGAATGCACATATACAAACATTGGAGCTCTGTGTTAAGTGAGTTTCAGAGTCCTGGATGAGGTTTTTTTATGGGTTTTAATAGTCACCTTTTCATGCATCTTGTTGCCACAAGCTTTATTTTCATCTGCAAGACAGAGAAAAATATTTTATAAGGTATTAGTTTTTTTTTTTTACTCTTTTCATGCATTCAATAATTCTCCTAAATAAATTTCAGAGTATGAGAATGAGCTGATTACAGCAGCATCCAACAACAGCAAATCCAAATCCAAAAAAAATCATGATTTAAAATCTAATTAAATAAAACAAAATTAATGGAATTGTAAACAGATATCTGCCCAAAATAATGAACAAAAAAAAGTAATATAAAGTATACTGGACTACCTACTATCTTCTAACTACAAAGAGGACTATTTCATTTATGTTAGGTAGAATGCCCAAAGGGGACTGGGCGGTCTCGTGGCCTGGAACCCCTACAGATTTTATTTTTTTCTCCAGCCTTCTGGAGTTTTTTTTTGTTTTTTCTGTCCACTCTGGCCATCGGACCTTACTCCTTCTTATGTTAACTAAGGTTGTCTTATTTTAATTTCTTATTTGTCTTTTATTCTTCTTTTCTTCATTATGTAAAGCACTTTGAGCTACTTTTTGTATGAAAATGTGCTATATAAATAAATGTTGTTGTTGTTGTTGTTGTTATACATTTCCTGGGTTTTTAGTGATAGAAGCTGCTTTCACTAAGCAATGTGTTGTTGTAACTTCTTTATGTGTCTGTCTGGTGACCATACCAGTCCCATCAATGATAAGGCTTTCAGACTCTCTCAGATGGCCCTTATTTCCCAATAAAGGCACTGTGCAAAAAGTTTGTAAAATATATTTTTTGAAAAAGAGAGAAGGTATAATTTAATTTATATGCTGTGTTTACTAAATCTTCGATACAATAAGGCTTTTTGTTGTTAGTATCCTGCTTAAATGTTTATAAAAAATACTTTTCTACTCCTAAGAAGTAGTGACATTTTCCATTTAAATAATAAACGCCCATTAGGAAGGGTATCTGCATAAATAGACATAATAAAGCTAACTATTTACAGTATATCGATGATTACTCTGAACAAATATGATGGATCAGACGTGTCCAGGCACCTTTGAATCACTTCATGTTACCATGAGTGTGTGCACAGGGAACAGCTGAAGGGCTCTAGTGACTGTAATTCTACTATCGCACCAGGGTTAGCATTGTGTCCTAATGCCTTTTCTCTTCCTTCCTCTGCAGATCGGATAATTGACATCTGTGCCACCTCTGATGTCACTTCTGGTGTCCATCTACCTGGACTATCTTCTTCTTGCCTGAAGGACTGAAAACTAGAAACTCCACCATCTTTGTTAGTTCAGTTTGAACTTGCATCTGAAAATATATTTATGCAACTCATTGCATTTTTTAAAAGGTCAACCCAACTATTTATCATTGTCTTGTCCTTCTCTTACAATATATTGTACAGTGATTATCCTTCACATTGTGCAATGTGAACTTCACGCAGACAACTGCAGATAGATAGATGGATGGATGGATGGATGGATGGATGGATGGATGGATGGATGGATGGATGGATGGATGGATGGATGGATGGATGGATGGATGGATGTACTTACTCACTCTTTTGCTACGGAGTGCATCCGTATATTTGTCCTGTGTCTGAGTGGTTTTCTTACGGGTGCTGTTTGTGTGGTGTGTGGGTTTACCCTTGATGTACTGGCAACCCTGCCCAGGGATTGTTCCTGCCTTATATCGTATGCTTGCTGGGATGGTTTCTAGCTTCTGTTCTGCATAAGAATGTCTCAGAAATGGATGGATGCACATAAAATTGAGAGAGAACCGATATATATTTGTACTTAAATACACTTAATATCAAAACTTCTACTTAAGTAGTTTGCTTATGGGAAAAGTTTACTTTTAGTTGAGTAGCTTTTTTTAAAGGTAGCTGTACTTTTACTCAAGTATGGCTGTTGAGTGTGTTATACAACATTGCCTAACATTACATTGAAGCAATAGATGTCCTTCTTTTGATTGTTAATGAAATTATATTAATTTCAGCAACTTTATTGAGAGATATTCATGTGGCTGGTGCCTTCTGTAAATTAAATAATGTATATATTAAATTATATATTAAAACATGTTAGAGTGTTGTCTTCTTTGTAATTTTGTATTTCCTTTATCTCAAAATTTATTTATTTATTTATTTATTTATTTATTTATTTATTTATTTATTTATTTATGTATTTATCTGTTTGTTTGTTTTTCATATTTAAAAGTTGACCTTAGTATTAGTAGAAGATGTTATTAAATGTTATCTTTCTTTAGGTTCTACATGTGAGCATAATGTGTTTATACGATTATTATATTTAGTAACTTATTGTATCTAACCAACTGTCCAGATAGTTTTAAGTTCCTGTGGTTTATTGTCATATATTGGGACTGCCTTTACAATAGCTTTGTTTCCATTAATAAACAGTAGTTTGAATAATTAGGCTTAACTATGATGTCTTAAATGAAATCTAGAATGAGGTTCATGACTATTTTTAGTACATTAAAATAACATTGTTAGTTAAAATATACATTTAATTTTAGTGACATGAAAAATAAATTTTATAAACCTAAAAGTAGTTCTGGACTCTACCCTATTCAGGTATTCTACCTCAAGTTTTCATTTCCAAAGGACAGTAAAATGTTGAGTGAACTTTATGTGCCTTACCCTTATTTCCTCGAGCCCAGTAAACTTGCATTAAAAGAAATGAACAAATAGGAAGGAGGGAGATATAAAGCATCTGCCAAGATTTTTTCCCTGAAATTTCTGAAAGAGAAAAGAGTAGAACTCATAAATATAAACTAATTAATTATATATATGAAATTAGATTGTAGTGACACATGTTAATCTAGAGCAACATTATCAATACAGAGATATAATAGAGCATTCACAAGTAAGCATGAAATATTCTTTTGAATCCGTATCAGAAATCTTCATGTCATGTGCAAACAGAGTATGTGTCTGATTTTGGATTTGAATTTTACATTGTTGTAATATTGCATGAGCTTTATATGGACATGTAATCTGTGTAGTAATGTTTATCTATCTATTTCACTATCATATACAGATCAAATGTGTATTGTGTGTCACGCTTGCTCATATTAACAATCTTTATTTTGTAGATCAACTTTTCACATTTAGTTCAAGGGTTTATAAATATTTCCTACAATTGGACCACAGGCAGGTCAACTGACTTGCTCACACAATAAAGGATAGACACAGATTGAAAAAGCCACCCTAATATTTAAAATGCATTTCCTTAGCTTTGGCACTATACACTCCTTGTCACTCTGAGCATTTTAAGGTCACCAGTCAACCTATGCATGTTTTTGTAATGAGGAGGTTAGGAGCCCACGCTGATACAACACATTGCCATACCCACCACATTACAAACCAACTCTGGATCCAGATTAGGACTCGAGTGCAGCGGTATCCGTCAATAAGGGCGTGCACATAAAGGCGACCTTCAAAAGGGCGACCTCAATTGGGCACGGCGAATAAAACCGCACATAAATAAAAGCGATCTTCAAAAGGGCGACCTCAATTGAGCGCCGAATAAAGGTGCGCGTAAATAAAGGCGAGCTTCAAAAGGGTGACGTCAATTGGGCGCAGCGAATAAAGGCAAACGCAACAAAATTACAGAAAATTTATTAGATAAAGGCAATGATTGAACGTATAAAAAGGTGAAAGCAAGAATATTAAAACATCCAATTAATTAATGCATGAACTTCTAACGAACTACTTCTAACGAACTATTTCTAAAGCTCTCTATATTTCCTTGTTTTCAAAATTACAGAAAATTAGATTAAGGCAATGACTGAATGTATAAAAAGGTGAAAGCAAGTTACACTTGAAGCTGTAGATTATGTGCAATGCCACGTAGATATTCGAGATGCGGTCTATTAGCATAATCAAGGACAATTAATTTAATTCGCTCCGAAGGTCATCCTTTTGAAGTGCTCCTTTATTTGCGCGCGCATTTATTTGGCGCTCAATTGAGGTCGCCCCTTTGAAGATCGCTTTTATTTATGTGCGCTTTTATTCTCCGCGCCCAATTGAGGTCGCCCTTTTGAAGGTCGCCTTTTTGTGCGCGCCCTTATTGAATAGAACCCAGGCTGGAAGGCCTACATGCAGGGCTGGATGCAGATTAACGTCATACCCAGGATGGAGCAATTGCAGGTTAAGGGCCTTGCTCAACAGCGCAACAAAGCAGAGTCACTTTTGGCGTTTATGGAATTTGAACCGGCAACCTTTCAATTACCAGTGCAAATCCCTAGTCTCAGATCCGCCACTCTGCCACTTGCATGTCTGTAATACTGGAGAAAAAATAATTCTAGTGAAAATCTTAGAAGAATAAGAGGAGTACCTAAAAATATAACAAGGGTGGTGACAGAGCTAGGATTAAGTCCAAATCCCTTAAAACTGTGAGGTAGCTGCATTAACTACTAAACTAGGGTTACGCCATTTCACCATTAGCCCCTGTTTATTCCTTTTAATTAATTGAGCACTGGGCTGTATGCCTACAATGATCTCACATTTTTAACTGGAAAGTGATCTATAACTATATATAGTTTGCCAGAATAGGAATCCACCCCCATGAACACATACTGGACTATGTGGGCTTGAGGATGACGATGCATTTTATTGTTCCCATTAAAGTAAAACATTTACAGTTTAATTTTTTTAATTTTATATTTTCTGAATACAATTTATTTTCATACCTTAAAAAAATAAAAGACAGTCTGATTTAAATCTGTTATTTGTTTGCCTTCAGACATCACTGGTTTGATTTATGTGGAGCAATGGACTAGGCAGATGGTGAATGTGTAAAGACAAGGAATAGTGATCTGCACATTCATAGTTGCCTTGGTCTTCGCAAAGCAATATGTCAGAAGTGGCATGCAAAGGTCCTTATGTCAATAGGATGAATTAAGTAAAAAAGAACAACTTTTAAGCAATTTACATTAGGAAATATAGCATGCTTCTAATTAATAATAGATGTTCAGCCAAAAAGAAGTATCACATTTCCCAAAATCATTGCACGAGGTAGAGGCAGTCGAGTGGGTTGGGGTGGGGGTCCTTCGCTGTCAAAGCGTTCTTCAAAAACAACGAATCCATCATTTCGAACACACTTCAGAATTCCTCCTAAAGGTGGCGTTCCAAATCGGAAAACAATTCTTCAGTGGGTGGCAAAATTTAGACATACATACAACATTGAACAGAAACACCTGAAAACATCCAAGCTGTAATGTAAGGGCATCAATTTTGCAGTCTCCTAGAAGTTTAGCACACTTCTGGTTCTTTGAGTCTTTGAGGAGGATTTTGCATGAGGACTTTAAGTTCCATCCATACAAAATGATGGTAGTGCATCAGTCTCTGAGAGAGACTGGGAGAGCCGTACAGAGTTGTGCACCAAAATTCTGCAAACTGTTCATTGAGATGCCATGGTCATGTGCAGCGACGAGGCACCTTTCCATTTGAATAGTTGCGTAAATAAGCAAAACTTTAGCAATTGGGCTGAAACCAACCCTCGTGAACTTCATCAGAGTCCCCTGTACAGGGAGCGTGTTATAGTTTGGTGCACTGTTGCAGAATTTGGCATTGTAGGCCCTTAATTTTTTGAAGAGGGGGAGTAACAGTCACTGTCACTTCAGAACGTTACATTCAAAAAATGTTTCAGCCTCAACTGGAAAAAATGGATGCAGTGGATGCCTGGTTTCAACGGGATGAAGCAACAGCTCATACGGCATGGACATCCATGCAAGTTTTGCGGGAGATGTTTCCGGAGAAGCTTATCTCCCTGCACGGCGATGCTGGGTGGCCCTCATGTTCACCTGACCTCGCTCCGTGCGATTTCTTCTTTTGGGGCGATCACAAATCAAAGGTATACTCACACACTGACCTCAAAACCTTCAAGCCCTTAAGGCCGCTGTTCTGCTTGAAATGGCTGAATGAGTCATGTGAGCGTTTAGAAATCGTCTCAACGAGTGCATCACTAATGATGGCCATCACCTTGATGTCATGATTTTTAAAACACAGTGAAAAAAATCTATTTTGTATACCCTTTCTTTTGTCATAATGAAATTTATTTTATCTTGTAGCATTTTTGTAGAATAAACGTTTAAAATGTGGTACTCTTTTTGGATAACCCTATAGATAAAACAACTTTGACATATGTCGTTCATTTACCTCTTTTTCTAATTTTCGTCATCAATGGCTGTGTTAGAGAACTGTGATTTGCTTCACAACCAATCTCCACCTCTGGGCTCCAAAGAGAATCTTTGACCTGAACTGTTGAGATGATGTTGTAGGTCCCATCCTGATGGAGAGTGGCAGGTGCTTGCTCCCTGCTGTGGGGCACCTCTTGGACAGAAAGGACCCAGGACAGGGTTATATCAGAGGGGTAGAAACCTTTTGCTATGCAAGTCAGTGTCAGTACACTGGGATCATCAACTGATGTCTGGTAAAAAATGTTCAGTTTGGGAACAGCTGTAACAAAGAAACAAACAAGCAATAAGAAAATATAATAAACATGTATATAAAAAGTAATGTTAACTCATACCTAGTTTTCTATTTATGATAAAGTATATTCCAGTACATTAAACAGCAAAAACTCAACCTACTGGAGCAGATGTTTAACATCACAACTCCTTAAAACAAAACACATCCATATTGTATATATTTCAAGTTTAAGGGTTGCATTTTAAAATAGGTGAAAGAAAAGGGATTCCCACTATTAATTTGTTATATTTAGCTGTTAAAATTAGATGAAACCCCCTTTGCATCACTTTACTCTACAAGCAATTCCTTTTCCTAGTGCCTTATTTCCTTAACAGAAAAAGACTTTTGGAATGTGCAGATTGCCCCACTTCAGCCACCACCAAGAGAGAAAGGCTGTCAGTAAATAAGTTATTGGCTGCAATGAATAAAAAAAAAAAACAGACTAATCTCGGGAAGGGTGTCAGCATATCATAGAGCGCATTCAAACACATGATGGTCAATTTAGAGGCACCTGATAAGCTTACATGCAAAACTTTAGAGTATATGAGGAGAACCAAACACCACACAGGCATTGACTCCGATTTGAATCCTGAGCTTTGGATCTATAAGGCACCCCTGATGAATGCCTGGTCAGGTTCCCCAAAATGTTAAAACGTTTTTTCTCATGTGTTGTATGTAATCCAATGAAACAAATAACGCTTGGTTAAAAATAAACATACTTTTTAGATTTCCTGTCATGTCATTTCAATTGAAATTATTGACTAGATAATGTTTGGTACTTTTTCTGGAAACTAAATTAATTTTTTTGATTATACAGTATATGTATTTATGCCAAACGAATTTATCTTTAGTAAAATTACTTGAGAAGACATTATAAACACCTTGATTACCTTTCACTGACAGTAGGGAGCTCTTGTTAAGGGACACTACTGTCTTTTCTATACAAAATGCTGAACATATGATGTAACCGATGTCACAAGTCCCCACGTTTGTAATGAACAGACTGCTGCTGATGTTTGAGCGTTTGGTAATATTAAAGCGCCCTTCAGTAAGGAGATCATTTTCTTTGGCCTCAGTGCCAGCTGGATGCATGTGCATGTGATGCCAGTTCAACTTTAAAATTCTACAGCCTTCTCCTTCCACCACAATGCAGGAAAACTGAGCATTTTGTCCAACCAGAACAGAGAGAGATGAAGGAGAGAGGCGAATATGAACTGCTAAGCTTAGGGTGACGCCTGCCAAAAAAAATTACAGATTAAAAATAATAATACTCATCATCATCATCATCATCACCATAAATTGTTATTCTTTGTTTCCTTGAATTTTTCAAGTTTAGTTTTTGACTATCATACTGTGAAACTACACTTTGATACAGATTTCTTGCTTCTGGATATTTCATAATGGCTTCTATCAGATAGAAAGAGTTAATCGATGAACTATGAAGTGTAACACGTAGCTGCATGCCGATGCGTAGGCTGTGCTGCTGCCTTGCAGTTCCTGAGATTCAATTCCAGTCTTAGTATTGTCACAATTCTTCACAATCTTGATGTTCCTGTTTTGCATTTTTTTTTCTCAGACCACTCTGTTTTTTCCCCTCCACATCCCATGACTTGCATTTTAGGTTATTTACCTATTCTTAATTAAACCAGCATGAATTTATATGAATGTGTATGCCTTGACATTGACTGGTGCCCTGAAACTGAATAACAAGTAAAACACGATTTTTATTTTTGCAAGAGAAAATCGTGAAACAAATGACATTTCATTTCCTGCAAAATGTGTGCAATCTGGAAGTATTTTTATGCACTAATTTCAAGTTCATGTTTCTGATATTTAGGATTTAAAAAAAAAAAAGATCTCTAGTGAAAAAAAATTAAAAAAAATCACCGGACTGTCATGTATAGACATTTTGTTGAGCCTGCAGACATGTGCTGTATTTATATTGGTATGTGAGCTCAAATATTTCTAATTATGATGATAGCTTTAGAAACTGCAGTCCTAAAGATGCATTGGAGACAGAAATGAAACTTGAAGATCCATGGCATATGAAGCATGCAGCCCTCATTTGAAGGAATCAAGAAAAAGAAAATGACAGTTGCTTAGGTAATGGAGGTAATGGCTGGAGATGGGGCATTGTTGGGGGGGGGGGGGGGGGAGTTAGAGGATTGATATTTTCCTTTGGGGAAAGCAGTAGTGTGCATAATCGTGCATTTTGGTGTTGCTTCTGTGGAAAATATGCAGTATGTCACATTTTTTAAACAGCATACTGCATTTCTCAAAGGTTATGTGCTCAAGAGACATAAACAGAATGGTTCGACTAGTGTGATACAGATTATGACAGGTATGCAGACAGGTATGCCCAAAAGTGTGAACAAGATGTTAGGGAGAAATAGTCTTCATTTTCCACACCAAAAAAAACCTTTCAAAGTTGCAAAACACTTTGCATTTTGTAATTTTGACAACACCGGTGATGTAAATTGTATATACTGCATATGATATGGGAGAAATCATATTCATATTGTAGATTCCTCCTCCCATCAAATGACCCCTTCAGATGGTTCCAGTTCTTTGTCACTCTTTGTTATGTCACTATAATACATAAAACAAAGGGCTAAACCCGATAAAAAGAGTTAAGCAATACCCAGGCATTTGCAGTGGGCAACACAGCTAAGTTTTAAGTTTATATAAAAGTGATGATTTTTCTTTGTTTATTGTTGAATGAATGTTTTGATCAATAACTTTCTTTCAGAAGTGTATGTGTTATGAACAGGAAAAAATGAAAAGATTACTGATCATAAAATACATTCAACATTAAAAATATGTATATATTATTCAGCAGACCCCCGTGACCCTGTGTTTGGATTCAGCGGGTTGGAAAATGGATGGATGGATATATTATTCAGTAACAATGCTGAAATGTTCACTTTTGTGTACCTATTTAGGTCATGTCAGAAAGTAGAGTAAAAATATATAGTTAAAGCCCTTCAAATGTACTCAAATTGAAGAAATAAAACTTATAGTTTTATTTTTTGCTTATGTTTATTTATCTCAATATTATTACTATGTTTCAGCAATTTATGATAGCACTCAATTCACCCTTCAACCAAAAATAAATAAACAGAAACTAAGGATGAGGCTTAAAAGTTCAAATGAGACGGCATTTTGCTTTTGTGCTCCTATAATCTTCAAATATTACCTGATACACATTTTTCAGGCTATAGCACTGTGGAACATTTAAAGTAAAATACTTAAAACAAAGTAATTTGGATACAAATCGTATTTTTGTAGCACATCACTGGAAAAAAAATTGTAAATAATATTTAACAGTAATATACGAGCCGTTCTAGAAGTTTCCGCACTTTTATATTTTCATTGGAAATGGTGAAGGTGGGAGGCGTAGTGATTGGTTGTGTCTGAGAGTGTCACATGACTGGGAAAACTGCATCGCAAATGAAGATGACTATGGAGAAAAGTGATGTCATTTGTTTTTTACATTCTTAATAAATAGAATTTAATAAGTGCGGAAACTTTTTGAAGGTTCCTCATATTTCAGCTGTGTATCTGTATCACCACAGAGTCATGACAGTTTTTCACAGAGTGTAACTATTAGTCTGCATTTTTTTTTCCAGTTATTAATTACTGGTTTTATCTTTTTTAGTCTCTTTTATGTTTCCCGTTATGGCATTCTGTGCCATTGACACCTGCCCTAAATATTTTGCAGTCTCATTTGATTTTAAAAAAGAAGTATACGTTACTACTGTTGATGAGATCTGCTGTATTACTGTAAATCTTCTGGGATGCATGGTGCATCAGCAATAATGAAAACCATCATATTTCTGTGCTGTATAATCCCCCATTGGAGTCTTGGCAGTCCTTTCCCTTAAGAACCCCTACAGTTTCATATTCTGCAGTATCTTATCAGCTGGAGTTGTGATTTCTTCTTCTGGATATTTAAAGATAGCATAAGCTATGAAACTGGACCTTAACGTATGCCATTATAACTGTTAAAGATTTAAAAACTTCTGTTAACTACACCAGCAACTGAATTACAGTCAATTCTGTTAGGGACAATTCCTTGTAATTTTAATCCTTTCTTTACTTTTTGCATATCATTTTAGCATTTTCACTTGAACAATAATAAAAATGTACTATTTAAATAAATGCTGTTCTAAAATAAGTTTGCTGGGTATGCTAAAGCATTGCTGCTATTTTAATATATTTGAGGAACTACATTTAAATTGGACTGTTTTGTCATATACAGTAATTCCTTAATTTGGGCAGGGGTAGGAGGCTTTATTTTATTTTAGGCTTTATCTGTTTATTTATTTATTTTATTTTTTTGGTAAAAAAAAAATAAAAAAGCAATTTTGGAAATGGTAAAACTATTTTACACAACTGAAAAATGTTTACTATATTAAAAAATTTAAAATATGCACTGATGGTCCTTTAATAAAATCTTCTCTAAAAAATTCCTCGATCACACTTAAAGGTTTTTTGGTTTTCTTAAAATAGAAAATTTTCCACCCATGAAAGTCCTACATTAATTAAACATTCGTGCTATATTGTACTTAGTGTTTCGTTCTGCATAATTCCATATAAGTCAAACAGCTTAAGGGCAACATGTCAGCAAAGAAAACAGTCATTAAATATTGATACTACAGCAGTAATAATAATAATAATAATAATTCATTACATTTATATAGCGCTTTCCTCAGTGAGAGAAAAAAATGTAACACCAATAATCTGAATATCCCAGAGTGTGATTCTGCCATATATCATTTGCTTTTATAACCTGCTAGCACAATTCAACTTACAGAAATCCAAGAATGTTTGCCCATAGGAGCTACTGAAAAATTAATCTGAGATGGAGCTTCACTCCACCTCAAGACAGTAAACACTCGGTTTAACTGCATGTCGGCAAACTGCTGGAGAGCCTTCACAAAATTGCCCTCGTAAATGACATCTGTATTTTGAACTGTAGATAAATGACACCACAGCATTAAAACGATTCTTTATTTTCTTAGATATTTTGCATGTTCTTTCTTTCTTTCTCTTTCTTTCTTTCTATTTATGTTATGTATTTTAGACATACAATTATTCACTTTTAATAATCAAGGTACCTAAGTGTAACTTCAGAGCAATGCCACAGAGGAAACATTTTTGGTTCCCAAAAGATCCATCCACATGAAGGTTCCAGAAGGAACCTTCATCTATGTATATCTGTAACACTACTAGATCGCTTATCAAACATTGAAGATTTCATTTTCTTTTTCTACATATTTAGAAATTTTTCAAAGCACAAAGAACTAACTTCATATGCAAATGACTCTTCCAAGAATGAAATAATGCTTTGCCAAGCAGAGGTTCAACAAGGAATGACACAACCCAGTAAAAAAACCAAAATCAAAATACCATTACAGAACCATTATTATCAAGAGTGTATTTATTTTGTAGCGTTGCAAAAACCTTAGAAATGTTTCTCTTTGGTCTGAATTGAATTACTAATTTAAATAAGAACTATTATTATATTCTTCCTAAATACTGAAATCAAATACTACTCACCATTAAGTAATAAGATCCAAATATTGATATTAGTCAAACCCATAATGAATGTTTCAACATAGGAAGACCAACTGCAAAAATACCTAAATGGTGAAATGTCTGTTTAACCACAAGTCTATTGCAGAAAAAAAAAGTCTTTTACAACCCACTGACGTCTTTTGACGTTCTTCAAATTTAGTGCAAATACATGAAACTTATTTGAACACAATAAACAACAACAGTCCAGAAAAAAAAATCACACATAAAGAAGTCACAAAAATGCAATTTTTGAAGCTAACTGGTTTGTTGTAATTTACGTTTGCAGTGCAAGTCTTTAAAACATATTCAGCAATGTATGTAATTGTAAAAGTGGTGCACAGCAAACCCTGAAGTGTTAATGAGTCTGTTATTTTGTACATATGATATCAGCACAGTATTTCAGTGGGAATAGCAAAGCAGATAAAATTAAAGATGCTGCAACATGGTCTGTTCTACCTTTATGGAAAAAAACATTCTCAATAGCAACTTGATATTCATAAAACAGCACCCCAAGACCTTTCTGACACTTTTTCACAATTTTCACTTTTAGCAAAAAAATAACTTTTCATAATTGCATATATAAGCCTATGACATAACTATGTCTCATAGCGCTTTATATTTTAGATGCAGATAAATAATTCTCTATTCAGACACAAGGGATAGACACATGTATAAAATTGAATGTAGTTTTGCTACAGCAATTGAAATAGTAAAACTGGAAATTTCTTTCTATTTTTTTTAGGAGGGGGGCTTTATTGGAAACTGCCTGATAGCTTATCTTGTCTAATTCTTGATTTTCACAAAATTCTATCCCTCATGTTATCCATCCATCTATTATCCAACCCGCTATATCCTAACTACAGGGTCACAGGGGTCTGCTGGAGCCAATCCCAGCCAACACAGCGTGCAAGGCAGGAAACAAACCCCAGGCAGGGCACCAACCACCGCAGGGCACACAAACACACTAGGGACAATTTAGGATTGCCAATCCACCTAACCTGCATGTCTTTGGACTGTGAGGGGAAACCCACGCAGACACGGGGAGAACATGGAAACTCCACGCAGGGAGGACCCGGGAAGTGAACCTGGGTCTCCTAACTGCAAGACAGCAGCTCTACCACTGCGCCACCCCTCCCTCCCGTTATTTATTTATTTATACATTTATTCATAGTCCTAGATTTCTTCTCAATAAATTCTCTCTGCTTCTCGTTCTCTTTATGTTGCTTTGTTATACAGTACATCATGTCTCCCATTAATTTTAAAATCACTAAGATTACAAGAGGTTTTTGGAAGGCAGAATGCTAACTAACCATTGACTAGTGTGGAAGAATAATTTTAGGGTAACGTAGCATTCATCTTTAAGAAATAGCATAAAGGGTTAATAAATGTCTGAAACGAGAAAATGTAAAATGAAATATAAGAATTGGTTTAGGAAAAATACTGCAATGGTCAAGTAAATTAAGACTGTACCAGAAGAAAGGTTGATGTAATATAAAAAATGTACTGAAGGATAACTAAGAGTGAATTTACCCTTGGGATTAATAAAGTATCTATCTATCTATCTATCTATCTATCTATCTATCTATCTATCTATCTATCTATCTATCTATCTATCTATCTATCTATCTATCTATCTATCTATCTATCTATCTATCTATCTATCTATCTAAGAGATGACTAAGAAATCAGCAGATGTCCTATAAACAACAAGAATGGACAGTTGTTATAAGCACAGAAATTTCAAGGGTGGTGGCTCATCTCAAAAGGTATAAGAAGAACCAGAATATAATAAAATAGACTTTCATTTTATATAAATCATTTGGGTGTAAACCAATGAACCAACCAGAGTAAAATGTACACATTGAATGACACTGTATGTAAATTCAACAGTTTATAAAATGAACCTCTATTCTTTGTTTCTCTGACTATTCTGTAACAGACTGCTTTTGAAGAATCCTCCCTCCAAGGCATTTTGCCGAGGAGAAATTAAAAGATACAATGAACGTCTTATCTCCTGCCTGATTACTGATTTGTTCTGTTACAGGATGCTTCTTTCTTTAATAAGAGGTTAAATTTCGACCACAGTAGCAATTCAAAAAGCAGACACTGGTGTTTCACTGAATTAAGAAGAATAATTCTGTCTGTTTTTCTCGTCCTCTTCCTCATGTATTACCCACTAGTCTGTCTGCTCCAGCATTAATTGCATGTGCTGTGTCAAAAGAACAGGCTGAGAGAGAACATACTGTAGATTTGGAGTCCCAAGTGAGATTTCATCCATTTTAATGAGATGATGATTGGTATGTGAGTGAGCACAGGTACAGACATCATTTTGTCTATGAATATATTCTGATGAGACAGCATCTTAAGGGTCAATTTTATACTGAGGTGGATAGAGGGTTGTTATGATATACAGTGGTAAGCTGGGACGAAACAGATACATGACTTACAGTGCCACCTCAAACAAGTCTCCAATTAAACCATCTGCATTAAACTGTTTCATGTAAAAGAGGACAAACAGACAAACAACTGGACCGACAACCCCAGCTTTATCTCAAAGTTCAGACTGGGATCAGCTTTAAGGCTATGGATCTCAGAGGAGATCAGTATTGAGGCTTAGAATCTGTTTGTCATGTTAAAAATGATAAGATTGTAGGTCAAGAAACCACCTGATCACCTAAGAATTTACCTTACAATTCTGCATCACCTCTTGGATGCAGTTCACGACCAAAGTGAATTTTCGACCCAATAACTAGTACTTCAACTAAGTGATGATCATTTAGAGCTTCTCTTTTCACCACAATGCATTTCTTCTCTTTGTCCTAATGTTTAATGTTAAGGGACATCATGAGGTGATCTTCTACATGAACAACCTTACTTAGGACTGCTTCTAGTTATATGACTTTGTGTCTTGGGAGGGAAAAGGAGTGGAAAGGTTAGGGGCCACTAAAACAGGACCTGTAAGTAGGCCTTTATTTAGGTACTGAAATATCTCCTAGTTGTTGAGAACCATACCACCTTTTTGGTTCACACTTCTGTACCAATTCTGAAAGTAGAGCAGCCCATTAATAAAAATCGAAGTATGAACCTATGATAATATCACAATAAACTTAAAAAAGCTTGGAATTGCTTCTTATTTTTTGTAATGTGGCTGACTTTTGTAAGACCCCAGTTTTGGACTCTTGCAACTTATCCTTCCCCTATGTAATGACAAAGTTCAAACGTTTAGCTTTTGGTACCCTAAAATAAATGCAATACATAAAGAAATAAGAAAGCATACAATTAAATGATAATTGATGAGAGACTGTTTGAAGCAAAAGATCAATAGGAAATAATAAAGGGACAGTCATGAAAGATGTGGAGGAAAGTTGCCCTGAACATTTATGGAGCAGAAATGACAAAGTGATTAGTGGATAACTCCATTGCAAAACATTTACAAGGGATAAATCCTGCCAATTTTTATGTATTGAGGACCACCATTAGATGTTGTTAAGTGTTTATCTGAATGTGTGCACTTTATACATAATATATCAGAAGGTTGCCGGTTCAAATCCAAATCGAGCTTTGTCGCAGTTTACAGCCGATTACCATCCTCTACCTCTGAATTTCAACAAAAGTCAACATCAGCCCTGAAAGAGTTATAATAAACAAATGGCAAGTCCATCACAGGCCACAAATCTAGCCCACACCAGCACTGATTCATCCTGGGAACATTTTAGAGTCCCCAGTTTGTAAACCCTGGAAAAATATCCAGACAAATTCAGAAAAAAACATTCAGGCAAAACATACACAGGACTGGGATTAGCAAACAATACATTCGCTCATAAATAGAAGACGGATGAGCTTCATGAATACAAATCAGCTCATCAGTAACAACTGGAGTACATGGAGTTTCATGGTCAACTGTGCCATTTTGCAGCAAAACCTAATACTGCATTGTTATTCTAAATCCAAGGAGCATTGATCGTGACTTTACCCAGTGTGTAATTTGCATATTTTTCCACAACAGTGGAGTTCAGATTTCCAAAATTTTTTTTCTTTCAAAGCTCTTTTCTAGTCCTGGTACACCTCCTGATCATGTATATCTTTTACCCTTATCAGTTTACTCCTTTCCCTCTGGTTAACCCAAGTCATGTTGTCCATTTCAAACTTAAAATGAAATACATGCATATCAATGTGTGAATTTTGCTGTATATTCAGGGATTGTTTGCTCCTTACACTGTGTGTTTACCTGAGTAAACCTTTTTGGGTTTCTTAGTGTGGATTGTATGTGGACATGGTGGAGGACAGGACTAGGTATGGGCTGCTGGGCTGAATAATACAGAGTGCTGAATTCCAACAAAGCAAATGCAATCCATAGTGGTAGAAAAAAGCCTTAGTGCATAAGTAATATGGTTGCCTTCTGTATGTATGAACATTAAAACATTCTGGAAAGAGTGAGTTGGCTACCTGGAGAGGCTGACTGTACTTCTAATTTTTCAGTAGATCTTGCAGCTGATAGCGGCATTAGACGGTGTCCTAAACAGACATAAAGTTCCTACAATTATTTCACTGAATGTATGCTGATCATTCATTTATGCATTCATCTTCTTTTGCTTTTGCAATATTTATGGAAATTAAACAAAGATTAAAAAATAAAAAGCTCATAAACTGTAAAGAAAATATTGTGAAATATTTTAATAAATATTTAAATGAGCATGTGTACAAAGCTATATCAAAATGCTTTTTGCTTTAGTTTACTGCATTCTACTGCTCTACCAAGAAAGAAAGAAAGAAAGAAAGAAAGAAAGAAAGAAAGAAAGAAAGAAAGAAAGAAGCATAAAATAAACAAATAACTTTAATAGAAACCAAACTAGGAGGAAAGAGCTAAAACAGCTTAAAAGTGGTTTGTGTGGTTCATGCAAGCTGGAGGATGTTTTTTTTATTGACCCAAGAGCAGAGACAGGTCTGGTTGGAAACTTTGGTTTCTTTGAGTTAATTTAGAGCTCTACTTACCATAGGCTATTTTTCTTTAGTGTGGAATAAAGATACATCTTCAAATAAAGACAAATCTACACTAAAGCACACATTTCTAAAGTGTGTACATTTATTTATAAAATATGGATGTTTATAAAACTTTTTTGAAGTGTACTGTGTGAACATATTCTTATAAATTAATCTCTAGAGACACATTGAATATCATGGTTAAAACATTTACTTTCAACAAATATTCTTCTTTAAAAAGTCTTCTTTCAATTGTCTGAGAGGACGCCAGTCCATTTCAGGGCCCCCTTACACATACATAAGCACTGTATGTATTTATAAGGTGATACTCCTTTATATGAGGCAATTCCTGAAAACTTATGAGTTCATTAAATAAAGCTGTATAGCAGTAAACCATGATACTATTTAATTTATATCAATTTGGCATACCTCATAAAGAATATGAAATAAAAAAAGAAATCTAATACTTTAGAATAAAATAAGATGTTATTAACATTTGTAAAGATTGTGGAAATTTCAGAACAAAGATGAATTAATTGAAAGGTTTTGCAGTGTGGAAAAACTATTGCACTAAATGACACTTACTGTAGTTCATGGACTCATGCTGCACTCTTAAAAATTAAAGTACCAGAGTGGGAAACATTTTTGTCACTCAAAAGAACCATCCATATGAAGATTCCAGAAAGAACCAGACCTGTAATGGGCTGCATGAACAGATGGTAACAGATTTGTGAAACACCTATGGGTTCTTGATTTTAAAAACACTGTCGCTGCATATAATAACACTAATTTCAGGTTTTCTTAGTATGTTAGTGTCCTGCCTACCATATGTTAAAAAGATTTCAGGTTTTTTTCTGCATATTACGTTTTTCAAAGCACAAAGAGCAAACTTCATATGCAAATAACACTTATATATAGTATTTAATTTCTGATAGATAGATAGATAGATAGATAGATAGATAGATAGATAGATAGATAGATAGATAGATAGATAGATAGATAGATAGATAGATAGATAGATAGATAGATAGATAGATCGTTTGCAAGTCAATATGCTTGTGCATGCAGAGTTAGGGTGTCTAGTCCACGGTGTGCTTCTGCCTTGCGAATGATGCTACAAAGGAGTGGTCTATGAGGTACTCTGCTTTAAATCCATTATAAAAGATATATATTAAACAGACAGATATCTATCTATTTATGTGGGTATGTATGTATTTATTTTCTTTCTATGCTCTTCAGGTTATAGCTGATGCCTAAGTACGGCGTAATCATAGAGGTTAATGCGAAGGAAGAGCAATCAATGTGCAGAGTGTAAATAATGTCATGGCTAAAAGCCGGCCTTTCTATCATATTTTTGACTGGTAAGTTAACTTAAATTGTTTAAAAAATGGTTCATCAGACTGACTGTTGATACCCGTTTGTCATTTGTTAATCCAAGCTTAATTTGTGCGAAGCTAAAATGTCGAAATGGCTGCGCCCTTAAAAAAACTGTGATCATAATTTTGAACGTCTTTCTTTCTTTCTTTCTTTCTTTCTTTCTTTCTTTCTTTCTTTCTTTCTTTCTTTCACTATAGAGCTGCGTAATTACTTTCTACCAAAATGCACACACAAGTAGGCTGTATACAAATGGAGAATGTGTAGGATATGGTTTGTTAATAAATTCAAACCTTATAGTGCATTGCTAATTATATTTAATTATCTTAATGTTAAACCTCGTAATGAATTTTGAAATAAATTCAAAATTTACTTTGTATGTAAAAAAATTCTGTTTATAATGTTAACTTCTGAAATGCTTGTTACAACTCCTGTTGAACTCCATAGTCGTCCGAAAGTCTTTAAATGGATTCAGGCATTGTAACACCATGGAACTGCTAGGGCACCTTAAAATAATTTTGTCGAGGTTACGATGAAAGCGCCTAATAAGCAGTCATATTCGTGCTTATCATTTTAAAAAATGGCTCATTTTGATTATGATTTCACGGCTGTTTATTTCAGGGAGAGAGAGAAGTTATATTTCGCCGATTTTGAGAGTTCACTGACCGTATAAACGACACTGATACTAGTGGTTGTTAATCAAAACTTATATTTGAAAGCAAATCAGATTTGTCGTATACTGTATTCAGATAGAGTTAAATAATGAAAACTTCTTATAAATGCAATATTTGCTTGTTTAGCCTTACTGCATCACCTTTCGTGATTATAAACTAATAATAATGCATCTGCTATTAAGTCCCCATCGATTTACACATTATTGAATTGTTACTGAGCAATTACTGAATACTTATGCATGAAAAACAGAAAAAAAGGTCAGCTCTATTGTAAATTTTGCTAAGCTTATTTGATTTTATTTGATTATTATCGCAGCCGCACGTTCACCTTACCGCCCAAAAAGCTCTAGTTTTTTTTTTTTTTCATCTCCTCTGTTCTCCCGCATCCCCTCACCCAGCTTATCACAAATAGAAAGCTGTTAAGTTAAATCTAACTGCGACCTCAAAACACAATTAATTTCAAATATTAAACTTGCAAATGTGTAATTAATTAAATTAACAGTTATGTTTCTACAGTACATTATTGTGCTTTGACTGTCAGGGCATTGCAAGCCCTGGTATGACCGGCTAACTAAGTCCTCGTTCTTAAAAAATCTCATAATATTGTAAAAAGAAAAGGACAGGACGCACTGCTGCCTGCTTTATCTTTTAGCAGAAGGCTGGAATATAAATGTCTTATTTTTAACAAAACGTTTTATTACTTACGTTAGAATATATATTTTAAGTCGTTCTTTGTCTTTCTTTTGCTTCTGTGGTGTAGGCTATGTTCTTGTCTCTACTGAGGAATAGTTTTTCTTATTCCTTTTCTTTCTTTTTTCTTTTTAATATTCGCTTAGAACCTATTCTCACTACCGCTATTATACTGTATGTTGCACAAATTATGAGTGTTGTACTGGTTTTGTGTGTTTACTATGCCGGTGTTCTGACATTTCAGCATACCTATCAGAATTGTATACGCTGGGCTAATGCGCATGCGCAGAACGTTAACACGGTATTTGTGCAAAACGTTATCAGCGGTATTGTTGCGATACATCTTTTATTTAAATACAGTTTGACCTACCGGTATGCTATTCTGACAAAGTATGCTGAAGTGGCAGAACACCGGATTCACGGGCATAACATGCTGATTTTACATACGCACCCTGCCGTAGCTTCCTATGTGACTCTATTGGATCTGCAGGCAATTCAGAAGGTCGGTTGTTCCCTTACCGTATTGGGCTGGCGAATTTCCATTGGTCAACTATTCCAGATTTTAGGTGCCTAACAGCAGAAGGCCGCCCCACCACTTCTTTTAAGTTTAGCTCTTGGAATTATAAGCAGACACTCATTTGAAGATCTAAGGTGACGATTTGGAGTGTAAGGTGAAAGACATTATGAAATATAAGATGGATCAGATTATTTAAGGCTTTGTAAACCATAAGCAATATTTTAAGGTCAATTCTAAATGGCACGGACAACCAGTGTAGTGACATCAAAACTGGAGAATTTAGCGCTGAATTGTTTTTTGAAAATATATTTAAAAACAATTTAAAAGTACAAAAAAGAAAAAAAAAATGCTACAAAACAAAACATGAAAATAAACTATCAAATAGAGAGGAGACGTGAAACCATGTAATTTAAAAGATAACTGTTCTCTCTGGGAAAAAATAGAGCAGAATGTTATGTTAAATCGCCATATTTAATTCAATCCCTTGCAAAGTCTGAAGCGACACTCATAAGCGTTGCTGGTGATGATTAGGATGAGTCCCATCACTCCAAATACAGTACATTAAAAAAGAAGTAAAAAAAACAAAATTTTGATAATAATAATAATAATTCATCACATTTATATAGCGCTTTTCTCAGTACTCAAAGCGTTAAATAGCGCTTGATAACAAATGTTTTGATGAAACAACTACAAAATCTGAGAATGTTCTAATTTTCAAACCACCTAACCAAGTTTCTGAATGTGTGCACCTGAATGCTTGCCATGAATACTTTTTCTTATTTGTTATCTGATTTATTTATTTTTTTCTTGTTCCTAGAATTTGCCCTGCAGCCCATCTTTAACTTTCCCTGATCTATTTTGTTCGGGACTTTGAAGGGATGGGGTGAGATTTTTGTATCTGTCCCATATTTTTTTTTTTTTTTTGAGTGGACAATTTTGGTTGAAGTGAGGTCAGTGTATATATGTGATATAATTACTGCTTTATCAAATTTTAATTTTTCATGTAAGAAAATTGGCTATAAAAAGAAACATTTGAGTACTGTTATAACGTTTGCTAAATTATGTGATGCTCTTATTAAAATTGTATTCAGTGTATTTTAAAAAATAAAATGAATAATATTTAGGTGGAATCTATTGTGTATTATTGGAAGGGTTTAATTTAACAAAACAAGCACTCTTTGATATTTTAATGCTTGTACAATTAAAGAAGTTAATTAAAATTTTACTTTCATGCCGTATCTGTTTTCATGCACATTATTTTTTCATAACAAGTTTCTGCCAGATATATCAGAATAATCTTTTTAAACATCATCTCAGAATAATGAAGATGATGATGAATATATAAGGATTTATTTTTTTTTTTTTTTTGCTATTTATACTTTTTCTTAAGTGTATTTGTCAAGTGCCATGTCCATAATCTCATTTTGTGACAGAAGGATTAAAAAAATATGCAAGTGTACTCTTCAAAGTTTATTATGTTTTATTCCCCTAAGTGATGGACATAATGTTCGAATGAAATTTCTTCCTGCTCACATTTTCAGCCAGGTATTTTACTGATTATTTTCTGCTGTAGACCTTAAACTCTATGAAATTTCAGCTTTGCAGTAGCACAGTTTTTAAGAATACAGCTCAACAGAGTTCAACTGAATTACGTCCCCAGGATGTGGCTGAAATTTAACGTGGCATAGTTCATCGTGTTCTCATTCACGTTTGACTCCTGCTGCTTCCTCTTGACAGACGGGGACTGCTCTGCCTTTTGTTTAAATACTCTTTGTTTCTTCTTATCTTGCGTTGTTTGTTTCGTGTGTCGAACTGAAGTGTACCAAACCTCATCATCCTTCAAAAAACAAACAAACAAGCAAATACATATAAGAAAGAAAATGATAAAACTGTGGTGTCCATTACAAGCAACTACTAACATTCTGTATTATGTAAAAAACATTATAAACCTTTGTAATATGAAACACAACAATAACATTAAAAATGAATCGTATTATGAGGAACATTCAAGAGTTTCTGCAGTTTTTAAACTCTATTTATTAATAATTTCAAAATCAAATCACATCACTTTTGTACAAAGTCACCTTCCTTTACGATGCAATTTTCCGAGCGTCGTACCAACTTTTTAATGCCCAATTTCTACTCATCCCGCTTTCACTGTTTCCAACGAAAATGTAAAAGTGTGAACAGTTTTTGAACGTCCCTCACATTTTAAATGGAATTGAAATTCCACCATTGATTGTATGTTAAAAGGTGATAAATTATGGATGGGGGAATAGATATCTTATACAATATATATTGTTCAAAACCCCTTTTTAAATCAGTCACATATACTGTAACACCCATATAGACAGACTCGGAGTCAAGGGGACATTACAAATTTCTTTTCTTTTTCCACATTATATGTTGTCAGCCGTTCAAAACACATAACAGTCCTAAAATGGCACTTTACTGGGTTGTGTAGTTCCCAGTAGAAACATTGCTTGAGAAACAACTATTTCATTCTGGGAACTTCCTTAGGCTTTGAGTAACAGATGGACTAAATAGACATCTTGAAAGGAAAGCCTGGATTTAGTCTGTGTTATTGTATGCAGCAGGAGTCCCTCTTTGCTTTTTAGTTCAACTTGCTCTTTATTTAGGTCATGTTTTGTCTATAGCAGGTTGGATAATGGATGGATGGATGGATGGATGGATGGATGGATGGATGGATGGATGGATGGATGGATGGATGGATGGATGGATGGATGTTTTGTCTTTTTCGATTTAGCGTATAGAGATCTGCTATATGATTGATCAGATTTTACTGTTCTCTCTTCAAAACACCTTGCCATTCTGATCAAAGTCCTTATTGTTTCTTTTGTTTTGGAATGAGTGGAATATAAGCAAATTAAATATCAATGGAGAAAAATAAATAAATTTTGAGTCAACAGTAAAGTTTTACTATATGTATGTCATAAAATGATATCTAAACTAGGAATGTAAAAAAGTCCAAAATATTTTTCATCTTCACTCCTGAAACAGTATGTTGTTTTAAATGAAACCAAATAAAAAAAAAACAATCAAACAATTGGTTAACTAAAGAAGCAAGCAATACAAGTAATGAGACACTAACCAGGAAACAAAAGGAAGGAATACATTAAGAAACATGCTTTGTTGATATAAATATTAAAAGAAAATGAAAACTGAATAATAAACTCAGACAAAAAATTATAAAAAATCGGGAGTGGTCTCCCTTAAACTTTCTCGTTAGATATGGGGGTGGATATTTGAGGAGTAAACCACAACACAATGATAATTTTTTTATATTATGTACATTAAAGAACCATCAACAACAAATCTAATCAAAGTAATAATATACTGAACAATTTTCCATCCATCCATCCATTTTCCAACCCGCTGAATCCGAACACAGGGTCACAGGGGTCTGCTGGAGCCAATCCCAGCCAACACAGGGCACAAGGCAGGAACCAATCCTGGGCAGGGTGTCAACCCACCACAAGACACACACAAACACACCCACACACCAAGCACACACTAGGGCCAATTTAGAATCGCCTGTCCACCTAACCTGCAGGTCTTTGGACTGTGGGAGGAAACCGGAGCGCCCGGAGGAAACACACGCAGACATGGGGAGAACATGCAAACTCCACACAGGGAGGACCCGGGAAGCGAACCCAGGTCCCCAGGTCTCCCAACTGCGAGGCAGCAGCGCTACCCACTGCGCCACCGTGCCGCCTGAACAATTTTTATAAAAGTAAAGTTGAATAAATTGGACTCTGCAGCTGCATGAAGAAAAGGTAAAGTACCACTTCCGGTTAACGGAAATAGCCCAAAAGTTGATAGAAGTTTATGTTTTGTACCTAATACTTGAATGCAAAATTTGGTTGACCTAAGTGAAAGCGTACTCAAGGTATCGTGTTTACACACACAGACACACACACACACAGACAGACACACACATACACACACACACAGACACACACATGTAATTCCAAATATGGTATTTTCGGACTTAGGGAGGTCTAAAACGTCGACATACATCAAAATCTCGAAATGGAATTTTTGAACGATTGCAACACTTTCCCTGTACTTCGTATACGAGAAAGTAAAAAAGAAGGAGGCTGAAGATAGGAAATAAAAGAATGTTTAACAAGTTAAGAAAATCAACACCCCAAAATAATCAATAAATCCAAAAATTCAGCATATAAAACCCAATGTCCTAAAGTCAAAATTACAGATTACTAAAATTCAAAAGTAATTTTATCAAAAAAGACCACAAGAGGGAGCCAAAGAAGCAATCAGCTAATGCACAGGTGTCGAACTCCGGTCCTGGAGGGCCGCAGTGGCTGCAGGTTTTCATTCTAGCCATCTTCTTAATTTGTGACCAGTTTTTGCTGCTAATTACCTTCTTTTGCCTTAATTTTAATTACCTTGACTCAGGCCCCTTAGTTGTTTCCTTTTTCTTAATTAGCAGCCAAACAATAACGAGACACAAAACAAGAATCCATATGACCAGCTCACCTGTGCCCATCACAAACTATGTGAAAATAAAGAAAGGTGGAGGTCTCAGTAAAGTTGATCTCTCAGCTCACCAAAACATTGTGAGGGTCTGCTGTGGCAGAATGAGAGCAGCAACAAGCCATGGAATTAAGTAACGAGTTTAATTAACAGCAAGAATCTGCTTCTCATTGTGAAACTGGTTGAAGTCTGAAGCCCCGATTTAGCTGGTCATCTCGTTTCATGCCTCATTTCTGTTTGGCTGCCATTTAATGATGAAAGGAATCAATTCAAAGGAATGAATACTTAAGAACAGGGCCATTAAAATGAAGGGAACAAAAGTTAATTAGCAGCGAAAACTGGTCACTGATAAGGAAAAGGGTTAGAATGAAAACCTGCAGCCACTGCAGCCCTCCAGGCCTGGAGTTTGACACCCCTGAGCTAATGCAAGCTAAAGTAAATGACGGTAGGAGTCACGAGTTAGGCACGAGTCATACTGTAGTTCAGGGTAGGAGGACAGGGTGAAACTAGAAACGTACAATAAAAAGAAAATAAGAGAACAATAAGGGAGTAGGGGAAATTAAACATACAAGGAAAAATGTAACGAGGTGAGGCACTGTTGTGATCCCAACAATTTAAATTAGATTAGATTAGATAAACTGTATTAATCCCCATGGGGAAATGCAGATGCATACAGCAGCAGAAACATAAAAAACAAGGAAACGGACTCACAGTCAATCGATCAATCAATCAATCAATATTATACAGATATTTCCAAATGATATTTCAAAGTGAATTTAACAAATGCCCCAGGAGGAAGCATTGAATTTATTGATAAAAAATTCTCACCTTTTTTAGGGTCAGCTATATCAATGCCATTTCCTTCTTATAAAATACCTTCTTTGCCAGAGTGGATTAAATATTAAAAATATGCTCTTACATAACCAACAAATAAAACTCACTCAAATAAGTAAAAAAAAAGGATTATTGTGATTCAGTTTTATCATTTTTAACAGTGCTTGTCTCACTTTCTTTAGATAGATACTAATTAAACATATTTTTTAAAATCAGATAACTTTACTAAACTTTTACTGCCATTTGTTTCTCTTTTGTTTGTTAGCACTGTGTTAAAAATCAGTGCAGCCAGAATCTGCATGTGACGTAATACGCATTAAAAAAGGATGAACTGAACAAGTTGTGTTAATTTATTTATCTGTCCATACATTCATTTCCGGATCACAGTATCATTAATGATTTTGGAATTAAACAAAATGTTGCTTTTTTTATTTCACTTTTGTGTCTGCCTATTGTTATTGTGGCAACATGAATGCTTTTTCATGTTTTAAAACAAGTTATAAAACATACACATGGCATAACGCTTGGGGTGGCCTGGGATTTGGTTAGATGTTTTGGAAGACATTCTTTAGGTAATTTGCTTGATAAACTGGCACTGATGTGTGTGTCCCCTGTGTGATGGGCTGCCATCCTGTCCAGGTGTTGTTCCTATTGTGGTCAATGATTACAGGGATGGACTCCAGCTGCCCCATAAACATGCTCTGAATAAGTGGATGAAAACTTGGGAACAAGTGCCTTACACTACTCTAAACCAGTGGCATCGTTAGAAGGGGCCCCCTGATTTCAGGCCTTCAGCCCCCGATCATCGAGAGCTCCCCCACCCTATCCCATGATCTCAGACATGAGTGCCCATTCTCATGCTCTTTGTTCTGATATGCAACTACAAGTCATGCGAAAACCCTATTGGGGACAACCCCAAACTCGCCTCTTCGATTGTGCAAAAACCCCTTAACTTTTCATAACAGAAAGAGGGCTAAGCCCCTAATAACCACTAAAGCTGATGATGCCCCATGAAAATGGGTTTAGATAGGGAGATTGTGCTTCACTTCAGTATACTGTATGAGGAAGAAACAAAAGCAATGGTCAGGGAGGTGCGTATGAAATTGTTTATATTCTGTTTTTAGAATCTGATAACATACCACTTGAGAGGCAAGTGATTAAAACCAAAAGAAGTGGGAGTAGATGTTAAAAGTGATAAACCAGTGTTGTATTACAACACAATTACTCTGTAATTGTATTGTTTATTGCAAAAGTTATTTGTGATGCAATTTTCATAAAACCCAATGGGTTATCTGGAACATTCTCACAAAAGACTTTCCCCTGCAAAAGGGCCAATAAATTTAATCCATGAAAAAAATAAGATTCATTTTAAATGGATCTGAAGTGACATGCAAATTATGTATCTTCTCTCTCCAAATTCTCCCTACTTCGTGTGGCAGTGAATACTGTTCGTAACAGGTTGTACGTTACACACCCATCTGTTCCTGTCGCAATCTGCTTTCAGGGCTTGAATTGGTTTCCGCACTGTTATGGTGTACCGGCTTCATTCCAGTTTTCATACTAGCACCTTCCACTATGATCAGCAAGGGGTAACCCCGCTGTCCAACATAATGTACAAATATCATCCCAATTGAAAGTCCTAGATAAAACACCCAACGGCTCCTCCACCTTCCCCACTTTCTGAAATAATGGTCATGCAGTGTTGTAACTCCAAGGGGGGTAACTCCACCACCACCCAGCCACTTCTCTCCAAATTGTAACTCTATATCTATATTTATAAAGGAGAGTTGGGATCCGAGAGACTGTGTTTGTGTGTTTGTGGAGGGATGGAGAGTTAAGGTGGGTGTTGGAGTCACGTGATCATCTCCCCTCCCATTCACCTCAATTCATTCACTTCATTTCGCTCCGAGCTGAGCTCCGCAGCTGATGCGGTCTTGCCCAGTGCAGGATTTACGTATAAGCTACACAAGCTATAGCTTAGGGCCCCCGCCTTCTTGGGGGCCCCCAAAACAAATTGTCCGAGTGAGCAATTGTCATATATACTTTGTATATACTTACATAGAATATCTGGACTTATAAAGGGCCCCATGTCTCAAATAGCTTAGGGCCTTATCAAGTCTAAATCCGGCCCTGGTCTTGCCGTTCTTTTTCCTTAGTGTTTAGTCGTTTCTCCTTTACTGATTTACTGTTTAGTAGATGCGCTACTTACTGAATAGTATTTTTTTCCTTTAGTGTTTCTGCTTAGTGTTTCTTAGTGTTTAGTAGACGCAATATGCGAAAGGAAAGGTGGGATCTGAGAGACTGTCTTTGTGTGTTTGTGGAGGGATGGAGAGTTAAGGGGGGTGTTGGAGTCACGTGATCATCTCCCCTCCCATTCACCTCATTTCATTCACTTCATTTCGCTCCGAGCTGAGCTCCGCAGCTGACGCGGTCTTGCCATTCTTGATTTGCTTTTCACATGGCCAACTATACGTTGCATGCTCAGGAGTAAGCTCAGCGCACAACTTGGTCATATTACAACCGGAGGGGCGAGCTGACAACATGGTATACAAAGAGATCCTTAACAAATAATTATTGGTATATTTTCCCTCAGTTTATTATTTTAAATTTTAAAGCAGTACTTTGCCGCTGCGAAGCGCGGGTATTTTGCTAGTACAGTATATATGTCAATTGTGTATCATTGCACTAGAAACTCCAAAATTGACCTAAAAAAACTTCACATCTCGATTAAGAAATCATGTAAAATTTGCAACGGAACAAAGCATACCAAGAAGCTGACCAAAACAGACATTTCCAGCATTTATTTGTTTCTGTTTCAGGCACTGGCTGCTTTCTCACCATATCTAAGAACCCAAACCATCCCCTCGCCTCAAAATGCAAAAAGCAAGTTACCAGAAGATCGACAAAGGAACACTTAGACTGCAAAATGTTTGAGTATTCTATTGTGATGTGTAAAAAATTGAGGAAATATTTCAAATAAAAATCAAATTTTGAAATGTGTTTCATTGAGCTTCTGAAATATGCTCTCCCTTTACAAATTCATTCGTGAATGTTTATGCTCTGATCTTTTTAATTATTATTAGTATAGCAAACAGGAAACCGTTAAGTTTGCAGGTGACGCTAGGGTGTGATTTGATATGTGCTAAACTGTGGTCTCTTGACCCAGATATGCACTCCCTCATGATAAAGGAGCATTTACTTCTAGACAAGGAGAGTTTATGTTACCATTCAATTAGGTTTAGATGCTCCAAAAATAATTTCACTGGGATCTGATATTGTGGTTTATTTGCTTTTAGGCCCTGGTGCTATTTGAGCATTAGCCATTGCTGAAACATGCAATTTTACTCATTTAATGTAATTGTTCTTGATAATAATAATGTGATTAAAGACTCTTTTTAAAATATTATAAACACAAATTAAAGCAGAAAGAGGAATAAGGTAAATTAAATGTTCATGCTGCTGTCAAACAAACTTTTAATGTGACATATAATTTAACAATATTAGGTGGAAAAAGCTGCACTTGAAATCACTGGGAAGTAATGTAGCAGTAATTAGAAGCAAGGATGAAGTTATTAAGCAATTTACAAACATCCACAGTAAACGTAAACAAAAATTAAGCTATTAAACTACTAACAGGCCTGAATCTAATTATGCATCAGAATGATTGCCTGGTATTACCTTTTTACTTCCATTTAAACATAAGTTTGGTGATGGGGGTCAAAAATTTAGTATCGAGTTAAGTTCTGATTCTGATTCTACGATGTTCAAAACGTGGAGAAATGTTAATTTTAGCATGGCATCTCTGTTTCTGGTATGTGTGTATCTGTGGAAAATCAAAATTGTTTTTCATGTCTTAAAATTACAATTTCTTTGGGAAATTATACTTTTTTTGTGTGGTGTAAACCTCTGGGATAACTAGACCCTAGCAAAGATACAAAAATTTAGAACAAAAAGTTTCTGAGATATCCACTCTGAACACCGAGACCTGTGTACAGTACAGCAATAACCTCCAAAAAGAGTGACATATCTTCTTCTAACAAATTGTACTATTTGTCTTGTTACAGTCTGCTCTGTTAGGTCAGGATTGATTTGCAAAATTTTGCACAAGTAGTTTTTGAGATAAAGTGTAATTTACATGGGATTACTGTATGGATCATTCCATACTAAATTTTAAGTGTCTCTTTATCTAGAGTGACTAGAATGTCAAGCTTCCTTTGTATAAAAAATATTCATACAAGAAACACACGACATTTGAGTTGATACAAAATGGTGAATGTAAAATGTGAACACTGAAGGACAAAATATACAGAAGTAGTCAACGTATTAATAAAAGTTACAAGATACAGTGAAAGAAAATGGACACATTATAAGATACTGACAAAACAAGAAGAGTTCCAAAAGTTCGTTCACATGGCTGGAAGTTCATCCTGATGACCAGCACCAACTCAGAGAAATGTCCCTAAGTAGTTTGCTCAGTTTCAGACATCTACACAAAGAGGTATTTGGCTGAAGTATTCCAAAATCTCAAGGCCAATTGGTTCCTTTACCAGAACAACGCTCCTGTGCATCGATCCACCAAGACCACCCACTTAATTGGTGTCTCTGGGGTTAACTTTTTGGATGCCCCACCTTACTGTCTGACCTGGTCTGTTGTGATTTCTGGCTCTTCCCCAAACTCAATGGCAAATTGTGTGAGAATTGTGTGAGGATCGAGAAGACATGATCAATAATGTGAACAAAGAGCTAGCAAAGCTGAAAAAAGATGATTTCTGTGGGTGTTTTGAAAAATGGATCCACAGATTGAAAAGTGCATTGAGGTTGGCAGCAATTATGTGGAGAAGTGGAGAATTAGTAAGGTTTCTGAGAGCAAAAGATGTTTTAGGGTTACCTTTTTAATTATTATTAGGGTAAATGGACTTTTGAAACTCACCTTGTATATATAATATATCATATATATTTGTGATTAACATTACCCACCTCTCCAAATTTCACATCAGCACAATGCATGGGCACATCTGCAAGCAAAAGAAAATGTAATGGTTCATTATCAACATTTCAACTCTTATATTGTGAAACTTTAGTGACTCAAATTTGAAAAAAGTAGATGTTAAAAAAGAAATACAGAATTAAAGCAAACTGTATCACACTGTTGTATTGTTTATTGGAAAATGATGTACTTTTTTCATAAAATCCAATGGGTTATTTGGAAAGTTATGAAAGACTTTTCATTTACTAAAGGACTGAAGAATTAAATCCGTTAAACTGAGGAATAAGCAGACTTTCATCAATACCATATGGAATTTGTTTAGATATGTTTCTATTCTTTTATTTTACTTAACTTCATCTAAGTATTCTGAGCTACAGAAGTCAAATCAATTAATTAACCAGGGCCAGTGAAATTTACAGAAATCGTGTTACTGCATGTGTCTGACTGCCATTACTGTGATCTTTGCATGATGCTTGAGTTAGGAATCTGTATTTCAGACATTTACTGTGTCTTTATTTTGAACAAATTCAGTGTTCTTGCAATTGATTTCATTTTCTAGCCCGGGAATCAGATTCTGCAATCAGAAAGTGATGTTTTCTGTCATTTTTGTAATTTTATTGGGGTAATTTCCGTCGCTATTTTGGGTGCCACAATTTGGTCTCCAATGTTGTTAAGACAGCTGCCCTTGTGGTTACTGGTGTATTATCCTCAGAGGATAATACATAATTGATGAAGTGATGGGAACAAAAGATTGTGGAAAGAAGTATTTCCTGTCCAAATTTCAACCCAAAAAATGTCCTTTTTGACTCAAAACTGTTTTTCAGTAGTTTTTCTGCCTTTGACTGATGCCTAGTTTTGAATTTAATTCTCATCTTTTATTTTTGGGTTTGGTTGAATATTAATTGGTTTCCCTCTTTTTCATTTCTGACCTAGGTCTTTTTCCTGGTCACCACCATTAAATATTCCTTTCTGGTGTGCCTGGCATAACAATTTGTGGGCCTTTGCAGGACTTTGACATTATACAGGGTGAAACTGCCATGTTTGCCAATTACGTTGTTGGTCCTGTGCATGTTTTTGTTTTTCGGTTAGTGATACAAATTATGTAAACTTGTCCAAGCAAAAGCTTCACAATGTATTTATAAATCACCAGATGTCAATTTAATTGACTTTCACACTTTATGGCAACCTGAATAAAACAAGCAAAGACCGGAAACTGGTATGCTTGAAGTAGGTTTCTGTTTTAATAAGTGGTACATTGGCCATTGACCTAAATCAAAGGTGCTGTGGTGTAGGTTTTCAGAAATTCTCACATACGGTGGTTACATTTTCCCTTCTTTCAAATATCATCAAATGGGTATAATTGAAGCAAGATGTTTCAAATTTTTTATGAACCCACTTTATTTAATACATAGTCACCACAAGCGTTGAGAGATCTTAGCCCAGTGGTGAGTTTCAGAGAGTTGTCTCTTATCCCAGCTTAATGATATCCTTAATGCCAATTACTTATTTATTCATTTAGTTAGAATGAAATATACGAAAATATATGTTCAATAGGCTTTTGAAAATATAACCATCTTAACTATGTTAAGTGAAGCCATAAATAATGGAAAAGACACACAGTACACTGTATAAAATTGCAAGGAATCTTTAATTAACTTCTAATTTTTATTTAGCAGCTTTTGACACATACTAAATGTTCGATATTTTCCAACAAAAACAATGCAATAATTAATACCTTAATAATTAATAGTCCCATGCCAAATATATACATATGGGTTTATTTTCAAAGTGTGCTTTACTGCCTTGTGCTTACAGGGCGAGTGTTGTGTAGGCGGGTGACTCACCTCTTTCTCGATGAGATCTGTACATTTTCAACAACATAAACACACAAGTCAGAAAGGGAATAGCAAGGAGAAGGAGCAGATACCAGTGCCAGTCTCTTGTCCCTGAAACATTTTCTAGAATAATAATAATAAAAAAACAATATTTTCTAAATGCTATTTTAGCATGTTATGACAGTTTCACTACTCTGTGTTTATGAACAAAAGTACAAAGGGCTTCATGTTGTCAAAATGAATGTCAGTTATAAACAAACCATGGGTGACACTGTCCTATAGGAAGCAACCTCTGAAAAGGATTTAGGGGTTTATGTTGACACAATATTTTCATCTTTTAAGCAATATGCAGAAACAATTAAAAAGACAAATGTAAGGTTAAATTGTAAAAACTATTGAATATAAATCAAGGGAGATTATGCTCAGACAATACAATGCACTAATGAGGCCACATCTGGAGTATTGTATGCAATTTTGGTCACCACGCTGCAAGAAACGCATAGCAGCACTTGAAGGTGTGCAGAGGAGAGCAACCAAGGGAACCCCAGGACTTAAGGCCATGCCGTACTTTGAAGTACTCAGAGAATTAATCCTCCTTAGTCACAAGCAGAGGAGACTCTATGGAGGCCTAACCCGAGCTGTCAAAATTATCAAAGGTACGGATGATTTTTCTGTTTTTCACATTGCCAATAAAACTAATTTTAATGTCAGTTTATCCATCCATCCATTATCCAACCTGCTATATCCTATCTACAGGGTCACGGGGGTCTGCCGGAGCCAATCCCAGCCAACACAGGGCGCAAGGCAGGAAACAAACCCCGGGCAGGACGCCAGCCCACCGCAGGGCACACACACCCACACACCAAGCACCCACTAGGGACAATCGCCAGGATCGTCAATGCACCCAACCTGCATGTCTTTGGACTGTGGGAGGAAACCCACGCAGACACGGGGAGAACATGCAAACCCCATGCAGGGAGGACCTAGGAAGCGAACCCAGGTCTCCAAACTGCGAGGCAGCAGCACTACCCACTGCGCCACCGTGCCACCTAATGTCAGTGTAATGAAACGAAAAGCCTAATAAGAAAGTGTTTTTGGAGAGATTTTGAGGGAGAGAAAACAAAGAATATTTCACTCTAAAGACTCATTCACATTTGTTTGTTTCGGCTTTTGCATAATGCAGGGAATCATCTGCATACCCGTTGTAGATGCCATATGCGCATCCAGGCCAGAGGTCTGCAGTGGGAAGCCTAAAGGGCATGCCAGGAGATGTAATCCGGCAGAGCAGCCCTCCTGGGTCACTGGGTGCTGCGAGAGGGTGCTGCAGGGAGACAAGCCCCCTGTTATAATGGACTTCTGTGTGACCCAAAAGTACTTCAATCGTGTAATTGCCCTGGCACCGGAAGTACTCCCAGGAGCACACTCCCTTATCCAGGTGAGTCGGAGCTGGAAGGAAGGATGGCAACACTCAATATAGTGGAGAGAGAAACTGTGATTTGTAGAGAGACATAACCTATAATTGTGATTTCACAATTTTGTGGAGGAATTTTGTGTAATAAACACACCATTATTGAACCTGGACTGTGCTTGTGTGTTCATGTTGGATTTTGGGGTTTGCTGACACCCGGTTTCCTTCACACCATAAAATGAAATAAGTTTATGTTGTATATTTTCCACATGTAGACATACCAAAGAACACCATCATAACATGACTGGGTTTCATCCTCAGGAAACTCAATATACACAGTAAGCTGCCTTCATGCACCCATCATTTACCTTACAACCTCCCTATCAAGTTTTATTGTTTTCTGCAGATGAGAGCTCAAACATCACAGAGTTCTGAGTGTCATTTCTGTCTACAAAGCATCTTTAGGATTACGAGAGCCAAAATTATAATAATAATTGGCAACACGGGCATCCTCTTACCAGACACAACACAACACATGTCTAACGGCTAAACAAAATGTCTATTTGTCAAAATACTAACCAATGGGCGAATGCATGGAGAATTAATTTTTTCAAGAAAGCTTCTAGACAGGAAATAAATGCCTTTGTTCTGGTGTCAATGGCACAAGTTTTTTGTTTTTCGAATTTGTGGGTGGAAGGAAACAATGAGTTTAACTGGAAATTCAGTTTCACTGGAATCATTTTGCTCATCACTGTCCATGACATTATAATAGTCTTGTTTAAAAAGACAACGATATGTCTGTCATAGAATCCAAACTTTAAATTATTACAAGAGCCTAGTGCTTGAGAGTGCAAGAAGGAAATGATTGTGGTTTTCACCTTTTGTTTCAACTTCTTTAAGCTCTGATGATCATTCAAAGCTACTGTGCTGCTTTAACCTCCTTTAATGACTTCAGTGATTCTTTTTGACCTCTTCAGGCCCTTTTCACCCTATAACTAATTTTGTCCAACTGGATACGCTTCCTTTTATATTCAAACACCAGAAAAAGCAAGAAACATTCTGCACGTATCCTGTGTCTTCTGTTTCCGTGGGTGTCCTTGAAAAGGGATTTTGAAGCATGAGGATTATCATTTATGTAGCCATTTGCTTTTCTATACAATGAAGTGTTAAATAAGAAAGTGTCCCATCATATTTATTTTTCTTACTAACATATTTTTGTATTTGCATAATTTTATTCTAGTGATATATTAGTCTGTTAACAAATATTGTAAACATTGTTATTACATATGAAATCATTTTAAATTCTTTTTAATGCCGCTCACTGACCTCGCATGATGTTCTTCCTCAGTGGCCGTGTTAGAGAGCTGTGATTCACCACACATCCAATTTCTTCCCCAGGACTCCAAAGAGAGGCATTGACTAGCAAAGTGGAGGTGATGTTGTAGGTGCCGTCCTGAAGGAGTGTGGGATCACCTTGCAGGATGGAGTGGCTCACTTCATGGAAGGTGTGGTCCCAGGACAGGGTGATACTGGGAGGATAGAAACCCACAGCACTGCAGGTTAGGTGGAGGTTGCTGGGGTCATCACTTGAAGTCTGGTAATGGAGGGTCAGCTTGGGGACGGCTGTGACATGGAAGTAAATGGAAAAATGAATGGCTAATTTCTTACTGAACAAGAATATTTACAATTTTAATTGACGTGGTTTCATGTCTAACATCAGAAAGCACTCAATCAAGCAATTTTGAACATTTTAGGGGGAAAAATACAGTTAGACTAAAGTGAAGAGGATGCATTGTTTCAGCCGAAACATTTGTTCCCTGCTCCACCACCAACCCAAATTAAAGTTAATTAATGAATTAATTTGTTGGAGGATAAGTTTGCCTGAAAACGTTGTGATAGAACTCTATGTACACTCTTAAATATAAAAGTGCCAGAGTGCTTCTTCAAAGCAATGCCATAAGGGAACCATTTTCAGTTCCCAAAACACCAATCCACATGAAGGTTCTAGAAAGAACCTTCAGTTATTTATTTCCATAACATGCTCCATAACCATGAATAGATGGTAGCAGATTTGTGAAAAACCAAAAAGTTCTGCTAGTGTCCTGCTAAGTAGCCTACCATATACGAGGGACGTTCAAAATGTTTCCACACTTTTATATTTTTGTTGAAAACGGTGAAGGTGGGAGTAGTAATTGGTCATTAAAAAGCTGGTATGACGCTGGGAAAATTGCATCGCAAATAAAGGTGACTATGTAGAAAAGTGATGTGATTTGTTTTTGAAATTCTTAATTAACAGAGTTTAAAAGAAAGTGTGGAAACTTTTTGAACATTCCCCTTATTAAAGATTTCAGGGTTTTTTTCCACATATTAGTAAGTTTTTCAAAACATTAAGATCCAACTTCATATGCAAAGAACCCTCCCCAGAATGAAAAGGAATCGAGCTACAAGGAACCACACAACATAATAAAGAACCATATAGTGCCATTAAAGAACCAGCATTTTTAAGTGTGTATTTATAACCATCGACGCTGCAGTGGTTAAAGCTGGTGGCTCAAATCCCCAGCCTAGTCAATGCACATATGGAGTCTTCATGTTCTCAGTGTGTGTGTGTGTGCGTGTGCGTGTGTGTGTGTGTGTGTGTGTGTGTGTGTGTGCGTGTGTGTGTGTGTCCCACAATGGACTGGCACATCAAATTCTGACAGGTTACTCTGCCCCTCATCCCTGGATTAGATAAGTAGTTATAGATAATGGATTGATGGACTATATATGGAAGATATATTTTTGTGGTGCCAGCTACACAAAATCATTGAATGGTCTTCATGGTACCCCATGCAGTTATTTATCAGAAATGGATGAAGTCAGTTCAAAGATGCATGGATACAAGAAATTTTCATTGAAGGGCATATTTTCTTTTATATAATAGAATACACAATTCGTACATTGCAAAACGTAAACAAATAATAGTTGCTTCGACTTGTGTAGTTCACAAAAATACATATGTACATATTACTCAAACATATAGGACGCAGAAGATATGTTAAACATTTTCAGTTGTTCCTTACCTTGCACTTCCAGTTGTGAACGCTCAAATAGAGATTCTTTTTTAATGTTTACACACATCACAGAACAATTGAAGTAACCAGAATCTGTAATCTTCACATCGGTGATGACCAGAGAGCTGACCGGCCTCTCTTCATTGATAGAAAACCGTCCTTCATTCTCGATGTCCTTTTCCACGGTTTCACTGTCATTTTCAAAAATGGGTATGTGGCGCCAAAAAAACAAGGTAGTTTTGCAGTCTTTCTCTTTCTTCAAGCGACACTGGAATTCGACTTTCTGTCCAATCAGTCGAATGGCTGATTTGGGGGTGAGGAAGACATCATTTGCCAGACTCAGGAAAAAACCTGGAAGAAATGAATAGACAGAGAGAAATGAAACACAAGAAGTGTGTATGCATATTGTTTGAGAAATATTAACGTAGATGCACAGAAGAACAACGTCTTTAATTAAGAATAATAAAATTAAAGTTTAATATAAAGTTTGACTCCATCTGCTTAAGTCAGGAGGCATGCCACCTGCACTTCAAAACAGGTCATTCATCTGAAGCAACGCATGTTTGGGCCTGGCAAAGACTTGCATGGGGGTGCACTTGGGTTGCTCCAGGGCCTGGAAGAGGTGTTGGTGATGCCATCATGACGCGCTTACCTTCTGGTCTGTGTGTGTTGACCACAGTGCAGTGCTGGGGACCTGATCTGGTGAAAAAAGAGCTATATAAAATGAAAATTATTATTAAGTTCTGATTTAACTGATAACGATTCAATCCTGCTTTGTGGACAAACATTTTAGGATTTACACACGGCCGCCGTACTCCTGAACATGAGTGGGGCAAATGGAAATGAATGAAAAATTCATAATATTTAATTGTAACGTAACAAAACATTTTCGAACTTGTCTGATACAATGCAGAGACATGGGAAGTGATAGTATTTCCTCACATTATAGACAGAGATCAGGCATCCCAGGATTTCTTAAAATTCAAAAATGAAAAAAAAAAAACATAAAATCAAGTTCACTTCACAATGAACAGTCCAAAACTTCTTTAGAAGCTGTCAGACATTTACTAATATTGATATTAATTAACTGAGTATGCTGAACTATTGCTAAATATTTGGTCACATACAATATCATTGGGTGGCAACTTAAATTAAGTATCCTTTCTTTCTTTATCTCTTTCCATTTCTGATTAGAGGAGCAGACATCACCATCCTGCAGACCCCTGTGACCCTGTAGTTAGGATATAGCGGGTTGGACAATGGATGGATGGATGGATATCACCATCCCTTATAATAAGGTCAAAATCCTTTAGGTGTTAGATCTTTAGGTCTTGTGTTCTGCCCAGGGTAATGTTTCGTAGAACAAGAGTTAAGTGCTTTGAATATACCTGCTGTAGAATAGAATATATATATATATACTATTGAATTCTGTGACTGTATTGTACACGCATCATCAATGATATCATGATATCACAATTTCGAATTTAATATCTGTTCACTATATATATATATATATATATATATATATATATATATATATATATATATATATATATATCTCCCTGCGTGGAGTTTGCATATTCTCCCCTTGTCTGCGTTGGTTTCCTCCCACAGTCCAAAGACATGCAGGTTAGGTGAATTGGCGATTCTAAATTATCTGTAGTGTGTGCTTGGTGTGTGGGTGTGCCCTGTGGTGGGCTGGCACCCTGCCCGGGGTTTGTTTCCTGTCTTGCCCCCTGTGTTGGCTGGGATTGGCTCCAGCAGATCCTTGTGACCCTGTAGTTGGGATGTCGTGGGTTGGATAATGGATGGATGGACACTGTATATATATATATATATATATATATATATATATATATATATATATATATATATATATATATATATATATATATATATATATATATATATATATATACATACATACATATATATACATATATATATATACTCACACATAGTTTTCTTGTTCAGTATGTGAGTAAGTGAATGAGTAAGTGAGGTTGTGTTTGTGTGTATTAATGTGTTCCGAGATGGACTGGTACCTAATTTGTTGTGGTACTCGGATTTCTCGGTTCTCAACCTCATCTCATCTTATTTTCGGAAGTCACTTTTACTGAAGGCCGCAATGGCAGAAGACCAAGCAGGGCTTCCATTCCCGCTCTTATTGGGGAATTATGTTCCCAAGCTGGCCTAGTGATTTCTTCTTCTTCTTCTTCTTAATATCATTATTATTGTAAAAGCCGTACTCACAAACTATGTATATAAAAAAAAATATGTAAAAACAGGCTCAGTCTCTTCTCGCATTAGCAAATCATTGTAATGGAATATTTATTTCTTCACGTTAAGGTCTAATTAACTACTTCATTGTCTGTGTCATTTCATAAGGTGTGTGAAAATGTATTTACTTATCCATATTACTAACCGAGAATGCTACACCGGATGATGGACGCAGGCACATCCGGCCATGGGCCGTAGCTGCAAAAAGACGTACTGCGCAGGCGCAAAAAGAGTCCGCGAGAGTCGGCTGAGGAGCCGAGAAAGGCGGACAAAAGAGGGCGAGAGAGGCGGATGAGGGTCCGCGAGAGACGCAGGCGCAAAAAGAGTCCGCGAGAGTCGGAGAAAGGCGGACAAAAGAGGGCGACAAAGGCGGATGAGGGGCCGCGAGAGGCGGACAAGACCACAGAAAAAAGGAGTGAGCACATACAAAAAGGAGTCACAGAAATTAGTCGCAACAAGCACCGAAAAAAGGAAAAGGCACATAAAAAAATAGTCAAATGCGGGCAAAGCACGAAACACATTGCACACGAAACTAAACACACCAAAAAAAAAGAACAGACGAGCGCACAACAGCAAGGCACGACCACACACACACACCCCCCCCCCCCCCCCCCCACCCTACAGGCACGGGACGGGACACACACAAAGAGGGGGATTCAAACAAGACACAGGAACACAAAAAGAAAGAAGACGCTCGCGCAACAACAATCCCCCCCACACATCCATAAGAAGTGACACCCAAAGCCACATATTCTAAAGTGAACGTCGACACCTTCACACTAGGCAGCATAGGTGTCGGCATAGGTGTCAGCATAGGTGGATGTCCTTTCAATAAAGCACTATTAACCGTTCAACTGCAGAAAAGGATACATATTAACAGTGAGTGCAATTATCCTTATTACTTATCCATATTTCGCATGCTGAGAAAGAAACGAGTCATAAATACACGGTCACGGGTACAAAACGATTTGGAAAGGATAACGGGAACAAACACATGGAAGACAAAAAAAAAAAGAACACAAAATCACCCCACAGACCCTACAAGCAAGGGACGGGACACACACAAAGAGGGGGATTCAAACAAAACACAGGAACACAAAAAGAGAGAAGACGCTCGCGCAAAATTCATTGGGATTAATGAATGTCATTTACAATCATTGTCATTCACTTAACTTCCCTGAAGAAACAACTGGCAATACAAGTAATAAATTTACACGTTATTGTCAAAAGGGTCAAATTTGACTGCCTCCTTTACATTCATATCCTACATATCTACAGAAGCTTCTAACTGACGAGGTACCTGAAAGTAAAAACTTTATGAACTGCATTACATCCTACAATAGTTCATTTGCTTTTGCATCTAATGCCATCCACTCACTTACTCAACACCATTGATAAACTTCTACAAACGTTGATGATTAATAATATTCCCTTTGGAGGAAAGGTACTTTTATTAGGAGGAGATTTTGTACACTGCTTAGCTATTGTTTCACATGTCATGCGCTCGGCTATTCTTCAGTCCACCTTAAAATACGCAGACAATTCGCATTGCTTTCAAAAGAGTTACGGAGATATTTGGAACAACAATCTCATTACACCAAATACCCCTTTTAACACAACGAACTATATTCTGTCCAAAAAATATTAATGTTGATCACATTAATAACCAGGTCATTTCATTACTTCCTGGAGTGTGACAGCTCGGACCCACGACCACACTAACATAAATAAGAAATGAGACACAAAGCCCCATTACTGAACGAACCGTCCGTATTAAATATACGTCATCTGAACACATTCAAATTATGCAGCATAGGTCGATCTCATTATACTGATCCACTATTAACCGTTCAACCACAGAAAAGGCTCAATATTAACAGTGAGTACGATCTTCCTTATTACTTATCCATATTTCTAACGCTGAAGAACAAACAAGTCATGAATTCACGCTCACGGGTACAAAACGATACGGCTCGAGTGACGGAACCAAACACACGAACCCGCATGAAAAAAAACAATACATGTCGGACGACTAACCGACATACAAAAACAGGCAAGGCTCAATACAAAAAATGACCGCCGTAAACTGCAACGGGCTTCTCACACACCACAGACAAATCGATTACGGCAAAAGAATAGCACGTCCCAATTCATGCACATACAACGACGCGCCTCTCAAACGGCACAGACAAAACATTCACATCAAGGACATCAACGACAGACACCTGCTAAACGATTGCGCAGGTTTGCTGACAACGCGTTCAATAATGAGTCCACTATTCATGAAAATTCATTGGTATTAATGAATGTCATTTGCAATCATTGTCATTCACTTAACTTCCCTGAAGAAACAACTGGCAATACAAGTAATGAATTTACACGTTATTGTCAAAAGGGTCAAATTTGACTGCCTCCTTTACATTCAAATCCTACAGATCTACAGAAGCTTCTAACTGACGAGGTACCTGAAAGTAAAAACTTTATGAACTACATTACATCCTACAATAGTTCATTGGCTTTTGCATCTAATGCCATCCACTCACTTACTCAACACCATTGATAAACTTCTACAAACGTTGATGATTAATAATATTCCCTTTGGAGGACAGGTACTTTTATTAGGAGGAGATTTTACACAGTGCTTAGCTATTGTTTCACATGTCATGCGCTCGGCTATTCTTCAGTCCACCTTAAAATACGCAGACAATTCGCATTGCTTTCAAAAGAGTTACAAAGATATTTGGAACAACAATCTCATTACACCAAATGCCCCTTTTAACACAACGAACTATATTATGTCCAAAAAATATTAATGTTGATCACATTGATAACCAGGTCATTTCATTACTTCCTGGAGTTGCACAGCTCTTTCTAAGCTCTGACAAAGTTGACTCTGATGACGACAATAACCATCTTAATTTACCCTTAGAATATTTCAACACTATTAACCCAGCCGGATTACCACAACACAATCTTAGCCTTAACAATGGAACAATAATCATGCTATTAAGAAACCTTAACACTAAACAAGGTTTATGCAATGGTACACGTTTAGTCGTCAACACCATGCCACACAATGTTATTAAAGCAAAACTTCTTACAGAATCACATGCTAACAATACTGTTCTAATTCCTACAATTACCTTACAACTTCTGACCTGGAATTACCTTTTACACTTAAACGGCGACAGTTCCCCATTAGACCTGCCTTGACCATGACCATCAACAAATCACAAGGACAAACCATAGACAAAGTTAGCATCTACCTCTCTGAGCCCGTTTTTGGACATAGACAACTTTATTTGCTTCCTATATGCATCATCTACACCTTCACACTATGCTATATCTCATTCATACATCACGCTCTTTGTAATTTCACAAGACCAGGGGTTGGCGAGCGAAGCGAGCAGGGGGCGGAGCCCCCTAGTTTATCTGAATTGTGAATTGAAGATAAAAATATATATTTTTCACTAAAGTAAAATTAAAATTGTTTAAGTTTTGTATATTTTTTCACTCTAAAATTATACATCCGTGCCTGCAATTTCGAAGCCCCAACACCAAAACATACGCTTGAAGAATTCTGAACAGATTAAAATGTCTAACTATAAGTTCAAAGATAAATTTCACACAATTAAATAAAATGTAAATATTTTTGGATTGCTTTAAATCCATTTAAATTTATTTCAGTACGAGGTTTATAATGAGTAAAACAATATAAAAAATAATTGAAACAATGATTTCAATGAACTTCCAAGCACATTTAGTAGTGAATTTTACACTTATTGTGAAATCATTTTGGTCATTCATTTCTTACCTCTAGAAATATAAATAAATTATTATTGTCACAGTTTGTTTTAAAAAGAATCATTTCTGCTCTTCAGTGGAGGACGCGTTAAGCTTCACGAACCAAACAGGTTGAATGAATGGAGAGATGCTCGCGGAACGTCACGCTGGTAATGTTTTTTTTTTCTTTATTTTTTTTTTTTGCACGATTTTGTCCATAAACATTCTCCAAACGATTTAAAGTTACTCACCAGTCAGAGAAATGGCGTACAGTCCTGCTTTTAGCCACGACATTCTTTACAGTTCAGCTCGTCTCGAAATCCCCCCGCAGTACTCTGATGTTTTCACTTCCTTTTATCTTCGATAAATCCGCCCCACTTCAACATCAGCTGGCACCTTCAGAGCACAAAAAGAAGCTGAGCAAATGACAAACGAAATATAATTACACAGTAAAAGTGGTCTGTTTATGGAAAATAAATAATTAAATAAATAAATAGGATTTAAAATAGTGGTGAGCTGGAGAAGCTATCCTCCATAGCAAAACTTGATTTCTACTGTGATATTGATGTGTAAAATCGTGTTCTTCAATATTATGAATTCTTGCTAATTACAATTTGCTTTTTCAGTACAGACCAACTTGTTGGAAATCACCGCATCTCACAAAAAGGAGTAGTAAGTTATAATGCATGATGGCGATGTTTCAATTAGCACCCTTAGAATTTCTTACTTTCTTTATTCAGTTATAGACTTTTTAAAATATTGTATATTGTTTATTTATGTATTCCTTTTCCTCAATTTGTTGCTCTTGCTTTATTCTGTATTTATTATTAATCATTACAAGGGTAAATTCATACTAAAAAGCAGAAAATAGGTTTTCAAAATACGTTAATTTTTCAATACATATTGATACTTATTGATAAAAAATATGTTATTCAATTTACACCACCTTTCTGTGTTAGTCCAGAATGTGGATTATTGTTAACTTATATTATTATAATGGAATATTTCACTGTTAAACATAATACTATGTAGTCACTGAAAAATAAATAATAATAATAAACAGTATTTTATATAGCACTGTATGATAGATAGATAGATAGATAGATAGATAGATAGATAGATAGATAGATAGATAGATAGATAGATAGATATCAATGAAAGGTACTATATAATAGATAGATAGATAGATAGATAGATAGATAGATAGATAGATAGATAGATAGATAGATAGATAGATAGATAGATAGATAGACATGAAAGGCACTATATAATAGATAGATAGATAGATAGATAGATAGATAGATAGATAGATAGATAGATAGATAGATAGATAGATAGATAGATAGATTGTAAATTAAACTATTTGGAAATCACTTACGTTGTACTACATTGAATTAGCATAACTGATGTATTATGCTTGGTAAAATATAATTTTTTATAATTCTTCATTTTTATTACAATCTTTATGTTGAACAGACTCAAACAGCTCCGTACATTTCAAAAAGTGACATAAAGATTAATTTTTATAAATACAGTAATATATGCCCATATACACCTTTTCTCCTCCAATGTGACAAAACGTATCAAAAGCATTTGGTTTAAGTTAACTGGCAATTCAGAAACGGCCTCCACATGAGTGTGGGTACTATTGTGCATGTTAGTGGGCATTATAAAGAACTGGTGCCCTGCCTGGGGTGCCAAGAGTCACCAGAATAGATAATGAATTAAAGTAAGCAGGCTTTAGAATTGTATCATACATACATACATACATACATACATACATACATACATACATACATACATACATACATACATACATACATACATACTTTACACACTTTTCTTTTTTTTCCTACTAGCTGGCTGAAGCAAACTTTGAAACAAGAATATCTGAGGAAGCTACATGACCTCTCCAGAATATTCCATGTGTTTAAGCATCATTTATTGGTAAATGTTTATCTAATACAAAGAAACATCATGTTTTTTATTTTATTAAAAATATTACAAAATTGTGGTTTAATATTGATTTGCTTTTATTTACAAAAATAATTTAAATTTGGTCTAATAGAAATATGATATGTAGATCTACAATAGCAAGAAGTGACCACAATCTTCAACCAAGACTGCCTGTGATGGTTGCTTGATCAAAAACATCTACACTTGCATGAACCACATAAACCTCTGTGTAGCTGTTTTAGCTCAGTCTTTTTAAAATGATTTAAACTCCATCCATTATTCAATCCATTATATCCTAACACAGGGTCATGAGGGTCTGCTAGAGCAAATCCCAGCCAGCCCAGGGCACAAGGCAGGAACAATTCCCAGGCAGGGCACGCACACACACCAAGCACACACTAGGGACAATTCAAGATCACCAATGCACCTAACCTGCATGTCTTTGGACTGTGGGAGGACACCGGAGTTCCCGGAGGAAACCCACGCAGACACGGGGAGAACATGCAAACTCCACGCAAGGAGGACCTGGGAAGTGAACCTGAGTCTCCTAACTGCGAGGCAGCAGCGCTACCATTGTGCCACCATGCTGCCCTACTGATTTAAACTAATGTCAAAAATGACTGCATATGTTTAATTGCTGTTTTTCTTTTCAGATAATATAATAAAATGTTTTAAAACAAACAGCAAATTAAAATCTGTATAGGAAAAATTGCCAGTGCTAAATGAATACCCAAAATGTATATATATTAGAGCACACTCACTATAGATACACTATAGCCACAGTTGTGGTGATATAAAAATTAAAACAGTCAATAAATAAAATTAGCAGAAGATAAATAAATAAGTAAATAAATAAATACATAAGCAGTGAATAAACAAATAAACTAAATAAGAGTGGGAAATAAAAGTTATGTACAATACAAATTCACATAAACCAGCAGCTGAGTAAAGAACACAGGACAGGACTGGTAGGAACAGGATATTAGAAGTTCAATGACCTTATGGTCTGGGGGGTGAAGATGTTCCTGGAGTAGTTGGAGGGAGTGGTGAGACTCCAGTCACGCTTTCCAGAAGGCAGAAGTGAAAACAGGGAATGAGTTGGGTGGCTGTCATCAGAGATGATGGATTCAGCTTTCCTTAGACATCTGGTGGAGTAGATGGTATGAAGCTATGAAAGGTCAGTGCTAATGATTTTAGAAGCCATAAGGTTACCAAGCCAAGAGTGGCCACGGGTCCCAACAGGGTTGGGCTTCTATGCTCACGACCCATGGTCCCGCTGGAAACCAAAAGGGCTGCCCTCTGTTGGTCGGGAGGAGAAACAGTCTTAAAAATACTGTCTCTCCTGGTCCTTCTCGCCTCAGGGCGTCCCGGCCGTCCGCCACATCTTATGTATCTTTATTAGAAAATCTTTGTCTAAATCCAAATTCATCCATGAAAAAGTTACAAGCGTATATAAATCATTTGATGGAGAGTTGCTTGTAATCTCACTACCGTTCTTACAGTCCTTGATAAAAGTTTATGAATACTCATCTCACCCTTTGTTTGCTCTGCTTAACTTAAAACAATAGCCTGAGTGATTTTAAAGCTCTTCTTTATTGGACCCCATATGCACATAAACCTGCCATAGAAGAACCATTTATGATAATGATAATACAGACTGTTGATTTAGGTAATCCAAAGGTGTTACTGATGTCTCAAATTGTTTTAGTCTTGTTTTTCAGCCTCAAAATGGCTTCTTTGACTTTCATTGGCACAGCTCTTATCCTCATGTTGAACAATGGCAACTGCAGACTCCAAAGGGTAGAAGCAAGCTGAGGTATCTTATGAAGCAATGAAACAAACCTGAGGAATCACAAACACCTGTGATGACAATTATCCGAGACACGGTGACCTGAAATGAGGGGACGCAGTAGAAAAAGTGTTGTGTGACTGAAATGTATACAAATACCCTTAAATGAAGGTGTGCAATGTACACTTTAGTCACATCTGAATCATTTGATTTGTAATTTTAAACTGTGGAGCAGATGGGTAAATGAAGGGAAAATGTCTGTTTGTCCCAAACATTATGGAGGGCACTGTATACTCTATATAATCATAATACAGTGGTTCTCAAACTGTGGGGTGGGCCCCCCTAGGAGGGCACGAAATAACAAAAAGGGGGGGCGCGAAGATGTGAAAAAAAGAAAACAAGAATCAAAAATATAGAAAATACATCTACTTAAACCAAAACAAATTAACTTAAACTACATTCTGATACTAGAAAAATAAATATAGAGTTAGATAAATGTCGATAAAAGTTAAGTAGGTATAATAAAATATGCATCTACTGTATGATATATCATTAATTAAAAAAGAACAAATTGGTATTAGTGGGCTCTTTTCAAAAAATGTTAGGGGGGCGCGACTAAAACTGTTATGAAAACTCGGGTCACAAATACTTAAAGGTTGAGAAACACTGTCATAATATATGGTTTTGTCATAAGAAGAAACCAGAGACATCAAAAAGGTTTTGGGCTGCCACCCGTATATTGTGCCCTGGCAGCAAATGGGTTATTTTCAGCTGAGTAGTGTTCAGGTTCAAGTCCAAAACAGAACTGATATAGATGAGCAAAGAAATGGCCGCTTTAAATGACACTACCAGAAGTGACATCATTGTGACTAGAAATTTACATCTTCTTTGGCGCCAGACCCGGAAGTGACACCATTATTGGTACTGGGACCAGAAGTGACGTCTTCATTGGCACTGGAACCGGAAGTGACGTCATTATTGCTGCTGTAAACGTGCAGAATTTCACATGAATGGTCTGCAGAGGAACTACCATTATTCAGGCCCTTTAGCTGCCTCCCAATCTCACATGTGTGACAGGTTGTATCAAGCAACCTGGCATGAATAACAATATACTTAAAGTCTTGCATTTTCACGCCTATAAGTTGTGATGCTACAACAAATGAAGCATAACTTAGCCTTGTATGAATGTGTATTCACTGTGGTTGGCTGGCATCCTGTCCTGTTTTTGTTCCTAGGCTGCCATCATAGGCTCCAGCCTCATATGTTGGGACACCATCAAGTCACATCTCACCAATGCAAAACATATCTAAACTGTATCTTCTATGACCCCTAGTGGCAAGGAAATGATTTCTAATATGCCCTGGATGTGAGTACCTATTGTCTGCTCAAATGCAAACTTCTAACAACTGACAAGGAGATGGAACTGCTGTTTTGGTAGAAGACCACTCTGTAGAGAATCTAAAGATTCAAACCCATGACATCAGGATTCCAATAAGACACTGGTGTGCTTCTGCCACTCTCTCTCAGTGTACGGCTCTTCTAAAAGGTGATCATCTCCATCCTACTGGTCTAACTTACAGACCCACACGGGTTCACATTGAGTACCAGTCCACCTGACTGCGTTTCTTGAATTTAGACTGTGAGTAGAAATCAATCCAATTTACCAGAGGAAACCCACCCACTTAAGCACTGCAAGAACATACAATATTCATTTAGAAGACCCTCATTTGCGAAATGAACCCAGGGTCCTATTAGTGGTTTACTTTGACTATGGACTGTAGAAATAGGATGGCCACGCACACCCAGGCTACTTTCGGCCTTTGTACTCTGTGTTGTTATATTTTACATAATCTATGGAGTGAGTGAGACTGGTAACACAAGATAATGGCAGGGTGATGTGTGTTGGTCAAGCCTAAAAATAAAACTTTGCTCATATGATAATACATATGAACAGCACAGATTACACCATCTTACATTTTCTAATAAATGGAAAACCTTACATTTTTGAAAGTTTTTAGTAAATGGTTACTAATTTCACAATCCCAAACAACACTCAGTACTATATGCTTCCTGTTGTATGGAGTGTGAATGCACAAGAAAAAAAAATGCTTAGGACGTTAAAACAAAGTAATGGTAGATTATAGGGTACTAGCCACACAACTTGTCGAAATCAGGTAATCAGATGAATTTACAAATATTTGATATCTCTCGTCCTACATGTAACGTCAATGCCTTTCCTTGGTATCGTGCTGTGTCCGAACCTTTCTTGACCGGTGCTCCTTCTATTGTGTGGATTTCCATAAACCCACTTCTCATACTCTGTCATTTTGAGGCACCTTACTCACCAACTGTCCGCTTTAATACTTCTAGTCTTTGAGAGTGATCTTCAGCGTGCCTCCTACGCATTTACCCCTTCTTTGTCTTTTCTTTTAATCATGTCGATAAAGCCAAACTGACCAGTCATACCAAAGTCAAACTGACCAATCAGATTGCTCTGAGGGAGCTTAGCATTTTATTATATAGTAGATAACTAAACTGCTCTTGTCGAGAACATGGTGGACAGAAAGAGAACTATTGGGGACAGCATTTTTCAGTGAGTTAAAGTAATGAATAACTTTCAAGTATTTTTTGTCAGTAGACATTTTTTCAAGTCTATAATATGATAAGGCGAGTCTGCTTTAAGTCTGCCACCAATGAGTTGTGATTCCTAGTACTTTTAACTCAAATTCGAATGATTTCTAATTATCTTTATAACATTACCAAATAGCAAATACAAGTTTCTGGTCCCGTCTCCTACAGGAGGGAGTATCCCACCCCTCTATCGTGTCACTAAATTGCAGGGTGTACACACACTCACACACATTTGGGGACAGTTTAGCATCACCAATCCACCTAACCTGCATGTCTTTGAACTGTGGGAGGAAGCCGGAGCACCCAGAGATGGGGAGGTCATGCAAAAACTCCATGGTTGTGTGAACCCTGATCGACTTATCTGAAATGGAAAGTTTTATTTTTTTTAATTAAGGAAGTTAATAATGAATTATCTGAATTCTGCCTTGTCACAGGTTTAACCATGCAATGATTATTTGATTATAAAAATCAGAATCATCATCTTTTTTTTACTGTGTTTGCCCATCAAGTGTCATTGTTGTAAAATTTGTTGCTGCTTAAAACTTACAAGCAAAGAATTTTGAGTTTGTGTTGATTAATCATTTTTATTGGAGCATACTACGAGGAATGTTCAAAAAGTTTCCACACTTTTATATTTTTGCTGGAAACAGTGAAGGCGAAAACATTTTTTGCTGTTGACATTAAAAAGGTGGTATGATGTTGGGAAGATTGCATCACAAAGGATGGTGACAATGTAGAAAAGTGATGTTATTTGTTTCTGAAATTCTTAATAAATAGAGTGAAAAAAAAGTGCGGAAACATTTTGAATGTCCCTCGTATTATACTGTCTGTGCTGTGTATCTCTTGAATGTAATAAACTTACCATATTTTTTCTTTGAATGTAATAAAAATATTTAAAAAAACACAAGTAAACACAATCCATGACACACATTTTTACAAAATATTCATTTTATTTCTATGACTCACAAATAAAATTTAAAGAATGTTACTCAGCAGTTACAACACAATTACGCTGCACAAAAGTGATTAAAGGGATCCTATGATACTAAGAATATTTCCCCTTTTTAACTAGAATTATTTTTCCAAATCTGCCTTAATGATGCCACTTAGACTCTAATACTGTAGAATAATTTGAATGCGATTCGTTCTGAAACTGAAGAATCTCATTAATAAGATTTTCCTTTGCAGTCAATAAAACAAATCTTTAAATGATTACATAGTAATCAAAAGCTTAGAAGTACTTTGTCATGGAGCTTTGCTTTTAAAACAAAGCTAATATTTTACTTCAGAATATTCTGAAATTCCTTCATTTTGTAAAGAGTATTGAAGTGGTAGAGCAGGTAAACTGATAAAGCTACATACGACAAATTCATGGAGGAGAATCGCTCAGTGACAAATGCACACAGCTGGTAAACTGTTCTTGGTAATAATTTCTCAACTTACTTTTGGGACAACCCAAATACTTTCCTACAAATCATGTTCTGAGTAAAAGCTGTTTTCTGAGTTTTCTACTAATTTCCTTTGCAAATGGGCCTCAATGAATTAGAATGTAGAAAATGAAATGGAATAGCAAATAATTTACTCAGTCATTCAAAATGAGGTGCTTATTTCAGGCTGAGAAATGCTAAAAAGGTGTAATTTTGGAAAAAAAATTATCGCTTTTTCCAGAATTTACTGCAGTAGAGTGATTACTGTTGATTAATGACCGAATGTTGTGAGCTCTGCTCATTTCTGGCAGCCGCCAACTTAATTTAATGCAAATGTTTTTTTCCAACTGACGTTTACTTCAGTCCGTGTATGTGTATATTGCATTTGCTCATACAGAGCTCACTGTACATGAACACATATGTTGAAATATAATACAAGATGTAACATGAGTAATACACACCAAACAGCAGTAAGCTAGCATGTAGAATGTGTGCAGTATCTGATAGATATGGTGGTATCAGACATACTTACTTACCTACCCACTAAAAACTCTTGAGTACACAAATGGATAAGCTTCCTGTCAGTGAAAATATGTTAAAGCACAGATGACCAAGAGCCATCTCATCGTCATCCTCATTCCTGCCAGCATATCCTTAGCGCTCCTGAGTCCTGCCTCCATGACAGCTCTGCTGTTCATAGCATCTCCTAACTCCCTTCAGCTACTTAGTTGTTTCTCAGTCCTGTCACCAGTGCTTTGCTTTCTCCATCCAACTTTTTTCAATCCCGAATGTTTCTCCTCATTCAGGCTGCCCTTTCCACTCACCCCCTGCCTGCAGAAATGCCAGACCACCAGATAATTGTAGTGCTGTTATTTGAAACATCATCATTTCTGTAGAATCCAGGTTCCTGACATGTCCATTTTTAACTGCCTATGTTTCTGATCCCTAAAACATTGTTGGACTGACTACCATTTTATACACACACTCCCGATACCTTTTTCCAATTTTTCCAACCTGATTGCGTTCTATGGTTTACTTTAAAATCTAACTCTCCATCCTCTGTTACTCTTGAGCCAAAACATTTGAACTTTTTCATGCCTTTAAGACTTTCTCCTTGAAGACTACCAACTCCATCTCATTCATGTCGTCCAAATCTTTTTCCTTAAAATTGTAAGGCCTCAATAGCTCCAGTTTCTTTTCCACAATATTCTTAGAGGTACCCCTTGTCACAATGCCATCTGCAAACAACGTGTACCATGGGCCCTGATCTACTATTCCCCTAAGAATAAAATCCATAAGTAGAGTAATGGGCTTAATGATTTTTCTTAATGTAATCCATCCTTAACAGCACCCTCACCTTGGATTTCCCAGCCTCCTAGAAAGCTGTGGATCTGATGGGCTGCTTCTAGAGACCTCACCATCAATCAGGTATCTAAATTCACATCATCCATAACTGCTGTTCCTTGCAGTGAACATTGCAAGCACCTGACTCCTGACCATCAACAAGTGCTTATGTCTGCTGGCCTCTAAATCAACAAGCTCTTCAAAATCAATGTGCAGATCATCACAAGGCACACATATTAAAGCTCATACCATTTTAACTTTCAAGTCAGCCATTTCATCTTTTCTATAAGTGTCTGCACAGTTAACTTCCTGCATGTATCTCCAAAACAATTACCCAGGATGGAAACAGCAAGAGACAAGCTGTGTGCCACTTTCACCGAATGCTTTTATCACTGCACTTTCGTCAGGATGTTAGTTTCATTTGTGTCACCCATGGCCTTTTGTGTCCATCAATAACATGTTCCATAGTACAGCCCCTCTACTGCCAGCCTGTACTGAATAGTGATCAGCACAAGCTGTCAGCTTAGCTCACCCATTTGACAGCACAGCTGATAACACAGGCCAGGTTGTACACCCATACAAGCTGGAACTTCAGATATCTTTTATGCCAGCATAATCCAAGTCTTTTCCTCTCGCTCTCATTAACACATCTCTCTGGTCTTCTCTTCTCTTCTTGGCCTGGTGGCCTGTCCTTCCAAGATACCCAACCAGATTCTCTGACGTATCTCATGGTATCTTGTACTACTATGAATCTGTAAACTTTATGCAGTCCTAGGTCTGCCTGCAGTAATGGGAGGGTCTCAGAAGGAATCTGGCCACCTTCACACTATTTCTGTCACATCACAATCTGAAGATCTTTTAATCAGCACTGAGTCTGAGGAACGTGAGCCTGTAGAGCTGTTAGAGTCCAATCTATCACTCATATATGGAACTTCCTTGTTTGTTTCAATGTGACTGCAACCTAAAGACAAAAAATTGTGAGTTGGACTGCAATCAAAGATAACATTTTAGCTTTCAGTGTTCTTTACATACTTGTACTTTAACATTATAATTAAAATAGTAATAGTTTATGAAAATTTTTTTTTAATTTTTAGTGGCAGAGAAGTATGTAAGAGTTGTACAGGATATGTATGAGGGAAGTGTGACCGTGGTGAGGTCTGCAGTAGGAGTGACGGATGCATTCAAGGTGGAGGTGGGATTACATCAGGGATAGACTCTGAGCCCTTTCTTATTTGCAATGGTGATGGACAGGTTGACAGACGAGATTAGACAGGTGTCCCTGTGGACTGTGATGTTTGCTGATGACATTGTGATCTGCAGCGATAGTTGGGAGCAGGTTGAGGAGACCCTAGAGAGATGAACATATGCTCTACAGAGGAGAGGAATGAAGGTCAGTAGGAACACCAAGACAGAATACATGTGTGTGAATGAGAGGGAGGTCAGTGGAATGGTGAGGATGTAAGGAGTAGAGCTGGTGAAAGTGGATGAGTTTAAATACTTGGGATCAACAGTACAGAGTAATGGGGATTGTGGAAGAGAGGTGAAGAAGAGAGTGCAGGCAGGGTGGAATGGGTGGAGATGAGTGTCAGGAGTGATTTGTGACAGACGGGTATCAGCAAGAGTGAAAGGGAAGGTCCACAAGATGGTAGTGAGAGCAGCTATGTTATATGGGCTGGAGATGGTGGCACTGACCAGAAAGCTGGAGACAGAGCAGGAGGTGGCAGAGTTAAAGATGCTAAGATTTGCATTGGGTGTGACGAGGATGGATAGGATTAGAAATGAGGACATTAGAGGGTCAGCTCAAGTTGGACGGTTGGGAGACAAAGTCAGAGAGGCGAGATTGTGTTGCTTTGGACATGTGCAGAAGAGAGATGCTGGGTATATTGGGAGAAGGATGCTAAGGATAGAGCTGCCAGGGAAAAGGAAAAGATGGAGGCCTAAGAGAAGGTTTATGGATGTGGTGAGAGAGGGCATGCAGGTGATGGGTGTAAAGGAAGAAGATGCAGAAGACAGAAAATATGAAAGAAGATGATCCGCTGTGGCAACCCTTAACAGGAGCAGCTGAAAGAAGAAGGTAGTGAAATTTTTTACATGTGGACTTACCTAACATGTTTTTCCAAACAATGACTGCTGCAATTAAAATTACAACAGAAAGCAAGCCTATTACTACACCAACAATTATTAAGGCAAGACCTAAAATAGAAGAGAAAACCTGCATTAATACATTGGTCTACAGAGGACAACAGACATTCTAGTGTGTTATGAGTTAATTAAACATGCTTTCTTCAACATAATAATTTTCTGATGGTGTCAATATTTCAAAAGGTGTAAAGAAACTTCAAGATGAAAATTCCCTGTACAGCTCTTCAGGATTCTTATTAGCATGGACAATAATTCACCTGTAAAATCTACTTGGTGGTCCCATTTATTTTGCAAACACACTTATCCCCGAAAATATTTAAATGGATGGAAAAGATTCAAAATATAAAGCTTTCGGAGGAGTGGAGATGATATTTTATGCTAAGATGAAATGAAGGCAGTCTCTTACATGACAAGGCTGATAAATTTATGGTCTGCAAATTGGTATTCAGGGTGTCTCTTACCTCCTTGAAAGCATTTCATACATTCATGTGGAGTCTAAATATTCAACCTGCCTCCTCCACTCTCATCTATTGTTCACTTCCTCCCCTGATATCCCTTTCTTCCTTAGATTCCCCTTCACACAACCCATTTACTTGCTCTCTGGGCTTTCTCTTATTCTCCATCCATCTCCACGTCCATGATTCTTCTCCCCACATTGTTTATTTCTCTTCTTATCTCATGCCTGTACCACTTTAACTTTGTTTCTTGTATTTTCTTTGAAATATCCCCAACTTCACATTTACCCCCGATTCTCAGATTACTCCACATGTCTATCTCAACATACTCATTTCCATAGCATCCAGTTTTATACACTTCACTCTTTACATCTGCACTAATTCTTCAGTCACATAAAACGTCTGATACCTTTATCCAGTTTTTTCAACTTGATTGCATTCTTTGGTTTATTTCAAAATCTAGCTCTCCATCATCTATTTTTTGTTGATCCAAGATATTTGAAATTTTGCATGCTTGTAAGACTCTCTCCCTGGAAGTTAACTTCTCCATCTTGTTGTTGAACCTTAAATCTTACATATTATGTATTTTTTCGAAAATATCTTAAGGCTTTTATCTTCCATAGCTCTGCTCCATTGTTCCATTGCTTAGAGGTACCACATTGCACAATGTCATCTGAAAGTAGCCTGATCTTCTATTGACCTAGGAATGACACCCATAAGTAGAATAAAACAATATGGGCTTATTGATGATTCTTGATGTAATCCATCCCTAACAGCAAATCCATGTGCTATTCCTACATTATTTCTCACTTGTGTGTGGGCACCCTCATACATATCCTTAGCTATCCTTACATACTTCTCTGGTACTCCCTTCTTTTTCATACATCTTCACAATTCTTAATTAAGAACTCTATCATATACCTTCTCTGAATCTATAAATACCATGTGCAGCAAACAATAATAGCCAAAACAGACTAGTCAACACCCTGTGGTGTGTGTGGTGTACAACCAAACCCTTGCCTTAAAGTTGGACTCTTTAGTTAAGGGCTAGGCCCATCTAAAAAAATAAAAAACTGAGGTTGGGGTCAGGAAGGGGATTTGCCAAAACAAAAAACCACCAGTCGCCTTGTCACTAACTAAAAGAGAAAAGTAATAAAACAGCATTGCCTTTGCAAAGACTAACTACCTCTTAGCATGCACCATTGTGCAGAGTCAGATGTGTGTCTTTGCTGAGCTTCTGTTTGACCATTTTTTTTTAAAAATGGACTAAACACAACATAAGTAAACAGTTTAAAAATAAATGTTGAATGTATTCAATGGATGTACTGTTTTTCAAGGCTTACCCTGCTGTCTAGGCATATCCTTTAGTATGATGTCAGACTTGTTGATTGGATCTACAAAAAAAAAGACAAAAGAAATTAATTAAATTAAGTACATTTTCTTGTTGCTTTAAAAACAACATGATAGCCTGAACCCCTTCACCTCTTATATACACACAGCCTTTTTGCATTTTTCAATAATAAAATCCCCTTCCATCAGTGTGTAGTTGGTAGGTCTTTCCTATAAGCAGATCATCTACTGCAGTCTTCTGAAAAGCCACCCAAACAACCGTATTCAGAGTGTGCGCCTACTATATAAGAAAGTTTGCCACGACTGTGGATCAAATCGTTACAAATGAAGATTTGTTGACAAAAGATCTTATTTTTTTTTAGCAATCCCTGCAAGTTTTTACTTGGTTCGCTATAAATACTGTAGACAAAAACTTTAGTACCAAAATAAATTCTTTTCGGAAAATTAATTTTGACACCTAATTATGTTTTTTCTTTTTGTTTGTTTTCACTCCAATGTGTCAGGATTTACTACGGCCCCTAAGACTCTGAATTAATTTAAGTGGACTTGATGAAGCAAAAGATGGTTAACACTCTTCTCCATAAGAAGTTCTTTATTTTTATATAAACTAAGGGGCTCTGCCCTCTGCTCACTTCATTTGCCAACCCCTGGAGGCGGGCACTGGGCGCCCAATATCTCATGGCTGAGCTGCTGAAAGGGAGTTGGGGTGCTCCACTGTTAGAGAAAGTGATTGTATTTAAAGAACTGGTATATAGAAGAGTATGTGTGCCACGGGAGGAAGATGGTTTGGTCCTTAGTTACTACAGATTAAAAAACAGTTACTTGAGTATTTCACTGGAACTGTCTATTTTAAATACCAATGAATAATAAAATGTAGTAAAAAGTAAAACAAGAATTTAAAAAATTACAATGTAATAAAACATAATTAAACGTAAATAAAAATATTAAATTACATTAACGCCTTGTCAAAAACAATAATATGAATTAATTTATCCTCTAACTTACATTCTATAAGCGTTGCATTTTTGCATTTCTGTTCGCATATTGTTCAGGATATTTTTCTCTTTTTCATTTAATGGATGATTCTCTTTGTTTTTGATTTTTACTGTATACAACTCTTTTTTGTTCATTTTCTTCTTTTGACATTCATTATCAGCTCCTGCCACTCTTTTTCTTATATGTTCTAAAATTTGATGTTCTTGAAAAGATAATTTATTTTTCTACTTTGCTATTATAACTGACTGTGGTGAAGAGTGAGTTAGCACTGAGAGTGTCAAGGGGTGGGATGTAGAGAGGATGTGCGCAGTAGGAGTAATGAATGGGCGAGCAGTGTGGAGGGCAGTGGTCAAGATTGAAAAACGCGGGCACAACGCAAAACTTTTCTAATATAATAGAGAGATAAAAAATGCATACAGGCCTCTTCATGGTATACACTTTACATATAAAGAGCTGAAAGATATTTTAAAGAGTAAAAATCTGTTCCTCTGCTTTCTTGTTTTTAAAGCTATTAGCCATTCACTGATCTTTTATACTGTATGTACACACTGAGCCCAGTTCATTATCACTGAGTCTGGAGTCTATCCCAGCAGCACTGAGTGCAAAGGCAGGAGCCCACCATGAAGGACTCACATCCAATGCTGTGGTTTAATGTGTATACCCGTATCTACTCATCCTATGCCACATAATCAAAAGCTTATGTTAGAATTGGATTAGCATGATGAAAGCCTAAATGAGCATTAGCAGAATGTGTAAACAGCACCCAGACTGGGCCTGGGATTTCCAGGTAATCTCCTGTAACTATAAGCAGCTGCACTAACTCCTGTGCTGCCATACTGTATTGATATTTCTATTGTCATCACCATCATGTGCAGTAAATAAACAAATGGAACAAAGGTCTTTACAGAAATGCCCAAAAGGAAAACTCTAATTACTACTTACCAGATTCTTCAACATTCTTGCCAAATTTTTCATCTTGGTCTAGAAGAAAGAAAAACAATATAAATGGGTGCTTTTCTTGAGAAACAAGTTATAAAAAAAGGATTACAGTTCCACACAGGACTTGAAGTGATTCTTGAATGTTAAATGATGTGTCCTTAAGACCCAGAACTTAGGAAATTTTGAGTTGGAAGGATAGGCATGGGCAAGGGTTCAAATGAAGGGAGGTCAGAGATGAGCTAAGAGAGATGTGTTGGAGATGTTTGTAGCTGTTTGGTTTGGTTCAAGTGTGCTGGGTCAGCATATCACATAATTTAGACAGAGGACAAGCCAATGAAGGTAGGGCCTGATGGGTAGATGCTTTATTTTTTTGCCTTTGTTTCATTGTCCCTTCTTTGAACATCCCTCCCTTGTATAAACTTTGTATGAATAAACCTTTGTTTTATACATTTTGGTCTCATTCTAGGTTTGGATTGCTGCAAAAGCTCTCCTGTTGTCTACAATGACATTTTGATAAAAGGAAAAGCCAAGCAAAATGACACCTTTTATTGGCTAGATAGATAGATAGATAGATAGATAGATAGATAGATAGATAGATAGATAGATAGATAGATAGATAGATAGATAGATAGATAGATAGATAGATAGATAGATAGATAGATAGATAGATAGATAGATAGATAGATACTTTATTAATCCATCCATTTTCCAACCCGCTGAATCCAAACACAGGGTCACGGGGGTCTACTGGAGCCAATCCCAGCCAACACAGGGCAGGAAACAATCCTGGGCAGGGTGCCAACCCACCGCAGGACACACACACACACACCCACACACCAACCACACACTAGGGCCAATTTAGAATCGCCAATCCACCTAACCAGCATGTCTTTGGACTGTGGGAGGAAACCGGAGCGCCCGGAGGAAACCCACACAGACACGGGGAGAACATGCAAACTCCACGCAGGGAGGACCCGGGAATCGAACCCAGGTCCCCAGATCTCCCAACTGCGAGGCAGCAGCGCTACCCACTGTGCCACCGTGCCGCCCCTACTTTATTAATCCCAAGAGGAAATTCACAGTTAATTAATGTAACACCCATAGGAAACACATGTGACGTACAGCAGACTCCTGACAAAAGCTGGATAACGCTTTTGCAGAGTAAGGCCCTTCTCAATGCTCTCCGTCTCTCGTATAAGCTGACAAGTTTTAAATGAGTGTTTTCTGTCTGAAACTGAATGGAAACATCACGCCATGTGGTTGTTGATGTGTTTTGAGGTTCTGTTGTCACTTTTGGTCAGCAGAAATGGATTTTAAAAGTGTTTGGTTTAACGGAGATCCAGTCTCATTAGTATATTGTTTGGCTTGCTACAGGAGACAGAGAGCGCCTGACGTTACATGTGCTGACTGTGCTCTTTACTGCTTGTCTTGTAGGTATGTTGCAACATTAATTATTGTCCTTCATTGTTATTGTTTATATGCAATTGTTAAATTTGTATTTATTGTATTTGTGTATATATGTTTAATTAAAAAAAAAAAAACTGGATGACGCTTTTTCAGGAGACAGAGAGCGCCTGACGTTACATGTGCTGACTGTGCCCTTTACTGCTTGTCTTGTAAAATAAAAGGCAGAATTCGGATATTGCTGTATCTGTCTTCTTCCAAAGCACCAGCAGCCATTCTAAAGCCGCTACATAAAACTGGATTCTTCAGGCAAAATTGTAATCAAGAAAGGGCCTGAGTTGCCTCGGAAGCTTGCATATTGTAATCTTTTTAGTTAGCCAATAAAAGGTGTCATTTTGCTTGGCTTTTCTCTACATTCATAATGGCTAACACGGTACAACACCCTAGTACTACAGATTAAAGGAAAAGAAAGACAGTTGGAACATTCCCTTGGATATGAGTTTAGCCAAAATATAATAAATTGTTGTAACAGCTTGTGTCGCATGTGTGCACATAAGGGGAAGCTTAACGGCTCGAATGATGGTAACTACCAGCTGAACCAGGAGTTGGCGCTGTTTTATAGTGCCTTTTCTCTTTCTCCCTTTGCAGGTTGGAAGAGTGATGGCCTTGTCAATTCTGACATAACTTCCAATGTCTGCTCTCCTGAACCAATCCTTCCTGCTGACAGCCCTTATAAATCAGGAACCGGATATTGCAAATAAGTTCTGTGTTGGACTCCCGTCTGATAAGACATCTCACCTATCTTTAATAAAACACTATATACGCTCTATAAGACCGGATAGACCACCATCTTGAGCCAGTCTATTTCCGAACTCCCACCTGTAAAGACCTTCTCGCATTTTCTTCACTTTTTTGATTTCATTCATTTATATGGAGTTCACCATGATGCCCCAGATTTAACTCAAACTTCTTTGTGTTTTCTTTCACTTGTAATGCAAAGTTTAGTTTTAAACTCTCCAAGAAGAAGTTTACGATGCATATGGACACAATTTGTTTTTTGCCTCATCATTCGGAGCAAAAAGTCCATCTACCTCTTTTACTTTCCTTCTGGTAAGTGCTTATTTTTACAGATTTGAATGATATTAGCAGGTTAAACAAATGACACAAACCCAAGGTTGTGAGAAAGCAATAAAGAATCTAACTGGCCAGTAATGAACTAGAAAAAGAAGAGAACACACGGGGTTGATCATCCTGTGCTAGTCACCCAAAAGAACTTGAATTGAATGAAGAATATGAAGTTAAAGCTTTGTCACATTTGAAATGGAATTTGCTTTTTTGAGGTTTATCATTCACAATACTACAACTGTGTTTCTTTAAAGAGCCAGTTTACCTCTCACTTGAAGATTTATTTTCATCTCTCGATAGGCTTCACCGATGATAACTGTGCACTCATAGGTTCCTGCATCTGACTTTTGAAGGTTTTTGATGTTTAGAGAAACATTTCTGTTGTCCATATTCTGGTAATTGAATTGAAATCTGTCGGTCACTGTTTGATTACTCTGATGTTCAAGCGGAGGTTGAGACTCAAGGAAGATGTCATCTTTGGTCCATATGATTTTTCGCTCTGCACTTTTTCTTTGACTTTCCCAAGAACATGTAATTGAAACACTGCTGCCGACTTCCGTTTGAAGGAATACTGGCTGACATGTCATCTCAAATGCCACTGATAGGTGCAAATAAATAAATAAATAAAGAGTAATGAACAAAATAAGCAAACATGCCACATAGGAAAGACGTAATATTGAAAATGGCAGTAGGGATGCCCTAAGGATACTTACATAGAGGAGAGAAAGTTGCCAAAATGACTTGTAGTGTCAAAGAGTGCATCCTGGAAAACATACGGAAGCAAACTGAGGTTAGTAGTGAGTTCCCAATCAGGTAATCGTCTCTCCCCTATATTTCTGGACAACATTTCAGTTAATGCGTGATTCATTTCCATTGTTAGCTGTTGCTATTGTAACTTTACCATGGGGACAACTTACAAATTACACCTATACATCATAGAGCCTTAGCATCCATAATTATGTTGTGCTTCCAAAAATAGCTTCCAGTTATGTCAGACAATAATGCTGGCACTTGTACTACTCAGGTGTTGTAGACTTAAAGATGGCTCTGTTTTCCAAAACTTTAAAGACGTTAACATTCCCTTTGGGGGCAGATAAACTGCCCAGGCTCTGCTAACAGAGCTAATACTCTCAAGCAGTCATCAGTTCTCCACAGCAACTTCTCTTCAAGGCTGATCTGAGCATGGCCTACCGAGGCACATCAGACAGAACAGTCTTTGGTCCAACTGCAAACCCAACATGTGCAATGTTGGCTTTCACACAATCTTTGAATCTCTTTGATGTCCATCTTTGTATCTCTTGCTCAAAGAGCAGCTTTGGTGGTTTCTACAATCATCAATAGGGCAGAAGTGTTCTGTCCATCTAAGCAGAGTTTTCGAAACTATGGCTTCAATGTTTTTAGTCTCTTCCATATCGATGACTTCCAGGTTTGTAATTTGATCATGGCGGTAATGTCTACAATTGATCTCAGGCCATGAATATGGAATTATTCCTACAGTCTGAGCTGCCTTTAGTAGACAGTCCATGTTTAACAACTATGCTACTTGCACAGGCCAGCAGTTTAGAGAAAATGGAATCAGAAGATATATGGAGGTATCAAATTTCAAGTAAAATTACAAAATTTTAGTAAACCGCAATGAAAGTCAAACAACATAGCAAACAATTCTGACTCCAAAAATGTATACATAACCAGGGCAAAAACAAAAGATGTAAATTGTAGTGTAAGGGAAGAAGAAAAAAGTCATAACTAAAACGTTCAGAACTTTAGAAGTAACAGTAAGTCTTTTATTTTGAATCCAAGCTTGGCCAACCATTAAGTGTGTGGTGCTGACATTTAAATCATCACTGTAATGAAGTCAAGCATCACATACCTCAGGTCAACCGGCCTAGCAATGGCATAGCAACTATCAACAAAAACTAACTCAAAACAGAAGCACCCAACTGCTAAACAAGATGGCAATGCTAAAGAAGATAATGGGTACATAATAAAGTCAAAAGCGCCTAGAAACAAAAATGAATACAATTACTCGATTCCTTGTTCCTGGGAAACCCCAAAAGCAATGCTCATATGATTTTTAGAGGCCAAGAAACAGTTGACAAAAGTTTAAATCACTAGTTCGATCACGACAACAATCATACAGGACATCTTTGTACATTCTGAGCATTTAAGCTTGTGTGAGATCAACAGTTGGCCATGGCTCCTGCTGGCCTTGTAAATCTTAGCATGGATTTCCCACTTCAAGGAGCCAACAGTAGGCGTGATGGCGCAAGGTGTTTGAAATCATCCACTATTTTCAGCCGTGTTTCTTCAATGGTGATGGAGTGGGAAGAAGTGCAGATCCAGGAACAGGTTGATTTTGGACTTTTACGTTTCTCAAGCTGGGGGAGAGAACAAAGAGATGACAGATTCCTGCATAGCTGCCAACCATGAGTTTTACAGCAACAGTCCATCATAGACTTCTTCAAGGATGAGATCCAAGGATGAGTTGCTCCTCTAAATTTGACATGTCATTCAGACAGCCTAGATCAAAGAGTAGCCCATAATGACTACAGTTCAGGTATATACCATGTTCAGAACAGCACGTGAAAAAGAGGTAAAGAGCATTGGAGTCAATGTGCTCCTTTGTTTTATACTATTTGAAATATTTATTTTTCTGAGGTTTATCCATTTGATTGGACAAGTCCACTAATGTTGTCATAAAAGTTATGAGAAAGGGTAAGAATTATGCATTTTGAAAAGATAATCCAGAGCACTTCTCTGTTGGTGCTTTGGTAAGGTCTATAATATGAAGATATCAGATAGGACTGAGTCCTGCTTGATTCAATTTTCCTGGAACTCTGAAGATCAGGTGAGTGGTCCGACAGACCAGGTAGAAATAAGTTAGTTCCTTAAGGAGGTTCTCCTGACAAGGCAGTTGAGAATAAGAAGAGCCAGTAATGGAAATGGATGGGAAGAAAATGTCCCTTTAGTTACCACAGCATGGGTGTATTTTGTTTTTAATGAACAGGAGTCTACTGTATTATCCATGACATCCCTAGGCATGTCTTCTTCTTCTTGTTCTTCTTGTTCTTCTTTTTCTTCTCCTCCTCCTCCTCTTCTTCTTCTTCTTCTCCTCCTCTTCTTCTTCTTCTTCTACTTCTCCTCCTCCTCCTCTTCTTCTTCTCCTCCTCCTCTTCTTCTTCTACTTCTCCTCCTCCTCCTCTTCTTCTTCTTCTCCTCCTTCTTCTTCTACTTCTCCTCCTCCTCTTCTTCTTCTTCTACTTCTCCTCCTCTTCTTCTTCTACTTCTCCTCCTCTTCTTCTTCTTCTCCTCCTCTTCTTCTTCTTCTCCTCCTCCTCCTCCTCCTCCTCTTCTTCTTCTTCTTCTCCTCCTCCTCTTCTTCTTCTTCTACTTCTCCTCCTCCTCTTCTTCCTCTTCTCATCCTCTTCTTCTTCTTCTTCTCCTCCAATGTTTGGGAAAATATTGTGGAAAGCTTTGAAGTTCAGCTGGAACTGCTGACTTGAAGATCTCAACAAGATTTCCTACATTATTTTCCAGTGCCTCTCTGAGTAATAACTTTTTACATAACCTTTTATCTATTTTGGCATGTGTTTAAAATTATAAACAGTGAGGAATTTTCTTAATTGCACCCTGGTCTACAGCAGAGGGTACCTTGAGTAGACTACAAGTAAGGCTGTCTCAAAGAGTTATGTACTTGGATTGTGAAGGCCTAGTTATCACTGAAGACATCTTAAAGTTCCTGATGTCGGCATAGTACTGTACTTCTTCTGATTTTATCTCCACTGTCTGTGCCTGAATCTGGAGGTTCTTAAAGCAGATGTGTTTAAAAATAGACTTATTGATATAAGGTAAAGAGCATTCCTCTTGACCATGTGAAGAATATCTTCTGCTTCTTCTCCAAAAATTTTGAAAATCTGTTTTATTTTCAGCACACTAGTCTTGGTCACCTATGTTTTGCTCTGAAGATGACTTTGCTTCTTCCAATTACTGTCTTGTGCTACCAGTCAGATTCTGGTCGTCACTTTCTCATGATGTCCAACATTGTTCAACTTCTCTGTGTCAAGAGACTGCCTTATGACTGCTCAGTGTGCAGTGTGAGGATGAATGTGATTGGTTGCTGATAAGTGACAAACACTCTTTTCCAAAACATAATCCTAGTAATCTTGAAAACATAATGTTTCCCACATGCAGCTGATGATAAAGTCATGCGGCCACGTGTTGAAGCATCTGATGGTTTCTCTCACATTGTGCTTGGTCACACTACTTTATCAAAATTTCAATAGGATGTTACAAGATCATATCAAGTGGAAGTAAATTATAAAGCCTTGTGCTGATAAAAATGCAAAGTGGCCGAGTACAGTACATTAATGAACAAAGAATTAAAGTAAAGGGTTAAGAAAGCAAAGCAGAGCACATGCAAAGCTATAGCATCAAGCAATGTGTTATAAGGCAGGCAGTGTGGTGCAGTGGTTACCTTTTTGGACTTCAAATCCTAAGATTGTGTGTGTGAACCCTCATTCTGTGTGATCATGAGCAACTCACTTCACTTGCCAGGACTCCAATTGTAAAAAAAAAAAGAATATTTGACCACTTGAATCTCAAATGTTGTAAATTACCTTGAATAAAGGTGTCAGCCAAACAGGTACATTTAAACCAGTACAAGTGCACAAAAGGGGGCAAATGAACTTTAAACTCATTGGTAAATGAATTAAAAGAGTAATTTCAATATTAAGAAAATTTCAACACACTGTACCTTCATAAAAGTCTTAATATAGCTTTTAACAATGGAAGAAAAAAATTATATTCTTGGATGCTCTAATAAATTAAGAGTTCCTTAAGTGAATCACGATCGGAAACTGTTAGGGAATCCAGGTAAACGATGAACTTAGATTTTTGCATGTACAGTAGGTGCGTGTGTCTAAACCAGGGGTAGGCAACGTCGGTCCTGGAGTGCCACAGTATGTGCAGGTTTTTGTTCCAACCCAGTTCCTTAACGAGAACTCAATTATTGCTGATGAAGCACATATTGCTTAAGTGACATTTTAATGCTTCATTTTAGTGGTCTCGCTTGTTAAGGTTCTCCAACCTTAATTGCTTATTTCAATCTTAAACTGCTGCATTCAGTGTTTTAATTGCTCCTTATTAGCAATAAGATGTAAAACAGGGGTAGGCAATGTCGGTCCTGGTGAGCCGCAGTGGCTACAGGTTTTCATTCCAACCCAATTGCTTAATTAGAAACCAATCATTGCCAATCTCAGACCTTATTTAATTTTATGGCTTGTTAGTCTTTGCAATGTAAGGCTTTTATATCGTAGATTTTTTTCCTTTCCAAGGATATCATCCAAATGATTTGAAGCCTAAAACAGATCATTTTCAGTCTGTCACATTTTTCTATTAAGTGTTTTATTAAATCAAATCGTGCATGATGAACACACACAGATGTAATTGGAAAAAAGCTAGCTGGAGAACTGCTGGCTACTTTGTCTTTTACATCTTATTGCTAATAAGGAGCAATTAAAACACTGAATGCAGCAGTTTAAGATTGAAATAAGCAATTAAGGTTGGAGAACCTTAACAAGCGAGACCACTAAAATGAAGCATTAAAATGTCACTTAAGCAATATGTGCTTCATCAGCAATAATTGAGTTCTCGTTAAGGAACTGGGTTGGAACAAAAACCTGCACATACTGTGGCACTCCAGGACCGACGTTGCCTACCCCTGGTCTAAACTACTTTCTTTAATATGTAAACGATGTGCAGATACGCTTCATGTCCAGTAGGTGGCAGCAAAACCCTCCCGGAAAAAATACCAGCAAATCTGGTCGCGATATAAATTTTCCTTCAGCTACTTTCAGCTACTCGCTGCGTATACGGTTGACTGTGTGACGAATTGACTTACTTGCGCAAAATATGTAACGCTGCTACACCTCAACAAGGAGACCAGGGCTAAAATCCCACATGCTTTCTACGTGGAGCTTGCATGTGCGCCCCGTATACATGTGAGTTTGCTATGCTTTACTCTCTCAGTCCAAACATATACAGGTTAGGCGGATTGGCAATGCTAAAATATCCCTGATATGTGTATATGTGTGTGTGTGTGTTCACTCTGCGAAGGACCGGCATCCTGTCCAAGAATCGTTCTGTCCTTGCGGTGATGCTTGCCTGGACAGACTCGCGTGACACCGCTCTGAACCCTGGGCATGGTCGGTAGCACCTCCAGGAAAGAAAACAGGTTACTGCGTCCAGACCATGTGGGGATCTACCATCGGGGTGTCGTTGGTGCGCGCGTAGGGGCTCGTGATGGCAAGGGACCTTTTTACCACCTTGCCATGTACTGCGAAATTATCAATGGGGACACAGAACTGCCCACACCCCATACCTAAATCCCGCTCCATGAAACAATCGGGCGTCCGCGCGCTGTACCCCACAAACCACGCATACCTCAACCCCTGCTACGCTTCGAGTCCCCGTGCGCATCAAACGGACTTCAGTGCGCTTCATTGTTTAAAGTTTAATCAGCTCTCTTCATTAAGTCACTCTGAATGGAGCGTCAACCTGTCCCCAAATACACATGCACCTCCTCAATTAACACGACTTAAAGGGTTAAAAGTATGAAGGAAATCATTATAATGAATTTAGCTGGTAAATCATTTAACAAGAAAACTTAAGTCACATTACTCGGCAATCCTCCGAATACCGGTCCCAAATTATTTAACAACTGTTTTCCTATCGAGTGGACAATACTACACTGAAAGCCGCGAAAAAACATTTATTGCAAGACAAGATGTATTTCCAATATTTTGTATTAATTCCAGCACAACAGCTGCAACGTCTCTTAGTGGTAACGGTTCAACACGGAGCAACTAAATGTTGTAGTTATCGCTGAGCAAATGCATATAATTGCCGAAAAGATTGCGTTTGTGGCAGTTGCGCCACTGAAAGCAACCTATATTTTTAAATAAGTAAGCTGGTTATAACTAACCTTATTGCTCCCGCTCCTAAATATTGTCCACTCGATAGGAAAACAGTTGTTAAATAATTTGGGACCGGTATTCGGAGGATTGCCCATTACTTTAATCCATTTTCTAAATCAGAAACCCGACCTTATTTTTGAAAAGCAACAGCTCTACCGCCTCGCCACAATAAAGCAAGCAACGTAATTGTTCACCCAGACAACCGTATGCAGGAAAGTATTATGTTGGACTCTTCCTATCGTCTCAAGATATGCGAGTAACCCTTGAACATTAAATAAAGTGCAGGATTCGTACCCGGATCTAAGAATCGTCAGCGGTTCATCCTGTTTCATAAGCAAAGAGACGTTAGTTCTAAGGGCCAAATGTGCCATAAATCATTTTTGAGTGTTCTCTTGGTAGCCTCTCATATTAATTTCCTGCTAGCTGTTAGCTAGCTTACTCAATCGCTGCATACAATCACACACAACGAACCACACTTCTACTGAAGTAAACCAGCTCGTGTAAGGGATGTGACAGTCAGAAGATGTTTTGAGTGGACGATTGCCGCGCATTCTACTGCTGCTAGACTTAATACACAGTGCATACAATTTGAATTTCCCGACTATTTCATCAGCATCTAATCACGTTTTTGTTTATGGACCTTAATAAGTCCACTAACCTCAAAAGCATTCAAATATTACAACGATTCCCTAAATTATCAGTGCCACAATTCTACAAGTAGATAACGAGAGGCTCCGATATTTTGATAATTAAACTGCAGCAAATGGAGTAAAAGAAAAAAAAAACACATTGAAAGCGTGCACGTATACATAACAAATGCTGCACTCGCATTTTAAAACGGTTAGTTACTTATTTATACGAAACAACTAGAAAAAAGGTCCTTACATGTCCAATGTTTTCCTCGTTCACTGCGGTGTTGCTTGTAACTTCTGTGATTGTGAACACAGACAAGGAAACGGGCGGGTTTGATTTTAAAGTAGGCGGGGCAGTAACGTGACAAACAACCCATTTTTTTTACTGTGAAACATGGATATTTAGAACATGAAACGATTCCCGATTTGTGGACAAAACAGAACTCTTTAATGTTTAGTCGACTCCCTAACAGGATACTAAGACATTAAAAAAAAAAAAAAACTGAATGTAGCCTCTGTGATTGTATGCAGTGAGGATTCTTCTACAATGAGAACCTCAGTGGAATTGCACAAATATTTGTTATTATCTAATCATCTTTATCTAACGATCACGCTACAGATCTAAATGAATGAAACGTCCTTCATACTGTTGGTTCTTTATGGAACCAGAAATGATCCCCTTAATATGGTATGGTTATTAAGAATCACTTTTTGGTTACAACCGGCACCTTTATTTTTAAGAGTGTACCCTGCACGGGGAACCAGTCAACTGTAAACCCCAACCCCACTTTTACATTTTTTGGGGATGCGGGAAGAAACTCCAGTACACGAAAAATTACTTAACTTAGAAATAGCCAGTACACTGTTAAAAACCTTGGTTCTTTAATGGCATTGTATGGTTCTTTACTGGGTGTTATGGTGCCTCGTAGATTTACTAAATTTCATTCTGGGAAGGTTTTTTTTTTTGCATATGAAGTTGGAACTTTGTGTTTTGAAAAACTTCCTTCCTCTTCTTCTTCTTTCGGCTGCTTCCGTTAGGGGTTGCCACAGCGGACTATCTTGTTCCATATCTTTCTGTCCTCTGCCTCTTGCTCTGTTACACCCATCACCTTCATGCCCTCTCTCACCACATCCGTAAACCTTCTCTTAGGCCTTCCTCTTCCCTGGCAGCTCTACCCTTAGCATCCTTCTCCCAATATACTCAGCATCTCTCCTCTGCACATGTCCAAAGTGTACAATATATATATAAATATATATATATAGTATGGTATTTTACCTAGCAGGACCCCAACAGATTTAGAAAAAGTGAACTCAGTCTTGGTGGCACGGTGGCGCAGTGTTAGCGCTGCTGCCTCACAGTTAGGAGACCTGGGTTCACTTCTCGGGTCCTCCCTGTGTGGAGTTTGCATGTTCTCATGTACAAAGACATGCAGTTTAGGTGCAATGGCGATCCTAAATTGTCCCTAGTGTGTGTGTGCCCTGTGGTGGACTGGTGCCCTACCCGGGATTTGTTTCTGTCTTGTGTTGGGTGGGATTGACTCCAGCAGACCCTGTGTTTGGATATAGCGGGTTGGAAAATGATTGACTGACTGAACTCAGTCTTAGCCTTAGCGAGAGTCCTTGAAAAATTAGAGCCAATTGGTATTTTACAGATGTGTTACCATCTAGTCATGGTTGTTTACTGTATGGAGCCTGTTACAGGTCTACAAGTTCTTTCTGGAATCTCCATGTGGATGGGTCTGTTGAGAACCATAAAAAGTTCCCCTATGGAATTGCTCTGAAGCATTACTCGGACACCTTGATTTTTAAGAGCGTACATACAAACTCCACATGGAGAGTGGTGTGGGATTCAAACCCAGAAAGGATTTTTTTTTTTTAGTTATTACTATTTTTAAGTAAGACCTTTTGGGAACCTGATAAATTCTGGAGTCAGTACTGAAATTAATGTTCTGTTAATTTTATACTAGCGACATTCAAAAAGTCTCCGCACTTTTATATTTTCGTTGGAAACGGTGAAGGCATGAGGAGTAGTAATTGGTCGTGTCTGAGAGTGTCATGTGACTGGGAAAATTGCATCGCAAAGGAAGGTGACTATCAAGAAAAGTGATGTAATGATATGATGAATTTTTGAAATTCATTATAAATAGTTAAAAAAAAGTGCGGAAACCCTTTGAACGTCCCTCGTATTAATAATACTATGTTATGCAATCAATTGGAGGGCATCAAGACTCGACCTCCAGGCCCACGTTCTTGCCGAGAGACTTATAAAAGATTTTAATCTGGACTTCAGTTTGGTAGATAGATAGATAGATAGATAGATAGATAGATAGATAGATAGATAGATAGATAGATAGATAGATAGATAGATAGATAGATAGATAGATAGATAGATAGATAGATAGATAGATAGATAGATAATTAATCCCAAGGTGAACTTCACATGTTCCAGCAGCAGCATATGGATAAAAAAAAATATTAAATTAAAGAGTGATAAAAGTGCAGGTATAACAGACAATAACTTTGTATAATGTTAATGTTTACCCCCCAGGTGGAATTGAAGAGTCGCATAGTGTGGGGGAGGAACGATCTCCTCAGTCTGTCAGTGGAGCAGGATGGTGACAGCAGTCTGTCGCTGAAGCTGCTCCTCTGTCTGGAGATGATCCTGTTCAGTGGATGCAGTGTATTCTCCATGATTGATAGGAGTCTGCTCAGCGCCCGTCGCTCTGCCACAGATGTCAAACTGTCCAGCTCCGTACCTACAATAGAGCCTGCCTTCCTCACCAGTTTGTCCAAGTGTGAGGCGTCCCTCTTCTTTATGCTGCCTCCCCAGCACACCACCATGTAGAAGAGGGCGCTCACCACAACCGTCTGGTAGAACATCTGCAGCATCTTATTGCAGATGTTGAAGGACGCCAGCCTTCTAAGGAAGTATAGTCGGCTCTGTCCTTTCTTGCACAGAGCATCAGTAATGGCAGTCCAGTCCAATTTACCATCCAGCTGCACTCCCAGGTATTTATCGGTCTGCACCCTCTGCACACAGTCACCTCTGATGATCACGGGGTCCATGAGGGGCCTGGTCCTCCTAAAATCCACCACCAGCTCCTTGGTTTTGCTGGTGTTCAGGTGTAAATAGGTAGGGCAGCCGACTGATGTTTTAACAGACAGGAATCAAAGAGTGAAAGTCAGTGGTTGCCTGTCTGACCTGCTTGTCTTTGTCCGCAGGGTCCCCTCAGGGGTCTGTTGTTTCACCTCTTTTTGTACAAACCCCTGGGGACAAATAAAGTTCTAACTAATCTTAAAATTGGATGATGACTCAGTGATGACTCAGTGATTGCAAGCCCACCAAGTGAGGATGAAACCAGTCACGGTTCAGTGGTAGATGAATTTGTTAGCACGTGTGCTCAGTCTTTTCTACATCTTCTGAATGTTACAAAAACTAAGGAGCTTATAATTGATTTCAGAAGAAACCCCAATCACCCGCAAGAAACAATCATTCAAGACCAAGCAGTGGAAAATGCTGACAGTTATAATTATCTTGGGACTCATAACCCTTTTTGTTTTTCTCTTTCTGGTTTGACTATGAAGTCATTCGTTGTATAAGTTTGGGTTGGTTGTATGAAATGGTATTTTCTTGAAATAAAATGAATACAAATTTCTCTATTATAAATGAAAATCTTGAGGCGAGACTATTGCCAAGAGATTTTTTAAGTCCCGCCCTCCTCTCAACCATTTCCAGTTAACGGCCCATTCCCACGGTCCTCTCACCTCTCACTCATGTGAATGCTTTTGTCAGACACAGTTCCTGTGCTCTCAGCTCTTATAAATTTGAACGTTTTCCTCACTTTAAGTTCCCAATAAAAGAAGACATATTATGTCCGAATCTTATTGAAGAATTTCATTACAAAGGGTTATCAACAGAAGAAATGAGTACACAGGCAATCCTAGCACCGAGAAACGATGAAGTCCAACGAATTAACGCTGTTGTTCCTGCCTTGAGCCCTGTGTTGGCTGGGATCGGCTTCAGCAGACCCCTGTGACCCTGTGTTAGGATATAGCGGGTTGGCTATCTGACTGACTAACTGTATTGTGTATCTTTTGTAATTTCTTTGCAACCAATGACCTTTGTTAACTTTTTTGAACTTGATTCTCACACCATTTAGCCATGTTAATGTGGGAAGTCAATTGTTATGTTCCAGATTCACGTTTAATTTTCTTAATATACAAATCCATAGGAATGAAAAATCAAAAAAGAGATCTCCTCAACATCTTCTTGATTTCTCCTACACGGCAATGATACCAGAAAGAAATAAAATGGACATGTGTTCTTTTGTCTTGTGCTTCTTAGCTGTTTTTTTCTGAGTGAAAATACTACAAGAGTCTCCTCTTGAGTTTCAGCAGAGATCTCAGCAAAATCACATTGTGGGCATAAATCACTTTACTAAGATTACAAAACTGTAGTTCTTGCTTCTGACTAATAATATTAATTGTTCTAATATACAATGCTGTGATACAATTATTTCAAGAAGAAAACACAGACAGTGTGATATACTAGTTAAGACCTTGGAATTCAAACTCTGAGGTTGTGGGTTCAAATCCCACTACTGACACCAAAACAAGTCACTTCATCTGCCTGTGGTCCAACTGGAAAAGCAAAAGAAATGGAACCAATTTTATCTCAAATGTTGTAAGTTTTCTCAGATAAAGGCATCAATCCAATAATAAGTAAAAATATGAAGTCTTGAAAGAGATTAAAACAAGACTAGAAAGAGATATCATAAAATATCCCATGCTTTTCAAACTAAATTCTCAATTTTCACACCTTTTTACCTCAATTGTATCTCATGTCTCATTTTTTCCTCTGAAGGTGTTTATTGGAAAAACATTAGTGGCAAAGTTGATTCTTAAATAAAACAGAAATAAGAATCTCTTTTAAGTCTCATCAGGCATCAAAGATCGACCTTTGAGTAACATTTCCTGTGGGAAGTGCCATTACCTCCGAGTTTACGGTAAGGAACCCACCTTTGATCTGTTGCTCTCATTTACTGCATACGTAATGCCATTCTTTTGTATTATTTCATGGATACGGATGTTGATTCATAAAAGTTAACATCCTGTCTTTCAGACAAAAAAAAAAAAAAAAAAATACACAAATACCTGATGTCATTTTATATGCATATAAAGGAGAAAAGGATTCCTTTGCCAGTTCTGATTTAGCGTTGACAGGGTGGTGTACAAAATAAACTGGCCATACTGAAAGACTTCTCATGTCTACTTGTCTCTGACTGGGCATCTGCAGTGGGTTCAGCAGGGCATGACTTTAAGGCTGCCCACTCAGCAATACCTTCTTCATAATAACAACAACAACATTATTATTATTATTATTATTATTACTTGGTTGAGTTAACATTTGTTTAATTTTAAAGAATGAATGAAATTTAGAGCCCTGAACACACTGGAAGCTGTTATGGAAAAGAGGATGGTGGAAGAAATAAATGGCAGCATGAAAAATCTCCTCCATCCCACAGGATTGAATATCAAATTCTATTAATAACCTACAAAGTTTTAAATGGCCTCACACCGGACTACATCAGTGACCTTCTAATCCACTAGGTGCCTGTTCGCCTACTAAGGTCCTCTGATTCTGGTAATCTTGTTGTGCCCCTCACTAACCTACACTCCATGGGTGACAGTAAAGCCTTCAACTCCATAGCACCCAGACTCTGGAATGACATCCTGAAATTAATGAGATCAGCTGACTCCATTCATTCTTTTAAAAAACAACTTAAAACTCATCAATATAGGAAGGTTTTTAACTTAACTTGACATTCTGCCTTTTCTTTCAGTTCACCTCTCTGTCCAGGTGCTCAGGATAATTTGTGTGTTTGTTTTATCACAAATTAGGTTATTTGTTAGGTTCTTCTTTTAGTATTAAATTTAGTATTTTACTCTGGTTTATTTTTCTTTATTCTATTTAATGCTTTGTTATCTGTTTCACTGTTCTATTCAGGAAAACATTTGTATCTAAAGTTACGTATACCCTGCTGTTTTTTTCTAAGACTCTGTGAAGTGCCTTGAGCTTGGGAAAGGCACTATATAAATAAAATGTATTATTATTTATTATACTGCCCTACATTTTCTAGTTAGAGCAACATAAATGATTTGTAAAAAATGTAATTACTTTTTCTTAAGATAACAGAGAATTTTTACTTCAATCACTTAAGAGATAAAGACAAAGTATGGAAATGTTAAAGTAATGTGGCATTTATTAAAGTATACAAAACACCAAATAGACAACATAACAGAAAATAAACAGAACAGTCTGGAGATAGATATCTATTATATATAGTTTTAGAAAAGCTTATTGAAAATCAGCATTGCCAAATGTGGATGTTGTCTGTGGTAGAGTTTCGAGGTAGGGTTCGGCATTATTCACAGATTACATTCTATGAAGTAAAGATGAAATGGTCTTGTTTCTCGATCTCCGACATCGCTTCTTGTGAAATTCCAATCTTGTCGCCTATCCTGGTTACTCAGACAAGTCGTATTTATGTTAAAAATTTCACATGGAGCTTTGATTGGTCAGCTGTCTTCACAATAAATGACTTGCTCAAAATCTTTGATCTGCGTGTCCTTTTCCAAGCTATAAAGTATTTGAAACAGCTTTTGACTGATACTTATTTTCTGTTCTCAGGTAATTGAAACAGTTGCCTTAAGGTTTTAAATTACTAGTGCAACACAGAAAAAATGTATGAAAGAAAAATACTTTCAATATGAGTTTCCTCTGCAGCTAAATTGCTTTTGAGAATCCTGTAAATTCAGTTCATACTGATTTGTTTGAGCAAAAATTAATATAAAGAGTGCACACTTTCAAAAAATGGAAGGTTATGAAAGAAAAATACTTTCAATATGAATTTCCTCTGCAGCTAAATTGCTTTTGAGAGTCCTGTAAATTCAGTTCATACTGATTTGTTTGAGCAAAAATTAATATAAAGAGTGCACACTTTCAAAAAATGGAAGGTTTTCTAATCCAGGACAAAGACAATGCAAGCATTCCAATCACACAAAATATTTTATTGAGTTTACACTGTTGTAAAAATGATCAAAATGTTATAAAAGTGAAATAAGAAATTCATCCTTTTCTTGTATTTCATGTCAGTTACATAACACCGCTTCATAGTAACATTCACTTGTACAGAAATCCTTTCCAAGTGTTCATATTGCTTAACATTCATAAAAAATTGAAAGATGGCATAATTCAGATTAACACTGTACACTGTCCATACATTACTTCTTAACTTCATTTCACATATATCTCAAATACACATACACACAGTCAGAAAACTTTTTTCCTTTTAAGTAATCAATTTAAGGTCATTCTTAAATGATTACAAAATATTCATCTTCATTAAACTTCCATTCAACTGTTCATACTGCTTTCATATGCTCAACGTAAAAAAATGTTAAGATAGCATAATTCAGATAAACACTGTACACTTATAATATATTTAATCTAGAGTTCACACTACTTTTAAACTTCACTTTTCTTTCAAATTGTCCCTGTGGCATTAAAAGCCCACCTTCCTTAATTCTGAACTCTTGGAAGAATGTTCACCCCAGACAAGTGATTTAAAACACACAAGTCTATGAAGCAAAAAGGGTGTGAGAGATTGCTTATGAACAAAATCCCAGTCATTGAAATATTGGGCAAACGGGACAAATCATAAGTATTGTGGGGGAAAAAAACTAGAGAGTACTACTAAACACTAAAGAAGGGTTTGTTCTAAGAAGCAAAATGAAAAGAAATGCATGAAAATAGCAGCTTAGATACTTTACATCACCTCCAGAAGGCACTATTTTGAATCACTTATAGCCATATCTAATCTAATCGAATCGAATCGAATCGAATCGAATCGAATCTAATCTAGATAATATGTACATCATTAAACAGTCATCCATTAAATTATCATCCATTAAACAGTGTCATCTCCAGACAGAGGAGCAGCTTCAGTGACAGACTACTGTCAATGTCCTGCTCCACTGACAGACTGAGAAGATCATTCCTCCCCCAAACTATGCGACTCTTCAATTCCACCAGAGGGGGTAAACGTTGAACATTATTCAAGTTATTGTCTGTTTTTTTTACCTGCATTTTTTATTACTCTTTAATTTAATATTTTTTGCTGCTGGAATATGTGAATTTCCCCCTGAGATTAATAAAGTATCTATCTATCTATCTATCTATCTATCTATCTATCTATCTATCTATCTATCTATCTATCTATCTATCACAAGCTTTGTATGCTTTAATTATTTACCCTTTAACTATTTATATAGAGGACTCTCCCACAGATCAGGCCATTTGTGAGTTGAATTGCTGCTGGGTTTGTGAATAAAAACAAGAAGCCCAAAAACAGAAACAACTCAACATCTGACTGCCCAAAACAAAACAATACAAAACATAATGTACAAAATGAGTCAAGGATTTGTCTCCATTCTCACAGATTACTTTACATTTCATATAAATCTCTCGCCAAAATGCAACAACAGTGGCCTCTTCCTGTTTTATTTTTAAGGAACAGAAAGCATTTGATTTTGAAATGCTGAATCAGCACAGGTATTTCCTTCTGGGAAAATCATTGCTTTGTTTTTTTTTTTCAAGTTCTATTTTAAGTTCAAGTTCATTTGTCTCCTGTAAGGATGTAAAGTGAAATTACAGGCCCAGGGAAGTACAGGGTTACTTCAAAATGAGTTCAACAAGAACACGGGGATGCAGTGGGAAACTTGTTAAGGGTAAGTTTTGCACAAATGTTAGGACGTTTTGCTTCAGACAGAGAAATATAGTCACATGGAAGAAGTTACCAAACTGTGTGGTACACAGTAGGGCTCTCAGGACATTCAGAACTCTATGATTTCGTTTTGTAGGAAATAGATGGTGTCATGTTCTATCAGACGGTTGTGGCAAGCGCCCTCTTCTACGCAGTGGTGTGCTGGGGAGGCAGCATTAAGAGGAAAGACGCCTCACGCCTGGACAAACTGGTGAGGAAGGCAGGCTCTATTGTTGGCATGGAGCTGGACAGTTTAACATCTGTGGCAGAGCGAAGGGCGCTCAGCAGGCTCCTATCAATTATGGAGAATCCACTGCATCCACTTAATAGTATCATCTCCAGACAGAAGAGCAGCTTCAGCGACAGACTGCTGTCACCGTCCTGCTCCACTGACAGATTGAGGAGATCGTTCCTCCCCCAAACTATGCGACTCTTCAATTCCACCCGGGGGGGTGGGGGTGGGGGGAGTCGGTAAACGTTAACATTTAACATTATACAAAGTTATTGTCTTTTTTTCACCTGCATTATTATCATTCTTTAATTTAATATTATTTATTGTATCAGTATGCTGCTGCTGGAAAATGTGAATTTCCTATTGGGATTAATAAAGTATCTATCTATCTATCTATCATGGATGGTACACCTGGGAAGGGTAATATCATGGAACAATCGGGAGGACTCCATACCCTATATGGTAGCATCCCTGAGCCTCAGTACCCCAAACAGACACTCACAGGGCATGTTGGGAATTGTAGTGCCATAGAGCAACCCTGTTGGTTTCCCTGGGTGCCACGAGGGAAAGTGGCAGGTATTTATGCCCCCTACTGTCAGGGAGGTCTGCTTGACACAAAAGAACTCCTGGGTCTTGGATAAAAGGAGTTGCTCTGCCTCAGCCAGGCAAGCTGAAGTTGAGTGGAGTGGAAAAAGGACAGAGCTCACCTGGGAGGTGTGGAGGAGAAGAATGGGAGAAAGAAGAAGAGAACAAGGATCGTGATTGTGCTTGTCTGAAGGTTATTAGACTAAAAATGAAGCATTTGTTACAGTAGTTTATTAGAATAAACTTTTGATGTTAACCCAGGGCTTGTGTCTGTGCAGTGAGTCTGGGGTTTGAGGTGCTGTAATTCCCCCACAATGGTCACAATGGATAAGGTTGGTGAGTTTTCTTGCGGCGAACGACCTGTCAATATTGTTGTAAAGGTCTAAAAATATTTTGCCCTTCTGAATCAGATACTGTTAAGCTGCCCAAACTATTTCTGTAGTGTCAGCTAAATTTTCCAGTTGAGTTGTCTTGTTGATCTTGCTGATCTGTATCAGCAGACCATGGGATGCTTAACTGAGGGTGCAATTCTTCATTCGTCAGGAGAAGTTGTGCTCAGTGATTTTTTTCGGAAAATATGTATGTTGGTCTGTGTGTATGTGAGATCCTTTTGAGATTTGGTAGCTGTGGAAAAATTGAGGGCATTTTTGCAGTCACTGTAGGCAGCTCTTCCTCATACTTCCCACTTGATTTATTTACAGATCTTCTAGCATGATTAACAATTATGCAAGTTTTCCATTTCTTTCATGTCTCAGGCTTGACTCAAGGACTTGAAAGGTTTTGCTTTTTTTATGGCGTCCTTGTCCTTAGAGGATCAATCTGACCCCACTGGAGAGAAAGATTGTGGTAATAATTTCAAAAGTTGTCTAGTTCTCTTCTTTTTAGGATGATTGGCATAATGGATAATTATTCTTTATGACACCCACTGCATGCCCAACCTACCTTGAAAGGGGTTTCTCTTTGAACTGCCTTTCCCGAGGTTTCTTCCATTTTTCCCCTAACAAGGGTTTTTTTTGGGAGTTTTTCCTGGTCTTCTTAGAGAGTCAAGGCTGGGGGGCTATCAAGAGGCAGGGCCTGGTAAAGCCCATTGCGGCACTTCTTGTGTAATTTTGGGCTTTACAAAAATAAATTGTATTGCATTGTATAATAATTCACCATTACGGTTTGTAACATGAGAGCAACGTGTAGGTGTCTCTAAAATCAAAAATAATTACCAAAGGAAACTGATGGCATCAAATACTCAAGGAGGTCATGATTCTGAGGAGTATACAAAAAAATCTTTGGAAAAATGAGAACCAACTGTCGTTGCCCTACTTGGCAAACTGACGCAGTGAAAGGGAACCAGTAATGTGGCAGAGGATGAAAAGAGAAGCATATTTGTCAGAAACATAAGGGGTCAAACCTGAACATCAACAATAACCAAAGCACCAAGGCCAATAAGCAAACCAAACCCGCAACACAAAAGCAGTTCTGACTTTATGAATATATTTTTGCGACAGCTAACACCAAAGGTTTCTATAAGAACTCCAAATCATGGATGCCAGAGGCAGCGTGGCACAATCTTAAATACACTCAGATGGTTGACATTATCCAACCCTGTCTTTCGGGATGGCAGCAGAGCCATTTAGCCAACAACAAGATGGCAGCCGACATGAAAAACAAGGCAACAGATGGCATAAACAAAATGGTGGCATCTGTCGTTAAAAACAAAATGGTCGTCACAAAATAAAACAACAGTAAAATATTTTGACACTAAAAAATGAAAAAAAAAATTTGCCAAGAAGGTACAAAAGTAAAAGCTAGTTTAGGGATGTCAAACTCAGATCCTTGACTGCAGGGTTTCGTTTCAGCCATTTTCTCAAATAGTAACCAACTAGTGACGCTAACAAAGCAAATTTCTTTTGTCTTAACTTCAAGAGACTTAATTTTTATAGATTAGAACCCTTGGTTGTTTCTTTTTATCTTTAACCCACTTCCAAAAATTTATTGGGATGAAAAGTAAACCAACAGATGACCAGCAAATGTCATCCCATCTGCAGCTTTATCTAATAAAATATTTCAAAAGAAAAGAGGAAAGGTCTGAGAAATATTGATATGTTGTGGTCTAAAGAACATTTTGATGGTGGTCTCTGCAGCAGTTTCAGAAATTTCTGGTGTGATAGAATGAGAGTAAGAATACACCATTGAATTAACATCAACGTCAGGAATTTGGTTCCTATGAAGAAATTAGCTGGAGTGAAAACTGAACTAAACTTGAGACCCCACAGTTAGGTGACTAGGAAGAAAAATCTAAGTCTTATAAAGCAAGCCAATTAAAATTAAAGCTAAAGAAATAATGTTCCATTAGCAGCAGTAACTGGTTCCTAACTGAGAAAGTGGCTGGAATGAAAATCTGCACTCTCTGTAGCCATCTTGGAGTTTGATGGCCCTGATCTAAATGATCCAAAACCAAGAAAACATCACACCTGACTTGGTTTTTGCAGCCATTCCCTGATTCCTCAAGTCTGGTTTGGGGGGCTTCCACTCTCACCAACCTGATAAGTAGAACAAATCACTCTAATTGATGTCTCCTTCACCAGTCCCAGGGTTCAGAATTTATTAAAGCTCAGTTTCATCTCAATTACAGACTGTCACACATGCGTGTCAAAAGGTCAATTTCCAGGATTGTCAAAGGTAACCACTAACCCACCTAAGACAGTAAGGGACACAATTGCTAACCACCTGCCTCCTTTTCCACTCATGGCTTGGAGAAGTCACCCAAAGAGGGCTACTAATCCTGTCCCTTCCAGTCCAGGAGCTATAAAAACAGGGCATTCCCGGGAGATGGTGTCACATTTGGAAGACGGAAGTCTAAGGACAAGCCTGAACTTTATATTACCCAATGGATAAATGTATTGCTGTTATATTCTGCACCATCATGTACTTGTTATTTTCTTCCAAACTTTCCCAAAGTAAATGTGGCAGCCTGGTTAGCACCCAACATTTCATCAGAGTTCCTGTACCTACTAACGGCTGACCACATGACCTATAATTCAATTCAAATCCTATAACATTTCATTCCTGAAAAATCTGAATGTAATCTACAACAAATGACATGTCTTGGGCTGCAAGGGCATACAAGTCGTTGATTTCTTTCAGGATGTTTCATCATTTGAACTTGGGGACTCACATGAGGAAAAACACTTCTGTGCAATCTCTTTCTGCTTCTCTTAGTATCTTGTGGGCTGCCTTGTGGCAAACAGTGCTTTGAAACTATCAGAAAGGTGAACATTTATGGTAATGTGGTTGACTTCTTTTAAAGTATAAACGGAGTAACCACATAGGCAGATGAATTGACTCATCTGTAGCAGTGGAATCTATCATTTTACTTTGTGATGTCTAATCTAAAACGTTTGATGCTCCGACTACTCCTCAGGGTTAAAACATAAAAGAGAACGCTAGCAGGAAGATGATGATTTCTTTTCATGTCTCCTAAAGTCACTTTCTTTTGTATATTTTCTGATTTATGAGTAACAGATTGCTATTGTGAACAGTATTAGTATACTCCTTACAATACCCTTATTGTGAACAGGTGTGAGGGACCAACCTGCACCCCTACTTGAGTGAATCCCACTTTCTTGCCTCGACAGGAGTCCATGGGAAGGAAAGGGTCAGCAGGGGACCAGTCATATGCATCTTCCATGCCAGAACATTAGCACAGATAGATGCTGTGGCAGCAGCTACACCAGGGCTGGGGTCCCATCTACCACAGAGTGACACACTGGTTGGGCTTGGGCACCTGAAAGGACACAAGAGTGTGTGAGTGCCTACTATGGGTAGAGTGTCCCCCCCACCATGCACTGTGTGACAACATGCTGTCAGGTGAGCCACGGTATGGATACCTGCAAGGCAGCATGGGAGTTGTAGTCCAATAAGCTTGCCCTGTCAGGTTCTATGGAGGTCTCTAGGGAGGGAGCTATCAGATATTGATGGCCCAGTGATCTGGGGATGGGGATGGATATTTGAGGAGTAAACCACAAGACAATGATTATATTTTATAGTATGCACATTAAAGAGCCATCAAAAATAAATCAAATCAAATTAATAATATATTGAACAGTTATTATAAAAGTAAAGCTGAATAAATTGGATTCTGCAGCTGCATGAATAAAAGGTTAAGTACCACTTCCAGTTAATGGAAACAGCCCAAAAGTTGATAGAAATCTATGTTTAGATAGATAGATAGATAGATAGATAGATAGATAGATAGATAGATAGATAGATAGATAGATAGATAGATAGATAGATAGATAGATAGATAGATAGAAGGCACTCCATAAATGATAGATAGATAGATAGATAGATAGATAGATAGATAGATAGATAGATAGATAGATAGATAGATAGATAGATAGATAGATAGATAGATAGTTTTGTACCTAATACTTGTATGCAAAATTTGGTTGACCTAAGTGAAACCGTACTCAGGTTATCGTGTTTACATACACACCCCCACGCGCACACACACACACACACACACACAGACATAATTCCAGAAATGGTATTTTCAGACTCAGGGAGGTCTAAAACATCGAGATTCATCAAAATCTCTAAATGGAATTTTAGGAGGATTCCAATATTATCTCTATACTTCGTATATATACGAGGAAGTCAGGGAGGTGTAAAACGTCGAGATTCATCAAAATCTAGATATCGACAATACTTTCCCTATATTTCATATATGAGAAAGTAAAAAGGTAGAAATAAGAAGGAATTGTGCTTGTGCAGTGTTTGTACATCACCTGTACAGATATTTCTTAAAATAAATAATTATTTGAACTCATACTTTTATTGGTGTTGATGGGTTTGGGGGCTCTGTGGTTCCCCCTACTGGTGACAATAGAAAATGCCTTGGCTATGTCCCTTGTGTCTTGTGGGTAGTCCCCCAAGAGTCAGGCCCACATGCCAATCACTGCCAGGAACTGCCCTGCACCCCATATAATGGAGGCCCTTCCACAGTTCTTGGCAGTTCATATCAAATACGCTACGGAGAGGAGCGTTTACTTGTGGTTTGCTGTGCCTTTTTGCTTATTGAGTCTTCTTTGATTTTTGAGCCTGTGCTCCATTTTTAACTTCACCTTGGGATTCTGTATTGGGACCATGTTTGCTGTGACTTTCCTTGCCTTCTCAGAAAATTCTTTTTATGCTCTTAGGAGTCTCAATCTACTACAGATCCTTTTGGTTAAGTAAGCCTTTTATTTTATTAAGATTCTTTTAAACCCCTTAGCATCTGGTAGGGACTTGGACGGTAATCCTGCTTTTTTAACCTGCTTTTTTCCCAGAATTAGTATTATCTAATTGGTGAACAACAGAATAAATTAAAGCAACTAATAGTATTATTCAGAAGCAATTACCACAGCTTTGTAATCATAAAGAGGTGTTTTTATTACTATGTCCATACGTTTCATCATACTATATACTACTGAGCACACCATGTAACTGCAAAAAAATAAGAATCTCAAGACACTACTTGGAAGATCTAAGCCCACTGTATGACTTTGCTGAGATCTCTGTTGAAACTGAAGACCCTTGTGAGGATACCACGGTATTTTTCCTCAGGGAAAAAACTCTGAGAAGCAGGAGAAAAAAGAAAACATCATCATTTAATTTCTTTCTGATCTCATTGTTGTCCAGGAGAAACCAAAAAGATATTAAGGAGATGTCTTCTTTGATTTTTCATTCCAATGGGAAGTAATAAGGCCCACACGTCCCTTTTACCAGCCACACTTGCCAGCTCATACTGTGGGATCCCAAAGCATTTTCAGACCATCTGGGAGAAATAATCCTCCCAGCAAGACCCGAGTCTTCTCCAGGATCTCCTCCCCGATGGTCGGGCCCATAAAGCCTCCACAGAGAGGCGTCCAGGAGATATCCGTATCAGCTGCCCCAACCATTTCAATTTGCTCCTCTCAATGCAGAGGGTTAGTTTAGTAGAGTATACCACTCCAAACTAAAAGATTCCATGGCTCAAATTGCAGAAGAATACACATATGCAACTAACCTCTTTTCAAAAATGCTTATCCAATTGAGGGAAGTGGAACCAAGATAGGAACTAAACCTGTTGATAGTCCATGGCCAGGCCATTCACTCAATATGACCAGTTTACAATTGTCAATTAACCTCATATGCACATCTATGAGATATGAATGAAAAGCTGTTCTGAACACAGAGAGAATGTGTTTTCTTCCACCCAGACTGTGACTTGACCAGGATTTGAACCTGAAATCAGCCTTGAAGAGTCAGTGAAAATACAAATATATAACTTAAAATGTAACGGTAGAGATAATCCTATACTTCCATTCTGTATCTATTATTGCTTTAACTGAACTTCTCTTTTTTCTTTTCAGATGGCTCAAATCAACTTTTGCAACCAAAACCTAAGCAACTTTTACTTCTCCAAGAAATTGAAAACGATGCTTACTTTCGCCATGGTTTCAAGTCTGCAAAATTTCCTTAATTTGTAGTATTTATGAGTTCACTGTAAGTGACAATCTTGTTAAGTATGATAATCTTTCATTGACAATAACAAGGCAGGTAACAGCTAATCAATTTTGTTTTCACTTTTGTGCCTTTTCTGCCACATTTGGACAAATGGAATGTGTAGTCCTCTATTGTCCACAAACCATTTTGTTGGTTTAGACACCAATGAAGAATTACGCAGTCAAAGGGGATAGCAAAGAGGACAAAAATATTTAAGTTATACAGTATGTCCCATTAACTTCAAAGACCGCTTCATAATTAAGAACCTGGTTTTCAGTGTAAGTTAAGAAGTTAGATGGAAAGTTTTAAAGTAGGTTTATAACTACATACCTCCCAGCATAGAAAGGCGAGATTCTTTAAAACCATTCAAAACACCTTTGTAATTGTGTGGGTGCTTCGTTAATCGGAAAAAAAAAATCACATTTTTCAATAACAATACTTCAGACATTAATTCTTTCCATCAGAATAACGCTTTTATCATTTCCTGTCACTTACACTGGTGCACATCAGAAAGCTGTTGTCTTGTGGGCCCCAGACAACCAACACATTCTGCTCTCATACTATGCATGCAAAGTAGTCAGTTGCTGCAAAAACTTCTCTCCTTTCCAGGTTCTCACCAGGCTCACCCTGATCTTTCTCGATGTTCATGGAAATGAAGGATCGATTGTGTCAATGTCATCCCCACCTGAAGCTTGATCTCCAACACTTCCTTTCAAAATCCCTGCAGGACAATAGACAATACAGCATAAAGGCTTAGGGCACCAAATGGTGAAACCCATACAATTGTTTGAAAAAACAAACAAAAAGAAATCCATTTGATAAACATTAACATCTCATCAGACGTTGAGTCCCGTCATGACCTACTGGGATGGCAGAGCTTCCAGCTTTGAGGACTTCTGGCAGGAAAAGGCAGGTCCAGATGGACAGACACTGGAAGTGACATCGGTGATGGCAATCTTTAATCTCATTGTACATGTGTATAGTGACAATAAAAGGCATTCTATTCTATTGTAAAGCTGTCAGTCTTCCGGTCTGTAGAGAGAGGAAGAGGAGAGACTGTGACATTAGTACACAGTACCAGCCTAGAGCGGTGGGGAATTACCATTACTTGAGCCCTTAAGCTGTCCCCTGTGTGCACGTGCGTGACATCCTTTAAAACTTTATATGCGTCTAGAAAAGACATGTAAAGATTCTATTTATAATGGTGGCTCCCTGGTGCCTTTTTCCAGGGCAGAGGTTCCCAGTCACCAATTACTTTAATGATATAAACTGCAGCGGGACCCTTTTTAACCCTGAAAGTTTCCTTTTTCTGAATTATTTCAACTAAGCTGGTTTTAGGCGCTGCTCTCCCCTTTGCTCTCTCATATTCAGTCATCATTATAGCATCAGTGTAATCATCTTCATAGAAAGAGTGTAACATAATGCCAGTGTACATTTGGTGTTGTGATGTGCCATGACAGAGTTTTGCCAACACCAGTGGAGTTACATCTCTCTATTACAAAAAAAAATCTTGGAAGGAGACGATACGTGATTTTCTCGGAGACACTTTAACGTCCTACGAGACAAGGCAGTGAGACAAAAGGACAGCTGCTGTACAAGCTTTTAAATGTTCAAAGCGCTCCGCGACATGCAGATCATGCAGCACGACAGCAGCAGCAGCAAGCCAGCAGATGATCCAACTGAATCTCCTTAGCGTGCATTCAGCCCCCCTCTTCACAACGTGAGTGGCAGAGACGTGAAGTGGCTGGCTCGTAGTGTGCCCAAGGGTTTGGGGGTGGGTGAGCAAAGCGAGCAGGGGGCAAAGCCAGATAGTTACTAATAAAAGTCAAGGGCTAGACATGCCAACATTATGCCCCATTGTTGACAAACCCACAATGACAAAGAATAGATATAAAGTAACACACGTGTGCATGGGAGACAGTTTACATATTGTCATTTCCAGACTACGGGTTGGTGCTGTCATCTAACCCTCTCTCCTTTTGTTCCTCTGCAAACCAAGTAAAGACCATACCTTTCAGTAGCACCATCTTCGATCCCACTGATGACATCACTACCAGCACTCTCTAATGACATCCTATGTGGTATCCAGAATGCACCTTCTACAGACGTCACCTCCTTCTCTGGCCTCCCTGACTCGAACTCTTCTTGTTTATATAGGGCAGACCTCCGTTGTTCGCTCAGTAGCCTACCATTGTGAACTCTTCATTGTAAAGACGTTTTCTTTATTTTGCTGATTTTTCAGTATACATGGTGCCCATCCCCAAACCTTTTTGTGCCTCCTGTCTGTTCCTATTTACAATATTCAGTATACAGCATGTAACACTTCTTCCCTCCTAAGCGATAAGCGCTTTGTTACTGATGCCTAAGGGTAATCTGGGAAAGGGCTTGGGGTTTCTTCTGCCATTTACCTGATTTATATTTAATTTAAAATGATGCTCTCCTGTACTTAATTTTCTTAGTAAATAAACAATGTAGTAACTTTCACAACTGTCTACATTTAGTTAATTTCAAAGCTGAACATTGTGAGACTTTCCCGGACACCACCAGTTGGAAACCACATCTTTATAAAACGCAGACGTTTATTTATCACAAATAAACACAGGTTCACAGTCCCGAACACCACACACAATGCACACAGCAATAATCACCACAATATGGGCTTCTTTCTCTCAGTCCTTGGCCGCCTCTCCTCTCCTCTCCTCTCCTCCTGGGTGCTTTGTCCTGCTCCCATTCCCGACTCTGGCTCATCGACTGTAGGAAGGCAGCCCCTTTTATTCCCGCCCGGATGTGCTCCAGGTGGCTGATGACGTCCTTCCGGCAGCACTTCTTCCGGTGCAAAGGGCAGCACTTCTGCCACACCAAGAACTCCGGGCTTCCCTGGCAGGTTCCTCCGCCATCTTGCCGAGTGTGGTGGAAGTAACTATTTCCAGGTTCCACAAGGTTTAAGGCACCCTCTGGTGGTGGCCATGGGTCCCAATGAGTTAACACGTTTTTCCCCTTTTCCCGTGGTCCTCTCCTGCTCCAGGGCGGTTGCCCCCTTGTGACCCAGAAGATATAAAGTCCACCTTCCGGTCCTTCCAGGCATCACGGCCGGGTAAGGACCCCAGCAATCTGTGACAACATAAATATAATCATTAGGCTTAATTTAGAAAGAACACTTATTGATATATATAAAAAAAATTAAATACTGCCCAAAGAAAACTTTTACTGCTCTAAAGTTGATCTTTGGTGACTCAGTAAACTTAAAATAGTTTCTCCTTTATGTTTCATTTAAGAAACACAAATATCACAAATATTTCTCCTAAAATTCCATAGGAAAAATAGCTTTAGATAAAAAGGAGATATGAGATGCAACAAAAGTAAAAGGAGTCAAAATGGAGAATTTTTTCTGAAAAGCCTGTTATATTCTGTGAGATGTCTTTCTAGTTTTGTTTTAAATTCTTTAGAGACTTCATTATTTTACTTTTAAACAGACTGATGCCTTTATCCAAGGTGACTTATAACATCTGAGATGTGTAGATGTATATACAGTATACACATATGCACACACAAGGACTATTTGTTGCAACACAGCACCTGGTGTAGTAGTAAAAGCAGTTGGCACCAAGTCTGCAGAACCGGTGTGCAGTGCATGTTGGGGAAGTTGGAAATTGAATCAGACACTTAGAGTTTTATTTATTTATTTATGTTCATACTTTTTGCTTTCTTAGCCTTGAATATTAAGAAGTGAACCTTGATATTTTGATAACAATGTCTGAAACAATTTCCTGTGTTCTGAGAGATTCCAAAAACACCATAGTGCATGGATGAGTAGTAATTTCCATCCATCCATTTTCCAACCCGCTGAATCCAAACACAGGGTCACGGGGGTCTGCTGGAGCCAATCCCAGCCAACACAGGGCACAAGGCAGGAACCAATCCCAGGCAGGGTGCCAACCCACCGCAGGACACACACAAACACACCTACACACCAAGCACACACTAGGGCCAATTTAGAATCGCCAATCCACCTAACCTGCACGTCTTTGGACTGTGGGAGGAAACCGGAGCGCCCGGAGGAAACCCACGCAGACACGGGGAGAACATGCAAACTCCACGCAGGGAGGACCCGGGAAGCGAACCCGGGTCTCCTAACTGCGAGGCAGCAGCACTACCCACTGTGCCACCGTGCCGCCCCGACTAGTAATTTTCTCAGACTAAATAAGGAGAAATCAGAAATCTTAGTGATTGGTAAAAATGGATATAATGAGGATATTAGAAATAAACTCGATCTATTAGGCTTGAAAGTAAAGACAGAAGTAAAGAATTTAGGGGTAATTATTGACTCTGGCCTAAATTTTAAATCACATATTAATCAGATTACCAGGACAGCATTTTTTCACTTAAGAAAAATAGCAAAAATTAGACCCGTTATAACTTTGCAAGATGCTGAAAAATTAGTTCACGCTTTTGTTTTTAGTCGACTAGGTTACTGTAACACACTCCTCTCAGGACCACCCAAAAAAAAAGACATCAACTGACTGCATTGAGTGCAGAATGCAGCTGCTAGAATCTTAACTAGGAAAAGAAAATGCGAGCACAACTTTCCAGTTTTGATGTCACTACACTGGTTACCTGTGCCATTTAGAATTGACTTTAAAATACTACTTATGGTTTATAAAGCCTCGCTCCATCCTATATCTCTGAATGCCTTTCACCTTACACCCCAAATTGTAACCTTAGATCTTCAAATGAGTGTCTGCTTATAATTGCAAGAGCTGAACTTATAAGAAGTGGTGAGGCGGCCTTCTGCTGTTATGAACCTAAAATCTGGAATAGCTGAACGATAGAAATCCGCCAGGCTAATATGGTGGAGCACTTTAAAAAAACTGCTAAAAAAAACTTATTTTAATATGGCTTTCTCATAGCTTCATTTTAGTGTAACTCTGATATTCTGTATATGCATTCAATTATCATTTTTTTTTTCTTCTCATGGCTCCAAAATCAGTACTAACCCCTACTTTCTCTGCTGTTCTCTTTCTGGTTTTCTGTGGTGATGAGCTGTGCCACCACCACCTGATCAAATCACCATGCAGTCTCTACATTGATGGATTGAAGGCCAGAGGTCCACATGACCATCATCATCTAATTCTTCAACGTGAAGCCTGAAAACCTGAGGACTGATTGAGGTCATTTATATTAGGTAGAATGCCTAGTGGGGGCTGGGTGGTCTCAGAACTCCTGCAGATTTTATTTTTTTTCTCCATCCTTCTGCAGTTTATTTTTTGGTTTTGTTTTTTCTGTCCTCCCTGGCCATCAGATCTTCCTTTATTCTTTGTTAATTAGTACTGCCAAATTTTCTATTTTTTTTCTTTCTTCTTGTAGTACTTTGAGTTGCATCACTTGTATGAAACCGTGCTCTAGAAATAAATGTTGTTGTTGTTGAGAAGGAAACCAGTACACCAGGTGTTTTGTGCGTTTGTTCATTTGAACAAGAAAGAGATGGAGCAGATGGCATTTTTAAAAACTGTCACAGAGTTCTCACTTTCTCTTTTGCTACGTCTTCATTTTGATTGATAATTCATAATCTGCAAGAAATGAGGCCAACTATTGGTGGTAAAGCTGGTTGAGGTAGCACTCCAGTCAGCAAAAGATGCTCCTAAAACAGGTCCTTAGGGTTAAATACATACAAGTATATACTGTAGATGGTTTTAACTTTTCTTTCTATCCCCCATTGAGAAAAGAGCCTAATAGTTTAGTTAATACCTTTTGTGTTGGATGATTTGAAAACATGATGAAACACCTACACAATCACAGCAAGTTCAAGGTAGAAACAACATTTACAAACAACAACAAAATAACAAGTCTCTGGGGTTCTATGAAAATCAAAATCGTCCCACACAACACACAGACACATATGATCAATGATTCTACAGCTGAATATCAGCAGACATCTTCCCAGAAGACCAGACAAACCCAGTGTAACCTAATGTCATCACTAGGAAAACACAGTGAAAGCCATGAAATGAAGCTCTTCAGAGACGCATCTCCCCTCTTACAGTTTAAGAAGTTTTAATGGTCACCCCAAAAGTAAACATCCCAGAAGATTCTGAAAGAGATAGTGGATTGGACGGCTTAGCTGGCGCTTAACCAAAGTTTTCCTCATTTAACAAAACAAATAAAATCTCATTTCATTCCCTCATCTATTTAAAAATGGTTCCTTTGACCACAGAGAGTCTCTTAAAGGTACACACACACACACACACCCATGGATTATCCTATTAAACCAAAAGAAGAAGCACTGTCATTATCATACGTACTACCACACATTAGGAGACTGTATGTTCGGTCCATTTCTGAATATGGCGTCATTACAAGTGATAATATCTACTCACCTTGCTCATTCATATAGATACAGTGCTCTCCATAATTTTTGGGACATAGACGCATTTTTCCTTGATTTACAGTCTGTGTTCCACAGTTTTAAATTACAAATCAAACCATTCAGATGTGATTAAAGGGTGCACTGGAGACTTTAATTGAAGGGTATTTGTATACAATTTGGTCACACCATGTACAAATTATAACACTGTGAGTTTGTGGTGGATCAAGTTGCCGCTGGCACTGGGAGAACCTCGTGAAGCAAAGATGGTTGTAAAACTGCCATGGCACAGGATGAGAGGAAGACTGCAGAGGCGTTGCAGGGTAGCAATTTAGGGAGAGTCTCAAAGCTGAGATGTGGACCTGGACTGGTGTATGCAGTGTCAGTTCAGAGAAGTCATCTGCAGCTCCAGACAAGGAGGATCACCTGAACACTGGTAATCAACAGATCACCACACAAATAAAATCCCATTTCATTCCTCCGTCTATTTAAAATGGTTCCTTTGACCACAGAGAGAAGGTACACACATACACACCCATGCATTATCCTGTGTGATATGTGGCCGGCTTGGCATTCCGGCCAATACCCCCAGGCCGCCAGGTGGAGCTTTCCCTGCAGCATGGACATGCCCCGAGTTCCAGCAGGGACTCATGGACTATGTAGTTTTTATGCGCAGCCCTGCTGGATGCCTTGGGGACCACCAGGAGTCGCTGTAGGGAAACCCGGGGACTCTTATATGCCCTATGATCCGGAAGTACGTCATAATCCCAGGACAGGAGGAAACGATGTACTTCCGGGTTAAAGAAAAGGACTGTTTACCCTGACCCGGAAGGAATACGGACTTGTGGGTTGTGCCAGGAACCCCTTCCGGGTCAGGGAGTATAAAGGACTATGGGAAAGCCCAGTACGCCGAGCTGAGCTGGGAGGTAGGGTGGCAATGTGTCTGGGAGTGGTGGTTATTGTATTGATTATTGATTTGTTATATGAGTGTTGTAGTGTATAGGGTGCTTGGTGCACATATAAGTCTAAATAAAAGTTATATTTGGACTTTTATATGGTGTCTGACGTCTGCTCAGAGGGTTCAAGGGGTCACGGAGACCTTAATCTCTCACACCTGTTAAACCAAAAGAAGAAGCACTGTCATTATCATATGTACTACCACACATTAGGAGACTGTATGTTCTGTCCATTTCTGGATCTGGAGTCATTACAAGTGATAATATCTACTCACCTTGCTCATTCATATAGATACAGTGCTCTCCATAATATTTTGGGCAAAGACACATTTTTCCATGATTTACAGTCTCTGTTCCAAAGTTATAAATTACAAATCAAACCATTCAGATGTGATTAAAGGGTGCACTGGAGACTTTAATTGAAGGATATTTGTATACAATTTGGTCACACCATGTACAAATTATAACACTGTGAGTTTGTGGTGGATCAAGTTGCCGCTGGCACTGGTAGAGCCTCGTGAAGCAGAGATGGTTGTAAAACTGCCATGGCACAGGATGACAGGAAGACTGCAGAGGTGTTGCAGGGTAGCAATTTAGGGAGAGTCTCAAAGCTGAAATGTAGACCTGGACCGGTGTATGCAGTGTCAGTTCAGGGAAGTCATCTGCAGCTCCAGACAAGGAGGCTCGCCTGAACACTAGTAATCAACAGATCACCAAACAAAGGTGCAGTGTTTAACACTTCTGCTGCACTTCATGACAGCATGGCACTCAGCATCCATGCTGTGCCACCTAACAGTGACGCCCTGCTGATGTACTTTTGTCACTGGCTGCACAACCACAGCAGAAACTAAGACCACCCAGCAGTTTTGAATAGTTGTGAGCCATTTCAAGACGTTTGAAGTGGTCGGTAGAGGCGGACAGTGACTTGGAATGGGGGGCTATACCACATGCAATTCAGAACAGGTTATCCCAATTAAGCTAAGCACGTATGGACCCTACCAGCACTTGGATGGAAGATCATCTAGGAGAAGATTGGGTTGCTGTTGGAAGAGCAGTTGGTGAGGCCAACAGGGAGCTCTTACCCTGTGGGCTGAAAGTGGATCGCAATGCCCCAGTGCAGTGACGGAGACACTGTCCAGCAAAAATGGTGTCAGCCTTCGGATGAGATGTAAAACTGAGGTTCTGAGTCTGTTGTCATAAAAGATCCCTGGGCATCCTTCATAAAGAGTAGGGTGTAACCCAATGTCCAGGCTATATTGCCTACATCAGCCTTTTCATTCTGACCCCCTAGTCATTCCTTGTCTTCAATTAGCTAAACATCTCACCACTTCACCACCTAATAACTCATGTGTGGTGAGCGTACTGGCGCCAAAATGGCTGCCATCACATCCTCCAGGTGGATTGCTGCACATTAGTGCTGGATGAGATGTCACCCCACTCAATATGTAAAAGCACTGTGAGTAGCAAAAAAAAGAAATGTAAAGAATCATTATTATTATTTAACCACTTTCATCAGCCAGATATGAGTCAATTATAGTAGGAGCTGGCATTCCATCACCAATGACAAGCCTGCAATGTCGCAGAGAGAATTCCATCTAGTGTGGCAACACTGAACCATCCTTTTAAGGGTAGCAAGCCATCTAAAGAGCAAAAGGATCCATTCAGACACTCGGCACCAATGCTAAAATATTTCTAACATGAGGTGCATTTACACTTCCAAATCGCATGCTTTGCAACAAGATAGTAGTAGAAGTCCTTGTGGTTTGCATCAACATGTTCCATCTTGTAAGGCAGAATGGCTCAGGACCAGTCTGATGCAGTAGAACTGGAGTCACTGCAGACACCTGGGTATTCATGTCCCAGCACACTCTACAACCCTACCAAAGTGGTCCTTTGTGCTAAAGTTTGCTCAGACTGGCTACCTTTTTCATTTTCTGCCATAGGAAACAAAACACAGGCTCATGAAATGTCAACGAACCTGATTTTACTGGGTATCAACTAAACAAATTTTTCTAATATTACTATCAAATAGTCACCCATCTTCTCATCTCTCACAACAATTTGCACCAATGGCAGTGTCCTTTTTTAGCACTTCTTGTGAGACTTACGCAAATGAACATCTGTGGTTTAAAACTCAGAATAGAAACTGCAACTAAAAAGTAAAATAAAATTGGCCGTTTAAGTTCAGTTAAGGGAAGAGGGGTGGGCTGGGGACAAAGGGCTTGATGAAAGAGTGCTGACTGCACAACGAATCCCAGATACCACGAAAGGCTTTCCTTTTTTAATTAATGCAGAATTAATAATTTTAATTAGCTTTCATTTTTTGACCCCAAACAGTGCTTTGGTTTAATCTCTTCCAGACACTTAAAGGACAGCAGTAAATGTGGACAGTGTGCGTGCAAAGCCATCATGTTTACTGAGGGTGGGTGAGGTTTTAAATGTAATATGGTGGTGATTGATTTGGGTACATCATAGTGAACATCCATCCATCCATCCATTTTCCAACCCGCTGAATTCGAACACAGGGTCACGGGGGTCTGCTGGAGCCAATCCCAGCCAACACAGGGCGCAAGGCAGGGAACCAATCCCAGGCAGGGTGCCAATCATAGTGAACATGAACCTAATATTCCCTATTAAGGAGTGGGTTGGAAGCAGAGGGGGTCTTTAATGCTTACCATGTCTGAATTTTCAAATGCATCACATCCCAATACAGAATGTCAGACTGTCTTCTGATGACAGGTGGAATTCAAATGGGTGACAGTGGCCCAGAAGCCATTATTCTAGTAAGGACATTGCATGGTACAGCCTCCCATTCATTCACTTTCTGGAGCTGCAGTTTCCAATAATGGATCATGAGAATTCTTGTATTAAATGCAGAAAGCAAATCTATATGAGATGTGAGTGGACTCATATGACCACCCTCTCGCATACTGGGACAATTAAGAGTCATCCATTAGCTTAACGTCTTTGAGATGTACAGTACTCAGGGGGAAGTACTTGTGAATATAGAAAAAAACATGGAAAGTCAACATGATCGGAGAATGGACTGAACCCATGCTTTTTGAGCTGAGAGGCAACAGGACACTGACATTTCACAATCTTTTTATGACATGATAAGATAAAGTGCCTTCAGTGAAACACTGGTAGTTACAGTAAGTGACATCATTCTAATCGTGCAGTCACAATGGGCATTCACTGTTAAACAATGGCCCATTTTGTTCACGCAAATCAGTTATTTTGACAAGATAAGATTAATAAGGGTCATGTTATAGTCTGCTTATTATCTTGTTTATTCATGTTTATTTGAATGTTACATATTAATGAAGCAGCATGATGATACAATAAGCAATTCTTTTGCTACTCAGCTCCTGGGTTGGAATTCAGGACTGGGTTAATTTTAAACGTTCTTCCTTATGTATGTCTGTGTTTTTCTATGGGGAAACACTTTCAGCAAAGTAAAGCACTATATACAGTGCATCCGGAAAGTATTCACAGCGCATCACTTTTTCCACATTTTGTTATGTTACAGCCTTATTCCAAAATGGATTAAATTCATTTTCATTCCTCAGAATTCTGCACACAACACCCCATAATGACAGCATGAAAAAAGTTTACTTGAGGTTTTTGCAAATTTATTAAAAATAAAAAAATTGAGAAAGCACATGTACATAAGTATTCACAGCCTTTGCCATGAAGCTCAAAATTGAGCTCCAGTGCATCCTGTTTGCCCTGAACATCCTTGTGATGTTTCTGCAGCTTAATTGGAGTCCACCTGTGGTAAATTCAGTTGACTGGACATGATTTGGAAAGGCACACATCTGTCTATATAAGGTCCCACAGTTGACAGTTCATGTCAGAGCACAAACCAAGCATGAAGTCAAAGGAATTGTCTGTAGACCTCCGAGACAGGATTGTCTCGAGGCACAAATCTGGGGAAGGTTACAGAAAAATTTCTGCTGCTTTGAAGGTCCCAATGAGCACAGTGGCCTCCATCATCCATAAGTGGAAGAAGTTCGAAACCACCAGGACTCTTCCTAGAGCTGGCCGGCCATCTAAATTGAGCAATCGGGGGAGAAGGGCCTTAGTCAGGGAGGTGATCAAGAACCCAATGGTGACTCTGTCAGAGCTCCAGACGTCCTCTGTGGAGAGAGGAGAACCTTCTAGAAGGACAACCATCTCTGCAGCAATCCACCAATCAGGCTGGTATGGTAGAGTGGCCAGACGGAAGCCACTCCTTAGTAAAAGGCACATGGCAGCCCGCCTGGAGTTTGCCAAAAAGTACCTGAAGGACTCTCAGACCATGAGAAAGAAAATTCTCTGGTCTGATGAGACAAAGATTGAACTCTTTGGTGTGAATGCCAGGCGTCACGTTTGGAGGAAACCTGGCACCATCCCTACAGTGAAGCATGGTGGTGGCAGCATCATGCTGTGGGGATGTTTTTCAGTGGCAGGGACTGGGAGACTACTCAGGATAAAGGGAAAGATGACTGCAGCAATGTACAGAGACATCCTGGATGAAAACCTGCTCCAGAGCGCTCTTGACCTCAGACTGGGGCGACGGTTCATCTTTCAGCAGGACAACGACCCTAAGCACACAGCCAAGATATCAAAGGAGTGGCTTCAGGACAACTCTGTGAATGTCCTTGAGTGGCCCAGCCAGAGCCCAGACTTGAATCTGATTGAACATCTCTGGAGAGATCTTAAAATGGCTGTGCACCGACGCTCCCCATCCAACCTGATGGCGCTTGAGAGGTGCTGCAAAGAGGAATGGGCGAAACTGGCCAAGGATAGGTGTGCAAAGCTTGTGGCATCATATTCAACAAGACTTGAGGCTGTAATTGCTGCCAAAGGTGCATCGACAAAGTATTGAGCAAAGGCTGTGAATACTTATAGACATGGGATTTCTCAGTTTTTTTATTTTTAATAAATTTGCAAAAACCTCAAGTAAACTTTTTTCACATTGTCATTATGGGGTGTTGTGTGTAGAATTCTGAGGAAAAAAACGAATTTAATCTATTTTGGAATAAGGCTGTAACATAAAAAAAGGTGGAAAAAGTGATGCCGCTGTGAATACTTTCTGGATGCACTGTGTATATATACTGTATAAATGAATCATAATGGTCATCATCATTATGATTATGGTTTTCCATCACATTTGAAATATTCACACATCAATGAGGTACATACTGTATATAAACTCTTGCCAAGATGCGGTTGAGAAATGTTGTGTCTCTGTGGCCCCAGGGTCAATCCGTGAATCATTTATTTTAAAGCAAAGTGGCTTAGATAGACATGATGGTGCTGGCTTGTTGGTCAGGTAACTGGCTGAACCCTCAGTGTTTCATATGACCTGTAGTGTTCATTGTAACAGAAATCCCATCATTAAACATGCCAGGTGATAGCGGCGTCCCTCTCAGACACTGGCACCTTATGCCTTTCCCTGAGCCCCAGAACACAGAGGAGAGGCGCTATAATGCCACACACTCAGTTGCGAAGCACAACCAGATACTCTTGAATGCAAGGGGCAGGGTCTCAACACATCAGGACTGAGGCAGCTCTACCAGTGGACAAAGTCCTGCAACATTATTCTTGCATATGTATGAGGCTGATTTCAGGGTGGCACTTGAGGTGCGTTCACGTACACATATTTACAAGATGATTGTGATTTATAAAGGGCAAATTACTTAGAAATGTGTGTATGCCAGGTTTTTCAAATCTGATTTTTCTTTTTTATTTTGGTGTATGCATTTTCCTGTTGTTTGGTGTATGCATATTTTCACCCTTGAATCCACGCAAAGTCTTATAAATGAGTCATCAGATTTTTTCAGTGCATTGCAGCTTTTGCTGCTTTGTTAAAATAAAACAATGGCTACGGTCCTCTGCTGCTGAATCTCTTGCAATAATTGTTGGCAATGGCAGGTTCCTGAATGTGGCCAAATTAATAATTAAAAAAAATAATTCTTTACATTTATATAGCACTTTTCTCACTACTCAAAATGCTTTACATAGTGAGTGGAGAGCCAGTTCAAGCACCACTAATGTGCAGCATCCACCTGGATGATGTGAGGGCAGCCATTTTGGCGCCAGTGCACTTACCACACATTAGCTGTTAGGTAGTAAAGGGTGAGAGCTAGAGAGACAATTAGACACAAGGGATTAATTGGGGGACCAGAATCATCAGGCTGTAGTTGGCAATTAAGAATGGACATCGGTAGATACCCTCCTGTTTACAAATGATGCCCATGGATTTTTTTATGACCACAGAGAGTCAGGACCTCGGTTTTACGTCTCATCCCAAGGACAGCACCATTTTAACAGCACAGTGTCCCCATCACTGCACTGTGGTATTGGGATCCACTTTTAGACCACAGGGTAAGTGCCCCCTGCTTACCTCACCAACACCTCTTCCAGTAAGTACTGGTTAGACTAGAACTTGCTTAGCTTAAGGTGGATTACCTGTAATAAAGTGCAAACTGAATTATTTATAATTATGCTGTTAAATTGTTGTCACACCTTTGGTTATGACATTTTACTCTGTTAAACGTCTTATTTTCTTGTACAGTATCTGTAAAAGTAACAAAACCGGCTGTGCTTCATTGCAATCCTGATTGATCTGTTTACGTCTTGTGCTAAATGTTAGGCATTTGGGGAATGTGTAAATTACAATGTGTTCGTAAAAAGGTTGTTCAGGATTCCAGAACAACGATACTGCAAAAAATTACTTAATCTAATGCAGGGTCATTTGTGCAGCTTTAGGTTCAAGACAGGAAGTAGATGTGTACAGGACATCAGTCCTTCACAGGGCACATTTGTGTGCATTCACAAAGATCCAATTTATAAACACCAGTTAATGTCACATGCAGGAGCAACATACAAACTCCCCACCGACAATGATCAAATTATGGATTCAAACCCACACTGAATCCAAAACTGCATCAAGAAGTTACAGATATGAGGAGAATGCACAATGTGGGATGAGGCTGTTTGTGGAGTCCCTCAGGGGGTCTGTTCTGGGACTGTTTAATTTTCCTGATCCATGATAATGACATAGATTCTGGTATACCTGGCAAAACTTGTGAAATGTGTAGGTCAGGTTGGGGAGCATGCACTGGTGCGGTATGTTGCACCCACCAAACAATGACAGAGCTCTTTCAGGGCAGACACACGGTATACTCTCACCCTATAGAAATGACCATCTATCATCTGCAGCCAGGTGTTACTTGGACCTTGTCCAGCCAGTTAAAATTGTAGAGACAGAAAATACTGAGGAGGCAACAAAAATAATTCGAGACGACTTGGATGAACTTCAGAACTGGATGAACACTTGGAAAAATGTAGTTTAACACAGAATGCGCAAAGTGCAATTATAAATACCAAATGAGAGAAACTGTCCTGCAAGAAGGAAACCCAGGAATAGATTTAGGGGTTAATGATAACACAATGTTTTCATTATTTAAGCAATGTGCAGAAGGTGCTAAAAAGGCAAATATAATATTAGGTTATATAGTTAAAATTAGAGATGTTATGCTTAGGCTGTATAATGCAGTAGACAGACCACATGTGGGGTATTGTGTGCAGTTGTGGTCATCACACTACAAGAGACATAACAGCACTTGAAGCTGTGTGGATGAAAGTGACAAGGTGCATCCCAGGACTTAAGGACATGTCCTACTCAGACAATTAAATCTGTTAAGTCTCGAGCAGAGGGGACTACGTGGGGACCTCATCCAGGTCTCCAAAATCCTCAAATGCATTGATAACGAAGATCCAGCAGAATTCTTTCAACTTAAGGGAGAATCACGTACTTGGAGGACACCAGTGAAAAACTAAGGGAAAGTGCATTTAGGACTGAAGCCAGGAAACACATCTTTACACAAGGAGTTGTGGGACTCTGGAACAAACTATCGAGACATGGAGTTGAAGCAGAAAACCTGACAGCCTTTAAGAAGGATCTGGATGAGATATTGGGATGGCTTAACTATTTGCTAAATTAATGGACTTGATGGACTGAATGGTTTTCTTTCGTTTGTCAAATTTTGTATGTTCTTATTTTTATTCAGTAGTGCTAAATGATGGGCATATACAGTGTGCTCAGTATATCAGGGAAAAAGAGTTATACAAAAATAAATTGAATTAATTCATGCAACGACTCTGATTGAAACCTGCAGGAACAGACCGTTGTGTGCAACAAAGGACAATATTTTCTCCCATTATACAACACCGATTTAATGGTGCAGATGATAACACAAGGTCAAATTCATTCTTTATATGCAGCTGCCAAGCACTTCCCAGGAACAATTAAATAATTCTAGCTGAAATACAATTATTGTGATAAGGCTGTTGAGAAACCTTCACCCTATAGTGAGAAGGCCTTGAGGCAGAAGAGATAAGCAGCCAATCTGCCGGCCTGATTTCTGTTGCTCAACTTATTTTCTTACCACTTTGAAAAGCACCAAACTGTTTTAATCAACAAACACCCTCAGAAATTTATATAAAATTCACAACCACACAGAACCTATTTATTTACTGTGAAAGGTACAGGGATTTCCATGCATGGTCTTTCCCCTACAATACTTTCAAGAGTATTTTTATTTTCATACTGATCATATTCATAAAGTAAAATGAAACATTTTATCAACAGTTTTATAATACACCACTTTACTCTCTGTCTTCACAATCGACAAGCACATTCCCCGATGCACTTTCCGGTGTTAAAGAAGCTGCTGTCTCACTTTGGCCCAACATTACAGTCATACCTGATCACTTTGGAATATTAATATCACACACCTCGTTTTTGAACAACTCCTGTTGATTGTGTCTTCAGGTCTATTGAGGCAAAATGGGAAGATGGCGCACAAATGCCTGATAAGGTTCAACACATGCAAATTTATCTGCATGACAGTCCTCTGTCTTCTGAAGTGACAACACAATCACTCACATGTGACATCACTTCGGTGATTGTCATGCTCATACACTTTGCTGGACACAGAAACGCAGGTGCTTAGTAAGTGTGCAATACATAAAGTACCCTCCATAACGTTTGGGACAAAGACACATCTTTCCTTCATTTACCCCTCTGCTCCACAGTTTAAAATTACAAATCAAACAATCCATCCACTTTCCAACCCGCTGAATCCGAACACAGGGTCACAGGGGTCTACTGGAGCCAAACCCAGCCAATTCAGATCCAATTAAAGTGTACATTGCAGACATTCATGTAAGGGGATTTGTAGACATTTCAGTCACACAAGACTTTTTCTACATGGTCCCCATAAGGTTTGGGACAATTGGCGCCCCAGGTGAACTTCATTGTTTCATGAGATACCTCGACTTGCTTCCACCCCTTGGAGTCTGCAGTTGCCATTGTTCAAGATGAGGACAAGAGCTGTGCTGGTGAATAACAAAGAAGCCATCGTAAGTTTGTAAAATAAGAATAAAACCATTGGAGATATCGAGAAACCTGAGGAGGATCATACTCAACTGACTGGAATATCATGAAGAAAAAAGAACACACTGGTGAGCTCAGTGATCACAAAGGGACTGGTAGGCCAAGCAAGACCTTCTCTGTTGATGACAGAGGAATCCCCACTATGGTAAAGAAAAAACCTCAAACACCTGTCAAAGATCAGAAACAGTCTTCAGGTGGCAGATATGGATACTGTATGTCAGAAATGACTATCAAGTACTTCAAGGAGCTTGCAGAATTCTTGAAGAAGGTCTTGTAGACAAATAAGACAAAGATGAACCTGCACCAGAGTGACAGCAAGAACAAAGTATCGTGACACAAAGGAACTGCCTGAGATCTAAAGCAGACCACCTCATGTGTTAAACACGGTGCTGGGGTTGTCATGGCTTGGGCATGTATGGCTGCCACAGGTCTGGCGCACTTACCCTCGCTGATAATGGAACTGCTGGCAGCAGTCGCACAATGAAATCTGAGGTGTTTAGAGACATCTGACCTGCTCAAGTTCCAGTAAATGTCTCCAAATTCAGGGGATGGCACTTCATCCCACAACAAGATAATAATTGAAAGATACGGCTGAGGCAACACAGGAGTTTATCAAAGCTAAAATATCGAAAATTCTTGAATAGCCAAGCCAGTCACCTTATTAGAATCTACTGAGCAGGCTTTCCATATACTGAACAGAAAGCTTAAGGGGTCAAGCCCTCTGAAATAAGCAGGAGCTGAAGATGGCTGCATGAGACGCTTGGCAAAGCATTACCAGAGAAGAATCTCAGCCCCTGGTGATGTCTATGAATCACAGACTTCAAGCAGTCATTGCATGGCAGAGATATGCAACAAAGCCCTAAATATGACGGCTTTAATAGAACTGGCATTGCTCTGTCCCAGATGTTATGGTGCCCTCAGATGGGTGCATAAAAAGTGTCTTGTGACTAAAATATATGCAAATCCCCTTAAATGAAACTCTACAAGGTGCACTTTTATTGTGATGTCTGAATTGTTTGGTTTGTAATTTTAAATTGTGGACCAGAGAAGCAAATCAAGGAAGAATGGGTCTTTGTCACAAACATTATGGAGGGCACTTTTTATGCCAGCATGTTATGTCGCAGTGGCTATTTTGTCCTATAAATGAAGTTTGAACACACAGGAGAACCATTTAGTTTTCCGATTCCCTGACACTGGCTTTGTGATTTCTTCTCCCTGCTATTTAATGATAATCTACCATGTTTGTTGGCTCATTTTGCATGTTATTTGTTATCTTTATAAGAACATAAAAAGTTAAACAAAGGAGAAGAGACCTTGCAGTCCATCAAGTTTGTTTGTCAAGTATTAGCCAAGCTGCTCCCCTTATCTTATCCAGATACTTTATAAAGGCTGTCAAGGTTTCTGCTTCAATTACTCGACTCTGTAGTTTGTTCCAGATTCCCACAGCTTTTGTCAAGAAGTCCTACCTGGCATCATTCTTATGTTACCACTTGAGTTCACAATTTAATCAAAAGAATGCCACTGGACTAACTTTACTGATGTCTTTATAGAATTAAGCCAGCCTGGATTTGGTCACCACATAGCCTTCTCTGCTTGAGACTAAGAGAGTTTCATTTCTTGAGGTTGTTGATCCTGTTTTGATTCCTGTAATCCTGTGCTCTAGTGTTCATTTTCACTAAAAAGAAACTGAGAGGGGAGGAATGAGATCACATTGAAGGCAAGGCTCAAATGAAACTTAATTTTTTTTCCTTCATTTTTAGTAAGTTCAACACTATATTCATGATGTTTTCTTTCCCTAGCCAATTCACTACCTTTGTTTGCATGTTTTACATATAATTGTGTGCATATTTGTTTCCTTTCTGTGTTTAATTTTGATGTCAGCTTTCTGGATTCTGCTGTACTTTTTGTTCTCTAGAAGCTGGCCAGGTAGGCAGGTTATAGGATATTTGAGAATGTGGCATAAGAAAATGATATTTGCAACAGCAATACATTGCTGTTTATCTCCAGGAAATAAAGAATACCCTTTATCTTACAAGAATTGTTTTACTCCAGGAAACGTTAGGGAGAAAATTCTTTGTTAGTTGTGGTAATTATAACTCAAAGACACATGATATTCTATATGGTGTTCCACAAGGCTCTATCCTGGGTCCACTGCTCTTCTCAATCTACATGCTTCCATTAGGTCAGATTATCTCAGGGCACAACGTGAGCTACCACAGCTATGCTGATGACACACAGCTGTATTTATCAATAGCACCTGATGACCCCAAATCTTTTGATTCGCTAACACAATGTCTAACTTGTATCTCAGAATGGATGAATAATAACTTTCTCAAATTAAATAAAGAAAAAAACGAAATCTTAGTGATTGGCAATAATGGATACAATGAGGCTATTAGAAATAAACTGGATGCATTAGGATTAAAAGTCAAATCGGAGGTAAAAAGCTTAGGGGTAACCATTGATTGTAATCTGAATTTTAAATCGCATATTAATCAGATCACTAGGACAGCATTTTTTCACCTAAGAAACATAGCAAAAGTTAGACCTCTTATATCATCGAAAGATGCAGAGAAATTAGTTCATGCGTTTGTTTTCAGTCGGCTAGATTACTGTAACGCACTCCTCTCAGGACTACCCAAAAAAGACATGAATCGTTTGCAACTAGTGCAGAATGCAGCTGCTAGAATCCTTACCAGGAAAAGAAAATCCGAACACATTTCTCCAGTTTTGATGTCACTACACTGGTTACCTGTGTCATTCAGAATTGACTTTAAAATTCTGCTTATGGTTTATAAAGCTTTAAATAATCTCGCCCCGGCTTATATATCGGAATGTCTGACACCTTATATTCCAAATCGTACCCTCAGATCCTCAACTGAGTGTCTCCTTAGAATTCCAAGAGCAAAACTTAAAAGAAGTGGTGAGGCGGCCTTCTGCTGTTATGCACCTAAAATCTGGAATAGCCTGCCAGTAGGAATTCGCCAGGCTAATACAGTGGAGCACTTTAAAAAACTACTGAAAACACATTACTTTAACATGGCCTTCTCATAACTTCACTGTAATTTAATCCTGATACTCTGTATATCTAATTCATTATAATAACTATTCATTCAAAATCTGTACTAACCCCTACACTCTCTTCTGTTTCCTTTTCTGGTGTCCTGTTGGTGGCATCTACCCAAAGCACCATGATGTTCCAACAATGATGGATGGATTAAAAGCCAGAAGTCTGTATGACCATCAGCATCAAGTGACTCCGTGAAAAGCCCGAACTACCAAGAGGACTATTTCATTTATGTTAGGTAGAATGCCCAAAGGGGACTGGGCGGTCTCGTGGCCTGGAACCCCTACAGATTTTATTTTTTTCTCCAGCTTTCTGGAGTTTTTTTTTGTTTTTTCTGTCCACCCTGGCCATCGGATCTTACTCCTTTCTATGTTAATTAATGTTGTCTTATTTTAATTTCTTATTTTGTCTTTTATTTTTCTTCTCTTCATTATGTAAAGCACTTTGAGCTACTTTTTGTATGAAAATGTGCTATATAAATAAATGTTGTTGTTAGGCCATTTTCTCATTACAGGAACACAGCTTTTGAGTCATCAATCAACTGAGCTAAGTGGACATTCAACCAGTTTTATGTCTTCATGGATGACTGGAGTTAATTGAAGAATTTCTATGACATGTGTAATATCTTTGTAACCATGGTAGGTCTTAAATTAATGGTAATGTTATGCTGAATCTTTTGGGGCTATTTTCAGAAGGGCTTGTTTATGTTACAGTACAGTATGCCAAAAGCCATGGGCATCTTCCTTTTCCTGGGACATCAATAGTGATAACTAAGATTTACTAGGATGAATGAGGACACAAACAAGAAGTCTGGTTCAAAGTGCATAGTGCATTTATTAAAAATAAATAATAATAATAAAAAAATCAGGAGTGGTCACCCCTAGACTTTCTCATATGCTCAGATATGGGGATGGATATTTGAGGAGTAAACCGCAGGACAATGATTATATTTTTATATTAGGTACATTAAAGAAACAACAACAAATCAAATTAAACTAATAATATATTGAAATTATTATAAAAGTAAATATGAACAAATCTCTGCAGCTGCATGAATAAAAGATAAAGTGCCACTTCTGGTTATTGGAAATACAAAACAGTTTTCTATCAACTTTTGGGGTATCTAGTACATTTGGTTGACCTAAGTGAAAGCGTACTCAAGTTATTGTGTTTACACACACACACACACACACACACACACACACACACACACACACACACACACACACACAGACATAATTCCAAAAATGTTTTTTTCGGAGTCAGGGAGGTCTAAAACGTCGAGATTCATCAAAATATTGAAATTGAATTTTTGAACGATTAGAATACTTTCCCTATACTTTGTATGCAAGAAAGTAAAAACATAGCAAACAGTGTCCAAACTGAAGTGCAGTTACATGTATATTTTATATACATCCATTCATTATCCAACCCACTATATCCAAACTACAGGGTCACGGAGGTCTGCTGGAGCCAATCCCAGCCAACAGGGCGCAAGGCGGGAAACAAACCCCTGGCAGGATGCCAGCCCACCGCAGATTTTATATACAGTACATTAAATAGCTAAACTTCACAATAATGGAGAGGTAAAATCCTTCACTTTCTTCTTCTTTCTGTTCCTTTGTCTGAGAGTCTCCTTGACTCAGCCCATCAGATCCTTGCTCTAATCCCGCATAGCTTCACAGTTCCCAGGGCACCTTGCCTTTCAATGGATGCTGCTGTACCTGAACATCCCTCCTCCATCACACACTGGTGGCCTCTCATTCTCTCCCCTACTCCACTACTAGGTGGATAAGAGTGCAGCCATCATGCGAAACTTCCACACAGCCCTCGGTCCTGCCATCCTCAAACTGGTCAAGCATGGCTGATGCTGTCTAACCCGCCCTTCTTTCAAATACCTCTCCCACTAGCAATCACTGTCCTTCAAAAATAAATTAAAGATTCCTTCTTTGAATGATTCAGATCCTTTATATAACTCTGCAAACAAAGGTCCTGTCTTCACTGGCCTACAGAACTGCTAATGAGGGATGGGTATGCTAACCACTTACGTGTACTCCATCCATCCATCCATTTTCCAACCCGCTGAATCCGAACACAGGGTCGCGGGGGTCTGCTGGAGCCAATCCCAGCCAACACAGGGCACAAGGCAGGAAACAATCCTGGGCAGGGTGCCAACCCACCGCAGACTTACGTGTACTTGCATAATTAATTAATTCTTTCCCCCATAAGTGCCCTGTGGCAACACATCTTCCTACATATACCAACACTCACATGTCTGTAGGTTTAATGACGTGCAAAGTGTCAGCCCATTTCACCTCTCATTGAATTTCTCAAGAGCAAATAAAACTGATATTAACTCTTCTGAAGATTTTAAAGCCACACATTGTCCCTTATAGATTATTTTTGATCTCTGACTAACTTTAAGTTCTCAGCTTATATAAAGGAGAAGTTCAGAAAATGTTCAGAAGCCATTAAGAAGGCTAAGAGATTGTTCGGCTATATAGTGTCCTAATGTTTACAGTACAAGTCCAACAAGATTACGCTCAAACTTTATAACACACTGGTGAGGCCTCATCTGGAGTACTGTGTGCAGTTTTGGACTCCAGGCTACAAACAGGACATAGCAGCACTAGAGAAAGTCCAGAGCAGAGCGACTAGCTTCATTCCAGGGCTAAAGGGGATAAATTATGAGGAAACATTAAAAGAGCTGAGCCTTTTCAGTTTAAGCAAAAGAAGATTAAGAGGGGACATGACTGAAGTGTTCAACATTATGAAAGGAATTAGTCCAGTGGATTGAGACTGGGACTTGAAAATGAGTTCATCAAGAACACGGGGACACAGTTAGAAACTTAAGGGTAAATTTCGCACAAACATTAGGAAGTTTTTCTTCACACAACAAACCACAGACACATAGGGTCAGCTATCAAGTAGTGTGGTAGGCAATAGGACTTTAGGGACTTTCAAAGCTCAACTTGATGTTATTCTAGAAGAATTAAGTAGATAGGACTGGCGAGCTTTGTTGGACTGAATGGCCTGTTCTCGTCTAGACTGTTCTAATGGATGTACAAGAAGATAATTAATTCTGTTGACTGGACAGAACTTACTGTTACTGTGTATAATTCTGAGTTTACTATTAATAAATATGTCAATTATTGTACTAATTACTTGGGAAGGTATAGCCCTTTTTCTGTAGATATATGCGGGAACTCCGCCTCTGAGGTTTGAACTCTGGATATTCATATTTGATGAGTATTCCTTAATAGATTGTCTTCAAATGAAATGTAACACGCCTTTAAGTTAAGTTGTCTAGCCTCTGAGGTTTTATTCTGAGACGCACTAAGAGGTGCCGCTTAGCCTCTAAGGTTACAAACAAAATATTATTTATGTAAGACATGCTAAGAAAGCTATTTAGCCTATGATGTTTTATTATAAAGCCCATGCTTTTTAAGTGCTCAACTTCTGAGGGTACATATGAAAAGGCATCTATTTGTCACAGTTGTATAATTTTCTAGGGGTACACAACCTAAAATATTTCAAATGATAGTAAGTCATGTTTATTGAAATATCACAGAAGCATATAACTATTTCATCTCAAAGACAGATTCATCTTTTAGACTAAAAGAAATCATTCAGAGTCACATCGATAGTCCACATTCCTATTCCGCTGTTGGTAAGGGGACATGAGTCTGTAGTAAAACTGGATGAGGTAAAAAGGTAACATCTGTCCAAATGCATGACCAGCTAAAAGGCCTTTAAGGTGCTCACTTAGAACATTTATGGCCTAATAATCAAAACCAGTCCTTGTGGGATCTACAGTAGCCACTGAAATGAAACCGAAACTAAACAAACTTCTTTTTTTGGACTAATGTGAGCATCTGGTTCAGTAATGGTACTACGGAGTATTTCCTGTTAAGCATCTGTTTTTTGCCAGCTACACTTTTGACTTTTCAACTAAAAAAATGTCTAACTGGTGTATCTAGTGTTGTCAGAAAATTATATTTGTTTTTGTACAACTTAGGTGTTTCAGCAGATCATTTAGGAGCACATATCTCCTTTAAATCAGTTGCAGAAGGTTTGTGCCATACTCACGCATTTGACTACATATAATATGTTGGGTGAAAGTTTCCCCCCTAACCAGATCCTTCAATTTAGTATTGACACACATTGAACATTTCTTTTCATTAGCAAATGCATCTTCACACTATTCCCATTTGAATCTGAACAAACTATTAATGGGTATCCAACTGTGTGCACTTAAATATTTAAACTGAGCACAGGCTGTCCTTGTGAGGTTAACAATATGCAACTCTGTGAGGCCATCCTGGTGGTCTTTGCAAACTTACCGATTTTAAGTCAAAGTGCTGAGACTTCAAAGGAGGACTTTGAAATCAATTAATAGGAAATTAGTAATGGGGTGTACTTACATTTTCACATGATTGTGTGCACCAACCATGTTTCAAGTGGGCTGCTGCTCACCAGTATCCTGTACCTGCTCTTCTACATTTTACGTTTCCTTTCATATCAGCCTTACGGGTAGACCAACTATTATTGGCACTGTTGTCCTTGCGAGGTGGACACCCCACTGTCTTAATCCCCCCTCATCCCCATTTTCTTTCACTTAAAGTGCTCTCTGAAGGGAATGTCCACCATTCAGATGAAATCGCTCTGAGGGGGGACTCCTTTTACCCCAAACACCTGGTGAACCGCCACTTGTTTCTTCTCTTTTTTCAACTTCAGCAGCCATGCATGCACAAATGTTGCCTCAGTACTTAAAAGTTTGCCTCTGTTCAACAATGCTCTGTGCCTGAAGGGGAGGTAGGTCCAACAGGAAGGACATATTCCCATCAGAACTCGGAAAACTGGAAAAAGAAGCAAATTAATTTAGACAAACCCTCTTTGCCATCAGCAAACAGTTTGCAGATTAAAACATTTTTGTCCCCAGCTTGTCAGAGTTTGGTGCATTTATTCAATCAAAACTGAACTATAGCAATGCACTGTTTATCGGACTCAAAGTTCATTCTTAAACAAAACTGCAGCATTTTCAAAATTCTCCCAGAGATATGGTGGGGAAGCAATGAACACTGCTGCCTCACAGCTTCAGCATTCTGACATCACATCCCAAGCTGCATGTTGTTCTTGTGTGCATGGGGGTTTTTCACACATCCCAAAGACTCACTCCCCCTGGTGAAGGTGTGTGCACGAGTACGCCCCCAGAACGGAGGACAGCCAAAACAGACTATGGCCCCCTATAACCCAGAAACACGTTAAGTAGGCTTGAAAATAGATGGATAAGTTTGCTTTCTGGTGTAAGCAGTTTCTAAGGTCAAAACTACCTGCAATGCATTATAGATTTTGTGTAGGTATTTCAATTTAAAGACAATCTATTACAGAACACAATGAAATGTATTCAACCAATCTGAAATTACCAGTTACAGTAGCTTAACCTGCTCACTATGTAACAGAAAGGGGATCAGAGAACTGCAGAAAATTTCAAGTCCACAGAGAGAGACCATGCAAACCACACGGAGTAACCAAACAGGCATGCAGAGTCAGGATTCTGAAGCTGTGAGGAAGCAGTGCTGCTGACAGTAACTTCAAAATGTTTATTGAATTTGGAGTCCCAAGTAACAAAGCACTGTAACAGTATCATCAAAATTTAATAAATGAATGGAGTGTGAGGTATTTTACTGTGGCTGGGGGGCCAATCCTGCCACCAACCCCAGGTTTTCCCAGTAAATTGGAGGACGTGCTTGCAGGGCTGGATGCAGACTAACTTCATACCCAAAGACTGAACAAGGCCCTTAACCTGCAATTGCTCTAAGACCCAATGGAGTAGAGTCACTTTTGCCATTTTACAGGATTTGAACCAGCAACCTTCAGATTGCTGATGCAAATCCCTAGCCTCAGCCACCACTCCATCCTCAAAGTGCTCTGTATGTGCAGATGTAAATCTACACTACGAGATTTAAGGTGCTTCAACTGCCCAAAGTTATTTGAACTTCCCTCGATGCAAAGCTTTGAAAGCAAAAGATTCACTGTACATTTATAGAAGCAGATGTACAAATATTAGAAACCCTTATGTATTAGGGAGTGTAAACCTGTAAAGTTAACATCAGCCAACTGATTCCGTATTCGTGGGCATTAGCTGCGTCTCATTAACACTCATCCTAATAGCGTTAATGCACTGACTGCTGAGCAACATATCATGACCACCTTGCTAAGGAAAAATGTGCTTTTGCCCCAAACATTACTAGAGTTCCTCTGTGCTTCAAGACCAATCCAACGTGTCACTGATGTGGACTCCCAATTACCTGTAGGAGGGCACCACCTCAACATCCACTCCCTGAATAGTAACCAGACTTAGTGGATCTTTGGTGCAGTGAAAGTCAATAATGAGGCATCTTGGGCAGCGTTGTCATCACCCCACATGACTAATGATGGGTGTAGCCATTAAAAACAATATGGTGGCACTCATGAAACACAATGCAGCAGAATGACTTCATCATAAAAATAATGACAAAACATGAACAACATTATTAAGAACAAGATCATTCAAGAAAATATCATAAAAATTAAAATAATATTCATTGTAAGACTGAGTGTTTATGTGCAAAGTAGGCGACTGAGTTTGCCCATTGGTGTGCATTCAGCATGTCCTGCAGTAGTTGCTGGTGACTTATTCTTAAACAATTCAAGCTGACTAAATAAAGAGACTAGTCATGGGGCAGATTAACTTTCCGTGACAGAGTGCTGTTTATTCTACAAACCTGCTCTTGCTTTGTATTTACAGTATGTGAACACCAGTGATGCGGGCGCTGCATCGGTCTGTCGTGGTGAAAAAAGAGCTGAGCCGCAAGGCGAAGCTCTCAATTTACCAGTCGATCTATGTTCCTACCCTCACCTATGGTCATGAGCTATGGGTAGTGACCGAAAGAACGAGATCGCGAATACAAGCGGCTGAAATGAGTTTCCTCCGCAGGGTGTCTGGGCTTTCCCTTAAAGATAGGGTGAGAAGCTCAGTCATCCAGGAGGGGCTCAGAGTAGAGCCGCTGCTCCTCCGCATCGAGAGGAGTCAGATGAGGTGGCTCGGGCATCTGATCAGGATGCCTCCTGGACGCCTCCCTGGTGAGGTGTTCCGGGCACGTCTAGCCGGGAGGAGGCCCCGGGGAAGACCCAGGACACGCTGGAGGGACTATGTCTCTCGACTGGCCTGGGAATGCCTTGGGATTCTCCCGGAAAAGCTAGAAGTGGCCGGGGAGAGGGAAGTCTGGGCATCTCTGCTCAAGCTGCTGCCCCCGCGACCCGACCTCGGATAAGCGGAAGACAATGGATGGATGGATGGAACACCAGGTATTTTGGTGTACACAATAAAGCCTCCATGTAGGTTGATAGTCAATAGCAGGCATGTTTTCATTAACTCTATCCCTGTGTGTTACGAGGGGGAGCTGGGCTGTGAGTCAACCGCCATGTACTTCTTTAATTATGGATGGCTACTCTGCAGACAAATAAAGCCAAATTGAAATGTCAGAACTGCCTGGTGGCAAGACTATTATAATTAATTGGCTTTTTATGTAAATGCATTACTCTAGAAATTTAAATATCTTGAATAGTTAAAATATATGCTACTCAGTAGAGTATGGAAAGTGTACAGAAGGGTAAGGAAAAGTAAAGCTAACACAAACAGGGCCGTCCTAAGGGGAATTTCTCACATTTTGCTGGGATGTTGAAGATTATTTGTCCTCCTGTCCTGTGAAATAGCTCCTTAAGCCACTCACTGTCACAAGTGTTCACATTCGTCTTATTGATTGTGTTGGCATGCACAAATATAATCGGATTAAGGTGAATAACCCAGCTATGGCAGAAAACAAGTTTCTTAATAATTGGTGTTTACACATGCAAGTAATTTTCTGGAGTTCTATACTTTGTCAACACACTAACGTCATTAAACTGAGCAAAGAAAGAGTTAAACGTTATAATCGGCCACCATGAATCAGAAAATAAGCACGACGCCTGTGATAATTTTCTTGTATTTTGTAACTATTGTTAGTTAAATAACACTTTATTATAGATTTAGGTTACCAGGTTGTACAGATTCTTTTCTACTTGGCTGTTTGACTATACTCTTCAAAGAACGCAGTAGTGCTGAAATAACAACAACAGAGGTGTTTTTACTTCTGTATGATAATTATTGTTTTATGTAACACATTACTTTAAAAAGTAATCAGACTGTTTAACGCACCTTACTTTTAACATAGTACCCTGCTGCACTCGAGATTGGGTTGCCGAGTTTAGCACTGTACACTCAACACATCAACACAAATTTAGCCATTTCTGAAATACTGAGACAGATTGCTTCAGCCAGGAGTAGGAAGCAGCCATACCACATGGAGTTCAGAACGGGTCATCCACCTGAAGCTAAGCATATGTGGGTCTGGACAGTACTTGGATGGGAGACCATCTAGGAAAAGCTTGGGATGCTGCTGGAAGAAGTGTTGGGGAGGCCAGCAGGAGGCGCTTACTCTGTGGTCTGTTTGTGGATCTCAATGCCCCAGTGCAGTGACAGGAACACTGTGCTATAAAAATGGCACTGTCCTTGGGATGAGATGTAAAAACAAGGACCTGACTATCTGTGGTCATTAAAGATCCTTGGGTATTCTTTATAAAGGGTAGGGTATATCCCGATGTCCTGGCTACATTGCCCATCACGGCCTAGTCACTCTGGCCCCCTAATCATCCCCTGTCTCACAACTTCACCACCTAACAGCTCATGTGTGGTGAGCATACTGGCATAAAAATGGCTGCCGTTGCATCATCCAGATGGGTGCTACACGTTAGTGGTGGATGAAGTGGCTCCTCATTCACTGTGTAAAGTGCTTTGAGTAGTGAAAAAAATATGAGGATGATTCAAACTCTATTTAACTCTATCTATTAAGAATTTCAAAAATAAATTGCATTACCTTTTTACATAGTCACCTTCATTTGCGATGCAATTTTTCCAGCGTTGTACCAACTTTTTGAAGGCCTAATACTACTACTCCTCCCGCCTTTACCATTACCAACAAAAATATAAAGGTGCGGACACTTTTTGAATGAGCCTTATATTTTATTTTCACTACTCAAAGCACTTTACACAGTGAATGCGGAGGCACTTCATCCACCGCTAATGTGTAGCACCCATCTGGATGATGCAACGGCAGCCATTTTTATGCTAGTATTGCACAAAAGTCTGCCTCTGGAAATGCATTTTGTGGACACTTCTACCTGTGGCTATTGAAAGATTGTGCAAAGCAAACACATATGCAAGCTGACAGATTGCAATGGACGTGCAAAGACTACAAAACAGTAATGTAATCTTAATAGTAACCATATTAACGTCTACATGGCCACATACAGTAACTGGGTTATTCGCTGTTAACCAGGTTTTTAAAAGGCCAATAACCCAATTTCTTTAATCGTAATAAGCCTTAACACAGCATTTTAGAAATAGTCTTTCTATGAATATTTCGGTTATTGAAGTTCATGTAAACACGCTAATTGTTTATTATACTTCACAAACATTTTATATTTTTTCATTCTTTAGACATGAATGGTTGTTGAATGCAGTTGCCCCCTACATTTTAAAACAGACCTTAACACTTTGAGGGCTGAAATTTTTTTCCAAAAAGCTCAATTTTCTGAAAAGCACACAATGCGTTAGTTTCACACACAAATCAAGACTGCTGTTGGCGCCTGTTCAGCATCCCTGGCAGCAGTGGCTATGCAGGGGGGGCTCAACGGCCAGCAGGAATGCATGGCGGGCTGGCTACCTCTTTGTTTTCACACAGCAGGTGGGCGACGGTGGCAGTCATAGTATGACCCAATATGGTTTGTACCTCTTGTCATCATAAGTGGTGGTCCTCCTAGGCAAACACTACTCTAGGCATATCAGCTACATGGACATGTTCAGCACAACGATCAGCTGGGGACCGATAGGCTGATGCTGGTACCTCACTTTCGTTTTCGATATCCATCTCCAGATCACTTGCAACAAACTCAGAGTCCAAAAAGATAAGAGTCCAATTCAACAATAATACATAAAACAGTCCATGGAGTGTTTTGCTTTGCACATCTGCTTTAGTCTCACCAGATGTCAAAGCCATTTTAGAGGCTGTTTGCTCTTCACTACTTGTGCACATCAAATCAACAAAGCTAACTTTCCTTCAACCAAAAGAGAGTCGAACTAAAACGTAAGGGCGAGTTTTGTCACAGTTTATAGTCCATTACCATCCTCTACCCCTGAATTTCGACAAAAGTCAACATCAGCCCTGAAAGAGTTAAGGAAAGTAAAAAGTAGAAGGTCAGTAGTTCTGTTCTTCGTGGAGGACCATAGTAAACCAGGGTAGCAACAGCTAATCGGTAATAATCAAATGATGGAACGCAATTGCCAAAGAATTTGGCTTTTAATTTACTTAAGAATTATCTTTGAATTTAAAATAATTTTCGGCAGCAATTAACTAACAAAAGAGGATTGAGAGCTACTTTAGGGTAGTACAGACAGCAGGAGAAAAACCACATGGGGGAGGTCGGTAGTGACATCTATCAGAAACGTTTTCATTCTGTTCTACTTTCTGAATTATTTTTATAATAATTATTAATATAGAACAAACTTGACAAGATTATGGTGTTAAAGGGTGATTTAATTAGAAGGGGGTGAATGTATTTTTAAACCAAAAAATGTGGAAAAACTGAAGTAAGTAGCTCAAGAAGGGACCACCACAAAAATCACATTGTATTAATAACCAGAAGCAAAATATCACTAAAGAAACTGTCCCCATCTTGTCTTCATTAACAGAAATAGTCTGTGTTGGAAGAGATGCAATTACTGGAAGGACAATGCAAAATAGCAGAGACATTCAGATGGAAAGAAGAAAATCTCCTGGGGGTGGTCCAGTCAGGGGAAAATGAACGACATGTAAAGTGTTTTGCTGACACAATTTGTCACTTCTTTAGGGTCGCGTACGAGAGGCATAACAAAATTACTTAAACAGACTGAACAAGAAGAAAGTGTAAAGAAAAGGTGCATTACACATGGAATTAATATTTAAATAACAGCATACAAAGGAAGATACAACTATACTGTATGTCATCCTACTTTACTTGGACATTCAAAGTATTACAGAATTCAGACAAAGGATCAACTATATACAGCTAAAAATAGTAACATGTAAGCTTAGAACATGGATATAATATTTCACGTGTCGATCTATGAGAGTGAAAAGGTAGAACTAAACTAAAAACGGAATGTGAGCCAAGATGTTTGTTTATACACTGCCTGGCCAAAAAAAAAAGTCACCACCAAAAAAAAAAAGGTCACACACTCTGATATTTTGTCGCACTGCCTTTAGCTTTGATTACGGCACGCATTCGCTGTGGCATTGTTTCGATAAGCTTCTGCAATGTCACAAGATTTAGTTCCATCCAGTGTTGCATTAATTTTTCACCAAGATCTTGCATTGATGATGGTAGAGTCTGACCACTACACAAAGCCTTCTCCAGCACATCCCAAAGATTCTCAATGGGGTTAAGGTCTGGACTCTGTGGTCAGACCACATGACCTTCTTCCATTGCTCCAGAGTCCAATCTTTATGCTCCCTAGCAAACTGAAGCTTTTTTTTCCGGTTTGCCTCACTGATTAGTGGTTTTCTTACGGCTACACAGCTGTTCAGTCCCAATCCCTTGAGTTCCCTTCGCATTGTGCGTGTGGAAATGCTGTTACTTTCACTATTAAATATAGACCCGAGTTCTACTGTTGTTTTTCTTTGATTTGATTTCACCAAACATTTAAGTGATCGCCGATCATGATCATTCAGGATTTTTTTCCGGCCACATTTCTTCCTCAGAGATGATGGGTCCCCACTATCCTTCCAGTTTTTAGCAATGCGTTGGATAGTTCTTAACCCAATTTTAGTAGTTTCTGCAATCTCCTTAGATGTTTTCTCTGCTTGATGCATGCCAATGATTTGACCCTTCTCAAACTGACTAACATCTTTTCCACGACCACGAGATGTGTCTTTCGACATGGTAGTTTAAGAAATGAGAAGCAACTCATTGCACCAGTTGGGGTTAAATAACTTGTTGCCAGCTGAAAGATAATCGCCCATGCAGTAAGTATCCAATAGGAGGCTCATACCTATTTGCTTAGTTAAATCCAGGTGGCGACTTTTTTTTTGGCCAGGCAGTGTAGTTTGGCAAATAAAGTTCAGTTCTTAGTATGTGCCCATTAAAGCTGAGCCTGAGCCAACTTTGTTAAGACAGATAAGCATCAGGTGCAGATGAAAGCAAAACTTTTAAATGCAAGACGGTTGTTACTGGTATACTTTAGAGGAAACAGACTCTGAGAAAAAAAATCTGAACAATGCACAAAAACAACTGAAGGAGTACGTCAAGTGTCAGATCTTTAGCCCTGTTAAATAGAAATCAACATACCTTTGGTCAATGTTCCCCTATCGACCTTTAAACCTGTATTTGATGCAGACCGAAGATATACGGTAACTGCATATGCAACTGTGCAGAGTAAAAGAAATATGTGCACCCTGCTGAACTCGACTGCATGTCCTACTTCAGCAAATTACATTGCTTGTTGTCAATACAAAGGTCCTGGTGTTTCAGGGATGGACATACTGTCACAAAAATGGATGGAAGAAGTTACTTTATCAGACCTTTTCTTTAGGCAGATCATGAAGGTCCCTACTGTTGTCTTTAAAAAAAAATTCAAAATTGCAGGTGAAGACAGCTTCATTATTTTATTTAGCTATTCGCCTAAAAACACTTCGGCGTTGTAAAATTCCAGTGTTTTTTGCTTTATCTTGGGTGTTTTATATTTTTTTCAGATATTATTTATTCAGATATTATTTATATTTGTTTCAGATATTTTTTGAGCTTCTAGGATCAACCCTAGTAAACTCCTATTGTTGTGTACAGTAAGACCACCAGCCAAACTGATGAACTGAAAGTCTCTTGTTATGTCTGAACTAAGTTATGACAGTACTTGAATGTACAGGGTGGCCCATATTTATGAATATGATTGAAAAGGCCTGCGGTGGGCTGGCGCCTTGCCCGGGATTTGTTTCCTACCTTATGCCCTGTGTTGGCTGGGACTGGCTCCAGCAGACCCCCCGTGACCCTGTAGTTAGGATATAGCGGGTTGGATAATGGATGGAAAAAGTCTGGTAGGGTCAAATTGGAAGACCAAGCCGGCCGCCATTCCACATGCCCGTGTCTGCCGATCCAGGATTGCAGGAATGTTTTGTTCAACCACTGTCGCTGCCATTCTCTATTTGAACACAGCAGGGGCTGCCCGCTCCAGCACATCTTTACTCCCATTCTCAGGCTACACAGTGATGCCATTTTCGATACATTTTGCTCAGTAGTTTAAATGCTACAGCCTGTGAAATCTCATATACATAAATATGGGTCACCCTGTACATTTTTTTTTGTTCTTTACTTTGCCTTATACAATTTCTTGTATTAGGAATTTGTTAGTTTTCGCATACCCCTTGGGGTCAGAGCGCAGGGTCAGCCATTGTACAGCACCCCTGGAGCAATTACAGGTTAAGGACCTTGCTCAAGGGCCCAGCAGAGTAGGATTTATTTTGGCAGTGACGGGGATTCGAACCGACAACCTTCGGGATACCAGCACAGATCCTTACCCTCAGAGCCACCACTCCGCCCTGTTAATAACATAACATTGCAAAATAATAAAGAATAACAAATATTAAATATAGTCAATTGCATACTTCAATAATGAAATAGACTTGACCTTTTTATTATAGTCCATAGTGTTTTTTCCAACTTAAAAGTTATTAAAAATACATTAGAGTAATCTAGATGAGAATAGGCCATTCAGCCTAATAAAACTCACCAGTTCAATCTATTTAATACCTCTAAATTAAAATAAGTTGAGTTTTGAAACTCTCTAAAGTTCTACTGTCTACCATAGTACCTGGCACTTATTCCATGTGTCCGTGGTTCTCTGTGTTTAAAAAAAAAAAAAAATTCATAATGTTTGTGCAAAATGTACTCTTAGGTTTCCAACTGTGTCCCCTTATTCTTTTCTGAACTAATTTTAAAATAACAGTTTCAATCCACTGTACTAATTCCCATCATAATTTTAAACACTTCAAATCGTGAATCCTCTAAATCTCCTTTTGCTTAAACTGTAAAGGCTCAGCTCTTTTAATCTTTCCTCATAACTCATCCCCTGTAGCCCTGGAATCAGCCGAGTCGCTCTTCTCTGGACTTCGCAAACATCTTGGGCACAAACAGAAGAATAAATGGTTAATTAGTGACTGAATGTGTGAAATACAAATCATTCACAGCATCAATACACGAGTCAGTCCTTTTAAATGACACTGACGTGTAGGACCAGTCATGTTGTCCATCCTGAGGAGGACAAACTCCTTCAGCTGGGGTGACATTGGAGCACTGCACCAGTGGCAGAAGCTGCAGCCCTTTTTGTTTGTTAAATGAGCAGTAATAATAACGTCTTTAATATTTAATTATGCCATAACATATTCATCTCAATATTGGTCTTCTATGGATTGCAAAGCAGCCTCTTCTTTGTGTTATTATAGATCAAGTATTATTTCTCGAGCAACTGCAACAAAGTCTGCCACTATCTCTGTTACAGATTCTTCTATTTTATGACAAATAAAACTCAGACTTTTCAAAGCTGTCCCATAATACAACATATATCCCATACACTTACTTAGTCTGCGAATATTGCACTCTCCTCATAGCTTTATGATTTAGATTATCGATAATCAGATGCTTAAATTTCTCCAATGTCCACACAATCGCTGATTTCCCAAGCCTTTTTTTGACTGAACAAGAAACATTTTTTGGTTTGTGGAACTGACTTGAGCATTGATTGTAAAACAAGGTTTATTCAAGTGAGGTTTACTGAGCTAAACCTCAGATTCATAAACACGTTTTGTGGAATGCACCCCAGGACATTACTTATATACTCTGAAGCAAAATTAGGTTTATATTTGCACAGTCTTTGGGACAAGAAATATTTAGTATACTAATCTGATAGAAATAATCTTGGGGTGAATCCTATTAAAAAGTATGTGAACGAGAAAATAACAGGCCTTTATTAAAAAGAGCAGACAGAATCTTAGATTTAAGTCCACATGAACACGGATACATTTGAAAAAGTTATTTTTTTTTTTTTTTAATGTTTTCTGCCCACACTAGCATTTTCAGATTGTTATTGTGAGGTGTATTATGTCCTTTACTATGTTATACACTTTTAGTTGACCACAGCAGGTGATCTGTGTATGCAGTTGCAATAAAATGTATAATGAGTGGACCATTAAGGGGGCCCTCATGTTAGTAAAGGTGAGGTTTAGGCCTGAAAATGGATGTTCACACCCTGCTTTTTTTGGGCTAATAGCTGCTAATGTCCAAGTGTTTTGCACTCCATGACTCATTTTGAGAAGTTTTGAAATTACAATTATACATTATAAATTCAAAAACAGCCATGAGGACCTTATTTTGAAAGGTCATTTAAATGATAATCATACAGTACAACTGGAAATGCCATTAGTAGGGGGTTTGAACAAGAAAAGTGCCATACAAAGAAAGACTTGACATGGGTGTCCTGGATAGTGAGTACTCGGGTATCTTTCAGTGAGGAGACCACTAGAGGAAAAAAAAAATATGTATCTTATTATTTATACAGCCTCAAAATTTCTGATCCATTACTGTCTTTAATGGATTTTCCACCGAATTTAGGACAGTATGTTTGTTCACAAAGTTTCCAAAGGTCATATTCTTTCTTTCTTTGTTTATTTTTGTTTTATAACAACTGCTGCACATTTTGAATACTGTCATGTCATCTAGGTCAATTTTGACTCCCCCTATATATTACTGGATTTTACCCTCCATTTACAGTCATATTTGTGCACGACCCACACAGAGATCATCAATGTGAAAGGTTTTAGTAAAGTGACCCAAATCTACAAAAAGCAAAAACAGTTTACAAATGTCATTTTTATATTCCTGATAATTATTTTGACAACTGACTCATAATTTGGGTCAGTTCTGACCCGCCACTGACTTTAAGAGGTGTTCTACCGAATTTAGGGTAGTATGTTTGTTCACAAGGGGTCCAAAGGTCACTTTTGTTTTTTTACAACTGTTGCAAATTTTTAATATTGAAATGTCCTTAGGGTCAATTTTGACCCACCTTATACAATTACTGGATTTTACATTCTTACACCTTAGTTTGTTCACAACCCACACAAACATCTTAAATGTGAAGGGTTTTCAAATCTTTCATCTCTGATGGAGGATCGCAGGAATCGGGTAGAGGAGATCTTTCTTCAGATTGGCTAACTCAGGTGTGGAATGGCCAATAGGGGGAGGCAGCTTGATGGCCAGAGTCTCCAGAACACTGAACAAATCCAAATCCTATGATATGACTGTTGAATTCTGCTCTGTACTTGTAATATTTCTATTGGACTATTATATTGTATTGAGGATTACTTGTGTTCTGTTCTGTGTATTCTATTTACCCCTTTTTCATTGACACTCACTGCATGCCCAACCTACCTGGAAAGAGGTCTCTCTTTGAACTGCCTTTCCCAAGGTTTCTGCCAATTTTTTCCATACAAGGGTTTTTTTGGGGAATTTTTTTAGAGAATCAAGGCTGGGGGGCTGTCAAAAGGCAGGGCCTGTTAAAGCCCATTGCGGTATTTCTTATGTGATTTGGGGCTATAAAAAAAATTACCTGATCCATCTTAACCTGTTCTTCCAATGGTATTGACTTTTAGAACAAATGACATGTAGGATGTTTTTATGGGTTATGAACAAACAAAACACCTTAAATACAGTGGAAAATCTATTAAAGTCTAGGGTGGGTCAAAACTGATCCAATGAATGAGGAATGAATAATTGTATTGTATCGTATTGTATTTTAACTTTAAGAGGCCTAACTTATCAAAAAGTAAAAACCTTTTATAAAAGTCATATTTTCATACAGCTGATAATTATTTTGAAAGCTGCCTCATTCATTGGATCAGTTTTGACCCACCCTTGACTTTAATAGATTTTCCACTGTATTTAAGGTGTTTTGTTTGTTCATAACCCATAAAAACATTATACATGTCATTTGTTCTAAAAGTCAATACCATTGGAAGAACAGGTTAAGATGGATCAATCAGTGCAACATAGGATTTGGGTAAAAACATTTGATGTCCAGGGCATCTAAAGAGCGAGGTCAGAATTGGGTGAATAAAGACCCACAAGGCACAGCTTTGAATGAGCATATGAAGACACTGTAAACGTTAACTATGTAACCTGTACTATGAGAGATGATGAATTATCCGTAATATGAGAGATGATGAATTATCCGTAATATGAGAGATGAAGCATTATCCTTAAAGTTCAAAATAATAGTGTGATATTAAAAATAAAATAGATTTATTTCCTCATCCTTTTATTTTATAAGTTCCACATTTGTCATTCATTTTTCCACTTACAGTAATCAAATACAGAAGAATGGGTCATTGACAACCAAATAAATGTAAAAGTTGAAAGAATTGTACAATTTTACCTTTGAATGAACAGAATAACTGGTTCAATAGTTTGACCAGAGTCATGGTGATCTCTTTGATGTTAATCTAAATGACTGGTTGAAAATGAAGAATAAAAAAATACAATAAAATCAGTGTTGCACACAAATCAAAGGAATTTTCGAAGTAGAACAGTAAATGAATTTGGACACAACAAATCAGTAAATTGGAATTCCCAATTCTCGACTCTCATCAAATGAATGAATAGAGAAAACATGAACCACGTGTCAAATTAATCAGAAATGACCAGATCTGTAATGTGAACAGCCATAAAAGCAAAAGTTTCTCATATCAGAGAAATCTCCAGGGGGCTTAGAGGGAAGGCACCAGAAAAATATAACGAGTAAAAAGAGATGAAGGGAATTCCCCTTAGCCCCCTATACTTGGAAACACAGTGTGGTCTAGTAAATCACATGGGTGTGACTGATGGAGGGTGTGGTGTGGGCAACGTAATGATGAACTGGGCAGGAGTCTGGTCAAAAGAAATTCCCAGTGGGCTGCTTTTAATCATTGCCATTCTCACTAGACCACCACTTCCAACTGTAAAACCACATAAACTGCGATTGAAAAATGTCTCTGAATAAACATACTAAACATACCTTGAAGCATTTTTAATACTATGGTATTACACAACATGTCATATTGAGGCCTGTGCCACAGCAACAGATGGCATACTAAAGACAGCAAATAAAATGGCATGGACAGCATCACTCGGGTCCATAACCTCTCCAAATGACCTTAATGCTGAACATGTGAATCCAGATGACAACACTGTAGATTTTTCTGGATCTCATATGGTGGCTCACCATCAACCAAAATTTGGGGAATGAGGAGGTGGGCAAGATAAACACATCTGAAAATGCTGACTTCAACCGAGAAACACAAATTGGCTTTACTGTCTCATTACATGTTCCACCCCGTCTTTCTCTCATCCTTGAACAAACTAATCAGGAAAGCCTTCTCCATCACAGGGTGAACCATGGACACACCAGAAAACGTTGTGGAAAAGAGGAGGACAGCAAAATTGGATGCTATCATGAAAAATGCCCTTCATCCCCTCCAGGAGGCGCTCTCTAGAGACAGTCTTAGTCAGAGGCTCATTCACCATGCTATGCTAAGAATCGCCTCTTGGAGGTCTTTTCTGCCCAGTGCTATCAGACAATTCACTGCTTCCTCCTGATGTACTTGTTAAGTTTATTTTTATTTATTCATTTATTTATCAATTGACTGGCTGTATTATCTGTCCTGTGAGCCTGTATTCTTATTTTTTATGTTTCTGCTGCTGTATGCATCTGAATTTCAAGAAATTTATCTAATCTAATAACTCACTAGACAATTTTGTTTTATAGCTTTAAAAGGACCAATAAATCTGGGATGCACCCTTTCATCAGTTTTCAACAGGTTTGCATCTACTCTGGTCCAAATGGTCTTCATTTTTATTTATTTAATGTATGTATGTATGTATGTATGTTGTACAACATTGGTCTCATTATAAATGGAAGATTAATAGCTAGAGCAGGGAGTTTAAAGCAATAAACACACTGAGGGGAGAATGCCCCATAAAACAGAATGGTAAAGAATTTTGAAGGGTTTTAAGCAAGAAAAATGTAAAAGCCTGAAATTTTGTACCAGTTTGTTAAAGTTGGACTGGGGCGATAAAAAAAAAAAAAAGATGGAAAAACAAAAAAATTAATTTGTTCCAAACCTCATTATATAAAACAAGATGAACATGCCTCAATAAACACATCCAATGAGCATAGTCCAAGTACTTCCTTTTTCCACAACAAATGGAAGTTTAACTAGCGCAACAGTTGAAATAAAAAATAAAACTGCCACATGTGTAACTTAACAACTTTAAAGGGCTTCCCTTTCTCTTTCAAGACAGGGAGTGAAAAAATGAGGGTGACAACATAGATGGAAAGAATTGCAATACTGACTGTTGATAGATGATAAAAATAACTGCAAAATAAGGCCACATTAATGCCCTCTTCATCCAGGCCAGCTAGCATAGGGGACAAGGCAGGAATAAACATTGGACAGGGCAACCACACAAATGCACACACACACTAAACACAAACTAGGGCCAATTTAGTGTCAGTGTCTTTGGACAATGGAAGGAAACCAGATCACCCAGAAGAAACCCATGCAGACAGAGGGAGAACATGTAAAACTCCATGCAGGGATGACCTGGGACGCAATCCCTGATCTCCTTACTGTGAAGCAGCAGAGCTACCACTGCCCGACCATGCCACCTTCCTTAAAGTGAAGTCTAATATTTCCCCTTTTTTTTAGGTTATAAATACAATCCTGCACACAGACGGATAGATATTAACTTTAGAGTAGTAGGCAAGACAGACAGACAGACAGGACAGACACAGCATTGAGTGCATGTCAGTAAACAGCTATGGATGGTGGGGTTGGCATCTCTCAGACTGTCCCAATAACCTCAGCTTGGGAACCAAATTGATAATCTGCCCTGCATTTCTATACATGAACTGAAGCATGGTAGCATGGAAAGTTCCTCATTGGCAAAAACCGCAAAGAATTTAGTGTCTGCGTGTACTGCAGGACCGTTCATGCTGCTCCATTACATAAAGTATTTCCTTATTACACAGATAGGTAGTTAGGAAAGGCACAGACAGACAGACAGGCGGACAGATTCTAAAAACTGTAGCTTTATTCAAAGTGTTCCATATTGTAGCTTCTTACAATGCAAAGTGAAGAAAGAAAAGAAAAACACTGGTTTAATTTCATTTATGACAATGAAGGCCTAGGTGATGTCCTTCAGCCCTCCTTTCCTCCAACAAAGCCCGCCATCAATTATTTTTAACACCTTATTCTACTGTACTTATTCCTTCCTCTGTCATCCTCAGAGAAGACTGAATTAAGTGTAGTACATTTAAAGTGACTCACAGAAACTCGCTCGTGACTGGTTCATGATTTACCCTGCTAGCACGCATTGGTAATTGCAGAAATATTACACGATCGGAAAAAAAATTGCAATGTCAATAACTCGATTTATTACCCGATCATAATCTGTCTGATCCAACACTACATTCTTCTTCTCATTTCAACATCAGCGTTACTCAAGAATCAATTATTGTGTTAATTGAAAATAATAATCTATTCAATATAAGACACTGCAAGTATGATGCTATTGTCATATCTGACCACACTCCTCTTATTTTCAGTGTTACCTCATTATGTGCTACAAACTCAACTTACAACTGACATCTGAACTCCTGGTTTCTAGCAAGTGAGGACTTCACAGAATTCATCTCCAAACATCAATTCTTTTCAGAACTCAGCCGTTCTCCAGAGGTTACTCTGGAGCAAACTGAAGACAGTTTTAAGAGGGCAAAACATCTCATAACTTTCACATAATGATAAATGAAAAACTTAACAGGCATCAGAAATAATTAAGGAGATTTCTACAAATAATCTTCCTATGAGGCTCTCCATAGGAAAGGTTGACATTACAATTAGAATTTAAATGTTTTGACAACACATCCACAATAAAATTTTGGAGCACAAAGAAATAACTAACACATTTAATGTCCTGAAGTCAGCAAAATCTCAACAGAAAGTTCTGGATAAAACTTCAGATTTGGGGGAATATAGGGAAAGTAAAGTTTCCAACAATTATTTATAGAGCACACTTTCATACCAATGGTGCAGTTCAAAATGCTTTACAAGATAAAGAAAGACATGTTTATATGAAGCAAAAATAGGATTAGGTAATATTAAGTAACAAAGAATAAAGTAAGGTCACACACAAAATCTGCAGGGGTTCCAAGGCCAAGAGACCACGCAGTTCCCTTTGGGCATTCTACCTAAAATAAATGATCTCAATCAGTCCTTATGGCTTTCAGGCTTCATGTGAAAGAATTTGATGATGATGATGGTCATGTGGACCTCTGGCCTCAGGTGGTGGTGGTGCGGAACGCAACCACAGAAAATGGGAAAAAGAAGAGTAAAGAATAGTAGGGTTTGGTATGGATTGCAGAGCACTGATGAAAATAATAATTCAATGCACACAAAGCTTAGCAGGGATACAAGTTTAATGTAGATAAAAATTAAAAATTATCTAGTTTATTCTTGTATTGTGGTCTTTACCAAGTAAAGCCGAGGGGTGTTCACATTGCTTTACAGTTATTGCACTAAAAGAGTAACATACAGAAGCTGACAGAATTTTTACAGCAAAGATGTATAGAGCCGAGACATGAGAAGTAAAGGCCATGCAGGAGAAGAAGCTGAATGTGGCAGAAATGAGACTGATGAGATGGATGTATGGAGGTACAAAGAAAGGCAGAAAAAGAAATGAGACATTCAGAGGTACAGCAAAAGTTGAAGAGATATTAAAGAAAGTGCAAGAAAGTAGGTTGAAGTAGTATGGACGTATGATAAGGAGAGGCAAGGAATATGTGGGTGAAACAATGATGGGAATGGGGAAGATAAGCAAAGGAGGCCAAAGTGGAGGTGGATGGATAAAATAAAAGAAGATCTAAAGGAAAAGGGCTTGACTGGAGAGGAGGTGCGTGGAGAAATTTGATCAGGCACATACACCCCACATAGAAGTGGGAAAAGATGATGAAGAAAAAATAATTTAAGTAATTAGACATACATTTCAGGGGAAACTAAACATATAAACAAAGTCATCCAGCTGGCCACCAATTATCTTTGCCTGCTTTGTCAAATCTAGAGTTGTGGTGGTCATAACCTATCCTAATAGCACCAGGTACAAGGCTAGAATCAACCATGCTAATATATATTTCATTTGACAGAACAGCAGAGACATGGACAGCTCATGGAGGAGTGGAAAACAAATCTCCAGATAATAGAATTTCAGGTGAAAAATAAATATCTGGAAGGGTTCCTGGGTTTTAGAACAATCAGTTCCACTGTCTAATGCCAACTGGTTTCACCCAAATGAATGAATTTGTTCTGCACTTACTATATGCAAATTAACAAGAACAGCAGGCCCACCACATACACGAACAGAATCCTACATCTGACCTGAATTAGATTCTGCAGAAGCTGTGTTTATTCCAGTTCTGAAACCTGAACCTTATAGCAGAAAACAATATACTTACTAGTTAAGGAAACTTTTATAAGAAGTGTTCTATCAATAGATTACTGGAACTCAAAAAGGAAATTGTTGATACGATTTCCTGGTTTCATCTTTTATGACTATTGCAGATTACTTCTCTGATGGCAGGTACGTTCAAACGTATTTGTGAATTGTTCAGTGTGTAACTGGGTGGCTAAGCCATTTCACTGTTAAAACCTCATCTAACAGCATTCTTGTTGGGTTTTGATATCATTCTTATCTAGTCATCTAACCTGTGAGCCAGGACTTTAATAAGCACAGCCCTCTTCATAGGTATCAAATGCATCGAAGACAGAATTTACTGGTGGTAGTCCCTCTGGATGTAGTCACTGAACCTCTACTTGAAGTGACCGACTTAAAACAGCATGCTGGGGACTCACTGATCATATCTAGGAGGACCCGAAGCATAATATGGTGGTAGAATGGATTTCTATCCAGCCTGGAAGATGATCCCAAGTAAGGTTACTAATGATGTAATCCTCCACACCATAAATGAAGAAGGACTACCATTATGTAATTATTTACTGCTATAATTAGCATTTTTTTAAATCACCTCACTTTTTGAGTTAAACAATCATGGTATTTTGGCCATTATTTTTAAAAAGCAGTAACCCCTCCCTCTCTCTCTAAGCAGAAAATAAATTATATTGGAATTTTGCCCAATAAAAAAGTAAGGTACTTTTCTATTATCATGACGCACCCAAGGGGGAAATTAACATTAGGCACTTATAGGTAACTATGCTCTACCCCCACTAACACTAAGGTTAGTATTTGTGTTTGGGGTAGGCCAGTCTAATAATTTAAGATGGGGGGGGGCACTGATTTGCATCACGATAATTGAAAAGTACCAAAAGTAATTTCACTATTGACAGTTTGCTTTTTCAAAAGTTTAATTGTTTCCCTCTTTGTCACAACCAAGTTGATTCAACCAAAAAAAGCTACCTTCAACTACATCCTAAAAGTACAAGAGCAAATGAAGAGTGCACAAAGGATGAAGGGAAAGAAAACCCCACTATCTATTCAAACAGCAATAAATTACTTACTTGAGGTGAAAGCTCAAGTTAAATTAAGTCCTAGAAGAAAGAAAAAGAACTGATCAGGTCATAAGCTTTTGATTAAGACCAACATTTTAATCCTAGTAGTTTGAGAGTAATTGGGTAACAGACAGACCTACCATAGCATTTTTTATTAATGATGATGATGATGATCGAGATTAAATGTTAAAATATTTGGATCATGAGCACTCTTTCAGCTATGCCTAAAATAATAGTGATTAATCCATCTTAATGTCAAGGGAAAGGCCTGAATTAGTCATTTAGTTTCTGTCATTTAATAGAGATGATGCATAGATTGCCTTAAATTACACCACTTTAATACGGAGGCAGACTAGACAGTCTAGAGAGGGAAGAAAACAAGCATTGTTTCTTTTATCTTTTATTCCAAAGGCACAGGCAATAAATCTTTTGTTATCAAAAGTTTGCTTTCAGTTTGAAAATAGATCCCTTTGCCAAGTTGAAAGCGACTCAATTGCAGCAGACTGAATGAATGCTACAAAAGCGCCACCTGGTGGACCCTTATATAAAAAAAAAAAAGAGGAGTGAATCATTTTATGCATTAAGAGTGCTTCCTGATCCTCAGCTATTAGTCCATGTCTCTCAATAATAAAATAAAAAATTACAAAAAAAATCCTGAAAAGAGACGAGACGTGATTGTCTCAGGGACACTTTCACGTCCCGTGAGACGAGTCTTCATGCCAAGCGATGTAACAACGCCTGGGACCAAAGGCCAAGAGCTTATGCAAAGGGATTTGGAAAAGTCCTATGTGGTTATGTCAGACACATTTCTTGTAGAGAGAAAGAAACGATATTCACTCACGGGCAGCTATACGTTGTGTTGTCACGATGTAATTCCAACCACGGAATCAAAGTTCAATGCGATATTGATGAAAAGGTAAAAGCGAAAAGAGATTGAATATATGGACATTGGTAATATGACAGAAGTGCACCATGCGAAATGCAGATCACGCGGCATTGCAGCAGCAGCGAGCAGCTGATTGAGCAAAGAGGAGGTTAAAAAAAACTGTATGACCGCATCTCCTTGGGGTGTGTTCAGCCCCCCTCTTCACAACGTGAGCAACAGAGACACAAAGTGGTTGGCGAGTAGCTCAGGCGGGGTGTGTGGGCGAGCGAAGCCCCCTAGTATTTACTGAATCTAATAAATCTAATAAATCCTGAATTACAATAACAGCAGATCAAATGTAGTCTAAATATGTTTACTGTAGTTTTCCAATTAATCAAGCAGAATTGTTAGGAAAGAGGCTTTACAACAAGTTCACTTAAGGTATACGTAGAAGAATGGGAAAGAAATGTTAACTATTAGGACGCCATTCGTCTGTATTAATAAAGGCTGCCTCTGCACTGTATGCAAAGGTGAATCTAAAGGTTATTCACAGTTCTTTGTGAGAATTTCAGATTATTAAAAAGGGAAGCTTAAACTATTTTTTTTTTTTTTTAATTATAGTCATTGGTTTAAATACAGATAGAACGATTAGGCCTGAGAGTGACCTTTTATAAAACATTCTACAAAACAGCACACAACTGGGAAAAATGGGCACAAGGTGAAGATTCAGTTGGTGGGGGGAATTGACAAGAGGGTGCAGGTGCTTAGATTGTCTTTCTGGTTTTGTGTCAATCATAATTACTGGAGTAAATATTTTAAAAGAAGATTAACTTGGTTCACAACTTAAAAACGGAGTTAACCACTGGCATTACACGTACCTATTGTTTATGTATGTGTGTTATTTGCGCACACACAAGTCCAGTGCAAAGGGTCTCATTTATAAAATTTTGTGTGGATTCTACTGTGAAAGTATGCATATGCCAAAAAACTCTGATTTTTAAAACTCAGCGTACGCACATTTCTACACAATTTACCCTTTCTAAATTACAATTATCTTGTAGATGTGCATACTACTTGAAACTTGCTACCCTGAAACAGCCACATATTAAACCGTGCTAATCAACCTCATACTTATGCAGTCACGCTGCTGCAGACCTTTATTGGCTGGTAGAGCGGCGTCCCACATGACGCATCAAGACACCTTCGGTTACATTTGAGGAGTCCTACAGTGCTCTCCACAGCCGAGCGTGCATAATTGTAGCACCTATCCCTCCATTCTGGAAGTCAGAGAAAGGCATACGGTGCCAGTGTCTGTTTGAGAAGCCACAGCCACCTGACAGATGTAATTACATGACTGCTGTTTCAATGAATAGCACAAGCTAAACTGAGCATTCAGCCAGTTACCTTACCAAAACACCAGCCACCATGTACAGTACCATCAATAAGTCACCTGTCAAAGCTATTTTCCCCAAAATGAATAAATTATTGTGTGACTCAGGCCACTGAGCCAGTCACAGTCATCTTGGTATCACAGATGATGTGTGCATTAATGGAATGTCACTTATTACATTTAACAAAAACAGCTTCATTCTCACTAGGAGCCCGTATTGCAAAAGGAGATCAGTCTGATGCTCGGATTACATTAGGAAAATTGGATGCTGCTCTAAATTTAGTTTTTATTTTTGCCTGTACACCCAAACCATACTGAAACTAAATGTAACACCTTGTTAGTCAGTTAATGACTTCTAGCACAACAACACGAAGCTTGGCTAAGATATTCCATATCTGTCACCCAGTTCCTGGAGAAGTGGTAACAGATAGCATATAAAAAAACTGATGAAGAAAACAAAATTTCCTTAGTGCGAATACGCAGCATTAGCCCTCTAAAAAGGGATCTAAAATAGAGTCTGTACATTATATACAGCACTATAGACAGATACAACAAGTGTAGAAAAGTGCAGGATTAAGGCAAATTTTTTGAAAAGTGTTAACAACATTGGAGGAGCAGCAACAGCATGCGTTCACCAGCGTTCCCCTCTTCTGGTAGAATCAGATAGATAGAAAGACAGACATATTTGTCCCCAGGGGAAAATTTGACTTTTCACAGAAGCTCTTTACATAAATACATACATAAATAGATAGATAAGGAGGTTTAATGCTCGTCATGCCAACGTACATTATACCAGCTCAATGACATGATTTATTATACGCGCAGGTCATCATTTAGTTGGTTTGTCTTCAATTCCCTACTTGATCAAGGGTGTCATAATCAGAGGCGTAGCTAGGGTTTTCAGTGACTGGGAACAACTGAAGATTTCACGCCCATTCCTGTTTGCTAAAATGCAATGGGGAACATCAATTCGGCACCCCCTGGATGCTGTGCCCGGGGACAGATGTCCCCCCCCCCTTGCTACGCCACTGGTCGTAATCACCCACTTTATTCAAAATGTCGAGTTTGCATGAATCAGAGTTGTAAATATATGCACGCTTCCCCCATCAAGTTTTCTTTTATAAATCCTGACCTTTGAATGAGAAGTTGCATATGCATATTTCAAGTCTCTTATTTTTTTGTGCATCCACAAGTTTTATAAATCTTATTCCTGCTCCACCACCATTTTTGGCTTTGCCTCTCCAGTGAGCATGTTATTTGAATAAGCAGGTTCAAAAAATGAATTAATTAGTGTTTATTATGCAAATATTAAAAAGAAATTTGGACAAACTAATATTCAAATCATTCCAAAAAATATTACAAACCGCAATAATAAAGGGTTTTTCCGCAAACCTCGGAGGGTATTGTTAAAAGGGTAGAGAAAAAGTAATTGCAGCTACGAAGGCCCCAAAGAACACAATGGCTTCCACAATTCTTATTCAGAACCACCTTGACCTTTTCTAGAGCAAAATGGGGAGAAGGTCTTTAGTCAAGGAGGTGACCAAGAACCCAAAAGTCACTCTCTGGAAACAGAAGAACAAGCATCACTGAAGCACTACACCAGTCAGGTCTTTAAGGTAGAGTGGCCAGATAGAAGCCACTCCTCAGAAAAGGGCGCATGATGGATTACTTGTAGTTTTCCAAAAGGCAACTAAAGAATTTGCTGGATAAAAGAAAAACTGAACTCTTTAGCTTAAATGGCAAGCATTACATCTCCAAGCACCATGAATCACCAGGCCAAGTTAAAGTATATTGGGGGGTAACATCATACTGTGAAGCAAGGGAAAGGTGAAAAGATCAAGTTAAAATAGAGAAGTCCTTGAAGAAAGCCCAATTAGCAATGTTGAGGATCTCAGGCTGGGGCAAAGTCTTCAGTATAAAAATAAGCCTTAACATAGAGCTAAGGCAACACAGGAGTGGCTTCATGGCAATTGTGAACATCTTCAAGTGATCCAGGTACAACCCAACTAAATGTCTAGGAGAGACCTGACAACAGCAATACAGAGACACTACCAATCCAACCTCCTTGAGATTAAGAGTATCTGTAGTGAAGAATGGAAGAAGATCCAAAGAAGCATCATATCCAAGAAAAACAGAGGATATAATTACTGCAAAGGGTGCCCCCGACAAATTAAAGCAAAGGATCTGAATGCTTTCATGTGTGTTATCTTAGATTTTTTAAAATACAATTACTAAAAAAATTGATAAAAAGAAAGTATTTTTTGGCTTTTTGATTATAGTGTATTATGTGTGCAGTCATGAGTTTGAAATATTTATTTAGTCAATTTCAGGACATGGCTTTTAAATAACAATATGGAAAAAGTGTAGGGGTTTGAATATTTTCTTAGCGCACTGTAACAATTACACAATTTTTTTTTTTTTGAAAGTGTAAATAAACTGCCAATTTGAGAATACTCTTTTTTTGGCTTTCTGTCTTCTGCATTAATCCACACTGCCATCTTCAGTTGAATATGAGAAGCACACTGCTCATGATCTGAGACCAATCTACTTTTTTCCCCAACAGATTAACAATAGCAGCATAACCAGAATTCATTCTGATCTAATACATCTGCCTAAGGGATGAAAGAGAAGAACCCAGAAAGAAAAAAAAAAAAAAAAAACACAGCGACGAATGTCCAGGCCAACAGAGGCAGCACCAACATATCCATATTATCCATATTACTAAACGAGAATGGTAAACCGGATGGACGCAGGGACATGGGCCATGGACGCAAAAGATGTAGTGCGCAGGCGCCACACAAAGCCCCCCCTCCAAGCACCGGAAACTGAGAAATGATGTGCCACGCCCATAGCAACAGACCCACGCAACAAAGCGCCACACGAAGGCCATACCACACGAAACAGGACACACACAAAAAACAGGATCCAGACCCACGACACACAAAGCACCCCTCCACTAACAGAAATAAGAAATGAGGCAACGCTCCCCTAGCACACCAAAAACAAAGGAGTCAGACGCAAGCGCCACATAGCACACGAAACGGTACGCACACAAAAATGAGGATTCACACCCACGACACACAAAGCCCCCCTCCACTAACAGAAATAAAAAATGAGGCAACGCGCTCCTCAAAGAAAACGCACGCCAACAAACGACGTCATACATAGACAACAAGAGACCGGACTACAATACATATACAGGCGCGACACCTGATGGGTAATAATACGAAGAAACCCTCCAAGCACCGGAAAATGAGAAATGATGCTCCGCGCCCATAGCAACAGACCCATGCAACAAAGCGCCAGACGAAACCCATACCACACGAAACAGGACACACACAAAAAAGAGGATTCAGACCCACAACACACAAAGCCCCCCTCCACTAACATAAATAAAAAATGAGCCAGCACACCCCTCAAAAAAAAAGCTTGATTACTTATCCATTTTACTCACGATAAAGAACAAACAAGTCATGCATTCACGATCAGAAAAGGCTCCATATTAGCAGTCAGTGCGATCATCCTTATTAACGTTCCATATTACTAACGATAATGAACAAACAAGTGATGAATTCACGATCACGGGTGCAAAACGATACGGCTCGAGTAACGGGACCACAAACACGAACCCGCATGAAAAAAACAATACACGTCGGCGCCTACAATGCGCTTCTGAAACCGCGGAAGTAAAAATGTCTCGGCTCCAAAAACACATGTCACTCCTTACTCAAAATACCGGTCCCAATCACAGAAACATCGGTATCCATTATGAAAATGAACAGTAACAATGCACGTGACATCCGTCTTGCCAAACTATTAATTATAGATGAATGTACAATGGCATCCAGTCACTTACTCAACACCATTGATAAACTTCTACAAACGTTGATGAATAATAATATTCCCTTTGGAGGAAAGGTACTTTTATTAGGAGGAGATTTTAGACAGTGCTTAGCTATTGCTCCACATGCCATGCGCTCAGCTATTGTTCAGTCCACCTTAAAATACGCGGACGACGTCATACATAAACAACAAGAGACCGGACTACAATACATATACAGGCGCGAGTCCTGATTGGTGATAATACGAAGAAACGAACAGTCCGCATATTAACAGTGAGTGCGATCCTCCTTATTACTTATCCATATTCCTAACGTTAAAGATGAAACAAGTCATGAATTCACGATCACGGGTACAGAACGAGACGGCTCGAGTAACGTTACCACAAACACGAACCCGCATCAAAAAAACCAATAAACGTCGACGCCTACAACGCGCTTCTAAAACCGTGGAACAAAAAATGTTACGCTGACAATTGGCATTGCTTTCAAAAGATACAGTTGGTACAAAACATGCGATGTCCAGATCCAGAATATAACAATTGGTTTTTACAACTGGGAGATGGTACACTCACCAATACAGATGGACTTCACCCAGATATTATTACAATTCCTCAAGCCTATATCTGCGACAACTTAGTTACGGAGATATTTGGAACAGCAATCTCATTAGACCAAATACCCCTTTTAACACAACGGACTATATTATGTCCAAATAATATTAATGTTGATCACATAAATAATCAAGTCATTTCATTACTTCCTGTAGAGGCACGGCTCTTTCTAAGCTGTGACAAAGTTGACTCTGCTGACAACAATGACCATCTTAATTTCCCCATACAATATTTGAACACTATTAACCCAGCCGGATTACCACAACACAATCTTAACCTTACAATCGGAACAATAATCATGTTATTAAGAAACCTTAACACTAAACAAGGTTTATGCAATGGTACATGTTTAGTCGTCAACACCATGACACAGAATGTTATTGAGGCAAAACTTCTTACAGGATCACATGCTAACAATACTGTTCTCATTCCTACAATTGACCTTACAAGTTCTGACCTAGAATTACCTTTTACACTTAAACGGCGACAGTTCCCCATTAAACCTGCATTTGCCATGACCATCAACAAATCACAAGCACAAACCATGTACAGGGTTGGCATCTACCTCTCTGAGCCCGTTTTTGGACATGGACAACTTTATGTGGCCTTCTCACGAGTTCGACGTTCATCTGACGTTAAAGTTAAGGTTATAAATGATCCATGCCAAGAGAAACTCATTCAAGAACAATACACCATCTTTACTAGTAATTTTGTGTACAAAGAAATTTTCCGATAAATCTTTACACTGTGCCTTGCAATTTATTCTTGGCTTCCTATATGCGTCATCTACACCTTCACACTATGCTATAGCTCAAACACACATCACGCTATTTATAATTACCCAACACCAGGGGTTGGCCAGCGAAGCGAGCAGGGGGCGGAGCCCCCTAGTAAAGCCAGAATTGCAGCAGCGCTAAACACTCAGCCACTGTGAGTCACAATGATTGCTGCAAATGAAGAACAATGTGATGTATGTATGTATTGAGTGTCTGTTTCAAGCTACGCTTTATAGCATAAGCAGCGAGCTTACTGTGGAAATAAAGAACAGCAGGGCAGCTTAGATTTACAAAACAGATGACTGTTACTCAATGTGAGGCGAATAAATAAAAAATAATAATTAATGGAAAGAAGCAACGTAAATGACTCGTGTTATTAAGTCGAGACCTCATGTGGAACCAATGAAAATAAAGGAAAGGAGTATTACAATACTGAGAAACTGAAGTCGAGCAGGCATTTACACAAACATTATAACTTTAACAGCCGGAGACAGTAAATACATACATACATACATACAAGCGGGGAATACCCTTGTAGACCACGTGACTTCTCTCCCAGGGCGGCCTTCATGAATGTCTCTTGCGTCGTAAACTGTTGACCACTGCTAAGTACCCTGTGACCCACGTGCCATTTTGATTTTGAAACTAAACAAACTTGATATATTAAAAAAAAAAATAATAAAAAAAACTACAATAAAAATAAAATGAATTAAATACATAAATGTTCAAATTATAATAAAAAATTACGGGACGCGTTGGGCTTCATGGGCCCCCCTTTAGCTTATACATACATATTTAGCCATACATACATACATACATACATACATACATACATACATACATACATAAAAACTGAGCACCCAGATACGATCAGGCAGCCGAACTGTCACTTCCGTTTTGTGTTTAAGATGATTTAGACGTCAAATATTAAAGCGACGGTGGTAATGCTGGAGAGTGGCAAACTGTTGCATGTTCCACGAACTACTATTGCTATTACTACTACTAAAATACATTACATTGCGTCAGTCATATTTCTCATGTTAACGCAAAATCTTTTATTTAGTTTTGCTGTTTTATCTACAATATATTAAAGCACAGCATTAAACTCTTAATACTACATGGCTAACACAAATAATATACAGCAGTATTATAACAAATACTTAGAAGTCCTGAAAACGTCTTTTAAAAGGTTCAGTCATGTATTTTTAAATGCTGAACATTACGAAAACGTATAAGCATAGTTAAAAGGGCATCAGAAATATCGGGCTCTGTTTCTTACCTGGTGCATCTCCTGAAAGTTTTCTTCACGTGATGCATCGCGGAAACTGGTTTCAAATACCTGGAGCATTTGTTTTCTAGGCTGGTAGGTTTTCAGTTTCTTATTTTTATTTTTGCTAGATATTATGCAAAATTATACAACAATTTACACCTAACTATTATTCAGTAATTATGTTATCTCAATTTCACTGTATTCCGCTCCTTAGGCTTCTGACGAAAGAGCTCAGCTGATCTCAGGCGGTGGATGGGTGGGGCAAAGGAAGTGGGCGTGTCATTGCGAGTCTGCTTTAAATGCGTCAACTCTGGTAGAATGAAATCGACTTCGAAATTCTTTTGCTGCCATCTAGAGGACCATGATGGTCATCCATTACTAGCTTCTTTAACCGCTTCCCCTCTAGAATTTTTCATTTGAAATCCTCGCTTACTCAATGTCCACACATTTTACATTCATAATAAGAAGGTTGAAACTCTACCCCTTTTTGATATGATAAAAACAGGGATCTCATTCAATTAAAACCGATGATTAGAAATATTTATTCAAACCATAACTTTCAACTGAAAAGTCTGAAATCTCTGCTTTTAAAAAATAACAAGTATAAGAAAGACTGCAAAAAAGACACAATTAATTGATAGTGATTACTTTATTGTTTGCGCTGCTGTGGATGTCAAACAACCCTCTCGATATACCATTGTATAGACACCACCGCCAGAGATGAAAGAGCTGCGAGCTGTCCAGCAGTGCAGTTCCAACTGCGCAGTCTTTCTTTAGCAGACATTTTCAAGTGGGGTCGGCCAGATAACTGCCCTGGTCAATTTTTTATATTACTCATCACTCATCAGTCACGGCTCCGGTCCATCCTCAGCAGCAGCACAGACCTCATCTGTGTGATTTTCTCGGAGGTCCGATTTTATAATATTTTTGTACAAAGGGCAAAGAAGATTTAAAAATAGCAATCAAAACTGTAAAAAAAATCTAAATCTATCATCCAGTCTGAACCACATCCATCCAGTTTCTGCTCAATATAGGATTCCATATCACTTACAGTTTATGCCATTCTGCACACTTGGATACTGTGCTATGCCACAGTCCTGTTTATAAGAGTATAGGTCAGCTTTTAACTTTGTTGTTTTATTAAAGCTGATCATCCAAGTCCCTAGGTCTTAGACCTACTGCCACCCTCTGCAATCAAATTTTGTTGTAGTGGTGATTACCAACAATGATGAAACACCTTACAGAGAGGAGGTTTGCCTTCTTGACGCAGTGGTGCCAGAATAACACATTGAACTTTTCTGCCATCATAAATAATGAGCTGGTCATAGACTTGAGGAGACAGACTCTTATCTCAGATCTTAAATCTACATTGAGAGGGATGTTGTTGAAAGAACATCCATCCATCCATCCATCCATTGTCTCCCGCTTATCCGAGGTCGGGTCGCGGGGGCAGCAGCTTGAGCAGAGATGCCCAGACTTCCCTCTCCCCGGCCACTTCTTCTAGCTCTTCCGGGAGAATCCCAAGGCGTTCCCAGGCCAGTCGAGAGACATAGTCCCTCCAGCGTCTCCTGGGTCTTCCCCGGGGCCTCCTCCCGGTTAGACGTGCCCGGAACACCTCACCAGGGAGGCGTCCAGGAGGCATCCTGATCAGATGCCCGAGCCACCTCATCTGACTCCTCTCGATGCGGAGGAGCAGCGGCTCTACTCTGAGCCCATCCTGGATGACTGAGCTTCTCACCTTATCTTTAAGGGAGAGCCCAGACACCCTATGGAGGAAACTCATTTCAGCCACTTGTATTCGCAATCTCGTTCTTTCGGTCACTACCCATAGTTCATGACCATAGGTGAGGGTAGGAACATAGATCGACTGGTAAATTGAGAGCTTCGCCTTGCGGCTCAGCTCCTTTTTCACCACGACAGACCGATGCAGCGCCCGCATTACTGCGGATGCCGCAACCAATCCGCCTGTCGATCTCACGCTCCATTCTTCCCTCACTCGTGAACAAGACCCCGAGATACTTGAACTCCTCCACTTGGGGCAGGATCTCGCTACCAACCCTGAGAGGGCACTCCACCCTTTTCCGGCTGAGGACCATGGTCTCGGATTTGGAGGTGCTGATTCTCATCCCAGCCGCTTCACACTCGGCTGCGAACTGATCCAGAGAGAGCTGAAGATCACGGCCTGATGAAGCAAACAGGACAACATCATCTGAAAAAAGCAGTGACCCAATCCTGAGCCCACCAAATTGGACCCCCTCAACGCCCTGGCTGCGCCTAGAAATTCTGTCCATAAAAGTTATGAACAGAATCAGTGACAAAGGGCAGCCCTGGCAGAGTCCAACTCTCACTGGAAACGGGTTCGACTTACTGCCGGCAATGCGGACCAAACTCTGGCACTGATCATACAGGGACCGAACAGCCCTTATCAGGGGGTCCAGTACCCCATACTCTCGGAGTACCCCCCACAGGATTCCCCGAGGGACACGGTCGAATGCCTTTTCCAAGTCCACAAAACACATGTAGACTGGTTGGGCAAACTCCCATGCACCCTCCAGGACCCTGCTAAGGGTATAGAGCTGGTCCACTGTTCCGCGACCAGGACGAAAACCACACTGTTCCTCCTGAATCCGAGGCTTGACTATCCGACGGACCCTCCTCTCCACAACCCCTGAATAGACTTTTCCAGGGAGGCTGAGGAGTGTGATCCCTCTGTAGTTGGAACACACCCTCTGATCCCCCTTCTTAAAGAGAGGGACCACCACCCTGGTCTGCCAATCCAGAGGCACTGTCCCTGATGTCCATGCGATGTTGCAGAGGCGTGTCAACCAAGACAGTCCTACAACATCCAGAGCTTTGAGGAACTCCGGGCGTATCTCATCCACCCCCGGGGCCCTGCCACCAAGGAGTTTTTTGACCACCTCGGTGACCTGAGTCCCAGAGATGGAGGAGCCCACCTCTGAGTCCCCAGGCTCTGCTTCCTCATTGGAAAGCATGTTAATGTGATTGAGGAGGTCTTCGAAGTACTCCCCCCACTGACCCACAACGTCCCGAGTCGAGGTCAGCAGCGTGTTGAAAGAACAGCAGCTTTAAATGTTAGTAATGACCTAAGTGGCACAACACAATTTAACTGTCATCAAGAATGCCGAACAATGCCTTTGCTTTTGAGGAAAACCTAGATTTGTCTATCTACAGTGGGGCAAAAAAGTGTTTAGTCAGCCACCAAGGATATAGTGGGTTGGGATATGACTGACTAACTTTGTAATAACTGTGCTTGGAAATATTACCTTTTTATACAAGCTTTTTCAGTCAAATGCCACTAATCTCTCTTGGATCAACGTCTACACACCATGCACACAAGACATTACTAAGCATATTGCATGCGTTCATTAATCAACTTTACTAATTAAGTACTATTACATGTAACTGCTGAGCTAAGATATGCAAAGACAGAAAATGGTGAAGTCAGCTCAGAATAAAACAGATGCACAACACCCTCGTGTACAAGACAGTGATATGCAGTTTTATTAAAGACTTTGACCATTTTATACTGTTCCCCAGACCCTCCATTTCTTCTATCAGGGCCATCAACACTCATGTCAGAGGGGGACACTTTTACATTTTTTTGTGCACTGGGTGGTTCCATTAGGCACCCACTGTTGGGACTGGGGGGTGAGAAGTTAAAAGGCTATCTGTACTTATTAATGGTATTTGCTGTCTTGCAAGGGAGTCACTGCTTTGAAGTCTGGCCTTGGAAGATGCCTGTATTTACCTGGCTCGAAAATATTTTTTCCTAATCAGCATATCTGTACTTATTAATGTTTGGTAACCATACATTTTGTTAACTTGCGTTTTTATTAATTGTTAAACCCACGCAATTTAGATGTGCCATTGATTAAACTGTTTGTCCAGGACTGACAACAGAGGGGTGAAGTAAATATAAACTGCTGGCCAGCAGAAGGCAGGAGGGAGAGTCCACAGGAAACGCTGCCAAGACACTCGGACAGGGCACAGGGGCTTGCAGGCAGACAAGGGTACCTGGCTGGCACGACGTGAGGCACAAGGACGGCAACACTTACTTCCAGGGAGGAAGAGACAGCTCCACACGGAGACGCCAGTTGTGGGTCCAGCAAAAGAGGGAAGCCGCATGACAAGACCAAGCGAAGCTGACAGACGAGGAATGAGGTGTGCCTAGGTCCCAGCAACACAAGGAGCCCAGAGTGGAAGAAAAAGGAACAACGAAGAGACGCTGACAGGGAGTCAACAATTTGACACAACTTCTGCCGGGGAACAGAGTGCATCCATGAACAATTAAGTGTTGGGGTAACACAGTGCCCAAGCTGGACTCTGCACCACTAAAGGTTGTATCCTCCAATTCTTGTTTTTACGGACTTTTAGAGTGTGGACTGTGTATTTTCCTTTTAAAAAAAGGAAATTAATTCCTGATATGTTTAGGTTCTGTTATGTTCGTTTATCTTTTTAATGTACCTTATATTGTCTTGTACAATAGAACTTACTGTTGCCTTTTTCTGAAATTACTGTTGTGTCTTTCATTGTGTGTTTACTCACCGCCCAATTTAAAGAAACCTGTGTGCTATTACTGGTAAATTTCAGGAGTTCCCAGTCTCTTAATAAAACTGGGTGGCGTAGTCGGATATTTTAATGGTGTCTAAGTTAGATTACCTATAAGTGTGACCAGACACCTGTGACACTCACACCACTAAATTCTGAGGTAGGCTTTTTTTTTTCCTCTCTATGGGTCAAAAGGTAAATCACCAACTGCTTTTAAGGCATGATTCTTTCTTGTATATAGAGTAATATGAAAAAGTTTGGGAACCCCTCTCAGCCTGCATAATAATTGACTCTCCTTTCAATAAAAAAAGATAACAGTGGTATATCTTTCATTTCCTAGGAGCACTGGGGTGGTTTCCGAACAAAGATTTTTAGTGAAGCAGTATTTAGTTGTATGAAATTAAATCAAATGTGAAAAACTGGTTGTGCACATATGTGGGTCCCCTTGTCATTTTGCTGATTTGAATGCCTGTCACTGCTCAATGCTGATTACTTGTAACACCAAATTGGTTGGATGAGCTCATTAAGCCTTGAATTTCATAGACAGGTCTGTCCAATCATGAGATATAAAGGTATTTAAGGAGGTCAATTGCAAGTTGTGCTTCCTTCTCTTTGACTCTCCTCTGAAGAGTGACAGCATGGGATCCTCAAAGCAACTCTCCAAAGATCTGAAAACAAAGATTGTTCAGTCTCCTGGTTTAGGGGAAGGCTACAAAAAGCTATCTCAGAGGTTTAAACTGTCAGTTTCAACTGTAAGGAATGGAATCAGGAAATGGAAGGCCACAGGCACAGTTGCTGTTAAACCCAGCAGGTCTGGCAGGCAATGAAAAATCAATATGCGCAGGATTGTGAGAATGGTTACATGACAGCCCACAGATCACCTCCAAAGACCTGCAAGAACATCTTGCTGCAGATGGTGTATCTGTACATCGTTCTACAATTCAGCGCAATTTGCACAAAGAACACCTGTATGGCAGGGTGATGAGAAAGAAGCCCTTTCTGCACTTGTGTCACAAACAGAGTCGCTTGTTGTATGCCAATGCTCATTTAAACAAGCCAGATTCATTTTGGAACAAAGTGCGTTGGACTGATGAGACAAAAGTTGAGTTATTTGGTCAGACCAAAAAGCACTTTGCATGGTGGAAGAAGAACACCGCATTCCAAGATAAACACCTGCTACCTGCTGTCAAATTTGGTGGAGGTTCCATCATACTGTGGGGCTGTGTGGCTAGTTCAGGGACTGGGGCCCTTGTTAAAGTCGAGGGTCGGATGAATTCAACCCAATATCAACAAATTCTTCAGGATCATGTTCAAACATCAGTCACAAAGTTGAAGTTACGCAGGGGTTGGATATTCCAACAAGACAATGACCCAAAACACAGTTCGAAATCTACAAAGGCATTCATGCAGAGGGAGAAGTACAATGTTCTGGAATGGCCGTCACAGTCCCCTGACTTGAATATCATCGAAAATCTATGGGATGATTTGAAGCAGGCTGTCCATCAAATTGAACTGAACTGAAGAGATTTTGTATGGAAGAATGGTCAACAATACCTCCATCCAGAATCCAGACACTCATCAAAGGCTATAGGAGGACAGCAGCTAGAGGCTCAAAGGAGCAAAAGGAGGCTCAACTAAGTATTGATGTCATATCTCTGTTGGGGTGCCCAAATTTATGCACCTGTCTAATTTTGTTATGAAGCATATTGCATATTTTCTTTTAATCCAATAAACTTAATGTCACTGCTGAAATACTACTGTTACCATAAGGCAGGTCATATATTAAAAGGAAGCTCAGCCAATGATAAACAAAAATCCAAAGAATTAATTTCATATGACTGTAAATGTTGAATTAATGACATTACATTTATGCATTTTTCTTGCGGTGATATTGTATTAACTATAATCTTTCAGAGACATGCAAGTAAGAATGTATTGTATACACCTGACAACAAATTAAAACTAAATAAATACATAATATGCAACAGTAGTCACAAATACAGGGCTTGACACCATCACATGATGGCATCCTGTAAAGGAACTGATGATCTGATGCCTGCTTGTTACCAGTGTGATGGGAAGCAACTTACTGTATAATGTTGCACGACATGACCACTAAACCCAGAATTTCAGTTTCTAAACTTGAGAGTTAGATTGAAAACTTGGAACTACTCTCACTTCTCTTTTTTTTTTTGCTTTTTTCCTTAACAGCCTCAGCGCCATTTGAAGCCCTAGGGAGTGGACGGACGTCGACCCACGCGGGGTATTATCAGACCTCGATGCCATTCAGCAGTGCAAAAGGTTCCCGTTAGTGTATATAATCAAAAATTAAGGAGTACTTGCCCCTTGGTTTACGGAGCGCGCGCACCTCTGGTGACTGCTCCCTATGCGCCCGCTTATATGTAGTCAATTGACCAGTTCTGTTGCAGACCCTAAACTGCAGTTTAATAAAAAATAAAAATAAAACAACGACCTGAATGAGCCAGAGAATGGATCTGTTGGACGTTTAAGAAGATTAGGCTTAAGATGTTAACGTATGAAATTCACTCATATACATCAGGTTTCACTTTGCACACAATTTGAAGTTGATGCTTCAGTTGACACAGAGGTTGGCGCTCCATATTAATAAATGAATAAATAAATACATATATTATAACACACATATTTACACACACACACATATACTTCATACCATATACGCTCTCATGAATGCAATATTTGCCCCTGAAGTTGGTTATGAAAAAAGGAACCCATGTGATTTTGACGATCATTTGTTTAACCACATCACTTTACTGCATTAATGCTGAATCTACATTTTCTAATTGTCTGTTTCTCTGTTTCAGAAGTATCACCCAAACCAATTCTTAAGGCAGGTACTGTATTTGTGTTTGTCATACCCTGTTAGCTTTTGGTTTTTATATTATTTTGTTTTAAAATTTTTCTTATTTTGTTCTGTGTTACTAACATTGAAAATATGAATACATGTGTGACTTTACTGCATATGTAACAAAAGGATAAAGTGATATTACACCATGGAGACAATACAATGAAAGATATCATGGGATCATTAAACAGCTGTAAATGTAAGTTTTTTATGGAAAAAATCTTGGAATTTTAGATATTTTATTAATAAAATAGTTTCCATTTTTTGCCATTATTGATTATAACACTTGCAGTAGATGGGGAATTTCTTAACACAGCTTCTTAGGGATATTGTGGGCTCTCACAAATGACTAGGGCAGCATTTCCCAAACTATGGGTCGCGACCCACTGGTGGGTCGCGAGCAAATATTGAGTGGGCCCTGAAACATAAGACTATATTCCGACCGATCGGGCTAACAGCCGGACGTCTTTTGTTTTTGTGACATTCTTTATCGCGTTGTGTTGTGTTCGTTAGCGTACGCCCTTATAATCTTTTTAAAAACAATTATTAACGTTTGAATATAATAATGGAAAAGTGGTTGAAACGGATAGCAAAAACTACGTCGCCGCCGCCGGTTGATTGTGATGAAAAGACAGAAGATGTTCTTATAAATGACAAAAGTGGCACTGAGGCTGACTTCCAAGCTCCCTCAACGAATTCGCATGAATCGAAACGACGGAAAGTTGTAAGAAAATATGACCCTGAATATCTAAAGCTAGGATTCACTTGGAATCATGATACGATTGATCCGCGTCCTCAATGCGTGATTTGCTACGAAATATTAGCGAACGAAAGTATGCGCCCAAGTAAGTTGACGCGTCATATAGAAACGAAGCATTCCCATTTTACGAATAAGCCAGTAGATTTTTTTCAAAGAAAATTGTTGGATATGAAATCTTCAAAAAATATTGTTTCACATTTCATTAATATTAATGAAAATGCTGTATATGCCTCGTACCTCATTAGCTTAAGGATCGCCAGAGCAGGAAAGCCTCATACCATTGGCGAAGATTTAGTGTTACCATCGATTAAAGATGCTGTTGGAGCGATGTTTGGGGAAAAAGAAGTAAAGGAAATCAAGCGCATACCACTGTCCAATAATACTGTTGCACGACGAATCGACGATATGGCTGAATGGGCAGAGGACGAATTAATCCGGAGGGTAGTTTGTAGTAAATATTATACGCTACAACTAGATGAGTCTACTGACGTGCAAGGCCTATCTCAACTACTTGTTTTTGTGCGTTATATATGGCAAAACGACATGCATGAAGATATCTTGTTCTGCAAGCCAATTAGTCGTGGAACGGCCGAGGAAATTTTCAGTGTAATTGATTCCTATATAAAAGAGAAAGGTTTACAGTGGAAGAACTGTTTCGGTATATGCACTGACGGTGCGCGGGCTATGTGCGGGAAAAATAGCAGTGTCGTTACAAGAGTTCTTAAATAAAGCCCCTGTGCTTTGTGGACACACTGTAGCCTTCACAGAGAAGCACTGGTTTCAAAAGTATTACCTACTGATTTCAAAACAGTACTAAATACAGCTGTGAAAATTGTAAATTATATTAAAACAAAACCCTTACAAGCACGTTTATTTCAAAAGCTGTGTGAAGAAATGGGTAGTCTTCATACATCTCTTCTTCTGCATACGGAGGTACGTTGGTTATCCAGGGGGAAAGTACTGACACGATTAGTGGAATTACGCAATGAAGTTACAATTTACTTGGAAGGAAAAACTGAATATATTGAATCTCTACTGGACAAAGAATTCATTCTCAAGCTCACATACTTGGCGGATATTTTTTCGAAATTAAAAGAACTCAATTTGTATTTGCAAGGTTCAAACGAATCAGACATTTTTGCAGTTCACGATAGAATTCGAGCGTTTATGAAAAAGCTTATGTTGTGGAAAAGTTGTATTGAGGATGGCAAGTATGATTGTTTTGAAACTCTTGAAACTTTTATTATAGAAAACCAACTGCAGCCAAAGACGAACATACTGTCTGCAATTTCCACTCATTTATCATTGTTAAAAAATAACTTTGATGCCTATTTCGGGGAAGAGATGAAAAAGCTCGACTCGTTGAATTGGATTTGTAACCCATTTCAAGACCGCCTACCAAGTAGTATGTCAACAAAAGCAAGTGAAGAACTCATTGATTTATCAAAAGATACGTCACTGAAAAATAGTTTCAATCGCAAGCAGTTAACGAAATTCTGGCTCTCAGTTGCTGGGAACTATCCTTGCCTGTTTGATGAAGCTATAAAAGTCCTCCTCCCCTTCAGTACCTCATATCTATGTGAGGCCGGATTTTCGGCTATGATCAGCATTAAAACTAAATACCGAAATAAATTGGACCTATCAAACTCACTGCGATTAAAAGTAACTAAAATTGAAGTTGATGCTAAAGCTGTAATGACAAAAAATAGGAAACAAATACACCCTTCTCATTGAAATAACAGTCCTTGTAAGTATTTAAGTAATAAAAAATTGTAACTTAAAGTTGTTTTTTTTCTTATTTGAAAAGTCCTTCATTCATATTGGTGACGCTTAAATTTCCATAGTGACTGTTTGTGAGCTAAAGTACAATATATGTTGTCTGTGATGATAACAAATTAATGTCAAATGAAAAAAATACTTTAAACAAAATAAACAGCCCGAACAAATAAGACACCATTTCCGCGACTCGCTGCTAGGGAATCTGAGCGTTACCAATATTTTATGCCCCCTTTTTAAGACGGCTAAGAGATGGGTCCCGAATTTGGCAGTTTTTGTTAGGTGGGTCGGAGCCCAGTCAACTTTGGGAACCACTGGACTAGGGTATAATGACTAGAAGAAAGTCGAAACGGCATCCGTTTATAAGTTTTGTCTTTGGTATTCTTACAAATGCCAGATGGTTCGACAATCTACAGAAATAGGGAAAATGAAGAACTTTTAAAGCCAGATCGGATGACTTAGTGTTCAGAATAGATTCCTTAAATGTAATCAGTATGCTGCCTGACTACAATATTTCATAGTCAGCTTGATATGAAAGTTTATTTTAATTTATTTAGATTTACAGTTTCTTATTAATAAAAAAAAAATTTAAAAAGTGCTGGCTCCGAGGCAACAGATCTGCGCCAGCAATCGAAAGGTTGCCGATTATACAATACCGTAAATGACAGAAGTGATTCCGCTCTGTTTGGACCTTCAGCATTGTCCTTATCCTGCAGTTATGACGTTAACCTGCATTCCAGCATGTTCTCCAAATTGCAGGAAGAACTCGGGGGTTGGAGGTAGGGTTGGCATTCACTGTAAAAATAAACTGAACCTGATACACGGCTGCGCTCGAGTCCTACTTTGGGACCCCGAGGTGGTTCGTCGTGTGGTGTGTACAGCAACTTACTGTACCAGTGCCTGGTCCTAACCGCTTATCTGAAAAACATTTTTGAAATCGAAAGAACGACTGGCGCATTCTGTTTTGTAAAATCTCAGCCGTAACTGGACGATTCGGGAATAGTCTATAAAATTAGATTTGACACAAATGTAGTGCGTTGCGACCTTTATACAAGTGAAACGCATTGAAGGTTTGCACTGGGGTGTCGTTAGGAATAACCGAACCGAGATCAGGGTCTAACTCCCCTTTGTGACTCTGATTAAAAAAATCATTTTCAAAGATTGTCTATCCAAGAAATAAAATTGAAGAGCGGGGTTGAGTCCCTCTTATGGTTTCGCGATCCTCTATCGACCACACAAAATAATCCGGGGCTGAATCAAATAGGATAAACAAAAACATTACAGGCTTACCAATATTCCTGAACATTCTCGAAAAATTGTCAGGGGCTGGGAGCAAAAGATCACGACGCCAATGAGTCTGAAACTCAATACGTCACTTTATTTTTCATTCCAGATTCTGTTTGAGTGCTTCTGTGGTTTTATTTTATTTATTAATTTAATTTATTTATTTACTTACTGATTAATTGATTGTAAAGACATTTGCTTTGAATACAAGCATCATTAAGATTGTACCAGGCATGCGCATGGATGTGAGCGGGATACAATGTTTTTGAAAATTTATGTATTGTGATAACTTTGTGGTAAGATAACGGTACAACGTGCATCCCACAACAGGTGCAGCAACGCCATTAGCCTCTCCTTGAAAGCCACCTTTCAAACGATTGAGGGCCGGTTTCTCGATAGCAAATAATGAGTTTTACTCTGTTACCCTAACGAAAAAAACTGAAGTCTACCTTGTAGATTCAAATCTAAACGGAAAAAAGATAACACTTGCAGCACACGTGTGCAAATAAATTATGGTAAGGAAGAACTTGGCCGTAGCAGGGAGCAGAATTTCAAAAAAAGTACAAAGTACATAAATTAAATACGTAAATTAAATCGGCTACACACTGCAGAAAAAAATGTCTGGCCGCCGTGAAACTGGTGTTACTGATTTTACTTTTGTAGCAATCAGTCAGCCAGTCATTTTCTAACCGGCTTTGTCCTGAATAGGGTTGTATGGGTCTGCTGGATCCAAGCTTAGGGCACGAGACAAGGAACAAACTCTGGATGAGGCGACAGTCCATGCAGTGCAAACTCACACTGTGGGAGGAAACCGGAGCAAACCCACGGAGACACAGGGAGAACATGCAAGCGCGGGACGCGAGTCTGGTGTCTTTATTGCAGTGTAGCAGCACTGCACTGCGCCACCGTACCGCCCTGTAAACAAGCAGTTCAAAATGGGGCGAAAGGAGCGAGGACAGAAAACGTTAACGTTTCCCAGAATGCATAGCAGGTATTCCGCCTTATCCAGGAAACATGTAACATCTACTAATATTTTGCTCTACTGTTGTGACTTTGTCAGTCGCTAAAATCAAGTTGTTTGCTCCTTGCGATTCAGAAAAAACTGAGTCAGGTTTGCTAAATTAAGATGGTAATCGCGACTGGCAAGAGCTAAAGATATTTGTGCCAAAGTGAAATAAAAATGAAAAAGTAATTGAGTGATCAAAACCAGCGTGGGAATACACGTTTTGAAACAAATCGCGCTGGTATTGAGCAAACTATTCTGACATATGCCGTCTAGAAAAATCCAAATATGAAATATTAACAGCCTTTAAAAAATAGAGCCATTTTGGAAAGGCAAATGTAAATTTAAAAGTGCATTATTAAAACTGAATAAAATGCTAATGTAGCTTTCCTATATACACCTTTTACTAAAAAAAATATTTTAATGTTGCAGTTTTTCAAAAGTTCATGATTCATTTGTATTCAGGTCTGCAGTTTTGCATGGGACGGTTGGTTTCATTACTGCTTTATCTCCTTTTCCCACTTTAACACAAGTGACATGCCATATGAGTTAGACTGGCCAGCTGTGGCACTGCTATTGACAGAGAGAGTTGAATAATCAAGTTAATCTCAATTAGAAGTTATTATTTGAGATTAGCATTATATTGCAACAATGCTGTTATATTTATATTTTGAATCAACAAGAACATTGCAGGAATTTGAGTGGTAACATATGAACTTGATGCTCAGTCATATCTTCAGACATTAATGAATCTCAAAATCATCCAGGGACACCCTGAGTTCCTCCTGGCCTAAAAGGTTTAGACCTATGGACAGGTTTAATAATGTTCTGAAATAAGCTGCTGTTACAGTTGATGCCTACATTTTTATCAGCTCAAACTATACACTTACCAACTCATCTATTACAGGCAGCTTCACTGATGACAGTTTGTGCCTGCATTTATTTGCACCACCTCAGCTATGCAAACCAAATGAAAGTGAGGAAATGACTGGGGATTTAGAATTGTATTTATTTATACCAAAAAAAAAAAAAAACAGTAGACGTTAATCAAAGAACACAACACGCTGCATATCAGATGGTCAGAAGTACCATTTGCTGAGCAATCATAGCACAGAAACAAAAAGACATCTGTTAGACAACGTTAGTTGGTAAACATAATGGTCGTTCAAATTCAGTTGGTTTGAAAATATGATACCCGGTTGGTGTACAGCACAAAACGTGATGGTGCCTTTTGTATCTGCTGTGCACTCTTTACAAGTGAAAATGACAGGATGCCTCACGAGGATATTAATCAGTTCTCTGTTTGTTTAAGTTGCATAACATGGGGGTATTTTTCGTACGCGGATTACTCGTTTAGCCGGATGTAATTGTTGACGATTTGGCCTGATCCTGGATCTGTCGGTTTTTCGAAACTCTTGCTGGATGTGCTGTCATAGCAACACATCCATCCATCCATCCATTTTCCAACCCGCTGAATCCGAACACAGGGTCACGGGGGTCTGCTGGAGCCAATCCCAGCCAGCACAGGGCACAAGGCAAGAACCAATCCCGGGCAGGGTGCCAACCCACCGCAGGACACACACAAACACACCAGGCACACACTAGGGCCAATTTAGAATCGCCAATCCACATAACCTGCATGTCTTTGGACTGTGGGAGGAAACCGAAGCGCCCGGAGGAAACCCACGGAGACACGGGGAGAACATGCAAACTCCACGCAGGGAGGACCCGGGAAGCGAACCCGGGTCCCCAGGTCTCCCTAGCAACACATCCGAATCCTGAAAACCTGCTCGGAGCAGGTTTGTTCAATGTAAACAAGGATTAGCTCACACACTTAATCAGTGTCCGTACGTGGAATTCATTCAGTAATGACTTCACTGTTCATGAATGAGCAACCAATTGATATTGGTGCGCAAATTATAAGAAGAGAATTTCATGTGGGTTTTGCGCAATCGGCAAGATCTTTTATTGCTCTCGGAGGAAATTCTTTTTGAAAGATACCGCTATAGCTGAGGGGGGAATATTGTACCTCAAAAAATTATTAATTAAGTCAAACTCTGCGAAGTCGGGCTCTCACAACCACACAAACAGTAGGCATTGCTTTGAGTTTTTTTGCATGCGACACTTTTTTTATATACTGTAGGCGATGCAGAAAATCTGTCTAAAAGTGCAGTTTGTCAGGCAATTCGTAAAGTCTGTTTGGCTCTGAAATATTTCCTTCAGGTTTTCATTGTGTTTCCTGGACACCTGCGTGTGCAGACAATAAAAGAGGCGTTTCATGCCATTGCAGGTAGGTAACACACAGGTAAAAACACCCACAGTACCATAAAGAATCTCAATCAGCCTAACATTCTCATTACCCAGGATTTCCAAATGTGATTGGGGCACTGGATTGTACGCAGATCCGAATAATCAGACACAGTGTCTTCATCAAGTATTTGACCTTTGCCAATATCTCGTTGGTCAGACACAGGTTCTAGGGATATGACATTCCCTGCAACCGACCCAACAAAAAAAAAAAAAAGGGCTATATGGAACATACCTATGGCACACATCGATGACAAATATATGCAATGACCATCCTTTACCTGAAATGAAGTGACCACTGCATCCAGCCACTGGTTCTGAGGAGGAGCTTCCCCCTGGAATGCCCTCAGAAACAGGGCGATGGGCATTTTGCTGGAGAGCCAACTCTTCTGTAGGGGTTAGGTCTGGACCGCGTGGACCTCCACCTGTTTTTTGCTTGTCTGCGTTATTAGCTTTAGAATTAATGTTTTTTATATTATATTTTATTCTTTATGTCAACAATTCTTTAAATAGTTATATACCAATATTTACCAGTTTGAAGTATATTCTTGTACTTCACTTTAATCTGTTCCCTTCTCCTTGTGCTGACGTTTGATCTGGAATTATGACATATTAAAATATGCATTTACATGCATATTTAATATATTAAATGTGAATTTCCCCTTGGGATTAATAAAGTATCTAATTACTCTGACACATATGAAATGAAACGCTGCATTCAGTAAGTACAATGCACACTACTTAGCGTTTAATTTGTCTGCCACTTTTTTCCAGCCATCTTTTCTGGTTTGGGCTGCTTTTGCAGTGTTACCCCTTGTGCATATTAAATCTTTAAATTCTTCATGTCCTTCGAATAAAAGGTCTTCCTCCGCTTGTGTGAAAAAAAATGCGCCTGTTCTTTCGTCATTTTATTACAGCCAATCAAAGACTTGCTGATCATGTTTTCTAGACTCAATATAAATGGGCTTTTCAATCAGCGCGGGCGCGCGAATTCATCTCGGATGATTAGATCCAGCTCGACTAATCTACTACACGGCTGCGTTTGAAAAACCGACTTATCCCGGATGAGTTTTACCGGCATTAACTCGTCCAAGATAAGGCATCTGATCTCGGATGATTTAAGCGACGTACGGAAAATACCCCCCATGTCGGAAGTTAGAGGCGAGGATGACCACAAAAGATGTCATCAAGCTGCACTGAAAACAGCCAAGAATGAAAAGCCAGACAGATTGGTCTCAGACATATTTGATGTCCACTGCTCATTTTCTGTCCAATAAAGTAGACATTTACTAAAGTCAGTAGTGGGGGCTATTCTCTACTATGGTCACCTATGTAGTGGTTTAGAAACAACAGATAATCTGTGAACTCAGGGAAACATCCATCTTTAATGAGACTACCGTCCAACCATGGGGAAATATTGAAAGACATGGAACAAAGCTGACTTATCTTTTTTTTTTTTTTTTTTTTTGCTGATGCTCCTGCTTTAGTATAATTTTTGGTATTATCAAATATCAAGTTCTATTTTACAGTTATGTGATAGTGCTTATTTATTTAGTTCACTGAATATACAAAATAAACCCCCGTTTCAATGATTTGGCGTAACACAGCGAGTTGTTTACTAATTAAGAAAAAGTGTCCGGAAACCTGCTGCCCTCCAGGAACTTTGTTTGAAACCTCCAGCATAGACAAAGTTCAGGTGTGGGATTTAAACCAAAAATGCTACATTCGTATAAAGTACCGATGCTAACGCACTCTCGGCACAAATAACGGAAAAACAGCATCATAGAGCGTTTGAATCGGTTTCTGGCTGAATCCCCGCAGAGTGACTGAATATAACCAAAATAAATGTCCCCGTTTCAATATCTATCTTGTATGTCTATTTTAACCTTTTCACAAGAAAACCTACGGCCAGTGAAATATAACACTCATATAGCGGAAAACGACGGGTAAAAAAAAAAAAAAAAACATCCATCCCATCTTGGACGCTCCGGCTACACCCCTGGGAGAAACCAAAAAGAGAAAACAACCCAGAGGCAACTGTACGTGGAATGCGCACTAACAAGTGAACGTGCCCCGAGATACCTTAACGTATGAAACAGTGGTATCGAGATTCGGGCGACGCCAATGACACTTCAGCAGTGGGTAAAAGTTACAGACTAGTCATTATAAATATTGTAGAGCTATCCGACTTGGAACTTATGTAAATCTTGGGCAATCCTGGACAACGCTTGTGATTTGCACATTCAGGGCAATAAATCCATTCGTCCTTTCTCTAACCCTGCCTAACAGGGTCGTGAGGAAGCATCGGGCGCAAGGCACCAGCATTTCCTGGACAGGGCGCCAACCAATCGCAACGAAGAAGATCTTTTTCTGCAAGTACTGACTCCAGATGCGTTTATGAAAGATTTAATTTCAATACAGGAGTTGTCAACCAGACTAATCATACTGTATTTTAAAACTCACTAATTGCGTACAGTAAAATTCAGTGAATAATTTCGCTAAAGTAAACGTTTTAGAGTTGATCCATATTGAATTCTGTTTCACTGTGTTTGAAGGGCCATGCTATATGGCAGTGGTTCTCAAAATCGGTCCTGAAGACCCACTGTGGCTGCAGGTTTTTATTCCAGCCAAATTCACAATTAGTGATAATAATTGATCTCATTTATGTTGATGGTGTCCCCCCCCCCCCCCCCCCCCCCTTCTGCCTTTAGAAAAGCACAGCAGTAGGATTTATACATTTATAAGACATTTAGAGATATTTCTACTTTTGCTTTAAAGGCTTAACTCTCCATTGTTGTTGTCCTATCGTTTTGTTATTTTTTTCCCCCAGTTTTCACCCTTCATTTGTATCCTAATAATGAGAATTAAACCAACAGAACTGAAAGCGGCAGGTAAACGACACTGAATGATGAAAGGCTGCAATAACTAACATCAGACCCACTGATTAGTAGATAATAAGTTACAGAACACCGAAAAGCAGAATGAAAATCAGGCTGAAAATTGTTTTAAAAAAATGTCGCCTTAAGTGCTTACTACATTTTAATAATCAATATTATTTAAATAATAAATTTGAAAAAATCCCAAATTTAGTTTTGTTATCTCTCCATTGACTCCAAAACACAGCAAAATAGCCCACTTAATTGGGCTAGGAATCCAATTAAAAACAGAAATCGGTTGGAACAAGGACTGAGTTTGGGAAGCACCGTTATATGGTATTGTAAAAAGCTGAAGGAGTTTGTTACCTGCTCAAAACAAGCAATATAGGTTAGGTTAGGTTTAGGTTAGGTTTCTTTATTTAGTCATGTTTACACAGGAAAACATGAAATTTGCCTTCTCAGTTGCATCTAATAACAAGTAACAGACAGAATGAAATAAAACATACAAATAGAAATAAGAAAGGTTAAGGTAAGGCAGTTAGATAAAACATATCTATACCAAAAAAAAAAAAAAAAAAAAGGTAACAGGATATATATCAAAACCTTAAACATTATCTCCGATATTTCTTATTGAAAAGTCGTATGGCACTAGGAAGAAAGGAGTTTCTGGAGCGATTTGTGTGGGTTTTCAAAGCAACTATCCTTCCTGATTTACTGAAGTTTAGTTCTACATGTAATGGATGTCTGTCATCAGTTGAGATGATTTCCAATATAATTGGAATATAATTGAGTGAAAAAAAAATCCATATTATTTATATATACAAACATCAATCAACATAGTGACAATACTAAATACAAGTGATTAAAATATACGTATGTGGAAAATTAAAGAAATTAAGTAAATGTCACCGTTTCCCAGAACACAATCTAACATTAACGTAACCATAAAGGATTAGAATACAATATCACAGGCAATAAAATATCAAATAATGAGCTCAAAACAATATTTAAAATGAGAAAAAAACAGTATAATACCAATATAATAAAGCAACATAAGACAAACTAAAAAGAAGAAAAAAAAAAATTAAATGCATTCATGCTCTCCCTCTAAGGTATCATCCATCAAAGGTTGTATCTTAACCAGATTACCAGGCAGCAAGCGCTGCTGCTCCTTCTTTTCTGTAGCAGTTTAGATCCTCTTGGTTTATTACCGCCATCTGCTGTACGGAGTGAGAATTCCTCATTCCATTTAATATGCTAAATTCTTTTTCTCCACTCTAGTTACCTGTATTTCAAAGGAATTTTATTAATTCCTTGTAATCGTGGTTGTCTTTTTCCTTTAATGCCGAGTGTGAATCTGAACATTATCCAAGGCGGCTTTACTTCTTCTGTCCTTTCCAGTGCTAAAATTAACGCCCGAAGTTCCATCGTGTAGGTTATTAAATCATTTGAAAGCCCCCCCCCCCCCCTTTTTTCATTATCCTTCTCCAAAATAACATAGAAACCTGCTCCCGTACTCACTGATGTTTTCATCCATCTGTAAGTATTTGAGCATATCTTGCCCACCTATCCTGCCCACTCCCCCAATATGTTAATATTCATTTCTCCCTTCTGTTCCAATAGGGTATCATCCATAGCAGGATCTCTTAGGAGCCAAGGAGGAACCATTGCTTGAATAAAAGGAGATATGTTATCAGACTTTTAGTTAATAATTTTAGAGAATCAGCTAATTAGCCGAACCTTTTTTGAGAATCATACTCTCAACTATAATTTAATATTTTTCTACTCAAAAGAAATTTTCTCTGGCACTTCAGTCTTGCCCATAGGTTTAGGTCTAATTGGATTCTTCTCATTTCAAGAGGCAGCTCCCCTGCCTCCACTTGTAAAGCTGTAACTGGAGTCGTTGGAAATGCTCCCAAACACGGCCATAAAGCCTGAGTTTGTAGGCCTATCACATCGCATCTGTACAGCAGGTTCTTCGCTAACTCGGTCTCTTTTCCTACTGCTCTCTTATACTACTCCTTAGTTGTGACTAGTTCGTTTCTCATAAATCTAATGAGGCACAGCCTGATACACAAGTATTCATTAAACTCATTTAGTGCGATACATGAAATAAACGAAAAAAAGGAGACATGAACGGCAAAAGTAGGTTGACCCGTTTGAATGAGTGCAATTATGTAAATGCCTTAAATCACTTACTCTGAAATTGAATGTGTTAGAAAATAGGTTAAATTAATGAATGTGAAATTAAAGTAATTCTTATGTATATATTGAACAATGGCGTCTTATAGCTTTCAAAGGGTGTCTGCTGAGCAGCAATCGCATGCTCTTCAAATATTTACAGTTTTTAGCCTTAGGTGTCTCCATGTGACTGTATGACCGTTCTACAATTTGCAGTGTATATTTTAAGGAACATTCGTATAGTCGATACAAAGCTAGGCAGTTTGTTTTACATTATTACCTGCTGAGAGTCATTTGTTTATTTATCTATTTGATATACAGAGACCGGAATTTTGCTCCGGGATTATCTCCGGCTCCCCTCGAATTTAAATGGGAAGTGGCATATAAGAAAGTCTGAAGGAGAAGTTCAGAAAATGGATGGACTGATTGAAATGTCTATTTGTGTATGTTTGTTTTTGTTTGTAATCGGAGATTACAGTTTCGCTATGTCTGTCACATAATTTTTAAGAAACGTTTTATGCTGCCTTACAATGTCCAGTTGTTGCATTTATTGAGCCAAAGCACAAGTAAGAAATCTTATGTCTCTTTTTATTGAATTGTATTGCCTGGTTACAGTTAGTGTTTTAACGTGTTCCTTTTATTTACAGAAAATTATGAAAATGCTTTACATGTTGTTTTTTCTTTGGCATCTTGCGCAAAGTTCTCAGCATGGTAAGATTTTGATTGATTTTTCACATACTGTAAGTCAAAATGTTCGCGCTCTTTTTACTTATCCTATAAAACGAATTTTAATTTTTGCAAGGTGGCTTGACAGTTTTATGCCAGCCAAACGTCCAAAAGACAGAAGTGAACAGAACTGTTCGTCTTTGCTGTCATATGAAGAAGGAAAGTAGTTCCGAAGTAACTTGGATTCGATGGGTGAAAGATGACATCTTACTTATAAATGAGTGGATTATTCATGAAGAAAAGAATCCAGAGCACACTTTGCGCTTTAGACAAAGTGCAGAAAATGACAAATTTTGCCTAGAGATTGCAAATGTTCAAAAATCAGATTCTGGGATATACGTTTGTACAGTCTTCAGTGACTGGCATCAAGAAACTGGAGCAATCAACCTCAAAGTAACAGGTACAGTATCATCTAAAGGCATATATTCCTCTGTTTTATTTTTATTACGAGGGGCGGTCAAAAAGTTTCCGCAGTTTTTCTTAACTCTATTTGTTAAGAATTTCAAAAGTAAATGACATCACTTTTCTACACAGTCACCTTCATTTGTGATGCAATTTTCTCAGAGTCGTACCAACCTTTTAATGCCCAATTACTATTATGAAAATATAAAAGTGGGGAAACTTTTTGAACTTCCCTCGTATTATTTTTTACCTCCTCTAAACGACTGAAAGGGTATTTGAAAGTTCATCTTAATAAGAAAGAAAGAATGATAGCAATGAAAACAAGACAGGAACCATTAAACACTTAATTGTAAGAACTCTTTCATTAACACATACAGTACAAACCTGAAGAGCTTCTTAAGCTAGGAATGTCACTTGATTATCCTCTACAAAAGTCTTTATTTTTTCAAGGCTACATTAAAACATTCTCAATCCATACTCTGCCTTAGTGTAACAGTAGGGCTGGAGCAAACCCTATCAGCATCAGGAACAAAACAAGAATTAAACCTGGACAGGGCCCTATAGTCAATCACACGCATACTTGTATACATTCTTTTTCTCATCGAGTTATTGAGGAGCCATTCTACCAAAGGAGCAAAATTAGTCATTATTTAACAGCATAGGGTAAGAAAATAATGGAGAGTTTATTTCTTAAAGTCTAATCTCACTTGAAATTACTCCAAAAACGGTTGTGAAGAATTTGTAATTAATGTAAATCTATGGATAGATAACTGCACATCTTTTCCCAAAAAGATCTTAATTTAGAAGATGACCTAGACAAGAGCTACATGACATTGTTCACAGTTAGGATCCAGATCTCTGGTATATTTAAAATCATTTTTATCTGGAAAGGTTTTTTTTCCAATGTACAAGTTTAAGATGTATCATATATATATATGAAGTATAAATAACATGATTATCACATGTAAGAGTTACACAGGAATTCTATATCTGTGACAATTATGACATACATATTCTGTAATCCAGTGTTTCTTAAATAGTTTGGGACATTTTTGTAATGGGTCACCACATGATAGAGTAGTACAGTTAAAGTTTATCCAGTTCTGTGGTGGGTGATATACCACACACTAGACAGTTACAAATTAAGGTGTAAAAATTGATCTTCAGAAAAATGATATAGGAGATTAATTTTTATTTCTGAAAGGAACCATCAACAGGAAGGTCCCAGAAAGAACTTCTAAATTTTACCTCCATAACAAGTTCCGCAAGTAGCCTATAAACAAGGCTGTTGAAACATCATAGAGAGCTTTAATTTCTACTGAATGATAATATATTAAACATTCCCTAGAACAGTGCTATCACCCTTATTGAAACAATTGAGGCCACAGAGCTTGAAATGTGGAAAGTAAAATGATGGATGCAGCAAAAGGATGTGATGATTTTCCTGGTGTTGTGAGGTTTGAGCCAATAAAATGGTGTGTGTGTATATATACATGTATATATATATAATGAAATTGCTTTTTTGTATGCAATAATGGGGTGTGTGTGTGTGTGTGTGTGTCTATATATGTACAGTGGAACCTCGGGTCACGAATGTTTCGGAACACATACAAATTGGGTTACGACCAGAAAGTTAGCCAAACTTTTGCATCTGTTCACGACCACACACTCGGGTGACGAACAAGCCAGTTTCCCTTCCGGTTCATACGCGCCGATGATTTCCGCACGTGTTCAGTCTCTTCCTGTGCATTCGCTGTGAACTCTTTGTGCTCTATTTCGTTTCCCTTCCGGTTAGTACTTGCCGGTGATTTCCACACGTGTTCAGCCTCTCCCTGTACCTGTACAGTACATTGTTCTCAGTCAGACATGCATCGCGCAGAGGGACTTTACCTCAAAACTGTAATCTCCTCTCCACCCAGTTCCTCCTCACTTCCTTCATGCCAGAACTCCATGCAGACTCATGCAAGGTTAGTTTTCTTGGTTGTTTATGGTTAGTTTTTGTATAAATTTCGGATTTGTTCAAATGTTCCTTTTTTTTTCCCTGTGCTTATAACTAATTAAAATAAAGTGTTTACAGTGATCGGTTCGTAAGGCTATTAGCGTGAACTCCTGCAATGTTAGTTTTCTCTGTTCAAGGTTTTCTCAGTGTTATTCAATGTTTTTACATTTAGTTTACTATTACACTGTGCATTCTATGGTATAATTGACTATTTTTGTGCTTAAAAATCTTTAAAAAAAATTTTACATTCAGCTCGTATGGTCCGGAACGGATTAATTGTATTTGCATACAATTCTATTGGGGGAAATTGCTTCAGGTCACAACCAAATCGGATTGCGACCAGAGTTTTGGAACGAATTACGGTCATGACCCGAGGTTCCACTGTATAATGACATTGCATTTTTGTATGCTAAATGCAGTTTCAGTGGCCATGGACAACTAGTCTGAGCCACATCACATGTTCTCCATTACAGTACACATTCAATCTTACTCTTAACTTAGGTGCAAAGTGTTTTTATTAATTTCCGTTTACTGGTTGTTTAAAAAATATGTTTGTTGGACTATTGAAAACTTCATGAGAAGATATTAAAAGATTTAGACAGGCTCTACAAAACTCTCTTCAAAATAATAATTAGTTCTGGGTTGTGTGGTTTCAGACACATTGCTTGACAAAGAATCGTTTAATTCAGGGAAGATTTTTTTTTTTATGAATTTTTGGTTATATGAGCTTTTAAAAGGATAACAATAAATTAACAAAACAAAAATCTTAAAGTACAGTATGCTACCTAGCTGGATGCTAACAACTTGGGAAAACCTGAGCTTAGCCTGTGTTTTTATTGGCAGTAGGAGTACTAGATATGTTATCATTGTTATTTATGGATCTAAATAAATGACATTTTTTCTGGAAGTTTCTTGTGAATAGGTTTTTTGAGAACCAAAAACAGTTCCCCTGTGGCATCATGAAGAACCACTCTGTGACCTTTTATTTGTAAGAGTGAAGCACTCCATATTCAGCACAGTGTCAACTGGGAGCATTTCAGACTGAACTGTTTGCCTAATTACTCATCAAGATTTGTCTTATGATCCATATATAATATGAACAGTACATAAGAGTCATTTAAGCATAAAAACTATAATATGCTGAACAATTTGCAGACTCATTTAGTGGAATGCTATGTTAATCAAGGAATTAATTTGAAAATATTATTTAAAATGTTTTATTTAAGATGAGGTTTAAAAAAATGCATCAATTCTTATTATATAATTATTATGATTATATTTTGACTATTTTATTCTTTATCTAACCCCATGAGTCAACTAAGTATAAGAGACCATTTCACCTAGCCATTCAGAAATCATTACATCCTGGTACCGCATTGGATATATGAGTAAAGAACATATTTCTCTCAGCTTTACTAAAGCTTACACTAAGCATTTACAGTTATATACTTCAAGAATCTGTTCCATTTTTGAATGATAAGTAATGGTTGCTTTCTGCTTTTCTCCTTTAGTAATATTTAAGAGATATGCTCTAATGGAAACCAAGACTTTTTTTATTATTATTACCGCCATTGTGAAGAGGGGGGCTGAATACACCTCAAGCAGACGCAGTTGCTCCTCCGAAACCCCATCTTAAACGGTGATACAATGGGAAACCAATACAGTTTGTTTTTTTTACCTCCTCTTTGCTTGATCAGCTGCTGGATTGCTGCTGCTGCCATGTCGCATGATCTGCATCTTGTGTGGCACTTCGAACGTTTAAAAGCCTGTACAGCAGCTGTCCTTTTGTCTCACTGCCTTGTCTCTCTTCTCCCCCAGACATCCACAAACACTATTTGATCTCTTTTCACTGTTCCGTTATTTCACCGAGTAATATTTTCTGTTTTTTTGCGCTAATGCGATCTTTACTATCATTTTTTGAGACTTTCGAATTTTCCTACTTCCATTATCTCTAACCTGTTCTGCATGTGTATAGCGCCAACGTTTTTGAATTCTTTACGACATTCTACTTTGTCATCTACTCTTTGTCTTTTATTTCCGGCCCCAGGTGTGGTTAAATCTTTTGGCACAAAGTCTTGTCTCGCGGGATGTGAAAGTGTCTTTCTGAGAAGATCAAATCTTGTCTCCCTGTTTTTTTTTTTATATATATAACAGAGATATTTGGCCACTCAGGGCAGTCTTAACACATGGGCACACTGGGCATTTGACCAGGGGACCCACGAGCATAGGGGCCCTATGCTGTATGGTTTACCATTTGAGTATCATTTATATGTTGAAATGTTTGTGTTTATCAAGGCTCATGTTATATTGTTCAAATGTTTGTGTTGATTAATCTTTGCTGTACAGCATGCTTTTTAATGTTCAAACACTGATTCTGTTGGAAGTACCAATACAATAATATATATGTTTCATTTTATTGACCATTTACATTTTTTTATTCCTGTGAGTGGTTGAGTAGGTAGGGGCCCCAGTGCACTGCTTTGCCCAGGGGCCTATAAAGCTGTTAAGATGGCCCTGTGGCCAATGTTATTTGGCCACCAATGGCTCCACAGTCATTAATATCTAATAAATAAGTATTAGATAATACCAATCATGTTCTCAGGTCTCAGCATAACATTGATTTAGGTCTTCAGATTAACAATTTTATGAACTGCTGCTGTACACTCTCTTAAAAATAAAGGTTCCATAGTGGTTCTTCAGAGCGATGCATAAGTGAATAGCCTACATTTATGGTTTCCAAAAGACCCATTAACATGAAGGTTCCAGAAAGAACATTTATTTATTTAGGTCTGTAACCTGCTCCATACAGTAAATAACCATAAATAGATGGTTACAGATTTGTAAAACACCAGTAACTCATAATTGTATGAATCACACAGGCTAAGTTCAGGTTTTTTCAATCTGTTAGCATCTTACTAGGTAGTCTGCCAAACATGAAAGATTTTGTTTTTCTACATATTAGTAAGTTTATCAAAGCACAAAAAATTAACTTCATTTGCAGATAACTTTTCCTAGAATGAAATGATGACTTGTCAAGAAATAGTTCTACGAGGAACACCACAACCCAGTAAAGAGCCATAAAGTGCCATTAAAGAACTAGCATTTTTAAGAATGTATAATTAAATTCCACTCCTTGCCTGTGTATTGACAGAGAAGTCTTGTTTCCAGTGGTCTTAAGATTGGACAGTGATGAGTACTATGACAGGAGTTTGAAAATACTAACATTCTTCTCAATATGTATTTTAATATGCTGATTAGTATTTTCATATGCTGATTAGTATTTTCATAAGCCAATTCTTTATAACAAAATAGAAAATTAAGTAACCGATTTTAACTTCTTCTTATTGAACCATTAAGGACATCTTTAAAAAAAAAAAAAAAAAAGGAATGTAACTCTGGAAGTTTATTATTATTTTACAGAGGTTTATGCTCAAATATCATAACTTTAAGGTAAGCAAAGGATAATTCATCAGGAGAATTCATTTCATGGCAAAATCTTTCTTCCTGAAATTGTGGACCAGTAATTCTTAAACAAAAACATTGCTTTCATTCTTTTCATCAAAAATCTTCCCATTATTAAGAAAAAAAAGTGTGGGGGAATTAAATTAACGCAAGCCCTTTGGTCTTAAATAATGTGACATGTCAAAACTTATTAGTTAATTCATCAGCACCATAACAACAGAAGATGAAAAACAAAGATGAAAAATGAATCACAGATCAATTGACGAGATGAACAAAGTGACAGTCCAAACTGTCAAGAATTAAAGTAAAATGCAAGCAAACTGCAAATGTTTTAAAAATATTTCAGATCGACAAAATTGTTCCATAATGTCTGGAGATCATGGCAGGGAGATAAACAGACTCTCCGGAGAAATTCAATGTGGAGACTTGGAGAACATGTAAAGCCCACATACAATATGGGCAGGAATCACATTAAACTCCAAGGGTTTTGAATAGGAAGTATTACATACAGCATCTCTGTTTGCAACAAAGTTTTTACATTCATAATAAAATAGCTAAACTATAAATTAGAGAGCTTTACTTCTGTATTAAACAAAAATAGTTTTCTTCATTTGATCTTATGCACGTTAAACTTAATTTGCATAACATATCTGATTACTTTGTAATGTGACACTGTCCGGTGTATTTGCTGTTCCATTTTAAATACTTTTTGAACTTTTAGACTGTATTTATTTTGTGTATCCATGTTAACAATTTTTCATAAAGTAACTAAACATTAACAGTTTTGCTTATTTATATTCACCTTTATAATGTTTGGTCTACTGTTTAATTGTTATGGTGATTTTTTTTTCTTTCCACTAATATCATTCAATTAATTAATTAAAGAGTCCTACCTGAATGCAAATCAAAAATGGTTAAATGTTCATTTTTTAATGTATTTGTTTTACAGAATCTCTTGTGCTACATGACCGTAATGGCTGCAGAGCTCGTGGTAAATCAATCCCCTTTCTTACCTCCCTCTTAGAGTACAATAAATGCAGTTTGTACCAGTATGTGAATTCTTTGCCAAAGTCATCCTTCTTACTACACCATTGATAGTCATTTGTTGAGTTTTTGGTGTTCTGCTTGTATTACATCAGTATTCAGGTTAATTTCACCGCTTTAAGAGATAACTGTCAGTATGGATAATAACAGGATATTGTCCTCCATTATTTTCTAGGTTGTAAACCGAGTCATCAAGTCCTCATTTTATGTTTGTATGCATTTGCTTTGATACACATTAAGTTATTGGGTAAGTTCATGTTATGGATACATCTGTCTTCACCATCATTACCACTGAATATTATAAATTTAGGGTGAATGTTTTAATAAGTAATGTATTTTATTGAGTTCAATTAATTCTAATAAAGTACAACTTTCACTCGTTAGCTCAGCATTCCATAATTAACAATATATGTAAATAAAAAAGCAATAAAATACGTTGCACCTCTTTGTTATTATTCCTTATACATGTTATAATGACTGCGGAGGGCTGGCGCCGGGATTCCTACTCTACATCCAAACCAAATATACTGACTTAAAAGAGGAGAGTTAGGATTCTTCCAGTTGAGCAAAATAAGTCTACGTGCCAATAGTGTAGTAAAGACAATGACAGTTTCTTTGTCCTTCTCCACTTTAAGCCCCTCTGTGAGCCCACCAAACACAGCTGTTAATGGGTTAGGAGGGATTATAACACCAAGGCTGTCTGAAAGGCATTTAAAGATTTTGGTCCAGAATGATGTTAATTTTGTGCACATCCAAAAACATGTGACCCAGTGAAGCTGGAACTTGGTTGCAGCGTTTGCAGGTTGGATCTTGCCCTGGAAACATTTTGGACAACTTTAAATGAGACAGGGTGGCACGGTGGTGCAGTGGTAGTGTTGCTGCCTCACAGTAAGGAGACCCGGGTTCGGTTTCTGGGACCTCCCTTCATGGAGTTTGGATGTTCTCCCAGTGTCTCAGTGGGTTTCCTCCTGGTGCTCCGGTTTCCTCCCACAGTCCAAATACATGCAGGTTAGGTGCACTGGCAATCCTAAATTGTCCCTATTGTGTGTTTGGTGTGTGGGTGTGTGTGTGTGCCCTGCCCAGGATTTCTTCCTGCCTTGCACCCTGTGCTGGATGGGATTGGCTCCAGCAGATCCCCATGACCCTGTGTTAGGATATAGCGGGTTGGAAAATGGCTGACTGACTTAAACGAGACAGATGTGCTCGATATATAATTTTGAGTTGAATAATTGTATGCTTTGCTCATATGGAGCTCGAGTGAATTCTCTGCTTTGCTATGTTCCACTCCTTTTCTGAGATGTTGAGTAAGAGATCCTATACTCTGGGATCTTTGAAAGGGAGGGACTGTTAAATGATTTTATATATTATGGAAATGATCTCTGAGTCCTCGATACTGATCAAAAATTTTTCCGGCATAGAGGGAGGTGAGGACAAATTGGGCAGGTTCTGTTTAACAAAGTTTCTGATTTGAAGGTAGTGAAAGAAATGTGTTGCAGGAAAGTTAAATTTATAATGTAATTATCTGTAGGATGCAAAAAAATTGTCTGTGTACAGATCTCTAAGTGATTCAAACCCAAATGTTTTCAAGGCATACGTTTGAGAGGGTGGAAAAAGGTGGTTCTCGTGCAGAGGTACCACAGATAAATGCTTCTCTATCTTGAAGTAGTTCCTACATTGGTTCCATATTCTGATTGAGCGAAGCACTTTTGGGTTGTTAGTATATTGGCAATAACTTGCATTTATTGGGGCACAAAGCAAGGGATATACTGTAGCTTATTCATAAAGTATCTATCTATCTATCTATTCTTGATATGTGTAATTATGAAGAGCTTCATTATGAAAATTATCATTTCAAGTATAAATGTTAGTATTCTAAGTTTTCAATGAAATTTCATGATATAACTTTAATGAACTCTGGCTGGAGGCTGCTATCTGTGACGATGGTTGTATTTAGTTTGAGAAGTACTTTACTATTAACTAGGGGTTCATGGAAAACATAGATTACTAACAATTTTATGTGCTGCTTTAGTTTTGAGTTTTGGAAAACACTTTGCAGCTGGATGCAGGAATGACAGGTCGTGGAAAGGATACAAATTTGGACACCAACCGGGTCATCCTGTTTAATTGAGCAAAGTCCAACAAAAAGCATACCCCTTTGCCGTTTGCACATGTAGCCTTTGGGTGAAATAATAAAAAAAAAAGTATTTGGCTCTTAGTCACAGAATTTTGGGTTGTTTACTGGAGCTCCGTATGACGGGTCATTCTGATCTCAGAAGACACCTCCTTTCAGAAAGTCAAGCTTCTTATAATGGATGAACTAGAAGGGTCTGGGCTAAGTGCCCTCACTGGGTGGGGACAGGAGGAGAAGAGAATGTTAATAACAACACCCCCTCTCAACAATGAAATTGCACCCTTCTATCCATTAACTGTATGTGTGCAAAAAGGTGTGATGTTTATAGTAGACTGTTTAATTCAGTTCAGAGTGCCAAGGGCAAGAACCTATTCTGGCTGTATGACATACTAATCTTCACAGGGTCTACTCATACAGGGCATATTTAGAATATCCAATTAATCTAACAGCCTAGTCTTTAGAAGGGGTAAAGAGTATCTAAAGAAAAAACTCCACAGACTCATGTGGATTGAATACAAAACTACACACAGACAACAACTGTGGGGTGACATACAAACCCAGGATATTGGGTCAGTGAAGCAGCAGTGCTAACCACTAAATGATCAAAATGAGGAGCATTCAGAAATATAGTTAACCTGTCCTAAGAGCACACAAAAGTAGACAATAATGTTAAAATCTTCATGTTTGTAATGTTAGGTCCAACTGAATCCTGACTAATATCTTTTTTAAAAGTCTAGATTTAAATAAAGTACAATTGACATTTCTTAAGTGCTGTTTATACCAACAGAAGTCTGTATTCTTCTCTTAACTGAATAATTTCTAGTTACACAGATGCTAAATTTTATATTTGCATCATTTTATCTTTAGTTCTCTTTATAATGAGTTTTTCCTTATTTTAATTTAGGAACCCTACTACTCCAACTTTTTTCTGAAGACTTGATTCAGCAAACATGAAATTCTATGGATGGGCTCAGTCAAAAAGCTTATTTACTTGATGTTACTGATAAATCATGAAATCAAATTAATTACACATAACCAGAAACATTTGAAGAAAAGAAAGAAGTGAACTCAAATTCCTGCTATCTCCTATATTGATCAGTAAAATGCCAGAAAAGCCTGGATCCAACAAACAGAGAAAACTAAGCTGAAACAATTCAGTATTTAATATGCTTTGTTCTTCAGTGGGTGTAAGTGGGTGATATTTAAGAATAAGGGGGATGTGCAGGACTGTGGTAACTACAGGGGGATAAAATTGATGAGCCACAGCATGAAGTTATGGGAAAGAGTAGTGAAAGCTAGGTTAAGAAGTGACGTGATGATTAATGAGCAGCAGTATGGTTTCATGCCAAGAAAGAGCACCACAGATGCGATGTTTGCTCTGAGGGTGTTGATGGAGAAGTTTAGAGAAGGCCAGAAGGAGCTGCATTGCGTCTTTGTGGACCTGGAGAAAGCATATGACAGGGTACCTCGAGAGGAGCTGTGGTATTGTATGAGGAAGTCGGGAGTGGCAGAGAAGTACGTAAGAGTTGTACAGGATATGCACGAGGAAAGTGTGACAGTGGTGAGGTCTGCGGTAGGTGCAATGGATGCATTCAAGGTGGAGGTGGGATTACATCAGGGATGGGCTCTGAGCCCATTCTTATTTGCAATGGTGATGGACAGGTTGACAGACCAGATTATACAGGAGTCCCTGTAGACTATGATGTTTACTGATGACATTGTGATCTGTAGTGAGAGTAGGGAGCAGGTTGAGGAGACCCTGGAGAGGTGGAGATATGCTCTAGAGAGGGGAGGAATCAAGGTCAGTAGGAACAAGACAGAATACATGTGTGTAAATGAGAGGCATCAACAGTACAGAGTAATGGGGACTGTGGAAGAGAAGTGAAAAAGAGAGTGCAGGCAGGGTGGAATGGGTGGAGAAGAGTGTCAGGAGTGATTTGTGACAGACGGGTATCAGCAAGAGTGAAAGGGAAGGTCTGCAGGATGGTAGTGAGACCAGCTATGTTTTATGGGCTGGAGATGGTGGCACTGACCAGAAAGCAGGAATCAGAGCTGGAGGTGGCAGAGTTAAAGATGCTAAGACTTGCATTGGGTGTGACAAGGATGTATAGGATTAGAAATGAGGACATTAGAGGGTCAACTCAGGTTGGACGGTTGGGAGACAAAGTCAGAGAGGCGAGATTGTGTTGGTTTGGACATGTGTAGAGGAGAGATGATGGGTATATTGAAAGAAGGATGTTAAGGATAAAGCTGCTAGGGAAAAGGAAAAGGGGAAGGCCTAAGAGACGGTTTATGGATGGAGAGGACATGCTGGTGATGGGTGTAACAGAACAAGATGCAGAGGACAGAAAGATATGGAAGATGATGATCCGCTGTGGTAACCCCTAATGGGAGCAGCCGAAAGAAGAAGACGTTCTTCAGTGGGTGTAATAAATTAAGCTGTAAGAGAGAGCCAGAAGATGACGCTAGGGACTTTTTACTCCCCCAGCACGGTAAATGGCAGTGGCCCCCAATATCAATCCCTATGTAGGGAGCCAGCAGGGCATGATTGGAGATGTAGTCTGTCAGAGCAGCCCTGCTGGGGTACATGGGTGCTGCAGGAAGAACTGCTCCCTGCAATATTGGACTTCCGTATGAGCTGTAAGTGTTTCCAATGGGCAACAGCCCTGGCACCGGAAGTACTCCCTAGTCCTCAATAAAACCGTACTCCCTTATTCTGGCGAGGCAGAGCTGGGAGGAAGAAAGGTAACACTCAACTGGAGGAGGGCAGTGTGGTGGTGAAAGGTGATTGGAAGAGAGAGAATACTTATGCTTAGTACCTTTGTTTTATCAACCTTTGAAGGAATTTTGTGTAATAAACACACTCTTTATTTGAACCTGGAACACTTTGTGTGTTCGTGTTGGGGTTTGGGGCACGCTGACGGTCTGGTTCCACCACACTATCTATCTATCTATCTATCTATCTATCTATCTATCTATCTATCTATCTATCTATCTATCTATCTATCTATCTATCTATCTATCTATCTATCTATCTATCTATCTATCTATCTATCTATCTATCTAAAATGCTAAGGGTTTTCTGTCATGCAAAAACATGCATACTCCTGACCCTTGAAATTTGACCTTAGTCTTATTTGACAGCTTTTGACATGACCCAAGCAATGTGACCTATGAATTGAACATTCTGGCCATACCAGCCCCAAAATTGGGCTGCAACTCTTTCTCATGGCCAGATGAGACACATCAGTGCAACTTAGCTGATACAAAAACAAGGGCAGAGCCATCGATTTGCTTGACTGGCCCAAAAACAGAACATTGGCATGGACATGCAGTGTGCATGCAGAATTGCTGACAGGAACCATGACAAACTCTGTGAAGCATTTTACACAGATCTCTTCGTGTCCTCACTGCATACATAGCACTAGCCATGATGGACTTCAAATGCACAGCAATGCAGCTACCTGCTAGACACAACAAGACACAGAATGCAGGCGTGACAATCAATGACGGCTTCCTCACTTTGTTTGCAAAACAAAATCATACACACCATTGAAGAACAATAAGATCTGTTCACCGCTCACAATGATCCAAAATCAGGAGCCCTTTTACTGATGGTATTTGGTGCATATGTGTTCACATGAGCTGAGGATGAAAAAATACATACACCACACACAGATGCTGGACAGGTTCATTAACATACCATGGATAAACCCGTTCAGCTGAATTGCTTAAAGAAACACTTTTGTGGCCAAAGAATATATACATTTCTACATCCAAACCTTTAGAAACAGAAGGCAAGTGGAATAAGGAGAAAAACTCAAAAAGCACAGAAAAACAACACGTGTTCAAAAAGTTGAAATGTACTTCCTCACATCTTTTGCACAAGGTCAATCATCGTATATAATACGTTACCGTGACTGTTCGTTTGTCTGTCCAGGATTTTAATTTACCTGTAGCTCGCAAACCGTTTGACCCATTGACCTGGAACTTGGTACACATATAATTCATGACATCTACTGTCCGCGTTCAGGGTGATGATTGACCTCCAAGGTTATTCCTCTTTTTATTTTTATTTTATTGTAGAATCAACTCTCGGCAGTGGCCAGCAGGCCGGCTGTGCGACGCATCCTTATGGGCACCGTTCTCATCCCTACCACCTTTGCTGTCACTTCCCCTACTTCTTCATATCTTAAATCATTTTTGATGCAGATTGAAGACTTAAGTGCCAGCTTAGGTGAAAAATTAAAGAAAACATACTAAGTAATTGCAACACAAACACTGACTTAATGAGTTTTAACGTAAAAAGATGCTGACGAAAGAAGAGGAGAAGCGGGCTGCTAGGGTGGAGAAAAGAAAAGCTGCTCAGGAAGCAGCAAGCGCATCAACCTCTGAGCAAACGAATGCTAAACATGCAGAGAAAGAGGATGAAAACTATAAGTCAAGTGTATTCACTCATCCTGTTCCTCCTTGCCCAAAAGATCAGATATCGGTGGGTCCTGCTGATGGGTTAAGGACCTTCTACAGCCCTGTTCAGCTCTCCTACAGTAACTGCCTGTCTGTCTCCTGGAATCTACTCCATGCCTTTGAGACTGTGCTGGGAGACACAGCAAACCTTCTGACAATGGCACATATGCCTGCCATCCTGAAGAAGTTGGACCACCTGTGCCACCTCTGTAGAGTCCAGGTATTGCCTCATGCTACCAGTAGTGACACTGACTGCAGACAAATGCAAAACTAGTGAAAAAAACAGATGAGGAGGGAAAAATGTCACTGGCCTCCACCTGTTAAACTATTCATTCCTGTTTTGGGGGTCGTCTCATTTTTGCCCCTCTAGTGCACCAAAGCAGCTGAAACTGATTAACAACTCCCTCTGCTACTTAACTGAGCAGATCAATAGCCCAGAAGTTTCATTGACTTGATGCTATACTCTGATTAAAAGTGTTCCTTTAATTTTTTTGAGCAGTATATAATCAGTGCTATTTTATCATTTTATCATGAAAAGTTTTTACATGTCTAGAAACAAAAAGCAGAAAAAGAGGAAAAGTAGAAACAGGACAGAGGAGAGTAGTAAGGAATGGATAATACTGATTCAATTAACTTATTTAGAGAGGGTTAGAATTAAACTGCAGAATCAGGAGCACAGGAGTGTCTCACACACTCTGACTGAATTTAGGGAGTGTTTTATATCAACAGAGGAAAATAGTTGATAGCTTATGTGGAGGAAAAAAATATATCAGACCCATCAAACAAAAATAAAAGTGCAATAAAGAAATCAACTAACCAAAGTCCATTGTCCAGCCAGGGAGAGTCTTGCATCAAAACCAGGAAAAATTCTGAAGGCACAGCAGCACATAGACTTTGATGAACTTGGCACAAAACAGAAATTTGATTTGTTCTGCCTGTTGAGGGTGCATTTATATGTTGTGTGTTGTTTTTTTGTTGCTTTCATTTACATTATTTGAAATTTATTTTTAATGTGCAAATTTGTAATTATTGTTATGTGTAATTTATATTTATTATGCACTTTATTTTATTCTATTATTTTTCTTTTTATTAAAAATGTTATATTTTTTGTTTGGTTTTATTTATATTATCATTTTTAACATAATTAAAAAATAGTGTTTATTCATTTCTTCTGTTTTTTAAATCTTATTAATTTAGATTTTTTACTAAAATAATGGTAATATTTATATCCTTGTGGAGTTTTTAGCCACAGGCCCCCTGAATCCTTAGAGTCACCCGTTTACAGAAAGAAATGTGCTCTGAACTTGAGGTGAGAACCGAAACTGAGGTTTACCATAAAGTACATAAGCTACTAGGCCACATGAGGTAAAAGTAGCATGTAGGATGTGTTTGTTTTTTTTTTCTCCTTTAAATTGTGTGTTCTCATATTTCATTTTTATTAGCCATTACATTTTCACAGTAGGTTTTGGTTTACATCAGAATGAAACTAGATGCATCAAAGATTCATGTGGTTTTCTCAATTCCTCAGTATGACTGTGCATTGTTTCCATTCTGTAGACTTTACCACATACTGACACAGTGCATATTTGCTGAAAGAAACTTTTATAGTAATAAAAAAAATGCAAATTTTTGAAAAAGACGTTCTACTTGTAATTAAATTTAAACCTTTGTAAATATGTAATCTTCATGCATTGTTCATGGTACATGAAAATGATATTTTATATTGCTGTACAGATGATATGACAATAAAATCAACCTGAATTGAGTTGATTTTCCATTATTGAAATTCAGAAAAATGAATATTGTCCAAAAATTAATGTGCCAGGTAACTTTATTAACAATTTGTCACAAGTAAAGGTGAATTCTTAGACACACTTGTTGCGTTTAATTAAAATAAGCAGTGAAAGAAATATCGTAAATTCAGATTACATGTGATCTCTATTAAAAAAATAGAATCCATAATAAAAATACAATGTATAAACATAAGAAAAAAAAAATAGGTAGTCATCAGTCTTTGTGCAAAAGTGAACCTGTGTGCTTTTTACAGTGGTTGGGAGGTTTTGAATCTGGGTTTATGAATCGGAATCTCATGAAGATAATAGTCTATTGAATGTGATTTGATGAAGCAGATATTGTAGTTTAAATTCCACGCTTGCTAAATTTTACCGGAGGATAAAGTAGCTCTAGGGCGGCCTGGGTTCGCTTTCCGGGTTCTCCCCGTGTCTGCGTGGGTTTCCTCCTGGTGCTCCGGTTTCCTCCCACAGTCCAAAGACATGCAGGTTAGGTGCATTGGCAATCCTAAATTGTCCATAGTGTGTGCTTGGTGTGTGGGTGTGTGTATGTGCCCTGCGGTGGGCTGGCACCCTGCCTGGGATTTGTTCCTGCCTTGTGCCCTGTGCTGGCTGAGATTGGCTCCAGCAGACCCCCGTGACCCTGTAGTTAGGATTCAGCGGGTTTGAAAATGACTGACTGACTGAATGATAAAGTAGCTCTACAGTGCTATTTGTACAGTTGAGAATGTTAAATGAATGAATGCATATAATGCAACAAAGACATATTAGTTCTGTAAGCTGTGAAACGCAATGTAGGCACAGGCTAAAGGGCACTCCTCCTCTCACAGGTTAAGGGAGAGGAGTAGCGATTTGGGGACATGGCTAAAGTGTTTAGAAATTTCATAGGCATCAAAATGTTTTCCCAGCAGTTTTCTTTTAGTTGAGGAGTGAATTGTGTACTAGAGGTTATCTGTTTGAGACTAAGGTGTAATAAGAGGCCAATGGTGAAGTATAAATAAATAATTGGGTCCCAGAGTGTGCTGCTGTAGTGTTGATTGGGGTGCTTGGCTGAAAATGCAAGAGTGACAGTCAGGTGCCTCATTCCCATTATGGCATCGGTGAAACCCCTGCACCCAATTGGGGAGTACATAAGGGTGCCTGGATGGCAGAGATGGAGAGGAAAAAAACGAGATCAGGAGAAGTAAAGTGAAGTGAAGAGAACAGAAGAGATGGAGAGAGTGCAAATGAAGTGCTTGGGATACAAATCTTGGAAAAACAACAAAGAGTTGTGCTTTGTCAGTAGTCAGATAACTACACTGACCCCAAAGTATACATCAAAAGTGTCACCTTAGGCCCTCCCTTCCAGTCCAGTGCATTGAAATACTAAATATGGTAATAAAAGCAGTGTGCTTGTTTTTTTTCTTTTTAATCTTTTGCCATAATTTCTCAATGTTCTGGTTTCAGTTATGAGGTAAAGTGCATTATTATCAATTTCATTTTCATTTTAATTCTAATATTAATAATAAATACAGTAATAGTAATCATTCTTTATATTTATTGTGTGCTAAGTTAAGTGAATTGAGATTTCCAGTTATGATGCATGTGGATAGTCAACCTAACACTTTCATCTTGCATTAACATTTATGAATACGTCATCATTAAGGATCTATGCATCTTGGATGAAGTGAAATACACAACCATGTTACTTTTTTTGAGAAAAGTGATTAATAATACTAAAAAAACGATTAAATGCACATTGGATTTTTTTAAATGTATATGTGTTGTTTCTTCACTGTTAATTGCCACTGAAAGTGAAAGTGAAGTATCATTTGAGAAGGCATAACAACTCCACTTCAACCGAAATATCTAACACCTTCACACTTTCAGAAGTCCCCCAACAGATTTTTCCTTGCCATCAATGTGACTGAGATTCACACATGCCAATCAAGACAGCTTCCACTTTAAATGTATGCAGGAAATCTGAGCAGACTCTATGCCAGACCTAATTAACGTCACACTTTTTTGAATTCTCTTTCTTGACATTAACAGCAGAGTATAGATGTTCTCTGTGGGTGGAGAATGGTTGATCTATAACCTTCTTCAATTTTATATTATGGTTAATTGAAGCATAATGCAGTTGGTCATCCTCCTAGAAATGAAAAAAAAAAATATTAATCTTAACTAAATCAGGAAACACACTTTATTCTGCTACCTTGCCATCTAACAGCCAATATTATGTCATTTGATGTAGTATAAGTAGTTTCATTTTTTTACCGATTCAGTACCTAATCTCTGTCAATCATGGGGACCTGAAAAACAGCACAGGATCTTAAAAAAGTAATATTATAATGCAGAACAGGCTGGCATAATGGAAGTCTCAGTGTTATGTCCAAAAGAAAAGGCAGAATGGCAATAGAGTGGTTAGTTCTTTCGTTAAGTGTCAAGAACCCCACACACACTATTAACAATTTTACAGTAGGTAAATGATAGTGGGGGACTTTAGTATGGAGTATGATCGCTATCAAAAAAAGCTTGTAATAATTAAGTCAAATTCACATTTCAAACATTTAAAAGCCTGTACAGCAGCTGTCCTACTCTTTGTCTTTTATTTCTGGCCCCGGGCATGGTTAAATCTCTTAGCACAAAGTCTTGTCTCGCGGGACGTGAGTTCTTGATATTTTTTTAGTTTATAATTTAAAAACGAAATAAGAATCTGAAAATCTAACAACATCACATTAAAGTTCGATAAATTCTGTAAAGAATGATGCCAAACATATCTATGTAGGTTTTAATATAAGCCCGATTTAAAGCGTGACAAAATATGTGACATACAAATGTCACATAAAATCGTTGCACTTTTAGGCTTAGGATTTTATATATATAAAGTAGATTTCACAGCTTTGAATTATTTTGCTAATCTATTTTTGTCCTAAATATTCCTCCATTTTGAGGGCATAACATTCTCCACACTCATTCGTTAATCTAACTCAGTGCTTCTACAGCAAAATCTCAAGCATTTAAAAAAAAAAAAAACACTGAAAAGCAGTGTCATCATGAGAGGCTGCTTCAGAAGTTTATACTGTGCAAAGCCCCAATCCTGACATCTGTTTTGTAGTTTTGTATATTTTCATGATCTCCTGCGGGTGGAGGGGTGGAGGTCATAATTCCATGCCTCCCACCCCAACCCCAAATCTATGACCAAGAATGCCGAAATCCGAAGGTTTGAAGCCTTCCACAACATCTTGATCTCCTATACACATATAACAAACATCTGAGGCCTCATATATAAACGGTGCGTACGCACAGAAATGTTGCGTGCGAACGTTTCCATGCTCAAATCACGATGTATAAAACCTAAACTTGGCGTAAAGCCACACACATTTCCATGGTACCTCATGCCCTGGCGTATGCAATTTCTCCGTTCAGTTTTGCAGACTGGCGGCACCCAGCATCAAAGCAGTGTTACTGTTCCTGTGTGGTTACCCTTTCTTTCTTACATCCACATTCCTGACGCGGCTTTATAAATACACTGAAACTAAATTGCATATTGTTTATTAGTGTAATGCATCTGATTATAATTAACCTGCAGCAATATAATGGTCCAGGGAATAGCCATAGTATTCCAAATACCATAACTGCTTTAGCGTTGTTACACTCAACACATCTTCTTCTTCAGCTGCTCCCGTTAAGGGTTGCCACAGCAGATCATCTTTTTCCATATTACTCTCACTGCACCACTCGATGTATTTATATCACTGTATGAGTGGGGAATCACAGCAGCAGCTGATCGGAAAGAGAATTATCAGTATACAGCATGAAGCAGACACTGACTCAGCCACGGCAAAACGTTTCAGAGACTTTCCTGTTTGAATGTCACGGTTTAGAAAATGTTTCATCCCAAGAACTATAAACGCACTAAATCAGTCCATCAAGTGCTCCTTGTAGAACTGTTTGTACTTATAAGTACAATTACCTCACTGTAAACTTGGGATACAGTTATAATATTGCACAACCTGCGCCACTTTATAAAGCGCATATTTACATATGATGGCGATGTCATTTTTAAGATGAAATGCAGCAAAATATGTTGATTATATTATACAGATAAAACTTTAGCTTCATTTAAATAATCTGTATTTTTAATAATTAAAAATGTGAGGAAATGGTGCCGCAGCGCTAGCTAGTTCATGGATTGTTCCTGCATTGCGTTGTATTCTTGCTCGTGCTGACGCGACACTGGAAGGATAGACGGATAGAATAATTAAACATGTACTACGAAGATATTTCAATGTTCCTTAAATGTTTTGAAGAATCAGCGTTCTAAGCTTACAGATGGCTTCACGTCTATTACAGAGCTGATTGTGTGGCGACTGGGTATTTGGAGAAAGAAAAGTAAGGACAGGAATTGGAAGTTAGTATGTTTGAAAGAGACAGTACTGCTGCAATAAATTATTTCATCGAAGGTCGCGCAAGCCTCTTGCGTGAGATATGAACAAGCACTGCGCCACCGTGTTCCCATGTTTAATAACATGCTTTAACTCCTATCATCATGAAAAAGATATCACGTATACATCTCAGTATTTTAATTATTCAGAGAGCTGTAATATCACGAATGTAATGGATTCTGTGTGCTGTCGGAGAAAAAGAAAGCTCGTTTAAGAAGCAGGTAGTGATTCACACACATAGAAGATCAAATATAGAACAAAGCATTTAATGTGCTACTTTAGTTACAATGGGATTTGAGAAACTAGTAAATTAAACGATTTTAAGATGAAGTTCATGATGTTCTACTTTAATGGCAAAATAAACTACGTGATTAAAGTGGAAATTTTGAGATTAAAGTTGACATTTCGTGCTTTTTCCCACTGTGTGCCTATTTTTTTTTCTCTGTACCCTAATAAGCTTTCATATGACACTCAGTCGGTGGGCTACGACTCGCCTTTTCACGGCGACTTTGATATGTGATTTCCTTTTTATTTCGGGCACTGTGCAACTTTGTGAACTTGAGCTTTCGAGTTTCTCTGTCACTCGATCAACTTCATTTTGTTGATTATACCACTGTTTAAACCAACATATAGTACGTTTTTCCCTTGCCTCCATTTGGTATTCGCTAAAATTCTTATAATTTCCCCCGTGCTTTTCCCATTGTCTTTTCACAGAAGGCTGAGCTTAAGGGCTATTTATATTGATTTGCATATTCAAAGAGGCGTAATTCTGGGAGGGGTTGGGGTGGGACAGAAGGTGCGTGCACGTGCGTTACTTTTCACGCTGATCGGGATTTATGTAGCGGAAGAACGTGGAAGTTTGTGTATGTACAGATTCCTGCATCTGGAATTTTTCTGTGCGTACGCACATTCCTGCTTTTGTGTTTACGCCATGTTATAGTGTGAGTTCTACGCACGCCATTATGCATGAGGCCCCTGGACACTATGTAAAGTTTAAAACGCACCAATGTTAATTTATTAATTTCATACTCTCACTTTTTATTGTTAATTGCATGTTCATTGTGTCGGTTTTATTTATTTATTTCGTTTTACCCTTTGGAGCCATTGTAAGGGGACTAAGTATGAAGTACGATCGCTGTCACAAAAAACTCCATCTTTCCACCTTTCTGGCACATGCGTAGTGAGAAAAATTGATTGTTTCTTCTTCGATAGCGAATGCCTTGTGTGTCCAGTGACATATTTTTGACAGTTTGTTAACTCTTGACAACTATACTCATAATTTTCAGAAGGAAGCATAACTTTCAGAAGCAAGCATAACTTTCAGGAGCTCAAGCGTAATTGACACGTGTAACATTTGTAAATTTCACTCAATTATTATGAGTTATTCTTGACAGCGATCTTACTCAGTGCTTAGTTCTCCGGTCCGTTACAGGGTAGCTTTGGGTTGTTTTATATTATTTATGGAACACAGCTGATTATTGTAGAGGACACAATATATGGGGGTGTCATCACAAATTAAATGGTAGTTGGGGTCGGGAGGTACAGGACTAGTTGTAAGCATATGGCTCTGTGATTGTAGGAATTAGTTCTAAAACTAATGAGATGAACTTGGAGTCAAATGGAATGACAAGGGCTCAAATGGTGGGAGGAATATAGGCCAGATGTGAGTTAAAGAGGGAGCACTGTGCCTAACATTTGGAAAAGACCATCCTACCCATAAGGTAAACAAGATCTATGTCATATATGGGAAAGACAAAAGGGAACTGAGGTCTGTTATTTTTTTATGTTGTTTGTAATTTTAAAGTTACTTTCTATGTTCATTATTGTATATTCCCTCCATAATAAAACACCTTTTTTTGGACTCTGGCCTTCTTGGTGCTCATTTGGACTTTTATGTGGTTCAGAAGTACACTTGGAATTCACTGCATATACACACACACATGGATAGCAAAGGTTATCAAAACATTTTGAACCTATTAAGGGGAACTCTAGCTTCTCTGAAGTGTTATTTTTCTATCTGTAAGTACCCTGAGGGATTGACTGGCACCTCAACTGGGATGAAGGGGAATTCCTGGCCCAGATGGGATGCCATAATGGATGGACACTACATATGGAGGCATAACACAGCCAGGATAGTGCTTTATTATTATTCCAGTCAGACTGGAAGAATAATGGATGGACTGTGGAAGGTTGTCTGTCAAAAACAGCTCCTTCCCTAGTACAATAAATGTCAGTACTCCTCTTGTACAGCCCCAGTATGGACGCCCGCAGGGATCATGAGATTCATAGTCCTGAAGGGCAGCTCTGTCAGGGTCCTTGGATGCCATCAGAGGGTACTGCAAGGGAAAGAACTCCTCATTTTGTGGGACGTCCATGTGACCCAGAAGTGCTATCCGCCATTCAGTGCTTTGGCACTGGAAGTGCTCCCAGCTACAACAATAAAAGAAGCTGAATGACCTCATTCAGGTGAGTTAGAGTCAGGAGGTAGAGGATAAGGCTTGACTGGAGGAAATGAAGAGGAAATTTATTATTATGAAGGCTGGTTTTGTCCGAACAGCCTGTGAAAGGTATTTAATGTAATAAAAACACACTTCACTTGTACCTTAGATTGTGTTTGTGTCTGGAGTCTGGCACTCTGAGGTGCCCCCTTTTGGACATATCATTATGATTCCAATGAACTCTAATACATTTGTTATAAAATTGCTACATTTCTTCTATGGCAATCAAAAAAAATGTTTCCTTTTCCTTGGACAACAACTCTTCTGTAGCTGATGTCTTCATTATAGCCCATCATGTAGGTAAGCCCTTCAGATTTTGGAACAGATGGTCATCGCACAGTTCCCTTTGTGAGGATAAGAGTAACCGTGGCATCTTTATGAATCCACAGTTTCTCAGAGCAGCCCTTGCATACCTATATAGGTTGTTCAATAGCTTCCTCCTGACTGAACGCCACAGGAGCAAAACAAATTAGTGAAATATTAACCTGTTACATTGGGGTTCTGATGTATCTCATCCATATGGTTTATACCTTCAGCATTATAAAAAAATGTGCACATTATCTGCTGGTAATGTCTTAGACCTTGAATTGCTCTGGCACTGGAGAATCGCTATACTACTATTGTTTCAGTTTTGCTCGGACTGTGGATCATAGAGAAGTTTCATCCCATTATTAACCCTAAGATTCTCCTTGGAACATTGCATGAACTGATGCTTCATTTCAATAGTCAACATTCTGGGGACCCAAAGTCTATAGACCATGCTTATTATTTATTGTTTATTAAGAATGGATTTAAGTGACTCATTACTTATCCAAATACTGTCTGCAATCTCCCCCACCTCACCCAACCCTGGTAACATTATTTCTGAAGTCAATGTCTATAACCAGCTAGTCCTTGGGTCACTGTCAAAAACATGTCCATATGTTCCATATCATCATATGTATCTGATATTTTTTCCCACCATTAAATGTATTTTGTTGTATGTAGAGGTGTTATAACAAAAAGTTAAATTGAATGGAATATGCTATAATTACAGTGTTGGATCAATTCAGGCTTAAAAACTATTTGGTTAAAAAAATTAAGAAGAAAATTTTAAACTCAGCAGTTTTACTTAAGGATTGCATTGTGAAGAACATTTTCGGTATGTTACTCACAAGGCTGGGTTTGCAATTTTTCACTTCAGTGCTTGTCCTACTAGAAGTCCCTAAAAGAAAAAAGAAATAAACCTCATTATATAACTTCATACATTATATAATCTGTTCCAGTTTGCATTCGCTAATGATAAAAGAGAAACTTAAAGTTACAAGTTCATACATGTTCCACCATAAAGACAAAAGTCTAAAATTTTACAGAAAAATGCCACAGGACTTCCATCCATCCATCCATCCATTTTCCTACCCGCTGAATCCGAACACAGGGTCACGGGGGTCTGCTGGAGCCAATCCCAGCCAACACAGGGCACAAGGCAGGAACCAATCCTGGGCAGGGTGCCAACCCACCGCAGGACACACACAAACACACCCACACACCACGCAGGGAGGACCCGGGCAGCGAACCCGGGTCTCCTTACTGCGAGGCAGCAGCACTACCCACTGCGCCACCGTGCCGCCCCCACAGGACTTCTAATAAATTTTATTTTCAGTTTGAAAAGCTTTCATATTAGTTGAATAATCAGGACAAACTGAATAAACATTTAAAAACTTATGTTATTACTCCAAGTAACTTGCCAGATTATCAGATTGTTACAATTTATTCATTTAGGCCATGAAGTGTATTGCGTGAAGTGGCTAAACAGGTATGAATAACAAAAGGTGACATAAGCTAGAACATACTCCTGCAGAATAAAAAAGACAGCCACCCTGGCAATTTTAAGGCACCTATTTTATTTACTGGGGCAAAACACAGGTAGCTGGTGGGTGAAGCATCTATGCTGTCAGTATGAGTGTTAATTCACAAGTAAAACCTCAAGAGACAACAGAGTAGAAAAACGGAACCTGAAGGGATTTCAAGAATGACACAAGGCAGTGCATCAGCCGGGACAGACCTTGCAGAAGAGTACAAGAGACTATGCTTATTCTAAATGTGTCTAACCATCTAGATGAGAAATAAATATATGCTTGAGGAATGAGAGAGTAACAGCTCACCAGTTTGTCAGGCGGCATCAACTGGTTTCTCCTTGTTTAATGTCCCACCTGGATAATTTACATTTAGGGAGAGTTACAACACACCCAGTTGGTTAGACGGAAGAGCACAGCCCCAATTACGGATCTTATTGCCCATGTAAGAGTGAAACCATGGAGGAAAAAAATAATATTTTGGTACTCTACCACTTAGTCTTTATATAGTAGAACATGGTGTGTGACAGGTTTAGAAGTTAAAAAAAAAAAAGCTGGCAAGCTCTCTGAAGAGGCAATACCGTGTTGTCACAGTAGCCCACCATTTCCACCCAACACTGTAATCTTTTCCAAGACTTGGCCTGGAATTGACTCAGAGAGGAGATTTAAAAACCTCAACTTTGCCAGCAACTAATAAATCAGGAGTATTATCTGGAACAAAAGCTCACTGGCAGTAGAACAATGCCAGGTTTGCAAGAAAAGGGTCATGGGAAATACGGGAAATTTGAGGTACAGGTCTACCACCGAGCATTTGAACTCCTGTGTTTTCTTATTGAAACATTATCTGTGCAGTAGTTGCATGCACTATATGTATTCTTTTAGAACAAATGTGAGGAGAACAGGACATTCAGCCCAATATGTCTGTCCATCTTGGTTACATAGATTACCAAAAATAATGTCAAGTCAAGAGCTGAAGGTCCCTAAATCCTACTCTCTGCCAAACTACCTAATTTATTCCATGTATCTGTGGTTCTTTCTAACATTTGTGAGAAATTTGTCGTTGAAAACTTTCCAACTGTGTCCCTGTGCTCTTATTTAAGAATTTATTTTTGCTTAAACTGAAAAGGTTTAGCTGTTTTATTTTTTTCTCATAGTCATGGAATTAGCCTAGTCACTATCCCCTGGACTTTCTCTAGTGCTGCTATGTCTCTTTCTTATAATATAGAGACCAAAACTGCACACAGTGCTCTAGGGGAGGTATTACTAGTGCATTATATAAGTTAATCATAACCTTCTGTGACTTGTACACCATGCATTGTCATATAAAAGCAACTGCTTTCTTGGGTCTGCTTTGTTATAAAGTTCAAAAATGTGCTTTCGTTTGATTGTCTACTGCAAATTGTTCAGTATTGCTGTACTTCAATATATGTATGCAGTTTGCGTATTAGATTGTTCCTTAAAGCAGAGTACAATTTTAATTTTGTATTAATCTTAATTTTGCAAAAATACATCCAGTTAATGTTTATCTTACCAGCAAAATGCCTGCTGAGTTGACACCAGCAAGCTAAAAATAATGCAAGTGCAGTTAATGGAAGACCTATAGGCAGAAACAGTAGGAACCATTGTGATGTGCGTGATTCAGCTGTACAGAAAAAAAGAAAAATCAGAGGAATGCATTAGTGTTAACACTATTTACAAATGCTAGATAGATACACTGTAGATAGATAGATAGATAGATAGATAGATAGATAGATAGATAGATAGATAGATAGATAGATAGATAGATAGATAGATAGATAGATAGATAGATAGATAGATAGATAGATAGATAGATAGATAGATAGATAGATAGATAGATAGATAGATAGATAATTCCAGAAATATTTCTTTAACAATATTTTAGCAAGAAAAGTATTTTACTTGAACGTATTCAGCAAGCAACTGGATAACAAACATAAAGGTTATGCAATACAATGTACAGTAATGGCCACCATTGGATTCTGTTATGTTGTAAACTTCTTTCTTTTTTATTCTTCATGAAAACATAAGATTAACCTTTTAAATTCAGCCTAATTTTCTTCTACTTTGATTTAACTGACTTTAACTTCATCATTCTTCACTCAGTATTCATGTTTCTAGTGCAAAATGCAGCTGCCAGAATCTTAACTAGAAAAAGAAAAATCTGAGCACATTTCTCCAGTTTTGATGTCACTACATTGATTACCTGTGTCATTTAGAATTGACTTTAAAATACTGCTGATGGTTTACAAAGCTTTAAATAATCTCGCTTCATCCTATATTTCAGAATGTCTCTCCAAATTGTAGCCTTAGATCTTCAAATGAAGGTCTGCTTAGAATTCCAAGAGCTAAACTTTAAAGAAGTGGTGAGATGCCCTTCAGCTGTTATGCACCTAAAATCTGGAATAGCTGACTGTTAGAAATTCGCTGGGCTAATACGATGGAGCATTTTAAAAAGCTGCTAAAAACACATTACTTTAACATGGCTTTGTCATAGCTTCATTTTAGTTCAATCCTGATCTGCGCCACCACCACCCGAACAAGGCACCGTGCTGTTCCTACATTGATTGATCAAAGACAAGAGGTTCACATGACCATCATCATCAAGTTCTTCCATGTGAAGCCTGAAAACCATGAGGACTGACTGAGATCATTTATGTTAGGTAGAATGCCTAGAGGGGGCTGGGTATTTTCTATTTTTTTTCTGTCCTTCCTGGCCATCGGACCTTACTTTTATTCTATGTTAATTAGATCACCTAATTTTATTTTTTTATATTTTGTCTTTTTTCTTCATCCTGTAAAGCACTTTGAGCTACATCATTTATATGAAAATGGCCTATATAAATAAATGCTGTTGTTGCTGTTGTTCCTCAAAATGAAGGTCAGATATTTCTCTCTCATAATTTTTACACCTCAAAAATATAGTTATTTTGTACACATAGGCGTCAGCAGAATAAGTTGCAAAATTTAGTAACACATTTACAAAAAATGCTCTTAGAATGTAATTCTTATTCCATACATACAAAATATCTACAAGTAATATTATAGTTTTTCTTGTTTTGAAGCAATAGGGAAAACAAGATTAGCTTTTTCATCTCCTTTACTGTTTCCAAAATAATTATTCATAGCATACTTCTCCATTATTGAAGGCCAATAGCATTTGTACCATTTTGCAGGGCAGATCTTACTCTCAGAATATATACTGTATAGTTGGTAAAGAAATTATACTCTGTATCCAAATTACAACAGTAATGGCTGCAAGATTCAAAAATCTCTTTACAAAAATATAAAAAATTCTGAAACATAGAAAGTGGATTTTGGTGTCATTTGAAAGTTGAAACACCCCTGTCATTTAGTAGATAATAGTTGGTCCCTCAAATTGTACACATTTGAATCAGGACATTCAAGAAAGCCATTGTGGGGTTGGGGTCAGGAGTTGTGTTACGGTAAACTGGCCATCTTTGATGGAAAAAAAGAAAAACATTGCAATGAGGTATCTGAGTATGCAATATGGCATTTTAATAGGAAAACACTTTACTTTAATTGTAGCAATGAGGAAAATAATGTTTTTATGAAGTTTTTTAAAAAAAAAAGTTCATTTCTCGATTCTGCCAGCTGGTCAAAACAATGAGGCTGAGTTTAAAGGGTTAAATTTTTCTCTTGGCCACTACCACAAAGTATATAAAAATGTATAATGTTTGGGTACAGTATTAAGGCAAGATCTTGACAAACACCCCATTGTTTAATAGAGACCGGAAAATTAAAGTTAGATGAACACCTTAAAGCAGTGGTGCAAAAAAGTGGTCCCTGCATTAAATGCCATCCATTAAGTAACTGAACCATTTTATTGTTATTCCGCATTAGACTGGCATAAGCAGTTTCTGATGCAAGGATGAAGCCAAGCATGGATACTGCGTTAGTTAATCACAAGACTCAGGCATTTACAAATACTAAGCCAATTTGGAGTCACAATTTAACCTAACCTAGACATGAAAACACAGGGAGGATGCACAAACTCCATAAATGCAGTGGCCAGTTCTGGATTTCTGCTCATTTTTTTATGTTTAAAGGCAGGTACAGTGCATCACAATAACATTCAATGAATCCACTTATTTTCGTATTTGCCTAATTCAGTACAGTAAGCCAGGGAGTGTACCACCCCTCTATTAGACAATAATCAGTCCATCCATTACTAGCACTCTCTTTATTGGATGACCAGCTCAACATGAATACGTCATCAGACATAAGTCAGGCACAATCTCTGAATGGAGTGGAGGCCCAATGCAGAGCACAAAGAACTTATAACAGTGCAATTAACAATATAAAGAAAGACCATAAGTAATACCAGTTGTTTACCGCTTCTCCGGAAAATGACTTCCCTCAGTGGCTGTGTTAAAGAGCTATGGTTTACCACACACGCTATCTCAGTCCCAGGGCTCCATTGTGAGATGCTGATGTGAAGACTCGTGTTGCAGCTGTAGGTTCCCTTCTGGACGAGGGTAGGGGCTGTCTGATTCGTGTTATGGGGCACTCCAGGGACAGAATGTTTCCAGGACAAGATTATATTTGGGGGATAGAAACCCATAGCAGAGCAGGTCAAGATCACAATGCTGGGATCATCAGCTGATGTCTGAGAATAGATATGGAGCTTGGGTACAGCTGTGACAAAATATAAATGTAATATTTAGCAGTTCTTTACTTTGTACATTTAACAAGACAGTCTTAGGTTTTGTAAATATATTAATTTGCTAATAAGTCTTCAACACCCCTCTTTGCACTCTTCACAACAGCAACAAAATGTGTCATAAGATACAAGTGCCAACAGGTGCATGAAATGGCAGTTGCACCAATTTGTGAAATGTGAATGTCATATTTTGTCATAATATATCAGTTTATTTTTTTAGCATTCAAGTAAAGGTAACATTTTTAAAACATTGGCAGTTTATATTACTATGCCAAGACACGTGAATGCATAAAATGTTACAAGTTATTTTCAAATCTGGGTCCCAAGATCATCAGACAGCAAGCAAAATAAACATTGTATTAAAGTGAACTTTAAATTAGATATGATGTCCAGTGCAGTAGCACAGTGGATGTTGATATCGCCTTGCTGGTCCAGAGTGATGAGTTCAAATCTTAGCCAAGCCATTTTACACGCATACCAGATTATTAATAACCTCTAAAACAGTACTTCTTCAACTTTCCTCTCTCAATTTAATTTTTCATTCTTTGTGTCTTCGAGATCTAGAATGGGTGTTTTGTGGTGTTCATCCTTTGAGAATCGACAGTCATCCCCTAGTCCCCTTACAAAATCCTGTGCACGTCCCTTTCCCATTGAATACAATTGTGAATCACAACTGTCTGTGACCCAAATTCAGACAACATTAATATGAACATTATGATGATTTAGCAACCTATCCAGAGTTGGCTTCTGTTTTTATGCAATGCTTCCAAAGTATGGTGTGGCACCCTGTAGTCCTGAACTGGATTGAGTGTGTTTAAAAATAGATTAGATGGATGAAGAGGGGGTTCAGGAAATATAAGAAAAGACCAGGTTAGAAATATATTTTAAATAACGCAGACCAATTGTATCATCCATCCACCCATCCATTTTCCAACCCGCTGAATCCGAACACAGGGTCACGGGGGTCTGCTGGAGCCAATCCCAGCCAACACAGGGCACAAGGCAGGGAACCAATCCTGGGCAGGGTGCCAACCCACCGCAGCAATTGTATCATGATATTTGTAAATATCTGTGATGATTCTGAGCTTCAGACATTCCAGTCATGAAGACCTTCTTTTTCCGTTCCCTCCTCATCCTTTTGTTTACTGGAAAGTCCGGTGGGATCTTAATTTCTTCCAATATCCTATCCAGCTTTCACTTATTCAATGTCACACATGGAAAACTGTTTCTTCTCTATATGCAGTGTTTCTTCTGACAAACAAACGATCTTTGTCCATAATGTAAGGATGGCTATAAAATTTCACCTCAGCCCCATTATTTATGGAGCTCTGTCTTTAAAAACATTAGCTTTGATCCTAAAAACAACAGCAACAGATTCATTTTTTGTTTGTCCGCTGTCTGTATTTCACTCTTTCCAAGCCCTATGCCATTGTCTTGGTCCCTGACCAATGCTGCCAGTTTTGCTCCAATAATGCATCAGACACTGTCCTGCCTGTGTTTTGGGGATATCATTGCCTTCTAACAGGAGATGGATTGGGATGGCAGTACTTACAGCATTTTCCCTCTTTATTGACAAAACTTCAAGTTTGATTTTTCCATCTATTCCAATTATTAGAATTTAAAACGCTGCCCGGCAAATCTTGGACACACCTGTTCAATTCACTCAACACCCGTTTCAAAACAACTTTCTTCCCTGACAATATCCAGACTCCAGCCATCCACAAGGATTTTGCCTTTGTTCATCTCGCTGTTGAACAACATCTCACCTCATAAAATCAGTAAGGTAGACACTTGAACTATCATTTTGGACAGTGCTCCCATGACTTGCTGAAACTTCACAACATGTATGATGAGATTATTCTGGTTTATTTTCTTGGTGATGGTGCCGTCTGCCTTTCATTTTCAAAGAGTTATCACCGCTTCAGTTTATGCTAGCCTTTCAACGTTATCAACTCTGCTTCTTCCATTAACTGTCTTTCTCCTGCATCAGTGGATTTTGTCTTTGTGATTTATTCATTTTATATGTGTGGGGGTGATGGGGGGTTTTTGGTGGGGGAATAGATAGTTCATTTTGTGTTTCGCTCATTGTTATATATGGCCTGTGTATTTGAATGCTCACACTACCCTTTCTTTTGCATATATACAGTATATATGAATATTTATTGTGAACACCAGGGGGTGCTCCAGCTCCCCAAGCCCAACACAAGCAGGCTGAGACACAGGTATATAAGCACAAAGAGTTTTTATTGTTGGAGACTTTTTATCTGCCTAGTGTAATAAGCACAGCAAATAGCAAACACATACTGATATGTCATCTTGGCAGTAGCGTACCGTGGGTGTCAGCCACCCGGGGCGGAGGAAAATTCCGCCGCCCCCTTATTTAGGTATGGTTCAATTTTTTACAAGATATTATTATTATTTATTGTGAAATTTTGCCGCCCCCTAAAAGTGCCGCCCGGGGCGGACTGCCCCTGCCGCCCCCACTATGCTACGCCACTGTCTCTTGGTCACTGCCCCATCCACTCCTCCTCACAAGCTTCGTCCACATTTAACCCAACTCTGTCTCCCAGAGTAAAGTCCACTGGTTCCTTTAATGTGATCTCTGGAATGCTTGGTCCTGGAGCACTTCTGGTTAAGGCTGGAGCCCCACAAAGTAGGGTTCCCCAGTCCCCGCAGCAGCACCCAACAGGGCTGAGTTAAAGAACTCCAATTTCCATGATGCCTTGTGGGAAACCGTAGTGCTGCTAAAATTAGGTGCCTGCCATCTAGTGCTCTGGGGGAGGTAGTGCCTTGTGTACGTCCACTCTCCTGGTCTTTCAGTTATGGTGCCATTCCGAATTCACACTATGTACCCCCGGAACATGTGATGGCAGCCCTCCTGGGTTACATCGGGGCCACAGGCATGGGACTTCAGGGCTCAGACCTGTTGGGCTCTGTGGCCAACACCCAGAGGAGCTACATGGCTTAATGAGCCCGTGTGGGCTGGAATGCAGCCACACCCAGAAGTGCAGCCTAATTAGGCCAATTACCACCTGGAGAACTTCCAGGAGGGCTATAAAAGGAGCCTGCGGCCACTACTCAGGGAGCCAGAGTTGGGAGGAGGAGGCCAAAGCTGCCTGGGAGGAGTGGAGGAAGAAGATTGTGTTGGTGTTTTCGTTTGGTGTGTTTTGGGACTATGCTGTAGCTGAGTGACACGGGAAGACGTGATTCCCCAGCGGAAGAAAAATAAAAACTTTTTGTTCATTTTCACCTGTGCCTCCGGTGTCGGTCTGTGTTGGGTCGGCACCAACCAAGTGCTTCTGCCACAATATATATATATATATATATATATATATATATATATATATATATATATATATATATATATATATATATATATATATATATATATATGTCGTCACACACGTGCGCATGGAAGGCAGGTAAAGGGCTTGAGGGACGGCAGTTCTGATACATGCCGGGAGGTGGCAGAGTGCACTGACTCTTTTTCTCTCTTGCCTGCAGACCGTTCCCGGGGGATTCTACCTGGCTCTCGTGACATCATTTCCGGGACCGAGCCAATGGAAGGAGACCTGACTGGCTCCGGCCCCTCTGACGTCATGTCCGGGCTCGATCCAATGGAGAACGAACACATCCCTGATCCTTATGACCTCACTTCCTGTCTTCCCCTTTAAAACCCTGCCCTCTTTCCTAATTCCTCAGTCTTATCCTGGACTCAATTGTATGCACATCAGTGCTATTCATTGGCTTCCAACGACTTTGCAGCCAAGGATTTTGAGATTATATGGGTGGCTGCCCCAAACCTTTTTCTGTCTCAGACTCGTTTTGTGACAATGTATGTATATATATATATATATATATATATATATATATATATATATATATATATATATATATATATAAATAAATAAAAATAATTAATTCAATTTAATATGTTCCTTATTTTGTACTTTAATTCTGTTAGTAACAATTTTTCTTGTTGCTGGGTGACAGGGAGGGTGAAATACAGTGCAATATTGGCTAAGTCTTACATATGTAATGCCGAGGTTGTGAGTTCATGCCTCACCTGGAGCATCTCGTCTTGAAGCAAGCATGTCTTCTGCTGTCTTGATTAATTCCTTCGGGCGGAGTGGTGGCTGGGCGGAGTGGTGGCTCTGAGGCTAAGGATCTGTGCTGGTATCCCAAAGGTTGCCGGTTCGAATCCCCGTCACTGCCAAAAAGGCCACTGCTCTGCTTGGCCCTTGAGCAAGGCCCTTAACCTGTAATTGCTCCAGGGGCGCTGTACAATGGCTGACCCTGCGCTCTGACCCCAAGGGGTATGCGAAAACTACCAAATTCCTAATACAAGAAATTGTATAAGGCGAAATAAAGAACAATATCAATATATAATATATAATAACTCAAATTCATATTGGGTCTGGGCAGTGTGGTGATTCGCTCACATTTTTTTGAGGGAGTCGTTAACTGTATTGGGGCCTTGGGGCTTAATCAGTGCGTTTACATGCACACACATCATTGGTTGACATGAATAGCCCAATTAAGCCAGAAACCTGATTTCCCAATAATCTGCATTTACATGTGCATTTAGTCGGTTCACCGACAAATGCACGATAGACAAATGCGCGCCGACAAAACCGCAACCGACAAATGCGCGCCGACAAACCCGCGTAATGATTTTCAACAAATGCGCGCCGACAAAATCACGCCGACAAAATCGCAAAAATCAAAATCTCTGTATCAACAAGCTGTGGAAAGCCTATTGACTGTGCTGACCCACTAATATGTAGCCAGGTATCATGTAATATATAGCAAAATGTTTTATTTCTCATATCTCATAATATTGACATCTAAATTAAGTTTTACAAACCATATTTAAGTAGAACTTTTTATGCTTTTATACTACTAATTATCGCGCATTTGTCGGGGCGATTTTGTCGCCGCACATTTGTCTATCGTGCATTTTTCGGGTCACTCATTTGGTCTTCTGGAGTCCTGCTTTGGCAAAACTCTCTGACATCATTAATCTGAGCAAAAAAAAAAAGTTAAATGTCATCATCGGCCACTGTGAACGACCAAATAAGCATTATAATTTTCTCCTGTTTCATAAATATATTTAGTCAAATTGATGCTTTATTTACCGGTTTAAGTTATTGCATGCAACAAACTCATTTCTGCTTGTCTGTGTGTTTTAGCCGTGCAAAGAACTGACATACTGGTAAGTGTGCTTCTTGCATTATACCCATTGCTGCAGGAATTATAATAATGAGGGTATTTTTACTTCAGTAAAATTAGTATTGAGTTACTCATTGCTTTACAATGTAATCAGATCACATTAAGCAAGTTACTTTTAACACATCAACCTACTGCTTGTGAAATTCTGCAACTGAACTTAGTACTGTACATTCACCTCATCAACACAAATGTAGTGATTTCTGAAATATTGAGACAGATTATTTCTGCCAGGAGAAGGAATAATGCAATTGCCTGAACATTTATCTTTGGAAATGCATTTTGTGAATGTTTCTACCCGTGATTGCTGAAAGCATGCATAAAGCAGACACATGTGCGGGTTGACAGAGTGGAACAAACTTATGCAGACTGCAAAATCCATAACATTAACCTGGTTAAGGGTTTACAAGGCCACATAATCCGGTAGGGAAATCTACCTCTGATAATTAGGCTTCTCAGAGGCCAATATATTGATTTCTCTATTCCAAATTTGAGGTACATGGAATTTTAGTGTCAGAGTTCTTTAAATAATCAGGTTATTGAAGTGCATGCAATCAAATGAAATGATAAAAGAATCTAATCTCCTTTCTACACTGTCCCAGACATACTTTAAACAAAAGGTACAGGAGAGGGTGGGTTGCCAGTTGGCCAGAGCGATAAGAACTGGGATTTGTTCTGTTCCAACTGACCATGGACAGCACAGAGGCTTATTCTTCTACAGAAATGCTGTTGACAGGTGTTTTTGTTTTTATTTGCCTGTGTTGTCAACTGGACATATTTTAGTTTCAAAATTAGATGAGTTTATGTTAATCTTTGAAATCTGCATTTTTTGCTGCATGTTTGTGTGCAAATGTTCTATGCAAATATCTAGTAATTAATAGTTAAAATTTTGTAATAGTGCAAGAACTTCAGCTCAGTTAAGAGCACTGTGTAAAAATTAATTTAGTTAAGCTTTTAGGTCTTGTTTCCATTACTGTATGGTGCGAAATAAACATTGACCTGGGTATTCTACAATTGTGCATACAGTCACATTTATTTACCAATCCATTCATTCATTCAATATTAAACCTATTAAATCCAGTTCAACAACATGGGGACTCTGAGCCTGCACTAGTAGTGTTAGACACAAAGCAGGAGCTAACCCTGAATAGAATACCATTACATCATGATGTGCATTCATGAATACACTCATTCACAGTTTTAGAATTGCCAGTTGATCTGACATCCACATCTTTGGAATGTGGAAGGAAATGAAAACAGACACTGAGAGAAGAAGTAACACAGTGGCATGGGATTTGGGATATGGAAGTTGAGGAAAGGACTCTAAAATCATGAGGCAGCAACACTAACCATTATGCCAAAATGATGACACTCAATTTTACGAGATCAATTTATTGTCACCAATGAAGTTAACAGATGTCTTTAGGGTAAGAGTATCTGGTGAAAAAGTAGACAAGGAGAGAATGCAGACTCCATACAGATAGAGGTCTGGCCACAAGTCAGACCCAAGTTCCATTATGCTTCAGATTTGTTTGAGTACATAGAATTAGTGTTAAACTCTTGTAGTATATGACCTTCTTCTTCTTAGTCTTTCTCTTCCATAGCTATTCCCATTTTGATATGGAGCTTCTTTTTTCTTACAGCAGGATTTTAGCCATGCTGGGACCAGCTATAACTCCTACAAGTACTTGGGGGTCCATATTAATGAGAAGTTAGGATGGTCTCATAACACAGAGGAACTATAGAAGAAAGGGCAAAGTAGGCTCATTTGTCTGTGGAGACTGTGTTCCTTTAATGTGGGAAGTGACATCCTTCACATTCTCTACAACTTTGTGATGGTTAGTGTGATTTTCTATGCTGTGGTGTGCTGGGCTGGTAACATCACTTCAAGAGAAGCCCACCGAATCTATAAGCTAATTAAAAGGGTACGTTCAGTTATAGGACACGTTCTGGACCCCCTGGAGGTCATAGCAATGGAGAGGATTAAAACAATGAACAATTCTGCACTTCCACTTTGTGACACACCAACACTCAGAACTTTCATCCAATGGATTATACAGCAGAAGTGTGTCAAAAAACACAGTCGGGGCTCCTTTATACCAATGACATTATGTCTGTATAGTGCATCACTGTGACAGTGACAGCCAAGTCAGACGTTTTATTATTTAATTTTAATTTTCGTCCTTATCAATCATATGGTGTGTGATCAGACCATTGTGTGTGTGCATGTTCATCTGTCTGTCCAGCTTAAGCAAAAAGCCAAATTTACCCCTGGGGCCAAATACAGTTCTGTTTATCTATCTAGTTAGCACACTGCATTTGTAGAACATTAATTTTTAATACCCATTGTTAAAATGGTTGTCTTCTGATTTAAACTTTTCTTGTAAATGTCATACCTTTTACCAATAACTTGGTGGAAGCCATGTTTTCATACTTCTTTTCTTTTAGGCAAAGCACTGAACAGATGAAGTGACCAGCATCAGCAAAATTCACTGCTTCAATGACCAAAGTACTAGCCAGCTTGTTGTTTTCAACTGATAAGTGTCTTCCTTTAACAATTTTCTCTTCCTTGCCTTCAGTCTCATTTGCAAAGATGGGTTTGTGTTTCCACATGAACGAAGTATTACTGCAGCCTTGTCTTTCTTCCATGGTGCAGTTAAACTGAGCTCTCTGCCCAGCCTCACAAGTAAGAGAAGGAGGAGAGAGGAGAATGGAGAATGCCAAGGCAAGTTTATTACCTAAAGGAAATGATATTCTTGTTAATGTACAAAAATCATAATACTATTTCAAATACTTGCTGTGCTACCCATCTGAGGCAGGATGAAATCTAAGTAATCAACATAGACCTCAGCATGTTAAGCATTAATGTTTGTAGTGCACTACAATCTATTGAAATGTATTTTGCAATGCATGTAGTAATACAATGCATTTCATTTTCATTTCAACAGATGGCACATCACAAATATTAGCACTGTTTTTACAGAAATTCCACACCAAAAGGCATATAACAGAGACATTGCAACCAGACAGACAGACACTTGTCCTTTAGTATATTCTGTGCTGGATCAACAATGGAAGGATGAACTATGAGTGTGAAAAAGATGACCAAATACATCATCTGTCCATCAATGTTCTGAATCAATCTTTCCAGTGCAGAGTCTTTGATATAACATAGTTTCACTCAAAAGTTGGCGTACCATTAACTTCATTAGCATACATTACCTTAGGCATATATAACTTTGATTTTTACGCAATATCCAGTCTTCAGTTTTTAAATTATTTTACATGTTGCTTTTAATAATGAGAACTGACATAAAGCATTAGCAGTAATTAATCTAGCACAGGAAAACATTCCCAAGTTTTCTAAGATATGAAAAGGTCAGGCAGTAAATAAAGTGTTTAATTCCAGCAGTATAGATGGGTGATCAGGAAACCTCTCACAGTCATTAAACTATTTTTTTGTTTCAGACAAAATAAAGGAAACATCCAGGTAAACAAGGGTTATAATTTAATAGAAAGCAAGAAGATTTATACAACTGTAGTTACTAAGTTGATAAAGCATTTCACACATGATCACATAGGAAAATTCTGGGCAGACCCAGTCACTCATTATGTAGATTCAAAGAAACAACTTCAGAGACATTACTGGAAGATTAAGTGTGAGGGGCATAAGTGATGTAGAAAGGTAATTGTGGCTAAAGTGATTGAGACATAGACGTCTGTGTGAAAACGTCATCAGGTAGTGGAGGTGGTTGGTGAAAAAAACATAAATTCTTTGCCCAAGATGTCAGTATAATTGTTGGAGGTGCAACAAAACACGTCTTGACTACAAAAGTTAATCTAAGACAGGAAAAGAAACTTTCATCATGAATAGTCACTCAAGAACTTCACCCTGTGGGATATTGTGGTCAGGTAGTGGTGAATAAACTCCTATGCACACTGAGTATTTCAGAGGGTAAAGTGGTTAAAAACATGAGAATATATCTCCTGATCAGTGGAAAAAAAAAAGATCTCTGGTCAGATGAGTTCTCATTCACTTTGTACTCTACATAGATGAGTATTTGTGTAATGCACCACAGATTTTAGGCTGGGTATATACTTTACGCGATGCGACGCATGCTGCAGCGAACACTCCTGCTACGCAAGCGTTGTACTGTTTATACTTGCGCGCGTACTTTACATAAATCTGGAGGAATCCACCAGGTGGCAGTGCGAGATATCATTACGGTGAGAACAGGTTCGACTTCGCTGTGTTGTGAATTGCCTGGAACACCCATTAAATTCCGATGACATCTTATCGCAATATCTCTGAAAAGGATATTTAATAATTAAATCCATCAATCCAGGGATGTGTCCTTTCCAGCAAGCATTGGGCACGAGGCAGAAACAATCCTTAAGATGGGGCATCTGCTTGTTGTAAGGTGAATACAAGCACACTCAAACACACTGGCGTCATTTTAGTATCACCAAATCTGCATATCTTTGGAAGGAAACTGGAGCACACTTTAGAAACCCAGCAGGAAAACACGTAAACTCCAGGCAGGAAATATCAGTGACATGACTCCCTGCGAGACAGCAGTGCTACCGCTCTGCCACTGTGTCACCCCCATGTATGTAATTATTAGCAGTGTTCATTATTTAAATGAAATTAATGATTTATCTGTAAAATATAACATACATATTTTAATGCATTTCATCATGAAAGTGATATCAAGTATAAATCTAAGGATTCTAAATGTGCAGAGAGTTGGAATATCCATCCATCCATCCATTTTCCAACCCGCTAAATCCAAACACAGGGTCACGGGGGTCTGCTGGAGCCAATCCCAACCAACACAGGGCACAAGGCAGGAACTAATCCCGGGCAGGGTGCCAACCCACCGCAGAAGTTGGAATATCATACATGAAATGTGTTCTGTGTGGTGATCTATTAATGTTTGCTGTTGCTGTCAGGTCAGGAGGAAGCTCCAGAAAAAAAGATGGCACAAATGATGGTATGTGAAACTTTTAAAATGTATTGTGTCATTACAATCGGGAATATGCAACACTTTAATATAAAAGCACCACGAATGCATCTGTATGTTGGCATTTTGCTTCACCACATTGAACCATTCATCAAACATCGAAGCGCGCACATCGATCCCGTAGGATCCGCATAGCGACTTTCTGTCACATGTAGATAGTAACCAGAGACTCTGACATCATGTTACAACTTTAATCACACTGCGCCCCCCCACTTTTTGCTGGTACTGCAACTCATGTTCATTTCTGAGGATCTGCTCAGAGGACGCATCAAATGAATGCTGGGAACGCGTGGCAACCATGATGCAGGTGCGTACGCGTTCTGAGCATGAAGTATAAACAAACCCTTAAGCCTTCATGCATCAGTGTTTGTTTCTCACAGTAAGTGAGTGAGTTGTGGTGCTTGTGTTATGGTGTGAGATGCATTTGCCTGTTATGGGTTAGACCCACAGCTTCTTAAAAGTACAAAGGTAAAAATGATCAATACAAACTAATGCTGAATAATCACCTCACACTCTGAAATGTTTCTATCTTGAAGAAAGTGAAATCTTTGACATGTCAACCATCTACAACAGTGTTTCTAAACCTATGTGTGGTTGCAACCCAGTTTTTTCCATGTGTAATAAGTATATAAGTTTAATATGTCACTGTGCTCTGTACAAAAATATTTTATAAATCCACTTTTCTTTCTACTCACATTTACAGCTAACACAAGGCCAGATTTAGCACACAGGAGTTCACCATATAAGAACTGCTAGGCAAGCATTTTAAGACAAGACAAGTTAAGGACAACTGTGAAATGGGCAACGTGCACTATTTCTGTGTGTTAGAGTCAGCAAGAAATTGTATCCTCTCTGTGCCTTGTTTGGCATTGTATTATTCACCTAAATGGAGGCCTACACATGGAGAAAGAGTATAAAGCCTTGGAACATTGCCTGGCACACCTTTGAAGCAGACGGACAGATGGGAGATATCGTCATCTGATCCGGAAAATCCTTTCAACACAGCATCAAAAATGGCAGACTCTACACATCAGGCCCCCACTCCCAAACTGGGTTTTTGTCATGGCTTCCTTCATCTGTTATGCAGCGTAAACAAACCATCATTGAAGAAAGCTAAGTTATTTCTCCTATTTGATTTCTTACCGTTGTATCACTAAGGGAGAGGTATCACCTTTTTATATTATATCTATATAGTTTCTGGTTATGTAAAATGCCGCAATTACAAAAGAACTTATTCCAACAAGGAAGCTAGTGCCCCCTGCTGGATACACCATGCAAGCATTATCTCTATCCAGTGGAGGGGTGTGAATCGAGTGCAATCATCAGCACTTTGTGATGGTGGAGTTTATTCCAGGCATTATGGGGATTTCTATCACATTACCCATGTGCTCAGAACACAACCTGATTCCACTGAGCACAACCCACTTCCATAACAAACTACGCCAAGTGGTTGAGAAATGCTGATCGAAAGGACTTCAGTAGTTAATGAAGACGAGCATCGAAGTGATGAAATGGTGGTGGAGTCCTCCTTAAGGACCGCCAACAGAGGTGGAGAAGACTGGGGTCGGAAGTGAGGACCGCAGTTGCTGGTGCCTCTGCATGCTGAGCAATGCACTGGGTGAGCTGGAAAGACAAGAGAGAGGAAGTTGTGCTGGGTTACGTGTAAAGAAAAAGTGTAAGAACCTGATGACTGTTATTTTTTTTTTGTTTGTGTTTCTGGTTTTATCTTTGGATTTTTTGAATTTCAACTTGTGGACTGTCACTTTGATTGTATTGATTAGTCATTTTGAGGATGATTTTTTTGCACTGGACTTTGGACACTTGCCTTGGTTTTTAATAAAAGCACTGAATCACTTTGCACCAATTCATTGCTGACTGTGTGTGTGTGAATATGTCCTCATATTGCCTGGCTCATCCTCGGGTATGTTATTGGTGTTTCTGGATCCAAGAGGCCCCTGGAAGCAACCAAGGATTGTGGAGCCAACCTGGGTCATCACAGACTGGATCTGTTGAAGTGTCCTGTGATTGTATGTTCATTGTCATTCGTTAATTAAAGAAAAATACAGATGAATCTATTAAAATTGGATGCAATAGGATCAGAAAAACCTCATTAGCACTGACAATAAAATAGGAAATTGTGACACTGTGTCATGAGCAAGATTACAACCATGAGACAATATATGGGTAGCGTTTATTAGCAGCTGATATTAACTCGGCCACTGCTTCATGAGCACTTCCTTGCTGACTTTGCTAACTGACAAACCACAGATGGCTACTCGCCCAAAAAAAAAAAAAAAACCCTGCCATTCAAATTATTAGCTGCATGAGTATTCTTAGAAATGAACCGGGGCACCCAGGAAAAAGTGATCATCTTGTCTACGGTAAATATCAGTCAAGTTTAAATAATTGAACTTTACACTTACAAGTGGAACCTCAGTTTGTGAGAATAATTTGTTCCGGAGATGTACTTGTAATCCAAAGCACTCGTATATCAAAGCGAATTTCCCCATAAGAAATAATGGAAACTGAGATAATTTGTTTCATACCCCTCAAATATTTATATAAAAATATTTAATGGAAAATATAAAGTAAAAATACGTAAAACAAATTAACCTGCACTTTAACTTTGAAAAGATTCATGGCTGGTGTGAGGGAGACAAGAGAGAGGAGAGGTGGAGTGTTATTGTGTAAGACGACTTTCACTCTAAATATCGGAATCACTGCTGGCTGGAATCTTTTTCTTTTTTTGCAACTTTAACAAGGAACCTATCCAATGACAGTAGCTTTTGCCTGAAGAGTCACTACACTTGGACACAAAATGAAAAAAATGGTTTATGTACTGTAAGGTTTCTAAACTCTTTTGGGATCCCCCCACCCCCTCCCCTAACGGGACGACACGCAGAAGAGCGTCCCGAAGCAATTGCAGGCTCCCAGAGCTCTAGCAGTTCGCCGTAAAAGTGAATCAGAAAAGATAGTGGTCAAGCTATAAGACGCCTGCCATTGATAGGTGATGCAAGAAACATTATAAATGCAAAAGCACAGTATTACTTGGCCACTAACCTGGTCACGACCCTGCCTGATTGCTGTGTCTCTGTATAGGAGAGCGGCACATCCCACTACAATAAATAACTGTGCTGATCCTGTTTCACTTTGAATAAAGCTGGTTTTGCTAAAGTACTGAGACTCAGCTTCATGTTTTGGGATGCATGACAGGGACTCACACGTCACAGCACACACACGTGGTCACCATGCTATAGTAAACAGTATAAGCTCATATGGATGTTGACTATATGAGTGAGGCACGCTGACTGAGAACGAGCATGGGAGACGCTCAGTGGACAAAGCGTATACGTACTACTCGTATTGCAAGAGCTCGCTCGTTTATCAAGTAAAAATTTATTAAAAATTTTAGTTTGTCGTGCAAAACACTCACAGACCAAGTTACTTGCAATCCAAGCTTTTATGGTATTTCATAAAATAGCAGACCCTTGCATTATTTTGGCCACTTTTATTAGCACATAGTAAAGTTGGTGTCTGTCTTGCAGCAGATGCAGGTTAGTCTCAGACTACTATTCTGCCCTGGATGAACTGGGGATTTGGGGATTTTTATGGCTAGTTGGACTTACTAAATGATTGGATATTTTGATGCATGCACGTCAGAAGGTCACCCTCAGCGTTCCTCCCAGGTATGTGATACTACCATCTTCAGAGAGGGAGCGCTGCTGTGAACTGTGTTGCCTTCTTTCTCCTCCAGAAAGACATACAAGCTGGTGAGAACAACTGACTCCGCCCCCTCTGTTCCCTACGCAATAAAAGCACAACTCCCTCAAAAGAGGCATCACTTTTTGTCCAAGCGACCTGAGCAAAGGAGCATCCTAACAATAACTGAAGAAGCCACTCAGACTAACTAAGCCAGTGTGTTAAGGTGGCAGCAATTTTGTTTATTTTGAATGGCATTGTAAGTTGTTTTCATTCAAACCTCTAAGTAAATGGGGACGGCCGGGTTAGCACCGCAGAAATTTATCCACGTATCAGCCTGCCATTCCCTCAATACAACGCCAATGCATAGGTTTAAGTTAAACTATTTTTATCCACTTATCTTTTACCTAAACCACCTGTATACATTTAACTATTCATTATTTTGCAAAGTTAATTAAGTAGTAAACTTGTATTGTTAAAATGTTTAATAGTAAATCCAACATAGTTGTCATAAAAATTTGAATTTCCATGATAAGCTCAGTGCAACTTCTTATCTAAAATTTTTTTCTTGTTTAACCTTGCACTGTTTTGGCATAACTTTGGGCAGCAGCCTGAACTTTTCAGTTTTGCCTTGGGGTTGACGCATAAAGTCCTTTCAAGCAGCCATTGTTTGAATCTTCTGTGACACAATTTAAAGGCTGCTTGAACTTGTACATTTCACTGCATTGGACCACTCACAATTCATATTATCATCAATCACTTCACTTGGGTACTATACCATTTACCACTTTGCCCATTGCACAAAAACTGTAAATGAAACGGCCATAAGAATTATATTCTGTGGATTGGATTGAAATTGTGAATGTGTTGACTGTTATGTATTAGTCTTGCAGTGTGCTGTTTTCTGAATGAATATTCATTTGTGATTTGGTTTCAGTGTTGGGTATTTCATGAATGGTGAAATAGATTTTAATGTTGTACTGCATAACAATATATTCTGTTGTTTTCTTGTAACTGATGCTGCAAGCTGCTCCAATCTTCAATGACACCTTCCAAGCAAGTCTCCAATGATCTTTTCTCTACCTTTTGCATTCCCTGCTGAAGTCACTCACTTTCCCAAACTCTACGAAATGACCCAGGGCAGAATGCTTCCTAAGACTGATCAGTGACCACATACCCAGTTCTGTGCATTTAAGCAGAGGTGCAGATCTTGTAAGAGACGCAAGTACAGCTTCTGTACCACCCATTCACGCTCACCCTCGGTATCTCTTTTTTTTTCCTCTCACACATGGCCTCTGCACAACTCCTTTTATTTCCGATTTCTAAAGATGGTTCTGGCCTTCCTTGGAGTCTGCAGATTTTAAGCCCCACTAGAATTTTCATGCCAACAAATGTCACTGGTAATAGCCAAACAAAAACTACACCATCTTGTAGTTCTGACCACCGTCTATGCAAAACAGCCACTGTTCATGAAACATGGACATGTAGACACAGAGTGCAATGCTAAAATGACTATTTCATCAGATAGATGAATTCATCTGATGAACCAACATTGCAGCTGACTTTAGTTAAGAGCATGGAAGGCATAAGAAGGTCCATGTTGAGGACAAAGCAATATTCCTCTATAACATGAACACTGTCTGTATCACAGCAATCTCCATCACTTGAAGCTATCCCTGATCGTAGACTTCAGCAACAATGACACCAAGGCATGAACTAACAGCAGCATAGGGCTTATTCTAACCCCTTTCTCTGAAAGTCTCCACCTTCTTCCTTGAATCTTCTTGAGGTTTGCTCAGGGTTGTGCTTCAGCTCTCTAGTGAACTGGCTGCTGCAACTCAAGAGTCTAGATGCACCAAGTTTGTCTAATGCTTACAGAATGCTGACTTAGCATCATGCCTCTGATTAGATGCCTGATATTACACTTCCTCACAACCCCAGCAAGAGATGCCAAGTGTTTTAAAACTCTGCCTTGCATCTTGGTTGAAGCCTATAACACAACAGCCCTCAATTACAGTTCTGGAGGTCCTCGGTAACTGTTTTCATCTCAGTCATTTCTTAAGTAAAACTGATTAATGTGTTGCTAAATTAATATATTTTTAGCTTCATTTTATTGTGATTCAGAACCTTTAATTGCTTATTCTGGTTTTAAACAGCTGCATTTATGATTTTAAATACAAAGTTTCATTATTAGCAGCAAGGACTACCTTTTGATTAGGAAAACATGGGTGAAATAAAAACCACTAGCCACTGGTGCCAATCAGGATCGTAATTGAGGACCCCTGTAATAACAGATGTTCTAACACCCATTCATTTTCTAAACCCATCACTGCTTTTTTTTTTTTTTGGTCAGGTATCCCTTTACTCACCAGTACGAGAAAACCCCACATATAAAATAATGTTCGACTTGTCTTGATGCCTATTTTTGGACCTCTAGACCAGGGGTTCTCAAAGTTGGTCCTTGGGGCCCACCATGGCTTCACGTTTTTGATTCAACCAGATTCATAATCAGTGACAGCATTTGATCACACTGATCTCAATTAAGGTGGAGATATGCTCTGGAGAGGAGAGGAATGAAGGTCAGTAGGAACAAGACAGAATACATGTGTGTGAATGAGAGGGAGGTCAGTGGAATGGTGAGGATGCAGAGAGTAGAGTTGGCGAAGGTGAATGAGTTTAAATACTTGGGATCAACAGTACAGAGTAATGGGGATTGTGGAAGAAATGTGAAAAAGAGAGTGCAGGAAGGGTGGAGTGGGTGGAGAAGAGTGTCAGGAGTAATTTGTGACAGACGGGTATCAGCAAGAGTGAAAGGGAAGGTCTACAGGACGGTAGTGAGACCAGCTATGTTATATGGGCTGGAGATGGTGGCACTGACCAGAAAGCAGGAGACAGAGCTGGAGATAGCAGAGTGAAAGATGATAAGATTTGATTTCGGTGTGACTAGGATGGACAGGATTAGAAATGAGTACATTAGAGGGTCAGCTCAAGTTGGACGGTTGGGAGACAAAGTCAGAGAGGCGAGATTGCGTTAGTTTGGACATGTGCAGAGAAGAGACGATGAGTATATTGGGAGAAGGATGCTAAGGATAGAGCTGTCAGGTAAGAGGAAAAGAGGAAGGCCTAAGAGGAGGTTTATGGATGTGGTGAGAGAGGACATGCAGGTGATGGGTGTAACAAAGCAAGATGCAGAGGACAGGAAGATATGGAATAAGATGATCCGCTGTGGCGACCCCTAACGGGAGCAGCCAAAAGAAGAAGAATTCTACATTAAGAAAGCACTGAGGCATGATTTTGCATTTATAAGACATTTAGAAATATTTCCATGTTTGCTATAGATTTAAATGCTTAACTCTTTTTGTTTGATTTTATTCTATTTCGCCCTTTCTCTGTGCCGTTTTCCCCCTTCATTGTACCTTAATGATGACAATTAAAAATGAGCAGAGCAGACACCCAGGCGATCAACACTGAATCGTAAAAGGCTGCAACTACTTTACCGTCAGAGCCACTAATTAGTAAATAATGGTTTAATTAAACAATTAGAACACCTGGAAAAGTAAAACGAACATCAATATGAAAGCATTGTTAAAAAGAAAAAAAAAAACATTATTCCCATATAACTGCTCAGTATATTTTAATATATGAGTAATAACATACCCAAAGAGCCTGTTTTGGATGTCCCCCTTGGGTTATCATGTAGTCAAATAGTGAGGGAAATTCACATACTTAAAGCGAGGAGGGTCCCCCATTGAGTTGTCAGTTGTTAGAAATCTTGAAACTTGAAATCAGGTGAAGGGGGGTCTCTAAAAATCAGGGACTAAAGCCTGGAAGTCTCCCCACCCCCAACCTATAAATGCCACTGCTTTAGACCAGAAAAACCTTAATTTTTTGGCCATGTTTGGACTATATTTTGTACAGGACATTACACCCTTATGATAAGGTATAAACCAATAGTTTTATGATCAAAAAGGTCTTGAAGTTGTGCACACCAGATCAGTCGACCCAAAGGGTTCACACCCTAATGGGATATGAGGGATCAAAGTTACTCCTTTTACAAAACTTTAAAGAAATTGGGGTAATATAGGTGTGTGGAGTGTTTTATGCTATTTCAAGGTTGCTGGAGATGAATATGATCATATTTTTGATATCTGGTTGTTCACCAGTAGTCCTAGCTCTCTAAGAGCCACTCCCAGAAGATTAAAAATGACAAAGTGCAAACATAAGCATGTGGGAGTATCATTTTAAACTATTTCAAAGCCATTGGTTACTAATATGATGTGATTTGGGATTTTCGATGATTTACTAGAGATCTAGACCTCTATGCATCTCTATCAGACTGTGAAAAATTACAAATTTCTATTAATATGAAGAATATTTAGATTTTAAAATTGAAGTACATATTTTAATGTTATAAATATCTGACATAACGTTTCTTGTTTATTAGTGACGTAAATCTTTGCATTTCTTAATGAGCACCCCGAATTAGGACGAATTACGTTAATTCAGACATTTTGCCCTGGATTTTAAATCTAAAAAAATCATATTAACAAAAAATAAAGAGGATAAAATATCATCACACTCGCAGCGTGCGAGGAGCCAACAGTGAACAGCCAATGCCAGTTCTGGATCTGTTTGAATTTATCTAAGAAGACAGCAGGAAATAAAAATAACCGCGAGTTTTTGGACAACCAAGTGTGATCTCCAAATGCACCGGCACAGGTTCGATTTCTTTGTTTTTGTGAAGCAGCAGTAATTATAGCCGCCTGTACTGAACTAACTACATTACAGTACTTTTAAAAAAAGAAGAATTTAATTGTACATTTTTTTGGGATAGTGGGACACAAGATCCACTGCTAGCATCGGACACAAATGTTGAAACCTAGGTATTGTTCAATCACATGGGATATGAAAACACATCGGACCTTTTTACAATAACCAGCCAACCTTGTCTCGCCTGTCTTTGGATGTTGGAGTAAAGCCGACTGAGCCAAAATTAAGGAAATCTGAGATAAGCACAATTTACGCAACACGTATCGATATGAAGATCTATTGCCATTCGATCCTGAATGGATAAACATTTATGGTTTGTTTATACTGATTATTTAGTTTATTAATGTTTGGAAACACGATGCAAATTCAGCTCGCCTCATTCTCTCATTCGTTGCAGAGAATGCCCGTTCAAATATTTTTACTGTAAATTTCATTTATTGAAGGGCATACAAGTACAACAATAAAAAAAATCATAAACAGGAAGGTGCGCGTGCATTTTTACATTCAACATAATTTGGTGATACAGTAAAAAAATGTGTATCTCTGTGTCAACACACACACATATTTCATATTACAGACTGAGAAGATCATTCCTCCCCCAAACTATGCGACTCTTCAATTCCACCAGAGGGGGTAAACGTTTAACATTATTCAAGTTATTGTCTGTTTTTTACCTGCATTTTTTATTACTCTTTAATTTAATATTTTTTGCTGCTGGAGTATGTGAATTTCCCCCTGGGATTAATAAAGTATCTATCTATCTATCTATCTATCTATCTATCTATCTATCTATCTATCTATCTATCTATCTATCTATCTATCTATCTATCTATCTATTGCGCTCTGCAACACAGGTCGACTCGAAGCGCAAGGCATACTGAGAATAAATTCTAAATGCACTTACCCAAGAACAGCACGATCCAAATTTTGTTTTCCATAAACAGATGTGTCATTCTGAAATTTGAAATGCAAGCACAAGGCGTAACAAAACAAATGTGCTCTCCTTTCAAAGGGGCGATACGAAACAGGATGAGCTGTTTGTAAAGAACGGCAACGGTGTCATTGAAATGTCAGTGTGTACAGGAAGACCGCGTCACTAATTAAAGACACTGCTGGTTTATTTCATTAGAAATATTCGACATGGAGACGAGTGGGAAACAAAACACATTTTGGTCAGTTTCTGGTAAATAAAACCAAAGAAAAGGAAATGAAACAAAAATAGATGAAACTCCGTCGTTCTCCGAGTTTGACAAGTTCATGCTTAGCGCTTCAGATTCAGTCATTGTCTTGAGCAGTTACACTGAAAAGTGGCCCGTTTAGGACCTGCGGGAACGACTGAATTCCTGGATTTTCCTTTATTGCCATTCTTTATTTTATATCAATTCTTGTTAACTGAATCGCTTTTACAGATGGTTCACTATAGAGCTTTGTGTGCAAGGGAAGTTATACAAACCGAAAAAGAGACAGTAATACATTCCCAAATATAAAGTTGCATAGAGAGACCGTGTGACCTGTAGGGGGCATCTCAGACCGCCAAACCCCTAACATATCCGCACAGAGACAAGTCCAAGGTTCAGACATTATGTTTAGTTTAAAGAGATACCTTTCATAAGGGGTGGTGCAGTGATAGCACTGCTGCCTCGCAGTAAGGAGACCTGGGTTCGCTTTTCAGGTCCTCCCTGCGTGGAGTTTGCATGTTCTCCCCGTGTCTGCATGTGTTTCCTCCGGGTGCTCCGGTTTCCTCCCACAGTCCAAAGACATGCAGGTTAGGTGTATTGGTGATCCTAAATTGTCCCTAGTGTGTGGGTGGGTGGGGGTGTGTGTGTGCCCTGCGGTGGGCTGGCACTCTGCCTGGGACTTGTTCCTGCCTTGCACCCTGTGCTGGCTGGGATTGGCTCCAGCAGACCCCCGTGACCCTGTGTTCAGATATAGTGGGTTGTGTAATGACTGACTGACTGACCTTCAATAGGCCTCCCAGCTCCAAATCACTTTGATACTAGACCCAGGAGTACTTCCAGTACTGCAATACTGAACTCAGGAAGCAGTTTTAGACAAAGCAGAACTCTCCTCAAATTAGAAAACCTTCACCCTGCAGTTCCACCTGGCAACTCTCAAGAAACTGCACTGCACACCCAACCTACCTGGAAAGGGGTCTCTCTTTGAACTGCCTTTCCCAAGGTTTCCTCCATTTTTTCCTACAAGAGTTTTTTTTGGGGGGGAGTTTTTCCTTGTCTTCTTAGAGAGTCAAGGCTGGGGGGCTGTTAAAAGGCAGGGCCTGTTAAAGCCCATTGTGGCACTTCTTGTGTGATTTTGGGCTATACAAAAATAAACTGTATTGTATTGTATTGTAAACCCAGCAGGGTAGTCCCACATCCCTATGGATGTGGACATGGGAGATGTACTAAAGGGATGCTGCCACCCATGATGTTGGGGGAACAAATAGCTCTGGGAGGCAGTTTACTTCTATCAATCCAATATAATTTCCTAACATAGAATGGGTATGCCCAACACCCCACCTGTGATGCCCATCCTTTAATGCCCACCTCAGCCCATCCATGAACATTCCTCTGTATGCTGTGATATACCCCCTATCAATAATTGGGTCAGGATGATAGTGTCCAATGCAGTTGTGCAGGCATGTTCTGCTGTTTTCTCAAGCAGTGCATTCCATGATATAAGCATTTTGCAAACATCATTCCAGCCTTCTTCATCTATCAGGAGTCTTACTCTAAGCCAGGGGTCTCCAACCTTTTTTCCCCTGAGAACTACTTTTACAAAATGAAAATGGCTGAGAGCTCCTCATGCTTTCTAACGTTTATTCTCATAGCTTATTTCAACCCAAACAAACTGAATAAGCTTGATTTGCCCGAACATTTACAAAATGTTGGCGTTCACAACTCACATTTTGCATTAAAGCATCACAAAAACTATTAGTTCACCTGCAAGTGCATTTTGTATGTCTGTATATATTTTCTAGTGTATCTTACGCTATTGAATTAAAACATGAATGCTGTCAAAACAAAACAATGCAATTCCAGATCCACAGATCTGACTTCTTCATTTGTCATTTTGTCCCATGTCACTGTGTCACTTTATTCACAGGTCCAGTCGCATGTGTGATGTGTTGTTTAGTTAGTCAGATGACTGGCACTGAGGTGTATGGTGGAGTGGAGCCACTTACCTTCACTCTGATGGAGTCACTTAAATGTTCGTCTCTCAGTCTTGTTCTGAACTTTGATTTCATGACATTCATGTCAGACTCACAGAGGTGTGGAGACCCAAACAAAGCAGACATTTTCAGAGCTGCTTGGTGAAGAGTCTTATAGTTATCTGGTGCTACTAAGCTCCAGAAATGCTGAGAATGCTGTTGAGACTTAAACTATACATTATTTTGAAGGTTTACCAATATATGATATATATTGTATATATATATTGTCTCTCTGTCTGTCTGTCTCTCTTCCACGAGAGAACTAATTAACTGATTTAGATTGGGATTTTTTCTATAATTTGCTTGAACATTCCAATTGATTTTGCGACTTTTCTCATTTCGCTATATATCACAGTTCGCTTGTGGTACCGATTTATTTGTGCGAATCCAAGAAACACGCAGTGTGCCAAAGGTAGGGTCCTTCCTCACTCACTTGCCAGCTTTGGGATGTGGTCCTTAACTCCGCTTAGCTTGCGAATGAGAGAACAATTGAATTCAACTTTGATTGATATTTAAAATAAAGTGTTACTTAGGTCTTGATGAGTTTGAGTCCGGATATTCTCTTCAGTGTATGCCACATTGAAAAGACAGATTGCAATTCAGATTGTGGATCATGATTTTGTGTTAAAAGGATCGTGATATGATTTTTCGGAAAGATCTCCCACCCCTAATTTGACTAATCAAGTTTTCAAATTTATGTAGGATTCATTAACTCTTTGGCGAGCTACTTGGAAAGGGGTTGTGAGCTACCAGAAGCTCGTGAGCGACATGTTGGAGACCCCTGCTCTAGGCCATGGTCAATACTTGCGATAGTCCTGAAGTGCTATACCAAGTTTGCAATGACAAAACCCCTGTCCACTTACAATGATATGATTACTACACTGCTGATTAGAAGTAAAATCAAATGTTGTTAATGATTTGGAAATCACATAGTCAAGTCAAGTTGGGGAGCATGCACTGGTACAGTGCGTTGCCGCACCCACTACACGACGAAACAACTTGGGATCCCGGTTGGCAACCCCCCAGGCAGACACACGGTCCAGTCCCACCCTCTGGAAATGACCCTCTATCTGCCACAGCCAAGTGTTATGTGGGCAACATCTTGGCCTGGTCCAGCCACTCGGGCCCCCAAACAATGAGGATCTTACGAGCTGGATCACCCTCAGAGAAACGCACCACATGGCCGTAGTGCTGTAACTGACGCTCCTTCACAGTGCAGGTAATGTGCCTCATTCAACACAAAGTCAAACCAAGGGTACCCAAGGACTCTCTGAAGAGACACAGTACTAAAGGAGTCCAGTCCTTATCTTAGGTCACTGGATAACGTCCATGTCTCACAACCATATAGCAAGACAGGAAGCACCAGGACTCTAAAGACTTGGACCTTCGTCCTTTTGTTGAGCTATCGGGAGCGCCACACACCCCTTTCCAGCAACCTCATGACCTCCCCATGCTCTCCCAATCCGTCTACTGACTTCATAGGAAGAGTCACCAGAGTCACATGAAAGTCACTGCCAAGGTAAGTAAACCGCTTGATAAGGTCAACACTTTCTCCGCAGACAGAAAAATCACATGACATTCTGAAAAAAAATAGTATAAAATTTTGAAAGCACCAGAGAGTATGTGTCACTGTTTTTGATTAAATGAATTATACACTACTCCGTACATAATTCACTTTCTTATTGAAGTGCTTGCTGTTGGTTCAGTCTCTCTTACAAGTCCCCTGCCATTTCAGAGAAAATAAATTCCTTCCCGAATGTGACTTTTAAAATAAACAAATTGCAAATATGTATAGTTTTATCAGGAGTCTTTATTAAAGATGGATTTCCAAGTGAAACATCCACTATAATTTATAAGCACATATAGTGTCTTTAGCTTTTCACTCAAAAGAAAAAAAAAACAAGTAATATTTCATTCAATAAACTGATATATTAAACAATCATGAGTTATAGATAGAATATATGCAACAATTGAAATAATTATTCTTAACTATTCCACTACATATTTAATTAAATAGTTCTATATTGGGTAAAATGCTAACAATTCAAATTATGTAACATTCTCAGAAGTCTTCTTAATTACAGCCAATAAGAAGTCACACTTTTCCCATTTCATGCTAATCCCACTTATATACTTTCTAGTTATACTGATATTATTATTTCATTTATATTATGTTTGTTTTTTCACGATAGCTTTAGCACATTTGTCACAACAGAAACATCATTCTCACAGCAGTTCATGAAGTCTTAGACACATATTGCACAACTTTAAAAACATTTGTCAATACGCCACACAATAACAAACTCATCAAACTGTTTGTACTTTTGTCAGTGAGCTCAATAAGTTGTAGGCCGCTGTTTGACGAAAAGCGCAAGGATTTGTGTGAGGAAGGGGTGCACAAATGCATGGTAGACATGGAGGGTGGGGAGGAGGCAGAGACAAGAGGGAGAAGAGGTCAAAGAATTCCAGAGTGCTTATTGAAATGTGACCTGCCATTGTTGACCATGTAGTCAACAACAGTCTAAGAATGGCCAACAATAGTCGGTCATATTTCAATTTTAATGTGAAGCTACAATATCAGAATATGTTTGGGGACTTACTTGTGTTATTCTTCATAATTTTCCAGAGGGTGTTGGAGCTGGAAATCAGTGACATCCCAGACTCAATTGTGTACATAGATGAGGCAGGTATCATCCTCACCAAAGTCTGGCAGGAAAATCACAGGGCACAAGGCCACAGTGGATGTACCAGGACAGCATGTTGACCGCATGTGTACTGCTATACAGTATCTGAATACAGTGGGCTCCATAATATTTGTCCCTGCAATTCAGATTAGCTTCTGGTGTTCTTGGGTTGGTTAGTCAATGCCATCATTCCTGAGACTGAGAGAGGAGTGGTCCGACAAAACCTGCCAAATTTTGTTGTTTTCATGAACAATGTCTGATCTCATCACTCATTAATCGCATTAAGAGATTAGTCTGACCCTCATCTAGGGATGCTCATGATGTTCCTGCCACCATATTCACCTTTCCTCAACCACACTGAGAAGTTTCCATTGCAGAGGTGGAGGGGTCTGTAAGCACCAGATTCATGTCCATATTTCCCTACTAGAAGAGAGTTCATAACACCTGATGCTTGCCATGGGTGGGTCAGCATGCAATAAACCAACCCCCTAACCGAAATGGCTTGAGAGACAAAACATAAGGCGTGATTGTCTCTCAGGAGAGGGAATGAATGCCCCCTGAAGGAGTCCATTCCTATTGCATTTGTGCAGTAGTTATTTAATTTGATCTGTTGCATTATTATGCCATGCTACTCCTGTTGTCTACAGTAACGTATATTGCAATGTTTCAGTTTTGAGTAAAATTGACTGTTTTTATGTTTATTTCATGTAATGGTTTAATGTTTTTTAAAATATGGTCAATACATTTAAGCAAACACACTAAATTTCTTTCTTTCTTTGGGGGCCATATAAAGTTCTATCCAATCTAAATATGTTCTTATATGTTATAATATCTTTGTATTATTGCTTTCACCTTTGTTCCATTTACCACCATTATCGTTTGGATGAACGGAAAGAGTAATAAGGCATACATTTTTCTGAATAATGAAAGGGATCTAAGCATTTGAGCGAAGGTGTTGAAGCGACTGTTCGACTTTGGGCATTTTGATGCATGTAGTAACTGCTTTAATTGTTTTAAGGCCTAACGCACAGGATGCTGCTGCTTTGAGAAATACATTAACTGCTTTGTGAAACGCTTTACCAGTTGTGAGCCTGACATTTCTGATGTGAGTAATGTGTCAAATCGATTGTGAAAAAGCTTTAATTTCACTGTTATTTAAATTCAAAATATTTTTTTAATTTGTCACTTCCATATGAAAACAATAAGATATGCACATCATTCTCACCACCACTACCACCCCAACATTTGTCATTTCTATCTCTATTTTCCACTCAGCATCCATCGTTTTAGGTGCTGTGCAGGTTGTAAATATAAAGAGTAGCCTTGTATTTCTTTTTTTGTTTACAATTTTTTTTTCTTTTTTCTCTTTTTGGTGAGGTACTATAGCTTATTTTCCTATTTTTATGCCTCAAGCATTTTTATCTGAGTAATAGCCTTGGGTGTTTTTTGTGTTTTTTTCTTTAAAATGAACTGTGTGTCTCAGTAGCACAGATGTAGTTCTGTTGGATATTAAAATAAGTTTGTTGGATATTTTAGCTAAGGACCATTCATGGAAACATTTGTACCAAGGCTTCTAACCTATGACCAGACGATTGTTGGTGTTTCATAAATTTACATTATACTGAATATATCTCTGACCTCTTTGGCTTTATGGCAGCATAGTGATTAGCATTGCTGCCTTACAATTTTGAGGGACTAGCTTTGTATCTTACCCTAGTCATGGTGCCTATGCAGTTTGTACATTCACCTATATCCTTAGAAGGTTTTCTTTGGATCCTTTTGTTTTTGTCTTATAACAAGAAAGATATTGATGCCTTGCCTTAACAGAAGATTTCGAACACCCAGAGGTGAATGGGTTTGTGAGTGAGCTCTACATTGTCTGCCATCTTGTGCTGGTTTTGTTCCAATCTTATGCCTGCTTCTATAAGAATGTGCTCAGCCTCCCTGCTTCACTAAACAGAATGAGCAGGTTCAGCAATGGGTGAGTGGATGGATGGTTTCAGTAAATGTAAGAGAAATGGATTGTTTACTTTAATGAAAGAAGAATGTTTTGCTTTTTCATTTTTGATTTTCAGATATTTGTACAAAGCAAGAGCAATAACGATAACAAGCATGCTTCCAAACACAAGAACCCCAATGATGATGTTATCATTCCTCTTGGGTCCTAAAAAGAAAAGGAGAGAGCAGGATGAGAATCATACATATTCCATATCAAGTACATATTACACTGTGTACACAGTATCCCTAAACTGAAAAAGTATAACAGTGATGTTGTTCATTCAATGTAAATTTTCTCTTTCAAGAAACTTAAGATTAGTCATTTAGTGTTATAGCTTGAAATATTTAGTTTCAGATCTCAAAGTAAAAAAAAATGTTTGTACCAAACTAAGTTATGGTGGAGGGAATAAATGTAAAAATCCTATTTCAGTTAACCTAATATTTTAGGTTGTTCGTTTGTTGTGTTGGAGGGGCCGTTTGTATATTCTTCTGGTCGAACTTTCCAGCGTGCTGGCTTTCCATCTGCCAAAAATGAAGAACACTTTCCGAGTGGAGTGGATGTGGCTATACCTGTCTGGTCATTTTCAGCATCAGACTTTTATAATGGAGGATTTTTGGTAAGTAACCCTGTTTCTCAACTGTTAATTTTAAGTATAAGAACTCATAATAAAACATACTTTCAAGATAAGATTTACACTGCAAAATGCTTGTGTATTTTCACTAGATTTTTAAATAAATGTAAAAAGTACAGCATTGAAATGTGTTATGTTCATAATATTTCTAATAGCATAAAACATTTTAAATTGTAACAACTTAAAAAATAGATTTACTTCAGTATAAATCAAGTGACTTGCACCCAATCACTCTAAATGATTTGCCTCAACTTAAAAATTGTGGGTTCAATAAGATAAAAAGAATTAGATTGGTTCAGATTGAAAATATTAAGTGTGAATCATTACCTTAATTATTTTAAGTTGAATGGAGGTTATACTTTTTTCAGTGTAATCCAAAATACCTAAATCAGAAACATTTTGAGTGCCGACGTGATGCCACAATTGGAAAAGTCCACACCAGTGGTCTCTTTATAAAACTTCACTTGGATTTCAGCATGAAAATAAATGTATGCTAAAAGATGGATGTGAATAACATTTGTGCAAATTCAAAAAAATGCAGCTTTTTTCAAGCAAGATGCCCTTCTTGCAAAATGAATTCATTAGATTGCTGCAATTACTTTAGGAAAGAGGGACGCAGCTGAAAATTGCTTTTTTATGTTGGTAAAAACTTGTTACGGTTTATGTATGTATGCCTACACTGTACGAAAAGTGAATGTAGAGCCTCGTCAGTCTGCTAATGGCTTCCAGCACGGTGGGAATTATGCAGTGAAGGACAGCTGAGATATTTCTGACCTGTTGGCCAGTCCCCTGAGAAATAAGAACAGGTTGCCGATGTAAACTGATAAAAAACTAAAAATTTTCCTCAGTGGAAATACTCTGCTCTTGTCCTCTTAACAAGGAACTAAAGTAGAGTCCGCACATTATATTCATCACTTTTAAAGTTTAATATGTTTGTTTCCTCTATGCACATTATAACAATGGCTTGGTGATATCAAATATTATGGGCATGAGTTGTCATTTAGCTCGTTTGGCTGCATTTCCATATGTTCCCTAGAAATATCATTACCTCATATTTCAATATCCAAAATACTTCTGTTCCCAGGCATTTCAGATCAGACAGTAACTCAATACGTACAAATTTACACAAAGTGAAACTAGCGCTTGTTTGGCTGCATTTTCCATATGTTCCCTAGATACTGTTTATCATTACACAAAGTGAAACTGGCATGCAACATATTATCACACACTGCACATGGGAGCGTGTCTGCGGCTCTGCTCAAGAAGGAGCTGATCAATAACATTTTAGAATAAGCATTTAATTGAGGAAGCAGATTCTCTCCCCTCTATTTCTTTATTAATTATATCTATTTACTTATTTTTACTAGCTTAAAGTTTTACTCTGCTGGCCTAGCTCTCTTTCTTATGGGTGGGGTTGATTTGTTTCAAAGTAATTTTTGTAAAACTTGACTTATTTGTATGGAATGTTATTTGATTTTAATAAAATCAATAAAATCCAAAAAAAGAAGTGAAATGGGGAACAGCTTTGGGTAAAATGCAGTTTAACCTCTTTTGCAGGAGAAGCCCAAACAAGAGCACTGACTTTAATTTTGGACTTTCCTAGAAGTTGCAAACTTGCCTGTCCCTTCCCTATATAAGAAACAAGATGACACAAGGTCGCCATTTATTATCGGACCAATACCTGTTGGAGCCAGCAGCAAGCATAATGGAGACTGAATGGAACTGCATGGATCGGTTCCTTCCTTAATTTCCACTGAGCATCGTTGCTTTTAAATGGGGATCTCTATTAGGCTCCAGCTCTGCACCTTGTCCTGTCTCCGCTCCCTTAACAACATACTGTGTATACACAATATTTTTGCTAGTAGAATGTTAAGTTTTAAACGCCATAAGAACCTCTCTTAGTTCAGTTACTGAAATGGTTAACATGTCTGTCTTCAAAGCACATTTTCACACATGTAGTTTTATTCACAAATAATTTACTGGGAAGCACTATGTGCAAATGTGAGAAGACATGTTGGGAAAATTAACTTGATGTTGCAATGCGCTGGAAGTGTGAACAGGGGATCTGACAGCACTGCTGGAAAAGTTAACCTGGCAAGGTTTTGACTTTTATACATGGAGTATCAAGACGCGCAGCAGCTTCCTCACTCTCCGTGTGTGGACATTTTATTATCCCAATCAATAACTGAAGTCCGGGGAACACTGAATAACAAAATTCAATCATTTTTGACAACTTTTTCACATCAAATGACAGACGGTGGACTTGCTAATCACACCGAGCTCTTTCTTGGTATTCATCAAGCTATTGTTATTGCCATAACATTTCCTGCAACAGCTAGTTGAGTGGAAAAATCATTTAGCAAAAAGAGAAATGTGAAAACTTGCCCGAGGATTAAATATGTTACACGCGTCCCGCCACACAGTCAAACCAGAGAAAGTACGGAGTCCCCAAACGTTCACAAAACACAGCATAGTCGAACACGAGATAGTATGGAAGGCGCATGCACCTATACAATGCAAGCGAAGGAGCCACGGCTCAGAAACAAAAGAGTTCAACTAACGGAAATAGGTAATTTTAACAGTAAGCGCAATTATACATATTACTAACAGTAAACAACGTATACCTAATCAACAAATCCCAAGGACAGACCATGGACAGAGTCGGCCTTTACCTCTCTGAGCCTGTATTTAGACATGGACAACTTTATGTAGCCTTCTCAAGAGTTCGGCATGCATGTGACGTTAACGTCAAGATTATAATAACTCCATACCAAGGAAAACTCATTCAAGGACAACACGCCATCTTTACTACAAATGTAGTGTATGAAGATATCCTTTGTACGTCATCTACACCTTTACACTCCAATATATCTCATACATAGATCTGCGCAAACTCAAAGACACTCTATACTTACATAACATAACAATTACACTGCTATTGTCATTTACATATATTACATAGACCTACAGATGTCGTGACGGTGAACATGATACATATGTACCAATTACCAAGACAGACAATCTCTTTCAAATCTATTTTGGGTTACCCAAGACCAGGGGTTGGCGAGCGAAGCGAGCAGGGGGCGGAGCCCCCTAGTTAAATATGTTAAACACAAAAATAATAAATGTTCATTAAATTAAGATTCTTGAGTTTAAGAATTAACTAATAATGTCATTAATAATTACAAATAAAGAAAGTGTGGACTACAACTGTTCTTCGAACAAGAATGATTTAAAGTTATAGCCTGCCCTATTGAATCTGACAATCTTGGTTTATAGGTATACAGTATTATTAACTGACATGCTTATTGTAAAAAATGCATTTTAAAATCAAGAAATTAGATATTATTTGGGGTGTACTTTTTAGCATTTCTTTGACTAAATTTTAAGCTTAATTTTACTGCCCTCGCTTATTAGTACCATTGTTTTTTTTGTTTTGTGATACATAATAATAATCATCATCATCATCATCATCTTCTTTGTGGTGGGCTTAGCCGAGCCCGGGGTCTGTTTCCTGCCTTGCACACTGTGTTGCCTGGGATTTGCTCCAGCAGACCCCCATGACCCAGTAGTTAGGATATAGCAGGTTGGATAATGGATGGATGGATCGTCTTCTTCTTTTGGCTGCTCCCTTTAGGGGTCGCCACAGCGGATCATCATCTTCCATATTTTCCTGTCCTCATCATCTTGCTCTGTCACACCCATCACCTGCATGTCCTCTCCCTCCATATCCATAAACTTTCTCTTAGGCCTTCCCCTTTTCCTTTTCCCTGGCAGCTCTATCCTTAACATCCTTCTCTCAATATTCCCCTCATCTCTCCTCTGCACATGTCCAAACCAACGCAATCTTGCCTCTCTGACTTTGTCTCCCAACCGTCCAACTTGAGCTGACCCTCTAAAGTCCTCATTTCTAATCCTATCCATCCTCGTCACACCCAATACAAATCTTAGCATCTTTAACTCTGCCACCTCCAGCTTTGTCTCCAGCTTTCTGGTCAGTGCCACCGTCTCCAACCCATATAACATAGCTGGTCCCACTACCGTCCTGTAGACCTTCCCTTTCACTCCTGACACTCTTCTCTACCCATTCCATCCTACCTGCACTCTCTTTTTCACCTCTCTTCCACAATCCTTATTACTCTGTACTGTTGATCCCAAGTATTTAAACTCATCCACCTTCGCCAACTCTACTCCCTCATCCTCACCATTCCACTGACCTCCCTCTCATTCACACACATGTATTCTGTTTTATTCCTACAGACTTTCATTCCTCTCCTCTCTAGAGCATATCTCCACCTCTCTAGGGTCTCCTCAACCTGCTCCCTACTCTCGCTATAGATCACAATGTCATCAGTAATAATAATAATAATAATACATTTTACTTATATAGCACCTTTCCCATGCTCAAAGCGCTTAACATAGAAAATGTTGTCCTCCCTCCTACAAAGTTTCCTGTGGACACCCTTAGTTAAATCTGTTTCTTTGATGAAGTAAATAAAAAACTGAAGCTGCTCTGACTTTCAAAACCATTAAACCAATCCCCAAATGCAATTGGATGCTTCATCATTCATACATTCATAACTTGTTTAAAAAAAACAAGAAAGTGATTTATTTGCCCCAGTTATGAGTAGGCAAACAAACTAATATGCAATATTTTCAGTCATTTACATACCGTTAATGCTATTTATGTACTTTTTCATATTTTTAAATGTGTTAATGTAAGGGAGTTTGAGTTTATATTGTAACTTTATATTAGAAACCATTTGTGATATAGGACTTGGGTATGTAACAGTATGGTTGTCACTCTATTGTCTTTGGTTCATTTTATCCCCCATACCCTGTTCCCCGTACGTTGCCTGTGTGGAGTTTGTAAATTCTCTCCAAGTCTGTAAGAGTTTTTTTCTGGGTATTCTGGATATTTTTGGTGATTCGAAAATAGCCCCAGTATGACTGAGTTTGAGACTGGATGTATGTGTGAGTGGGATGTGTAATAGACTGCTGCACCTGGGATAGGATTGTGCGTCACCCTCAAACCCGAATGTCATTAAATGCTACTCAGTACCCAACTACTGAAATTGATCCAGCAGATATCAAAAGAATTAAAAAAAAATTATGCGTTAGAACAGCTTTCCATTTGCATGCCTCTTCTGATCCATTTTAAGAAATGGGACAAGATTTGACAGAAGTACTTTCTTAATTCTAACATGTACAGTGAAGTGTGTGATGCAAATTACAATATAGAATTTGGTTTAATCTGGATTTTTGTCTGATTTATTGTACAGAAAGGAAAGATTTGAGAGGCCAAGTAAATTTTTCATTCGATTAGTCTTTCAGGTTTACGAAAATCTGTCTTAAATTCTAGTCCTGCATAGTAATATAACCTAACCAATAATTTGTTACTGAAAATTAATATAATTACACGCAAGTCAAGTCAGTACATACCATCAGCAATATCATGATCTTCTTCATGTGGGGGAGCTAAATCTGTAAGGAAAAAATAAAATATAAGTACAAGGAGATTTCAATACATGTATTTTGTTTTTAACCAAGGCTTATATTTATAAACTAATGCAATTTTGTCCACTTACAGCATGATTTATTGAATTGCTTTCAGATTTACATGAGTTTTTATTTAAATGTTGATGACCAGTTCCATGAGCAGCACAGTGTCGCAGTGGTAGCGCTGCTGCCCCGGGTCATCCCTGCGTGGAGTTTGCAAGTTCTCCCTGCGTCTGTGTGGGTTTCCTCTGGGTACTCCGGTTTCCTCCCACAGTCCAAAGACATGCAAGTTAGGTATATTGGCGTTCCTAAATTGTCCCTAGTGTGTGCTTGCTGTGTGGTTGTGTGTGTGTGTGTGTGCGCCCTGCGGTGGGCTGGTGCCCTGCCTGGGATTTGTTCCTGCCTTGTGCTGGCTGGGATTGGCTCCAGCTGACCCCCGTGACCCTGTGTTAGGATATAGCGGGTTGGAAAATGACTGACTGACTGACCAGTTGAATTGTGAGTTTACATTCACATGCTGCTGAACATATAAGCAGGAAGTATTCTATGAAATGGTTGACATTTCTTCTGTTAGAAATATTTCACTTATGTGAAAAAATCAGAAAGCTGATTCACGCTGAGACATTCTAGTACAATGAATGTCATCTGCATATGGAAATCTAATATGAATTGTGAAGAAAGTCTTGAAATGCTAAAGGATTTTCTAACCTGACATTTTGCAAAGTAGGCCTTAAAGGAATACTCTGTCTAAAATTGTTGATTGTTTTTTATATGTTACTTTTAAAGTTTTTAGTGATGGCTAAGAAAAATGTTTAATCTCTTGGTTTTGGCGAGAACAGACTTAACAAATCTTGGGTAAAATGGGATCTAATGGTGACCAATGCTGAATTTTATAGTGCTGTCATATCTGTGTCAAGGTGTGTCTTATTTCAAGATATTACACAATAGTTCATTCACTTCACAATTACAATGTGGTTGATCGCCTCCATAAAGTTTGGGACAAAGACCCATTTTTCCTTGATTTAACCCTTTGCTCCATAGTTTACAATTAGAAATCTAACAGTTCAGATGTGATTAAAGTGCACATTCATTTAAGGGGATTTGCTTACATTTCAGTCACACAACATTTTTTCTACATGGTACCCTCATTTCAGGGCACCATAATTTTTGGAACAATTAGCATCAAAGGTGTGTGGGATTCCTCAGGTGGGTTTCATGGCTTCATGAGATACCTTGGCTTTCTCCAACCCTTTGGAGTCTCTGCCAATGAAAGTCAAACAAGCTATTATGAAGCTGAGAAACAAGAATGAAACCAGTAGAGACATTGGGAAAACCTTAGGAGGACCTAAATTAACTGTCTGGAATATCATGAAGATGAAAGAACACACTGGCACTGGTGAGCTCAGTTATCACAAAGGGACTGGTAAGCCAAGGAAGACCTCCACTGCTGATGACAGAAGAATCCTTACTATGGCAAAGAAAAATGCCCAAACGCCTATCCAACACATCAGAAACAGTCTTCAGGGGGCAGATGTGGATGTGTCAGAGACCACTCTCTGCAGAAGAATCCATAAAGAGAAATACAGAGGTCACACTGCAAGATGCAAATCACTAGATTTCACAAAAACAGGATGGCCAGATTACATTTTGTGAAAAAGGACTTCAAAGAGCCTGCAGAGTTCTGGGGAAAGGTCTTGTAGACAGATGAGTGATCAAAGTGATAGCAAGAGTAAAGTGTGGAGATGAAAAGGAAACACCCAAGATCCAAAGCAGACCACCTCATCTGTTAAACATGGTGTGTGTGTATGTGTGTTGTGGGGGAGGGTGTTTTGACTTGGTCATAAACTGGAACTGAACTGGAAGACCAATTATGAGCTAGGTCTTCTCATCCAACATCATCAGTGCCTGACAAATGCTTTATTGGCTGAATGGACACAAATTCCCATAGTAAAACTCCAAAATCCTGTGGAACCCCTTCCTAGAAGATAGAAGCAGTTATAACAGCAGGGATGGTACCAGCTCCATATTAATGTCCATGGTTTTGGAATGGGATGTCAAATGAGCTCATATGTTGTAGGTGTGACGTTCAGGTGTCCACAAACTTTTGGCCATACAGTGTATATGAAATAAAGACAATCACTCTAATTCACTAAATATACTGTAAATAAGTGGAATTTACCTTTTACTAGAAGATTTACACTTTCAGTAAGAAACTCTTCCTCTGTTATTACTGTACAGTAATAGACCCCACCATCCGACATCATGACATCAGTGATCCTGAGCATTATCTGCCCATTTTTAAAACTTTCATCATTTACGCTGAATCTACTTTTCTCTCTTTTGTTTCTTCCGAGATGATGCCTATTGGGAACGTAGTTATAAATGATATCATCGACTTTGTTGGTCCAGACAATTCTTGTAACTTCTTCTGCCTCTAAGGTGTTCATTTTGCAGGTAAGTTCAGCAATATCGTTCACGATAGCAGTCTGGTTAACTGGATCACATGTCACCTTAATGCTCCCTAGAAAGAAAGAAAGAAAGAAAGAAAGAAAGAAAGAAAGAAAGAAAGAAAGAAAGAAAGAAAGAAAGAAAGAAAGAAAGAAAGAAAGACTGTTACATAAGGCTTATAGAGTAGGGCTGCTCTGTATAGAGGCACTGATAAAGTACAGAAAAACCCAAATTTAAAAGCAGTACCAGCATGTTGTTAATTTCCACACTGGGAAGTAAATGATAGTTTTTAAGAACCATACACACAGTTTTGTATTAGTGTGACTGCAACCCCAAGCTGGCACCTAAGTCAACTTTTTTTGTACCTATCCACCATTAGCTTAGAGTGGCCATACATCTCATTTTCCCCAGGAAACTACCATATATCAGCTTCCATTTTGATGCTCTGGCTTACTGTTAAAGAAAATGATTTGCACATGACTTAATTTCTATTTCAAGTAATTAATGCAAATATTGCACCCTGCTGATTGCTGCACATCAGCCTTTGCTAGCTCTTGTTCAGTACACTATATTTAATCTCCAATCAAATCAGTTTTAATTTAAAAATTAGGGAGATCTGATCAATCCAATAACCAGTACTCTGGAGATGTTTGCAACCAGCAAAGGACTGCATCAAGTGCAAAACGCTGCCTTCAGAGAGGAAATAACGAGCCTTATGTTTTTATAGCACCACTATTCTTGGTACAATCTGTATATTCTCCAGGTATTAATGTACAGAAGGCCTCTCTCTTAAACTTGGCAACTTCCCTTACCACTGACGCTCTCCATGCAAAGTACCAACATCATCATTTTAGCCAAAGTTCTATGCAGCTTCCTCCACTACTGAGGTATTCTACAGGGATCATTCAGACACCTTGTATGTAGTCAAAAGAGGCTCTGATCAGGGCACTTGAGAGACTGAGTGAGGTGTCCGAGTGTCTGGGCTTGCGAGTGTCCTGGATAAAAACCAAGATCCAGACCTTTAATGAGCTCTTGGATACAGCCATCACCAGTGTGTCTGTTTGCGGAGAGAGTGTCGACCTCATTGAGAGGTTTACTTACCTTGGCGGTGACATTCATGTCTCTGGTGACTCTTCCTATGAAGTCAGTAGACAGATTGAGAGAGCATGGGGGGTCATGAGGTCACTGGAAAGTGGTGTGTGGCACTCCCGATATCTATGCAAAAGTACGGTCCAGGTCTTTAGAGTCCTGGTGCTTCCTGTCTTGCTATATGGTTTGTGAGACATGGATGCTATCCAGTGACCTGAGACGAGGACTGGACTCCTTTGGTACTGTGTCTCTCCGGAAAATCCTTGGGTACTGTTGGTTTGACTTTGTGTTGCTCATGGAGTCCCGAATGAGGCACATTACCTACATTGTGAGGAAGCGTCAGTTACGGCACTACAGCCATGTGGCACGGTTTCCCCGAAGGTGATCCGGCTCGTAAGATCCTCATTGTTGGGGACCCGAGTGGCTGGACCAGGCGAAGGGGTCGCCCACGTAACCCTTGGCTGTGGCAGATAGAAGGTCATTTCCGGAGGGTGGGACTGGACCGTGTGTCTGCCTGGGGGGTTGCCAACCGGGATCCCGAGTTGTTTCGTTGTGTAGTGGGAGCGGCAACGTGCTGTACCAGTGTATGCTCCCCAACTTGACTTGACTTGTTTCAGGTATCTATACAGTAACATCTACTGGCAGTCAGTAGAAATGAAAACTACCTAGTCTTATAGAATGGGGCCTCCAAAATAGACTATAGGAAAACAGTGTTAGAAAATAAATATAGAAAATTTAAATCTACCATCAATTTCATTGCTATTTTATTCAGTTTACTGTATTTCAGTTCTGGGCCTTATGTTCTTCTATTTTGATCAATTGGTGGCTAAGTGAAATGAGGAGTAGTAGAATTCTTTAAAAGGTATTGATAATGATACATTGTGTGGTTCTTATTTATTTTCTAACAACAGTATAAAATTATTTATTATACATATTAGAATAAAGTATGAAATATGTAACAAACTTCACTTACATGTCTGGGGAAGAAAAATGACTGACAAAAGTATCAAGTGATAATTCAGCCTGCCAAAAAAAAATAATAATAATCATTACCATCGTCCTCATCATAATAAGTACTAACTGTCTTTCTAGTGAAGAATACTGTCAATACCATGAAGAAGATGACAAAGAAAAAAAAAAGCATAAATCAAATGACACTCTGAAGTGGTTTAGTTTTGTGTATGATCAATGCCATGGCTTTAGAAATACATTGCATCATTTTGCTAAAATTACAAGCAGACTGATTTACTCAGCATCTGACTATAATGCCCAAGGTTGAAAATGACAAGTCCAGAGGACTAACAATTTGTTAAAGATCGAGAAATGAAAGTAGTCTTTAGGGGAAAACTGGGAGGCAATGCTTGCAAACCAAAGATAATCCAAATAACTCATCTTCATAGTTGCAGTAGCCACACTATGTAGTTATAGCGTAGTGTCAAAAACTCCTTATCTGTCTGTTATTGTTTCCCTAAGCCACTAATCATGACACAGGCTATTGGTGATGTGTTGCATGTTGATTAGCACATGCAAGTAAGAATCTCAACAATAAGTACCCTAAATTTGTTCATGAAGCCAAGTTTTATTTAAGCAGATCCAAAGGAAGAATTTAAGCTGTAGCAGGACACTGTCTTCACAGTGGAGGTGCAATAACATCGCAGGTCACAAACCCTGTGACTAGCAATGGAGCTCTTACTGTTCTCAACATAGCAGTGTCCTGTACAAAATGCAGCATTAAATGGTATTGTATGGACAACTGAAAGACACGTGCACCACTTAAACCAGCTCTGACCTTTCCAATGTGAAAGTGAAACTGTTTTATTAAATAGCTTGAGGGACAACTGCTTGTTATTCGAACACTACTTTATATTTTTTTAGGTTGAAATGTAAGGATATTTATCCTTAAATTACTTACAGTACAAGCACATGGATTATAAAGAAGGACCTAAATTTTAACTAGTGTCCTATTTGATATATATTGATAGACTGTTTTGCAGTTTTCATTTTAAAGTGAAGACATTGATATTCCTACAAATGATTAATGAGGACTCTGTTCACAATTAGGAAAGATTTAGGTGAATATTAGGTTGTTGGGAGTTACTAGGAAAAATATTCCAATTCATATGCTACTTTCCAAAGAGAAGCCTTATTTTTTTTTATTTACTAAGAATTACTTGGGCACAATAAGAAAAATCAATAGTTTATGTACTGGGGCTTTAAAGGTCTTATGTAGACCAAAAATAGCAATAACGATTTTTTGTTATACAGCAGTAAGTAACTAAGTGATGTATGAGGGACGTTCAAAAAGTTTTAACACTTTTTTTTTAACTCTATTAAGAATTTCAAAAACAAATCACATCACTTTTTACACAGTCACCTTTGTGACGCAATTTTCCCAGCTTCATACCAACTTTTTAATGCCCAATTACTGCTCCTCCCGCCTTCACCGTTTTCAACGAAAATATAAAAGTGCGGAAACTTTTTGAACGTCCATCATACTACAGTAGTCTGAAAACTAAAATGTTACTAATTAGGTTAACTTTTTTTAACTTTAACAAATTTGATCTCTATGCAGATTACTTTTTGGTTTATCAAGTTAAACAAAACATAACATAGTATAATTATTACCAGTGTTGAAAAAGGGCAAATATATTCAATTCATATCTGACTCTTTTTCTCTGCTTACACACTGAATTTAGGTGATATTTTTACATTATTTTGTCTGATATGTTGGGTTTTACTGCACAGCACTTTGGTCAGCTTGATGTTGTTTTTAAAAAATATTTAATAATTATTTTTTTTAAATAAAAAAATAAAAATAGCAATTTTCTTTAAAGTACCATCCATCCATTTTCCAACCCACTGAATCCAAACACAGGGTCACGGGGGTCTGCTGGAGCCAATCCCAGCTAACACAGGGCACAAGGCAGGAACCAATCCCGGGCAGGGTGCCAACCCACCGCAGGACACACACAAACACCAAGCACACACTAGGGCCAATTTAGAATCACCAATCCACCTAACCTGTGGAAGGAAACCGGAGTGCCCGGAGGAAACCCACGCGGAGAACATGCAAACTCCACGCAGGGAGGACCTGGGAAGCGAACCCAGGTCCCCAGATCTCCCAACTGCGAGGCAGCAGCGCTACCCACTGCGCCACCGTGCCGCCCTAAAGTACCATTCACATTGCATATTTAACCCAACTGCACTGTTCTGGAAATTTCTGGACAGCATTTCTGGAAATTACAAGATTTTGTTTTTTATTACATAAATCTCTATTTAGGATATTTTGAACTAATGCTTATGTATTGTGAAATGTAATAAAAAACCTATTCATCTTTTTAACCTGATTAGTTAATTTAATGGTTGTCAGGGCTAAAAGCCTGCCTTTGCAAAATCAAGAAGAAGGCAGAAAACAATTCTAGATATGTTGCCAGTCCATCACTGGGCATATTTACAATCACAGTAGGCAAATTTAGAAACACTGATAGACGTACCCATACACCTTTGGGAAGTGTGTGGAAGTAAACCAAAATTTAATCTATCAGTCCTTCAGGGATCAATAAAGTGCTGTCTACTTATTTATCCAATTAACTATGCAATCTTGCCAGTTATACAAAAATGAAAATCTGCCCATTGTGGATGAGGGAAGACATTATATGAGTCCAGAAAATTGTTTGGGTGCCAACCAGTTGGCCCCATTTTATCCGATGCCATCAATACCAGAAAAAAAAAAATCTTAATCATTAATAAAGAGCTGCTTGATCTTTGAGGGGCTCCATCCTGCAGCAAGCTCTGATCCAAATGAAACGCCTCCTTCTGGGGACGTCTGGATTTTATAAGGCTCTGGCTGGAAGAGGTGGGGATAGTTGGCCTCACTGGGCATCTTCTCAGCACTGTAGGTGAAGAAAGAGATGATACTGTTGGCAACAGCATTACCCATCTTCCCAGAGTGGTATTACATACCTCTGATGAGCCTGGAAAGTGATCCTCCAATTTGCATGTGTGACAATCTGCAAACTATCTATCTATCCAGTTAGGAAACATAATTTTTCTTCCAATAAAATGTTAAAAATGACTGACAGAAAAAAAAACAGAAAAGCTTTTGATCACATCACACTATCAGTTTACAAAAATATTTAATACACTGAAATAAAAGTGAAGACTTATTTGCGTCCTGGCTTCAAATGTACTGAATCCTATCCCATAATAAGTCAAGTCAACTTTATTTATAAAGCACTTTACATACAACAGCCGCTGACCAAAGTGCTGAATGCCCCTTCCCTTCAAAAGGTCTCAGGTAAATTAATGCATATTTGTAAGCCAGTGGCTCAATACTGACCAGTCATATAATATCCACCAACAAAGTCAGTGGAATGAAGCTAGCTGAGGAGTGAAGCAGTTATTTTAGTTAGCGTACATCAGAGCTCCAGAAGCAGCATTCATACTTGCTGTAATTAGATCATCCAATGGTAACTGAATAAACACTTCAAGTATCCTCCACAGATATGATACCATCATTAACTGAGTGATCGATTACGTGTGAAAGCCAAGTTTAATTAATAACTTTACCACTCCTTTTAAAATCATTATTTTTTGAGGAGTTAGGTATAAATAAGATATGTCTTGTATGCTGAAATAGCCTACATGTACAGGGAATGTTATGTGCCATAATTTGAAATATATAAAGAATCAATAAAACTTGACAGACCAAAACATCAAAAAACACATGAATAACTGGAACACAGAACCTCAGTTACAGTACATATTTCATTTTGCAGGACAAGATTTTTAAAATTAGACTAGTATAGTCTGACAATACTCACATACTAGGAAGCTCTATTACATTGCAAATATCTGAAAATAGTTTGTGTTTAAAAACGTGTATTTACAGTGTTTCAGACACAACCAATGTCTATTTTTAACATACATTCTTTGAAAATATGAACACAAAACCATTCGTTTTATATCAATTTCTTTACCATACATTATACTCTTACATTAGGTATTAATGTCACTACTTACGTGCAAAAGAAGGAGAAGCGTTTCAGGTTCATAATTATAACTTCAAACAACTTTTCTGCTTGTAAGAGTTTGGAGGAAATGTTATGTTTTACTTATTTCGAAACAAACTAGGGGAAATCTATTCTTTTCTAATAATACTTTAGATGGAGCATATTGCACTTGTCGATCCGTCCATCCACTCACCCGACTGAGTGAAACCGAAACTCTTTCTAAAAATGCGTAACAGGAGTGTACCAAGAACACGAAAGTGCAGTTGAGATCGTTATTCCGTTAACTGTCGTGTAGCCATCGCGAACATAGAGTATACCAACAAAATAATGTAAAATTTTACAAATCACTCGAGATTTAATGGAGGTGCTGGAAATAAAAGATAGGCAAGAAATTATAAAGAAACGTAAATAAATAATGTATGACACGAAAACAAAATTATCCACGCTTTTTTTTTTTTAACTGACCTATTTATTCATTATCAGTCCGCTTAATTAAGGTTCCTCCGCATCATCCTCCAGGAAAGAGACAGCTCCAGAATGGACGTCGATTCCAGGTTTCTTGAAGATGGACATAGCGATGCACATCACTAGACCATATTGGTGTATTGTATTAAATTGTATTGTAAAATGCGTAAAACGCAATAGATCCGTATCAAGTGGTTTGACTGACGCAACGCATTCTGAATGTTTAAATTCATACATTCACTTAAAAGCAGCATGCCAGGTTATCCTACACCTTTTCGGTAGCCTATAAACGCTGATGCTTTTTGGACCTGTATAAGGACAGGGGACATTTTTTTTATATAAAAAAGGTTCCCACGCTTTCTCGTTATCAGTGGCCGCGCGGTGCTCCTTTATTGCTCCAGGAACTTGAGATCAATCCCGGGTTAGGTAGATCGGTGACTCCGGTATTAAGAGCACATGCCCTGCAAGTGAGGCGAGGAGGTTTATCCTGTCACGTCTTGATATGAACACCGGTAACTGTGCTTTGCAAAAACGAAAGAAAAACAATGGATTACAAGCTTATTACTTCCGGATCATTTCAGACGATTGACTTTCGTTTTTTGTGAAACGGTACAGTTTCTGAGAAATGACGGCTGTGAAAACACAACCGAGGTGGTGAAAACCAAAGGGATTTCTGAGAAACCGAAACTTAAAAAAAGAGGGTTCCGTTATTTGAAAAGCCTGTTTAATTTTCAGTCTAAGCTCAAAACGTTTTTTTTAATAACTTAGAAAATGTAAAAAATACAAATGACATTTATTTCAATAGCACATTTTCATTCAAAATATGTAGTTTAAAGTGCTTTACAGGCTGTCAAAGAAACAATCATCATAATACTGTATATTCCATAGTATTAGCCTGACGTATCTCTACTGGAATACTTTATCGATAGAGATACGTCAGGCTAATACTGTGAAATATTTTAAAACCCCTCTTTTTAATTTGGCTTTTTCGTATAGCTACATTTTAGTTTAATTCCTAGTAAGACTATTTGGCATTGAGTTATACTGATCGGGGATTTGCAATCTTTACTGATCTCTATTTTTCTCGGCAGTCTTTTCCAAGGCACCGGGAACAAACTCTGATGCTAGAATAAAGGCGGGTGCCCCAGCTGTCCAAGGGAGCCACTGCATTGAATCCTCTCGGACTGAAAAAAATGAAGAATGACCTCATTTAGATTAAGAACATTTATGTTAGGCAGAATGCCCAGAGTGGCCTGGGTAGTCGTTTGGCCTTAGAACCCCTGCTGTTTGCTTTTTCTGTCTTCCAGGTCATCTGACCTTACCACTGCACTCATCTTTAGAGACTTACAGTATGATATCGTATGTAAGGATACTACTTTTCTACTAGTTATTTATTTATGTTTTATATGGTCATATAGATTGATGTATTTTTTTCTTTGTTACTTTTTCATTAATATTCTTGTTTGTTGTTTTTCTTTTCTTGTAACTTTCTCTTTGACATCTTGTAAAGCATTTTGAGCTACATTGTTTTCATTAAAATATGCTATAGAAATAAAAGTTGCTGTTGAAGCCTTTAAAGATGACTATGATGATGAGGTCATTTGGGTGGGAGGACAGAAAAGATAAAACAAACATACGGTAAAAGACAGCTTAAACAACAATTTTGGAAAATGTGAATAGTATTGTGTGCATACAATACAAACATATGCACAAAATGGAAACATTTATATCAAGTTTAATGAAGAAGCAAAGAAAACAGTAACACACACAAACACATATATAAGTGTCTTGGTCCAAATAACTCAAAAGGGATCTCAAGCCATAGCCACCCCGTTTAATTTTCTGACACACAAAATAGAGTGTGAGATGGCACCACATTACCCGTGTAAATTGCCTTACCCGTGGCTACTTCTTTAAAGTGTTCGTTTTGTGCAGATGTGTTAAGAAGTTCCATTCTTTTACAAGTCCGGATCTGAAAAAGACTCCTCCTTGTGGTGACACCTTTACGGTCAGAGCATTGAATGTTGGGGTAGGTCAGATGCACTGAGTGGGCACCTTCTCTGAGCTGAAGAGGGAGGAGACATGACTGTTACTGACAGTGCACCCTCCTGTCTTGGTATAGTATTGTATACAGTAGAAGAGCCTTGAAGGTGATCCACAGATGTGTGTATATATATATATATCTATATATATATAATTCACTAAGCCGCCAACAAGTAGCCACCCATGGAAAGCACGCCGGAAGGGGCATGGATTCACCATCAAAAACCATGGGAAACGAACAACGAAGCCCCGCCCAGAAACTCTACCCCTCCGCCAACTCAAACAGCTCATCAAACACATACTCACTTTGGTCTGTACTGCTGTCCAAATCCAGCTGTGAGCCACGTTGACTGTTCTTTTGCCCTCCATGGCTACAGCTTCAAATGTATTTCATGGAAACAACACTTCTTTCAATGTTATAGAAATTTCTGCATCAGGTAACTGTTTGTTTCTATCAGTCGGGTTTTTTTTGGAAAAATGTCATTGACGAAACTGTTGCTCTCAAACTTTGCAACATGGCTGTTGGCTTTGTTTGCCGACATTGGGATAACGTCAGCGAGGTGGTCACAAACTGCAACAACTCACCACACAAGGACGCCCTGTCTCTCGAGGCATTCACATTGCCGGAAGACAACTATGGGATACGCAGAAAATAGCCATGTCAGTCAACGCAGATCAGACACCCAGGCAAACAACACTGAATAATCAATAGCTGCAACTACTTTGCCCGCCCCCACTCCTCACCTGAGTCGGTTTCGTCTCTGTTCAGCAGTGTTTCCCAAACTCGGTCTTGGTGAACCCCTGTGGATGCAGGGTTTTGTTCCAACCAGATTCCTAATCATTAATGCCAGTGAAACTCATCTGGGATAAGTTGGTTTTTCAAACGCAGCCGTGTAGCAGATTAGTCTAGCAGACTAGCTGGATGTAATAATCTGAGATGAATGCGCACCCTCGCGCTGAGTGAAAAGCCAATGTATATTGAGTCTAGAAAACATGATCAGCAAGTCTTTGATAGGCTGCAACAAAATGATGAAAGAACGGGCACATTTTTTTCACACAAGCTGGGTGGGTGGGTGTTAGTTAGTTAATTAGTTACTCGAAGGATTTCAAGATTTAATATATGCACAAGCGGTAACACTGTAAAAGCAGCCCAAACCAGAAAAGACGGCTGGCAAAAAGTGGCCGACAAATTAAACGCGTGTGCATTGTACTTACTGAAAGCAGCGTTACGGATTTTGCAAATGTTAATTTTTTTCCCTCTGCTTAAAGAACATTAAAAAAGCGCCGTGATTATGCAGCGTATACTACACCGTGGGATGGTATGCAGCGTGTAAAACAGTTTGTTTGTCGCGGATAATTTGCCTTTTACTTTGGGGCTCTCCCCAATGGGACGACACGCCGAAGAAAGTCCCAAAGTGCGATTGCCATGTCTATGGAAGATAGCCTGTCGGTGGTTGCTGGAGCCACCCCACCGCTGTGGTAGTTCACTGCAAAAAAACAAATTCGAAAAGATAGTGGCCATGCTATGAGCACCTGCTGTTAATGTGTTATGCAAGGAACATTATGACTGTAGGGAACAGTATTACTTGGCCACGACCCTGCCTGATTGCTGTGTCTATTTATGGGAGAGTGGCAGATCCCGCTACAATAAATAACCCCGCTGTTCCCATTTCAAGCTGAATAAAAGCTAGTTTTGCTAAAGTACTGAGACTCAGCCTCGTGTTTTGGGGTGCAAGACAGGGATTCACACGTCACAACATTGACCACTTTCCGATTTGGCCAGACACTTCCCACTTTATATCTATACATATTAATAAAAGGCAAAGCCCTCACTGACTCACTGACTGATTGACTGACTGATTGACTGACTGACTGACTGACTCACTCATCACTAATTCTTGAACTTCCCGTGTAGGTGGAAGGCTGAAATTTGGCAGGCTCATTCCTTACAGCTTACTTACAAAAGTTAGGCAGGTTTCATTTCGAAATTTTACGCGTAATGGTCATAACTGGAACATATTTTTTGTCCATATACTGTAATGGAGGAGGCGGAGTCACGTATCGCGTCATCATGCCTCCTACATAATCACGTGAACTAAAAACAAGGAAGAGATTTACAGCACGAGTCAAACACGGGAACGAAGGTAAATGACGTTAATTTTTGACTGTCTTTTAATACTGTGTAAGGATACATATTAACACATGTGCAATTAAACGTGTGCATTTACGGGGTGATTTCTCAGGCTTAAAAGCTCGCCTTTTATCAAACGCGGGAACAAAGGTAACTGACGTTGTTCACTGTCTTTTAATACTGTGTAACCATACATATTAACACATGTGCAATTAAACGTGTGCATTTACGGGGTGATTTCTCAGGCTTAAAAGCTCGCCTTTTACTAAAAAGGTAAATGCAAAACTATTTTCAATCAGTTTATTGAAACGCTCCCGTTAAGGATTGCAATAACATATTCGCGAGATAAAAGAACGAAGTAGGGGGAAATGAAGGAAGAGCCGCAAACAGCGAAGAGCAAAAAATTCATTAAACAATTGAGAAGGGAGCGAGTGAAGCATACAAGCATGTTCATAAGGGAAACAAAGCACGGTGTAAAACGTAAGTTTAAATTAAGTTTATAGAAACGCTCCCGCTGCGGATTGCAATAACATATTCGCGAGATAAAAGTTTAATGAAAAGACACGAGGTATAAACGAACCACACGCCGTGGCGCAACGTTAGGGGCTGCAGTTTCAACCTTTCTATGATCTGCTTCTCGCAACTGAAAGACGGCACATGGCGGATGTTAGCCGACTTGCTGACCGCAACGTTAGGGGCTTCAACTCTGGTGCTGACGATAGAGATTCGATTCACGAGAGGGGATGCAGTGAGTGTGTATGCCTGATGAGCCCAGAATTAGGGAGAAACACGTGTCGCATACTCTTTGCATTATTTGAAAGTAAACTATTAAAACCATTCTATGATCAGCTTCTGGAAACAGAAAGAGGGCACGTGGTGGATGTAAGGCAACTTCCTGACCAACCACAAGCGTTACCTGGCAGGTTACCACCCATACAGTCAGATTGTGATTCAGAAAACGAATGCCATGAATGTAATTACCACGATCTACATACTGTCAAATAAACGAAACACACGCCGTAGCGCGACAGCTGTGAAAAGCGAGGTTCAGAAAAAAACAGATGCTTAACAAATTGTTATTGGTATATTTTCGATCCGTTTAAAAAGGTTTTCTTTTCTTATTAAAAAATTAAAAGCAGTACTTCGCCGCAACGAACCGCGAGAATTTGGCTATATATATCTGCTTCTCGCAATTAAAAGAGGGCACGTGGCGGATTTTAGACGACTTCATGACCAAACTTAAGTGTTACCTGCCAGGTAGGGTTACCACTTTTAATACAAAAAAATAAGGGACGCATACTGCAGCGGGTGCCACATCTCAGTGCCAACAGTTTGCAGACTCTACTTAAAAGACCCGCCCTCCTCACTGGACAGTTAAAAAGACCAATCAAACTAACGATGACATCAAGTATTACCCAATCAAAAGTAGGAAAGGAGGCATTTTCATAAAATGCGTGTGGGATGATTTGCATGAGACGCTGCTTTAAAAAAAATGATAAAAAAAATATGGGACAAATCCCGTCCCGTATTGATTCAAAATGGGACGCGCAATTTCATTCTCAAATGCGGCATGATTCCGTATTTTAAAGGACGGGTGGCAACCCTACAGTGCCAGGTAACCACCAATACAATCAGATTGTGATTCAGACTAGGAATGCAATGAATGTCATTACCCCGATCTACATACAAGGCGAAAGTCTTGCAACATTTAAATATGATGGTTTGGGATAAGTACACCATACAACATAAAAGAGCTTATGAAGCCTTGAACCGAAAAAAGCAAGATCTCAGAGATCGTAAAAAAAAAAATTGGAGGTAATGTCGTTTTACTCGCTGTAGATTTTAGTCAAACATTACCAGTTATTCCACGAGGGAGACCAGCAGATGAACTCAACGCGTGTTTAAAATCCATGCTTCTCCCACGCTCGGTTATATGTCGCGTGTTCTCGGGTAGGTACACCAAAAAATGTATACATTTAAGCATGTAATGGGCAAACAAAAAATGAGGTATACCCGAAGGCACTGCAGTAGTACTTAATGTAACTTTACTTCTTAAATGTTAATGTTTTACTGTTTAATAATTTATACGCTTCTTATATGTTGTTCAAATTCTTTTATCAAAATACCAGTGACAGCGCAATGCACGATAACGTGGAGTGAATACACCATACACATCCGCCCACGGCCGCCCTGGTGTGCGCAGATAGGAGTTGATTCTACAATAAAATAAAATAAAGATAAAAAGACTAAAACATTCATCACCCATAAAGCGGATAGTAGACGTGACGTACTATATGTGTACCAGATTTCAAGTCAATAGGTGAAACGGTTTGCGAGCTACAGGTGATTTAAAATCCTGGACAGACACACAAATTGCCACGGTAGCAAATTACAGAAGAAGATTTTACTGTTTAATAATTTATATTTATATGAAATGTGCTTCTTATATATTACTTCATATTCTCATATGATAATGATGTTAATGTTTATATTGATTTCTATGTTATTGAAACTGCATGTATGTGTGTATATGTATGTGTATATATATATACTAGCAAAATACCCGCGCTTCGCAGCGGAGAAGTAGTGTGTTAAAGAGGTTATGAAAAAAAAAGGAAACATTTTAAAAATAACGTAACATGATTGTCAATGTAATTGTGTTGTCATTGTTATAAGTGTTGCTGTCTTTTATATATATATATATATATATATATTATATATATAATATACACACACACATAAACATTTATATACATATACATATATATACATATCTACATATACACATATCTACATATATATACACACATACATAAACACACACATAAGACTTATTGACTGAAATGGGCTTTCACGAAAAAAGTTAGGGCTTTGCTACAGGATACACCCTCCACAAGTTAAGCAAGTAAAAATAAAATATATAATTCTGTTTTATTTAAACCTTTTAAGTTCATATGCATAGCCCCATTTGGCTGTTTAATTTTTTTTTTCTTTCTTCAGTAATATTTAATCTCCTTAAAGAAAAAGAACATATCCATTTTACTTTTTTTGTATCTCTTTAGTAATATTTTACTGTAAAAGAATAACCAGTATTTAAACCTTTTATGTTACTTTATGCATTTATTTTACACAATGTTGAAAAATTAATAAGAAAGCTACATATTTTGGCAGCTGCTGCTTTCATTTTCAATGAAATGAAAAAAGCTCTCCAAGAGAAAACGTCAATGAAAAAGAAACAGTTTGCACTATCTAAAAATCAGAAACCCTCATTTATAAAAGTTTGCTGCAGATGACTTAACTGAAAATAAATTAATAGTTCCTATGTGTATAATACATATTTATTTATTTTACTTATGCCTTTATTCCACCAACTTACAACATGTGAGGTACAATTTGTTACATTACTTTTGTTTTTTGCAGCACAGGCAGGTGAAGTGACTTCGTCAGGGTCACACAGTGGTGTCAGTACCAGGATTTGAACTGACAAGCTCCGGGTTTGCTGAAATATTATTGAAGAAAGAAAAAAAACGAAAATGGGCAAATAGGGCTATGCATACGAATGTCCATCCATCCATTATCCAACCTGCTATATCCTAAATACAGGAGCCAATAAGTAGATATGTATATATACAGTATATATATATATATATGTGAATGTATGTATGTATATATGTATGTCTATATATATATATATATATGTAGATATGTAAATTTGTATATGTATATATATATGTTTATCTGGATGTTTATATACGTATGTATATGTAGATATGTGTATATGTAGATATGTATATATATGTTTATGTGTGTGTGTGTGTGTGTATTATATATGTAAAAGACAGCAACACTCATAACAATGACAACACAATTACATTGACAATCATGTTACGTTATTTTTAAAATGTTTCCTTTTTTTTTTTTTCATAACCTCTTTAACACACTACTTCTCCGCTGCGAAGCGCGGGTATTTTGCTATATATATATATATCTGTATGTGTATATATATATATGTGTGTATATATATATATATATATATATATATATATATATATATATATATATATATATATATATATATATATGTATGTATGTATGTATGTATGTGTGTGTGTGTGTATGTATGTATGTGTATATATATATATATGTTAATATGTGGATGTGTATATGTATATACTAGCAAAATACCCACGCTTCGCAGCGGAGAAGTAGTGTGTTAAAGAGGTTATGTAAACATATATATACATAAACATATATACTTATATACATATCTACATATACACATATCTACATATATATATATATATATATATATATATATATATATATATATATATATATATATATATATATATACACATATAGACATCCACATATATATACATATATCAACATATATATACACATACATATACACACATACATACATACACACATATATATATATACAGTATATATAAATATATATATATATATATATATACACATACAGACACATATATATATACATATAGCAAAATACCCGCGCTTTGCAGCGGAGAAGTAGTGTGTTAAAGAGGTTATGTAACCATATATATACATAAACATATATACATATATATACATATCTACATATACACATATCTACATATACATATATATACATATACACATCCACATATACATATATATATATATATATATATATACACATATACAAATTTACATATCTACATATATATATATATATATATATAGATATAAATATAGACATACATATATACATACATACATTCACATATATATATATATATATATATATATATATATATATATATATAGATAGATAGATAGATAGATAGATAGATAGATAGATAGATAGATAGATAGATAGATATAATAGCAAAATACCCGCGCTTCGCAGCGGCAAAGTACTGCTTTAAAATTTTAAATAATAAACTGAGGGAAATTATACCAATAATTATTTGTTAAGGATCTCTTTGTATACCATGTTGTCAGTTCGCCCCTCCAGTTGTAATATGACCAAGTTGTGTGCTGAGCTTACTCTTGAGCATGCAACGTATACTTGGCCATGTGAAAAGCAAATCAAGAACAGCAAGACCGCGCCAGCTGCGGAGCTCAGCTCGGAGCGAAATGAAGTGAATGAAATGAGGTGAATGGGAGGGGAGATGATCACGTGACTCCAACACCTGCCTTAACTCTCCATCCCTCCACAAACACACAAACACAGTCTCTCGGATCCCAACTCTCCTTTATATATATAGATAAATAGCAAAATACCCGCGCTTCGCAGCGGAGAAGTAGTGTGTTAAAGAGGTTATGAAAAAGAAAAGGAAACATTTTAAAAATAACGTAACATGATTGTCAATGTAATTGTGTTGTCATTGTTATGAGTGTTGCTGTCTTTTATATATATAATATACACACACACACACATAAACATATATATACATATACATATATATACATATCTACATATACACATATCTACATATACATACGTATATACACATCCAGATAAACATATATATACATATACAAATTTACATATCTACATATATATATATATATATATAGACATACATATATACATACATACATTCACATATATATATATATATATATATATATATATATATATATATATATATATACTGTATATATATATATATATATATATACTGTATATATATATATATATATATATACTATATATATATATATATATATATATATATATATATATATATATATATATACTATATATATATATATATATATATATATATATATATATACTATAAGTAAGTTGTAAGTTGGTGGAATAAAGGCATAAGTAAAATAGATAAATATGTATTATACACTTAGGAACTATTCATTTATTTTCAGTTAAGTCATCTGCAGCAAACCTTTATAAATGAGGGTTTCTCATTTTTAGATAGTGCAAACTGTGTCTTCTTCATTGACGTTTTCTCTTGGAGAGCTTTTTTCATTTCATTGAAAATGAAAGCAGCAGCTGCCAAAATATGTAGCTTTCTTATTAATTTTTCAACATTGTGTAAAATAAATGTATAAAGTAACATAAAAGGTTTAAATACTGGTTATTCTTTTACAGTAAAATATTACTAAAGAGATACAAAAAAAGTAAAATGCATATGTTCTTTTTCTTTAAGGAGATTAAATATTACTGAAGAAAGAAAAAAAAAAATTAAACAGCCAAATGGGGCTATGCATACGAACTTAAAAGGTTTAAATAAAACAGAATTATATATTTTATTTTTACTTGGTCAACTTGTGGAGGGTGTATCCTGTAGCAAAGCCCTAACTTTTTTCATGAAAGCCCGTTTCAGTCAATAAGTCTTATGTGTGTGTTTATGTATGTGTGTATATATATGTAGATATGTATATATATGTATATGTATATAAATGTTTATGTGTGTGTGTATATTATATATATAATATATATATATATATATATAAAAGACATGCGGTGGGTTGGCACCCTGCCCGGGATTGCTTCCTGCCTTGCGCCCTGTGTTGGCTGGGATTGGCTCCAGCAGACCCCCGTGACCCTGTGTTCGGATTCAGCGGGTTGGAAAATGGATGGATGGATGGATATATAAAAGACAGCAACACTTATAACAATGACAACACAATTACATTGACAATCATGTTACGTTATTTTTAAAATGTTTCCTTTTTTTTCATAACCTCTTTAACACACTACTTCTCCGCTGCGAAGCGCGGGTATTTTGCTAGTTATATATAAAAGAGAGAGAGACATAGACAGAGAGTGAGAGAGGATTCAGAAAGTACTCAGACCCCTTCAACTTTTGCACACTTTTTGTGTTGTGTTGTAGATTTAATTTTAAAGGGATGGGTTTGCCATTTTTGCCCATCAGTCTACACTCAATAACCCATATTGAAAAAGTGAGAACATGTTTTCAGAAATGTTGACAACTTTATTAGAAATCAAAAACTGAAATCTGTCATTCATGTAAGTATTCAGACCCTTAATTCAGTACTTCATAGAAGCTCTTTTAGCTTCTTCTTGGGGTAAGTCTGTACAATCTTTGCACACCTGGATTTGGGCAGTTTATCCCATTCTTCAGGAAGATCCTCTCAAGATCTGTTAGTTTGGATGGCAAGTGTCTGTAAACTGCCATCTTCAGGTCTCTCCACAGAAGTTCTTTGGGTTTTATGTCCGGGCTTTGGTTGGGCCCACTCAAGGACTCCCAGAAACTTGTCACAAAGCCACACTAGCATTGTCTTGAGTGTATGCTTCAAGTCATTGTGGTGCTGAAAGGTGAACAGTTGCCCAGGTCTCAGGTTGTGTGAACTCAGGAGCAGGTTTTCTTCAAGGACCTTTATATATTTGGCTGCATTCCCAAAATTTTGACCAGTCTCCCTGTCCCTGCCACTGAGAAGCAACCCCATTGCATGATACTGCCACCACCATGCTTAACTACAGGGATGATACTAGACAGGTGATTAGCCATGCCCAGTCTTTGCCAGGCATAGTGCCTGGAGTTCTTCCCTAAGAGATTAATTTTTCTTTCATCAAAACCAAGAATCATTTGCTTTATGCTTTTGGAGTCCTTTATATGCTTTTTACTCAAGAGTGTATTCTCACTAGCCACTCTACCATAAACATCTGCTTGATGGAGTGCTTCTGAGATGGGCATTCTTCTGGCAGGTTTTCCCATTTCAAGCTCTGTTAAAGTAACCATTGGGTTCTTAGTCAATTCCCTGACCAAGACCTTCTTGTCTAGTTAATCAGGTTTGGTTTGGGAAGTGAAGTTATCACACCATACCATGATACATCTGGTGAAGATACTTTCAATCGTGCAGTGGTAAAAGTTCATTAGTGTTTTGATTCTCATTGTAAAGCTCTTTACACTCCTCAGGAAAAAGCCTTTTTAAGTATGTAGATGTGTTGATGGAACACAAAAAGCAGTCAGATCCGTGGACACCTAGGAACCTGAAGCTGTCAATGGTCTGCACAAGAAAGCCATTAATATGAAGTGGAGAGTGACTGCCTTTGTTCTTTATGAAGTCAACAATCAGCACATTTACATGTGCTTCAATAACCTGTTTATTCACAGAAACCTGATTTCTAAAATGCCATCTAAACCTTTGTTCCAATTACAAAAATTGGGTTATTGGCCTCTGAGAAACCTGGTTAACAGACACAAATTTCTCTGCAAATAATCTGATTACTTGCTCATGTAAATGATTAAATGGATTACTAGGATTTTATAGTCTGTGCATGTCCATTGCACTCTGTTAGCCTGCACATGTATTTGTTTTGTACACGCTTTTAGTAGCCATGGGTAGAAGTGCCCACAAAATACATTTCCAGAGGCAAATGTTTGGATGATAACTTTATTCCTTCTCCTGGCTGAAATAATTTGTCTCATTATTTCAGAAATTGCTATATTTATGTTTATGAGCTGAACGTACAGTGCTAAACTCAGCTTAGTAAAACAATCTTGAGAGCAGGAGGGTAACACATTAAACATAACAAGCACTACGTAATACTTTTTAAAGTAACAAGCACCAATGCATATCTCACTGAAATAAAAATCCCTGCGCTATTATTATTCCAGCATAACTGGGTGTAAGGTAAGGAGAACATTTAGAAAACACAACAAAATTGTCACAGACACCATGCATATTTTTGGATTGAAGATGGCCGATAGTGAAGTTTAACTCATATTTTTGCACAGTTTAATGACGTTGGAACGCATTGCCAAAGGAGAACTGTAAAAGATTGCTTGAGCATGTAAATGCAGATTATTAAGAAATGAGGTTTCTGTCTTAACCGGGTTATTCACTTTAACCTGTTTATGTATGTGCAGGTAAACAAACTAAATGACCTCCTTTGTCAACATTCAGGGAGAGGTTGTTGTTACAGCACCATACAATCAGGTCTTTTACCTCCCTGCAGTAGGCAATCTCATCATTGTTGCTGAAGAGGTCAATCACAGTGGTGTCATCCACCGACTTGATGATGATGCTGCCCTCATGCTTTGTTACACAATCACAGGTGAATGAATACTCTGTGGAAAGCCAATGTTGGTGCACAGTGTTGTTATTTCATTTTTGCCAGTCCTCACCGACTGGGGTCTCTTTGTCAGGAAGCCAAACACCCAGCCACAGATGCAGACAATCAGAGCAACATCTCTGAGCCTTAGTACCATGTTGGAGGTCACAATGGTGTTGAAGGCAGAGCTATAATCAACGAACACCTTCCCATCATAGATGTTTTCCTTTACTAAAAAGCAATAGGAAATTGGACACTTGGTTGGTGATGCTTTCTAAGAATACAGGTAACACATTAAATACACGGAAAAAGTATTTCAGGTCGAATTAAAAAAAAAATACTGTACAAGCGATACAAAAAAGCATTCCAATTGTATGAAATATAATATCCTTATCTGAAGTCCATTTCTTTTCCTGCCGATTAGACAATTTTGTTTTCTGTAAAATCCCGAGAGCTTGGCATTGTGCTAATGAGTTCGGCAGTATTTTTCATTGCTGTGTACTTTCATGTGTATTTTAATGGATCCCAAATGGCTGAAGTTCTTCCCACATTCGCTGCAGTGATACGGTTTCTCACCTGTGTGAATGCGTTGGTGAGTTTTTAAGATGCCCGGCCCACGGAAGCTTCTCCAGCAGTGGCTGCACCGGTATGGCTTCTCTCCAGTGTGAATGCGCTGGTGGGATTTGAGATACTCAGACCGGGTGAAGCTTTTACCACACTCACTGCAGCGGTAAGGCTTCTCGCCCGTGTGCGTGCGTTGGTGTCGCTTCAGTGTGGCTGAGTCGCGGAAACTGCTGCCACATTCAACACAACGATACGGCTTCTCTCCAGTGTGGATTAGCTGATGTCGTCGCAAAGTGCCAGACTTGCGAAAAGCTTTGCCACAGTCAGTGCAGTGGAATGGCTTACCTCCTGCTGCATACTGGGTCTGCCTGCTGGTTGCCTCCGACCAGCTGAAACTTTCAGTCAATTCACTGATCTGATCTATGAAAACCAGAGGAAGAATTTATCAAAAATCAAACACAAGGCAATAAATAAAAACATTTTAGCATGAAAAATAACAATGCATATTAAAACATTACAGCAGACAATCAAAAAGTTGCAAAGTTGATCTACAAAAGTGAAATGCTGTGACTTTCAAGCTATTCAGAGATAATTAAATTCAGGAATTTAATGCACTGATTGGCCAGTAACATCACCTCAGGGAAGGCCCACCAAATCAACAAAGTGATCAAGAGGGACACCCTCTGGACCAGCTGGAGGTAGTAGTGGAGGAGACAAGGAAGACAAAGCCGATGGTCATTATGGACAATGCTGCACATCCTCACTCTGAGTCACCAACACTGAGGACTTTCAGAAAATTAATTATTTAGAAGCGTGTCAGGAAATGCTACTGGGGCTCCTTTATACCATTGGTAATACGCCTTTATTAACCCTCTAAGCTCATCACTAAGCTCCGAGACATGTGGCTAAGCACTTCATTGTGCAGCTAGATTTTTAACTTCCTCACAGGCGGACCCCAGATGGTTTGAGTGGGTGGCCACACCTCATCTGTCACTCTCAACACAAGGGCTCCACAGGGCTGTGTTCTAAGCCTTCTGCTGTACTCTATGTATGACTGTTCAGCTGTACACGACTCTAACATCATTACCAGGTTTGCCAATGACATAACTGTTATGCGCATAAAATCTGGAAAAGAGTTTACAGATAGAAATTTGCCAGGCTAATATGGTGGAGCACTTTAAAAAACTGCTAAAAAACAATTATTTTAACATGGTTTTCTCACAGCTTCATTTTAGTGTAACCCTGATATTCTGCATATGCATTTAATTATCTTTTTTTTTCATGGCTCTGAAATCCGTACTATCTCCTACTTTCTCTGCTGTTCTTTTTCCAGTTTTCTGTGGTGGTGATCTGAACCACCACCACCACCTAATCAAACCAACGTGCAGTCCCTATATTAATGGATTGAAGACCAGAGGTCCACACGACCATCATCATCTAATTCTTCCATGTGAAGCCTGAAAACCATGAGGACTGATTGAGATCATTGATGTTAGGTAGAATGACCAGTGGGGCCTGGGTGGTCTCGTGGCGTCAGAACACCTGTAGATTTTGTTTTTTCTCTCCAGCCCTCTGGAGTTTTTTTGTTGTTGTTGTTTTTTCTGTCCTCCATGGCCATCGGACCTTACTTAATTCTTTATTGATTAATATTGCCTAATTTTATTTTTATATTTTTCTTTCTTCATCTTGTAAAGCACTTTGAACTACATGAAAATGTGCTATAGAAATAAATGTTGTTGTTGTTAGGCCTGCTGCTCGAACAACAATTAGCAGGCTTATCTGGATAATAATAATACCAGTACATTATATTTTATTTTTTTATTTATTATTTTTTTTATTATTTAGCAACTTTCTTACTGGAGAGTCTATCACACTGCTGTCAGTCCAACAGTCTTCTGCTGAACGATGGTGGACAGATTCAGATACCTCGGTGTCCACTAATATTTATTTATTGAGCGTCTGTGAAAAAACAAATTTTTGCTTCAACAAATGAAGTTTGTTTGTTCTCTCTATTGATCGATCTATCGTAGTTGATGGGGACTGACTTGGATATTTTTACTTGTATCATGAACATTGTGTGATGTCACACATGGGCGCAATGGGAGTGTGTCGGAGGCTCTGCTCATGAGGTAAACTGGGGGGCCGCTTTGGGTGAGACACTGTTTCTAACCCCTCTCTCTCTTCCATCGTTAGAGTGCAGACCCATGGAGCACCTCTGGTCATCCCTCTATGCAAGAGAAGACATGACTGCAAGTCAGTTCTCATTCATCAGACCACATCTGAGAGAGCCAGACTCCCTACAGAAGCAATCACAACCAGATTCCTGAAGTGATCCTATACAACCTTACCCTGTTGTTCCTTTTTTTGTTTTTTTCCAATATATTAGCATCACTGCTATTAAAATGGAATCTCATTGGGACCACAACACCTTATTTTTCCCTGTTTCCTTCTGTTCCACAGTTTATATTCAATTAGCAGAATTCTTCCCAAATGTTTACAAATCTCCTGGTTCAGAAAACAGAAACAAAAAAGGATTTGTAATGTAAGTAGTTTCTTTTGCATTTTCTATGAAGTGATTGTGCTTTACTTGAAATACAATATGCAGAAATTCCAGTTTCAAAAAGAAGGAACAATGGAGGTTAAACAACCACTAAAGCAATTCATGAATGTAGTTTTTATTCAGCAGGCGGTACATAACAGAACTTCCTGCCAGACAGTTCCTGCATTTCATCACCTTGAGGGCATCTGATTTGAGTGCATTACTAAGAAAAACAGGGGATTACAAATGTCACAACTCTAAAAATGACATTGAAAAATCATTACAAATTTCAGAAGTATTATGAAGTCACCGCATTTTGGCGGCCAATAACATTCTGCAAGACAACACTGATGCCTCACTGAATAGTTCCTGGGTTTTCCATGGTAATCTCAGCCTGTTACTGTTATTATTATTATTATTACTACATTTTGTTTCCCATTCTGTTATGGTACAAGAAACTTGAGATATCAGACAGAAAACTCTCTCTTCCATTCGTGTGGTTGAATACATGTCCCTTCTACACATGAGGATACCTTCCCCAATTAAGACAAAATCAAACCAATTTCATTTTCTGGGGTGAGTCACAGACTGATCTCAGACATCACACTGCAAAACTTGTGGTCATGTGAGGTACACACCTGGTCTAAGAACATCAACACCTTGGTGAAGAAGGCAATGTTTTTACCACCTCAGATGCCTCGGGAATTTCTGGCTGTCCTCCCAGATACTAAAGAACATTTATAAATCCAGCATCCCGACAGGAAGGATCACTGCCTGGTTTGGGAACAGCATGCAGCAGGCTCTTGGCTCAAGTTGGTGTGATCAGCTGAACATATCACTGGGTGTGCACCCTTAAAGTTTCAGGACTTATATACAGATGTTAGACCAGGGCAAAGAAAATTATTAATGACACCAGCCATCTCAACAATGGCATCTCTTCTGAGCTTCAGTCAGGCAAACACCACTGCTGTCAAAAGTCAGGTTCAGAGAGACTGAGGAGGCGCGTCTGTCCACAGTCAGTCGACATCTTGAATACGGAAAGTGTTCAGCAATACTTGATGCCTTATTGTTAACTCTCTCACATTACCTTACTTCATTTATTAAATTAGATATTTAGTTATTATTCATTATGTTTATTATTATTTTGTTTTCGTATTTATAAAGTCAAGTCATTGGAGTTGAAAAACTAAGCCCTTTACTACATATGGTACCATATGTATAATTTGTACTGTATTGCTAATAAAATTTGATTTCATTGCTATCATAATCTTGAAAATCTGTTTTTTAATTGTATTCCACAAGAAGGATACATTTACATTGATAAAAATGTTTTCCTTTTTCCTCTCATATTTGTGTCGTAATCACAAAATCCTCCAAAATATACTTCTAGTAAAATGGCCTGACTTAAATCCACTGATTTTGTTATTACTTAAACCAAACTCTCACTCATACTTCCAAACGATGCCAGCAGCAGACCCTCAGAGCACCTTGCCCCATCTGTAACTCCATGTCATCTTACCTGATGCGATTTGACAGAAGGCAGGCTCCATAGCCTCTTTCTCCTGCTCATGGTCAACAAGGTCCTCCTGCTCATCTCTTTCCATGGTCCACTGCAGGGAATCCACTCTGTACTGCTCCATGTTGGTGTGCTGGGGTTCAGAGTTCTGACTCGGCACTGGAATGACTTCCGGTTCATCCTGCTCCTCTACTTCCTCTTCCTCACCCTCCTCATACACGGCACGGATATCTTGAGAAATAGATTTGAGTTCAAGCTTCTCATTTTTAAACCAAGCTTCTTCTTTCCCAGACAGGCAGTGGCTTGGCCTTTTGTCATGTTCCACTTGTTGGGCAGGAGCACTTTCTCCAGATGTCTCCTGTGTCTCTTCTTTAACTCGGAAAGCTCTCGAATCAAACAGTTCCTCTTTTATACTGTTAAAACCTAATCTGTGAGAATCTTGTGAGGGTTCCAAACTTGCAGCCATCAGTGTCCCACAGCTCGAATTGTGTCCTGGGACAGCCAGCTCAAATTCTACTGATGTCTGCCTCCCTAACTGATGAACATTCCTGTTCTGCTGCCCAAAGTTGGCCTTCTCATGTGGGAAGATTGATTCTAACTCATCTTCTTCAGATAGGATACACTGCACTTTATCTACTGAGGAAAAAAAAACATATTAATAAAACAGTAAACTATAATAATAATAATAATAATAATACATTTTATCAAATAGGCGTCTTTCTTAACACTCAAGGTCACCTTACAATGAAATTAAACAACATTAATAAAATATAAAAACAAAGAGGATGATAAAATCAAATAGCAATAAGGTACAGAGGTAGTAGCAAACATACAAAGATAACAGGTAGTAACAGTGTTAAATTCATAATTGGTACGCCAGTTTGAAAAGATCAGTTTTGAGGGCAGTTTTAAAAAGTGTTATTGAGTCTAGTTGACGGATATGATAGGGAAGAGAAATCCAGAGTTGAGGGGCACTATGAGAGACGCTCAAGCTCCCACAGAACAAAGTTTGATGTGTGGTACAGAAAGTCGAGCTGCAGATGAGGATCTGAGTGAGCGAGAGGAGTGTAAGTCTGTAGGAGATCAATGAGGTTGTGGAGAGCTTGAAATGTTAAGAGCGGTATTTAGTTTTGTATTCGGTAGTAAACAGGGAGCCAGTGAAGTTGAGAGAGTAGGTGTAATATGTTCAGTGGATCTGGAACAGTTTTTGTGGAATGCCAGATAGAATAGCATTACAGTAATCTATACACGAGGTGACTAGGGCATTAACAAATACTTCAGTACTGTGTTGCGTAAGAACAGGGCGAAGTCTAGAAATGTTTTGGACATGTAAGTAATGTTTCTTGGACTGCCTTCTTCCATTATGTTGGCAAAGTGTGTGGAGTTTGTACGTTCTCCATAGGTTTGCTTGTTTAACTCCCACATCCCATTGTGTGTGAGTTATGTCCACTGTAGAGGGGTGTAGTTATGACTAGGCCCTAGATCAGAACTCGGCACCAGCACAATCGGATTTATCTTTCTCCCCAGTGCTGCTCCTAGTGCCCTCAATCCCTTCAACTAAGTGGGTTAAGAGAATGGAAGGATTGAGTTTTATTTGAGACAATGGAAACAAGAAAAGTACCCTGAAAAGATATATATAAACCTAAGAATGTTCAAACTACTTCTGGACATGCCAAGATAAGAACTGAAGATTTTAGTGCTGTGATCCAGCAGTGATGGCTACTTACAATAGTAAGGTATATAGTGTGCTTCATGATATAGTGTGATGCATTTTCCCAATAATTAATCTGTCTTGTCATCAAGTGCTGCTTTGTACTGTCATTATTGTTTGCATAGCACCTTGCTATCAAATGTGTGCAGTTGTGAACAAATTTGTTGGTACCCCTCTATAAAAAAAGAAATGACAATTGTCAAGGACAAAAATGAAAGGACCCTTAATCTCATATTTTGTTACACAACCTTTAGAGTTTGCAGACGCTGCAAATGGGGATTTGTAGAGCTCTCCATGGGACTTTTACATCCTTCCACTAATCCTCAGCAAACTGCTCCAGCTGTGTCAGGTTTGAAGAAGGTCTTCTCCAAACTGCATGTTTCAGTTCTTTCCATAGATATTCAATGGGATTCAACTCAGGGCTTATAGAAGGCCATTTCAGAATAGTTCAATGTTAAGTTCTTGGCCATTCTTGGGTGCTTTTAGCTGTGTGTTTTAGGTCATTATCCTGTTGGAGAATCCATGAAATGTGACTGAAACTGAACCTTCTGACACTGGGCAGAACGTTAAGTTCAAGAATGTCTTGAGATTTCATTGTTTCCTACACTCCAGGCACCCCATGCCAGATGCAGTAAAGCAGCCCCAAAACATAACTGAGCCTCATCCATATTTCACAGCAGATATGGTATTCATTTCTGAAAGCTTAATGTTTCTGTTTGTGGACATAGAGCTGATGTGACTTGCCAAAAAGCTCTGGTTTTGTCTTATGTGTCCAAAGGACATTCTCCCAGAAGCATGTTGGCTTGGCAATACGCATTTTAGGAAATTCCAGTCTGGATTTTTTTTTCTCATTCAACACTGAAGTCCTCCTGGGTCATCTTCTATTGAGCCCATTATTGTTCAAAAAGCGATGGATGGTGTGATCAACCACTGATGGACCTCAACCTTGGAGTTCGAGTTGTATCTCTTGGGAAGTTCACCATTCTCACTGTCCTTCTGAGGTCGATTTTCATCTTGCGGCTGCATACAAGGAGGCTGGCTACAGTCCCATGGCCCTTTAACTTGTTAATAATATTTGCAGCTGTTGTCACAGGAACATCAAGCTGTTTGGACATGGTCTTGTAGCCTTTGCCTTTAACATGCTTGTCTATCATATTTTTTTTTGATCTCCTCAGACGACTCTCTTCTTTGCTTATTCTGGTCCATGTTTAGTTGGGAACACAAGATGATACCAAACAGCAGAGTGGCGACTTTTCTTCAAGTGACTGATTGCACACGACATGTGAGATACAAAATCAAGAAAACAGATATTTTGAAAATACATTAAATTTCCAATTATTTACGATCTTTTCTAGAGGTACGGACAAATGTTTCCAGGCCATTTTAGAATCTATTTGTAGAATAAGCAATACTTGATCCTTTTTCACACTTGCTTGGCTTTACAGGATGACCTATCATAGGCATGCAGGTACACAGGGAACAAAGGTTTTTCATTTCATTTCTTTTCAGGAGGCATAGAGCACTTGTTCAACGCAATGTAAGGGAACCAACAGATTTGTTCATGTTTCGTGAAATAAAATCATGGAAATGCTGTGTTATACAGCAAAATTAAAACAATGTTTGATCAAGTGACTTAAACCCAGTGAGCTGTGCTTGATTAGTGCTGTTGCCTCACAGTCCTCTGGGTTCTCTAGCCTTCAATCGACAACACAAAGACATGCATGTTAGAATCATGCAGACTCTAAATTGCCTCCATTGGAGTCAATGGACTGGTGCCCTGTCCGAGACTGATTCTTGCCTTGTGCCCAGCGTTGCTGAGATAGGCTCTGACATTTGGTAACCATGCACTCTTAAAAATGCTGGTTCTTTAATGGCATTTTTATGGTTCTTTACTGGTTTATGTGGTTCCTCTGAAGTATTTCTTGACAAAGAACTATTTAATTCTGGGAAGAGTTCTTTGCATATGAAGTTAGTTCTTTGTGCTTTGAAGAACTTCCTAATATGTACAAAAAAAAAATATTTTAATGTGTGGTAGTCTGTAGAGCACTAACAGATTAAGAAAACCTGGACTTAGCCTGTGTAACTGTACCTATGCAGCAAGAGTCCTGAAATTACAAGCCATTTGGTATTTCACAAATCTGTTAAACCATCTATTCATGGTTATTCACTGTATGGAACTAAATAAATAAAGGTTCTTTCTGGAAACTTAATGTGGCAGGGTCTTTTTGGAACCAAAAAAGGTTGTCCCATGGCATGGCTCTGAAGAACCACTCTGGCACCTTTATTTTTAAGAGTGTGCGGTGCATTTGGAATAAGTTGGATGATGACTGAGAAATTCCGAGTATACAAAATGAAGAGAATCTAAACACAGAAATCGGCACCTCATTTAGCTTATTAAGACATTCACATTAAGTTCTTAGAAGAAGCGTTCCTTGTTGGTTAATAAGATGTGAAAGCTTCTTAAGCTACTGTCGTTTGGAAAAACAAAATGACATGCAAAATTATTAGGGCAACAGATCACTGTGACAGCACTGAAGACAAATGAATGGGCAGACATTTTTAAAAAGAAGCTGGTAAGCGATGAGTGTGTAGCAGGTTTTCTGTAGCTGTGTGTCACAAAGCTTTGTCATTTGGTCCCTCGTTGTAAGGACTCTTACCTAAGACAGCTCGGGCTAAGTTCAGGTTTTCTTGACCTGTTAGAATCCGGCTGGGTAGCCTACCTTTATATTAGAGATTTCTGTTTTGTGCACATAATGACTTTTTTTCAAAGCTCGAAAAGCCACCATCATGCGCAAAGAACTATTCCATTGAATAAAATGGTTCTTTGGTGCGCCATGGCTGTATGAAGAACTGCACAACCCGGTAAAGTGCCATTTTCGAACCAGTGTACTTTTAAGTGTACCCACCTCTCTCCTCTCCACCCGCAGCCCGCTGTCCGCCGTCCTGAATCAGCGCCGCTTCGCCACCACCGCCGTACATCTGCAGTTCGCCCTTCCCCGGCGGCAGCAGCGGCTCCCACGTGTCCACCGTCGGTGCAGCGACCCACGAGCATGAAATTGTTCTGCAGGACCTCTCGCCTCCTGGCTTCTCGGAGAATCGCTCGCGAAGGATCTCATCCCGCAGCGACCTCGCTTCACTTTCGGCGATTTCCAGTCTGAGCCTCAGGCTTTCGATTTCCTTCTCCTTGACGGATTTCTCGAGATGCCAGTCGGCAAAACAACTGTCCATGAGGCTGGCGAACTCCCCCAACACCGTCTCCACTGCTGCTTTTACCGCCTGCTCGACCGTTACGGCCAGCTCCTCCTTGAAAACTCCGCCTAAGATCCTACCGTTCATCTTGCCCTGGTTACAGCATTCAGGGTAGATGTCGGCGCGAGACGTGCTGGGACTGATTGCACATCACATACTTAATGCAGACGTAAGCCTCAGTAGGTCGGAACGAGCCATCTTTAAATCACTTGATCGATTATCTCTGTGCTAAACTTAAAAGATCACCCGTAAACAACCAGGGCCGGTCGTCATCAGCCGGCTGCGTGTCGATCATTGATACAGTCAGAGCAATGGAGTCTTCCAGTACGCTCTGGCTTGATCCTCTGCCGCCACCTACTGTTCATTGATGTTATTGCGTATTTATCAGCGTATCCCGCAGCGGCGTTATCGAATTCCCAACGATTAGTACGGGACAATAGGCTGTCATGGATCACTCGCCTGTAAATGCGGTGAACCTGACTAAAGTACGTGCATGCTGGACAAAATTGAAAAGAGGAGTCTGCGCTTGAATGTTCTTCAGTCTTTTTTGTTCATTAATATGGATTAACTTCCATCCGCACAATGCCAAGTCCGCTTAATTCGATTCCGTTTTAATGTATATTCCTATGAGGGGAATGTGTCAAATAAATTATTAAACTCCGGCGCCCTCCAAAGCATCGCATAAAACAAACAAACTCAACCATCCAGCATAATTTTGTACAAATAAATAAAAGTAAACACAAATCTAACGCTATACAACTAAATCATCTATAGTGGGCAGCACAGATACATGTGTTTCAATATCAACGTTTAGTGAGCAAATTTAAAAATAAGTTTGTAGAATCCAAGAATGATATCTATAGAGACCATACATTCAAGTCGACACTCGGCTCCAGGTCCAGTCCCAACCTGCACTCTGACTGTGTAGAGTTGCAATTCTTCCTGAGGTTTTCCTTAGCTAATCCCAAAGCATGTGTGACTCCAAGGGAAGACCAGTATGGCTGAATGTGGTTACATTGACCCGACACACTTACTGTATGTAGTTGTGTGAGTGGAGGTGACTTATGGTGGGTTGATTCCTGTCTTACTCCTAGTCATGTCTGCATAGACTTTGCCCATCCTTACTATGACCCTGAACAGCATATGTGGATTAGAAAGTGGATGGGTGGGATATTAAGAAGGTTCAACAGAAATTAATTAATAAGTGAACAAATTTAATTTCTGACTTGATTACGTCTTGCCTGCAGGGCCTGAGTTGCCTCGAAAGCTTGCATATTGTAATCTTTTTAGTTAGCCAATCAAAGGTGTCATTTTGCTTGACTTCTCATTGACTTGATGGTAAAAGGAGAATGCTGCGGATGTGTTCTGATCCAGAAAATACACTTCATTTTCTGCAATACTTACTTATTGGAAGAGTTGTGACCGGTACGACTTTTGGGACCTTATTGATGTTACTTCATTTCACAATTTCATTCTTCCTTTTTTGTTGCCAACATTAAGATCTTGAAACCAAGCTGTATGTTAAAATGGACTCCTTACATTGTGTCGTTTTAAACAAGAGTGAGACAACATAAGAATTTATCTTAAAAAGAGTCTCTCTTCTAAAACAGAACGGGTTCTGGTGTCCCTCCTTGTAGACTCCACTTTTCAGACCAGGATTGTCCCAGGATGCCAGCTATCAACAAGCTCTAATGCTAAATCTTCAGTGGTTGTCGCTTGTGGGCGAATAGAGCTCATTGTAAAGTGAAAAATCATTTATATATTTGATGAAATCATTGGAACTTCATCTTGATCGTAATATTTCATTTTTATTTGTTAGATTCAAAATATCAATGAATTGGCTCTGACTTTCAACATTCATGCTGCAGCCTGTGCCTGCACAAATCTACTTGAAGGAGCCTTTGGAGAGCACCTCATTAGATAGGTAAGGCGCTATATAATAGATAGATTCTAACCTAGAGAACTGTGAACTTGAATGGCAAGTATTCAACAGTTTCCAGATAAAAGCCCACCCCCACCTCAAAACTTTAAAAAAAAATGACCAAATCATCATTATATACTTTTGAATTTAATTTAAGGAAAATGCAATGATCAAAGAATTTGAAAAAACAAATAAATAAATCAACCATGATTCCATAATTGGTTAGGGTTGCTTTGACTTCACTGCTAAAATCAAATTACGCAGAAGTCTGATCTTGCATGCTTGGTCTACTTATGTTGTGGACTTTGTTGTGTGTCTATCTTTGTAATGCTATCTGGTAGCCCGGGTGGTAGCTGACTAATGCCACCAGTCCCCAATCATCTTAATCTAAATGTAACTTTACATTCAAATGTTAAGAAGGGTTTGAATTTTACAGAGACATGTAGAGAAAAATTAGACAAATAAACACCAGGACAGACCAAGATTGGCTATCAGGCTCGTTCCGTGGAGAAGCCAGTGCACTGTAAAGGATGCCTTCATATTGTTTTGTAAGCCGCTCTTCAGCAGGAATTTCCAATTTATAATGGACACTAAGGCGTCTTTTTATTTGCTGGACCCCCTTTAGAGAGATGTTTCAATGCGCTCTTGATTTCTTCTACTTTCTGACTGTGACTGATATTCCAGATAGACCACTGGCTGAAAGACAAAGTTGTAGGACTCATTATTAGGAGTTAAAGATCACAGTTAATTTGGTAAATTTGAACATTTTTGTCCTTAAGTGTATTTAGCAAGAAGATAAAGAGAGGAGGATAAGAAATTGATTGAATATACATGAGTACAGTAAATACACAAAAACATGCTGCATATATATATATATATATATATATATATATATATAGTGCATACATTATATACATCATATACAGAAATACAACAGACATATTGTCACAAACGAACATCAGTGGACCTCCTGTCAGGCTCAGTCAAGGTATGTGATAACCCGCCGAGAAGAGAGGGGGCGCTCCCGCTAACGCTGTCGTCTCCTTTCCCCACATCAAAGAGAAGCCGCTCAGAGACAATGTTTAACCCCGCCTCTTCCACTCTATCTGCCATTAAAATCCCAGGTGCCCGAGAAGGAGGTGTCGTTACTGGACACAGCGACAACACCGCCTACTTACTTTGAAATCCCCTTTGAAGGGATGCACACCAATCACCATTGTTATGTTTGTTTTTTGTTTATTTTTCTGTCTCCGGACAATAAAATGGATAACCCAGTTGGTGCCACAAAGTTTCCGTGCACATCCTGAACTTTCATTCCCACACCCGACCACAATATACATAAAAAAAAAAATACAATATAAACAACGTGTGTATCGATCTACATGCTGTCAAATAAACGAAACACACGCCATAGTGCAGCGTTAGGGGCTTCGCCTCTGGCGCTGACGCTCGAGGTTCGATTCCCGAGAGGGGATGCAGTGAGTGTGTACGCCTGATGAGCCCAGAATTAGGGTGAAACACGTGTCACATACTCTTTGCATTATTTGACAGTAAAGCTATTTCAACCATTCTATGATCTGCTTCTCGCAACTGAAAGAGGGCACCGTGGCGGATGTTAGCCGACTTGCTGACCAACCACAAGTGTTACCTGGTAGGTAACCACCCATACAATCAGATTGTGATTCAGACTACGAATGCCATGAATATATATATATATATATATATATACAGTAATCCCTCGCTATATCGCGCTTCGCCTTTCGCGGCTTCACTCCATCGCGGATTTTATATGTAAGCATATTTAAATATATATCGCGGATTTTTCGCTGCTTCGCGGGTTTCTGAGAACAATGGGTCTTTTAATTTCTGGTACATGCTTCCTCAGTTGGTTTGCCCAGTTGATTTCATACAAGGGACGCTATTGGCAGATGGCTGAGAAGCTACCCAGCTTACTTTTCTTTCTCTCTCTCTTGCGCTGACTATCTGTGATCCTGACGTAGGGGGTGTGAGCAGGGGGGCTGTTCGCACACCTAGACGATACGGACGCTTGTCTGAAAATGCTGAAAGATTATCTTCACGTTGCTACCTTCTGTGTGCAGCTTTTAACTATGCTGCACGGTGCTTCGCATACTTAAAAGCTCAAAGGGCACGTATTGATTTTTTTTATCTGTCTCTCTCTCTCTCTCTCACTCTCACTCTCTCTCTGCTCCTGACGGAGGGGGTGTGAGCTGCCGCCTTCAACAGCTTTGTGCCGCGGTGCTTCGCATACTTACAAGACAAACAGCCCTATTGATTTTTTTGCTCCTTTGAAGAGTAAGATATGTTTGCATTCTTTTAATTGTGAGACTGAACTGTCATCTCTGTCTTGTCATTGAGCACAGTTTAAACTTTTGAAAAAGAGACAAATGTTTGTTTGCAGTGTTTGAATAACGTTCCTGTCTCTCTACAACCTCCTGTGTTTCTGCGCAAATCTGTGACCCAAGCATGACAATATAAAAATAACCATATAAACATATGGTTTCTACTTCGCGGATTTTCTTATTTCGCGGGTGGCTCTGGAACGCAACCCCCGCGATGGAGGAGGGATTACTGTATATATATATATTGTAAAAGGCGCTATATTCATGCCTGACCTGGCACAGAGCAACACAGGGGCAAGTTTAAACAAATTAACTTTGTAGTTTTCTTCCCACAGGCACAACACAGTCCCAAAAACACACCAAACAAAAGCACAAGCAGTGCTCCTTTCACCACCAATCCTCCCGTCAAGTGTTGTCCTCCTCCTCCCGACTCTTTTATAGGGCACCCGGAAGTGCCCCAGGTGCTTGATTGCCGAGTTCCAGCTGTACTTCTGTGTGTGGTGAAAACACTCCTCACAAGGGCTCAGGAGTCACAGCTGCAGCACCCCCTAGTGGCACCTGTGGGACCCAACAGGGCTGCACCGAACTCCAACTCCTGGGGAGCCCTATGGGTGTCTAAGGCACCACTCCAACTCACGGGGTTTGCCATCTAGTGTCCAAGGGGAGGCAGTGAAAAGCCCACGGCTGCTCCCCCTGAACATATATATATCTTATTACAGTAATCCCTCCTCCATCGCGGGGGTTGCGTTCCAGACCCACCCGCGAAATAAGAAAATCCGCGAAGTAGAAACCATATGTTTATATGGTTATTTTTATATTGTCATGCTTGGGTCACAGATTTGCGCAGAAACACAGGAGGTTGTAGAGAGACAGGAACGTTATTCAAACACTGCAAACAAACATTTGTCTCTTTTTCAAAAGTTTAAACTGTGCTCCATGACAAGACAGAGATGACAGTTCCGTCTCACAATTAAAAGAATGCAAACATATCTTCCTCTTCAAAGGAGTGCGAGTCAGGAGCAGATGTCACAGAGATAGAGAAAAACAAACAGATCAATAGGGCTGTTTGGCGTTTAAGTATGCGAAGCACCGCGGCACAAAGCTGTTGAAGGCGGCAGCTCACACCCCCTCCGTCAGGAGCAGGGAGAGAGAGAGAGAGACGGAGTTTGTTTTTCAATCAAAAATCAATACGTGCCCTTCGAGCTTTTAAGTATGCGAAGCACCGTGCAGCATGTCATTTCAGGAAGCAGCTGCACAAAAGATAGCAACGTGAAGATAATCTTTCAGCATTTTTAGACGAGCGTCCGTATCATCTAGGTGTGCAAACAGCCCCCCTGCTCAATCCCCCTACGTCAGGATCAGAGAAAGTGCACAAGAGAAAGAGAAAAGTAAGCCGGGTAGCTTCTCAGCCATCTGCCAATAGCGTCCCTTGTATGTAATCAACTGGGCAAACCAACTGAAGAAGCATGTACCAGAAATTAAAAGACCCATTGTCCGCAGAAATCCGCGAACCAGCAAAAAATCTGCGATATATATTTAAATATGCTTACAGATAAAATCCGCGATAGAGTGAAGCCGCGAAAGGCGAAGCGCGATATAGCGAGGGATTACTGTATATAATATGCTGCCGTGGCTGTTCATTTGTCTGTCCAGGATTTTAAGTCACCTGTAACTCACAAACCATTTGACCTATTGACCTGAAATTTGGTAGACATATACTATGTGACGTCTACTATCCGCTTTCGGGGTGATGATTGACCTCCAAACTTATTTATCCTTTTATTTTTATTTTATTTTATTGTAGATACTCTAGGCATTGGCCGTACGGCGCATGCATACGGGCGCCGTTCTCATCCCTGCCACCTTTGCCATCACTTCCCCTACCTCCTCATATCTTAAATCATTTTTGGGGCAGATTGAAGACTTAAGTGCCAGCTTAAGTGAAAAATTAAAGAAAACATACTAAGTAATTGCAACACAAACACTAACTTAATTAGTTTTAATGCAAAAAGATGTCAACGAAAGAAGAGAAGAAGTGGGCTGCTAGGGTGGAGAAAAGAAGAGCTGCTCAAGAAGCAGGAAGCACATCAACCCCTGAGCAAACGAATTATAAACGTACAGAGAAAGAGGATGAAAACTATAAGTCAAATGAATTCACTCCATGTTATCATGCAGTACGCCGTTACTGGTATATATATATATATGAGGAGCGTTCAAATATAAACAGGAATTTATGAGCTGAACTTTATTTATTGAATACAATGAATCTATCTATCTATCTATCTATCTATCTATCTATCTATCTATCTATCTATCTATCTATCTATCTATCTATCTATCTATCTATCTATTTTAAAGTTAAAATCTATTTTTATAGCATCAAAAGGCATTTATTTTAGATATTTCTGCTTACTCACTCTGACAAATAATTAAAACAAAAATACCCTTTTGAGATTTTAATTTGATTTAAAAGGTTTCTGCCGTATTTCATAGCCACTGGTAACAATCACTGACATCTCAATAAAAAGAACATTTTCTAAGACTACCTACCTGGAAATTGAAGTCGTCCTTGCAGACTCCCTTGCTTGCAAAGCAACACGATATGATGCAATTGATGAATTCCAGAATGTTGAAAATAGCAAGAACACTGAGTACCTCTACATACATCTGACAAAAGAAGAGAGAAGTGAAAGTATAATAAATCAAGGATTATTCTGGGGTGCATTCATTAATCTCTGATACCCTTTGATAAAAGTTGTATTCCCGTCCATGATCAGACAGTAAATCAGGTTGTAATGGTTATGCAGGTAGGTGATGGGGAAGCTGCTGGACAGAAATAGTGAAGGACTGGGGCTGAGCGTAACAGAGCATTACATATCATGCCAGTTCAGGAGCAAGAACACCACCAGGAGGCGCTGTGCTCTACAGATATGCTGGGTGCCTTGAAATAGAGAAGACAAGGGTACCAGTGTTATTGTGGAAGAGAAGTGTGATCTGGGCAGGAACAGGTCATGTTCTCTCGAGATGCTAGAGGCCTTGTGAAACCTCGAGGGAATGCACAGGACCGTGTTGACTGTCTGATAGTCAGGTAGTCTGAGTAGTTGCCTGACAGACCCAGCAGAATGCCCAGGGTGCACTGTAGTTGAGTATGTACGTTGTATGCATTTTCAGACATTTTAGTGTAGATTCTTCTATAAACAATGTGAGCATGCTAGTGTAGATGGAGATCATTTTTGTTTTAATAGGGAATTTTTTATTAATGAAAAGCAGTAATGCTTGAGCCTTATCTTATTTTCCTATTATGGAAATGGAAATGTCGGGGTGACGGTTTCGGAAAACTTCAGTAAGACTGCAGTTTCAAAAGAACGGACGTCCCATAGAGTGTGTACCAGCACTTTGTACCCTGATGCACATTAAAAAGAGCAGTAGTTCCAGTAAAGTCCCTGATGGTACACTGTGTTTTTTAAATTATCTAATTCAAAAAATGTTTCTCACATCCTAACCCTTTTGTTTTGATTCATTTTTTTTGTGCCAGCTGATTCTGTGCCACCCTCTTGTATTTAGACATTTAGCATAAGAGAGAGAAGTTGTTCTAGAGATTGTAGTCTAACTTCAAAATGAAAGGAGCCTGCATGAATGAAGGAGGAAGAGGAGGAGGAGGTTAGGAGCACACGCTGATACAGCACATTGACGCACCCACCACATGACAGACCAACTCAAGGTCCCAGATTAGGACCTGAGTGCAGCCATACAACGGGTGACACCTCAGCACCACACAACTTCATATGGAATGGAGCAGTGGGAGGTTTCTTTATGGTGGCTGGAGTGCCAATTCTGCCACCAACCCTCAGGTTTTTCCCAGTCATAAAGCAAAAGATTAGATCATGGTTGTGAAGTACCCACCATTAAGTAGGTCAATAGAAGGATATTGCATTCAGTATGATTTACAAGGTGCAAATAAGTACTTTTTTTTAAAATGGGATTCTAATATTTTGTATATATTAGTAGTCCAACAACAGTTATTTGTTTACTTTGGCATTTGGGATAACATTTGGAAGGCCAACCCTTAATGACTAGTCCAAAAGAATGCATGTACTGTATCAGATTTAAAATGTTAGAACAATACAACAATATAAATGTCATTCAGCCCAACAAAGCTTGCCAGTCCAATCTACTTAATTCTTCCAAAATACATCAAGTACAGCTTTGAAGGACCCTAAAGTTCCATTGGTAGTCCTACTTGGTAGCTTGTGTCTATGGTTCCTAACATTACTAATGCTTCCTAATGTTTGTGCAAAATTCACCCTTATCAAGTTTCGAGCTGTGTCTCCGTGTTCTTGATGAACTCATTTTAAAATAATAGTAATGATCCAGTCGACTAATTCCTATCATAATTTTAAACACTTCAGTCGTGTCTCCTCTTATTCTACCTTTTCTTAAACTGCAAAAGCTCAGCTCTTTTAATCTTTCTTCATAATTCATCCCCTGTAGCCCTGGAATCAGCCTTGTCACTCTTCTCTGGACTTTTTCTAGTGCTGCTATGTCGTTTCTGTAGTCTGGAGACCAAAACTGCACACAGGACTCCAGATGAGGCCTCACCAGTGTGTTATAAAGCTTCATCATAACCTCTTTGGACTTGTACTCTACACATCGGGGTGCTAATATAACCTGACATTCTGTTAGCCTTCTTAATGGATTCTGAACACCATTTGGATGTTTATAGTGATGAATCCACAATGATTCCTAAATGACTTTCATATGGTGTATTTTCAGACCTCCCACTGTGTATTCAGACCTCACATTTTTGCTTCCTAGGTGTAATACTTTACATTTACTTTCATGAAATTTCATCTGGCATTGTGAAGTAGAGCCACAAATAGGTGGAATTTTTATTAAGATTTACTAAGTACACCATTCATGTGGAACAATTGGCAACACTGCTTTAGTAGCTTAAGATCTTTTCAGGCCAGCTTAAACCGTCTAGCAATCTTTCTTCTATTTATCACCTTTTAATGCAAGTATCATCGAAATTCATACAAAAATCAATATCGTACCATGAAGAAAAGATTCTGATTTAGATTTTACTGACCTTGACTTCATATGTAGGATGAAGATTGTTAGTAATTTCAAACTTGGAAAAAAAAATAATTTTGCAGAATTAATGACTATACAGTATCACATTATACATTTGTAATAATTACAATGCACTGATAATAACTGGATAACAACATACAGTTCCAGTTTCTAACCTGTTAACTCTTTGAGGGCTGAATATTTTTTCCAAAAAACTCATTTTTCTGAAAAGCACACAAAGCAATGGTTTCACACATAAGTCAACATGAAACATCTGTTGGTATGTGCTGTGGCTGTTGTTGGTGCATGTTTGGCATCTCTGGTGGCAGTCGCTGCACAGGGGCACCTCAATGGTCAGCAGGAATGCATGGTGGGCCGGCTGCATGGCTGTCTTCACACGGCAGGTGAGTGGCGGTGGCAGTTGCAGTGTGACGCAATATGGTTTGTACCTCTTGTCATCATAAGTGGTGGTCCTCCCAGGCAAATGCTGTTGTAGGCGCATCAGCTACACGAATGTGTTCAGCACCACAATCGGCTGGAGACCAATCAGATGATGCTGGTACCTCACTTTCATTTTTGATATCCATCTCCAGATCACTTGCATGAAACTCGGAGTCTGACAAGTCAGAGTCCTATTCAACGAGATTACGTAAAACATCCATGGAGTATTTTGCTTTGCACATTTGCTTTGGTCTTTCGTCAGATGTCAGCACAGTTTTAGAGGTTGTTTACTCTTTGCGTCTCACGCATGCATAGTGAATCGAGATTCAATCAACAAAGCTATGTAACTTTCCTGCTAGCAAAAAGAGTTGAGCTAAATGTAAGGGTGAGTTTTGTTGCAGTTTACAGCTCATTATCGTTCTCTACTCCTGAATTTTGACAAAAGTCGACATCAGCCCTGAAAGAGTTAATCCAGTTTAAAGACTGCAATGCTCCACTCTTTTTGGATAAACAAGACATTTCAATTGCTGCCGACTGGCTAAGCAGATTAGAAGATGGAATTATACATTGAATTACTGGGCTCAATGTCTTATACTCTAATTAACATCATAAGTTGTTAACCAAAACAAACTGCACAAAAGTCTGGAAGAATGAGACACTCCTGTTGGTCTCCTAATGATTTACCCACTTCTTGCTCCTCTGCAGACACTCTTCCTACAATCCTTATTTTAGCATTAGAAAATAAAACTTTTAACTATGGTAAAAAATAATCTACAGTACATAAACAGGATATCATAACACAGCTGAGCCTTGGAGTTTGGAAATCTGAGGACTGCTTCACTGGTGTTAATGGATGGCACTATCCCCTTAATGTGATTTCCATTTGATACTGGAGAAATTCCAGATGAGGTGGTTATGGTCAAGATGACTTAACTGCTGCAAAGCTGAGATAACAGGCCTCACACATAAGAATAGTAGTGTGATATCTGCAGGTAAAAAAGGACCAACTTGATCAAACTCTCTCAGGGTCCTGTAATCATGAGACTGGCCAGTAATTTAGTGCAATGACAGCAGGTTTGCATACAATATGCCAGGCCTCTGGTGATGAAATGAGCATCAGAAACTGGCACCACTCAAACTACATCCCAGTCATCACCTATGGTCACAAAATTTTTTGTAGGAAGACTGAAAAAAAAAAATGAAACTCTAACATGATGTTCCTTCATAGGGTAGGTGGGCTCCGTCACTGAAAATGGGTGAGGAATTCTACAACACATAATGAATCCTTGAATCTGAACCGCTGCTTCCTTCTCTGGTTTAAAAGGATTATCCTGAGGTGGTCTGGGCAAATAGTGAACGCCCCTAAGTGTCTGTGGCAGGCATGATCCACATTAGGGGAGAAGAGAGAAGACCAAGGACACACCTGAGGGTTTCATTTGATTTATTTTGTAAATCCCTGAGGGGAGCGTTATGTTTTTTGGTAGGTCTGGCAGAGGCAGATCTACTATGAAACTAATCAAGCTTCTAGCTTGAAGTCCCCTAATCTCAGAGGGGCCCTAGAAGTGACTTTAGTCCACATTGCTTAAATATTTGGGTGTCTACTGTATGAGAATTTTTTTCTTTGTAGGGGTCTCTGCCCCCTGTTCTCTTTACTTGCCAACCCCCGGAGGCAGGCTCTGGACACCCACTATCTCGCAGCTGAGCTGCTTGAAAGGTGTTAGGGTGCTCCTCTGTTAGAGAAAGTGATTATAATTAAAGAGATGGTATATAGAAGAGTATATGGGGCTCGGGAGGAAGGTGGTTTAGTCCATAGTTATTATAGATAGAAAATAAGTTACTTGAATATTCCATCCATCCATCCATTTTCCAACCCGCTGAATCCGAACACAGGGTCACGGGGGTCTGCTGGAGCCAATCCCAGCCAACACAGGGCACAAGGCAGGAAACAATCCTGGGCAGGGTGCCAACCCACCGCAGACTTGAATATTCCACTACAACTATTTTAAATACCAATGAATAATAAAATGTAGTAAAAAATATTAAAGGAAAAGTAGAAGTAAAAAAGTAAAATGTAATAAAACCTAATTGTAAGAACCATTTGCCAGTTATTTAGATCATGTTAAGTAGATAGAAGTATTTTCTTAGTTATATTAAATGCCTAATAAATTAATGCATAGTATATGGAAAGTTCTTATAACCCACCCACAGGGGATGCACAAACCTGTGTGTTTCTCTGTGCCGGTCCAAAGCCCGGATAAATGGGTAGGGTTACGTCAGGAAGGGCATCCGGAGTAAAATTTTGCCAAATCAATATGCGGACAATATGATCTGCTGTGGCAACCTCTAACGGGAGTAGCCGAAAGAAGAAGAAGATATGGGAAGTTCTTATAACCCCCACAAGCTGAAATAAACTGGTATATTTGAACTATTTCTTGTCCTTACCCTCTCGTCCACCGGGGTAAACCCCAATGTACAGGCTCCAAGTCGGGGGGCAATACGTATGCCCACAACCGCTCTGAGCCTTTCACCGGGGGCAACTCCAGAGTGGTAGAGAGTCCAGCCCCTCTCAAGGAGATTGGTTCCAGAGTCCAAGCTGTGCATTGAGGTGAGCCCGACTATATCGGAACCTCTCAACCTCGCGCACTAGCTCAGGCTCCTTCCCCTTCAGAGAGGTGACATTCCACGTCCTAAGAACCAGCTTCTGTAGCCGAGGATCAGACCGCCAAGGTCCCCGCCTTCGGCCACCACCCAACTCACACTGCACCTGACCTCCTTGGCCCCTCTCATAGGTGGTGAGCTCCCTCCACCTTCGGGTGGGGGGACGGGTCCTAACTGTTGTTTGTGAGTATGCACCGAACAGCAGTTCGGAGTACCCACCCTTTTTGGAGTCCCTGGAGGGGGTGCTAGAGGGCATACCTTCTGGGGACTTCCTCGTACTGCTGGGAGACTTCAATGCTCATGTGGGCAATGACAGTGAGACCTGGAAGGGCGTGATTGGGAGGAATGGCTCCCCCGATCTGAACCCGAGCGGTGTTTTGTTATTGGACTTCTGTGCTCGTCACGGATTGTCCATAATGAACACCATGTTCAAGCATAGGGGTGTTCATATGTGCACTTGGCACCAGGGCACCCTAAGCCTCAGTTCGATGATCGACTTTGTGGTCGTGTCGTCGGACTTGCGGCCACATGTCTTGGACCCTTGGGTGAAGAGAGAGGCGGAGCTGTCAACTGATCACCACCTGGCGGTGAGTTGTCTTCGATGGTGGGGGAGGATGCCGGTCAGGCCTGGTAGGCCCAAACGTGTTGTGAGGGTCTGCTGGGAACGTCTGGCTGAGCCCCCTGTCAGAAGTAGCTTCAACTCCCACCTCCGGCAAAACTTCGACCACGTCCCGAGGGAGGTGGGGGACATTGAGTCCGAATGGGCCATGTTCCGTGCTCTATTGTTGAGGCGGCTGACCGGAGCTGTGGCCATAAGGTGGTCGGTGCCTGTCGTGGCGGCAATCCCCGAACCCGTTGGTGGACACCAGTAGTGAGTAATGCTATCAAGCTGAAAAAGGAGTCCTACCGGTCCCTTTTGTCCTTTGGGACTCTGGAGGCAGCTGATAGGTACCGGCAGGCCAAGCGGAATGGGGCTTCGGTGGTTGCTGAGGCAAAAACTCGGGCATGGGAGGAGTTTGGGGAGGCCATGGAGAACGACTTTCGGACGGCTTCGAGGAGATTCTGGTCCACCGTCCGGCATCTCAGGAGGGGGAAGCAGTGCAGTGTTAACACTGTATATGGTGGGGATGGTGCGCTGCTGACCTCGACTTGGGACGTTGTGGGTCAGTGCGGGGAGTATTTCGAAGACCTCCTCAATCCCACTAACATGCCTTCCAATGAGGAAGCAGAGCCTGGGGACTCGGAGGTGGGCTCCCCCATCTCTGGGACTGAGGTCACCGAGGTGGTCAAAAAACTCCTTGGTGGCAGGGCCCCGGGGATGGATGAGATACGCCCGGAGTTCCTCAAGGCTCTGGATGTTGTAGGGCTGTCTTGGCTGACACGTCTCTGCAACATCGCATGGGCATCAGGGACTGTGCCTCTGGATTGGCAGACCGGGGTGGTGGTCCCCCTCTTTAAGAAGGGGGACCCGAGGGTGTGATTCAACTACAGAGGGATCACACTCCTCAGCCTCCCTGGAAAAGTATATTCGGGGGTTCTGGAGAGGAGGGTCTGTTGGATAGTCGAACCTTGGATTCAGGAGGAACAGTGTGGTTTTCGTCCTGGTCGTGGAACAGTGGACCAGCTCTACACCCTTAGCAGAGTCCTGGAGGGTGCATGGGAGTTTGCCCAACCAGTCTACATGTGTTTTGTGGACTTGGGAAAGGCGTTCGACCGTGTCCCTCGGGGAATCCTGTGGGGTCGAGGGGGGGGGGGGTAGATCCGGGAGTGTTCCGTCCCTGTACAACCGGTGTCAGAGTTTGGTCTGCATTCCCGGCAGTAAGTCGAACCCATTTCCAGTGAGAGTTGGACTCCGCCAGGGCTGCCCTTTGTCACCGATTCTGTTCATAACTTTTATGGACAGAATTTCTAGGCGCAGCCAAGGTGTTGAGGGGGTCCAGTATGGTGGACTCAGGATTGGGTCACTGCTTTTTGCAGATGATGTTGTCCTGCTTGCTTCATCAGGCCGTGATCTTCAGCTCTCTCTGAATCGGTTCACAGCTGAGTGTGAAGCGGCTGGGATGGGAATCAGCATCTCTAAATCCGAGACCATGGTCCTCAGCCAGAAAAGGGTGGAGTGCCCTCTCAGGGTTGAGAGCGAGATCCTGCATCAAGTGGAGGAGATCATGTATCTCGGGGTCTTGTTCACGAGTGAGGGAAGAATGGAGCGTGAGATCGACAGGCGGATCGGTGCGGCGTCCGCAGTGATGCAGGCTCTGCATCGGTCTGTCATGGTGAAAAAGGAGCTGAGCCATAAGGAAAAGCTCTCAATTTACCAGTCAATCTATGCTCCTACCCTCACCTATGGTCATGAGCTATGGGTAGTGACCAAAAGAACGAGATTGCGAATACAATGGTGTCTGGGCTCTCCCTTAAAGATAGGGTGAGAAGCTCAATCATCTGGGAGGGGCTCAGAGTAGAGCCGCTGCTCCTCCGCATCGAGAGGAGTCAGATGAGGTGGCTCAGGCATCTGATCAGGATGCCTCCTGGACGTCTCCCTGGTGAGGTGTTCCGGGTACGTCTAACCGGGAGGAGGCCCTTGGGAAGACCCAGGACACATTGGAGGGACTATGTCACCCAGCTGGCCTGGGAACACCTTGGGATTCTCCCAGAAGAGCTAAAAGAAATGGCTGGAGAGAGAGAAGTCTGGGCATCTCTGCTCAAGCTGCTGCCCCCGCAACCCGACCTCGGATAAGTGGAAGAGGATGGATGGATGAATGGATGGATGGATGGATGGATGGATGGATGGAGGGATGGATGGATGGATGGATGGATGGATGGATGGATGGATGGATGGATGGATGGATGGATGGATTTCTTGTCCCTCTGACTGCAGTTTAGTCTCAGTTAGTTTCCTGCCTTGCCACAGGTAAGGTATAAAAGGCACGCGGTTTCAAACCGGGCCTTAACGTGCTCAGTTGTATGTGCAGAGCTGTACGTTTAGAATGCACTGAATGTAAGTAAAGCATAGAGAAATAACTCATCCTTAAGTATAGAAACAATTAAAGTTTAACAAGAGGAAACATTTTTTCCATTTTTTGCCTTTTATTCTACGTGTGTAACAACATTTCTTTATTCTCGTGTGGACTGTTTGCCTTGAATTTTCACTAAACCTTTTTAAAACGAACCTTTATGGACTGAGAGATTTCTTTTGGTATGCATTTGGCTCATGCTTGATCCTGCCTTACTTACCAGCAGCTACAGTAATAAAAAGTAAATAAAAAATTAAATTACATTAACGCCTCATCAAAAAGAATGTTATGAATTACTTTACCCCCTAACTTACATTCTATAAATGTTGCTTTTTTGCATTTCTGCTCACTTATTGTTTGAGAGATTTTTCTCTTTTTCATTTATTGAATGATTCTCTTTGTTCTTGATTTTTATTATATGCAGCTCTTTTTTGTTCATTTTCTTTCTTTAGACTTTCATTATCAGCTCTTGCTGCTCTTTTTCTATCGCGATCTGAAATTCGACGATCTTGTATAGATAACTTGCTTTTCTGTCTTGCCATTTTAGCTGACTGTGTTGAAGGGCAAGTTATCACTGAGAGTGTCGCGGGGTGGTATGGAGAGAGAATGTACACAGTAGGAGTAATGATTGGGCGAGAGATATGGAGGGGAGTGGTCAAGGCTGAATAACGCAGATGTGACGGAAAACATTTTATAATATAATATGGATACAATAGAGTGTAATTTAATTCAGCAACTTTAGTCAAAATCTCAGATGTAGTGGTTACATTTTTAAAAAAATTGTGATAATCTCTTGTGGATCAACCCCATTGAAGAAGGTTACACTGGTTACCAAGATCTCATTACTGGTTGCAAAGGAGCTCCCATAACAATTCAAGCTTCACGGTCTGACACTGATGAAATTTGCTTTGGCAGCACCTCTCTCATCTGCAATACACCCCTCTGAACTGCTGGATTTAGACTTTAGAGTACAGCTATTATATCCAGGAGAATTCTGTAATCCAAAAGCCACAATTTCAAGTCTGAAAGCCAGCAAGAAGGATAAGCAGCAAAGAGGGATGCTGCCCTGAGCAAATTCCTCAGTGGTGACAGGGAATTTTCTAGATTACATGGACGCTGAGTATGAGGACTGGGTGGTCTGGTCTGTCCAGCTTGGTATGTTCCCAATACAGCTCTCACCAAAGTGAGCCAAATGAGAGGGAAATCGAAAGGATATGCAATATTTTGATTAAAGCTACAAATATCATGAGACACAAGGCATGGAGGGCATTTTATTCTTTAAGCTGCTGTATAATATAATCATTCTATGAATGAGATGAGACTCTCATTGTGACACAAAGCTTTAGCCCAAGATTCACTAAGAAAGTATTAATTTAAGTCCTTATTCATGCATTTAAACTCATTGTACAAAAGACAGCATCTATCTGTGCATGTGTGGAGTTAAAGTTCTTGCCTAAAATCATTTGAATAACAGCCGGGTTATTTATTTAAATAATATACTTACAAAACTGAATATTGAGAATGCAGATAGTAAGAAGACAAAAACTGAAGTAATCACACTGATAGCTAAGAACCACTTGACCTTTGAAAAAAAGAAAAAAAAAAAGCTAAAAATATTGTTCTTTTCTAGAATCTCAAGCTCACAATGCAGCCTCATGAGCCGTGGCTCTTTAGGGATTGTTTGGTCAAAATGCATATTACATTTTCAAAAGCATATTTTCATTTAGGGAGTCATATAGCTCTGGTCTTTGATTATTCTGGAGCTTGTTTGTTCCATACATAAAAATCATGGTATAAACCTTCCAAATAACATAAATGGATACTGCAAGGTTACAGAGCAGAAAACAGCTCTCGACAAGGTGCCAGTCCATCACGGTTTACTCATACACACTGAGTGTGTTTACGTGCGCTTTAATTCACAGAAACCCCATTTCAAAAATGCCTTGTATGCCCTTATTCCATTAAGAAAAATGGGGGTTTTGGTCTTTGGGAAACTGGGTTAACACATGTAGAATTATCTGCAACTTAAAAACTTTTTTTGCCAGGTTACACCTAAGGATGCGCATGTGCACTGCATCGTGTTAGCCTGCACATGTCCACAACCTCCAGTCTTTGTTTCAGACACGCATCTAGCAGCCATGGTCACAAAACAGTGAAAGTGTCCACAAAGATAAATTTCCTGAGGGAAATGCTTGGGCGATCACATCATCCCTTCTCCTGGTTGTAGTGAGAAGTCAAGCAAAATGACATCTTTTAATGGCTAACTAGAAAGATTACAATACGCAAGCTTTTAACGCAAGTCAGGCCCCTACTTTACATCTTGCCTAAAATTAATAAAACTAAACAAAACATGCAATGACACTGCCAGCCAGCTTCCCCTGAATATGTTTGCTGCTAATCAAGTGGAAATCTCTACCACACTATTTGGTAAAGTAAAAATATTAAAATGGATTGAAGGATGAAACTGTCAGGGAAAACCCATGAAAGACTTCTAGACATCGAAAATGAATGCCTCAGACTGCTGCCTCCTAGTGGTCACCCAGTGATCTTGACATGTTTTATAAAGACAGAGGTTGGGGTTTATTTATTCATTTTATTTTATATTTTGTTACTGATTTAAATGGGCCCTTATCCTAAAGTACCTTTCCGCTCACCCAACAGAAGACAATTTTGAAATGTACTTACAATGCAGGCCTTTCGAAAAAAAGAGGCACAAACTCCCAGTATTCCACTTAAAATGCTCTGAAAAAAAAAGAAAAAATAAATATGCATAAAATCATCTTATTGTCATGTGTGCAATTATTAATTGTATAAGCCAATTAACATTCACCACTTGCCAGAACCATGACTGTAACTATAACAATATAACCGATTAAGAGCATGTGAAAAACTGTAACTGAACCCTTGAGAAGATGAACTTCTAGATGAACAAGAGATACATTTTATGAGGTTTCTGAACTCTTTTAGGACCCAAAAAAAGGGACGACACGTCGAAGTGAAACTGTAACATCTGTGGAGGACTGCTTATCCATTACCGAGTGAACCACAGAGCGCTGCGGAAACAAGTACGAGCCTATCAAGATCACACTATACACACCTGTCGCCGATGGGTGATGCAAGGAACATTATGAATGCAGGAAATGGTATAACTTGGCCACTGACTCTACTCTGACCCTGCCTGTTTGCTGCGTCTGTGTACAGAAAAGTGTCAGATCCCACTGCAAAAAATAACCCTGCTGTTCCTGTTTCAAGTTAAATAAAGCTGGTTCTGCTTACTGAGACTGAGCCTCATGTTTTGGGGTGCAAGATACCGACTCACGTGTCACAATTTAAATACCTTCTGTGTCTTCAGTCATTTTCAACACTCGAGACTTCTCCTTTAATAATGACTATGTGTCATATACCGTGTGGCTAGTAGGTGGCACAGCAATACTGCTGGCTCGATGTGCAGATCCTTTGGCTTTATACAGCAGTTGCACTCCCCCCATACAGCACACCTTAAACCAGCTCCTGCTTAAGTGTTTGCAACACAACAATTCCCAATTACAGTTCAGGTTTGACTCAAGAGGGGGCATAACAGACTCAGAGACCATTTTGAACGGTCATGTGAAAAAGTAAGTACACCCCAAGAAAACTGTTGTCTTTTTCAACATGTATAATCAGCTCTTTATACAAACTGTGCTTACAAATAAAGGTAATATACCTGAATAAAAACACAAAAAAATTGACTTATTAATATTTTATTTAGCAAAAATATCAATCAATGCAATGGTCCACTGGGGAAAAAGTAAATCCACCCTCTGTCTCAGAAGCTCATTTTGGCTCCTTTAGAAGAAATTACTTCTTATAGGCAGTTTGTGTAACTGGCCACCAGTCTTTGATAATGACTCTGTAAAATATCTGACCATTTCTCCACACAAAATTCTATATTTTAATGGTACTTTCTTACCAGAACATTAGGAGATATGATGACGATGAACATCAAGTCAAGTTTTAACTCACATGTAAGTATGAAAATTAAACTCAGAATTCCAAAAGCAATGTGAATAACCTGAAATGAAGAAAAACACTTTTGTACATATTTAAGTGGATTATAGAATACTAGCCATCCCCCGTGGCTCTGCCCACGTAGCAGTGAAACAGGACAGTGAGGAGGACCCATCCGGCTCCCTACCCCTGAGGTCATCCCTCCCCCTCCCCTCGGCCTGCAGCCTCCCTCTTGGAATAGCACAAATAAATTGGTGCCGTAACTGAACTATGATTCTTAGCACGACGAGAGAAGTCGCAAAATCAACCGGAATGTTCAAGCAAATTATAGAAGGAAACCCGATCTAAATCCATTAAGTAGTTCTCTCGTTTACTTGGTAAGCGGATGTAAGATACGTCCCGAGGCTTGCGCATGAGTGAGGAGGACCCTGCCCCCCTTGCCTCACCCTACTGCATGTCTCTCGAATTCACGCAAATAAACCGGCATCGCAAGCGAACTATGAACCATAGCGCAATGACAGAAGTCGCAAAATCAACCGGAATGTTCATGCAAATTATAGAAAAAAACCCGATGTCAATCCATTAAGTAGTTCTCTTGTGAAAAGCGGACAGACATGCAGACAGACAGACGTTGGATTTTATATAGAGATTTTTTCTTTTTGTGAAAACTGTGCAATATCTCTTTTCTCAAGTTTAATAATAATTATTCTTTATATAGCGCTTTTCTCGCTACTCAAAGAGCTTTAGATAGTGAGTAGGGAGTCACTTCAACAATCACTAATATATAGCATCCACATTGATGCAATGGCAGCCATCTTTGTGCCAATGTGCTCACCACATATTTGCTATTAGCTGGTGTAACAGATGAGGCTTGTGTCCACCTCTCGAACCCTCAGGTACCACTCTTCAGACCAGGTGAAAATATAACAACTATTTATTTTGTTATTATAATGTGCACAATGCACCCTCCACTCCACACTCATATAAACAATAAACAATTTCTTTAAACCAATCCTCCACTCCCAGACACGTCGCCACCCTACCTCCCAGCTCAGCTCGGTGTTCTGGGCTTCCCAGAGTCCTTTTATAGCCCCTGACCCGGAAGTGGCTCCAAGCCAAACCCACAAGTCTGTTTTCCTTCCGGGTCAGGGCAAACAGTCCTTTTCTTCATCCCGGGAGCACATCGCTTCTTCCAGTCACGTGACTGAGATGCACTCCCGGGTTATAGGGCATGCCAGATCCCACTAGCCCTCCTACAGCGACTCCTGGCGGCCCCCAAGGTATCCAGCAGGGCTGTGTCAAAACACTACAAAGTCCATAAGGCCCTGCTGGAACTTGGGGCACAAATATGTTGTCCGGAGGGCTCCTCCTAGCGGCCTGGGGGTGACGACCAGAGTCCATAGCCGGTCGTCTGTCACAGTCCCTCCCCCTTAGCGACGAGCAGTGGGGTGGAGCGTCGATTCCCGCGAGGGACGTCTTCCTCCAGGAGAACGTTTTATCCGGACCGTGGCTCTGTTGTCGAGACCCCCCAGCGAACCTTGGGGGAACGGTGTATCTGCTATCCCACCGCTCCCCTGTTCTCCGGGGACAACTCCTCCACACATGGCCCGGTTGCTGGCAGTTGTAGCACCGCCGACGTCCTCCTGGTGGCCTCTCTTCCCGAGACCTGAAACACCTCGGGAATTCAGTTAGCTCCACCCTGTCCTCCGCCAAGGAGGGGTTGACAGCCGCTTTGCTGCTCCTTGCCCGTTTCTTTTCTATGTCAGGAGACCCTCTTTTTAATTCGGGGATCTCCTGCTTTCTCTGGGGCTTGTGTACAGCGTGAGGCTCTCTATGGAAGAGAGAGAGCCTCTTTGCTGTTTGCACGCCCGTTGTCCTATGTAAACTCGGAGGCGGCGTCATTAGTGCCGTATCGCTCCGGGTAACAGCACTATTCAGCTGCCCCGGGACGATCGGTGCTTCCCCCGCCCCTCCGGTAACCAACGGCAACCCCTTTTCCACGCGGTTCGGGCTCTTAATGTCCGCATTTGTCCAGAGCAGCGTCTGATACCGCTGTTCCGGTTCCAACGGACAATTTTCCGACCCCTCCGTCATCGTGCCACATTCGATTGTCGGGCACACAGCGCTTTGGCAACCGCTACTTTTTAAACGCGGTGCCAGTTCACACTGCGTCCCCTTATTATATACGGTACAGAGGGCACCTACCTGCAACGCCGCATTAATCGAGGCCGGGGCTTCACGGCCTAACCGCCGAAGGTATTCTTTTAGTCTCCTCAGCGGCGCTTCGACCGTGGCTCCCAGCTCCTCCAACCGTCTCCTCAGGTCCTCGATCCCCTGAAAGACAATATTTAGGGGCTCGAGACACTCGTCGAGCTCCCCTAAGTTTATAAAGTTATTTGTCTCGGCCAGCAGTAAGGCTACTTCCTTATTTTGGTCACCTGCCGACCGGGAACCAATGAGCACGTCCACTCCTGGCACATGCTCTGCTGATGAGCGCAAGGGCTCCTTAGATATGGAGTCTTTAGAGGAACGGGTAGCCTCCTGCGGCTGGCTGCGGTCTGCCTTTTTAATTTTGCCGGCAGACACTACAGTCACGTCCCGTCCCTCTTTACCTTTGGTTAATGTTGGCGCTGCTTCGCTCGCCGCCCCCTTCCCCTTCAGGGAGCGCAGACGCGTTGGGGAATTATTGACCTCACCGACGGCTCCAAACCGACCTTCTTCCTGGTTGCCGTCGCGCGAGGTCACGTGGATATATCCCACGAATGGGTTGGCCGCTTCCATCCGACTTCCAGCCTGACTTGCCTTCTGGGTATCACGGCCATCTTGCCACGGTACGAGGCAGGTATCCGAATCAGCGGTTGTTTTCCGAAGGCAGGCCTCTGCAAAATAGGAACTAACAATCCCTTGCCCATCGGGCGTTGCCCCGGCACATACCTCCGAATTCTCCCGCTGTGTCCCCGATTCGTTCAGGGTTGTTGACGCAGCCGATTGCTGGCAGCCTACTTGCAATTGCGCCCTTCGGACTTGCTCAGCTTTTATCGACTGTCGGTCCCCCTCACACCCAGTTAGGTAAGTCCAGTACAGCTCGGCGTCGGTCGCGGTCTTCACCCAGCTGGTGTTGGCCTTCTTCTTGCCAGACCTTTTCCCCATTGCAGCTGACTGCATGTCACGGCTCACAATAGCAGCGCTCTTGATCGCGGGTGGAGTTTTCACCTCCGCGGTTACTTGAGGGACCTTCTTAGGGTTCTCTGCCACAACAAATTTATTTTGTAATGCAGATCCTCTGCCTCCAGACGGCCAGAGTCTCCTGCCGACTACACCACTGTAACAGATGAGGCTTGTGTCCACCTCTCGAACCCTCAGGTACCACTCTTCAGACCAGGTGAAAATATAACAACTATTTATTTTGTTATTATAATGTGCACAAAGCACCCTCCACTCCACACTCATATAAACAATAAACAATTTCTTTAAACCAATCCTCCACTCCCAGACACGTCGCCACCCTACCTCCCAGCTCAGCTCGGTGTTCTGGGCTTCCCAGAGTCCTTTTATAGCCCCTGACCCGGAAGTGGCTCCAAGCCAAACCCACAAGTCTGTTTTCCTTCCGGGTCAGGGCAAACAGTCCTTTTCTTCATCCCGGGAGCACATCGCTTCTTCCAGTCACGTGACTGAGATGCACTCCCGGGTTATAGGGCATGCCAGAGCCCACTAGCCCTCCTACAGCGACTCCTGGCGGCCCCCAAGGTATCCAGCAGGGCTGTGTCAAAACACTACAAAGTCCATAAGGCCCTGCTGGAACTCGGGGCACAAATATGTTGTCCGGAGGGCTCCTCCTAGCGGCCTGGGGGGTGACGACCGGAGTCCATAGCCGTCGTCTGTCACACTGGTTAACGGGTGACTGAGATTGGTAGCCAGTTAGAGACGGGGTAGATTAGGGATACACAATGGCCAGGCTGTGGTGGGCAATTTAGGCAGGATATCGGGATACACATTACCCGCTGCAGCAGAAATGCAAGAAACATCTGTAAATTTCAAACCCACCCCAACCATAGCATTTTTACTCCTCTGCCCTCTGGCAGGCACTTCACAACCCTGCATGCCCACAGTACCAGGCTAAAGAACAGCTTTTACCCCAAAACAGTGAGCCTATTAACTGCACAGCAATCACTGACCCTTCCCATAACAGAAATGACCACTGATTGAACTGAAGATCTGCAACAACCACACATAATCACAAACTTACACATGATTCACATGGAACTCAGGACCATTACATTGACTGTAATCTTCCCTTTGACTTCATTTATTTGAGACTTCATTTATTATTTATCTATTTATGCTTAAATGTTTACCATTACTTTTACTCTGTGTATATTTGGAACTGTTAATAGTAACTGTGTTTCTCATCACTTAATGTTTACTTAGTTTATTGTCTGCTCTTATGTACTTTTATCTGAGGCATCTATAATAATAATAATAATAATAATAATAATAATACATTTTATTTATATAGCGCCTTTCCCATGCTCAAGGCACTTACAGAATAAATAAAGAACGGCAGAATATACAGTATATAGCATTGTACAAACCAGATAAATAAATAAAGAAGATTAAGACAGTAAATTCTGAAAAAAAAACAGACAACATAATTGATGGTCTCGCACACACACACACAGGTTACATTAGCATCTTGACAGAGAAGTAAACTGAGAGAAAGGTAATAACGTCAAGTAGAGCTAAAAGGTACGGTGGCCCTGAGGGGCAAATCGTGAAAAAAACACACACAATAAACAAAAGCCTTCCTGAACAGATGAGTTTTGAGTTGTTTTTTAAAAGAATTCATGGAGTCAGCTGACCTGATTAATTTTGGTAGGTCATTCCAGAGTCTGGCGCTATACAGCTGAAGGCCCTGCTGTCACCCATGGAGTGTAGATTAGTGAGGGGCACAACAAGATTACCAGAATCAGAGGACCTTAGTAGGCAGGCAGGCACATAGTGATGGAGAAGGTCACTGATGTAGTTTGGTGCGAGGTTATTTAAAGCTTTGTAGGTTATTAGTAGGATTTTATATTTGATTCTGTAGGACACAGGGAGCCAGTGAAGACGGAGCAGGATGGGTGTGATGTGCTCGCAGCTGCTGGTTCAAGTAAGGACTCTTGCAGCTGAGTTTTGAATAAGCTGGAGCTGTGATATAAGATTAGAAGGGGCACCTGCCAGTAGGGAATTACAATAATCGATGCGGGATGTGATAAAAGCATGGACAAGTTTCTCAGCATTAGAGAAGGAGAGGAAGGAGCGAACACGGGATATGTTATGGAGGTGAAAGTAAGAAAGTTTCTTAATGTGATTTATGTGGGTGGAATAAGTGAGGGAGGAATCAAAAATGACACCAAGATTTTTTACAGTAGAGGCAGGTCTGATGAGATCACTGCCAAGATGGACTGGGAAGGAGCTCATTTTATTAAGTTGCATTTTAGTCCCAATTTGCAGGAGTTCAGTTTTATTGCAATTTAATTTTAAAGAGTTCTGCTCCATCCAGGTTTTAATTTCACTAAGGCAGGTTGTGAGCTGAGAAAGCTCTGATGAAGTTCCACTTTTAACATTGAAGTAGAGCTGAGTATCATCTGTATAAAAATGATAACCCAATCCATAACTACGGATAATATGGCCAAGGGGAAGCATATAAATACAGAAAAGCAGAGGACCGAGGACAGAGCCCTGAGGGACTCCTTGTGTGACTGGCGCTGAGCTGGATCTGCTGTTGCCAAGACTAACAAACTCTTGCCTATCAGTCAGATAGGACTTGAACCACTGGAGGGCAGTGCCAGAGATACCCAGCATGTTCATCATTCTGGACAGTAGAATGTCATGTCTGACCTGAGTGTCAAATTCTGCACTGAGGTCTAACAGAATTAATATGCTAGTTTGTCCAGAGTCTGCTGCCATAAGCAAATCATTGGTTACCCGTAGCAGAGCAGTTTCACAGCTGTGCCGCACCCTGAAACCAGACTGAAAGGGTTCCATCAAGTTATTAGAGGTTAGATAATTGGTGAGTTGGGAAGCTACAACACGCTCAAGAACTTTTGACAGGAAAGGTAAGTGGGAAATAGGCCGGAAATTGTTAAGATTGTCAGCATCAAGGCCAGACTTTTTTAACATTGGGGTTACAGAAGCAATTTTAAAAGTAAGCGGCACAGAGCCAGTGTCAAGGGATGAGTTTATTATTGTTGTAACAGTCGGGATTATGGCATGAAGGCAGGATTTAAGTAGTGTGGTGGGGATGGGGTCCAGTACACAAGTAGTCGGCCTCATCTTACAAAGCAGGTTATTAACAAACGCAGATGTGACTGGTGAGAACTTAGAGAAGGAGCTGGATGGAGTGGGAAAACAGGGAGAGATGTAAACAGATGATGTATTTATGTTAGTTGAATTATTTAGATCTTTAATTTTGTTACGGAAAAAGTGGAGGAATTCCTCACAGTAGAAGAGGTAGTTGGACCAGATGCGGGTTCGAGTAGTTTATTAACTACAGAGAACAAAACCCTTGGGTTATCGTGGCCACTTTCTATTATTCTTCCATAATGGGTGTTCTTGGCAGAAGTTAGTGCTTCTCTGTAAGCTCTTTGGTGGTCAGAGAAAGCCTGGATGTGTACGGTGAGGCCAGTCTTACGTGACATTCTCTCAAGGCGTCGGCCAGCTGCTTTCATAGATCGCAATTCTGAGTTATACCAAGGAGCTGAGCGTTTAAAGGAAACCTCCTTATGTTTTAAAGGAGCTGTTTTATCTAATGCTGAGTGAAGGGCTGAGTTATAGTGGTCAACAAAACTATCTAGTGTTGATGGAATACAGTAAGTGCAGACAGTAAAAGATCAGAAATGGATCCAGAAAGGATAGAGGGACAGATATTTTTAAGGTTTCTGTAAGAAACTTGTCGTTTACAGGTAAGAGGTGGGAGAGGTAATGAGACAGTGAAAAATACTGCTTTATGGTCAGAGAGTCCCAAATCAGTGCTGTAAATGTTGGCAACAGATAGTCCAGAAGTACAGATCAGGTCCAATATATGACCGCCAGAATGGGTGGGAAAATCAACATGTTGTGTCAAGTCAAAACAGTCCAGTAAGGACAGGAATTCATTTCTCAGTTTAGATGTAGTATTATCAATATGGATGTTGAAATCACCAAGAAGGATAATTCTCTGAGAGTAAGAGCTTAGGTGGGTCAAAAGTTCAATCAGATCGGATAAGAAGGATGCATTGTATTTTGGGGGACGATAAAGAACAATGAGTGAGACAGGACCTGATTCCGTTATTAGTTTAAGAGTCAGGTACTCAAAAGACAATGGGCAGTCAATTGGGATTCTTTTAACGTTTAAGTCTTCTCTGATAATTACTGCAAGCTAGGCTTGCTCCAAACGATATTTCATTGTTTAATACAATGAAAAAAAAGGTATCTTGCATATTGCACAATGCTGTTTACAAAGGATGTCCTGGGATCTTTATGACCAGAGAGAGTCAGGACCTTAATTTTACATTTTATCTGAAGCACGGTGCCATTTTTACAGCACAGTGTTCCCATCACTGCACTGAGGCATTGGGATCCACACTTAGACCACAAGAAAAGCGCCCCCCGCTGGCCTTGCCAAAACCTCTTCCAGTAGCAACACAGGCTTCTCTTTTTAATCTCTATATATATTAAATCCAATGTTTGTCTGTCTGTCTGTCTGTCTGCCTGTCTGCACTACAGATCTCTTTCTTTTTGTCGTTCTTACCAGGTAAGCTTTGTCCTTTTCCAACCCTGACTTTGACTCACCTGGGTTCTTTTATGCTGGACCGGGAACACTTCTGGAGTCACCATAACTGAACCCAGGAAGCACTTCCAGGTCAGACGGAACTTCTTACACTGAATATACATAATTGTCCACAAATGTAACATACAACATATAGATCCGTGAAAAACTATTGGCCCCCCTTCCTGGTTTTCTCTATTTTTCCTTATTTATAACATTTAGTCCTTTCTGATCTCAAAACAAATTTTGTATAATGCAAAACACAACTGAGTAAATGCAATAAACAATTTTAATTTATTATTTGATTTACTGAAGGAAACAAGTTCACCAGCACCTACTGTACATTACCCATGTGAAAAAGTAATTTCTCCCTTAGTCACTCAGTCAACCAATGAACCAAATGGGTTAAATTCAACCAGATATGTTCAAGATTGATTGCTGCCAGCCATTTCTATAAATATATATAAAATCCAACATCTATCTGTCTGTCTGTCCTCTTTTCATGAGAGAACTACTTAACGGAATTAGATCTGTTTTTTTTCTATAATTTTCTTGAACATTCCGGTTCATTTTGCGACTTCTGTCATCAGGCTAAGTATCACAGTTTGCTTTGGTACCGATTTATTTGCACAAATCCAAGAAAGGCTCAGTGGGCCGAAGAGGAGGTGGGGGGTGGGGGGGTGGGGGGGGGCCCTCCTTACTCACACGCCAGCTTCAAAGAATATCTTACATCCTCTTAGCTACTGAACGAGAGAACTACTTAACGGAATGTAATTCAGGTTTTATTCTAGAATTTGCTTGAACATTCTGGTTGGTTTTGCGACTTCTCTCATCGTGCTAAGAATCATAGTTTGCTTCCAGGAGCGATATATTCGCAGCAATCCGAGACAGAGGCTACGGGCCAAGGAGAGGGGGAAGCATGACGTCAGGAGTGGGGAGTCGGTCTACCTCTGTGTTTTGGAGTGTATCTTGCCTTTGCTTAGCTAGCGATACCTCTTTGTTTATTAATTTTTAAAGTTTGTCCTGTTTCACTGCTACGTGGGTGGGGCTGCGGGGAATAGCTAGTAGTTGATATTCACAAAACACATTTTTAGAGATTTTGAAAGATAAATGTACCCCTTATAATATTTTAGAATATGAAAGACCCATTTTCAGTTTCCAACATTATTTTATTGTCTCCTATTTTTTTGATTTTCAAGAAGAAGGATAAGAAGGTGCAGCAAGGGAGGGTGTGCATTTCAGTGGCCATAGACTTGCGTCATTGTTTTTTCCAGATGACGTGGTCCTGTTGGCTTCATTGTGCTGTGAATTTTAGCACTCATTGGAACAGTTGGCGACTGAGTGTGAAGTGACAGGGATGAGGATCAGCACCTTCAAATCTGATGCCATGATCTTAGGTATGAAAAAGGTGGACTTTATGATTTGTAGTGAGAGTAAGGAGTATGATGAGGAGACCCTGGAGAGGTGGAGATATGCTCTAGAATGGAAAGGAATGAAGGTCAGTAGGACCACCAATACAGAATACATGAATGAGAGGGAGGTCAGTGGAGTGGTGAGGATGCAGGGAGTAAAGCTGGTGAAGGTGGATGAGTTTAAATACTTGGAATCAACAGTACATAGTAACAAGGATTGTGGAAGAGAGGAGAAAAAGAGAGTGCAAGTAGGGTGAAGTGGGTGGAGAAGAGAGTCAGGAGTAATTTGTGACAGACGGAAATCAGCAAGAGTGAAAGGGAAGGTCTACAGGACAGTAGAGAGAACAGCTATGTTATATGGACTGGAGATGGTGGCACTGACCAGAAAGCAAGAGACAGAGCTGGAGGTGGCAGAGTTAAAGATGCTAAGATTTGCACTGGGTGTGACGAAGATGCAGAGGATTAGGAATGAGTGTATTAGAGGGTCAGCTCAGGTTGAGAGACAAAGTCAGAGAGGCAAGATTGCGTTGGTTTGGACATGTGCAGAGGAGAGATGATGAGTATATTGGGAGAAGGATGTTAAGGATAGAGCTACCAGGTAAGAGGAAAAGAGGAAGGCCTAAGAGAAGGTTTATGGATGTGGTGAGAGAGAAAATGCAGGTGATGGGTGTGACAGAGCAAGACGTAGAGGACAGGAAGATATGGAATAAGATGATCCACTGTGGCGAGCCCTAACGGGAGCAGCTGATAGAAGAAGAAGAAGTTTTCATGCATTAAAAATGTTTAAAGCTTTGAAAATCTTCTCAAGAAGATTAACCCCAATGAGTACCGTTGGCTCATATGTTTGGATCTGAATATTCTGAGTATCTTTTTGGATGAGCAGTCAGAAGGTATGGCCAGCTAGGAATAAAAAAAAGGCCACGGCTTGGTTCCAAACAGAGACCACAGTTGGTCAATCCAGATTAAGTGCTACTACCACGGCTTCACATTAGGCTTGGTTTAATGAAGCAGTTTGATAAAGTCCTACTTGAAAGTAGGAGTCTGTTTTATGGAATTGAGCTGAAAGTATTTGGGTTCTTCTGAACCCGAATTCAAAAAATATTTTTGTCAGACCTAATATTAGAAAACTGATTTCTGATGTAGAATTTGATGGTGTGATGAATGACTTGGAATGAGAGGCATAAGTATTATTCAAACAAATCATGTTAGGTAACAGTAAAAGGTCCAAATTGTAAAGAAATTGTGAAAATTGTATTACTTAAGTTTGAGACTTGTGTTGCAGCCTAGTTCCTTAAAGTTCACTTGTTGGATCTGCATTTGGATTTTTCCCCTGAAAATTTTGGTGTGGTGAATTAAGGGCAGGGTGAAAAATTCTATCAGGATATCAAGGACATGGAAAGAAGATGTAAAAAATTGTAAAAATAGATCTATTTGTATGGAATGATTAAAATAAAATCAGTAAAATAAAATCAAATGAAAAATTCCGTTTGTTTGCGCTAATGCGATCTTTACTATTATTTTTTTGAAACTTTCAAATTTTCGTACTTCCATTATTTCTAACATGCTCTGCATGTGTATTGCTCCAATGTTTTTGAATTCTTTACGACGTTCAACTTTCTCATCAACTACCCAGGCGTGGTTAAATCTCTTGGCACAAGGTCTCATCTCACGGAGACATGAAAGTGTTTCTCTGAGAAAGGCATGTCTTGTCTATCTTCCCAAGATTTTTTTTTATTATAATAGAGAGATGGGGTCTCTTGACGTCTTACGAGATCCCATAATTACATGTCTACCAGCAGTGCCTGTAAGAGCTACATGGGATGAGGACACTGCAGCCCACACCTGCAGTAGACCACACTGTAGTAGATACAGCTAATGTAGGAAGAGGGGAGACTTACCCCCAAAATGCGTGGCCTTCCTTCCTGAAACAGATGATAGTGATCTTTATGATAAATAGTAAAAGTCGTAGGCAAGTCTTCTTTTGTAAGCTCAGAATTTGACAGCAGGACTGTAATTATGTGCTCAGCTTTATTCTTGGCTTGCTTCATTGTTTGAATATCGTTAAGTGCTGTGGAAATAAAAAAATCAATAAATCCATGTAAATATACTATATCACAATCAGCAGATATTACTTGTGTTCTAGATGGTGATATTCTATTTTTAAGCTACTTAATATTAAAGAAAGAAGTGCTTCTTATTTTTTACAGTTTTGATTTACAAGAAACTTCTATCTTTAAACACAAAATAATTAGTACACTGTACACCAGTCAAGTCTTCTTACCGACTCCAGGAAACCACCCAGCTGCTCACTTCTGAGATGTGTTCTAATTTTTTATATCTGCAAGTGGGCAAGGCAAGGGGTGGAACGTGGAACTACGGCATATAAAGAAAGAGAGCATTAGCTCTGGAGTAAGAAAACTCCTCCTATAGTTTGAGTGCTTTCACTGAAAGTGGTCGATTTGTTTTAGCCCTCTGACCAACACTCTGCTGTGAGCAGTGAGGCACAAGCAACTGGAAATCTCATCAGGTGCACTTTCACCAATGAGGTCCAAGTGGAATACCACCTGAACTGGCCAACTTAACTCAAAGGTCAGGGAACTTCAGAGCAAAAGGTACACTTCAGTTTTCTTTGCGTTCCATAATGCCACAAATGTTACCAAAATGTAAGAGAGAGGGCTATTGTCATGTTGCAGGCAGGCACGTTATAATTGCAAATGCATGGAACTCAGTAATGACTGAGAAATACTCGATCAGTCAGCCAGTTCACGTTGAAAAGCTCCTACAGCTAAAATCTCGAGGGTGGACAGAACTTGCAAAAGAACAGGTAGAACACAATTCCTCAAAGGGTGTCTTTGTAAAGCAGCCCCCAGTTCAGTACACATCACCAAGAAGACAGCTCTTGGAAAACTTATAAGTCAGTCATCATCATGGGACAAGAAATCACTATGATCTTTAAATGAGCGCTCTCTTCTAATTGCTCCATTTGTGATGTCTTCTGACAATGCTAAAACAGCCATGATAGCTGGAATAGTTTGGCCAGTCCGTGCACCATTATATTGTTGCTGATTGATTACAATCAAATGCCTTAAATTTGTAAACAATATGCAATTAATTTCGGTGTATTTGATAAAGCCCGTGTCATGGATGTGAATCTACCACACACCAACAGTAGCACGGCTTTGATGCAGGGTGCGGGCCATTTACAAAACCAAGCAGAACATGCAAACAAATGGCTTTAGGCTTCTGTGAAAATGTGCGTAGCGTTACTGCAAGTTTTTATACATCTTGATGTGAGCATGGAATTGGGTGTATGCAACATACATGAGGCCCCTGGTCTGTAGAAATGCACCAAAGTGTGGTGGGCTGCAAACACTGGAGCAGTTTGACTGAGTAATAATGGTGGCTTTCATGGAATTAAACACTGGGGCTAACATAAAGTAATGGAGTGCTTGGGGGCTGAAACACTGGACATGTAAAGTGAGCACTTTCCTTAGCCAGTATACTGGAAGGTGGACAGTATATATAAGGGGTTAAGAGTTGCTGTTTTGTCTTTGTTTTTTAAGCTATCCTGAATAAATGGGCCACTGGCTCAATTGCAGTAAACTCTGATCACCATATCCTTCTTCCTTCCTTCCTTTTAGCAATTTCTCTTTTTCTCTCTTTCTCTCAATGATATATATATATCTTTGTATATAATACACTGGGCGTCATGGTGGAACAGTTGTAGACCTCTGTTCACTTCCCAGGTTCTCACTGCATGGAGTTTGCATGTTCTCCCCGTGTCTGCATGGGTTTCCTCCTGGTGCTCCGGTTTCTTCCCACAGTCCAAAGACATGCGGGTTAGGTGCATTGACGATCCTAAATTGGCCCTAGTGTGTGCTTGGTGTGTGTGTGTGTGTGTGTGCCCTACAGTGGGCTGGCGCCCTGCCCAGGGATTTGTTCCTGCCTTGTACCCTGTGCTGGATGGGATTAGATCCAGCAGACCCCCATGACCCTGTGTTAGGATATAGCAGGTTGGACAATGGATGGATGGATATAATATGCTACTGTGGCTGTCGATTTGTCTGTCCAGGATTTTAAATCACCTGCAGCTTGCAAATCGTTTCACTTATTGACCTGAAATTTGGTACACATAAACTACGTGACCTCTACTGTCCGCTTTCAGGGTGATGATTGATTGTAGAATCAACTCTCGCAAGCAGGCGCACGGCGAACGGCCAGCGTTCTCATCCCTACCATCTTCACCGTCACTTCCCCTACCTCTTCATATCTTAAATCATTCCTGAGGCAGATCAAAGACTTAAGTGCGAGATTAAGTGAAAAATTAAAGAAAACGTACTAAGTAATTGTAACACAAACACTGACTTGATCAGTTTAAACGTGAAAAGATTCCAACAAAAGAAGAGAAGAAGCAGGTCAGTAGGGTGGAGAAAAAGAGCTCCCTACTTACTGATAAGGAAAACAGAAACAACGGTGATGGCATTCAAAAAGGAGTAACTAAAAAGCTACCCCCTAGCACTTGGGCTAATTCAAATAATATACAGTAGCAAGAATTTTATGAGCAGTTAGCTGCAGCACACACTCTCAGCTTTCTTTGCTGGAGGTCATTCACTAGCATTTTATAACCAGTATACCATTTGAACGGCCGTCTCTCTTCATAAGTCAGAAGGTAAGATTTGGGACTTGGTTGAAGTTAACTGAGCCTCCACTGAGTGCTCCAGTAAGGATCCTGGATTGCTCCCCTGTGAGTTTGGAGGCTCCTGTGAAGATTGTAGAAGAGAGCTCCCCAAACTGGGAGGAATGGAAAGCTGTGGCCTCTTCACATTTAGTGAATTTCAAATGTTTTTGTTTACTCAGACTTCCTTTTTATCTAACATTAAATCTGAGTAGACTAATAGCAAGATGGCACAGTGGTTCTTCAGGCCTGGTTACTGTTTCTATGACTTTTGCACATTTTCTTTGTGTTTAAGTGGGCTTTCTCTGGAGTACCGTAGCATTCTCCCGCATGCCCAACTGGGTTACGACTCTCAATTGTTCAGGTATAAAACGAGTAAGTGTGTGTCAGTAACCCTGTGATTGACTGGGATTCCATGTAAGGGTGGATCCATGGGCCCTACATGATCCTGTGTTAGACTAAGCCAAGACTGGAAAGACAATAGTAGATTTAAGACCTGAGAACATTCACTGTGCAAAATATTGTGTAGTACAGAAAATCAGACAGGAGCAAATGCTTTTTATTACCCTAAAAGTATGTTAGCCATACCATATGCCTGTTTTTTATATGTACTATCATTTTGTTTGAAATACTATACCAAGTTTTTAGAATTTTGTATAAAATGAGGACTAAATGGTTAATTTTCACTTTCTGCATAAAATACAGGCACTTGAGGTCTGTAAGAAAATCTAAACGGATAATCAGTTAGATAAAAAGCTTATAATCACACTTTAAAATTACTGCATGGACATTTTTCAAAAGATTGGCATCAGTCTTAAGATAAACGCAAAGTAAGGAGGTTAAATAAAGTTTTCAGGAGGCTGCTTGGTCATGATAGGCATAGAGGGAGATGGGACATATTCTACCTCAGAAAATGGAGTTTAGTTCTCTTATGTTTTAAAGGTTGGCTTTTTATGGGTTTAACCAAACTAGCTGGTTGCTTAAGCAAATCTTAAGAAGTTTTGGACAGCAGAATATTTTATCATGAGATGCTCTTCCTGACCCTAAGCCTAACTCTAAAGGCTCTATGACTGTTATCTTAGACCATTCACAATATTTACATTAAGTAAATGATCATCTTAACAACAGATTACATTATTCACCACTCTCTCATTCTTTACAAACAGTAACTAATAAAATATCAGACATTGTAACCAAGCTTTACAAGGATAGATTCATCAATTTTAAACAAAAAAAAGTATTTATGTGGCCCTGTAATCCCACTGATATTCACATTTTATCCCTAAAATTCATAACCCAACAGATTCATAGACCATTCCATTTGAAATTCCACCAGGTAGACCAATAGTATCTGACCGCTCTTCAGAAATATTATAGGATTTCCGAATATATTGACTGGTTTATTAGACAATACTTTCTAGAAATCACCAAAACACTCAGAATCCCTTCTTCTTCCTTCGTGCTCACATTGGATGTCGAATCCTTGTATGCCAACATCAACATCCAATTTGGTTTAAATTTGGTCAATGATATATTTATGAGAGTTCTAGATTCAGAAAGGCCTGACAAAGCGATTTTAGACTTACTATGAATTATTTTAACTCATAATGATTTTGAATTTAACTTGAAAACTTTTCTTACTGACCCAGGGCACAGCTATAGATAAACAAATCTGTCCCGGCATATGCAAATATTTATATGGCAGAATGGGAGGAAGGGACTTTTCAAAAATACACCCGCCTTCCATTCATTTACCTTGGATATTTAGACGATATCTTTGGTGTCTGGACACACACCTGCAGATTTTCAGCACTTTTTTAAACATTTTCAATACCCATCATTCCACTATCAAATTACAAGACACAATAAACTATCAGTCTCTTGTCTTTCTGGATACAGAAATCTCTTTCTATCCTATTTCAGCAGTTAAAAAGATTCTACATTTAATAATTTATTTCAAGTCTACAGATAATCATAACCTTCTATATAAATTTATTTTTCATCCAAAACATACCTTCATTGGGTTGATTAAATCACAACTAATGTGGTTTTACAGAATTAATTTCTATCTTACAGATACGGAAGAGTCTACCCATCTTTTGTTTCAGGCCCTTAGGACAAGAGGCTATTCCTTGAATTTCCAGAGGGCCATACGAATAGAAAAAAGAGAGAAAAGTGATTATTTATTGTACCTTCGCAAATCCAGACCTTCAAACAATTTGAAGGTTAGAATTCCACAACTTCCTGTTGAAAATTTCTAATCTATGGAAAATCTCAGTCACTAATTTCTTGCCGCTCTTAACAGTTCTTCTTTTCTTTCTCTTTATTCTTTTTCAAATACCTCTTCTTCAAAAACAAGCCTTATGTTAGACTTTAACTGTGTAAACGACAATATCTTGGAGAAATCTTTAACTGTAATTTCTTTGCCACCTTACTTTTCCTGTCTGCAATTTATGGCTCTAAAAATTCAAATTGCTTTTCCAGATACTTTCTAATCTTCTACCTTTCAATTCTATTCTTATTCAACTTCTTATAATTTACATTTTTCAAAATTTCTTCTACTATGGGATCTGGAATTGACCATCCATTATAGACCTGTTGTTTGACCTAACATTTGCCTATCTAGTGCCTAAATCCATAGTCTGACCCAACTTGCCCTTATCTTAACCAATTCTGGGAGATAAGCCCTAAGGTTAACAATAATAATCCATTTCTTTACTTAAATTCATTCCACTCTTTACTCTAATTAATCTTATAAAAAAAACAACTAATTTTAATATTATACCTCAAGCAATCCTACAGTTTTATCCAGATCAAATTAATTTTTTTAACCCTACAATTAAAACTTCAGATATCACCGATGTAATTATTCCGCAGTCTTCATCTCAGATATTTTTACATACCAATACTGCAATGAATAGAAAACAAATTAAACTCCCAATTGTTTTTACTTATTTCTTCCAGGCTTGATAATTTGTTTATATTTTACATAATCATTTTTCACAGTTACAAAATAACTTTCCACTGTTACAACCCTTTTCTTTAATCACAGTAAGAATAAGAATCTCAAAGATATTTTGGTTCATGCAACCACTATCAAAAATAAAAAGAAATATTCCTTAAGTATTCCATTCACATCCAAGAAAATAATGTATAACAAAGCTACAGAAATCGAATTACTCATATTTCAAAATTTTCGGCTATTAACTTTCAATGTTACTTATGGCATTTGAAGTGCAAACTGTGGTCACATTTACATCAGGTCAGGTCAGGTCAGGTTGGGGAGTATGCATTGGTAGAGCACATTGCTGCAACCACCACACGATGAAACAGCTCAAGATCCTGGTTGGCAACCCACCCAGGCAGACCCAGGAGGTCCAGTACCACCCTCCGGAAATGACCGTTCTATCTACTGCCGCCAGATGTTATGTGGGCGTCCCCTTGGCCTAGTCCAGCATATCGGGTCCTCAACAATGAGGATTCTGAGAGCCGGATCACCCATGGTACAACACAAAATTCTTTAAAATTCAGGTTCATTCAATATCTCAGAAATATTGAAAAACAAGATAAACAATTTAACTCTTTAACAGCATTTTGCACAATATAATTAAAAACCAATCATGTCTGGCTTATAATCACAAGAACACTGGACAAAAAAACAGACACTAAAATGGGAAAGGCATTGGATTAAAGCACTAGATACATGTGCACTTAAGGGATTGAATGATAAATAATATCGGTAGGGTCTGTTTTAATTTATTTAATTAAATTATTTAAGTAATTTATTTATGGACTGTTGTTTTAGAATATTAAACCCTTATTTTTATTTTTAACTAGCCATCCCCTGCGGTAGTGAAACAGGACGGTGAGGAGGGCCTTGCCCAGATCCCCACTCCTGACGTCACGCTTCCCCTTTCCCTCGTCCAGCAGCCTCTGTCTCAGATAACTGTGAATATATCCCTCCTAAAATTGAGCTATGATTCTTAACGTGATGAGAGAAGTCGCAAAATCAATCAGAATGTTCAAGTAAATTTTACAAAAAAACCCGATCTAAATCCGTTAAGTAGTTCTCTCATGAAAAGCAGACAGACAGATGGATAGACGTTGGATTTTATATAGAGAAAGATTGTAATTTCTCTTGATTGTTTCTTTTCATCAGATTCAGCATAATCTTTAAAACAATTTCATCTTGTTAAATAAGGGACTAGCGTGCCAGTGCTCAGCCTAATGGCTCAAATTCCCCTAACCTAACGTCCTTTAGACACCTTTTACCGCATGCAAGAGGATCAGTTGAATTATTCTAACTGCTGTGTAGAGTAGTAAGGAATGGCACTAATTCCAAAAATAAAATAAAGTGTTAACGTTTTATTTTAATATTCTGGACTATTTCAAGATATTCAGATGCTGGGTTCTCTACATGCAGTAAAAAAAAAGACTGAAAAGAAGACTCTGAGGCTTCCCCATTAATTTTCAGTGCAAAACTGAAATATGGAGAGTGCTTCAGCGGACTGTGAAGAGTCATCATGGCATAATCCAGAAAACTTCTTGGGACCTGTGTTTGTGACTTGCAATTTTAAATCATTGTTGAAGACTTTTAATTTTCTTTTTTAAAATACCAAATTCCAGATCTGACACTGTGTTCTATAGTAGGGAGTTGTGCACCTATCTTATGATGCTTTTTTTTTTTTGAGTTTTACAATGTCAGTGTGTTTTTCTATGGGTGCTGTCATTATGGTGAGCCATTGTCATGTTGCAAGGAACGTGTCCCAGAAATCTGGTCACTTGATGTTGTCATAATGAGCATACATTAGCTGTCACAAAGAGCAATTGACTCTTTGTGCAAGTTTGTGGATACTCTCTGGAAGTCTTGTGCAAAGTTTAATGTCGATTTACCGGCAAACAAACTAGCACTTGTGTTTCTAACTACGACCTTGGCTTACATTCTGGTGTTGTAGAAGGGTAAGCTTGATTTATTGGTTTTGACTTGGCATGTTGCTGACTTACATTTTGTCTTCTGACCAGTTACCCTGATACTTTTCCACCATGAGATGTCTACTTTCCTAAGATGCTTTTCATGGTCAATGAAAGGGAGGACAGACTGGAGACAAGCTCTGTATTATCCTTACACTAGCTTCAAGTTAAGTTTAGGGCAGATTTCAAAATCCTCCTTTTAATATATAAAGCATTAAATGTCCAAGGTCCGGCTTACTTGTCTGAACTTATTATGACTTACAAACCAGAGCGCACATTAAGATCTCAAGATGCCGGTCTGCTTATAATTCCAAGGATTAATAAAGCAACAGTGGGAGGTCAAGATTTTAGTTACAGGGCCCCTAAACTGTGGAATGGTCTGCCTGCTACTATAAGAGATGCCACTTCGGTCTCAGCTTTTAAATCCCAGTTGAAGACTCAGTACTTCAGTTTAGCACACCCTGACTAGAGCTGCTGATTAACTATGCATACTGCATCTCTTTTGTTAGTCAACATAAGTAACATGATGGTTATAATTGGATATTAACCCTCACCTATTCTGTTTCTCTTCTCGGTACTCAAATGTGGCACTTGGTGCCACGTCCCACATGCCAAGTTGTTTTGCCTGCCTAAGGTAAAGTCATCCGTGATGGAGGATCACAGGAATCGTGGGAAAGAGGGGTCCTTTCATCGGATTGGCTGGCCCAGCACTGTTTCAGCCATGGAATGGCCAAATGGGGGCGGCACCTTGATGGATGAGGTCTCCTGGACTCTAGACATATCCAAATCATATTATGTGATATCATCTACTGTTAAATTCTGCTCCGTACTTCTAAATTTTTTATTTTAATACTGTATTGAGGATTTGTTCTGTTCTGTGTATTGTATTGTATTGTATTGCAGAAGGGTGGGTGTAGTTGTATAGAAAGGTTTGCATACGCATTCATTTTATAAACTACCTCATTTTTTTCCTTTAGCTTGCAGAAAACAAATAGGATGCAGAATTTGTGTGGTTGCAAATGCTGATTTTGAAAAGGAGCAACAAAATGGTATCGTCTTCACAGCAGATGAAAGACCACTAAGTGAGGACATCAAGTTAAGACGGCCCTGGAACTGAGACAACTTAATCATTATTCACTTTCAAGGTAAATGATCAGCTCACGCAATAATTTATTTTTAGTCAATGTTGATGAGTGTTTATTAATTTATTTTTTTGTTAATATCAATGAATATCAAAAATTTATATACGCTAGTTCAATTATTGCTCTATAAGGTATGAGTAAAACGTAATCCATTCTTAACAGATGCTATTTGAGTGGTTGATGGAGATGATTTGTGATTTGAATTTCATTGGGCATTGTGCACTGTAGTTCTCATGCTGTATAAATCTGATGCATCGGTGAAGGCCAAGGGTGGCTGAAAATGTTCATTTTGGTATATAAGTATTAGATCATTAAAAGAACTTTCATGGTAAGTTTACAGTTCACTGTATTTAAAAGAATCACATTTTTACAGTGGAAGGGGTGTTTTAATTTTGATTTTGATTGGGGACATCTTAATTATACTCAATTTTAAGTAATACTTTAGTTTAGCTACTCCAAAAATGCATCTATTACTCATTTACTGTTATGTAGCAAGACCTTAACGTACACTTCTTTGGGTTTTCATAACACATACAAATCATCAGTAAAGTGTTTAATAATCACTGCTAATAATCTTCACTTTGGAGAGGTCTGGGGTGACTTAATGGAGACACATTTCTCTTCATATTACATATTTAGTGTAAGACCTGTGAACCCTTCATATTAAAGAGTGATTTTCCCATCATGTCAATTTGCCACACTGCACTGAATGGACATTTAATGTGAATAATTTAAAACTTTAAGTCTGAACGTAGCAAAGACCCATCACAAGCTCTAATTCTATTCAGGTACTACTATGTTTAAAGAAAAGAGAGAGCTCAAAGGTTTATGCTTCCTACCTATTTATTGCCTTTCCAACATTTAATTATCAAAGCACTAGGTAACATCTGACTTCACTGAGGGTGATGGGTGATGTTGCTGAGGTTAAAACCAATCCAAAGGTAGATGTTAAAGTACCGAACTTCACATGTGAATAGGTGAACTTGTCAAGTTCAAAACTGAACGTGAAAGGGCATTGACAACTGGCCCCTGCATGTCCCCCCAGCAATAGCAAGTGTTCATACCACATATCTTTGGAGGCTCAGGGTTAGGAATATAAAAAGGAGATGATGTCATTTAGTTTAGGACTAAACATATTTATAAAATGGAAGAATATTAACAGATTTAGTTGTGTTTCTGGACAGTACCAGGAATATTCACTTATGGGCTTAGGATTTCATAACAGAATGCTGGCCAGCGAAATGTGCAGTTTTCTGTACAAAGGAAGAAAAAGTAACACAAAAGTGACACAAAGTTTGTAATTCATTATGTCTATAATATAATATAACGCTAAGGTCTGTGTGTCCAGTCCCTCAGAGCAATCTGATTGGACAGTTTGGCTTTGGTGTGATAGGTCAATTGAACTTTAGTGAAGTTACAGAACAGGGAGTGCAAGGAGGAGTAAAGGTACATGCTGAGAGAGTCGCCTTCAAAAAGCAAGCAAGTATAAAACCGGAGTATGAGAAACAGGCTTTGGACACACAACTTGAGAGAGGGACCGCCAGTGAAGAGGCATTCAGACACATGCTAAAGCAGAGGAAAGGTGCTGCAAGTACATGTATGGCAAATATGTTTAAATTATTCTATTACCTTTCTTCGACAGGTACCGTAGCTAGTTTTATAATGAGTAACTACATATATAACATATATTTAATTACCTTTTTATGTTAGTAATGAGTAACGTAACTAAGTTATTTTTTAGTGTAACATTCCCAAACACTGTTCACAAGGCATCAAGCTTTTGAATTAAAGCTCCGCCTCTCTCCTTCATTCATTGGTCCAGAGTCCTGTCTTCAGTTCAAAAGCTTGATCCCATGTGAACGTGTGTGAATGTGCTTTGATTTGCCATAAGTATTTTTTTTAACAATATGTTTGCAAAAACTGCACACTTTTTCCTAGTTGTGAGCATATGAGTGGATGACTTGATATCTGCATTATGTGACACAAGTATCGTGAGATTTGTTTTCATGGATGTTATTCTGTTGTTTGCTGTGGTCCCGTGTTTGGTTTCCTTTGTCGTAAAAACCTTGTCTCATGCCTCTATTTTGTGGCTATCACTCTAAACTTCATTGAGTAAGTAACTTATTAAAACACAATATTTGGGTGGAGTATTTCTTTAAATTCTTCATTTAATATGTCAACAACTAACTATGAAGCTGATTGGTTAAAGGTGAATGATATGATTAAGAAATACTTCTATTTATACCATGGCCTTCTCATCCAGTTAAATCAGCCCTTCCTTTTCAAATGGCTGTGGTTCCCTGTAAGTCTTTGTTTCATAGCCATACGGCTCCAGTTAGATTAATTGTCTCATAGGCTACTTACTGCATGTCGCTTGCTCAGTTGAGTGTAACATGCGATTTTCAATGATATTTGTAAAATAATACCTGGGCAACCCGGGAAATAGAGGGAATTTTTAAATATTTGTTCTTTTCTGTTATTTACTATAGCAATGAGAAGCTTTTACTGTGATGACCTCTTCAAGAGTTTTTGAAGAATATACTATAGACCAACAGATTACACAAGACAATCCAGAGAGTAAAATTCGGGTGCAGCTCATCCCGGTTGTTCTCCCCATTCAAAAGCCTTTACAAAATTGTGTTATTTTTTGGGGGGGTAAGAGAAAGTCACATTTTCTTCCTCTACAGAATACATTCATTTCACCCAATCTCAAATGATCAGTTTTGGATAATGTTGATTGTGTACCAATGAGGTGAACCTCAGTTTTGTCACTATTTAATGTAAGAAAGTTTGAAGAAAACCAGAATTTGATTTCTGCTATGCAATCAGTAAGGGAGGAGGGTGGAAAGGAAGCAGTAGGTTTGCTAGTGAGATAGAGCAGGGTGTCATCAGCATAACAGTGGAAACTAATGTTAAATTTACAAAAGATATTGCCAAGGGGAAGGAGGTAAATAATGAAAAGGATTGGCCTCAGGACGATAGGCTGTCATGGATCACTCACCTGCCAATGCGGTGAACCTGACTAAAGTACGTGTATGCTGGACAAAACTGAAAAGAGGTGTCTGCGCTTGAATGTTCTTCAGTCTTTTTTGTTCATTAATATGGATTAATCCAGCATAATTGTGTACTAATAAATAAAACTAAACACAAATCTAACACTATACAACTAAATCATCTCTATTGGGCAACCTAGATACATGTGTTTCAATATCAAAGTTTAGTGAGTAAATGATATTTATCTTGACCATACGTTCAAGTCGGTACTCGGCTCCAGGGTCTCGGGGTCCAGTCCCAACCTGCACTCTGACTGTGTAGAGTTGCAATTCTTCCTGGGGTTTTACTCAGCTGATCCCATAGCATGTGTGTTAAATTAATTGACAACTCCAAGGGAAGCCCAGTATGCCTGAATGTGGTTCCATTGATCTGACGCACTTACTGTATGTACTTGTGTGAGTGAAGGTGACTTATGGTGGGTTGATTCCTGTCTTTCTCCTAGTGATTTTGGCATAGACTTTGCCCATCCTTCCTATGACCCTGAACAGCATATGTGGATTAGAAAGTGGGTGGGTGGGATATTAAGAAGGTTCAAAAGAAATTAATTAATTAGTGAACAAATTGCTTTGGATTATAGCAGCTTTAATTTGTGACTTGATTACATCTTGTCTGCTGGGCCGGAGTTGCCTCAAAATCTTGCATATTGTAATCCTTTTAGCTAGCCAATCAAAGATGTAATTTGGCTTCTCTCCTCTTTGACTTGATGGTAAAAGCACAATGGTGTGTGTTCTGAGCCAGAAAATGCATTTCAGTTTCTGCAATACTTACTTATTGGAAGAGTTCTGACCGGTAGGACTTGTGGACACTTTATTGCTCTTACTTCATTTCACAATTTCATTCTTCCTTTTTTGTTGCCAACAATAAGATCTGGAAACCAAGCTGTATATTAAAATGGACTCCTTACACTTTGTCATTTTAAATAAGAGTGAGACAACATTAGAATTTATCTTAAAAAGAGTCTCTCTTCTAAAACAGAAGGGGTGCTGGTGTCCCTCCTTACAGATTCCTCTTTTCAGACCAGGATTGTCCCAGAATGCCGGCTATCAACAAGCTCTTCAGTGATTGTTTCTTGTGGATGAATAGAACTCACTATTAAGTGAAAAATCATTTACAGTCATATGAAAATGTTTGGGAACCCCTCTCAGCCTGCATAATAATTGACTCTACTTTCAACAAAAAAGATAACAGTGGTATGTCTTTCATTTCCTAGGAACATTTGAGTACTGCGGTGTTTTCCGAACAAAGATTTTTAGTGAAACAGTATTTAGTTGTATGAAATTAAATCAAATATGGAAAACTGGCTGTGCACAAATGTGGGACCCCTTGTCATTTTGCTGATTTGAATGCCTGTCACTGCTCAATGCTGATTACTTGCAGCACCAAATTGGTTGGATGAGCTCGTTAAGCCTTGAACTTCATAGACAGGTGTGTCCAATCATGAGATATAAAGGTATTTAAGGTGGTGAAATGCAAGTTGTGCTTCCATCCCTTTGACTCTCCTCTGAAGAGTGACAGCATGGGATCCTCAAAGCAACTCTCCAAAGATCTGAAAACAAAGATTGTTGAGTCTCATGGTTTAGGGGAAGGCTACAAAAAGCCATCTCAGAGGTTTAAACTGTCAGTTTCAATTGTAAGGAATGGAATCAGGAAATGGAAGGCCACAGGCACAGTTGCTGTTAAACCCAGCAGGTCTGGCAGGCCAAGAAAAATACAGGAGCGGCATATGAGCAGGATTGTGAGAATGATGACAAACAACCCACAGATCACCTCCAAAGACCTGCAAGAACATCTTGCTGCAGATGGTGTATCTGTACATCGTTCTACAATTCAGCACAATTTGCACAAAGAACATCTGTATGGCAGGGTGATGAGAAAGATGCCCTTTCTGCACTCACGCCACAAACAGAGTCACTTGTTGTATGCCAATGCTCATTTAGACAAGCCAGATTAATTTTGGAACAAAGTGCTTTGGAGTGATGAGACAAAAATTGAGTTATTCGGTCATAGCAAAAAGCACTTTGCATAGCGGAAGAAGAATACCGCATTCCAAGAAAAACACCTGCTACCTACTGTCAAATTTTGTGGAGGTTCCATCATACTGTGGGGCTGTGTGGCTAGTTCAGGGACTGTGGCCCTTGTTAAAGTCGAGGGTCAGATGAATTCAACCCAATATCAACAAATCCTTCAGGATAATGTTCAAGCATCAGTCACAAAGTTGAAGTCATGCAGGGGTTGGATATTCCAACAAGACAATGACCCAAAACACAGTTCGAAATCTACAAAGGCATTCATGCAGAGGGAGAAGTACAATGTTCTGGAATGGCCGTCACAGTCCCCTGACTTGAATATCATCGAAAATCTATGGGATAATTTGAAGCAGGCTGTACATCAAATTGAACTGAACTGGAGAAATTCTGTATGAAGAATGGTCAAAAATACCTCCATTCAGAATCCAGACACTCATCACAGGCTATAGGAGGACAGCGTCGAGAGGCTGTTAGATTTGAAAAGGAGGCTCAACTAAGTATTGATATCATATCTCTGTTGGGGTGCCCACATTTATGCACCTGTCTAATTTTGTTATGATACATATTGCATATTTTCTGTTAATCCAATAAACTTAATGTCAACTGCTGAAATACTACTGTTTACATAAGGCATGTCAGATATTAAAAGGAAGCTCAGCCAATGATAAACAAAAATCCAGAGAATTAAGAGGGGTTCCCAAACTTTTTCTTATGACTGAAATCATTGGCACTTCTTCTTGATCGTAATATTTCATTTTTATTTGTTAGATTCAAAATATCAATGAATTGGATCTGATTTTCAACATTCACGCTACAGCTTGTGCCTGCACAAATCCACTGGAAGGAGCCTTTGGAGAGCACCTCATTAGATAGGTAAGGCGCTATAAAATAGACAGATTCTAACCTAGTGAACTGTGAACTTGAATAGCAAGTACTCAACAGTTGCCAGATAAAAGCCCACCCCCACCTCCAAACATAAAAAAAAAAAATTATGACCAAATTATCATTATATACTTTTGAATTTAATTTTAGGGAAAATGCAATGAACAATATATTTGAAAAAGAAAATAAATAAATCAACCATGATTCCATAATTGGTTAGGGTTGCTTTGATTTCACTGCTAATATCAAATTACGCAGAAGTCTGATCTAGCATGCTTGATCTACTTATGTTATGGACTTTGTTGTGTGTCTATCTTTGTAATGCTATCTGGTAGCTCGGGTGGTAGCTGACTAATGCCACCAGTCCTCAATCATCTTAATCTAAACGTAACTTTACATTCAAATGTTAAGGGTTTGAATATTACAGAGACATGTAGAGAAAAATTAAACAGAGAAACACTAGCACAGGCCAATATTGGCTATCAGGCTTGTTCCATGGAGAAGCCAGTGCACTGTAAAGGATGCCTTCATATTGTTTTGTAAGCCGCTCTTCAGCAAGAATTTCCAATTTATAATGGACACAAAGGCGTCTTCTTATTTACTGGACCCACTTTAGAGAGATGTTTCTATGTGCTCTTGATTTCCTCTACTTGCTGACTGTGACTGATATTCCAGATAGACCACAGGCTGAAAGACAAAGTTGTAGGACTTATTATTAGGAGTTAAAATTATTTGGTAAATTGGAACATCTTTGTCCTTAACTGTATTTAGCAAGAAGATAAAGGGAGGAGGATAAGAAATCGATTGAATATACATGAGTACAGTAAATACACAAAAACATGCTGCATATATATATATATAGTGCATATATTATATACATCATATACAGAAATCAACAAACATATTGTCACAGATGAACATCAGAGGACCTCCTCTCAGGCTCAGTCAAGATATGTGTTAACCCGCCGAGATGAGAGGGGGCGCTCCTGCTAACTCTGTCATCTCCTTTCACCACATCAAAGAGAAGCTGCCCAGAGACTGTGTTTAACCCCGCCCCTTCTGCTCCATTGCCATTAAAATCCCAGGTGCCCCAGGTGCCCGAGAAGGAGGTGTCATCACTGGACAACACCTCCTACTTACTTTGAATTCCCCTTTGAAGGGATGCATATAATGACAGTTATTGTGTTTGTTTTTTGTTTATTTTTCTGTCTCTGGACAATAAAATGGATAACCCAGTTGGTGCATCCTGAGCTTTCATTCCCACACCCAACCACAATATACATAATAAAAAATACAATATAAACATTGTGCGTACATATATATATATATTTATATATATATATATATATATATATATATATATATATATATATATATATATCATTCGACTTTAATTTCACCCCTTATAAAAATTCCTTAAGTGGACTGAATACATGATAGTACCTCTCTGAATGACTTGTACCAATCATACACGCTAGACTGGAATAAATCTGAGAAGGAATAACTCCTTCATTTGTCAAAAGTTTAATAATAATCCACTGCGCAACACTACTTTGTAACTCCTGCTCCAACATATTGATTACAACTGACAGGATGGGGGGAAAGAGCAGCTAGCACTACTAATGACAACTTCAAACATGCTTGTGTTTGTCCAATGAGTCATGTCTACCTTGCACTCTTTATAAGAACAAAGGATGAAAATTTCTATTTTTAATTGAACAACCCCCATATATATATATATATATATATATATATATATATATATATATATATATATATATATATATATATATATATGTATATATATATTGTCATGCACGAGCGCATGGGGAGCAGCTGAAGGACCTGACGCGCATCGCAACAACTCGCGCCAGGGGACAAAGGCGGGGTACTAACCTCTCTCTCTCTTTTCCCATAGAAAGGACGAAGCGCCACCACCATGATCCATCCCGCATAAACAAAGCACCATCACTTCCGGGTTCCTTTCTTCCCTCTGGTCCCCTGTTGATGACGTCCAATGCCCATCCACCACCACGCCTTCCCAGCATTCCACGTCCCTAATTTTCGGTCCAGCTCTTTATAATCACCATGCAACCATCCCTGTTTGTCTAATGCATATCTCTTTTTTTGTTAGAGATTCTGAAAGACCTTTTCTGTTGCAGTATAACCCCAAATCTTTATGACGTGTTTGTCTCATTATTAAAATATATGTATAAATATATATATTTATATATATGGTCACACATAAGCACGACTGGGTCATCATCCAGGCTCACTTAAAATAAGTAATACCACTCCAGGGTAAGAGGGGGCTCTGCCATTAATAGACTTGTCTCCTTCTTCCCTCCCAGCCTGTAGAAGCCATCACAACCTCCATCTTGATCTGCGATTATTTTCTCGCACTAATACATCTATCTATCTATCTATCTATCTATCTATCTATCTATCTATCTATCTATCTATCTATCTATCTATCTATCTATCTATCTATCTATCTATCTATCTATCTATCTATTGTCACAGCCTGTCTGGGTCCTTGTCCTGCCAGGATGCCTCTTCACTTTATGGACCGGGGGAGCAAGCCTGGTCAAAACAGTACCTCCCCCGGGACACTAGATGGCAGCCCCCTTGGGTGGCAGTGGTGCTTTGGATTCCCGCAGGGCTCCATGGGAGATGGAGTTCCCTACAACCCTGTTGGGATCCGGTGGTCCTGCAGTTGTTCCTGTGCGTGTGGGTGGTCCTTTTGCCACACCGGAAGTGCAGCCAGAAATTTACCTTGGATGTCGGAGTTGAAATGACATCATACATGAGTTGGCCGTGTTCCAGTTAAATGTTCTGAAAATCAATATGGACGCATCCAGGAAATCCTTTGGTGTGCTTACTGCATCCAGAATCAGTACCAGTTGATTATAACACATTACATGGTATTATGTACATCCAAGCACCGTACATCACACCAGATATAAATTAAAAGGTCAACATGCTGCCACCTAATGACTTCGGGAGACTCTTATTCCCCTTCCCCTGTTACTCGCTATTGTCCATCATTTATATCTAAGTAATTATCTGTTCATGTTTTCATACCAAATGCAATATAGCCAATGCACTTTCACCTGGGCATCTTATCACCCGATTTCTGTCCTTCTCAGTGTTATACGGCTTGTATATTTGGTCCCCAATAAGGTCTCCATTGAATCTCATTATACACGTATATTTTTTTAATAATTTCTATTAGCCTGCTCTGTATGCTAAATTACGTACAAAATGGAGCCACTTCACTTGGGTCAACTGTTTTTTTGATTTTTTTGGGGGGGGTATTCAGTTCATGTTAAGGTCAAGAGTGGTTCTATTTGACTAAAGCAGATGTCGATTATTCAATAGTGATCTGTTATTTAACTGCATTTTCCTCAAAACAGTTCTGAGGCAATGACTTTGACATTAGCAAGTAAAGTTCTAGTTTTAGCCCCTATGCTGTGTACACTACCATCACTAAACTCCGCTCTCTAACTCTATTCAACTCCCTTACAAAGTTATTTATTTCAAAGTCGCACGGTCCATTTTAGCATCAGGAGGTATTTGTTTTAGATATTTCTGCTTAATCACTCTGACAAATAATTAAAACAAAAATACCCTTTTGAAATTTTAATTTGATTTAAAAGGTTTCTGCCGTATTTCATAGCCACTGGTAACAATCACTGACATCTCAATTTTTAGTCCTGTTTGTTTTAACTGTACAGCGCTTTGGTCAGCGCTCAACAAATAAATATGGTATGGTATGGTATGGTAAAAAGAACATTTTCTAAGACTACCTACCTGGAAATTGAAGTCGTCCTTGCAGACTCCCTTGCTTGCAAAACAACATGATATGATGCAATTGATGAATTCCAGAATGTTGAAAATAGCAAAAACACCGATAACCTGTACATGCATCTGACAAAAGAAGAGAGAAGTGAAAGTATAATAAATCAAGGATTATTCTGGGGTGCATTCATTAACCTCCATTTTTGATAAAAGTTGTATTCCAGTCCATGATCAGACAGTAAATCAGGTTGTAATGGTTATGCAGGTAGGTGATGGGGAAGCTGCTGGACAGAAATAGTGAAGGACTGGGGCTGAGCGTAACAGAGCATTACATATCATGCCAGTTCAGGAGCAAGAATACCACCAGGAGGCGCCGTGCTCTACAGATATGCTGGGTGCCTTGAAATAGAGAAGACAAGGGTACCAGTGTTATTGTGGAAGAGAAGTGTGATCTGGGCAGGAACAGGTCATGTTCTCTCGAGATGCTAGAGGCCTCGTGAAACCTTGACGGAATGCACAGGACCGTGTTGACTGTCTGATAGTCAGGTAGTCTGAGTAGTTGCCTGACAGACCCAGCAGAATGCCCAGGGTGCACTGTAGTTGAGTATGTATGTTGTATGCATTTTCAGACATTTTAGTGTAGATTCTTCTATAAACAATGTGAGCATGCTAGTGTAGACAGAGATCATTTTTGTTTTAATAGGGTATTTTTTATTAATGAAAAGCAGTAATGCTTGAGCCTTATCTTATTTTCCTATTATGGAAATGGAAATGTCGGGGTGACGGTTTGGAAGACTTCAGTAAGACCGCAGTTTCAAAAGAACGGATGTACCATAGAGTGTGTACCAGCACTTTGTACCCTGATGCACATTAAAAAGAGCAGTAGTTCCAGTAAAGTCCCTGATGGTACACTGTGTTTTTTAAATTATCTAATTCATAAAATGTTTCTCACATCCTAACCCTTTTGTTTTGATTCATTTTTTGTGTGCCAGCTGATTCTGTGCCACCCTCTTGTATTTAGACATTTAGCATAAGAGAGAGAAGTTGTTCTAGAGATTGTAGTCTAACTTCAAAATGAAAGGAGCCTGCATGAATGAAGGAGGAAGAGGAGGAGGAGGTTAGGAGCACACGCTGATACAGCACATTGATGCACCCACCACATGACAAACCAACTCAAGGTCCCAGATTAGAACCTGAGTGCAGCCATACAACGGGTGACACCTCAGCACCACACAACTTCAGATGGAATGGAGCAGTGGGAGGTTTCTTTATGGTGGCTGGAGTGCCAATTCTGCCACCAACCCCCAGGTTTTTCCCAGTCATAAAGTAGTACTAGGGTGTTGTACCGTGTTAGCCATTATGAATGTAGAGAAAAGCCAAGCAAAATGACACCTTTTATTGGCTAACTAGAAAGATTACAATATGCAAGCTTTCGAGGCAACTCAGGCCCCTTCTTTGATTACATCTTGCCTGAAGAAGGGGCCTGAGTTGCCTCGAAAGCTTGCATATTGTAATCTTTCTAGTTAGCCAATAAAAGGTGTCATTTTGCTTGGCTTTTCTCTCCAGTCATAAAGCAAAAGATTAGATCATGGTTGTGAAGTACCCACCATTAAGTAGGTCAATAGAAGGATATTGCATTCAGTATGATTTACAAGGTGCAAATAAGTGCTTTTTTTTAAAATGGGATTCTAATATTTTGTATATGTTAGTAGTCCAACAACAGTTATTTGTTTACTTTGGCATTTGGGATAACATTTGGAAGGCCAACCCTTAATGACTAGTCCAAAAGAATGCATGTACTGTATCAGATTTAAAATGTTAGAACAATACAACAATATAAATGTCATTCAGCCCAACAAAGCTTGCCAGTCCAATCTACTTAATTCTTCCAAAATACATCAAGTACAGCTTTGAAGGACCCTAAAGTTCCATTGGTAGTCCTACTTGGTAGCTTGTGTCTATGGTTCCTAACGTTACTAATGCTTCCTAATGTTTGTGCAAAATTCACCCTTATCAAGTTTCGAGCTGTGTCTCCGTGTTCTTGATGAACTCATTTTAAAATAATAGTAATGATCCAGTCGACTAATTCCTGTCATAATTTTAAACACTTCAGTCGTGTCTCCTCTTATTCTACCTTTTCTTAAACTGCAAAAGCTCAGCTCTTTTAATCTTTCTTCATAATTCATCCCCTGTAGCCCTGGAATCAGCCTTGTCACTCTTCTCTTTACTTTTTCTAGTGCTGTTATGTCGTTTTTGTAGTCTGGAGACCAAAACTGCACACAGGACTCCAGATGAGGCCTCACCAGTGTGTTATAAAGCTTCATCATAACCTCATTGGACTTGTACTCTACACATCAGGGTGCTAATATAACTTGTCATTCTGTTAGCCTTCTTAATGGATTCTGAACACCATTTGGATGTTTATAGTGATGAATCCACAATGATTCCTAAATGACTTTCATATGGTGTATTTTCAGACCTCCCACTGTGTATTCAGACCTCACATTTTTGCTTCCTAGGTGTAATACTTTACATTTACTTTCATGAAATTTCATCTGGCATTGTGAAGTAGAGCCACAAATAGGTGGAATTTTTATTAAGATTTACTAAGTACACCATTCATGTGGAACAATTGGCAACACTGCTTTAGTAGCTTAAGATCTTTTCAGGCCAGTTTAAACCGTCTAGCAATCTTTCTTCTATTTATCACCTTTTAATGCAAGTATCATCGAAATTCATACAAAAATCAATATCGTACCATGAAGAAAAGATTCTGATTTAGATTTTACTGACCTTGACTTCATATGTAGGATGAAGATTGTTAGTAATTTCAAACTTGGAAAAAAAAATAATTTTGCAGAATTAATGACTATACAGTTTCACCTTATACATTTGTAATAATTACAATGCACTGATAATAACTGGATAACAACATACAGTTCCAGTTTCTAACCTGTTAACTCTTTGAGGGCTGAATATTTTTTCCAAAAAACTCATTTTTCTGAAAAGCACACAAAGCAATGGTTTCACACATAAGTCAACATGAAACATCTGTTGGTATGTGCTGTGGCTGTTGTTGGTGCATGTTTGGCATCTCTGGTGGCAGTCGCTGCACAGGGGCACCTCAATGGTCAGCAGGAATGCATGGTGGGCCGGCTGCATGGCTGTCTTCACACGGCAGGTGAGTGGCGGTGGCAGTTGCAGTGTGACGCAATATGGTTTGTACCTCTTGTCATCATAAGTGGTGGTCCTCCCAGGCAAATGCTGTTGTAGGCGCATCAGCTACACGAATGTGTTCAGCACCACAATCGGCTGGGGACCAATCAGATTATGCTGGTACCTCACTTTCATTTTTGATATCCATCTCAGATCACTTGCATGAAACTCGGAGTCTGACAAGTCAGAGTCCTATTCAACGAGATTACGTAAAACATCCATGGAGTATTTTGCTTTGCACATTTGCTTTGGTCTTTCGCCAGATGTCAGCACAGTTTTAGAGGTTGTTTACTCTTTGCGTCTCACGCATGCATAGTGAATCGAGATTCAATCAACAAAGCTATGTAACTTTCCTGCTAGCAAAAAGAGTTGAGCTAAATGTAAGGGTGAGTTTTGTTGCAGTTTACAGCTCATTACCGTCCTCTACTCCTGAATTTTGACAAAAGTCGACATCAGCCTTGAAAGAGTTAATCCAGTTTAAAGACTGCAATGCTCCACTCTTTTTGGATAAACAAGACATTTCAATTGCTGCCGACTGGCTAAGCAGATTAGAAGATGGAATTATACATTGAATTACTGGGCTCAATGTCTCATACTCTAATTAGCATCATAAGTTGTTAACCAAAACAAACTGCACAAAAGTCTGGAAGAATGAGACACTCCTGTTGGTCTCCTAATGATTTACCCACTTCTTGCTCCTCTGCAGACACTCTTCCTACAATTCTTATTTTAGCATTAGAAAATAAAACTTTTAACTATGGTAAAAAATAATCTACAGTACATAAACAGGATATCATAACACAGCTGAGCCTTGGAGTTTGGAAATCTGAGGACTGCTTCACTGGTGTTAGTGGATGGCACTATCCCCTTAATGTGATTTCCATTCGATACTGGAGAAATTCCAGACGAGGGGGTTATGGTCAAGATGACTTAACTGCTGCAAAGCTGAGATAACAGGCCTCACACATAAGAATAGTAGTGTGATATCTGCAGGTAAAAAAGGACCAACTTGATCAAACTCTCTCAGGGTCCTGTAATCATGAGACTGGCCAGTAATTTAGTGCAATGACAGCAGGTTTGCATACAATATGCCAGGCCTCTGGTGATGAAATGAGCATCAGAAACTGGCACCACTCAAACTACATCCCAGTCATCACCTATGGTCACAAAATTTTTTGTAGGAAGACTGAAAAAAAAAAGAAACTCTAACATGATGTTCCTTCATAGGGTAGGTGGGCTCCGTCTCTGAAAATGGGTGAGGAATTCAACAACACATAATGAATCCTTGAATCTGAACCGCTGCTTCCTTCTCTGGTTTAAAAGTATTATCCTGAGGTGGTCTGGGCAAATAGTGAAGGCCCCTAAGTGTCTGTGGCAGGCATGATCCACATTAGGGGAGAAGAGAGAAGACCAAGGACACACCAGAGGGTTTCATTTGATTTATTTTGTAAATCCCTGAGGGGAGCGTTATGTTTTTTGGTAGGTCTGGCAGAGGCAGATCTACTATGAAACTAATCAAGCTTAAGCTTCAAGTCCACTAATCTCAGAGGGGCCCTAGAAGTGACTTTAGTCCACATTGCTTAAATATTTGGGTTTTTACTGTATGAGAATTTTTTTCTTTGTAGGGGTCTCTGCCCCCTGTTCTCTTTACTTGCCAACCCCCGGAGGCGGGCTCTGGGCACCCACTATCTCGCAGCTGAGCTGCTTGAAAGGTGTTAGGGTGCTCCTCTGTTAGAGAAACTGATTATAATTAAAGAGATGGTATATAGAAGAGTATATGGGGCTCGGGAGGAAGGTGGTTTAGTCCATAGTTATTATAGATAGAAAATAAGTTACTTGAATATTCCACTACAACTATTTTAAATTCCAATGAATAATAAAATGTAGTAAAAAATATTAAAGTAAAAGTAGAAGTAAAAAAGTAAAATGTAATAAAACCTAATTGTAAGAACCATTTGCCAGTTATTTAGATCATGTTAAGTAGATAGAAGTATTTTCTTAGTTATATTAAATGCCTAATAAATTAATGCATAGTATATGGAAAGTTCTTATAACCCACCCACAGGGGATGCACAAACCTGTGTGTTTCTCCGTGCCGGTCCCAAGCCCGGATAAATGGGTAGGGTTACATCAGGAAGGGCATCCGGAGTAAAATTTTGCCAAATCAATATGCGGACAATATGATCTGCTGTGGCAACCTCTAACGGGAGTAGCCAAAAGAAGAAGAAGATATGGGAAGTTCTTATAACCCCCACAAGCTGAAATAAACTGGTATATTTGAACTATTTCTTGTCCCTACCCTCTCGTCCACCGGGGTAAACCCCAATGTACAGGCTCCAAGTCGGGGGGCAATAAGTATGCCCACAACCGCTCTGAGCCTCTCACCGGGGGCAACTCCAGAGTGGTAGAGAGTCCAGCCCCTCTCAAGGAGATTGGTTCCAGAGTCCAAGCTGTGCGTTGAGGTGAGCCCGACTATATCGGAACCTCTCAACCTCACGCACTATCTCAGGCTCCTTCCCCTTCAGAGAGGTGACATTCCACATCCCAAGAGCCAGCTTCTGTAGCTGAGGATCAGACCACCAAGGTCCCCGCCTTCGGCCACCACCCAACTCACACTGCACCTGACCTCCTTGGCCCCTCTCATAGGTGGTGAGCTCCCTCCGCCTTCGGGTGGGGGGACGGGTCCTAACTGTTGTTTGTGAGTATGCACCGAACAGCAGTTCGGAGTACCCACCCTTTTTAGAGTCCCTGGAGGGGGTGCTAGAGGGCATACCTTCTAGGGACTCCCTCGTACTGCTGGGAGACTTCAATGCTCATGTGGGCAATGACAGTGAGACCTGGAAGGGCGTGATTGGGAGGAATGGCCCCCCGATCTGAACCCGAGTGGTGTTTTGTTATTGGACTTCTGTGCTCGTCACGGATTGTCCATAATGAACACCATGTTCAAGCATAGGGGTGTTCATATGTGCACTTGGCACCAGGGCACCCTAAGCCTCAGTTCGATGATCGACTTTGTGGTCGTGTCGTCGGACTTGCGGCCACATGTCTTGGACCCTTGGGTGAAGAGAGGGGCGGAGCTGTCAACTGATCACCACCTAGTGGTGAGTTGTCTTCGATGGTGGGGGAGGATGCCGGTCAGGCCTGGTAGGGCCAAACATGTTGTGAGGGTCTGCTGGGAATGTCTGGCAGAGCCCCCTGTCAGAAGTAGCTTCAACTCCCACCTCCGGCAAAACTTCGACCACGTCCCGAGGGAGGTGGGGGACATTGAGTCCGAATGGGCCATGTTCCGTGCTCTATTGTTGAGGTGGCTGACCAGAGCTGTGGCCATAAGGTGGTCGGTGCCTGTCGTGGCGGCAATCCCCGAACCCGTTGGTGGACACCAGTAGTGAGTAATGCTATCAAGCTGAAAAAGGAGTCCTACCGGTCCCTTTTGTCCTTTGGGACTCTGGAGGCAGCTAATAGGTACCGGCAGGCCAAGCGGAATGGGGCTTCGGTGGTTGCTGAGGCAAAAACTCGGGCATGGGAGGAGTTTGGGGAGGCCATGGAGAATGACTTTCGGATGGCTTCAAGGAGATTCTGGTCCACCGTCCGGCGTCTCAGGAGGGGGAAGCAGTGCAGTGTTAACACTGTATATGGTGGGGATGGTGCGCTGCTGACCTCGACTTGGGATGTTGTGGGTCAGTGGGGGGAGTATTTCGAAGACCTCCTCAATCCCACTAACATGCCTTCCAATGAGGAAGCAGAGCCTGGGGACTCGGAGGTGGGCTCCCCCATCTCTGGGACTGAGGTCACCGAGGTGGTCAAAAAACTCCTTGGTGGCAGGGCCCCGGGGGTGGATGAGATACACCCGGAGTTCCTCAAGGCTCTGGATGTTGTAGGGCTGTCTTGGCTGACACGTCTCTGTAACATCGCATGGGCATCAGGGACTGTGCCTCTGGATTGGCAGACCGGGGTGGTGGTCCCCCTCTTTAAGAAGGGGGAACCGAGGGTGTGTTTCAACTACAGAGGGATCACACTCCTCAGACTCCCTGGAAAAGTATATTCGGGGGTTCTGGAGAGGAGGGTCTGTTGGATAGTCGAACCTCGGATTCAGGAGGAACAGTGTGGTTTTCGTCCTGGTCGCGGAACAGTGGACTAGCTCTACACCATTAGCAGAGTCCTGGAGGGTGCATGGGAGTTTGCCCAACCAGTCTACATGTGTTTTGTGGACTTGGAAAAGGCGTTCGACCGTGTCCCTCGGGAATCCTGTGTTGGGGGGGTTCCGGGAGTATTCGGTCCCTGTACAACCGGTGTCAGAGTTTGGTCCGCATTCCCGGCAGTAAGTCGAACCCATTTCCAGTGAGAGTTGGACTCCGCCAGGGCTGCCCTTTGTCACCGATTCTGTTCATAACTTTTATGGACAGAATTTCTAGGCGCAGCCAAGGTGTTGAGGGGGTCTGGTATGGTGGACTCAGGATTGGGTCACTGCTTTTTGCAGATGATGTTGTCCTGTTTGCTTCATCAGGCCGTGATCTTCAGCTCTCTCTGAATCGGTTCGCAGCTGAGTGTGAAGCGGCTGGGATGGGAATCAGCATCTCTAAATCCGAGACCATGGTCCTCAGCCAGAAAAGGGTGGAGTGCCCTCTTAGGGTTGAGAGCGAGATCCTGCCTCAAGTGGAGGAGTTCAAGTATCTCAGGGTCTTGTTCACGAGTGAGGGAAGAATGGAGCGTGAGATCGACAGGCGGATCGGTGCGGCATCCGCAGTGATGCAGTCTCTGCATCAGTCTGTCATGGTGAAAAAGGAGCTGAGCCATAAGGAAAAGCTCTCAATTTACCAGTCAATCTATGCTCCTAACCTCACCTATGGTCAAGAGCTATGGGTAGTGACCAAAAGAACGAGATCGCGAATACAAGGGTGTCTGGGCTCTCCCTTAAAAATAGGGTGAGAAGCTCAATCATCCGGGAGGGGCTCAGAGTAGAGCCGCTGCTCCTCCGTATCGAGAGGAGTCAGATGAGGTGGCTCGGGCATCTGATCAGGATGCCTCCTGGACGTCTCCCTGGTGAGGTGTTCCGGGCACGTCTAACCGGGAGGAGGCCCATGGGAAGACCCAGGACACATTGGAGGGACTATGTCTCCCAGCTGGCCTTGGAACACCTTGGGATTCTCCCAGAAGAGCTAGAAGAAATGGCTGGAGAGAGAGAAGTCTGGGCATCTGCTCAAGCTGCTGCCCCAGCAACCCGACCTCGGATAAGTGGAAGAGGATGGATGGATGAAAGGATGGATGGATGGATGGATGGATTTCTTGTCCCTCTGACAGCAGTTTAGTCTCAGTTAGTTTCCTGCCTTGCCACAGGTAAGGTATAAAAGGCACGCGGTTTCAAAACGGGCCTTAACGTGCTCAGTTGTATGTGCAGAGCTGTACGTTTAGAACGCACTGAATGTAAGTAAAGCATAGAGAAATAACTCATCCTTAAGTATAGAAACAATTAAAGTTTAACAAGAGGAAACATTTTTTCCATTTTTTGCCTTTTATTCTACGTGTGTAACAACATTTCTTTATTCTTGTGTGGACTGTTTGCCTTGAATTTTCACTAAACCTTTTTAAAACGAACCTTTATGGACTGAGAGATTTCTTTTGGTATGCATTTGGCTCCTGCTTGATCCTACCTTACTTACCAGCAGCTACAGTAATAAAAAGTAAATAAAAATTAAATTACATTAACGCCTCATCAAAAACAATGTTATGAATTACTTTACCCCCTAACTTACTTTCTATAAATGTTGCTTTTTTGCATTTTTGCTCACTTATTGTTTGAGAGATTTTTTTCTTTTTAATTTATTGAAAGATTCTCTTTGTTCTTGATTTTTATTATATGCAGCTCTTTTTTGTTCATTTTCTTTCTTTAGACTTTCATTATCAGCTCTTGCTGCTCTTTTTCTATCGCGATCTGAAATTCGACGTTCTTGTATAGATAACTTACTTTTCTGTCTTGCCATTTTAGCCGACTGTGTTGAAGGGCAAGTTATCACCGAGAGTGTCGCGGGGTGGTATGGAGAGAGAATGTACACTGTAGGAGTAATGATTGGGCGAGAGATATGGAGGGGAGTGGTCAAGGCTGAATAACGCAGATGTGACGGAAAACATTTTATAATATAATACGGATACAATAGAGAGTAATTTAATACAGCAACTTTAGTCAAAATCTGAGATGTAGTGGTTACATTTTAAAAAAAATTGTGATAATCTCTTGTGGATCAACCCCATTGAAGAAGGTTACACTGGTTACCAAGATCTCATTACTGGTTGCAAAGGAGCTCCCATAACAATTCAAGCTTCACGGTCTGACACTGATGAAATTTGCTTTGGCAGCACCTCTCTCATCTGCAATTCACCCCTCTGAACTGCTGGATTTAGACTTTAGAGTACAGCTATTATATCCAGGAGAATTCTGTAATCCAAAAGCCACAATTTCAAGTCTGAAAGCCAGCAAGAAGGATAAGCAGCAAAGAGGGATGCTGCCCTGAGCAAATTCCTCAGTGGTGACAGGGAATTTTCTAGATTACATGGACGCTGAGTATGAGGACTGGGTGGTCTGGTCTGTCCAGCTTGGTATGTTCCCAATACAGCTCTCACCAAAGTGAGCCAAATGAGAGGGAAATCGAAATGATATGCAATATTTTGATTAAAGCTACAAATATCATGAGACACAAGGCATGGAGGGCATTTTATTCTTTAAGCTGCTGTATAATATAATCATTCTATGAATGAGATGAGACTCTCATTGTGACAAAAAGCTTTAGCCCAAGATTCACTAAGAAAGTAATAATTTAAGTCCTTATTCATGCATTTAAACTCATTGTACAAAGGACAGCATCTATCTGTGCATGTGTGGAGTTAAAGTTCTTGCCTAAAATCATTTGAATAACAGCCGGGTTATTTATTTAAATAATATACTTACCAATCTCCATATTAAGGTTGCAAATGTTAAGAAGATATTAACTGAAGTAATCACACTGATAGCTAAGAACCACTTGACCTTTGAAAAAAAGAAAAAAAAAAGCTAAAAATATTGTTCTTTTCCAGAATCTCAAGCTCACAATGCAGCCTCATGAGCCGTGGCTCTTTAGGGATTGTTTGGTCAAAATGCATATTACATTTTCAAAAGCATATTTTCATTTAGGGAGTCATATAGCTCTGGTGTTTGATTATTCTGGAGCTTGTTTGTTCCATACATAAAAATCATGGTATAAACCTTCCAAATAACATAAATGGATACTGCAAGGTTATAGAACTTAAAACAGCTCTCGACAAGGTGCCAGTCCATCACAGTTTACTCATACACACTGAGTGTGTTTACGTGCGCTCTAATTCACAGAAACCCCATTTCAAAAATGCCTTGTATGCCCTTATTCCATTAAGAAAAATGGGGGTTTTGGTCTTTGGGAAACTGGGTTAACACATGTAGAATTATCTGCAACTTAAAAACTTTTTTTGCCAGGTTACACCTAAGGATGCACATGTGCACTGCATCGTGTTAGCCTGCACATGTCCACAACCTCCAGTCTTTGTTTCAGACACGCATCTAGCAGCCATGGTCACAAAACAGTGAAAGTGTCCACAAAAATAAATTTCCTGAGGGAAATGCTTGGGCGATCACATCATCCCTTCTCCTGGTTGTAGTGAGAAGTCAAGCAAAATGACATCTTTTAATGGCTAACTAGAAAGATTACAATACGCAAGCTTTTAACGCAAGTCAGGCTCCTACTTTACATCTTGCCTAAAATTAATAAAACTAAATAAAACATGCAATGACACTGTCAGCCAGCTTCCCCTGAATATGTTTGCTGCTAATCAAGTGGAAATCTCTACCACACTATTTGGTAAAGTAAAAATATTAAAATGGATTGAAGGATGAAACTGTCAGGGATAACCCATGAAAGACTTCTAGACATCGAAAATGAATGCCTCAGACTGCTGCCTCCTAGTGGTCACCCAGTGATCTTGACATGTTTTATAAAGACAGAGGTTGGGGTTTATTTATTCATTTTATTTTATATTTTGTTACTGATTTAAATGGGCCCTTATCCTAAAGTACCTTTCCGCTCACCCAACAGAAGACAATTTTGAAATGTACTTACAATGCAGGCCTTTCGAAAAAAAGAGGCACAAACTCCCAGTATTCCACTTAAAATGCTCTGAAAAAAAAGAAAAAATAAATATGCATAAAATCATCTTATTGTCATGTGTGCAATTATTAATTGTATAAGCCAATTAACATTCACCACTTGCCAGAACCATGACTGTAACTATAACAATATAACCGATTAAGAGCATGTGAAAAACTGTAACTGAACCCTTGAGAAGATGAACTTCTAGATGAACAAGAGATACATTTTATGAGGTTTCTGAACTCTTTTAGGACCCAAAAAAAGGGACGACACGTCGAAGTGAAACTGTAACATCTGTGGAGGACTGCTTATCCATTACCGAGTGAACCACAGAGCGCTGCGGAAACAAGTACGAGCCTATCAAGATCACACTATACACACCTGTCGCCGATGGGTGATGCAAGGAACATTATGAATGCAGGAAATGGTATAACTTGGCCACTGACTCTACTCTGACCCTGCCTGTTTGCTGCGTCTGTGTACAGAAAAGTGTCAGATCCCGCTGCAAAAAATAACCCTGCTGTTCCTGTTTCAAGTTAAATAAAGCTGGTTCTGCTTACTGAGACTGAGCCTCATGTTTTGGGGTGCAAGATACCGACTCACGTGTCACAATTTAAATACCTTCTGTGTCTTCAGTCATTTTCAACACTCGAGACTTCTCCTTTAATAATGACTATGTGTCATGTACCGTGTGGCTAGTAGGTGGCACAGCAATACTGCTGGCTCGATGTGCAGATCCTTTGGCTTTATACAGCAGTTGCACTCCCCCCATACAGCACACCTTAAACCAGCTCCTGCTTAAGTGTTTGCAACACAACAATTCCCAATTACAGTTCAGGTTTGACTCAAGAGGGGGCATAACAGACTCAGAGACCATTTTGAACGGTCATGTGAAAAAGTAAGTACACCCCAAGAAAACTGTTGTCTTTTTCAACATGTATAATCAGCTCTTTATACAAACTGTGCTTACAAATAAAGGTAATATACCTGAATAAAAACACAAAAAAATTGACTTATTAATATTTTATTTAGCAAAAATATCAATCAATGCAATGGTCCACTGGGGAAAAAGTAAATCCACCCTCTGTCTCAGAAGCTCATTTTGGCTCCTTTAGAAGAAATTACTTCTTATAGGCAGTTTGTGTAACTGGCCACCAGTCTTTGATAATGACTCTGTAAAATATCTGACCATTTCTCCACACAAAATTCTATATTTTAATGGTACTTTCTTACCAGAACATTAGGAGATATGATGACGATGAACATCAAGTCAAGTTTTAACTCACATGTAAGTATGAAAATTAAACTCAGAATTCCAAAAGCAATGTGAATAACCTGAAATGAAGAAAAACACTTTTGTACATATTTAAGTGGATTATAGAATACTAGCCATCCCCCGTGGCTCTGCCCACGTAGCAGTGAAACAGGACAGTGAGGAGGACCCATCCGGCTCCCTACCCCTGAGGTCATCCCTCCCCCTCCCCTCGGCCTGCAGCCTCCCTCTTGGAATAGCACAAATAAATTGGTGCCGTAACTGAACTATGATTCTTAGCACGACGAGAGAAGTCGCAAAATCAACCGGAATGTTCAAGCAAATTATAGAAGGAAACCCGATCTAAATCCATTAAGTAGTTCTCTCGTTTACTTGGTAAGCGGATGTAAGATACGTCCCGAGGCTTGCGCATGAGTGAGGAGGACCCTGCCCCCCTTGCCTCACCCTACTGCATGTCTCTCGAATTCACGCAAATAAACCGGCATCGCAAGCGAACTATGAACCATAGCGCAATGACAGAAGTCGCAAAATCAACCGGAATGTTCATGCAAATTATAGAAAAAAACCCGATGTCAATCCATTAAGTAGTTCTCTTGTGAAAAGCGGACAGACATGCAGACAGACAGACGTTGGATTTTATATAGAGATTTTTTTCTTTTTGTGAAAACTGTGCAATATCTCTTTTCTCAAGTTTAATAATAATTATTCTTTATATAGCGCTTTTCTCGCTACTCAAAGAGCTTTAGATAGTGAGTAGGGAGTCACTTCAACAATCACTAATATATAGCATCCACATTGATGCAATGGCAGCCATCTTTGTGCCAATGTGCTCACCACATATTTGCTATTAGCTGGTGTAACAGATGAGGCTTGTGTCCACCTCTCGAACCCTCAGGTACCACTCTTCAGACCAGGTGAAAATATAACAACTATTTATTTTGTTATTATAATGTGCACAATGCACCCTCCACTCCACACTCATATAAACAATAAACAATTTCTTTAAACCAATCCTCCACTCCCAGACACGTCGCCACCCTACCTCCCAGCTCAGCTCGGTGTTCTGGGCTTCCCAGAGTCCTTTTATAGCCCCTGACCCGGAAGTGGCTCCAAGCCAAACCCACAAGTCTGTTTTCCTTCCGGGTCAGGGCAAACAGTCCTTTTCTTCATCCCGGGAGCACATCGCTTCTTCCAGTCACGTGACTGAGATGCACTCCCGGGTTATAGGGCATGCCAGATCCCACTAGCCCTCCTACAGCGACTCCTGGCGGCCCCCAAGGTATCCAGCAGGGCTGTGTCAAAACACTACAAAGTCCATAAGGCCCTGCTGGAACTTGGGGCACAAATATGTTGTCCGGAGGGCTCCTCCTAGCGGCCTGGGGGTGACGACCAGAGTCCATAGCCGGTCGTCTGTCACAGTCCCTCCCCCTTAGCGACGAGCAGTGGGGTGGAGCGTCGATTCCCGCGAGGGACGTCTTCCTCCAGGAGAACGTTTTATCCGGACCGTGGCTCTGTTGTCGAGACCCCCCAGCGAACCTTGGGGGAACGGTGTATCTGCTATCCCACCGCTCCCCTGTTCTCCGGGGACAACTCCTCCACACATGGCCCGGTTGCTGGCAGTTGTAGCACCGCCGACGTCCTCCTGGTGGCCTCTCTTCCCGAGACCTGAAACACCTCGGGAATTCAGTTAGCTCCACCCTGTCCTCCGCCAAGGAGGGGTTGACAGCCGCTTTGCTGCTCCTTGCCCGTTTCTTTTCTATGTCAGGAGACCCTCTTTTTAATTCGGGGATCTCCTGCTTTCTCTGGGGCTTGTGTACAGCGTGAGGCTCTCTATGGAAGAGAGAGAGCCTCTTTGCTGTTTGCACGCCCGTTGTCCTATGTAAACTCGGAGGCGGCGTCATTAGTGCCGTATCGCTCCGGGTAACAGCACTATTCAGCTGCCCCGGGACGATCGGTGCTTCCCCCGCCCCTCCGGTAACCAACGGCAACCCCTTTTCCACGCGGTTCGGGCTCTTAATGTCCGCATTTGTCCAGAGCAGCGTCTGATACCGCTGTTCCGGTTCCAACGGACAATTTCCCGACCCCTCCGTCATCGTGCCACATTCGATTGTCGGGCACACAGCGCTTTGGCAACCGCTACTTTTTAAACGCGGTGCCAGTTCACACTGCGTCCCCTTATTATATACGGTACAGAGGGCACCTACCTGCAACGCCGCATTAATCGAGGCCGGGGCTTCACGGCCTAACCGCCGAAGGTATTCTTTTAGTCTCCTCAGCGGCGCTTCGACCGTGGCTCCCAGCTCCTCCAACCGTCTCCTCAGGTCCTCGATCCCCTGAAAGACAATATTTAGGGGCTCGAGACACTCGTCGAGCTCCCCTAAGTTTATAAAGTTATTTGTCTCGGCCAGCAGTAAGGCTACTTCCTTATTTTGGTCACCTGCCGACCGGGAACCAATGAGCACGTCCACTCCTGTGCACATGCTCTGCTGATGAGCGCAAGGGCTCCTTAGATATGGAGTCTTTAGAGGAACGGGTAGCCTCCTGCGGCTGGCTGCGGTCTGCCTTTTTAATTTTGCCGGCAGACACTACAGTCACGTCCCGTCCCTCTTTACCTTTGGTTAATGTTGGCGCTGCTTCGCTCGCCGCCCCCTTCCCCTTCAGGGAGCGCAGACGCGTTGGGGAATTATTGACCTCACCGACGGCTCCAAACCGACCTTCTTCCTGGTTGCTGTCGCGCGAGGTCACGTGGATATATCCCACGAATGGGTTGGCCGCTTCCATCCGACTTCCAGCCTGACTTGCCTTCTGGGTATCACGGCCATCTTGCCACGGTACGAGGCAGGTATCCGAATCAGCGGTTGTTTTCCGAAGGCAGGCCTCTGCAAAATAGGAACTAACAATCCCTTGCCCATCGGGCGTTGCCCCGGCACATACCTCCGAATTCTCCCGCTGTGTCCCCGATTCGTTCAGGGTTGTTGACGCAGCCGATTGCTGGCAGCCTACTTGCAATTGCGCCCTTCGGACTTGCTCAGCTTTTATCGACTGTCGGTCCCCCTCACACCCAGTTAGGTAAGTCCAGTACAGCTCGGCGTCGGTCGCGGTCTTCACCCAGCTGGTGTTGGCCTTCTTCTTGCCAGACCTTTTCCCCATTGCAGCTGACTGCATGTCACGGCTCACAATAGCAGCGCTCTTGATCGCGGGTGGAGTTTTCACCTCCGCGGTTACTTGAGGGACCTTCTTAGGGTTCTCTGCCACAACAAATTTATTTTGTAATGCAGATCCTCTGCCTCCAGACGGCCAGAGTCTCCTGCCGACTACACCACTGTAACAGATGAGGCTTGTGTCCACCTCTCGAACCCTCAGGTACCACTCTTCAGACCAGGTGAAAATATAACAACTATTTATTTTGTTATTATAATGTGCACAAAGCACCCTCCACTCCACACTCATATAAACAATAAACAATTTCTTTAAACCAATCCTCCACTCCCAGACACGTCGCCACCCTACCTCCCAGCTCAGCTCGGTGTTCTGGGCTTCCCAGAGTCCTTTTATAGCCCCTGACCCGGAAGTGGCTCCAAGCCAAACCCACAAGTCTGTTTTCCTTCCGGGTCAGGGCAAACAGTCCTTTTCTTCATCCCGGGAGCACATCGCTTCTTCCAGTCACGTGACTGAGATGCACTCCCGGGTTATAGGGCATGCCAGAGCCCACTAGCCCTCCTACAGCGACTCCTGGCGGCCCCCAAGGTATCCAGCAGGGCTGTGTCAAAACACTACAAAGTCCATAAGGCCCTGCTGGAACTCGGGGCACAAATATGTTGTCCGGAGGGCTCCTCCTAGCGGCCTGGGGGTGACGACCGGAGTCCATAGCCGGTCGTCTGTCACACTGGTTAACGGGTGACTGAGATTGGTAGCCAGTTAGAGACGGGGTAGATTAGGGATACACAATGGCCAGGCTGTGGTGGGCAATTTAGGCAGGATATCGGGATACACATTACCCGCTGCAGCAGAAATGCAAGAAACATCTGTAAATTTCAAACCCACCCCAACCATAGCATTTTTACTCCTCTGCCCTCTGGCAGGCACTTCACAACCCTGCATGCCCACAGTACCAGGCTAAAGAACAGCTTTTACCCCAAAACAGTGAGCCTATTAACTGCACAGCAATCACTGACCCTTCCCATAACAGAAATGACCACTGATTGAACTGAAGATCTGCAACAACCACACATAATCACAAACTTACACATGATTCACATGGAACTCAGGACCATTACATTGACTGTAATCTTCCCTTTGACTTCATTTATTTGAGACTTCATTTATTATTTATCTATTTATGCTTAAATGTTTACCATTACTTTTACTCTGTGTATATTTGGAACTGTTAATAGTAACTGTGTTTCTCATCACTTAATGTTTACTTAGTTTATTGTCTGCTCTTATGTACTTTTATCTGAGGCATCTATAATAATAATAATAATAATAATAATAATAATACATTTTATTTATATAGCGCCTTTCCCATGCTCAAGGCACTTACAGAATAAATAAAGAACGGCAGAATATACAGTATATAGCATTGTACAAACCAGATAAATAAATAAAGAAGATTAAGACAGTAAATTCTGAAAAAAAAACAGACAACATAATTGATGGTCTAGCACACACACACAGGTTACATTAGCATCTTGACAGAGAAGTAAACTGAGAGAAAGGTAATAACGTCAAGTAGAGCTAAAAGGTACGGTGGCCCTGAGGGGCAAATCGTGAAAAAAACACACACAATAAACAAAAGCCTTCCTGAACAGATGAGTTTTGAGTTGTTTTTTAAAAGAATTCATGGAGTCAGCTGACCTGATTAATTTTGGTAGGTCATTCCAGAGTCTGGCGCTATACAGCTGAAGGCCCTGCTGTCACCCATGGAGTGTAGATTAGTGAGGGGCACAACAAGATTACCAGAATCAGAGGACCTTAGTAGGCAGGCAGGCACATAGTGATGGAGAAGGTCACTGATGTAGTTTGGTGCGAGGTTATTTAAAGCTTTGTAGGTTATTAGTAGGATTTTATATTTGATTCTGTAGGACACAGGGAGCCAGTGAAGACGGAGCAGGATGGGTGTGATGTGCTCGCAGCTGCTGGTTCAAGTAAGGACTCTTGCAGCTGAGTTTTGAATAAGCTGGAGCTGTGATATAAGATTAGAAGGGGCACCTGCCAGTAGGGAATTACAATAATCGATGCGGGATGTGATAAAAGCATGGACAAGTTTCTCAGCATTAGAGAAGGAGAGGAAGGAGCGAACACGGGATATGTTATGGAGGTGAAAGTAAGAAAGTTTCTTAATGTGATTTATGTGGGTGGAATAAGTGAGGGAGGAATCAAAAATGACACCAAGATTTTTTACAGTAGAGGCAGGTCTGATGAGATCACTGCCAAGATGGACTGGGAAGGAGCTCATTTTATTAAGTTGCATTTTAGTCCCAATTTGCAGGAGTTCAGTTTTATTGCAATTTAATTTTAAAGAGTTCTGCTCCATCCAGGTTTTAATTTCACTAAGGCAGGTTGTGAGCTGAGAAAGCTCTGATGAAGTTCCACTTTTAACATTGAAGTAGAGCTGAGTATCATCTGTATAAAAATGATAACCCAATCCATAACTACGGATAATATGGCCAAGGGGAAGCATATAAATACAGAAAAGCAGAGGACCGAGGACAGAGCCCTGAGGGACTCCTTGTGTGACTGGCGCTGAGCTGGATCTGCTGTTGCCAAGACTAACAAACTCTTGCCTATCAGTCAGATAGGACTTGAACCACTGGAGGGCAGTGCCAGAGATACCCAGCATGTTCATCATTCTGGACAGTAGAATGTCATGTCTGACCTGAGTGTCAAATTCTGCACTGAGGTCTAACAGAATTAATATGCTAGTTTGTCCAGAGTCTGCTGCCATAAGCAAATCATTGGTTACCCGTAGCAGAGCAGTTTCACAGCTGTGCCGCACCCTGAAACCAGACTGAAAGGGTTCCATCAAGTTATTAGAGGTTAGATAATTGGTGAGTTGGGAAGCTACAACACGCTCAAGAACTTTTGACAGGAAAGGTAAGTGGGAAATAGGCCGGAAATTGTTAAGATTGTCAGCATCAAGGCCAGACTTTTTTAACATTGGGGTTACAGAAGCAATTTTAAAAGTAAGCGGCACAGAGCCAGTGTCAAGGGATGAGTTTATTATTGTTGTAACAGTCGGGATTATGGCATGAAGGCAGGATTTAAGTAGTGTGGTGGGGATGGGGTCCAGTACACAAGTAGTCGGCCTCATCTTACAAAGCAGGTTATTAACAAACGCAGATGTGACTGGTGAGAACTTAGAGAAGGAGCTGGATGGAGTGGGAAAACAGGGAGAGATGTAAACAGATGATGTATTTATGTTAGTTGAATTATTTAGATCTTTAATTTTGTTACGGAAAAAGTGGAGGAATTCCTCACAGTAGAAGAGGTAGTTGGACCAGATGCGGGTTCGAGTAGTTTATTAACTACAGAGAACAAAACCCTTGGGTTATCCTGGCCACTTTCTATTATTCTTCCATAATGGGTGTTCTTGGCAGAAGTTAGTGCTTCTCTGTAAGCTCTTTGGTGGTCAGAGAAAGCCTGGATGTGTACGGTGAGGCCAGTCTTACGTGACATTCTCTCAAGGCGTCGGCCAGCTGCTTTCATAGATCGCAATTCTGAGTTATACCAAGGAGCTGAGCGTTTAAAGGAAACCTCCTTATGTTTTAAAGGAGCTGTTTTATCTAATGCTGAGTGAAGGGCTGAGTTATAGTGGTCAACAAAACTATCTAGTGTTGATGGAATACAGTAAGTGCAGACAGTAAAAGATCAGAAATGGATCCAGAAAGGATAGAGGGACAGATATTTTTAAGGTTTCTGTAAGAAACTTGTCGTTTACAGGTAAGAGGTGGGAGAGGTAATGAGACAGTGAAAAATACTGCTTTATGGTCAGAGAGTCCCAAATCAGTGCTGTAAATGTTGGCAACAGATAGTCCAGAAGTACAGATCAGGTCCAATATATGACCGCCAGAATGGGTGGGAAAATCAACATGTTGTGTCAAGTCAAAACAGTCCAGTAAGGACAGGAATTCATTTCTCAGTTTAGATGTGGGGGTGTCAAAATTGATGTTGAAATCACCAAGAAGGATAATTCTCTGAGAGTAAGAGCTTAGGTGGGTCAAAAGTTCAATCAGATCGGATAAGAAGGATGCATTGTATTTTGGGGGACGATAAAGAACAATGAGTGAGACAGGACCTGATTCCGTTATTAGTTTAAGAGTCAGGTACTCAAAAGACAATGGGCAGTCAATTGGGATTCTTTTAACGTTTAAGTCTTCTCTGATAATTACTGCAAGCTAGGCTTGCTCCAAACGATATTTCATTGTTTAATACAATGAAAAAAAGGTATCTTGCATATTGCACAATGCTGTTTACAAAGGATGTCCAGGGATCTTTATGACCAGAGAGAGTCAGGACCTTAATTTTACATTTTATCTGAAGCACGGTGCCATTTTTACAGCACAGTGTTCCCATCACTGCACTGAGGCATTGGGATCCACACTTAGACCACAAGAAAAGCGCCCCCCGCTGGCCTTGCCAAAACCTCTTCCAGTAGCAACACAGGCTTCTCTTTTTAATCTCTATATATATTAAATCCAATGTTTGTCTGTCTGTCTGTCTGTCTGCCTGTCTGCACTACAGATCTCTTTCTTTTTGTCGTTCTCACCAGGTAAGCTTTGTCCTTTTCCAACCCTGACTTTGACTCACCTGGGTTCTTTTATGCTGGACCGGGAACACTTCTGGAGTCACCATAACTCAACCCAGGAAGCACTTCCAGGTCAGACGGAACTTCTTACACTGAATATACATAATTGTCCACAAATGTAACATACAACATATAGATCCGTGAAAAACTATTGGCCCCCTTCCTGGTTTTCTCTATTTTTCCTTATTTATAACATTTAGTCCTTTCTGATCTCAAAACAAATTTTGTATAATGCAAAACACAACTGAGTAAATGCAATAAACAATTTTAATTTATTATTTGATTTACTGAAGGAAACAAGTTCACCAGCACCTACTGTACATTACCCATGTGAAAAAGTAATTTCTCCCTTAGTCACTCAGTCAACCAATGAACCAAATGGGTTAAATTCAACCAGATATGTTCAAGATTGATTGCTGCCAGCCATTTCTATAAATATATATAAAATCCAACATCTATCTGTCTGTCTGTCCTCTTTTCATGAGAGAACTACTTAACGGAATTAGATCTGTTTTTTTTCTATAATTTTCTTGAACATTCCGGTTCATTTTGCGACTTCTGTCATCAGGCTAAGTATCACAGTTTGCTTTGGTACCGATTTATTTGCACAAATCCAAGAAAGGCTCAGTGGGCCGAAGAGGAGGTGGGGGGTGGGGGGTGGGGGGGGCCCTCCTTACTCACACACCAGCTTCAAAGAATATCTTACATCCTCTTAGCTACTGAACGAGAGAACTACTTAACGGAATGTAATTCAGGTTTTATTCTAGAATTTGCTTGAACATTCTGGTTGGTTTTGCGACTTCTCTCATCGTGCTAAGAATCATAGTTTGCTTCCAGGAGCGATATATTCGCAGCAATCCGAGACAGAGGCTACGGGCCAAGGAGAGGGGGAAGCATGACGTCAGGAGTGGGGAGTCGGTCTACCTCTGTGTTTTGGAGTGTATCTTGCCTTTGCTTAGCTAGCGATACCTCTTTGTTTATTAATTTTTAAAGTTTGTCCTGTTTCACTGCTACGTGGGTGGGGCTGCGGGGAATAGCTAGTAGTTGATATTCACAAAACACATTTTTAGAGATTTTGAAAGATAAATGTACCCCTTTTAATATTTTAGAATATGAAAGACCCATTTTCAGTTTCCAACATTATTTTATTGTCTCCTATTTTTTTGATTTTCAAGAAGAAGGATAAGAAGGTGCAGCAAGGGAGGGTGTGCATTTCAGTGGCCATAGACTTGCGTCATTGTTTTTTCCAGATGACGTGGTCCTGTTGGCTTCATTGTGCTGTGAATTTTAGCACTCATTGGAACAGTTGGCGACTGAGTGTGAAGTGACAGGGATGAGGATCAGCACCTTCAAATCTGATGCCATGATCTTAGGTATGAAAAAGGTGGACTTTATGATTTGTAGTGAGAGTAAGGAGTATGATGAGGAGACCCTGGAGAGGTGGAGATATGCTCTAGAATGGAAAGGAATGAAGGTCAGTAGGACCACCAATACAGAATACATGAATGAGAGGGAGGTCAGTGGAGTGGTGAGGATGCAGGGAGTAAAGCTGGTGAAGGTGGATGAGTTTAAATACTTGGAATCAACAGTACATAGTAACAAGGATTGTGGAAGAGAGGAGAAAAAGAGAGTGCAAGTAGGGTGAAGTGGGTGGAGAAGAGAGTCAGGAGTAATTTGTGACAGACGGAAATCAGCAAGAGTGAAAGGGAAGGTCTACAGGACAGTAGAGAGAACAGCTATGTTATATGGACTGGAGATGGTGGCACTGACCAGAAAGCAAGAGACAGAGCTGGAGGTGGCAGAGTTAAAGATGCTAAGATTTGCACTGGGTGTGACGAAGATGCAGAGGATTAGGAATGAGTGTATTAGAGGGTCAGCTCAGGTTGAGAGACAAAGTCAGAGAGGCAAGATTGCGTTGGTTTGGACATGTGCAGAGGAGAGATGATGAGTATATTGGGAGAAGGATGTTAAGGATAGAGCTACCAGGTAAGAGGAAAAGAGGAAGGCCTAAGAGAAGGTTTATGGATGTGGTGAGAGAGAAAATGCAGGTGATGGGTGTGACAGAGCAAGACGTAGAGGACAGGAAGATATGGAATAAGATGATCCACTGTGGCGAGCCCTAACGGGAGCAGCTGATAGAAGAAGAAGAAGTTTTCATGCATTAAAAATGTTTAAAGCTTTGAAAATCTTCTCAAGAAGATTAACCCCAATGAGTACCGTTGGCTCATATGTTTGGATCTGAATATTCTGAGTATCTTTTTGGATGAGCAGTCAGAAGGTATGGCCAGCTAGGAATAAAAAAAAGGCCACGGCTTGGTTCCAAACAGAGACCACAGTTGGTCAATCCAGATTAAGTGCTACTACCACGGCTTCACATTAGGCTTGGTTTAATGAAGCAGTTTGATAAAGTCCTACTTGAAAGTAGGAGTCTGTTTTATGGAATTGAGCTGAAAGTATTTGGGTTCTTCTGAACCCGAATTCAAAAAATATTTTTGTCAGACCTAATATTAGAAAACTGATTTCTGATGTAGAATTTGATGGTGTGATGAATGACTTGGAATGAGAGGCATAAGTATTATTCAAACAAATCATGTTAGGTAACAGTAAAAGGTCCAAATTGTAAAGAAATTGTGAAAATTGTATTACTTAAGTTTGAGACTTGTGTTGCAGCCTAGTTCCTTAAAGTTCACTTGTTGGATCTGCATTTGGATTTTTCCCCTGAAAATTTTGGTGTGGTGAATTAAGGGCAGGGTGAAAAATTCTATCAGGATATCAAGGACATGGAAAGAAGATGTAAAAAATTGTAAAAATAGATCTATTTGTATGGAATGATTAAAATAAAATCAGTAAAATAAAATCAAATGAAAAATTCCGTTTGTTTGCGCTAATGCGATCTTTACTATTATTTTTTTGAAACTTTCAAATTTTCGTACTTCCATTATTTCTAACATGCTCTGCATGTGTATTGCTCCAATGTTTTTGAATTCTTTACGACGTTCAACTTTCTCATCAACTACCCAGGCGTGGTTAAATCTCTTGGCACAAGGTCTCATCTCACGGAGACATGAAAGTGTTTCTCTGAGAAAGGCATGTCTTGTCTATCTTCCCAAGATTTTTTTTTATTATAATAGAGAGATGGGGTCTCTTGACGTCTTACGAGATCCCATAATTACATGTCTACCAGCAGTGCCTGTAAGAGCTACATGGGATGAGGACACTGCAGCCCACACCTGCAGTAGACCACACTGTAGTAGATACAGCTAATGTAGGAAGAGGGGAGACTTACCCCCAAAATGCGTGGCCTTCCTTCCTGAAACAGATGATAGTGATCTTTATGATAAATAGTAAAAGTCGTAGGCAAGTCTTCTTTTGTAAGCTCAGAATTTGACAGCAGGACTGTAATTATGTGCTCAGCTTTATTCTTGGCTTGCTTCATTGTTTGAATATCGTTAAGTGCTGTGGAAATAAAAAAATCAATAAATCCATGTAAATATACTATATCACAATCAGCAGATATTACTTGTGTTCTAGATGGTGATATTCTATTTTTAAGCTACTTAATATTAAAGAAAGAAGTGCTTCTTATTTTTTACAGTTTTGATTTACAAGAAACTTCTATCTTTAAACACAAAATAATTAGTACACTGTACACCAGTCAAGTCTTCTTACCGACTCCAGGAAACCACCCAGCTGCTCACTTCTGAGATGTGTTCTAATTTTTTATATCTGCAAGTGGGCAAGGCAAGGGGTGGAACGTGGAACTACGGCATATAAAGAAAGAGAGCATTAGCTCTGGAGTAAGAAAACTCCTCCTATAGTTTGAGTGCTTTCACTGAAAGTGGTCGATTTGTTTTAGCCCTCTGACCAACACTCTGCTGTGAGCAGTGAGGCACAAGCAACTGGAAATCTCATCAGGTGCAATTTCACCAATGAGGTCCAAGTGGAATACCACCTGAACTGGCCAACTTAACTCAAAGGTCAGGGAACTGCAGAGCAAAAGGTACACTTCAGTTTTCTTTGCGTTCCATAATGCCACAAATGTTACCAAAATGTAAGAGAGAGGGCTATTGTCATGTTGCAGGCAGGCACGTTATAATTGCAAATGCATGGAACTCAGTAATGACTGAGAAATACTCGATCAGTCAGCCAGTTCACGTTGAAAAGCTCCTACAGCTAAAATCTCGAGGGTGGACAGAACTTGCAAAAGAACAGGTAGAACACAATTCCTCAAAGGGTGTCTTTGTAAAGCAGGCCCCAGTTCAGTACACATCACCAAGAAGACAGCTCTTGGAAAACTTATAAGTCAGTCATCATCATGGGACAAGAAATCACTATGATCTTTAAATGAGCGCTCTCTTCTAATTGCTCCATTTGTGATGTCTTCTGACAATGCTAAAACAGCCATGATAGCTGGAATAATTTGACCAGTCCGTGCACCATTATATTGTTACTGATTGATTACAATCAAATGCCTTAAATTTGTAAACAATATGCAATTAATTTCGGTGTATTTGATAAAGCCCATGTCATGGATGTGAATCTACCACACTCCAACAGTAGCACGGCTTTGATGCAGGGTGCAGGCCATTTACAAAACCGAGCAGAACATGCAAACAAATGGCTTGAGGCTTCTGTGAAAATGTGCGTAGCGTTACTGCAAGTTTTTATACATCTTGATGTGAGCATGGAATTGGGTGTATGCAACATTTTTGTGCGTACGCACCGTTTATACATGAGGCCCCTGGTCTGTAGAAATGCACCAAAGTGTGGTGGGCTGCAAACATTGGAGCAGTTTGACTGAATAATAATGGTGGCTTTCATGGAATTAAACACTGGGGCTAACATAAGATAATGGAGTGCTTGGGGGCTGAAACACTGGACATGTAAAGTGAGCACTTTCCTTAACCAGTATACTGGAAGGTGGACAGTATATATAAGGGGTTAAGAGTTGCTGTTTTGTCTTTGTTTTTTAAAGCTATCCTGAATAAATGGGCCACTGGCTCAATTGCAGTAAACTCTGATCACCATATCCTTCTTCCTTCCTTCCTTTTAGCAATTTCTCTTTTTCTCTCTTTCTCTCAATGATATATATATATCTTTGTATATAATACACTGGGCATCATGGTGGAACAGTTGTAGACCTCTGTTCACTTCCCAGGTTCTCAATGCATGGAGTTTGCATGTTCTCCCCGTGTCTGCATGGGTTTCCTCCTGGTGCTCCGGTTTCTTCCCACAGTCCAAAGATATGTGGGTTAGGTGCATTGACGATCCTAAATTGGCCCTAGTGTGTGCTTGGTGTGTGTGTGTGTGCCCTACAGTGGGCTGGCACCCTGCCCAGGGATTTGTTCCTGCCTTGCGCCCTGTGCTGGCTGGGATTAGATCCAGCAGACCCCCTTGACCCTGTGTTAGGATATAGCGGGTTGGACAATGGATGGATGGATATAATATGCTACTGTGGCTGTCGATTTGTCTGTCCAGGATTTTAAATCACCTGCAGCTTGCAAACCGTTTCACTTATTGACCTGAAATTTGGTACACATATACTACGTGACCTCTACTGTCCGCTTTCAGGGTGATGATTGATTGTAGAATCAACTCTCGCAAGCAGGCGCACGGCGAACGGCCAGCGTTCTCATCCCTACCATCTTCACCGTCACTTCCCCTACCTCTTCATATCTTAAATCATTCCTGAGGCAGATCAAAGACTTAAGTGCGAGATTAAGTGAAAAATTAAAGAAAACATACTAAGTAATTGTAACACAAACACTGACTTGATCAGTTTAAACGTGAAAAGATTCCGACAAAAGAAGAGAAGAAGCAGGTCAGTAGGGTGGAGAAAAGAAGAGCTCCCTACTTACTGATAAGGAAAAAAGAAACAACGGTGATGGCATTCAAAAAGGAGTAACTAAAAAGCTACCCCATAGCACTTGGGCTAATTCAAATAGATATACAGTAGCAAGAATATTATGAGCAGTTAGCTGCAGCACACACTCTCAGCTTTCTTTGCTGGAGGTCATTCACTAGTATTTTATAACCAGTATACCATTTGAACAGCCGTCTCTCTTCATAAGTCAGAAGGTAAGATTTGGGACTTGGCTGAAGTTAACTGAGCCTCCACTGAGTGCTCCAGTAAATATCCTGGATTGCTCCCCTGTGAGTTTGGAGGCCCCTGTGAAGATTGTAGAAGAGAGCTCCCCAAACTGGGAGGAATAGAAAGCTGTGGCCTCTCAACATTTAGTGAATTTCAAATGTTTTTGTTTACTCAGACTTCCTTTTTATCTAACATTAAATCTGAGTAGACTAATAGCAAGATGGCACAGTAGTTCTTCAGGCCTGGTTACTGTTTCTATGACTTTTGCACATTTTCTTTGTGTTTAAGTGGGCTTTCTCTGGAGTACCGTAGCGTTCTCCCGCATGCCCAACTGGGTTACGACTCTCAATTGTTCAGGTATAAAACGAGTAAGTGTGTGTCAGTAACCCTGTTATTGACTGGGATTCCATGTAAGGGTGGATCCATGGGCCCTACATGATCCTGTGTTAGACTAAGCCAAGATGGGAAAGACAATAGTAGATTTAAGATCTGAGAACATTCACTGTGCAAAATATGCTGTAGTACAGAAAATCAGAGAGGAGCAAATGCTTTTTATTACCCTAAAAGTATGTTAGCCATACCATATGCCTGTTTTTTATATGTACTATCATTTTGTTTGAAATACTATACCAAGTTTTTAGAATTTTGTATAAAATGAGGACTAAATGGTTAATTTTCACTTTCTGCATAAAATACAGGCACTTGAGGGCTGTAAGAAAATCTAAACGGATAATCAGTTAGATAAAAAGCTTATAATCACACTTTAAAATTACTGCATGGACATTTTTCAAAAGATTGGCATCAGTCTTACGATAAACGCAAAGTAAGGAGGTTAAATAAAGTTTTCAGGAGGCTGCTTGGTCATGATAGGCATAGAGGGAGATGGGACATATTCTACCTCAGAAAATGGAGTTTAGTTCTCTTATGTTTTAAAGGTTGGCTTTTTATGGGTTTAACCAAACTAGCTGGTTGCTTTAGCAAATCTTAAGAAGTATTGGACAGCAGAATATTTTATCATGAGATGCTCTTCCTGACCCTAAGCCTAACTCTAAAGGCTCTATGACTGTTATCTTAGACCATTCACAATATTTACATTAAGTAAACGATCATCTTAACAACAGATTACATTATTCACCACTCTCTCATTCTTTACAAACAGTAACTAATAAAATATCAGACATTGTAACCAAGCTTTACAAGGATAGATTCATCAATTTTAAACAAAAAAAAGTATTTATGTGGCCCTGTAATCCCACTGATATGCACATTTTATCCCTGAAATTCATAACCCAACAGATTCATAGACCATTCCATTTGAAATTCCACCAGGTAGACCAATAGTATCTGACCGCTCTTCAGAAATCATATAGGATTTCCGAATATATTGACTAGTTTATTAGACAATACTTTATAGAAATCACCAAAAAACTCAGAATCCCTTCTTCTTCCTTTGTGCTCACATTGGATGTCGAATCCTTGTATGCCAACATCAACATCCAATTTGGTTTAAATTTGGTCAATGATATATTTATGAGAGTTCTAGATTCAGAAAGGCCTGACAAAGCGATTTTAGACTTATTATGAATTAGTTTAACCCATAATGATTTTGAATTTAATTTGAAAACTTTTCTTACTGACCCATGGCACAGCTATAGATAAACAAATCTGTCCCGGCATATGCAAATATTTATATGGCAGAATGGGAGGAAGGGACTTTTCAAAAATACACCCGCCTTCCATTCATTTACCTTGGATATTTAGATGATATCTTTGGTGTCTGGACACACACCTGCAGATTTTCAGCACTTTTTTAAACATTTTCAATACCCATCATTCCACTATCAAATTACAAGACACAATAAACTATCAGTCTCTTGTCTTTCTGGATACAGAAATCTCTTTCTATCCTATTTCAGCAGTTAAAAAGATTCTACATTTAATAATTTATTTCAAGTCTACAGATAATCATAACCTTCTATATAAATTTATTTTTCATCCAAAACATACCTTCAGGGGGTTGATTAAATCACAACTAATGTGGTTTTACAGAATTAATTTCTATCTTACAGATACGGAAGAGTCTACCCATCTTTTGTTTCAGGCCCTTAGGACAAGAGGCTATTCCTTGAATTTCCAGAGGGCCATACGAATAGAAAAAAGAGAGAAAAGTGATTATTTATTGTACCTTCGCAAATCCAGACCTTCAAACAATTTGAAGGTTAGAATTCCACAACTTCCTGTTGAAAATTTCTAATCTATGGAAAATCTCAGTCACTAATTTCTCGCCGCTCTTAACAGTTCTTCTTTTCTTTCTCTTTATTCTTTTTCAAATACCTCTTCTTCAAAAAACAAGCCTTATGTTAGACTTTAACTGTGTAAACGACAATATCTTGGAGAAATCTTTAACTGTAATTTCTTTGCCACCTTACTTTTCCTGTCTGCAATTTATGGCTCTAAAAATTCAAATTGCTTTTCCAGATACTTTCTAATCTTCTACCTTTCAATTCTATTCTTATTCAACTTCTTATAATTTACATTTTTCAAAATTTCTTCTACTATGGGATCTGGAATTGACCATCCATTATAGACCTGTTGTTTGACCTAACATTTGCCTATCTAGTGCCTAAATCCATAGTCTGACCCAACTTGCCCCTATCTTAACCAATTCTGGGAGATAAGCCCTAAGGTTAACAATAATAATCCATTTCTTTACTTAAATTCATTCCACTCTTTACTCTAATTAATCTTATAAAAAAAACAACTAATTTTAATATTATACCTCAAGCAATCCTACAGTTTTATCCAGATCAAATTAATTTTTTTAACCCTACAATTAAAACTTCAGATATCACCGATGTAATTATTCCACAGTCTTCATCTCAGATATTTTTACATACCAATACTGCAATGAATAGAAAACAAATTACACTCCCAATTGTTTTTACTTATTTCTTCCAGGCTTGATAATTTGTTTATATTTTACATAATCATTTTTCACAGTTACAAAATAACTTTCCACTGTTACAACCCTTTTCTTTAATCACAGTAAGAATAAGAATCTCAAAGATATTTTGGTTCATGCAACCACTATCAAAAATAAAAAAAAATATTCCTTAAGTATTCCATTCACATCCAAGAAAATAATGTATAACAAAGCTACAGAAATCGAATTACTGATATTTCAAAATTTTCGGCTATTAACTTTCAATGTTACTTATGGCATTTGAAGTGCAAACTGTGGTCACATTTACATCAGGTCAGGTCAGGTCAGGTTGGGGAGTATGCATTGGTAGAGCACATTGCTGCAACCACCACACGATGAAACAGCTCAAGATCCTGGTTGGCAACCCACCCAGGCAGACCCAGGAGGTCCAGTACCACCCTCCGGAAATGACCCTCTATCTACTGCCGCCAGATGTTACGTGGGCGTCCCCTTGGCCTAGTCCAGCATATCGGGTCCTCAACAATGAGGATTCTGAGAGCCGGATCACCCATGGTACAACACAAAATTCTTTAAAATTCAGGTTCATTCAATATCTCAGAAATATTGAAAAACAAGATAAACAATTTAACTCTTTAACAGCATTTTGCACAATATAATTAAAAACCAATCATGTCTGGCTTATAATCACAAGAACACTAGACAAAAAAACAGACACTAAAATGGGAAAGGCATTGGATTAAAGCACTAGATACATGTGCACTTAAGGGATTGAATGATAAATAATATCGGTAGGGTCTGTTTTAATTTATTTAATTAAATTATTTAAGTAATTTATTTATGGACTGTTGTTTTAGAATATTAAACCCTTATTTTTATTTTTAACTAGCCATCCCCTGCGGTAGTGAAACAGGACGGTGAGGAGGGCCTTGCCCAGATCCCCACTCCTGACGTCACGCTTCCCCTTTCCCTCGTCCAGCAGCCTCTGTCTCAGATAACTGTGAATATATCCCTCCTAAAATTGAGCTATGATTCTTAACGTGATGAGAGAAGTCGCAAAATCAATCAGAATGTTCAAGTAAATTTTACAAAAAAACCCGATCTAAATCCGTTAAGTAGTTCTCTCATGAAAAGCAGACAGACAGATGGATAGACGTTGGATTTTATATAGAGAAAGATTGTAATTTCTCTTGATTGTTTCTTTTCATCAGATTCAGCATAATCTTTAAAACAATTTCATCTTGTTAAATAAGGGACTAGCGTGCCAGTGCTCAGCCTAATGGCTCAAATTCCCCTAACCAAACGTCCTTTAGACACCTTTTACCGCATGCAAGAGGATCAGTTGAATTATTCTAACTGCTGTGTAGAGTAGTAAGGAATGGCACTAATTCCAAAAATAAAATAAAGTGTTAACGTTTTATTTTAATATTCTGGACTATTTCAAGATATTCAGATGCTGGGTTCTCTACATGCAGTAAAAAAAAAAGACTGAAAAGAAGACTCTGAGGCTTCCCCATTAATTTTCAGTGCAAAACTGAAATATGGAGAGTGCTTCAGCGGACTGTGAAGAGTCATCATGGCATAATCCAGAAAACTTCTTGGGGCCTGTTTTTGTGACTTGCAATTTTAAATCATTGTTGAAGACTTTTAATTTTCTTTTTTAAAATACCAAATTCCAGATCTGACACTGTGTTCTATAGTAGGGAGTTGTGCAGCTATCTTATGATGCTTTTTTTTTTTTTGAGTTTTACAATGTCAGTGTGTTTTTCTATGGGTGCCGTCATTATGGTGAGCCATTGTCATGTTGCAAGGAACGTGTCCCAGAAATCTGATCACTTGATGTCATCATAATGAGCATACATTAGCTGTCACAAAGAGCAATTGACTCTTTGTGCAAGTTTGTGGATACTCTCTGGAAGTGTTGTGCAAAGTTTAATGTCGATTTACCGGCACACAAACTAGCACTTGTGTTTCTAACTACGACCTTGGCTTACATTCTGGTGTTGTAGAAGGGTAAGCTTGATTTATTGGTTTTGACTTGGCATGTTGCTGACTTACATTTTGTCTTCTGACCAGTTACCCTGATACTTTTCCACCATGAGATGTCTACTTTGCTAAAGATGCTTTTCATGGTCAATGAAAGGGAGGACAGACTGGAGACAAGCTCTGTATTATCCTTACACTAGCTTCAAGTTAAGTTTAGGGCAGATTTCAAAATCCTCCTTTTAACATATAAAGCATTAAATGTCCAAGGTCCGGCTTACTTGTCTGAACTTATTATGACTTACAAACCAGAGCGCACATTAAGATCTCAAGATGCCGGTCTGCTTATAATTCCAAGGATTAATAAAACAACAGTGGGAGGTCAAGATTTTAGTTACAGGGCCCCTAAACAGTGGAATGGTCTGCCTGCTACTATAAGAGATGCCACTTCGGTCTCAGCTTTTAAATCCCAGCTGAAGACTCAGTCCTTCAGTTTAGCACACCCTGACTAGAGCTGCTGATTAACTATGCATACTGCATCTCTTTTGTTAGTCAACATAAGTAACATGATGGTTATAATTGGATATTAACCCTCACCTATTCTGTTTCTCTTCTCGGTACTCAAATGTGGCACTTGTTGCCACGTCCCACATGCCAAGTTGTTTTGCCTGCCTAAGGTAAAGTCATCCCTGATGGAGGATCGCAGGAATCATAGGAAAGAGGGGTCCTTTCATCGGATTGGCTGGCCCAGCGCTGTTTCAGCCGTGGAATGGCCAAATGGGGGCGGCACCTTGATGGATGAGGTCTCCTGGACTCTAGACATATCCAAATCATATTATGTGATATCATCTACTGTTAAATTCTGCTCCGTACTTCTAAATTTTTTATTTTAATACTGTATTGAGGATTTGTTCTGTTCTGTGTATTGTATTGTATTGTATTACAGAAGGGTGGGTGTAGTTGTATAGAAAGGTTTGCATACGCATTCATTTTATAAACTACCTCATTTTTTTCCTTTAGCTTGCAGAAAACAAATAGGATGCAGAATTTGTGTGGTTGCAAATGCTGATTTTGAAAAGGAGCAACAAAATGGTATCGTCTTCACAGCAGATGAAAGACCACTAAGTGAGGACATCAAGTTAAGACGGCCCTGGAACTGAGACAACTTAATCATTATTCACTTTCAAGGTAAATGATCAGCTCACGCAATAATTTATTTTTAGTCAATGTTGATGAGTGTTTATTAATTTATTTTTTTGTTAATATCAATGAATATCAAAAATTTATATACGCTAGTTCAATTATTGCTCTATAAGGTATGAGTAAAACGTAATCCATTCTTAACAGATGCTATTTGAGTGGTTGATGGAGATGATTTGTGATTTGAATTTCATTGGGCATTGTGCACTGTAGTTCTCATGCTGTATAAATCTGATGCATCGGTGAAGGCCAAGGGTGGCTGAAAATGTTCATTTTGGTATATAAGTATTAGATCATTAAAAGAACTTTCATGGTAAGTTTACAGTTCACTGTATTAAAAGAATCACATTTTTACAGTGGAAGGGGTGTTTTAATTTTGATTTTGATTGGGGACATCTTAATTATACTCAATTTTAAGTAATACTTTAGTTTAGCTACTCCAAAAATGCATCTATTACTCATTTACTGTTATGTAGCAAGACCTTAATGTACACTTCTTTGGGTTTTCATAACACATACAAATCATCAGTAAAGTGTTTAATCATCACTGCTAATAATCTTCACTTTGGAGAGGTCTGGGGTGACTTAATGGAGACACATTTCTCTTCATATTACATATTTAGTGTAAGACCTGTGAATCCTTCATATTAAAGAGTAATTTTCCCATCATGTCAATTTGCCACACTGCACTGAATGGACATTTAATGTGAATAATTTAAAACTTTAAGTCTGAACGTAGCAAAGACCCATCACAAGCTCTAATTCTATTCAGGTACTACTATGTTTAAAGAAAAGAGAGAGCTCAAAGGTTTATGCTTCCTACCTATTTATTGCCTTTCCAACATTTAATTATCAAAGCACTAGGTAACATCTGACTTCACTGAGGGTGATGGGTGATGTTGCTGAGGTTAAAACCAATCCAAAGGCAGATGTTAAAGTACCGAACTTCACATGTGAATAGGTGAACTTGTCAAGTTCAAAACTGAACGTGAAAGGGCATTGACAACTGGCCCCTGCAGGTCCCCACAGCAATAGCAAGTGTTCATACCACATGTCTTTGGAGGCTCAGGGTTAGGAATATAAAAAGGAGATGATGTCATTTAGTTTAGGACTAAACATATTTATAAAATGGAAGAATATTAACAGATTTAGTTGTGTTTCTGGACAGTACCAGGAATATTCACTTATGGGCTTAGGATTTCATAACAGAATGCTGGCCAGCGAAATGTGCAGTTTTCTGTACAAAGGAAGAAAAAGTAACACAAAAGTGACACAAAGTTTGTAATTCATTATGTCTATAATATAATATAACGCTAAGGTCTGTGTGTCCAGTCCCTCAGAGCAATCTGATTGGACAGTTTGGCTTTGGTGTGATAGGTCAATTGAACTTTAGTGAAGTTACAGAACAGGGAGTGCAAGGAGGAGTAAAGGTGCATGCTGAGAGAGTCGCCTTCAAAGCAAGCAAGTATAAGACCGGAGTATGAGAAACAGGCTTTGGACACACAACTTGAGAGAGGGACCGCCAGTGAAGAGGCATTCAGACACATGCTAAAGCAGAGGAAAGGTGCTGCAAGTACATGTATGGCAAATATGTTTAAATTATTCTATTACCTTTCTTCGACAGGTACCGTAGCTAGTTTTATAATGAGTAACTACATATATAACATATATTTAATTACCTTTTTATGTTAGTAATGAGTAACGTAACTAAGTTATTTTTTAGTGTAACATTCCCAAACACTGTTCACAAGGCATCAAGCTTTTGAATTAAAGCCCCGCCTCTCACCTTCATTCATTGGTCCAGAGTCCTGTCTTCAGTTCAAAAGCTTGATCCCATGTGAACGTGTGTGAATGTGCTTTGATTTGCCATAAGTATTTTTTTTTACAATATGTTTGCAAAAACTGCACACTTTTTCCTGTTGTGAGCGTATGAGTGGATGACTTGATGTCTGGATTATGTGACACAAGTATTGTGAGATTTGTTTTCATGGATGTTATTCTGTTGTTTGCTGTGGTCCCGTGTTTGGTTTCCTTTGTCGTAAAAACCTTGTCTCATGCCTCTATTTTGTGGCTATCACTCTAAACTTCATTGAGTAAGTAACTTATTAAAACACAATATTTGGGTGGAGTATTTCTTTAAATTCTTCATTTAATATGTCAACAACTAACTATGAAGCTGATTGGTTAAAGGTGAATGATATGATTAAGAAATACTTCTATTTATACCATGGCCTTCTCGTCCAGTTAAATCAGCCCTTCCGTTTCAAATGGCTGTGGTTCCCTGTAAGTCTTTGTTTCATAGCCATACGGCTCCAGTTTAGATTAATTCCCTCATAGGCTACTTACTGCATGTCGCTTGCTCAGTTGAGTGTAACATGCGATTTTCAATGATATTTGTAAAATAATACCTGGCAACCCGGGAAATAGAGTGAATTTTTAAATATTTGTTCTTTTCTGTTATTTACTATAGCAATGAGAAGCTTTTACTGTGATGACCTCTTCAAGAGTTTTTGAAGAATATACTATGGACCAACAGATTACACAAGACAATCCAGAGAGTAAAATTCGGGTGCAGCTCATCCCGGTTGTTCTCCCCATTCAAAAGCCTTTACAAAATTGTGTTATTTTTTGGGGGGTAAGAGAAAGTCACATTTTCTTCCTCTACAGAATACATTCATTTCACCCAATCTCAAATGATCAGTTTTGGATAATGTTGATTGTGTACCAATGAGGTGAACCTCAGTTTTGTCACTATTTAATGTAAGAAAGTTTGAAGAATAGCAGAATTTGATTTCTGCTATGCAATCAGTAAGGGAGGAGGGTGGAAAGGAAGCAGTAGGTTTGCTAGTGAGATAGAGCAGGGTGTCATCAGCATAACAGTGGAAACTAATGTTAAATTTACAAAAGATATTGCCAAGGGGAAGGAGGTAAATAATGAAAAGGATTGGCTTCAGGACGATAGGCTGTCATGGATCACTCGCCTGCCAATGCGGTGAACCTGACTAAAGTACGTGTATGCTGGACAAAACTGAAAAGAGGTGTCTGCGCTTGAATGTTCTTCAGTCTTTTTTGTTCATTAATATGGATTAATCCAGCATAATTGTGTACGAATAAATAAAACTAAACACAAATCTAACACTATACAACTAAATCATCTCTATTGGGCAACCTAGATACATGTGTTTCAATATCAAAGTTTAGTGAGTAAATGATATTTATCTTGACCATACGTTCAAGTCGGTACTCGGCTCCAGGGTCTCGGGGTCCAGTCCCAACCTGCACTCTGACTGTGTAGAGTTGCAATTCTTCCTGGGGTTTTCCTCAGCTGATCCCATAGCATGTGTGTTAAATTAATTGACAACTCCAAGGGAAGCCCAGTATGCCTGAATGTGGTTCCATTGATCCGACGCACTTACTGTATGTACTTGTGTGAGTGAAGGTGACTTATGGTGGGTTGATTCCTGTCTTTCTCCTAGTGATGTTGGCATAGACTTTGCCCATCCTTCCTATGACCCTGAACAGCATATGTGGATTAGAAAGTGGGTGGGTGGGATATTAAGAAGGTTCAAAAGAAATTAATTAATTAGTGAACAAATTGCTTTGGATTATAGCAGCTTTAATTTGTGACTTGATTACATCTTGTCTGCTGGGCTGGAGTTGCCTCAAAATCTTGCATATTGTAATCCTTTTAGCTAGCCAATCAAAGATGTAATTTGGCTTCACTCCTTTTTGACTTGATGGTAAAAGCACAATGGTGTGTGTTCTGAGCCAGAAAATGCATTTCAGTTTCTGCAATACTTACTTATTGGAAGAGTTCTGACCGGTAGGACTTGTGGACACTTTATTGCTCTTACTTCATTTCACAATTTCATTCTTCCTTTTTTGTTGCCAACAATAAGATCTGGAAACCAAGCTGTATATTAAAATGGACTCCTTACACTTTGTCATTTTAAATAAGAGTGAGACAACATTAGAATTTATCTTAAAAAGAGTCTCTCTTCTAAAACAGAAGGGGTGCTGGTGTCCCTCCTTACAGATTCCTCTTTTCAGACCAGGATTGTCCCAGAATGCCGGCTATCAACAAGCTCTTCAGTGATTGTTTCTTGTGGATGAATAGAACTCACTATTAAGTGAAAAATCATTTACAGTCATATGAAAATGTTTGTGAACCCCTCTCAGCCTGCATAATAATTGACTCTCCTTTCAACAAAAAAGATAACAGTGGTATGTCTTTCATTTCCTAGGAACATTTGAGTACTGCAGTGTTTTCCGAACAAATATTTTTAATGAAGCAGTATTTAGTTGTATGAAATTAAATCAAATATGAAAAACTGGCTGTGCACAAATGTGGGACCCCTTGTCATTTTGCTGATTTGAATGCCTGTCATTGCTCAATGCTGATTACTTGCAACACCAAATTGGTTGAATGAGCATCATAAGCCTTGAACTTCATAGACAGGTGTGTCCAATCATGAGATATAAAGGTATTTAAGGAGGTCAATTGCAAGTTGTGCTTCCCTTTGACTCTCCTCTGAAGAGTGACAGCATGGGATCCTCAAAGCAACTCTCCAAAGATCTGAAAACAAAGATTGTTGAGTCTCATGGTTTAGGGGAAGGCTACAAAAAGCCATCTCAGAGGTTTAAACTGTCAGTTTCTGTAACTGTAAGAAATGTAATCAGGAAATGGAAGGCCACAGGCACAGTTGCTGTTAAACCCAGCAGGTCTGGCAGGCCAAGAAAAATACAGGAGCGGCATATGGACAGGATTGTGAGAATGGTGACAGACAACCCACAGATCACCTCCAAAGACCTGCAAGAACATCTTGCTGCAGATGGTGTATCTTTACATCGTTCTACAATTCAGCACAATTTGCACAAAGAACATCTGTATGGCAGGGTGATGAGAAAGATGCCCTTTCTGCACTCACGCCACAAACATAGTCACTTGTTGTATGCCAATTCTCATTTAGACAAGCCAGATTAATTTTGGAATAAAGTGCTTTGGACTGATGAGACAAAAATTGAGTTATTCGGTCATAAAAAAAAAGCGCTTTGCATCGCGGAAGAAGAACACTGTATTCCAAAAAAAACACCTGCTACCTACTGTCAAATTTGGTGGAGGTTCCATCATACTGTGGGGCTGTGTGGTTAGTTCAGGGACTGGGGCCCTTGTTAAAGTCAAGGGTCGGATGAATTCAACCCAATATCAACAAATTCTTCAGGATAATATTCAAGCATCAGTCACAAAGTTGAAGTTACGCAGGGGTTGGATATTCCAACAAGACAATGACCCAAAACACAGTTCGAAATCTACAAAGGCATTCATGCAGAGGGAGAAGTACAATGTTCTGGAATGGCCGTCACAGTCCCCTGACTTGAATATCATCGAAAATCTATGGGATGATTTGAAGCAAGCTGTCCATCAAATTGAACTGAACTGGAGAAATTTTGTATGAAGAATGGTCAAAAATACCTCCATTCAGAATCCAGACACTCATCAAAGGCTATAGGAGGACAGCGTCGAGAGGCTGTTAGATTTGAAAAGGAGGCTCAACTAAGTATTGATGTCATATCTCTGTTGGGGTGCCCACATTTATGCACCTGTCTAATTTTGTTATGATGCATATTGCATATTTTCTGTTAACCCAATAAACTTAATGTCACTGCTGAAATACTACTGTTTACATAAGGCAGGTCAGATATTAAAAGGAAGCTCAGCCAATGATAAACAAAAATCCAGAGAATTAAGAGGGGTTCCCAAACTTTTTCTTATGACTGAAATCATTGGCACTTCATCTTGATCGTAATATTTCATTTTTATTTGTTAGATTCAAAATATCAATGAATTGGATCTGACTTTCAACATTCACGCTACAGCTTGTGCCTGCACAAATCCACTGGAAGGAGCCTTTGGAGAGCACCTCATTAGATAGGTAAGGCGCTATAAAATAGACAGATTCTAACCTAGTGAATTGTGAACTTGAATAGCAAGTACTCAACAGTTGCCAGATAAAAGCCCACCCCCACCTCCAAACATAAAAAAAAAAAAAATTATGACCAAATCATCATTATATACTTTTGAATTTAATTTTAGGGAAAATGCAATGAACAATATATTTGAAAAAGAAAATAAATAAATCAACCATGATTCCATAATTGGTTAGGGTTGCTTTGACTTCACTGCTAAAATCAAATTACGCAGAAGTCTGATCTAGCATGCTTGATCTACTTATGTTATGGACTTTGTTGTGTGTCTATCTTTGTAATGCTATCTGGTAGCTCGGGTGGTAGCTGAGTAATGCCACCAGTCCTCAATCATCTTAATCTAAACGTAACTTTACATTCAAATGTTAAGGGTTTGAATATTACAGAGACATGTAGAGAAGAATTAAACGAAGAAACACCAGCACAGGCCAATATTGGCTATCAGGTCCTCACAGGTGGCGCAGTGGTAGTACTGCTGCTTTGCAGTAAGGAGACTGTGGAAGATTGTGGGTTCGCTTCCTGGTTCCTCCCTGTTTGGATAGCGCTTTGAGTACTGAGAAAAGCGCTATATAAATGTAATGAATTATTATTATTATTATTATCAGGCTTGTTCCATGGAGAAGCCAGTGCACTGTAAAGGATGCCTTCATATTGTTTTGTAAGCCGCTCTTCAGCAAGAATTTCCAATTTATAATAGACACAAAGGCGTCTTCTTATTTACTGGACCCACTTTAGAGAGATGTTTCTATGTGCTCTTGATTTCCTCTACTTGCTGACTGTGACTGATATTCCAGATAGACCACAGGCTGAAAGACAAAGTTGTAGGACTCATTATTAGGAGTTAAAGTTATTTGGTAAATTGGAACATCTTTGTCCTTAACTGTATTTAGCAAGAAGATAAAGGGAGGAGGATAAGAAATCGATTGAATATACATGAGTACAGTAAATACACAAAAACATGCTGCATATATATATATATATATATATATATATATATATATACACATCATATACAGAAATCAACAAACATATTGTCACAGATGAACATCAGAGGACCTCCTCTCAGGCTCAGTCAAGATATGTGTTAACCCGCCGAGACGAGAGGGGGCGCTCCTGTTAACGCTGTCATCTCCTTTCCCCACATCAAAGAGAAGCCGCCCAGAGACAGCGTTTAACCCCGCCCCTTCTGCTCCATTGCCATTAAAATCCCAGGTGTCCCAGGTGCCCGAGAAGGAGGTGTCATCACTGGACAACACCTCCTACTTACTTTGAATTCCCCTTTGAAGGGATGCACACCAATGACAGTTATTTTGTTTGTTTTTTGTTTATTTTTCTGTCTCTGGACAATAAAATGGATAACCCAGTTGGTGCCACAAAATTTCCTTGTGCATCCTGAGCTTTCATTCCCACACCCAACCACAATATACATAATAAAAAATGCAATATAAACATTGTGCGTACATATATATATACATATATATATATATCATTCGACTTTAATTTCACCCCTTATAAAAATTCCTTAAGTGGACTTAAGACATGATAGTACCTCTCTGAATGACTTGTACCAATCATACACGCTAGACTGGAATAAATCTGAGAAGGAATAACTCCTTCATTTGTCAAAAGTTTAATAATAATCCACTGCGCAACACTACTTTGTAACTCCTGCTCCAACATATTGATTACAACTGACAGGAAGGGGGGAAAGAGCAGCTAGAACTACTAACGACAACTTCAAACATGCTTGTGTTTGTCCAATGAGTCATGTCTACCTTGCACTCTTTATAAGAACAAAGGATGAAAATTTCTGTTTTTAATTTAACGACCCCCATATATATATATATATATATATATATATATATATATATATATATTGTCATGCACGAGCGCATGGGGAGCAGCTGAAGGACCTGACGCACATCGCAACAACTCGCGCCAGGGGACAAAGGCGGGGTACTAACCTCTCTCTCTCTTTTCCCATAGACAGGATGAAGCGCCACCACCATGATCCATCCCGCATAAACAAAGCACCATCACCTCCGGGTTCCTTTCTTCCCTCTGGTCCCCTGTTGATGACGTCCAAAACCCATCCACCACCGCGCCTTCCCAGCATTCCACGTCCCTAATTTCTGGTCCAGCTCTTTATAATGACCATGCAACCATCCCTGTTTGTCTAATGCATTTCTCTTTTTTTGTTAGAGATTCTGAAAGACCTTTTCTGTTGCAGTATACAGTGATCCCTCGCTATATCGCGCTTCGCCTTTCGCGGCTTCACTCCATCGCGGATTTTATATGTAAGCATATTTAAATATATATCCCGGATTTTTCGCTGCTTCGTGGGTTTCTGCGGACAATGGGTCTTTTAATTTCTGGTACATGTTTCCTCAGTTGGTTTGCCCAGTTGATTTCATACAAGGGACGCTATTGGCAGATGGCTGAGAAGCTACCCAACTTACTTTCTCTCTCTCTCTCTCTCTTGCGCTGACGTAGGGGGGTGTGAGCAGGGGGGCTGTGTGCAGCTGCTTCCTGAAAGGACATGCTGCACGGAGCTTCGCATACTTAAAAGCTCAAAGGGCACGTATTGATTTTTGACTGTTTGTTTTTCTGTGGCTCTCTCTCTCTCTCTCTCTCTCTGATCCTGACAGAGTGGGTGTGAGCTGCCGCCTTCGACAGCTTTGAACCGGCGGTGCTTCGCATACTTAAAACCCAAAAAGCCCTATTGATTTTTTTTTTTGACTGCTTGCTTTGCACTCCTTTGAAAAGGGAGATATGTTTGCATTCTTTTAATTGTGAGACAGAACTGTCATCTCTGTCTTGTCATGGAGCACAGTTTAAACTTTTGAAAAAGAGACAAATGTTTGTTTGCAGTGTTTGAATAACGTTCCTGTCTCTCTACAACCTCCTGTGTTTCTGCGCAAATCTGTGACCCAAGCATGACATTCTAAAAATAACCATATAAACATATGGTTTCTACTTCGCGGATTTTCCTATTTCGCGGGTGGCTCTGGAACGCAACCCCCGCGATGGAGGAGGGATTACTGTAACCCCAAATCTTTATGACGTGTTTGTCTCGATATTAAAATATATATATAGTCACACATAAGCACGACAGGGTCATCATCCAGGCTCACTTAAAATAAGTAATACCACTCCAGGGTAAGAGGGGGCTCTGCCATTAACAGACTTGTCTCCTTCTTCCCTCCCAGCCTGTAGAAGCCATCACAACCTCCATCTTGATCTGCGATTATTTTCTCGCACTAATACATCTATCTATCTATCTATCTATCTATCTATCTATCTATCTATCTATCTATCTATCTATCTATCTATCTATCTATCTATCTATCTATCTATCTATCTATCTATCTATCTATCTATTGTCACAGCCGGCCTGGGTCCTTGTCCTGCCAGGATGCCTCTTCACTTTATGGACTGGGGGAGCAAGCCTGGTCAAAACAGTACCTCCCCCGGGACACTAGATGGCAGGGCTCCATGGGAGATGGAGTTCCCTACAACCCTGTTGGGATCCGGTGGTCCTGCAGTTGTTCCTGAGCGTGTGGGTGGTCCTTTTGCCACACCGGAAGTGCAGCCAGAAATTTACCTTGGATGTCGGAGTTGAAATGACATCATACATGAGTTGGCTGTGTTCCAGTTAAACGTTCTGAAAATCAATATGGACGCATCCAGGAAATCCTTTGGTGTGCTTACTCCATCCAGAATCAGTACCAGTTGATTATAACACATTACATGGTATTATGTACATCCAAGCACCGTACATCACACCAGATATAAATTAAAAGGTCAATATGCTGCCACCTAATGACTTGGGGAGACTCTTATTCCCCATCCCCTGTTACTCGCTATTGTCCATCATTTATATCTAAGTAATTATCTGTTGGTGCTTTCATATCAAATGCAATATAGCCAATGCACTTTCACCTGGGCATCTTATGACCTGATTTCTGTCCTTCTCAGTGTTACACGGCTTGTATATTTGGTCCCCAATAAGGTCTCCATTGCATCTCATTATACACTTGTATATTTTTTTAATAATTTCTATTAGCCTGCTCTGTATGCTAAATTACGTACAAAATGGAGCCACTTCACTTGGGTCAACTGTTTTTTGATTTTTTTGGGGGGTGTATTCAGTTCATGTTAAGGTCAAGAGTGGTTCTATTTGTCTAAAGCAGATGTCGATTATTCAATAGTGATCTGTTATTTAACTGCATTTTCCTCAAAACAGTTCTGAGGCAATGACTTTGACATTAGCAAGTAAAGTTCTAGTTTTAGCCCCTATGCTGTGTACACTACCATCACTAAACTCCGCTCTCTAACTCTATTCAAGTCCCTTACAAAGTTATTTATTTTAAAGTCGCACGGTCCATTTTAGCATCAGGAGGTATTTGTTTTAGATATTTCTGCTTAATCACTCTGACAAATAATTAAAACAAAAATACCCTTTTGAAATTTTAATTTGATTTAAAAGGTTTCTGCCGTATTTCATAGCCACTGGTAACAATCACTGACATCTCAATAAAAAGAACATTTTCTAAGACTACCTACCTGGAAATTGAAGTCGTCCTTGCAGACTCCCTTTCTTGCAAAACAACACGATATGATGCAATTGATGAATTCCAGAATGTTGAAAATAACAAAAACACTGACTACCTCTACATGCATCTGACAAAAGAAGAGAGAAGTGAAAGTATAACAAATCAAGGATTATTCTGGGGTGCATTCATTAACCTCCATCTTTGATAAAAGTTGTATTCCAGTCCATGATCAGACAGTAAATCAGGTTGTAATGGTTATGCAGGTAGGTGATGGGGAAGCTGCTGGAGAGAAATAGTGAAGGACTGGGGTTGAGCGTAACAGAGCATTACATATCATGCCAGTTCAGGAGCAAGAACACCACCAGGAGGCGCCGTGCTCTACAGATATGCTGGGTGCCTTGAAATAGAGAAGACAAGGGTACCAGTGTTATTGTGGAAGAGAAGTGTGATCTGGGCAGGAACAGGTCATGTTCTCTCGAGATGCAAGAGGCCTTGTGAAACCTTGAGGGAATGCACAGGACCGTGTTGACTGTCTGATAGTCAGGTAGTCTGAGTAGTTGCCTGACAGACCCAGCAGAATGCCCAGGGTGCACTGTAGTTGAATATGTACATTGTATGCATTTTCAGACATTTTAGTGTAGATGTTTCTATAAACAATTTGAGCATGCTAGTGTAGACAGAGATTGTTTTTGTTTTAAGAGGATATTTTTTTTAATGAAAAGCAGTAATGCTTGAGACTTATCTTATTTTCCTACTATGGAAATGGAAATATCAGGGTGACGGGTTGGAAAACTTCAGTAAGACTGCAGTTCCAAATGAACAGATGTCCCATAGAGTATGTACCACCACTAGGTACCCTGATGCATATTAAAAAGAGCAGTAGTTCCAGTAAAGTCCCTGATGGTACACTGTGATTTTTGAATGATCTCATTCAAAACATGTTTCTCACATCCTAACCCTTTTGTTTTGATTCACTTTTTTGTGTGCCAGCTGATTCTGTGCCACCCTCTTGTATTTAGACATTTAGCATAAGGGAGAGAAGCTGTTCTAGAGATTGTAGTCTAACCTCAAAATGAAAGGAGCCTGCATGAATGCTTATAGGAAGAGGAGGAGGAGGTTAGGAGCCCACGCTGATACAGCGTATTGACGCACCCACCACATGACAAACCAACTCAGGATCCCAGGTTAGGACCCAGCCATACAACGGGTGGCACCTCGGCAATACACAAGTTCAGATGGAATGGAGAAGTGGGAGGTTTCTTTATGGTGGCTGGAGTGCCAATTCTGCCACCAACCCCCAGGTTTTTCCCAGTCATAAAGCAAAAGATTAGATCATGGTTGTGAAGTACCCACCATTAAGTAGGTCAATAGAAGGATATTGCATTCAGTATGATTTACAAGGTGCCAATAAGTACTTTTTTTAATGTGATTCTAATATTTTGTATTTGTTAGTAGTCCAACAACAGTTATTTGTTTACTTTGGTATTTGGGATAACATTTGGAAGGCCAACCCTCAATGCCTAGTCCAAAAGAATGCATGTACTGTATCAGATTTAAAATGTTAGAACAATACAACAATATAAATGTCATTCAGCCCAACAAAGCTTGCCAGTCCAATCTACTTAATTCTTCCAAAATACATCAAGTACAGCTTTGAAGGACCCTAAAGTCCCATTGGTAGTCCTACTTGGTAGCTTGTGTCTGTGGTTCCTAACGTTACTAATGCTTACTAATATTTGTGCAAAATTCACCCTTATCAAGTTTCGAGCTGTGTCTCCATGTTCTTGATGAACTCATTTTAAAATAATAGTATTAATCCACTCAACTAATTCCTATCATAATTTTCTTATCCTGCCTTTTCTTAAACTGCAATGGCTCAGCTCTTTTAATCTTACTTCATAATTCATCCCCTGTAGCCCTGGAATCAGCCTTGTCACTCTTCTCTGGACTTTTTCTAGTGCTGCTATGTCGTTTTTGTAGTCTGGAGACCAAAACTGCACACAGGACTCCAGATGAGGCCTCACCAGTGTGTTATAAAGCTTCAGCATAACCTCTTTGGACTTGTACTCTACACATCAGGGTGCTAATATAACCTGACATTCTGTTAGCCTTCTTAATGGATTCTGAACACCATTTGGATGTTTATAGTGATGAATCCACAATGATTCCTAAATGACTTTCATATGGTGTATTTTCAGACCTCCCACTGTGTATTCAGACCTCACATTTTTGCTTCCTAGGTGTAATACTTTACAATTACTTTCATGAAATTTCATCTGGCATTGTGAAGTAGAGCCACAAATAGGTGGAATTTTTATTAAGATTTACAAAGTACACCATTCATGTGGAACAATTGGCAACTCTGCTTTAGTAGCTTAAGATCTTTTCAGGCCAGTTTAAACTGTCCAGCAATCTTTCTTCTATTTATCACCTTTTAATGCAAGTATCATTAAAATTCATACAAAAATCAATATCGTACCATGAAGAAAAGATTCTGATTTAGATTTTACTGACCTTGACTTCATATGTAGGATAACGATTGTTAGTAAAGTCAAACTTGGAAAAAAAAATAATTTTGCAGAATTAATGACTGTACAGTTTCACCTTATACATGTGTAATAATTACAATGCACTGATAATAACTGGATAACAACATCCAGTTCCAATTTCTAACCTGTTAATCCAGTTTAAAGGCTGCAATGCTCCACTCTTTTTGGATAAACAAGACATTTCAATTGCTGCCGACTGGCTAAGCAGATTAGAAGATGGAATTATACATTGAATTACTGGGCTCAATGTCTCATACTCTAATTAGCATCATAAGTTGTTAACCAACACAAACTGCACAAAAGTCTGGAAGAATGAGACACTCCTGTTGGTCTCCTAATGATTTACCCACTTCTTGCTCCTCTGCAGACACTCTTCCTACAATCCTTATTTTAGCATTAGAAAATAAAACTTTGAACTATGGTAAAAATGATCTACAGTACATAAACAGGATATCATAACACAGCTGAGCCTTGGAGTTTGGAAATCTGAGGACTGCTTCACTGGTGTTAGTGGATGGCACTATCCCCTTAATGTGATTTCCATTTGATACTGGAGAAATTATAGATAAGGGGGTTATGGTCAAGATGACTTAACTGCTGCAAAGCTGAGGTAACAGGCCTCACACATAACAATAGTTGTGTGATATCTGCAGGTAAAAAAGGACCAAGTTGATCAAACTCTCTCGGGTTCCTGTAATCATGAGACTGGCCAGTAATTTAGTGCAATGACAGCAGGTTTGCATACAATATGCCAGGCCTCTGGTGATGAAATGAGCACCAGAGACTGGCACCACTCAAACTACATCCCAGTCATCACCTATGATCAAAATATATTTGGTAGGAAAACTGAGAAAAAAATGAAACTCTAAAATGATGTTCCTACATAGGGTAGGTGGGCTCCGTCTCAGCAGATGGGGGAGGAATTCAACAATACATAATGAATCTTTGAATTTGAACCGCTCCTTCCTTCTCTGGTTTAAAAGGATCATCCTTAGGTGGTCTGGGCAAATAGTGAAGGCCCCTAAGTGTCAGTGGCAGGCATGATCCACATTAGGGGAGAAGAGAGAAGACCAAGGACACACCAGATGGTTTCATTTGATTTATTTTGTAAATCTCTAAAGGAAAATTATCTTTTCACAAGACCTTTGGGTGGGGAGGGTTGTGTCTTTTGGTAGCTTTTGCAGATCTACTATGAAACTAATCAAGCTTAAGCTTCAGGTCCCCTAATATCAGAGGAGCCCTAAAAGTGACTTTAGTCCACATTGCTTAAATATTTGGGTGTCTACTGTATGAGAATTTTTTTCTTTTTTTAAATAAGTAGGGGACTCTGCCCCCTGTTCTCTTGACTCGTCAACCTGCCCCCTGTTCTCTTTGGTCATCAACCCCCGGAGGCGGGCTCTGGGCACTCGCTATCTTGCAGCTGAGCCAGGTTAAGGGTGTTAGGGTGCTCCTCTGTTAGAGAAAGAGATTGTAATTAAAGAGATGGTATATAGAAGAGTATATGGGGCTCGGGAGGAAGGTGGTTTAGTCCTTAGTTATTATAGATAGAAAATAAGTTACTTGAATATTCCTCTACAACTATTTTAAATACCAATGAATAATAAAGTGTAGTAAAAAATATTAAAGGAAAAGTAGAAGTAAAAAAGTAAAATGTAATAAAACCTAATTGTAAGAACCATTTGCCAGTTATTTAGGTCATGTTAAGCAGATAGAAGTATTTTTTTAGTTATATTAAATGCCTAATAAATTAATGCATAGTATTTGGGAAGTTCTTATAACCCACCCACAGGGGATGCACAAACCTGTGTGTTTCTCCATGCCAGTCCCAAGCCCAGATAAACGGGGAGGGTTACATCAGGAAGGGCATCCGGAGTAAAATTTTGCCAAATCAATATGCGGACAATATGATCCGCTGTGGCAACCTCTAACGGGAGTAGCCGAAAGAAGAAGAAGATATGGGAAGTTCTTATAACCCCCACAAGCTGAAATAAACTGGTATATTTTAACTATTTCTTGTCCCTCTGACTGCAGTTTAGTCTCAGTTAGTTTCCTGCTTTGCCATAGGTAAGGTATAAAAGGCACGCGGTTTCAAACCGGGCCTTAACGTGCTCAGTTGTATGTGCAGAGCTGTACGTTTACAACGCACTGAATGTAAGTAAAGCATAGAGAAATAACTCATCCTTTAGTATAGAAACAATTAAAGTTTAACAAGAGGAAACATTTTTTCCTTTTTTTGCCTTTTATTCTACGTGTGTAACAACTTTTCTTTATTCTTGTGTGGACTGTTTGCCTTGAATTTTCACTAAACCTTTTTAAAATGAACCTTTTGGAACTGAGAGATTTCTTTTGGTATGCATTTGGCTCCTGCTTGATCCTGCCTTACTTACCAGCAGCCACAGTAATAAAAAGTAAATAAAAAATTAAATTACATTAACGCCTCATCAAAAACAATGTTATGAATTACTTTACCCCCTAACTTACATTCTATAAAGGTTGTTTTTTTGCATTTCTGCTCACTTATTGTTGTGTATATTTTTCTCTTTTTCATTTATTGAATGATTCTCTTTGTTCTTGATTTTTATTATATGCAGCTCTTTTATGTTCATTTCCTTTCTTTAGACTTTCATTATCAGCTCTTGCTGCTCTTTTTCTATCGCAGCCTGAAATTCGATGTTCTTGTATAGATAACTTACTTTTCTGTCTTGCCATTTTAGCCGACTGTGTTGAAGGGCAAGTTATCACCGAGAGTGTCGCGGGGTGGTATGGAGAGAGAATGTACACTGTAGGAGTAATGATTGGGCGAGAGATATGGAGGGGAGTGGTCAAGGCTGAATAACGCAGATGTGACGGAAAACATTTTATAATATAATATGGATACAATAGAGTGTAATTTAATACAGCAATTTTAGTCAATATCTGAGATGTACTGGTTACAGTTTTAAAAAAAAATTGTGATAATCTGTTGTGGATCAACCCCATTGAAGAAGGTAACACTGGTTACCCAGATCTCATTACTGGTTGCAAAGGAGCTCCCATAACAATTCAAGCTTCACGGTCTGACACTGATGAAATTTGCTTTGGCAGCACCTCTCTCATCTGAAATTCACCCCTCTGAACTGCTGGATTTAGACTTTAGAGTACAGCTATTATATCCAGGAGAATTCTTTAATCCAAAAGCCACAATTTCAAGTCTGAAAGCCAGCAAGAAGGATAAGCAGCAAAGAGGGATGCTGCCCTGAGAAAATTCCTCAGTGGTGACAGGGAATTTTCTAGATTACTTGGGCGCCTAGTATGAGGACTGGGTGGTCTGGTCTGTCCAGCTTGGTATGTTCCCAATACAGCTCTCACCAAAGTGAGCCAAATGAGAGGGAAATCAAAAGGATATGCAATATTTTGATTAAAGCTACAAATATCATGAGATACAAGGCATGGAGGGCATTTTATTCTTTAAGCTGCTGTATAATATAATCATTCTATGAATGAGATGAGACTCTCATTGTGACACAAAGCTTTAGCCCAAGATTCACTAAGAAAGTATTAATTTAAGTCCTTATTCATGCATTTAAACTCATTGTACAAAGGACAGCATCTATCTGTGCATGTGTGGAGTTAAAGTTCTTGCCTAAAATCATTTGAATAACAGCCGGGTTATTTATTTAAATAATATACTTACCAATATCCATATTAAGGTTGCAAATGTTAAGAAGATATTAACTGAAGTAATCACACTGATAGCTAAGAACCACTTGACCTTTGAAAAAAAGAAAAAAAAAAAGCTAAAAATATTGTTCTTTTCCAGAATCTCAAGCTCACAATGCAGCCTCATGAGCCGTGGCTCTTTAGGGATTGTTTGGTCAAAATGCATATTACATTTTCAAAAGCATATTTTCATTTAGGGAGTCATATAGCTCTGGTGTTTGATTATTCTGGAGCTTGTTTGTTCCTTACATAAAAATCATGGTATAAACCTTCCAAATAACATAAATGGATACTGCAAGGTTACAGAGCAGAAAACAGCTCTCGACAAGGTGCCAGTCCATCACGGTTTACTCATACACACTGAGTGTGTTTACGTGCGCTTTAATTCACAGAAACCCCATTTCAAAAATGCCTTGTATGCCCTTATTCCATTAAGAAAAATGGGGGGTTTTGATCTTTGGGAAACTGGGTTAACACATGTAGAATTATCTGCAACTTAAAAACTTTTTTTGCCAGGTTACACCTAAGGATGCGCATATGCACTGCATCGTGTTAGCCTGCACATGTCCACAACCTCCAGTCTTTGTTTCAGACACGCATCTAGCAGCCATGGTCACAAAACAGTGAAAGTGTCCACAAAAATAAATTTCCTGAGGGAAATGCTTGGGCGATCACATCATCCCTTCTCCTTGTTGTAGTGAGAAGTCAAGCAAAATGACATCTTTTAATGGCTAACTAGAAAGATTACAATACGCAAGCTTTTAATGCAAGTCAGGCCCCTACTTTACATCTTGCCTAAAATTAATAAAACTAAACAAAACATGCAATAACACTGCCAGCCAGCTTCCCCTGAATATGTTTGCTGCTAATCAAGTGGAAATCTCTACCACACTATTTGGTAAAGTAAAAATATTAAAATGGATTGAAGGATGAAACTGTCAGGGAAAACCCATGAAAGACTTCTAGACATCGAAAATGAATGCCTCAGACTGCTGCCTCCTAGTGGTCACCCAGTGATCTTGACATGTTTTATAAAGACAAAGGTTGGGGTTTATTTATTCATTTTATTTTATATGTTGTTACTGACTTAAATGGGCCCTTATCCTAAAGTACCTTTCCGCTCACCCAACAGAAGACAATTTTGAAATGTACTTACAATGCAGGTCTTTCGAAAAAAAGAGCCACAAACTCCCAGTATTCCACTTAAAATGCTCTGAAAAAAAAAGAAAAAAAAATATGCATAAAATGTTCTTATTGTCATGTGTGCAATTATTAATTGTATAAGTCAATTAACATTCACCACTTGCTACAACCATGACTGTAACTATAACAATATAACCGATTAAGAGCATGTGAAAAACTGTAACTAAACCCTTGAGAAGATGAACTTCTAGATGAACAAGAGATACATTTTATGAGATTTCTGAACTCTTTTAGGACCCAAAAAAAGGGACGACACGTCGATGTGAAACTGTAACATCTGTGGAGGACTGCTTATCCATTACCGAGTGAACCACAGAGCGCTGCGGAAACAAGTACGAGCCTATCAAGATCACACTATACACACCTGTCGCCGATGGGTGATGCAAGGAACATTATAAATGCAGGAAATGGTATAACTTGGCCACTGACTCTACCCTGACCCTGCCTATTTGCTGCATCTGTGTACAGGAAAGTGTCAGATCCCACTGCAAAAAATAACCCTGCTGTTCCTGTTTCAAGTTGAATAAAGCTGGTTCTGTTTAATGAGACCGAGCCTCGTGTTTTGGGGTGCAAGACACCAACTCACGTGTCACAATTTAAATACCTTCTGTGTCTTCAGTCATTTTCAACACTCGAGACTTCTCCTTTAATAATGACTATGTGTCATGTACCGTGTGGCTAGTAGGTGGCACAGCAATACTGCTGGCTCGATGTGCAGGTCCTTTGGCTTTATACAGCAGTTGCACTCCCCCCATACAGCACACCTTAAACCAGCTCCTGCTTAAGTGTTTGCAACACAACAATTCCCAATTACAGTTCAGGTTTGACTCAAGAGGGGGCATAACAGACTGAGAGACCATTTTGAACGGTTATGTGAAAAAGTAAGTACACCCCAAGAAAACTGTTGTCTTTTTCAACATATTTAAACAGCTCTTCATACACACTATGCCTACAAATAAATGTGATATACCTGAATAAAAACACAAAAAATTGACTTATTAATCTTTTACTTAGCAAAAATATCAATCAATGCAATGGTCCACTGCGGAAAAAGTAAATCCACCCTCTGTCTCAGAAGCTCGTTTTGGCTCCTTTAGAAGAAATTACTTCTTATAGGCAGTTTGTGTAACTGGCCACCAGTCTTTGATAATGACTCTGTAAAATATCTGCATTTCTCCACACAAAATTTTATATTTTAATGGTTCTTTCTTACCAGAACATAAGGAGGTGCCAAGACGATGAGCATCAATTGACTGTCAAACTCACATAAAAATATGAAAATTAAACCCAGAATGCCAAAAGCAATGTGAATAACCTGAAATGAAGAAAAACACTTTTGTACATATTTAAGTGGATTATAGAAACTAGCCATCCCCCGTGGCTCTGCCCACATAGTAGTGAAACAGGACAGTGAGGAGGACCCATCCGGCACCCTACTCCTGAGGTCACCCCTCCCCATCCCCTCGGCCTCCTCACTCACACGTCAGCTTCGAAGAATATCTTACATCCTCAGCTTCGTGTAACAAGAGAACTACTTAACGGATTTAATTCAGGTTTTTTTCTAGAATTTGCTTGAACATTCTGGTTGGTTTTGCGACTTCTCTCATCGTGCTAAGAATCATAGTTCGCTTCCAGGAGCGATATATTCACAGTAATCCGAGACAGAGGCTACGGGCCAAGGAGAGTGGGAAGCATGACGTCAGGAGTGGGGAGTCGGTGTACCTCTGCGTTTTGGAGTGTATCTTGCCTTCGCTTAGCTAGCGATACCTCTTTGTTTATTAATTTTTAAAGTTTGTCCTGTTTCACTACTACATGGGCAGAACTGCAGGGAATAGCTAGTAGTTGATATTCACAAAACACATTTTTAGAGATTTTGCAAGATGAATGTACCCCTTTAAATAATTTAGAATATTAAAGACCCATTTTCAGTTTCCAACATAATTTTATTGTCTCCTATTTTTTTTGATTTTCATGAAGAAGGATATGAAGGTGCAGCAAGGGAGGGGGTTCATTTCAGTGGCCTTAGACTTGCGTCACTGTTTTTTTGCAGATGATGTGGTCCTATTGGCTTCATTGTGCTGTGAATTTTAGCACTCATTGCAACTGTTGGCGACTGAGTGTGAAGTGACGGGGATGAGGATCAGTACCTTCAAATCTGATGCCATGATCTTAAGTATGAAAAAGGTGGACTGTCTTCTCTGAGTGGGAAGTGACTTACGACCTCCAGTGGAGGAGTTTAAGTACCTTTGGTCTTATTCACAAGTGAGGGGAAAAGGGATGTTGAGGTTGAAAGATGGTTTGGGGCGGTGAGAGCAGTTATGCAATCACTTTACCGATCCGCAGCGGTAAAGAAGGAGCTGAGTCAGAAGGCAAAGTTCTCGCTTTACCAGTCGATCTACGCCCCTACCCTCACCTATGGTCATATAATTTGGGTAATGACCAAAAGGACAAGATCGCGAGTAAAAGTGACCGAAATGAGCTTTTTCCGCAGGGTGGCTGGGTTCTCCATAGGGTGAGAATTACAGACATCCAGGAGAGGCTCGAAGTAGAGTTGCTGACTCTCTACATTAAGAGGAGCCGATAGAGGTGTTTCGGGCACATAATACAGATTCCTCCCTGTGGAGGTTTTATGGGCATGATTAGCTGGAAGACTCAGGGCTCTCTAGGAGAATTATTTCTCCCAGATGTCCTGGGAATGCCTTGGGATCCCAAAATATGAACTGTCAAGTGTGGTTGGGGAAAGGAACATATGGGCCTCACTGCTAAGACTGTTACCCAGTGACCTGGCATTGGATTAGGGTAGAAAATAAATGAATATATCAACATAATTTTACATGCATTACTTCCACTACCACATATACTTGTACTGAATATGTCTATGAAATACAAAAAACATTTCTAAGAAAAATCTAAGCAAAGCACACAGTAGTCTTAATGATTTTCAACTTGCAGTTGCTGATTTCTATCAAAAGGGACACACCATCAATGGCAAAGCACGTTGTACTCACCTCCATTGGAATGAGATTTATAGTTACAAAAGCAGATCATGCATTGTGTTCATAAGAATGACTTCTGAACGCTTTGAAATCACTTTCAGTTTTTTTAATCTGTGTCTCCTGACTCACCAGTATGACAAAACCCACAGAAATGACATACCATGGGAGTAAAGTTGGTGAAGGTGGATGAGTTTAAATACTTGGGATCAACAGTACAGAGTAACAAGGATTGTGAAAGAGAGGAGAAAAAGAGAGTGCAAGTAGGGTGAAGTGGGTGGAGAAGAAAGTCAGGAGTCATTTGTGACAAACAGAAATCAGCAAGAGTGAAAGGGAAGGTCTACAGGACAGTAGTGAGAACAGCTACATTATATGGGCTGGAGATGGTGGCACTGACCAGAAAGCAGGAGACAGAGCTGGAGGTGGCAAAGTTAAAGATGCTAAGATTTGCATTGGGTGTGACGAAGATGGAGAGGATTAGGAACGAGTGTATTAGAGGGTCAGCTCAGGTTGGACGGTTGAAAGACAAAGTCAGAGAGGCGAGATTGCGTTGGTTTGGAGATGTGCAGAGGAGAAATGATGAGTATATTGGGAGAAGGATGTTAAGGATAGAGCTACCAGGTAAGAGGAAAAGAGGAAGGCCTAAGCGAAGGTTTATGGATGTGGTGAGAGAGGACATGCAGGTGATGGGTGTGACAGAGCAAGATGTAGAGGACAGGAAGATATGGAATAAGATGATCCGCTGTGGTGACCAATAACGGGAGCAGCTGATAGAAGAAGAAGAAGTTTTCATGCATTAAAAATGTTTAAAGCTTTGAAAATCTTCTCAAGAAGATTAACCCCAATGAGTACCGTTGGCTCATAGGTTTGGATCTGAATATTCAGAGTATCTTTTTGGATGAGCAGTCAGAAGGTATGGCCAGCTAGGAATAAAACAAAGGTCACGGCTTGGTTCCAAACAGAGACCACAGTTGGTCAATCCAGATAAAGTGCTACTACCACGGCTTCACATTAGGCTTGGTTTAAAGAAGCAGTTTGATAAAATCCTACTTGAAAGTAGGAGTCTGTTTTATGGAATTGAGCTGAAAGTATTTGGGTTCTTCTGAACCCGAAATCAAAGAATATTTTTGTCAGACCTAATATAAGAAAACTGATTTCTGATGTAGAATTTGATGATGTGATGAAAGACTTGGAATGAGAGGCATACGTATTATTCAAAGAAGTCATGTTAGGTAACAGTAAAAGGTCCAACTTGTAAAGAAATTGTGAAAATTGTGTTACTTAAGTTTGAGACTTGTGTTGCAGCCTAGTTCCTTAAAGTTCACTTGTTGGATCTGCTTTTGGATTTTTCCCCTGAAAATTTTGGTGTGGTGAATTAAGGGCAGGGTGAAAAATTCTATCAGGATATCAAGGACATGGAAACAAGATGTAAAAATTTGTAAAAATGGATCTATTTGTATAGAATGATTACAATAAAATCAATAAAATAAAATAAAAAAAAATCCGCTTGTTTGCGCTAATGCGATATTTACTATCATTTTTTTGAGACTTTCGAATTTTCGTACTTTCATTATCTCTAACCTGCTCTGCATGTTTATTGCTCCAATGTTTTTGAATTCTTTACGACGTTCTACTTTGTCATCTACTCTTTGTCTTTTATTTCCAGCCTCAGGCGTGGTTAAATCTGTTGGCACAAAGTCTCATCTCGTGGAAACATGAAAGTGTTTCTCTGAGAAAGTCATGTCTTGTCTCTCTTCCCAAGATTTTTTTATTATTAAATTAGAGAGATGGGGTCTCTTGAAGTCTTACGTGATCCCATAATTACATGTCTACCACCAGTGCCTGTAAGAGGTACATGGGATGAGGACACTGCAGCCCACACCTGCAGCAGACCACACTGTAGTAGATACATCTAACGTAGGAAGAGGGGAGACTTACCCCCAAAATGCGTGGCCTTCCTTCCTGAAACAGATGATAGTGATCTTTATGATAAATAGTAAAAGTCGTAGGCAAGTCTTCTTTTGTAAGCTCAGAATTTGACAGCAGGACTGTAATTATGTGCTCAGCTTTATTCTTGGCTTGCTTCATTGTTTGAATATCGTTAAGTGCTGTGGAAATAAAAAAAAGAATAAAAAATATTTCCATGTAAATATACCATATCACTGTATAACTTTAATCCGCATAATGCAAAAAAAGAGAAATCGCTGAAAATTGATTGTCTTCATTGACACAATCAGCAGATATTACTTGTGTTCTAGATGGTGATATTCTATTTTTAAGCTACTTAATATTAAAGAAAGAAGTGCTGCTCATTTTTTACAGTTTTGATTTACAAGAAACTTCTATCTTTAAAAACAAAATAATTAGTACACTATACACCAGTCAAGTCTTACCGACTCCAGGAAACCACCCAGCTGCTCACTTCAGAGATGTGTTCTAATTTTTTATATCTGCAAGTGGGCAAGGCAAGGGGTGGAACGTGGAACTACGGCATATAAAGAAAGAGAGCATTAGCTCTGCAGTAAGAAAACTCCTCCTATAGTTTGAGTGCTTTCACTGAAAGTGGTCGATTTGTTTTAGCCCTCTGACCAACACTCTGCTGTGAGCAGTGAGGCACAAGCAACTGGAAATCTCATCAGGTGCACTTTCACCAATGAGGTCCAAGTGGAAAACCACCTGAACTGGTCAACTTAACTCAAAGGTCAGGGAACTGCAGAGCAAAAGGCACACTTCACTTTTCTTTGCGTTCCATAATGCCTCAAATGTTACCAAAATGTAAAAGAGAGGGCTATTGTCATGTTGCAGTCAGGCACGTTATAATTGCAAATGCATGGTGCAACTCAGTGATGACTGAGAAATACTCGATCAGTCAGCCAGTTCACATTGAAAAGCTCCTGTGGCTAAAATCTCAAGGGTGGACAGAACTTGCAAAAGAACAGGTAGAGCACAATTCCTCAAAGGTTGTCTTTATAAAGCAGGCCCCAGTTCAGTACACATCACCAAGAAGACAGCTCTTGGAAAACTTATAAGTCAGTCATCATCATGGGACAAGAAATCAGTATGATCTCTAAATGAGCGCTCTCTTCTAATTGCTCCATTTGTGATGTCTTCTGACAATGCTAAAACAGCCATGATAGCTGGAATAATTTGACCAGTCCGTGCACCATTATATTGTTACTGATTGATTACAATCAAATGCCTTTAATTTGTAAACAATTTGCAATTAATTTCGGTGTATTTGATAAAGCCTGTGTCATGGATGTGAATCTACCACACACCAACAGTAGCACGGCTTTGATGCTGGGTGCAGGCCATTTACAAAACCAAGCAGAAATGTGCAAACAAAAGGCTTGAGGCTTCTGTGAAAATGTGTGTAGCGTTACAGAAAGTTCAGTTTTTATACATCTTGACGTGAGCATGGAATCGGGTGTATGCAACATTTTTGTGCGTACGCACCATTTATACATGAGGCCCCTGGTCTGTAGAAATGCACCAAAGTGTGGTGGGCTGCAAACATTGAAGCAGTTTGACTGAATTATAATGGTGGATTTAATGGAATTAAACACTGGGGCTAACATAAGGTAATGGAGTGCTTGGGGGCTGAAACACTGGACATGTAAAGTGAGCACTTTCCTTAGCCAGTATACTGGAAGGTGGACAGTATATATAAGGGGTTAAGAGTTGCTGTTTTGTCTTTGTTTTTTAAAGGTATCCTGAATAAATGGGCCACTGGCTCAATTGCAGTAAACTTTGATCACCATATCCTTCTTTCTTCCTTCTTCCTTCCTTTTAGCAATTTATCTTTTTCTCTCTTTCTGTCAAAGATATATATATCTTTGTATATAATACACTGGGTGTCATGGTGGCGCAGTGGTAGCACTGATGCCTCGCAGTAAGGAGACCTGGTATTACTTCCCGGGTCCTCCCTGCATGGAATTTGCATGTTCTCCCCGTGTCTGCGTGGGTTTCCTCCGGGTGCTCCAATTTCTTCCCACAGTCCAAAGACATGCCGGTTAGGTGCATTGGCGATCCTAAATTGTCCCTACTGTGTGCTTGGTGTGTGGGTGTGTGTGTGTGTGTATGTGTGCACTGCAGTGGGCTGGCACCCTGCCCAGGGATTTGTTCCTGCCTTGCACCCTGTGCTCTCTGGAATTGGCTCCAGCATGACCCTGTGTTAGGATATAGTGAGTTGGACAATGGATGGATGGATATAATACGCTACCGTGGCTGTCCTTTTATCTGTCCAGGATTGTAAATCACCTGCAACTTGCAAACTGATTGACTTATTGACCTGAAATTTGGTACACATATACTACGTGACCTCTACTGTCCACTTTAGGAGTGATGATTGATTGTAGAATTAACTCTCGGCAGCAGGCGCATGCACATGGCCGCTGTTCTCATCCCTACCACCTTCACCATCACTTCCCCTACCTCTTCATATCTTAAATTATTTTTTAGGCAGATTGAAGACTTAAGTGCCAGCTTAAGTGAAAAATTAAAGAAAACGTACTAAGTAATTGTAACATAAACACTGAATTAATCAGTTTTAATGCAAAAAGATGTCGACGAAAGAAGAGAAGAAGGTCGCCAGGGTGGAGAAAAGAAGAGCTGCCCAGGAAGCAGCAAGGGCATCAACCTGTGAGCAAACGAATGGTAAACGCACAGAGAAAAAAAGTCAACTGTAATTCACTACAAGTTATTGTGCAGTGTGCCATTACTGGTGTATATATATATATATATATATATATTGTATATATATACATTTACATATAATATATTACATTTACATATAATATATATATATATATATATATATATATATATATATATACATATTAATTAAAGGCAAAGCCCTCACTGACTCATTGACTGACTGACTGACTGACTGACTGACTCATCACTAATTCTCGAACTTCCCGTGTAGGTGGAAGGCTGAAATTTGGCAGGCTCATTCCTTACAGCTTACTTACAAAAGTTACGCAGGTTTCATTTCGAAATTCTATGCGTAATGGTCATAACTGGAACATGTTTTTTGTCCATATACTCTAATGGAGGAGGCGGAGTCACGTATCGCGTCATCACGCCTCCTACGTAATCACTTGAACTAAAAACAAGGAAGACATTTACAGCACGAGTCAAACGCGGGAACGAAGGTAAATGACATTAATTTTTGACTGTCTTTTAATACTGTGTAAGCATACATATTAACACATGTGCAATTAAACGTGTGCATTTACGGGGTGATTTCTCAGGCTTAAAAGCTAGCCTTTTATCAAACGCGGGAACAAAGGTAAATGACGTTGTTCACTGTCTTTTAATACTGTGTAAACATACATATTAACACATGTGCAATTAAACGTGTGCATTTACGGGGTGATTTCTCAGGCTTAAAAGCTCGCCTTTTACTATAAAGGTAAATGCAAACTATTTTCATTCTGAAGGGCACAAACCACGTTAGATTTCAAACGGTAAACGCGCAAAAATGTCGGTACACCAGATAAATAAGCGCAACATATTATCAGTTGTATTGTATGCTTACAATACATATAGAAATGTGTTAATCGTTAACTAATATTATGGGATGGTGTTTTTCGACTCGCGCCTTGATTTAAATGATTGCATTTCTTGGTGGGTTTGCGTAGCTTATTGTCAATATCTTTACACCTCTTTTTAAGACTTAATTTAAAAAGGTTTTCTTTTGTTCTTAATTAAAATTTAAAAGCAATACTTCACCGCTGCGAAGCCCCTCTCGCGCTGACGTCCGAGGTTCGATTACCGTAAGCAAGTGCAGTGAGTGTGTACGCCTGATGAGCCAAGAATAAGGGGGAAAGACGTGTCGCGTACTCTTTGCATTATTTGACAGTAAACTATTTCAACCATTGTATGATCTGCTCCTCACAAACTGAGGGCACCGTGGCGGATGTCAGCAGATTGCTGGCCAACCACAAGTGTTACCTGGTAGGTAACCACCCATACAATCAGATTGTGACACAGACTACAAATGCCGTATACATTTACATATAATATATTACATTTACATATAATATATATTATATATATAGTGGTCATCCGAAGAATAACAGGCTGATACAACAAAATATTTTTGGGGATCCAGCCCAGTCATCCCTGTTTCCTGATAAGGAAAACAAAAACAACGCATGATGGCATTGAGAAAGTTGTAACTAAAAGGCTGCCCCATAGCTAATTCAAATAGTATAGCAAGAATTTTATGAGCATGCACTGAAGCTACTCTCATTTAGTCGCTTGAACCGAAGTGATGCCTCTCTGGGGCAGTCTTGCTTTTATGGCCTTGGGATAGGAAGGGGCAGAGTCAGTTGCCCCCACTGGGTGGGTTCTCTGCACTGTGGAGGATAAAGAAGACAAGGCAGTTAGCTGCAGCACACACTCTCAGCTTTCTTTGCTGGGGGTCATTCACTAGTATTTTATAACCAGTATCCCATTTGAAGGGCCTGCTCCCTTCATAAGTCAGCAGGTGAGATTTGGGACTTGGCTGAAGTTAACGGAGCCTCCACTGAGTGCTCCAGTAAATATCCTGGATTGCTCTCCTGAGGGTTTGGAGGCCCCTGTGAAGATTGTAGAAGAGAGCTCCCTAAACTGGGAGGAATGGAAAGCTGTGGCCTCTTCACATTTAGTGAATTTCAAATATTTTTGTTTACTCAGACTTCCTTTTTATCTAACATTAAATCTGAGTAGACTGATAGCAAGATGGCGCAGTGGTTCTTTCAGGCCTGGTTACTGTTTCTATGACTTTTGCACATTTTCTTTGTGTTTAAGTGGGCTTTCTCTGGAGTACCGTAGCGTTCTCCCGCATGCCCAACTGGGTTACGACTCTCAATTGTTCAGGTATAAAACGAGTAAGTGTGTGTCAGTAACCCTGTGATTGACTGGGATTCCATGTAAGGGTGTATCCATGGGCCCTACATGATCCTGTGTTAGACTAAGCCAAGATGGGAAAGACAATAGTAGATTTAAGGTCTGAGAACATTCATTGTGCAAAATATGCTGTAGTACAGAAAATCAGACAGGAGCAAATGCTTTTTATTACCCTAAAAGTATGTTAGCCATACCATATGCCTGTTTTTTATATGTACTATCATTTTGTTTAAAATACTATACCAAGTTTTTAGAATTTTGTATAAAATGAGGACTAAATGGCTAATTTTCACTTTCTGCATAAAATACAGGCACTTGAGGTCTGTAAGAAAATCTAAATGGATAATCAGTTAGATAAAAAGCTCATAATCACACTTTAAAATTACTGCATGGACATTTTTCAAAAGATTAGCATCAGTCTTACGATAAACGCAAAGTAAAGAAGTTAAATAAAGATTGCTGTAGGCTGCTTGGTCACGATAGGCATAGAGGGAGATGTGACATTTTCTACCTCAGAAAATGGAGTTTAGTTTCTCTTATGTTTTAAAGGTTGGCTTTTTATGGGTTTAACCAAACGAGCCGGTTGCTCTAGCAAATCTTAAGAAGTTTTGGACAGCAGAATATTTTATCATGAGACGCTCTTCCTGACCCTAAGCCTAACTCTAAAGGCTCTATGACTGTTATCTTAGACCATTCACAATATTTACATTAAGTAAATGATCATCTTAACAACAGATTACATTACTCCCACTCTCTCATTCTTTACAAATAGTAACTAATAAAATATCAGACATTGTAACCAAGCTTTACAAAGATAGATTCATCAATTTTAAACAAAAAAAAGTATTTATATGGCCCTGTAATCCCACTGATATTCACATTTTATCCCTGAAATTCATAACCCACCAGATTCATAGACCATTCCATTTGAAATTCCACCTGGTAGACCAATAGTATCTGACCGCTCTTCAGAAATCTTATAGGATTTTCGAATATATTGACTGGTTTATTAGACAATACTTTCTAGAAATCACCAAAAAACTCAGAATCCCTTCTTCTTCCTTTGTGCTCACATTGGATGTCGAATCCTTGTATGCCAACATCAACATCCAATTTGGTTTAAATTTGGTCAATGATATATTTATGAGAGTACTAGATTCAGAAAGGCCTGACAAAGCAATTTTGGACTTATAAGAAATTAGTTTAACCCATAATGATTTTGAATTTAATTTGAAAACTTTTCTTACTGACCCATGGCACAGCTATAGATAAACAAATTTGTCCTGGCATATGCAAATATTTATATGGCAGAATGGGAGGAAGGGACTTTTCAAAAATACACCCGCCTTCCATTCATTTACCTTGGATATTTAGATGATATCTTTGGTGTCTGGACACACACCTGCAGATTTTCAGCACTTTTTAACATTTTCAATACCCATCATTCCACTATCAAATTACAAGACACAATAAACTATCAGTCTCTTGTCTTTCTGGATACAGAAATCTCTTTCTATCCTATTTCAGCAGTTGAAAAGATTCTACATTCAATAATTTATTTCAAGTCTACAGATACTAATAACCTTCTATATAAATTTATTTTTCATCCAAAACATACCTTCAGGGGGTTGATTAAATCACAACTAATGTGGTTTTACAGAATTAATTTCAATCTTTCAGATACGGAAGAGTCTACCCATCTTTTGTTTCAGGCCCTTAGGACAAGAGGCTATTCCTTGAATTTCCAGAGGGCCATACAAATAGAAAAAAGAGAGAAAAGTGATTATTTATTGTACCTTCGCAAATCCAGACCTTCAAACAATTTGAAGGTTAGAATTCCACAACTTCCTGTTGAAAATTTCTAATCTATGGAAAATCTCAGTCACTAATTTCTCGCCGCTCTTGACAGTTCTTCTTTTCTTTCTCTTTATTCTTTTCCAAATACCTCTTCTTCAAAAACAAGCCTTATGTTAGACTTTAACTGTGTAAATGACAATATCTTGGAGAAATCTTTAACTGTAATTTCTTTGCCACCTTTCTTTTCCTGTCTGCAATTTATGGCTCTAAAAATTCAAATTGCTTTTCCAGATACTTTCTAATCTTCTACCTTACAATTCTATTCTCATTCAACTTCTTATAATTTACATTTTTCAAAATTTCTTCTACTATCCATCCATCCATTTTCCAACCCGCTGAATCCGAACACAGGGTCACGGGGGTCTGCTGGAGCCAATCCCAGCCAATACAGGGCACAAGGCAGGAAACAATCCCAGGCAGGGTGCCAACCCACCGCAGGACACACACAAACACACCCACACACCAAACACACACTAGGGCCAATTTAGAATTGCCAGTCCACCTAACCTGCATGTCTTTGGACTGTGGGAGGAAACCGGAGCGCCCGGAGGAAACCCACGCAGACACGGGGAGAACATGCAAACTCCACACAGGGAGGACCCGGGAAGCGAACCCAGGTCCCCAGATCTCTCAACTGCGAGGCAGCAGCGCTACCCACTGCGCCACCGTGCCACCCACTATTCCATTCACATCCAAGAAAATAATGTATAACAAAGCTTCAGAAATCGAATTGCCCATATTTCAAAATTTTCGGCTATTAACTTCCAATGTTACTTATGGCATTTGAAGTGCAAACTGCGGTCACATTTACATCAGGTCAGGTCAGGTCAGGTTGGGGAGTATGAACTTTTACAGCACATTGCTGCACCCACCACATGATGAAACAGCTCATGATCCTGGTTGGCAACCCCCAAGGCAGATCCAGGAGGTCCAGTACCACCCTCCGGAAATGACCCTCTATCTACTGCCGCCAGATGTTACGTGGGCGTCCCCTTGGCCTGGTCCAGCATATAGGGCCCTCAACAATGAGGATTCTGAGAGCCAGATCACCCTTGGTAAAACAAAAAATTCTTTAAAATTCAGGTTCATTCAATATCTCAGAAATATTGAAAAACCAGTTAAACAATTTAACTCTTTAACAGCATTTTGCACAATATTATTAAAAAACAGTCGTGTTTGGCTTATAATCACAAGAACACTGGACAAAAACAGACACTAAAATGGGAAAGGCATTGGATTAAAGCACTAGATACATGTGCACTTAAGGGATTGAATGATAAATAATATCAGTAGGGTCTGTTTTAATTTATTTAATTAAATTATTTAAGTAACTTATTTATGGACTGTTGTTTTAGAATATTAAACCCTTATTTTTATTTTTAACTAGCCATCCCCTGTGGTAGTGAAACAGGGCGGTGAGGAAGGCCCTGCCCAGATCCCCACTCCTGATGTCACGCTTCCCCTTTCCCTCGTCCAGCAGCCTCTGTCTCAGATAACTGTGAATATATCCCTCCTAAAATTGAACTATGATTCTTAACATGATGAGAGAAGTCGCAAAATCAACCAGAATGTTCAAGCAAATTATACAAAAAAACCCGATCTAAATCCGTTAAGTAGTTCTCTCATGAAAAGCAGACAGACAGATGGATAGACGTTGGATTTTATATAGAAAAAGATTGCAATTTCTTTTGATTGTTTCTTTTCATCAGATTCAGCATAATCTTTAAAACAATTTAATCTTGTTAAATAAGGGACTAGCGTGCCAGTGCTCAGCCTACTGGCTCAAATTCCCCTAACCTAACGTCCTTTAGACACCTTTTACCGCATGCAAGAGGATCAGTTGAATTATTCTAACTGCTGGGTAGAGTAGTAAGGAATGGTACTAATTCCAAAAATAAAATAAAGAGTTAACGCTTTATTTTAATATTATGGACTATTTCAAGAAATTCAGATGCTGTGTTCTCTACATGCAGTAAAAAAAAAAGACTGAAAAGAAGACTCTAAGGCTTCCCTATTAATTTTCAGTGCAAAACTGAAATATGAAGAGTGCTTCAGCGGACTGTGAAGAGTCATCATGGCATAATCCAGAAAACTTCTTGGGGCCTGTTTTTGTGACTTGCAATTTTAAATCATTGTTGAAGACTTTTAATTTTGTTTTTTAAAATACCAAATTCCGGATCTGACACTGTGTTCTATAGTAGGGAGTTCTGCAGCTATCTTATGATGCTTTTTTTTTCTGAGTTTTGCAATGTCAGTGTGTTTTTCTATGGGTGCCGTCATTATGGTGAGCCATTGTCATGTTGTAAAGAACATGTCCCAGAAATCGGGTCACTTGATGTCGTCATAGTGAGCATACATTAGCTGTCACAAAGAGCAATTAACTCTTTGTGCAAGTTTGTGGATACTATCTGGAAGTCTTGTGCAAAGTTTAATGTCGGTTTACTGGCAAACAAACTAGCAATTGTGTTTCTAACTACGACCTTGGCTTACATTCTGGTGTTGTAGAAGGGTAAGCTTGATTTATTGGTTTTGACTAGGCATGTTGCTGACTTACATTTTGTCTTCTGGCCAGTTACCCATATACATTTCCACCATGAGATGTCTACTTTGCTAAAGATGCTTTTCATGGTCAATGAAAGGGAGGACATACTGGAGACAAGCTCTGTATTATCCTTACACTAGCTTCCGCTTAAGTTTAGGGCATATTTCAAAATCCTCCTTTTAACATATAAAGCATTAAATGGCCAAGGTCCGGCTTACTTGTCTGAACTTATTATGACTTACAAACCAGAGCGCAAATTAAGATCCCAAGATGCTGGTCTGCTTATGATTCCAAGGATTAATAAAAAAACAGTGGGAGGTTGAGATTTTAGTTACAGGTCCCCTAAACAGTGGAATGGTCTACCTGCTACTATAAGAGATGCCACTTCGGTCTTAGCTTTTATATCCCAGCTGAAGACTCACTACTTCAGTTTAGCACACCCTGACTAGAGCTGCTGATTAACTATGCATACTGCATCTCTTTTGTTAGTCAACATAAGTAACATGATGGTTATAATTGGATATTAACCCTCACCTATTCTGTTTCACTTGGTGCCACGTCCCACATGCCAAGTTGTTTTGCCTGCCTAAGGTAAAGTCATCCCTGATGGAGGATCGCAGGAATCGTGGGAAAGAGGGGTCCTTTCATCGGATTGGCTGGCCCAGCGCTGTTTCAGCCGTGGAATGGCCAAATGGGGGCGGCAGCTTGATGGATGAGGTCTCCTGGACTATAGACATATCCAAATCATATTATGTGATATCATCTACTGTTAAATTCTGCTCCGTACTTCTAAATTTTTTATTTTAATACTGTATTGAGGATTTGTTGTGTTCTGTGTATTGTATTGTATTGTATTACAGAAGGGTGGGTGTAGTTATATAGAAAGGTTTGCATACGCATTAATTTTATAAACTACCTCATTTTTTTCCTTTAGCTTGCAGAAAACAAATAGGATGCAGAATTTGTGTGGTTGCAAATGCTGATTTTGAAAAGGAGCAACAAAATGATATCATCTTCACAGCAGATGAAAGACCACATCCTGTTTGCCACTAAGTGAGGACATCAAGTTAAGACAACCCTGGAACTGAGACAACTTAATCATTATTCACTTTCAAGGTAAATGATCAGTTCACACAATAATTTATTTTTAGTCAATGTTGATGAGTGTTTATTTATTTATTTTTTTGTTAATATCAATGAATATCAAAAATTTATATACGCAAGTTCAATTATTGCTCTATAAGGTATGAGTAAAATGTAATCCATTCTTAACAGATGCTATTTGAGTGGTTGATGGAGATGATTCGTGATTTGAATTTCATTGGGCATCGTGCACTGTAGTTCTCATGCTGTATAAATCTGATGCATCGGTGAAGGCCAAGGGTGGCTGAAAATGTTCATTTTGGTATATAAGTATTAGATCATTAAAAGAACTTTCATGGTAAGTTTACAGTTCACTGTATTTAAAAGAATCACATTTTTACAGTGGAAGGGGTGTTTTAATTTTGATTTTGATTGGGGACATCTTAATTATACTCAATTTTAAGTAATACTTTAGTTTAGCTACTCCAAAAATGTATCTATTACTCATTTACTGTTATGTAGCAAGAACTTAACGTACACTTCTTTGGGTTTTCATTAGACATTCAAATCAACAGTAAAGTGTTTAATCATCACTGCTAATAATCTTCACTTTGGAGAGGTCTGGGGTGACTTAATGGAGACACATTTCTCTTCATATTACATATTTAGTGTAAGACCTGTGAATCCTTCATATTAAAGAGTAATTTTCCCATCATGTCAATTTGCCACACTGCACTGAATGGACATTTAATGTGAATAATCTAAAACTTTAAGTCTGAACGTAGTAAAGACCCATCACAAGCTCTAATTCTATTCGGGTACTACTATTTTTTAAGAAAAGAGAGAGCTCAAAGGTTTATGCTTCCTACCTATTTATTGCCTTTCCAACATTTAATTATCAAAGCACTAGGTAACATCTGACTTCACTGAGGATGATGGGTGATGTTGCTGAGGTTAAAACCAATCCAAAGGCAGATGTTAAAGTACCGAACTTCACATGTGAATAGGTGAACTTGTCAAGTTCAAAACTGAACGTGAAAAGGCATTGACTCATCAAAATCGCAGTGCACGAGACAAACAGGTTTAAACATTCAAGGCACTGTAACATCCCCCGGTTAATCATTTCTCCATTTCACATATAATACACTCTTAATATTTAATTTCATTTACGTGGTTTGAGCCTCTAGTAAATGGTAGTTTTACCTCTAAATTGTATCCTACAAAGATTTAAAAAGATTAACAGCAAATGAAACTTGTTTGCACAAATAGAGAGGACAGACAAAACCATGTAATAAAAGGGTAATTGTTCTGTTTGTGGAATGGTTAGCACCACATTATGTTCAGTCCCTCTCAAAAAGCCCCGTAAATCTATACTAATTAATAAAAGGCAAAGCCCTCACTGACTCACTGACTGACTGACTGACTGACTGACTGACTGACTCATCACTAATTCTCCAACTTCCCGTGTAGGTGGAAGGCTGAAATTTGGCAGGCTCATTCCTTACAGCTTACTTACAAAAGTTAGGCAGGTTTCATTTCGAAATTCTACGTGTAATGGTCATAACTGGAACCTGTTTTTTGTCCATATACTCTAATGGAGGAGGCGGAGTCACATATCGCGTCATCACGCCTCCTACGTAATCACTTGAACTAAAAACAAGGAAGAGATTTACAGCACGAGTCAAACGCGGGAACGAAGGTAAATGACGTTAATTTTTGAGTGTCTTTTAATACTGTGTAAGCATACATATTAACACATGTGCAATTAAACGTGTGCATTTACGGGGTGATTTCTCAGGCTTAAAACCTCGCCTTTTATTAAAAAGGTAAATGCTAACTGTTTTCATTCTGAAGGGCACAAACCACGTTGGATTTTGTAATGATAGTTGATTAGTAAGGTCTATTAAGGGATACTTACAGAATGATTAGTAATGCCTGTGAATGCTGATGCAAGTAGGAGAATGGGCGTGAACTAAAGAACGATTAGTAACTTGTACAGTAAATGTCTCTAAAGTCTGTCTATTAAAAAGTTATTATATCTTTCAATCCTGTGTATTGATTAAACTACGAACCTAACAAGATCACTACATGGTGTCAGAAGTGACGGATTGGAAGAGGAATCTGAAGAAGAGGTTCAGCTTTTGAACGAGTCGCGTGTCTGTGAGTAACCCGAAAACGTGATCAGAAAGTGCTGACGTTCTAGCAAAAGAGAAAAAAAATATGTTAGGATTACAGCTCCCACAAAATCTCCAGTTAAAGGGAAATGTAGCTGAAAATTGGAAAAGATTTAAACAGAGATTCGAGTTGTATGTTGCTGCGATTGAAGCAGATAGGAAAAGTGAAAAAATGAAAGCGTATGCTTCTACATGTAATTGGCGAAAAGGCGCTAGAGGTGTATAACAATTTTCATTTTGAAGAAGATGGAGACAATATGAAATTGAACAAAATAGTTGAAAAATTCGAAACGTATTGCAACCCAAAGCGCAATGTGACGTTTGAGCGGCACAAGTTTTTTTACATGTTTCCAGAAAAGCGGAGAAACAATAGACCAGTATGTGACGGAATTGCGTAATAGGAGCTGTTCTAAGAAGAAACCGTCAAGACATCAAAGGACCAATAACCTCTAATCAGAACACTAACACCAGCGAAACAAATATTAACGAGAAAACAAGTATAAATCAGGAAAGAACATCTCAACTACAAACACAATTAACCAGAATATCAAAATGTCAAGTAAAAC